>NC_079189.1:96383039-97848039 GCF_029499605.1 Hyla sarda
GCCATACAGGGGATCCTGAACGGAGAAGACACCGAGAAGGCAGGTAAGGTCCCTCCCGGTGTCCTGTAAGCACTAACCCGGCTATTCAGTCGGGCTGTTCAGGACCGCAGCGGTGAAATCGTGGCGGTCCCGAACAGCCTGACTGAACAGCCGGGTTAGTGTCACTTTCGCTTCAGACGCGGTTGTCAGCTTTGATCGCCACGTCTGAAGAGTTAATACAGGGCATCACCGCGATCGGTGATGTCCTGTATTAGCCGCGGGTCCCAGCCGTTGATGGCCGTAGGACCACCGCAATAGGGGTGTATTCGCCGTATAAGACGCACCAACTTTTCCCCCCCAGTTTTGGGGAAGAAAAAGTGCGTCTTATACGGCGAAAAATACGGTAATTTAAAAAAAATAGATACTGAGAGAGAGATATTTGAATAATCATTGTGTTTATTAACATATATATATATATATATATATATATATATATATATATGTAGATAAAATCGTGCTATATGTGTGGTGTCTGCAGGGCCCATGCAGACCACCCATAAAACACTAATAGGGTTTTGTATACTTAAAAAAAAAAAAACCTTAATAGAGTAAAAGAAAATAAAAGAGTACAAATGTTCATGCCACTGGCTTGTTAGCTTATATGCTATGGAGTTATATGCATCTACCTCAAAAGAAAAACATATGCTGCTTGGCCCCGCACGTGACCCCGCGTTATATCGCAGAGCGAACGCAGGACATGAATATACGTCGTGAAGGAGTTAAAAAAAGAAAAAAAAAAATTTCAGCGTACCATCTATAGGTGTCCGTGGGTCCGCAGCACCTTTAGCTGTGTGACCCGCGCCCTACAGGGTCACTGCGGTCTGGCCCCAGCGTTTATTTTTGGGGGGCGCAGACCTTTTTTTTTTTTGCTAAACTTTGTGGCCTTCCCTCTTTCCATATAAAAGAGTGGCCAGCCACCGTTAGCTAAAGCCCACCCGCTGCTGATCAGTCACTTAGTACTGATCAGTGTTTTTATTTTTGTGGTGCAGGCGCTTTTTTCTTTGCACCTATAGGTGGTCCATACTGTGTGGACTGACCATACCTGTGTGTGCGGCCTGCCCCAACGCTGTCAGTGATTTATCACTGATCAGCATTTTTTGGGGGGGGTTCAGACAGGTGCTTTTTTTCGGGTTTTAATCATTTTTTATTTTGTTTTTCAGGTTTTTTGTGTGGGGGTCTGTGTACGTGCCACCAGCCACTGTTCTTGGCTGGGTGGCCAGACCCCCTACTGACTTCTGCCCCTTCTGCCGCCACCAAGCGCTAATCATTGCTCACACCACTGATTAGGTAAATGTTTGTTTGTTTTTTGCAGGGATTTCTGCGCTAGAAGTCCTAAAAGTTTTTTATTTTTTTAGTTTATTTTTTAATTTTTTAATCCCCATTAGAGTAGGAAAATGGCCCGCAGGACATTTTCAGTGGAGGAGGCATATGCCATACGGTGGACATGTTGCTGCAAACCTCCTCTGCTCTTGACTCTGTGCCCCATTCTAGTATGAGCCCCCTGGCGCTCATACTAGTCAAGCCCCCTAGCCAAGTTCACTGGTGCCCTGTACCGGAGAACTTGTCTGGACTCCAGCGGACCACGAGCCCATGATTCCTGAGTTTGTTGGTTCACTGAAATGGACTATTTTAGTTTTTTCTTTCAGTGACAACTTTGTCAATATGATGGTTGAGCAGATGAATCTGTAAGCCCAACAGTTTGTCAATGCAAACCTGTGCTCCTTTTTACTTAGGCCCGGTGGCTGGTTCCCAGTCGATGCAGCCGAAATGAGGACCTTTTGGGGCCTCGTGCTGCATATGGGTCTAGCTAAAAAACCAAGGGTCAGGCAGTACTGGAGTGGGGACGTCCTCTACCAGACCCCACACTGCAGTATGGCCATGACGGGTCCCCGGTTCGAGACCATTAGGTAATGTTTGCATTATGCTGATAATGTGGCATGTGCCCCCCGCACTGATCTTGCATATGACGGCCTGTATAAAATCAGGCCAGTCATCAATCACTTTGGGGCCAAATTTTGGGAGGCCTATGTCCCTGGAAGGGAGGTCTCTATTGATGAGTCTCTCATCAGCTTTAAGGGGAGACTCAGCTTCCGGCAATACATCCCAACCAAGCGAGCGTGGTATGGCGTGAAGACTCACATATGTGGATGTTCCTTTCTTGTAATTTCCTCTGAATGTATGTACCGTATTTATCGGGGTATACCATGCACCAGCCTATAACACACACACTCATTTTTCCAAGGATAAAAACTTTTGGGTAAAAAAAGTTGCCTCCCCCATCCCCGGTTTTATAAATACCTGTTCCTGGGTTTAGGTCCATGCTGCTTCTGGCTCCAAAGGCTTCCTTAGCTGTCACTGTGCGCTGGTCCACTGACGGTGACGTCGTGTTGAAGACGTCACTCGTCATTGCGCAGCGCATAGCAACGATGCAGGAGCCCGAAGCAGCGCGGACTCGAACCCGGGAACAGGTAATTATAAAACCGGGGATGGGGGAGACAACGGGGCAGCGGCAGCGGTCTCTGGACCCCAGAACAGGTAGGGGCAGAGAATTGGGCAGCGACGGCAGGTCTCTGGACCTGCAAAAGCCGCTGCAGTTCATTGATTTAAAGCACCCGCTTTAAATCATTGAACTGCAGCGTCTTATCGGCGTATAACACGCAGATAGACTTCAGGTTAAAAATTTTAGCCTAAAAAATGCGTGTTATACACTGATAAATACGGTAACTGTTAGGTCAGTTGGAAACATCGGCCTAAAATACGAAGAGTTCTTGCTCATGAGCTCTTACGTATTTCCAGGCGACAATTTGGAGTCACATATTAGTTGTTCCCAGAAAGATGAAGCAGAGCATAAGTTGAAAATTACAATTTTCAAAAGCTACTCTTCATCCATTCCTGGAAAAAAAATTTAGGAAAACCTGTGTGTTCAAAATGTCCTATACTATACCCATTCCTCAGGGTGGGTACTTTCTGTAATGGTGTCACATGTGTGTGTTTCATTTTTGTATTTTCCTCTGAATGTATGTAACCGGCGGCTATTGATATGCCATAGGCATGCAAACAGACCTCTATTATTTCTGAGCCTTGTTGTGCCCCCGCCCAGAACGTTACCCCATAAGTGGATGTATTTCCATAGTCAGGAGAAAAAGCCCTCCAAAATTTGTAACCCAATTTCTCCCATTACCCCTTGTGAAAATGTAAAAAATTGGGTAACCCCAGCATTATAGTGTAAAAAAATCAATTTTTTCAATTTACGGCCCACTGTTCAAAAAACCATGTGAAAATGTAAGTATTCACTGTACCCTTTTTAACCTTCCTTGAGGGAGGTAGTTTCTAAATTGTGGTCACATGTTTTTCTTTTCTTGTTTTTTTAAGATTTTATGTCAGAACCTCAACCATTGCAGTGCAAATCACCACTTTAGGCCTCAAATCTCATCGGTGCTGTCTCACTCCTATGCCCTGTTTTGCACCCACATAGTGCTTTACTGCCATATATGGGGTATTTCCTTATTCTGGAGAAATTGGGCTACAAATTTTGTGGAGCTTTTTTTCTCTTACTACTTGTGAAACAAAACATTTTTGGTTAATACCAGCAATTTAGTGTTAAAAATGTATTCTTTCACTTTTATGGCCCACTGTTCAAAAAAACATGTGAGGTATAACCCTTGTTATGTTACGGGAGGGTGCAGTTTCTAAAATGGTGTCACATGGGTGGGGTTTCTTGCACAATGGGGGTGTTGTAAACGCACATGGCCCCCAACTTCAAGTCCAACAAACTTTTCACTCCAAAAGCCCAATGGCACTCCTTCTATTCTGAGCATTGCAGTGCGCCCGCAGAGCACTTTACATCCACATATGGGGTATTTTCTTTCTCAGGCAAAATTGCACAAAAAAATTTTGGGGGCCTTTTCCCCTATTATCCCATGTGACAATGAAACATTTGCAGTAACACTATCAGCATTGTGCGAAAAATCTAATTTTTCACTTTTATATCCCACTGTTCAAAAAACCTGTGAGGTGTAAGTACTCACTGTAACCCTTGTTATGTTCCTGGAGTGGTATACTTTCCAAAATGGTATCACATGTGGGGGGTTTCTGCTGTTCTGGCACCATGGGAGGTTTGGCCACCGACTTCAATATCAGCAAAATTTTCTCTCCAAAATTCCAATGGTGCTCCTTCTGTTCTGAGGCCTGTTGTGCACCAGCAGAGCACTTAACGTCCACATATGGGGCGTTTTCTTAATCGGGAGAAATTGGGCTTCAAATTTTGGGGTCCATTTTATCCAATTACACCATGTGAAAATGAATAATTTTGAGTAACACCATCATTTTAGTGTTAAAAATAAAAAATTTCATTTTCTCGTCCAAGTTCAGCGCAAACCCGTCAAACACCTGTGAGGTGTTAAGGCTCACTGTACCCCTTGTTACGTTGCTTAAGGGGTGTAGTTTCCAAAATAGTGTGCCATGTGTAGTTTTTTTTGCTGTTCTGGCACCCTGGGGACTTTCTAAATGTAACATGCCCCCCCAAAAATAATTTCAGCAAAATTCTTTCAAAAATCCAAATTTTGCTCCTTCTCTTCTGAGCATTGTAGTGTGCCAGCAGAGCACTTAACGTCCACATATGGGGTATTTCCATACTCAGAAGAATTGGGGTTTAAAGTTTTGGGGGGCATTTTCTCCTATTACCCCTTGTGAAAAAGAAATATTTGGGGTAACACCATCATTTTAGTGTTAAAAATCAAATTTTCACATCCAGGCTCACTATACACCTTGTTACCTTCCTTGAGGGGTGTAGTTTCCAAAATAGTATGCCATGTGGGGTTTTCTTTTTTCTTTTTTTTTGCTGTTCTGGCACCATGGGGACTTCCTAAATGCAACATGGCCCCCAAAAATAATGACAGCAAAATTTGTTTTAAAAAATCCCAAAGTTTCTCTTTCCCTCCTGAGCCATGTTGTGAGCCCGCAGAGCACTTTATATCAACATATGAGGTATTTCCATGTTAGTGTAAAAAATGCAGATTTAGATTTTTCTCCTCCACTTTGCTGCTATTCTTGTGAAACACCTGAAGGGTTAACAAACTTTCTGAATGTCCTTTTGAATACTTTGAGGGATGTAGTTTCTATAATGGGGTTATTTATGGGGTATTTCCCACAGAAAGGCCCCTCAAATCCACTTCAAACTTAACTGGTCCCTGAAAATTTCAGATTTTGAAAATTGCTGCTATACTTTGAAGCCCTCTGTCTTCAAAAAGTAAAAAAAAAAAGTCAACTTTATGATGCCAACATAAAGTAGACATATTGGGGGACATTTATCAAAGCATTTAGTAGATTTTTTTTGCTTAAAATTGTCGCAAAAAAGTCGCATGTGCGACTACTCTATTTTTTGTGTGACTTTTTGATTGTGCAGTGTCCTAAGCAATAAAAAAAGAAACTTGCTTACCAAAGCAAAAGTTAATTTTGACTTGCAGTGTTCAGAGATTTATTAAGTGCGAAAGTCGCAAAAAAGTCACATTACATGAAAAAAACTACTACATTTTCTCCAGCTCAGACATGGAGCAGAAAAAGCCACTACCAAAGCAAAAAAATAAATTGCTTACGTGAAATACATTTATCAACAGGCTGCAACCAGTAAAAAAAAAAATATATATATAAAATAAAGAACTAAAAAAAAGGAATACATAAGCAAACATTGATAAATGTCCCCCATTGTATTTGTGAATCAATATGTAATTTATTTGGAATATCCATTTTCCTTAAAGCGCAACTGTCATGAACTCAGGGCTATATAACCTACGCACAGACTTATTAGAGTGTGCAGATGGTGTTTACAGTATAGTTTCTACTTTATTTCTGCCGGATAGCAGCCGAACAGAGTTGGATAGGCGTGGCACAGGGAACGCTATACCCCACCAAAACTACGCCCACCCCCTGTACATCATCGCTGGGACTGCTGTGTGATTGAGACACAGGTCCCAGCGCATGTGACCCTCAGCTCACCTAACCTGCGTGCCGCAGCGCGTGCTATCTAGTCTTCTTTCTTCTCTACAGTGTCTGTCTGGAGACGTGCATGCTGGACAGTCCTGTTACTAGAGGCAGAGAAGAGGTGCGCTTTCTGCCTCTAGCACTGCGCAGGTGAACCGAGGAGGCAGACAGCGGGAGCAAGCGCTTGTTAGTGGAGCGAGCGCTTGCCTGGATAACACACTCTGCGGGGCGCATGCGCTGGGACCTGTGTGTACCCTGTACACTGTGCCACGCCTATCCGACTGTGTGCGGCTGGTATCAAAAGTGTTTTTTGGGTTGATAAAAGCTGGAAGAAATAAGGTAGAAACTATACTGTAAACACCAACTGCACACTGTAATAAGTCTATTTGTAGGTTATATAGCCGAGAGGTCATGACAGTTGCGCTTTAAAAGCAGAGAGTTTCAAAGTTAGAAAAATGCAAAATTTTCAAAATTTTTATGACATTTTGGGATTTATCACCAAGAAAGGATGCAAGTAGCAACAAAAATTTACCACTATATTAAAGTAGAATATGTCACTAAAAAACATTCTCGGAATCAGATTAATAGGTTAAAGCATCCCAGAGTTATTAATGCATAAAGTGACAGTGGTCAGATGTGCAAAAAAAAGGGTTGGATCCTCAAGGTGAAAATGGGTCCCTAAGGGGTTAAAAGAACAGAGAACATTTGTTTAAAAACAGCAGCCAGACTGTAAAAAGTTAAACAGCCTGCAGGAGGAGTGGGTGATCAGCTGATCTATACAATAGGGAATAAAAGGCATATGCAGTCAATGGCACACTGCTTTAAAGTGGTACTCTGGAAAAAAATTCTATGCTTTTAAAAAGTTTACATTTTAAAGTTTAAGCTTGGCAACGTGTTATATATGTTAAAATCTTTATCCTCGACATCCCCCCCCCCCCCCACCCACGACTGCAGGAGCGAGAGGAAACACTGAATCTACTCCATACAACCCCTTCTCTACTACTAATATAAAAAGCTGCATGGAGGTCATTGAGGAGTTAAAGTATATTTAAAGTCTAGTTAAACTCTATATTTTGAAGCTCTGGGCAAAAACTTCAGGCCGGAGATTCTGAGAGCAGCCTAGGACCAAGCAGACAGTGCCATTCCTATAGAGGGCAATGTAATCCACACGGTTTCCACTCAAAGAATGAGCAAACTTTTGTTTGCAGAACTTTAGTGGCAGAAGGTCCACCGTTGAACTTCTGAAATGTGCACTGTGCAGCAAAATCCTATTGACAGCAACGGGACCACAATTGTAGTGTATTAAATTAATATTTCAAGTCCTTAGGCTGTGTGTACACACTGAATTTTTAATAGCATTTTTCATATAGTTTTACTGCATTTTGGCAGTTAGTGACAATTTTTATTGTGATTTGCCCAGTTGCAATAAAATAGCACAATTTTTGCACCGATTTTGGAAAAAACTAATAAAAAACGAAGCAAAATAAAACATAATGGCCCTGATTTACTAAGAGTGTAGTGTAGTTTTCTTTGTGGGTTTTAATTCTCTACAATTTTTTCCCCACAGTATTTACTAAGGTTTCCCTACATTTTGCACTTTTCCCTACATCTTGCTTTTTTTTCCAGCTCAAATCCATTACATTTTCTGTGGAAACCTTAGGTAATAGTGTGGGTTTTTGTGAAAATGTCGGGACACGCCCCCATTTTGGTGACCACTCCCACTTTCCCCAGTGACCACGCCCATTTATCGGGGTTTCTCAGTAAAATGCAGAGTTAGTCGGGTTTTTTCAATACTGGCGCACATTCTGGCGCAGACAGAATTTATGGCGCACAACCCAACACATGTCGGGTGTACAATTGTAAATCAGGGCCAATGTGTGAACACAGCCTCAGGGAAGGTGTATAACTACTATATTTCCTGATCCCATAGATATACCACCAGCAGCAGCATACAGGTATAGCTGGAAGGTGTCTGGGAGCTAGCAAGAGTGATCTGATAATGTCATACTGTAGTTCACATGAAGTCAGCTGACCCAGGACCAACCACTTTCTCTGACACATTAAGCACCCTGATTTTTAGTATGTCAGACCGAGTTACAGTAATGAAACACAAGGATGCAGCTATGATGGAATCAAACAGATGGCGCTGTAGGACTAATGATGGTGAGTATGCATGTAATGGGCAAAAACTATCAAATCTGGAGGGTTTCTTTAATTAAAAGATATCAGTGGGAACGCTATACCCCACCAAAACCACGCCCACCCCCTGTACATCATCGCTGGGACTGCTGTGTGATTGAGACACAGGTCCCAGCGCATGTGACCCTCAGCTCACCTAACCTGCGTGACGCAGCGCGTGCTATCTAGTCTTTTTTCTTCTCTACAGTGTCTGTCTGGAGACGTGCATGCTGGACAGTCCTGTTACTAGAGGCAGAGAAGAGGTGCGCTTTCTGCCTCTAGCACTGCGCAGGTGAACCGAGGAGGCAGACAGCGGGAGCAAGCGCTTGTTAGTGGAGCGAGCGCTTGCCTGGATAACACACTCTGCGGGGCGCATGCGCTGGGACCTGTGTGTACCCTGTACACTGTGCCACGCCTATCCGACTGTGTGCGGCTGGTATCAAAAGTGTTTTTTGGGTTGATAAAAGCTGGAAGAAATAAGGTAGAAACTATACTGTAAACACCAACTGCACACTGTAATAAGTCTATTTGTAGGTTATATAGCCGAGAGGTCATGACAGTTGCGCTTTAAAAGCAGAGAGTTTCAAAGTTAGAAAAATGCTACATTTTCAAAATTTTTATGACATTTTGGGATTTTTCACCAAGAAAGGATGCAAGTAGCGACAAAAATTTACCACTATATTAAAGTAGAATATGTCACTAAAAAACATTCTCGGAATCAGATTAATAGGTTAAAGCATCCCAGAGTTATTAATGCATAAAGTGACAGTGGTCAGATGTGCAAAAAAAAGGGCTGGATCCTCAAGGTGAAAATGGGCTGAGTCCCTAAGGGGTTAAAAGAACAAAGAACATTTGTTTAAAAACAGCAGCCAGACTGTAAAAAGTTAAACAGCCTGCAGGAGGAGTGGGTGATCAGCTGATCTATACAATAGGGAATAAAAGGCATATGCAGTCAATGGCACACTGCTTTAAAGTGGCACTCTGGAAAAAAATTCTATGCTTTTAAAAAGTTTACATTTTAAAGTTTAAGCTTGGCAACGTGTTATATATGTTAAAATCTTTATCCTCGCCATCCCCCCCAGGGATGGTAAGGTATATCAATTTTGTAAGTCCCCTCTCCTGCCACGTAAGGCTGGGTTCAGACTATGGAATTTCCAATTGAAATTCCACTTTAAATTGCTGTCAATAGGATTCTGCTGCACAGTGCACACAATGTAATTTCAGCACAAAATTTAATTTGGGGACGGCAATGTCTGGGCAGTCCTAGCCCTCAAAGCCTCAATATAGCCAGAATATAGCCACCTAAGCAAACATGTTGATCTGATTTTTCACTGTTATTTTTCAACACTGCCATACACAGCAATCCCTGCAACTCCCGGCCAATCTTCCCTATTCCTTGTAAATTGTGCAACATCTTGGTGTTGGTGTAATTTAAAGTTGTAAAAATTCAAGAATAAATATAAGAAACTTTGATGTAATACAAAGTTTCTTATATTCACTTGTATTATTGATCTATGCAAAGTTTGCTGAAATGACAGAGCCTATTCAAAGGACTTTTCCTATTTTCCATGACTCCTGTTCACTGATCCACACTTGACAATTTCCCCATACAGGTCAATAACTTCTCTGTCTCCATTAGACTCATAGTCTTAAATGAAGAAGGCCTCACACAACTGGGCAAAGTGAATTTGCAAACAGGGATCAAAGGATTATGGGGGACATTTATCAAAGCATTTAGTAGTTTTTTTTTTTTTTGCTTAAAATTGTCGCACTTGTGACTACTCTCTTTTTTCTGCGACTTTTTGATTGTGCAGTGTCCTAAGCAAAAAAATAAAAATCTTGCTCAACAAAGCAAAAAGTGATTTTTGACTTGCAGTGGTCAGAGATTTATCAAGTGCGAAAGTCGCAAAATAGTCGCATTACATGAAAAAAGCTACTAAATTTACTCCAGCTCAGATATGGAGCAGAAAAAGCCACTACCAAAGCAAAAAAAAAGAAAAATTGCTTACATGAAAGAAATTCATCAACAGACTGAAAGCAGTTGATAAATAAGTTGCAAATAAGCAAAAAAATTGTAAGAAAAAAATTACTAAAAAAAGGAATACATAAGCAAACACTGATAAATGTCCCTCTAAGTGTTTTAACAAGAAAATAATTCCTGTTTCTTCTTTTAATTTTAAATAAAGAAAGAAGCTACCGTATTTTTCGCCGTATAAGACGCACTTTTTCTTCCCCAAAACTGGGGGGAAAAAGTCGGTGCGTCTTATACGGCGAATACATCGCGGCGGTCCCTGCGGCCATCAACGGCCGGGACCCGTGGCTAATACAGGACATCACCGATCGTGTCTACTCCGTTCAGGGATCTCCTGTATGCCGGCGCTCTCCTTCCTCGTCATCACGTAGTCGCGTACGTGCATCTGCGTGCGTATCGACGTGATGGCGGTGACGGAGAGCGAGGATACCCGTCCGGCAGCAGAGACGTTCCAGAGCGACGGGGACACGGCGACAGCGATGGAGCGACATCCAGGGCAGCGGTGACGGGTCCGGAGCGGCGGGGACACGTGAGTATTACCTCCTATCCAGTAGTCTTCAATCTGCGGACCTCCAGATGTTGCAAAACTACAACTCCCAGCATGCCCGGACAGCCAACGGCATGCTGGTAGTTGTAGTTTTGCAACATCTGGAGGTCCGCAGGTTGAAGACCACTATTGGGTTCAAAATCTTAATTTTTTTAGATTTTGCCCCTAAAAATTGGGTGCGTCTTATATGCCGGTGCGTCCTATAGGGCGAAAAATACGGTACCTCACTTTAACACATGCTACAAGATAGAGAAACATATAATAGATATTTGATGCCAGAACAGAAAGAGAAAGTCGGTCTCATCTTTGCATTGTACTGGTACTGATAAAGTACTGAGCACTGCTTGTGTTAGCCGTGGTTAATAGAAGTCCTCTTAGAGAGCAATAGAGAGAAATCCGTTATGACAGAGCATTTATCATTCACCGTATAATGCATGTAAAGTACATTGTGGGGAAACCAGAGGGAAGTGGTTTAAGAGGGTAATTGGGGTCTCCTCCTGCCTGAGGCCATTATAGTATAGTAAAAGTCTTTTTAATGTAAATGGAATTCACATGCATATAGCTAATTTATACCAACCAGCGTTTTCCCACAAAACCAGTTTAAGAGTTATGGGTCGAGACATACCAATAATTTACTCCTGGGATCAAGTCTGAATACAGAAAGGATATATTAGAGAAAAAGATATCAAGTAAATACAGCTAGAAAGTCAGTATTCAGTCAGCAACAACATACTGGGGCAGATTTATCAACATACTGGGGCAGATTTATCAACATACTGGGACAGATTTATAAACATACTGGGGCAGATTTATCAACATACTGGGGCAGATTTATCAACATACTGGGGCAGATTTATCAACATACTGGGGCAGATTTATCAACATACTGGGGCAGATTTATCAAGGAATTTACTCCAAGAGGAATATTAGAAGGGATGCAGAAACAATGACTGGTCTGACCGGCATCATAGTGGGGAAGATTTATCAGCATACTGGGGCAGATTTATCAACATACTGGGGCAGATTTATAAACATACTGGGGCAGATTTATCAACATACTGGGGCAGATTTATAAACATACTGGGGCAGATTTATCAAGGAATTTACTCCAAGAGGCATATTAGAAGGGATGCAGAAACAATGACCAGTCTGACCAGCATCATTATAAGTCCATCCCTAATTTTTAACAATAATTTGCACCCTGTAGAAGAATATATTACACACTATAGGGAAGAGACTTGATCACCACTCGGAGAGGATGAAATTTATTAATATTTTCTAATGTCAATGTGCTATTCTGACCAGAGACCAGATTAGTTGCACGTATACTGAAACTACTGCAGTTACAAAACTCTTGTTTTTGACTCCTGTCTCGTCTAAATGTCCACCTTCTCCATCTCAAGACCAGTCATTATTCTTTCTTAAAATTACAAAACCTAGAATCCCATCATTACCCTTGACTTATTAACATTAAGTTAACCAGGTTGGCAGGTAGAACTGGTCAAGGTGGGCATGGGCCATGGCAAATGGCTTTTGGTAAGTATCAGGAGGCAGACAGAGGTCAGGGCTGGCAGCAGATAAATGGACAAATATATGAGATGGGTATTTAACAAAAACAGCAGAAACATAACACTTTTGCAGAGCACAGAAACCACAAGCATCTTATTCTCAATGGACGGCGAGTATAACTGGCTGACAACCTAGTAATTTGGTGCTAGTGGCTCTTTAAGAGACCAGAAGTTTGCTTATAAACCTGAACCCTGGCAGAGCATCATGAAACAATAGAGTAATAGTGGCCAAGAGGAACACAGTAGATGCCTTAGAAGGAAAGTCCATGCAACGTGACCCATACTAATTTTTTCTCATGGATAATTTTTTTTTATTTCTGCAGTACTGGCAAATATCTGCATCCGTTACACAAATCCAATCCCTGCTTAAATTCTCATCAAATTTGGACCATTAACAGCTGTTAAGAATTTTGTCATTTAACCCTTTAACCCCTTAACGACGCAGGACGTATATTTACGTCCTGCGCCGGCTCCCGCGATATGAAGCGGGATCGCGCCGCGATCCCGCATCATATCGCGTCGGTCCCGGCGCTAATCAACGGCCGGGACCCGCGGCTAATACCACACATCGCCGATCGCGGCGATGTGCGGTATTAACCCTTTAGAAGCGGCGGTCAAAGCTGACCGCCGCTTCTAAAGTGAAAGTGAAAGTGACCCGGCTGCTCAGTCGGGCTGTTCGGGACCGCCGCGGTGAAATCGCGGCGTCCCGAACAGCTGATCGGACACCGGGAGGGCTCTTACCTGCCTCCCCGGTGTCCGATCGACGAATGACTGCTCCGTGCCTGAGATCCAGGCAGGAGCAGTCAAGCGCCGATAATGCTGATCACAGGCGTGTTAATGCACACCAGTGATCAGCATAGGAGATCAGTGTGTGCAGTGTTATAGGTCCCTATGGGACCTATAACACTGCAAAAAAAATGTAAAAAAAAAGTGTTAATAAAGGTCATTTAACCCCTTCCCTAATAAAAGTTTGAATCACCCCCCTTTTCCCATAAAAAAAATAAAACAGTGTAAAAAAAATAAAAATAAACATATGTGGTATCGCCGCGTGCGTAAATGTCCGAACTATAAAAATATATCATTAATTAAGCCGTACGGTCAATGGCATACGCGCAAAAAAAATCCAAAGTCCAAAAAAGCGTATTTTGGTCACTTTTTATACCATTAAAAAATGAATAAAAAGTGATCAAAAAGTCCGATCAAAACAAAAATCATACCGATAAAAACTTCAGATCACGGCGCAAAAAATGAGTCCTCATACCGCCCTGTACGTGGAAAAATAAAAAAGTTATAGGGGTCAGAAGATGACATTTTTAAATGTATAAATTTTCCTGCATGTAGTTATGATTTTTTCCAGAAGTGCGACAAAATCAAACCTATATAAGTAGGGTATCATTTTAACCGTATGGACCTACAGAATAATGATAAGGTGTAATTTTTACCGAAAAATGCACTGCGTAGAAACGAAAGCCCCCAAAAGTTATAAAATGGCGTTTTTTTTTTCGATTTTGTCGCACAATGATTTTTTTTCCCGTTTCGCCGTGCATTTTTGGGTAAAATGACTAATGTCACTGCAAAGTAGAATTGGCGACGCAAAAAATAAGCCATAATATGGATTTTTAGGTGGAAAATTGAAAGGGTTATGATTTTTAAAAGGTAAGGAGGAAAAAACGAAAGTGCAAAAACGGAAAAACCCTGAGTCCTTAAGGGGTTAAGGACCCAGCCCAAATATACCTTAAGGACCCGGCCATTTTTTGCACATCTGACCACTGTGACTTTAAGCATTAATAACTCTGGGATGCTTTTCCCTTTCATTCTGATTCCGAGACAGTTTTTTCGTGACATTCTAGTTTATGTTAGTGGTAAAATTTTGTCGATACTTACATAATTTCTTGGTGAAAAATTCAAAAATTTGATGAAAAAATAAAAAATTTTGCATTTTTTTTACTTTGAAGCTCTCTGCTTATAAGGAAAATGGATATTCCAAATTAATATTATATTGATTCACATATACAATAGGTCTACTTTATGTTTGCATCATAAAGTTGACATGTTTTTACTTTTGGATGACATCAGAGGGCTTCAAAGTTGAGCAGCAATTTTCCAATTTTTCACAAAATTTTCAAAATCTGAATTTTTCGGGGACCACTTCAGTTTTGGAGTGGATTTGAAGGGCTTTCTTATTAAAAAAAAATACCCCATAAATGACCCCATTATAAAAACTGCACCCCTCAAAGTATTCAAAATGATATTCAGAAAGTTTGTTAACCCTTTAGGTGTTTCACAAGAATAGTGGCAAATTGAAGGAGAAAATTTTAAATCTTCATTTTTTATACTCGCATGTTCTTGTAGACCCAGTTTTTGAATTTTTACAAGGGGTAATAGATGAAAAATCCCCCCAAAATGTAAGGAAATACCTCATATGTGTATGTCAAGTGTTTGGCGGGCGCAGAAGAGGGCTCAGAAGGGAAGGAGCGACAATGGGATTTTGGAGAGTGAATTTTGCTGAAATGGTTTTTGGGGGGCATGTCACATTTAGGAAGCCCCTATGGTGCCAGAACAGCAGAAAACCCCCACATGGCATACCATTTTGGAAACTACACCCCTCAAGGCACGTAACAAGGGGTCCAGTGAGCCTTAACACCCCACAGGTGTTTAACAACTTTTCATTAAAGTCGGATGTGTAAATGAAAAAATTTTTTCACTAAAGTGCAGTTTTTTCCCCAAATTTATCATTTTTACAAAGGGTAATGGGAGGAAATGCCCCCCAAAATTTGTAACCCCATCTCGTCTGAGTATATAAATACCCCATGTATGGACGTAAAATGCTCTGCGAGCGAACTACAATGCTCAGAAGAGAAGTCAAATTTAGCTTTTGGAAAGCAAATTTTGCTGAAATGGTGTTTGAGGGGCATGTCGCATTTAGGAAGCACCTGGGGTGCCAGAACAGCAAAAAAAAAAAAAAAAAACACATGGCATACTATTTTGGAAACTACACCCCTCAAGGAAAGTAACAAGGGGTACAGTGAGCCTTAACACCTCACAGGTATTTCACGACTTTTTGTGAAAGTTGGATGTGTAAATGAAAAAAATTATTTTTTCACTAAAATGCTGTGTTTTCCCCAAATTTTACATTTTTACAAAGGGTAATAGGAGAAAATGACCCCCAAAATTTGTAACCCCATTTCTTCTGAGTATGGAAATACCCCATGTGTGGATGTCAAGGGCTCTGCTGGCGCACTACAATGCTCAGAAGAGGAGGAGCGCCATTGAGCTTTTTGAAAGAGAATATGTTGGGAATGGAAGTCGGGGGCCATGTGCGTTTACAAAGCCCCCCCGTGGTGCCAGAACAGTTGCCCCCCCCCCCCACGTGACCGCATTTTGGAAACTACACACATCTCAGAATTTAATAAGTGGTGCAGTGAGCATTTACACCGCACTGGCGTTTGACAGATCTTTGGAACAGTGGGCTGTGCAAATGAAAAATTTAATTTTTCATTTTCACGGATCACTGTTCCAAAAATCTGTCAGACACCTGTGGGGCGTAAATGCTCACTGCACACCTTATTACATTACGTGAGGTGTGTAGTTTCCAAAATGGGGTCACATGTGGGTGGGGGGTCCATTGTTTTGGCACTATGGGGGCTTTGTAAACACATGTGGCCTTCAATTCCGGACAAATTTTCTCTTCAAAATCCCAATGGCGCTCCTTCTCTTCTGAGCATTATAGTGCGCCAGCAGAGCACTTTACATCCACATATGGGGTATGTTCTTAGGCACTTTACATCCACATATGGGGTATGTTCTTACTCAAAAGAAATGGGGTTGCAAATTGTGGGGGGCTTTTTTACTATTTTCCCTTGTGAAAATGAAAAATGTAGGGTAACACCAGCATTTTAGCAGAAATTTTTTTTTTTCTCATTTTCCCATCCAACTATTTTGTCAAACACCTCTGGGGTGTCAAGGCTCACCATACCCCTTGTTACGTTCCGCGAGGGGTGTAGTTTCCAAAATGGGGTCACATGTACAAATTTTGGGGGTCTTTTTTTGCTTTTACCTCTTGTAAAAATAAAAAGTATGGGGCAACACCAGCATGTTAGTTTAAAAAAAAAAAATTACACTAACAGGCTGGTGTAGACCCCAATTTTTCCTTTTCATAAGGGGTAAAAGGAGAAAAAGCCCCCCAAATTTGTAGTGCAATTTCTCCCGAGTACGGAAATACCCCATATGTGGCACTAAACTGTTTCCTTGAAATACGACAGGACTCTGAAGTGAGAGAGCGCCATGCACATTTGAGGACTTTATAGGGATTGCATAGGGGTGGACATAGGGGTATTCTACGCCAGTGATTCCCAAACAGGGTGCCTCCAGCTGTTGCTAAACTCCCAGCATGCCTGGACAGTCAGTGGCTGTCCGGAAACGCTGGGAGTTGGTGATTTGCAACAGCTGGAGACTCCGTTTTGGAAACACTGCCGTACGATAAATTTTTTATTTTTACTGGCGGGGGGGGGGGGGGGGGGGGGGGCAGTGTAAGGGGGTGTATATGTAGTGTTTTACTCTTATTTTGTGTTAGTGTAGTGTAGTGTTTTTGGGGTACGTTCACACTGGCGGGCGTTTACAGTGAGTTTACCGCTAGGAGTTTGTGCTGCTGCGAAAAATTTGCCGCAGCCCAAACTTGAAGCAGAAAACTAACTGTAAACCTGCCTGTGTGAATGTACCCTGTACATTCACATGGGGGGGGGGGGGGGCAAACCTCCAGCTGTTTCAAAACTACAACTCCCAGCATGTACTGACAGACCGTGCATGCTGGGAGTTGTACTTTTGCAACAGCTGGAGGCACACTGGTTGGAAAACCTTCAGTTACCTAACTCAGTATTTTCCAACCAGTGTGCCTCCAGCTGTTGCAAAACTACAACTCCCAGCATGTACTGATCGCCGAAGGGCATGCTGGGAGATGTAGTTATGCAACAGCTGGAGGTACACAACTACAACTCCCAGCATGCCGAGACAGCTGTTTGCTCATGCTGGGATTTGCAGTTTTGCAACAGCTGGAGAGCTATAGTTTAGAGACCACTGTACAGTGATCTCCAAACTGTGGACCTCCAGATGTTGCTAAACTACAAATCCCAGCATGCCCAGACAGAAAACTGCTATGTGGGCATGCTAGGAGTTGTGGTTTTGCAAGATCTGGAGAGCGACAGCATAGAGATCATTGTGCAGTGGTCTCAAACTGTAGCCCTCCAGCTGTTGCAAAACTACAAATCCCAGCATGCCTAAACAGCTCTCTGGGCATGCTGGGAGTTGTAGTTTTGCAACATCTGGAGGGCTACAGTTTAGAGACCACTCTATAGTGGTCTCAGACTGTAGCCCTCCAGATGTTGCTAAGCAACTCACCGGCTTCCGTAGGATCCACGGAGCTGGGTCGCCGTCCTCTTCTTCCGTCGATCGTCGCCCGCTGCCGCCGTCGATCGTCGCCCGCTGCCGTCGCCAATGGGTGAGTGGACTTCAGCGCCGATCCTGTGTCGTTTCCCCGTTCTGCCCCGCCTATTGTGGGTGGGCAGGACGGCGAAACCGAAAGTAAAGCCCCCCCGCCCCCCATCTGCTATTGGTCATCGCGTCTTGATGACAAATAGCAGGGATAGGAGGGGTGGCACCCCTGCCACCTCACTCCTATCGCTTCAGGGGGATCGTGGGTGTCATGGACACCCGCGATCCCCCTTCTATTCCGGGTCATCGGGTCACCATAGACCCGAATCGGCGCAAATCTCATCGGTATCAACAGGCATCTCGGTCCGGTCCCCGCCCGGCGCGCGGCGGGGACAGAAATTCCCACGGGCGTATGGATACGTCCTGGGTCCTTAAGTACCAGAAAGCCAGGGCGTATCCATACGCCCTAGGTCCTTAAGGGGTTAAAGGGGTTCTCCGCTGCTCAATGTTCTGAAACTGTTCTGAACACTGGAGCCGGCACCGGGAGCTCGTGACGTCATAGCCCTCATGATATCACACCCGCCCCCTCAATGCAGGTCTAAGGGAGGGGGCGTGACAGTCACGCCCCCTCCCATAGACTTGCATTGAGGGGCGGGGCATGATGGCATGAGGGGGCGGGTCTATGACATCACAAGTTCCCGGTGGCGGCTCCAGCGTTTGGAACAGTTTGTTCCAAACGCTGAGCAGCGGGGTACCCCTTTAAGCAAAACTGAATCTTCTGCCTGAGAGTCACAGGAAAGAAATCAGAGATCCTCATGAAGTGTCTGGACCCCTGACCTGGATTGCCACCCTACAACCAATGATGAATTATAACTGGTAGTTATTTATACATTATATATTCTTTATTTTTTTGAGTGTAAGTTCTTATGTAAATAATTTTATTTGTCATTGAAGAATACTTAGGAGGAGCAACTCTAAGAAGTGACCTGTCAGTCAGCTATGCTGACTAGCCTGCAAACAGCAGATAATGCTCTTTCAATGCTGGATGCCAGGCAAAGTATACATCTCACCCCCAGGCAGCTGGGTAATGGAAGCTCCTAGCACTTACCACGTTGAACAAAGGATGCTAAAAAAAAAGTTTTAGTCACTAGAAAATTATAAGAATTAGGCTGGATTCACACTACGTTTTAAGCAATACGGGACCGTATACGGCTGGGGGAAGCGAAAGCTGGGCGCTCCTGTACCCCAGCCGTATCCAGCCCAGAATGTAATGCATTTCAATGAGCCGACCGGAATCATATGTTGTCTCCGGTCGGTTCATTTTTGCCTCGTATACGGTTTTCCCACCAGACCTAAAACCATGGTATATCATGGTTTTAGGTGCGGTTAGAGAACCGTATACGGGACAAAAATTAGCCGAACGGAGTCAGGGTTTGACTCCAGTTGGCTCATTGAAATGCATTACATATGGGCCAGATATGGCTGGGATACGGGAATAAGGTATACAGTCCTGTATTGCCTAAAACGTAGTGTGAACCCAGCCTTAATTCTTCAAAGCAATATAACAAATTGTCAGTGTATTAGAAATGTTGATTTATCTCTTCAAGTATCCAGTACTTTACTATGTCTCTCGCTTCATAAATTTTAGATTGTAATGCATTTTAAGAGTGCTAACAATCAACTATGCCACATATCTTCAAGCTCGCCAACAATGGGAAGCTTTCAGCAGACCATATATACAACTGGGAGAATGCAACATATGGAGTCTTAAAAGTACCAGTAATTCCAAGGTACGAGAGCACTGTGCCATGTGTATATATAGAATTAACCTCTTATTAAAGGGACTGTCTTTATGAAATTGAAGCTTGCCCTGTGATCTCATGATCGCCACTTTTCAAAACCTTGCTCTGAAACAACTCTCTTGGTACTAGAAGTACTTAGATAGCATGGGGGCCTTAAATGGGTACTCCCGAGGAAAACTTTTTTTTTTTAAATCAACTGGTGCCAGAAAGTTAAACAGATTTGCAAATTACTTCTATTAAAAAATCTTAATCCTTCCAGTACTTTTTAGTTGCTATATACTACAGAGGAAATGCTTTACTTTTTAGATTTCTCTGATGTCATGGCCACAGTGCTCTCTGCTGACCTCTGCTGTCCATTTTAGGAACTGTCCAGAGCAGCATATGTTTGCTATGGGGATTTTCTCCTGCTCTGGACAGTTCCTAAAATGGACAGCAGAGGTCAGCAGAGAGCACTGTGATCATGACATCAGAGAAATCTAAAAAGTAAAGCATTTCCTCTGTAGTATATAGCCCCTAAAAAGTACTGGAAGGATTAAGATTTTTTAATAGAAGTAATTTACAAATCTCTTAATCCAAGGATAATGAAGAAAACCGGCACTCACCAATCTTCTCTCTAAAATTCTTTCTTTATTGCAGAATACTCACAACATTTAAAACATGGAGGGGAGAGAAGGATACGTAGACGATGTCTTAATAGCATGGGCAGGCACAGAGAGTCAGTTTAGCGATTTCGTTAATTACTTGAATGAGGTTAACAAAATAAATTGTCGTTCACTTTTCAGTATGGTGGGTCCTCTATTGAATTCCTTGATGTAAGACTTAACGTAGACCACAATAAGATTGTCAGTGAGGGATACAGGAAAGAGATGGCCAGGAACACCCTTCTTCACTATGCGAGCTCACACCCCCATTCAGTGAAGAAGGCTGTCCCTTATGGCCAATTTATACGTCTGAGAAGAAATAATGCATCAGATATCACTTTCGAAACCCAGGCAGACGAGCTGCAAAAGAGGTTAATTGAGAGACAGTACCCAATACAATTAATTGTAGTAGGACGAGAAATAAGCGAGTAAAATTCAAAGAGAGGCGTTATTAAAGAGTAAAAAGAGAAAAGATTTGACAACAGACAATAAACGATTTACCTTCACATTTCAGAACTCCCCAAATAATCCAATGATTGAAAGAGCAATAAGAAAAAATTGGTTCTTATTAGAAAGTGACCCCGAGTTAAAAGAGGTTGCAATAAGGAAACCCCTCATTTCCTACAGAAAAAACAAGACGCTGGGAGACACTCTGAAAAAAAGAGAAGTTGACCTCAGTAAAATGACATGGCTTGAGAAGTCTGCCCCGAAAGGGAATTTTGCATGTAAGTCTTGCAATTTCTGTAGGTACAATGCCGAATTGAGGACGATGCATATGGGCGCTAATACACATACTGTTACAGATATTATTACGTGCCGAACAAATTACGTGGTTTATGTTATTTTCTGCCCCTGTGTTTTTTTTTACATAGGGAAAACAATCAGGCAATTGAGTGCGCGAATCAGAGAACATATGTACTCTTTCCGCACTTTGAAAGGAGCCCCGCGCCTGATCGCCCATGTATTAGAAGCCCACAGGGGACAGACTGATCAGTTAAAGTTTTCAGGAGTAGAGAGAGTGCGTCCTAGACCAGGAATAAACCTAGATAAGTACTTATTACAACGAGAAACGTTTTGGATTATACATGCTGCCGCAGCGGGCCTGCTGGGGTTAAATGAGAAAGTGGATTATGCACCGTGTTTTTAAATACCTAGTTTATATGTAGTATTTATATGTTTGTACTGAGTACTTTTGATGAGTTTAAAAATGGCGACTTATAGCCAATAGTGTGAGCCATAGAGTTCACACAAGTCACGTCAGAGCAGGTAGGCGGTCCAGATTAATTCTGGGTCCACCTTTCACCTGTATAAGAACCAGCACAGTTCCTTGACTTTCATGGCCGGAGGAAGCTCGCTAGCCGAGTGAAACAGAATCTGTCGCCTGTTTGTGTACCCCCCCCCCCCCCCCCGTCGATCCCTCTCTCCCCTCTACGTTTTAAATGTTGCGAGTATTCTGCAATAAAGAAAGAATTTTAGAGAGAAGATTGGTGAGTGCCGGTTTTTCTTCATTATCCTTGGATTAAGAAGTTTGGAATATTGCTGTTTAGAGCGAACCAGAGCACAACCATATCTCTACACTGTTCTCTTACATGACCCATTACATCCCTAGTCCCAACAAGTTTACCCCAGCAGTGCCGGACACTGTTGCTTTCTTTTGTGTTTAATTTACAAATCTGTTTAACTTTCTGGCACCAGTTGATTAAAAAAAAAAGTTTTCCACGTGAGTACCCCTTTAAATGCTTGTCTGCCTGCAATTGTGTTGAGGGGATATGGGCGACTGGGTGATGAAGGAAGTCTAAACCTTTGTGTAAAAACTGAGATCCATTGCTCATCATTGACTGATGCATCTAGGGGGTTTCACCGCCATGAGTTATAACTGTCAGCGAGCGCTATCTGTATAACATGGCCAGCACCTGAGCTCACTACATATCCCCTCTGTGACATTTTGACATGTATACATCAATATTACCTAAGAGGTTAAAGGCTAGGCACAACTTCTTTTAAAACTTGCCAATTTCCTCAAATTTACTCCCTAGAAAAAGAGGAAATATACTCACCTCACTCAGTTCCTTCACTCCACTTCTAGAGCCACCCCAGACCACATCCTGACACCGGCCCAGTCATATAGGAATGAAGAGAAAGGCAGGAGCAGATTGAGGTAAGTATCTGTATATCTGGTCTGTTCTCTTGGGGATAAGCATACCACAGGACTTTTTTTCTTTATAAAGGGTACCTCTCATCAAAAAAACTTTTGATATATTATAGATTAATGTATGCAGAATAACTTTACAATTGCATGTTATTAAAAAATATGCTTCTTTCTATTTAATTTTCCACTTTGAAGAAATGACCACTAGGGGTCTCCCTACCAGTCCTGGCAGCAAGCATTTCAGACTCATGCTGGAGTCCTAAACACTATGAGCTGCCAGTCTGCTTTGTTCACAAAGGAGAACACTCCGAGCTGCCAGCCTGCTTTGTTCACAGCCTGTTTGGCTGTGAACAAGCAGGCTGGCAGCTCTGAGTGTTTAGGACTCCAGCATGAGTCAGAAATGCTTGCTGACAGGACTGATCGGGAAAAATACAATAGAAAGAAGCATATTTTTCATTAACATGCAATTGGAAAGTTATTCAACATTCATTAATCTAAAATATATCAAAAGTTTATTTGATAAGAGGCACCCTTTAATGTATAAACAGGCAAACCTGGTCAATATCAGTGAAAACTTTTGGTCCAGTTTTTCACCTTCATCAAACAATCAGTAAATAAAAAAATCATGCCTCAGACAGAATAACTTAAAATTTAAAATATGTGAATCAATAGACTGGCTATATATTAAAATACGTTTTGTAGCAGGATTAAGCTTTGAAATTCCACTTTCAAATTCCAGAGAAGCAGAGTGCCATTGCTATCAATAGAACAGTGTACATGATGGAACCTCAGCAGCAGAGCTTTCATCTATAGGGAGCGACAATGTCCATGCGGTCCTAGTGATGACTAATCTGAGCGGTCCTAGCGATTACCGACTGACTGTACTTTGTTATGACACCTTTCATTTTACCTTTATATGAATGCGAAAATATTTGTAAGGTGAAAATAAAATAATGCTGGCTATTAGCAGGGGCCCTCGGATGATAAAAACACACATTGTTTACTTTTTTTTTATAGTATAATAATACAAAAACTATTTAAATTGTAATTGTACTGACCCTTAAAATAAAGATCTGACTGGGAGAGCATGGTAAGTGTGCTGTTACACCTTGTTCACACTGGTGTGGTGCTGTGCGGCGTACGCTTCTGCCGTGGCGCCGTGTCTGTTGGGAGGTGCGGCCCATAGACTGGTTTGAGAGGCATTGGGGCTGCTCTGCCAGTGGGTCGTTCCCCCCTGTGGGCAATGGTGTTGCGGCGGTGGTGGTCGCCGCCCAGTGCTGCGCCATTTTATGCTAGGGACGTTAGGGACTCACTCTAAATAGGTGGCCTTGACGTGGCGAGTGGGCTTGTACTTTTTGATCAAAAATGTATACTAACAACCTGTTAGTTTTTTATATTATGCTGAGAAGCAATCAGATCATTATACAAGATTGTAGATGTGCACCATGTCTGTTTCTTCTACCTGAATTCACATAATAAAGATGACATGTCAATTTTTTATTGTAAAATACAGTTGGTCATGCAAAAAAAAAAAGCCCTGACATGGGGGGATTCACCGTAGATTTTATGGAAAAATGAAAGGTGTCCTTACAAAGTACAATTGCTCGTGCAAAATACAAGTCCTGAAGGGGTTAAGCATGTTTTAGTTGAGAGATGTTTCCCAACCTCCTTCACATAACCCTGTTGCTGCAATGCAGAGGAGGACATAACTGGTAGGCCTCTGCCTGTAACAACGGGAAACTGTCTGCGCACTTGTGTATGAATAAAGTTCTAGGAATTTGAATGTTTTTTTTCCCTTCCTTTCGCAAGGGCTTTCTGGGAGGTGTAGTCCGGCTCTGGTGACTGGGAGAGGCAGGGAAGCAGAGAAGACAGCGCCGTGACCCTCCAGCAATCTCCGTGGTTCCCGGTGGGTGTCGGAGCGGCCTCAGTTTACCGTGTAGTTCCGGTAACAATGTGGGGAGGGCTGAGTTGTGTGTGCGGGAGCAGTGCTTATAGCTGAGGGGCCTGTGAACGCCCAATATAGAGGCTGCCTGGCGACATCAGATAGCAGCACAGTGTGACGGCACTTCTGCTCTGCATAGACACCACCTGTCTTGTTGTTGTGTAACGGTGCAGTTATATTCAGCCGTATCACAACACTCTGTCAGTCTATGGGAGTGGTCTCCAAACTGTGGCCCTCCAGCTGTTGCAAAACTACAACTCCCAGCCAGCGGCTGTCCGGGCATTCTGGGAGTTGTAGGTTCGCAACAGCTGGAGGACCACAGTATGGAGACCACTGGTCCATGGGGATACACAGTAGTACTGGACATGTGATGGGTGACAGGACAGGTTAGGCCCTCATTCACACTTCACCAACTGCGGCTGAAATGACCCAAAACGGTCACAGACTCCCTTCTGTAATCTGGAAACTAATAGGCATCTGTCTGTACCAATGACAGGAGTCACTGTCCCCATAATGGCCAGATTTCAGACAAAAATGTGTTGTATGAATAGGATCTACCTTCCAACCTTTTGGATGGCCAGAGAGGCACACCTATGTTTTACTGTATGAACCATACATCTTTAGGTGCATTTCTATATGTCTGAATACATTTTATGGTAGAAATGCATGTTGCAGATATGCTGCAGATTTTCTGCAGCAGGAAATGTGCCCAAGGCAGAAGTGGAAACAGCTGAAAGGAGGAAGTATAGGGGCTCAGAATATCTCTGGGCTGAGATTCCACTTGTAGCAGGCACCGGCAGAAAAAGATGGCAATGCATTTAACCGCTATCTGCCAAAAGAATGAACATGTTCTGGGGTTCACAATTTTTACGGCGGAATTCCTGCTGTGGAAATTCCGTCGTGTGAATGGTGAAGCTCAATCCCATTAAAAACAATGGGAGGCTGCTGCACTGTATTTTCTGTGGTGAAACTCCAAAATGTAACTCCGCCCTTCCATCTGGATCCACTTCTGCCTTTGGCACATTTGTTTTAATGTGTGTTCCTAGCCATCATCTTAATATTATCGCCTGATTCATGTGACTATAACAATTTTTAAGATCCAGATTGCACCAGTTGATGAAATGATCTGCAAGTGGGGAGTGATATAAAGTTGGGAACTAGACTAATCGTTTCTGGAGCAATGTAAAACGTTTAGTAAAGCGTACATGTCATATCACAGAAAAAATAATGCTGATATATGTTATCTACTTGGTCGTGTAGATGCTTTACTTGTCTTTTCTATGTCTAGCTTCTGTATTTGGCTCACAAATCCCTCTGTTCTGCTGCTCACTCATTCTGACATCCACTGCTCAGGAAGGGGTGTGTCCGAGACAAGCTCTGAGCCCGCCCTCACTCACCATGCATTCACTTCTGCCCTGAGTCTGCTGTGCTGGGTCTCTTCATCCAATCACTGCAGGCCCCTCCTCTCTCTGTTTTCAGACAGTAGTCTGATAGACAGGACAGGAGTGAGCACAGACAAGTGCTACTCCCGCCCTCACTTACTGGGCTTTTTTCCATCCTGTGTTTTAGCTGGGACAAAGAGGATTCTTCAGCTGGACAGGACCCCTTCCTTGAAAAAAAGATCAGCACTCATGGAACTATTTTGTTTTGTTTTTAGAAAGTAATGGAATCAATACGAGATCACCTTATAAGAGGGATTTAGCTGTATACCTGCCACCTAAATGTTTGTGTGAATCTGGCAGAAAAAAAACACCACCATAAATTTCCTGATGCATACAGAAATCATATATATAGACCAACTAATCCAATGGGAGCCAGAAGAGTGTCGTTTTGCCCTCCATTAGGGTGACGATTAGTCAGGGTTTTTGTTTATTTGCTGGGTGGAGTAGTGCAGTACTATAGTATAAAACATATACCGTATTTTTCGCCGTATAAGACGCACTTTTTCTTCCCCAAAACTGGGGGGAAAAGTCGGTGCGTCTTATATGGCGAATACACCCCTATCGCGGCGGTCCCTGCGGCCATCAACGGCCGGGACCCGCGGCTAATACAGGACATTACCGATCGTGGTGATGCCCTGTATTAACCCTTCAGACGCGGCGATCAAAGCTGACCGCCACCTCTATAGCGAAAGTGACACTAATCCGGCTGTTCAGTCGGGCTGTTCGGGACCGCCGCGATTTCACCTTACCTGCCTCCTCGGTGTCTTCTCCGTTCAGGGATCCCCTGTATGGCCGGCGCTCTCCTTCCTCGTCATCACGTCGTCGCGTATGTGCATCGGCGTGCGTAATGACGTGATGGCGGCGACGAAGAGCGAGGATACCCGGCCGGCAGCAGAGACGTTCCGGAGCGACGGGGACGCGGCGACAGCGATGGAGCGACATCCAGGGCAGCGGTGACGGGTCCGGAGCGGCGGGGACCCGTGAGTATTACCTCCTATCCAGTAGTCTTCAACCTGCGGACCTCCAGATGTTGCAAAACTACAACTCCCAGCATGCCCGGACAGCCAACGGCTGTCCAGGCATGCTGGGAGTTGTAGTTTTGCAACATCTGGAGGTCCGCAGGTTGAAGACCACTATTGGGTTCAGAATCTTTATTTTTTTAGATTTTGACCCTATAAATTGGGTGCGTCTTATACGCCGGTGCGTCCTATAGGGCGAAAAATACGGTAAACATATACCATGTTTTTTGTATTTTTACTTTTAAACACGGGAGTCTGTGTGTGACAAATGCTACTAAGTGAGGTCAGTCATAAGCATACATGGAAGGTAAACATGGAAGGTATCAGGTAGTCCCTCATATATACCTCCACCTGGCACTGCAAATACGCAGCCTTATTCACCCTACAAGCAATGCAAGTGAGAATATCCCTTTACAGACATCTATGACTGTAGGAACGCTACCATTGGCTCATCCATGAAGAACATACTGTCAGGCTTGGACATTTTATACACAAAATAGTTGCCGTATTATTAGAACTAGATACACTTGACTTACATCATGTATTTATCCTTTCTTCTTATTATAGGGTGACCTAGATGTGAATCCTGCTCCGAGAAGATGACGGCCATCAAGCACGCCCTACAGAGGGATATATTTACCCCAAATGATGAGCGTCTTCTGAGTATTGTCAATGTCTGCAAAGCTGGGAAGAAGAAGAAAAACTGCTTTCTATGTGCTACGGGTAAGTTATGTGAAATTGTGGCCTGTCATATTTGTGTATACAGTGATTTTAAAGTGGTACTCCGGTGGAAAACTTTTTTTTTAAATGAACTGGTGCCAGAAAGTTAAACTACTTCTATTTCAGTACATTTTAGCAGCTTTTTGCTACAGAGGAAAATCTTTATTTTTGTTAATTTCTATTTTGTGTTGTCCACAGTGCTCTCTGCTGACACCTGATGCCCGTATCAGGAACTGTCCAGGGCAGGAGAAAATCCTTATAGCAAACCTATTCTGCTCTCGACATTTCCTGACACAGACAGAGGTGTCAGCAGGGAGCACTGTGGACAACACAAAAAAGTAACTCAAAAAGTAAAGAATTTCCTCTGTAGCATACAGCTGCTAAAAAGTACTAAAAGGATTAAGATTTTTTAATAGAAGTAGCTTATAAATCTGTTTAACTTTCTGGCACCAGTTCATAAAAAAAATAAAATAAATAGTTTTCCACCGGAGTACCCCTTTAAGGTAATGTAGTTAAAATCAATACTGATTGTTTTCTGCTTTATTAAAGAGTACCTGTCACCAAACTAAACTTTTAATATATTGTTTATTATAATAACATAGGGAACAATATATAAAAAGTTTAGTTTGGGGACTACCTCACGTTTACCTTCCATGTATGCTTATGTCTGACCTCACTTTGCTAATTACTTGCTGTTGAAATTCTCAACCTTTATATGTTTTTAATATGATTTAAAAAAAAAAACGTCCACTAGGTGGCTCTGTTCTGTTTCCTGCCACAAGTCAAACAGTTAGTTTGTTCTCCACCCGGGCTTACAGAAGTCCAAACTCAGGAAGTTCATGCATGGCATGGCGAGGCACAGCTCTCAGGCTTCAATGGTGGGGAACGCCAACTTTCTCCTACCAGGAGCTTACACAATGGGAAAGGTATGATACAGAGCTTTTAAAGCTCAGCTCCCAGTGGTTTCGACACCCTCTCCTATCCCATCGATAGGTTATAACTTCTTATGTTCGGATAACCCCTTGACATAATACGTTCCAGAGGCACATTGTGGATCTGGTGCAGTTTGTTGCAGATTTTTGCAAAGAACTTTAACAGGGAAGTCAAAATCAGCTGCCAAACTGCAGCATATTCACCACGTGAACTTATCCTTTAACAACATATTTTAGTTTGGCACAGACATCAAACGTCATGTGGTCAGGCAGAGACGACGTGATAGCTGGTTAGTGAGGTCCTACTAGTGTGCTACTGGGTGGCAATATGGACCATTATTCTAACAATAGAACTACTAAATTGAAGCTGTCAAATGTGTGACATATTGTGTTATTATACAACATTGCTCCTTTTATGCAAGTTACCATTTTTTTTTTTTTACTTGGTAGTCTTCTGACTTTCCAAAGTAATTTGATGTGTTTTATCATGATACCTCTCGTTTTACAGTGACAACAGAGTGGCCAGCACAGGTCAGAGTGGTGAAGGTGAAGAAGTCTGATAAGGGGGACTTCTACAAAACACAGACTGCGTGGCTACTGAATGACCTGTCTATGGTGGATGCCAAAGATGCTCTTAAAGTAAGTGCTGTTTAATGATTTTGACTTAAATCTTCTATGAATACAAATTACTGTGTGTCATCTATTCCTGTTTTGATAGTTTCAATTATTTCATACACATAGTAGATATGTAAAGCAGCATGCAGAAAATGTGGATCATTTTCCATTTTTGTTGTAGAAATACCGCTGTGTTCTGTGGAGAATCATGGCTTCCATTAATAAGTAAACAAAGTCCTGCGTTGCATATATGCAGCTCTAATCACCCTTACCCAGCAGGAGTGAGGTGGCACAGGTGCCAGTTCACGATCGCGTGATTGGTCGGTCCGGACAACCGATCAATTACCTAGCCTGCTGGGCGGTAATCGGGTGGCGATCGGGGCAGTCGGGGGTCCCTTACCTATCCATCAGGGCAGGTGCGGGTCCCTGGCATCGGCGTCGAGGGTCCCTGGCATCGCCGGCGGAGGTCCCTGGCGGCAGCTGTGTCTTCAGTGGCGGCGGATGGATACAGCAGGAGGTGAGCTGTTTGCCTCCTGCTGTTGCTTAGTAGTTATGCAACAGCGGGAGGCACATTTTTTTAATGAAAAGGTGTGCCTCCAGCTGTTGCATAACTACAACTCCCAGCATGCACGGACATACTACATGCTGGGAGTTATAGTAGTGTGCCTCTAGTTGTTGCATAACTACAATTCCCAGCATGCTGAGAGTTGTAGTTTTGCAACAGCTGAAGGCACACTGGTTGTGAAACACTAAGAGTTTGTTACCTAACTATGTGTTAAGCAACCAGTTTGCCTCCAGCTGTTACATAACTACAACTCCCAGCATGCACAGACAGCCAAATGGCATGCTGTGAGTTGTAGTTTTGCAGCAGCTGGAGGTTTGCCCCCCCCCCCCATGTGAATGTACAGGGTACATTCACACATGCGGGGGTTTACAGTGAGTTTCCAGCTGCAAGTTTGAGCTGCTGCAAATTTTCCACCACAGCTCAAACTCCCAGCGGGAAACTTACTGTAAACCCCGCCTGTGTGAATGTACCCTAAAAATACTACACTACACAAAATAGTACATATACACCTCCTCACCCCTCTCACCCAATAAAAATGAAAAACTTCTCGTACGGCACTGTTTCCAAAACTGAGCCTACAGCTATTGCAAAACAATAACTCCCAGTATTGCCAGAGAGCCATTGTCTGTCTAGGCATGCTGGGAGTTTTGCAACAGCTGGAGGCGCCCTGTTTGGGAAACACTGTCATAGGGTATTTTTGATATCGGAGGCAAGTGTAATACTTGCATCTGGGTCCACCCCCATGCAAATCCCTAATTTAGGCTTCAAATGCGCATGGAGCTCCCTCACTTCGGAGCCCTGTCGTATTTCAAGGCAACAATTTAGTGCCACGTAATGGGGTATTTCCGTACTCGGGAGAAATTGCCTAACAAATTTTGGGGGGCATTTTCCCCTTTTACCCCTTATGAAATTGAAAAGTTGGGGTCTACACCAGCATGATAGTGTAAAAAAAAGTTAATTTTTTACACTAACATGCTGGTGTTGTCCCATACCTTTTCATTTTCACAAGAGGTAAAAGGGGAAAAAAAAGACCCCCAAAATTTTTAACACAATTTCTGAGTACGGAAATACCCCATATGAGGACATAAAATGCTCTGCGGGTGCATAACACGACTCAGGAGTGAGAGTGCACCATGTACATTTGTGGTGATTTGCACAGGGGTGGTTGATTGTTACAGCAGTTCTGACATAAACGCAAAAAAATAAAACACCCACATGTGACCCCATTTTGGAAACTAAACCCCTCACGGAATGCAACAAGGGGTATAGTGAGCCTTAAAGGGGTTATCCAGGAAAAAACTTTTTTTTATATATCAACTGGCTCCAGAAAGTTAAACAGATTTGTAAATTACTTCTATTAAAAAATCTTAATCCTTTCAGTACTTATGAGCTTCTGAAGTTAAGGTTGTTCTTTTCTGTCTAAGTGCTCTCTGATGACACGTGTCTCGGGAACCGCCCAGTTTAGAAGCAAATCCCCATACCAAACCTCTTCTAAACTGGGCGATTCCCGAGACAGGTGTCATCAGAGGATTTAGACAGAAAAGAACAACCTTAACTTCAGAGGCTCATAAGTACTGAAAGGATTAAGATTTTTTAATAGAAGTAATTTACAAATCTGTTTAACTTTCTGGAGCCAGTTGATATATTAAATAAAAGTTTTTTCCTGGATAACCCCTTTAACACCCCACAGGTGTTAGACGAATTTTCGTTAAAGTTGAACGCGAAAATGAAAAATTGTATATATTTTTTTCACTAAAATGCTGGTGTTACCCCAATTTTTTTAATTTCACAAGAGGTGATAGGAAAAAAAGACCCCCAAAATTTGTAACACCATTGCTTCTGAGTAAGGGAATACCCCATATGTGGATGTAAAGTGCTCTGCGGGCGCACTACAGGGCTCAGAAGAGAAGGAGCGCTATTGGGCTTTTGGAGAGAGAATTAGGCTGGAATTGAAGGCCACGTGCGTTTACAAAGCCCCCATGGTGCCAGAACAGTGGACCCCCCCACATTTTATCCCATTTTTGAAACTACAGCCCTCACGGAATGTAACAAGGGGGCAGTAAGCATTTACACCCCACAGGTGTCTGACAGATTTTTTGAACAGTGGTCCATGAAAATGAAAAATTTAGTTTTTCATTTGCACAGCCCACTGTTCCAAAGGTCTGTAAAACGCCGGTGGGGTGTAAATGCTGACTGCACCCCTTATTACATTCCGTGAGGGTTGTAGTTTCCAAAATGGGGTCACATGTGGGGGGGGTCCACTGTTCTGGTAGCACGGGGGCTTTGTAAACGCACATGGTCCCTGACTTCAAAGATAGAAAAATGTTAAATTTTCGAATTTTCCATGAAAATTTTTGAGTTTTTCACCAAGAAATGATGCAAGTATCGACAAAAATTTACTACTATGTTAAAGTAGAATATGTCACACAAAAAACTATCTCGGAATCAAATTCATAAGTAAAAGCATCCCAGAGATTTTCCGTCAGAGTAGTTTTTTTTTTTTTTTTTATCCATTGTGCCCAGGCTGCAAAAATTAAAACGGCAAACTGTAACTTGCCTTTCGTCGCTTCCCCGATGTGCCGATATAAGTCTTCAATTTTCTGGGCCCTGTCCTCTCCCGCATCTTGAAGCCAGACACATCTCACTGCGATCAGCTTTTTGCCAGCCTCAGCAATGTCCCACCTCAGTGGTTGACATGCCGAGTGCGGTGTCATGTAAGGAGCCTGGGCAGAAGGGGGAAGGCAGAGCCCAGGCTCCTTACATGCCACTGCGCTCTGCCTATCACTGGCCGAGGCGGGACAGGCTGTGAGAAGGCTTGGGGAAGCAGCAGCGGTGATGTCGGCGTGCTCTTGCCATACACCAAACCTGTCACCGGAATAAGGAAGATAATGGACGAACGGGACCACCGATTGTGGATAGGTAAGTATCATTATCATCAATGTCGCCTGTATTGACAGGTTAGTGCAGGTGACACTGATGACAGATTCTCTTTAAGCCCACAACTTTTGTTTTGACTAAATATTTTCTTGCAGGAAAGTCCAGATTTTGACCTCCATTTTGACAAAGTCTACAAGTGGGTCGCCAGCAGTCCTGCTGAGAAGAATGCCTTTATTTCCTGCATCTGGAAGCTGAACCAGCGATATCTAAGGAAAAAAATTGACTTTGCAAATGTCAGCTCCCAGCTTTTGGAAGGTATGTTTTGAGAGAATGGTAGTGGTATTATGTTTTTTTATTCCTTTGTATATGCAGGACCATAGTTGTAAGGAGGATGATGCCAAGATAACTTAATGAAAGTTTCTGTACATAGTAGGTCTTCCTTGGATGTACATGTCAGCACTATTCCCAAACATTCCCTATACTTTTACTTAAGTAAAATGATTAGCTTTGGATTCAGCATGCCAGAGTTCTGAGCACAACTGGTTATCCTTCACACCTGCTGCCTGCTGTAGCCATAGATTTTAGACATGTTATTGTACTGTCATGTATAACACTTAAAAATTGGCAGTAAAAAGAATTTATTTTTAACCTTTAAGCCTCTAGTTTATGGAGAATGTCAGCATGCACAGATCTACCAGCATTTGTATATGGAGCCATCTGTCTGTAGATTTGTCTATTAAGAGGAACGAGTTTGCCAACAAATAACTTTCTTGTTTAATTGTGTCCACTTAGTTTTCTAATGGATGCTTATTGTGTATTTATGTGTGAGTTCAATCTACGTCTGTCTCGCTATAATGCTCCTTTGCTTACTGTCCTCTGCTCTTTTTTCCCATACTTATTACTCTGCAGAACTCCCTAAAGTTGCTGAAGGTGGGTGATCTGCCTTTTTTCTCTACTTCTCTGTCAGATAACTTTTATCTCTGGTGTTTTGTAAACCTTTTCTAAATTTTACAGCAATTCCCTTTTATACATTTATTTCAAACTTATTATAGCTTAGTCATACTACATTGTCCATCAGTGGCATACTTTGTGTGTGGTAACACCCCTATGTATACCTCTGAGATATAGCTATAACAGATACCACTTTGTGGCATCCATGATACATAGACTCCCATGTTAAAAAAGGAAAAAATGGATTGTGCAGTATTTGGTTTTATTGGATGTTGCACTGTGAAATAGTCTGGTTATTCCATCAAGCATATAGACAGAAAACCTTTTAGGTTGCTGTTTTGGCCTTCGAGTAATGGGGGTATGTTCATATGCTTACTTTTATTTGCAGGGAGATTTCCCTATGCATACAGCAAATGTGGTGCTGTGCAAATAGCCCTACTAAGGTTGAAGGGGTACTCCGGTGAAAAACTATTTTTTATTTTTTTTTAAATCAACTGGTGCCAGAAAGTTAAACAGATTTGTAATTTACTTCTATTAAAAAATCTTAATCCTTCCTGTACTTATTAGCGGCTGAATACTACAGCGGAAATTCTTTTCCGTTTGAAACACAGAGCTGTCTGCTGACATCATGAGCACAGTGCTCTCTACTGACATCTCTGTCCATTTTGTGAACTGTCCAGAACAGCATATGTTTGCTATGGGGATTTCCTTTTACCCTGGACAGTTCCTAAAAATGGACAGAGATGTCAGCAGAGAGCACTGTGCTCATGATGTCAGCAGACAGCTCTGTGTTTCAAACGGAAAAGAATTTCCACTGAAGTATTCAGCAGCTAATAAGTACAGGAAGGATTAAGATTTTTTAATAGAAGTAATTTACAAATCTGTTTAACTTTCTGGCACCAGTTGAAAAAAAAAAAGTTTTCCACCGGAGTACCCCTTTAAGTTACTACAGTATATTTTCACATTTTTAAGGCCATTTTATCCTGTTTGTCGGGTATTGTTAATCCTGCTGTTATTTATAATCCATAGCAGCAAATAACAATTTTTACAATATAGACATTGACGGACACTTTTCCATAGACTTTAATATAGACTTTAAATACAATTTTACAACTATGTTTTTTGTTTAAAAAAAAACAAAGCAAAAAAAAAAAACTGTGTGAATATAGCCCTAAATAGGAGTGAAACATAATACATGGGACTGCAGGTAGGAAGAAATCCTGTTCCCTTTAGATGCTCTTTCCAGCATTACAAGGAGCATACTGGTAGTGTTTGTGTCAGTGGGAGGTATAGACAGGGGTCTGTTTTGTTGGCCTTCACCACATCAACATAATAACATTTTTATATACAGTAATCCCTCAACTTACAATGGCCTCAACATACAATAGTTTCAACATACAATGGTCTTTCCTGGACCATTGTAACTTGAAACCAGACTCAACATACAATGCTACAGACAGTCCAGATCTGTGAAATGTGTCACAACTGGAAGAACTGACTAATCAGAATGGACATTTTACTGGTAAATCACCTCTATTACTGAAGTGCGTGCACTGACTGGCTGTCTGGTAGCGCCCCCTACAGTACAGGGAGGAACTACAAGTTCTGTACTACTCCTTACCTGTGCCAGGGTTAGCTGCTCCTTTGGACACCAAGTAAGGGTGGCTCCATTTGGGACACTGTGTGTACTGTATAGGACCCTGAAGAACCATTGTTTTCCAACCAGGGTGCCTCCAGCTGTTGCAAAACTACAACTCCCAGCATGCCCGGACAGCGAACGGCTGGGAGTTGTAGTTTTACAACATCTGGAGGTCCGCAGGTTGAAGACCACTGTTATAGATGAACAGCCTCTTCCTGGAAATGAATTCATTTGGCTACTAGATTAATAAAAGAAAACAACAGATCGTCATTGCTTAGTTACTAATGAATCTGGAGTCCTATTCTTAGCAATATGAAAAAAACATTATTGCTTAGTTCTCTACTAGAGATGAGCGAATTTACAGTAAATTCGATTCGTCACGAACTTCTCGGCTCAGCAGTTGATGACTTTTCCTGCATAAATTAGTTCAGCTTTCAGGTGCTCCGGTGGGCTGGAAAAGGTGGATACAGTCCTAGGAGACTCTTTCCTAGGACTGTATCCACCTTTTCCAGCCCACCGGAGCACCTGAAAGCTGAACTCATTTATGCAGGATAAGTCATCAACTGCCGAGCCAAGAAGTTCGTGACGAATCGAATTTACTGTAAATTCACTCATCTCTATTCTCTACATCTGTAGCATTTGAAGACCTGCGAGTGTGTCCTTATTGTGTCACCAGAATATACAGTGAAGAAAATGGTTTCAGTACAAGACAATGAAGGATAGAGTAAGAAAAAAAATGTTTTTAGTGAATATAAAAAGTGTTTGGGGAAGATTTATCAAAACCTGTCCAGAGGAAAAGTTGCTGAGTTGCCCATAGCAACCAATCAGATCGCTTCTTTCATTTTTCTGAGGCCTTTTCAAAAATTAAAGAAGCGATCTGATTGGTTGCTATGGGCAACTCAGCAACTTTTCCTCTGGACAGATTTTGATAAATCTTCCCCTTTTGAACATGTATTGTACCCCACCTCTAATCATAAAGTGCACTTCATATAGGGGGGAATTCATCAAAGGTTACTCCAGAAAGTCATTATATAAGTAGTTTCTTTTCTGCTTTTGGTTTTTCTTTCTTGCTCAAAATTTATCAAAATGTCGCACGGCAGTGGTAAATTTTGCGCATGAAAGTCAAACTTTGAAAATCACCTCACAAAGCAAGTTTTTAAACACAGGATTTTATGTGCTTTGCTGTATTTTTTACTTCCGTGCGACTTTTTTTTGCGAATGTCGCTATAACAAATTCACTACTACTGCAAAGTGAAAAATTGAAAACTTGCTTACCTAGGAATTTTAACAAAACTTGCTTACCCTCAATAAGTCGCACGAAAAGTTGCTTTGGCGCTTCACGCGACAATTTATGCACATAAAATAAGCAAAAAAAAGTCATTTAGCAGCTTTGATAAGTTCCCCTCATAGTCCTAGAAATTACACTATACCGGACTGTATGATTGTATAAATTCACTTTATGAATTGAGCTGGAAAAGTGTCAAAAAAAAAATTCTGGAGCATTTGCAGTAATGAATCTGTCCCACTTTTGCGAAAATCAAAAGCCATTCCAATGACTTATCTTATGTGTATTTTTCTTTTCTTTTTTGGATATTCTAAGAATCTGTTCCCAGTGGGGAGAATCAGAGTGTGACCGGAGGAGAAGAGGAGGCAGCCGAGTACCAAGAGCTAAATACTCGAGAGAAGCAGGACATTGAGTTCATGATGGAGGGCTGTGAATATGCTATTTCTAATGCAGAAGCCTTTGCAGAAAAGTTATCTAGGGAGCTTCAGGTTCTGGATGGGGTAAGTATAAGGATAGTTTTTATGTCATTTGTATTTCTCATCTTGAGGATAGAAATGTTGCGTATGCCAATGACTGGCTTCGTATGTTGGTCTGTGTGCCAATCTGTGCATGTGCACTGAGAAAGGAAACAAGACCATGTTTTTTTTCATAGCTGGTGCCCATGGACCTGAAGCAATGTGGTGTCATTTCCTCTGAATGGTAGAGCAAATTTAGTTATAAGGGTAGAGTCACACATAGCGTATTTAACGCTGCGCAAAATCCGCTACCTAGCAGGAAATCCACTTTTAGATGGAGGCGGGCTTGCATGTTACAGTCATGCCCGCGTGCTGGCCCCGCCTCCAAACCCTCACTGCACACACAGGGCTGCTGCAGGTGTCTGCTCATAGGAGAATATGCAGCGTATCTCCCTCTGCTCAGCTGCGTATACGCTACGTGTGACCCTACCCTTATAAGACTTTTCTCTCCTGTAACATAAGATGCTGGAACATTTAGCAGAGGTTAATGTTTGTGGAATTATTTTACTTTCCAGGCAAATATCCAATCCATCATGGCTTCAGAGAAACAAGTGAACATCCTGATGAAGCTGTTGGATGAGGCTCTGAAGGAGGTGGACCAGATAGAAGGAAAGTTAAGCAGCTATGAGGAGATGCTTCAGAGTGTGAAGGAGCAGATGGATCACATCTCTGAAAGCAACCACCTGATCGAGCTCAGCAAAGCCAACAGTGAGACCCTGCTGGGAGAAATTGAGTTTCTTGTGGTAAGTACCTTGTAATAAAGATGTAGAGTGTTTTTGATTATTGGCTGTTATAAGTGGGAGCTTTTCTGCGTATTTTGCTTGGTGTGTAACGTATAAAAAATATTTTGAGGTCTTGTGCAGTGAAGTGTGCCCTGAACTGTCTAAGGCTGCATTCACATCTCGTTTTTACACTACGGGTGCCGGATCCAGCTGGGGGAGGGGCAAACCGGGCTCCCCGGTACCCCAGCTGGACCAGCGCTGAATTCCATTCACTTTAATGAGCCGACCGGAGTCGAAGGGTGACTCCGGTCGGCTCATCTGTGACCCGTATGCAGTTTCCTGACCGGACCTAAAACCATAGTATACTACGGTTTTAGGTCCGGTCACAAAACTGGATACGGGTCAAAACTGAGCCGACCGGAGTCACCGTTTGACTCTGGTCGGCTCATTAAAGTGAATGGAGTTCAGTGCTGATCCGGTTGGGGTACGGGAGAGTCCGGTTTGCCCCAGCCGGATCCGGCACCCGTAGTGTAACAACGAGATGTGAATGCAGCCTTATTAATTACAGCACTCCTGCATTTTCTGGTAACTTTAGGGATAGGCTGTACCTTTCCTCTACACTGCACACATACAGACGAGGGGATCAAGTGCTGCCGCCTCTTGTCGTCTATCTCTCGCCAGCTGTTGTTTGATCTCTCAATGAAGTGATCAGTTTGGAGTCCGGCTGGAACAATGTTTCAGCCTGAATGATGAGTTGGAGGGAGGGGAAACAGAAGGGAGCCTAATAAGTGGAGAAATTGGCATTTTTCTCTGAGATACACTGCAACATTTCTTATAATCATTTGTTTTATTGATCTGTGAAAGTTTGTTCATTCTCTGTTAAGCGTGATGTTGTGGTAGGTGTTACTGTGCAGAATTGTATAGCAATAATTAAATCACAATGGGGGAGATTTATCAAAACCTGTGCAGGAGAAAAGTTGCCCATGGCAACCAGTTAGATTTCTTCTTTTATTTTTAACAAGGCATCTGCAAAATGAAAGAAGCAATCTGATTGGTCGCTATGGGCAACTGGGCAACTTTTCCTCTGCACAGGTTTTGGTAAATCTCCCCAATGTTTGTGAATGGAAATTAATGAACCCCTTGGAATTTCAGACTTAAGTACATTCCATTACATTCTACCGTTAGTGTTTTCTTGGTCAAGTGTAAATTCCATGTGTGAGAAACAGAGAAAAAAATGGTTTTGGTTTCCAACTACTCTGAGTTGTCGGGAAAAAATCCACAACAATTCAACAAATTCGGGTTGGAAACCTTTATAAATACATAGGAAAGCTCAGAAATGTCGGGTTACGCCCCTTTTTCGGGTTTGGGAGAATCCACATCAGGTCCGTCTGGAAAAAATGTTGCATCATGTCGCAGACTGGCGCACGATGTCTGCGACATTTCGCAGACAAAGATGCGCCAAAAAAACCTGACAAAACAACTCTGGTTTAGAATAGTAAATGAGGGCCAATAAATCAATTTCTAGAATTGCATGATGATGCTAAATAAAACACCACTTACACTGTGAGGGAGATTTAAGACCTGTGCTGAGAAAAAGTTGGCCTAGTCGCCCATAGCAACCAATCAGATTGCTTCTTTTATTTTTTAGAGGCCTTTTTAAAAATCAAAGAAGCGATCTGATTGGTAACTATGGACAACTGGTCAACTTTTTCTCTACACAAGTTTTAATGAATCATTAAAACTCTACATAAGTTTTAATGATCCCCTACAGCTCTTTCCGGTTCCCCAATCCTTTTTTTCTCTTCCTGCTGCAGAGATGAGAGCTTGTTTCAGTACATGCTAACTCGTCCAATCACTGGCTGCAGCAGTGTCCTGTCTTGGCCAGTCATTGGCTGAGCAGGCAGGTTCTGCAACAAACACTCAAATTGGAAACAAGGCAGGGCTAAGTCACTTTAGTTTTTTTTTTTTTCCCTATTTCCCCCCCCTATTTTCCCCTTTAATACATTTCCTCTGTTGCTAAGTACCACTGCAAGTTCAATGAACAAAGCTATGATCTTTTAGGGTCCAATCACACAAAGTTGATATGCTGCAGATTTTCTGAATTGTACACTGCCCAAAAAAATTAAGGGAACACTTAAACAACACAATGTAACTCCAAGTCAATCACACTGTCCACTCAGGAAGCAACACTGATTGACAATCAATTTCACATGCTGTTGTGCAAATGGAACAGACAACAGGTGGAAATTAGCAAGACACCCCCAGTAAAAGAGTGGTTCTGCAGGTGGTAACCACAGACCACTTCTCAGTTCCAATGCTTCCTGGCTGATGTTTTGGTCACTTTTGAATGATAGCGCGGTGCATTCACTCTAGTGGTAGCATGAGACAGAGTCTACAACCCACACAAGTGGCTCAGGTAGTGCAGCTCATCCATGATGGCACATCAATGGGAGCTGTGGCAAGATGGTTTGCTGTGTCTGTCAGTGTAGTGTCCAGAGCATGGAGGTGCTACCAGGAGACAGGCCAGTACATCAGGAGAAGTGGAGGAGGATATAGGAGGGCAACAACCCAGCAGCAGGACCACTACCTCCGCCTTTGTGCAAGGAGGAGCAGGAGGAGCACTGTCAGAGCCCTGCAAAATGACCTCCAGCAGGCCACAAATGTGCATGTGCCCACTTAAACGGTCAGAAACAGACTCCATGTGCTTGCCAGAGGTAGCCTGACTGCCATTAGGTACTGAGATGAGATCCTCAGACCCCTTGTGAGACCATATGCTGGTGCGGTTGGCCCTGGGTTCCTCCTAATGCAAGACAATGCTAGACCTCATGTGGCTGGAGTGTGTCAGCAGTTCCTGCAAGAGGAATGCATTGATGCTATGGACTTGCCCGCCCGATACCCAGACCTGAATCCGATTGAGCACATCTCGGACATCATGTCTCACTCCATCCACCAACGCCATGTTGAACCACAGACTGTCCAGGAGCCACCTCATCAGGAGCATGCCCAGGCGTTGTAGGGAGGTCATACGGGCATGTGGAGGCCACACACACACACACTACTGAGTCTCATTTTGACTTGTTTTAAGGACATTACATCAAAGTTGGATCAGCCTGTAGTGCGGTTTTTGAGTGTTACTCTGTATCCAGACCTACATGGGTTGATAAATTAGATTTACATTGATAATTTTTGTGTGATTTTGTTGTCAGCACATTCAACTATATAAAGACGAAAGAATTTCATATGATTAGTTCATTCAGATCTAGGATGTGTTATCTTAGTGTTCCCCTTATTTTTTTTCAGCAGTGTATTTGCATGCCGGAAATCTTCAGCCTATTACTGTGACAGCAAAGTGGATATAGTGTGTAAAAAAAAAAAAAAAATTAAGCCAAATGCTGCATGAAAAAAATCTACTCACATAATTAATCTTTGGTACGGATTTCAGTTTATGCTGTGGAGTTACCCCACTGACCTTAGTGGGAAGTCAAAATCCTCAATTAATCCATATTTGTTGCAGATTTTGCAGCAGGAATGCAATAGCTTTGCAGTAAACTCCACAACTGCGGATTTTAAATACATAGATTTGTTTTTAATTTCTTTTATTATTTGAGAGGTACTCCAGTACTTAATAACTTATCCTCTAGAGCAGGCATAGGCAACCTTTGGCACTGCAGATGTTTTGGACTACATCTCCCATAATGCTTTGTCAGCATTTTGGCTGTAAGAGCATCATGGGAGATGTAGTCCAAAACATCTGCAGTGCCGAAGGTTGCCTATGGCTGGTCTAGAGGATAAGTGTCTGATCGCTGGGACCCCCTCATGATCTCCAGAACAGACATAACATAATGGAAGATAGAAAGTACCACATCACTCACGTTCTGCAGGCAAAAAATCAGAGTTCTTTATTCCAAAAAAGGAAAGCAAGTTACATCAGGATGGAGCGGGATGGCAGGACCAGTTGAAGCAGCAGAGGCTGTGAAATGGGCATAGTCCTGTCATCTAGCTCCTCTCTGATGTAACTTGCAGAATGTGAGTGCCTTGGTACTTTCCATCTTACTTTGTTATGCCTGGAGGCATGCTATTCGTTACTACTGAGCACCTAAATAACTGCACAATTACCAGCTGAATTTTTATTTATTTTCAAATCAAATATTTATAAAATTTTATATAAAAAGAAAAAATATGCAGGGTAACTAAATCGTACAGTGTAAGAAACACAATGCGTCTAAGAGTAAAATTACACAATGCGGTACTCATGGTGTAACAAGTGTGTGCAATTAGTGAGCAGTGCCGACTGCATATCTTTGGTGTGTATCTCCAGAACAGGCCCTTTCTCTCCCTGTGCAGAGTGTCTTTATGAGTGCTGTACTCGTGTATCTCTGGTGTGCTCATAGAAAGTGCATGGAGCATGTGCCAACAGGGAGAAACAGGCCTTGTTCTAGAGAGCAGAAAAGCGCTGTCCCAGCTCAGCTGATGTTTTTCCGAACAGACTACAGCCTCAGTGATTGTGTCTGGAATGTCAGCAGGAGAGCTGGGACAATGCATCATTGGGGCAAGTAAACAGAGGGACCAGGGCAGAGCAGAGCACCTTTGCTGAACTGTGTTCAGCACTGTTTTTGCTTTTATTTTTGTTTTAAACTAAACCAGAACCCCTTTAACATAATCCACAGTGACAAATCTGGCCTCTGGAAGCATACCTTTACTGGTGAGCTACCGGTAGTTCAAGAAGTACAAACATGTTTCTATGGGTCTAGGATGTCTTTATTATATTTGCGGTTTCTTTTTTCTATTTCAGGTGAAGTCTTTGTTTTAGATTTGTTTTACCTGTTTTGTATGTGATCGATATAAAACATAGGGAGGCATATAAGTGTTTGCGTTGTGTTTCAGAACCATATGGACCTATCTAAAGGTCACATTAAAGCACTTCAGGATGCTGATCTTTCTTCATCACGTGGGATTGAGGCCTGCACAAATGCAGCAGAAGCGCTTCTACAGTGCATGAATGTCACTCTCCAGCCAGGTGAGCACAATGATGTTTTCTATAGGAATGTTCTTTTATCCGTTGTCCATTCTATTGATGACTAAACAATCTCTTGATCTGGCATAGGACACGCCATGCTTCAGGCTGTCAAGCAGCAGCAGCAGATGTTCAGAGACCTCCGAGAGCAGTTTGCTCGTAGACTAGCCAGCCACTTGAACAATGTGTTCGTCCAACAGGTACTTGGTACTATTCAAATCTACTCTCTAATTATATCCACTCACATGCAGAAATGTAAAAAGTAATTTATATTTATAAAGCAATAGTATAGTCCTTGAAACTATATTTGGGATTGTAAACAGGTTAGAAATCACTTGACCATTATTAGTTATTATTTTATCAATATTCCCAATCTATGGATATTGATGCAGCTTGGCCCGTTGAAGTTGATGAGATGAGCTGCACAATACCAGGTACAGCCACTAGCCATTGTACGGCAGTATATAAGGTTGGATGTGAAGGTGCTATAGCAGTGGTTCTCAACCTGGGGTACAAGTTCCCCCAGGGGTACTTGAAAAAAAAATCAGTAATGGCAGCCACAGCCACTGGTTACTGGTCTTGAGCATTTTGAAAGAAATGGTAGGCTCATGTCACTGCACCGAGGAGTGGAGCAGAAGGTCAGCAAAGGTGTAGCACGGGCACTGGGCTGCTGTGGGCAGTAACTACCATCAGCTTTGTTGCTCCACTGCCCCTGCAGACCAGGGACCTACTACTATGAGCCATAGCAATACAGTAGGTCCCCTTACCAGAGGAGAAGTGGAGCACCAAAGTGGGATTGTATGGTGGCCTACAACTATATATGGGGGCAGTTTGGGGGGCCAACAGCTATATTTGGGGGCACAGAGGGGGCCTAACAACTTTATGGGGATGCAAAGCTGGTACTATTACTGTGTATGACAATAAACATGGGGAGTTTGAAAATAGGTGGGTATTGTACGGCAGAAAGGAACCTAAAATGTTTGTTTGGCTGGTTCTGTGGAGAAGTCTTGTATGTGAAAAATCTTAATGGCGGTCTAGGCCAGATAATGAAGAAAAAAAAAAGAAAACAACTCCGGTTAGAGAAGACGTCACCTGTAAATCGGGGGACTGGGGAGATAGAGTGAGGAACATGGGGCCTGTTATAGAGGAAAGTAAAGCATATGAATTATACTATATTCATTACAAAATATCTCTAATATGGGGGTCCAATTTTTTTGGAATGGGCTGTCAAGGGGTACTCAGGCAAAAAAGGTTGAGAACCACTGGGCTAGATCACTCACACTAGTGCTTTAGTCAGTTCATTGACAGGGGTTTCGGGAGTCAGACCCCTTTCAATTTGGATATTGATGGCCTATACTAAGGATAGATCACAGAAAAAAGGCCACACTTACTGATTAAAGGTTACTGAAACCAGGGTAGGCTAGGTTGCTGCCCTTGTATCAGTAACCTTTAACAAGTAAGTGTACCCTTTTTCTGTGATTTATTTTAATGATTTATGTCCACTTTTCAGTGTTTTTTTTCTATACTAAGGATAGGCCTACATTTAAAAAATCTTTGTTATTCCATGTAATGTTCTTTTCCACAGATCAAATATTTTTATGGGAAATTATAATATGGGATTGTTCTTTTATTCTAGAATATTGTATGTAAAAAGAAAGATATCTAGGTAAACAAATCATCCATGTAACTAGTGCCCCACAAAATTTAAGACAGGTTTTTAGAGGGGTTTTTACAATCACTGAAAATGATGTCCTAAAACAGTTGCAAAATTTCAACTCCCAGCATGCCCGGACAGCCAACGGCTGTCCGGGCATGCTGGGAGTTGAAGTTTTGTAACAGCTGGAGGGTCACAGTTTGAGACCACTGTTCTAAAGATATGCCTTCACTTTCTGATCCTTGGGAGCAGACATTCAGGTTTTCCCCAAAAGCTAAAAATGGAGTAAACTAACTTTCACAACTATTCCCTTTGCATGCTTCACTCAAGGGAATTTTACCAGCAGGGAAGATAACTTCGTATGCTTTTAAGGCTGGGTTCACACCACGTTTTTCAAATACGGTAACCGTACACGGTTTTCCGCAAAAAAACGTACACGACCGTATCCGAAACCGTATGCATAGAGAATGCATTGTAAACCGTATTCCAAATGTTGTGTACGGTTGCATCCGTTTTGCCTCGGATACGGTTTTGCCGATTTTTGAACCGTAGGCAAAAACGCTGTCGACCACGTTTTTGCCTCCGGTTGGAAAACTGTATGCGAACCGTATGCGGTTCTTTTAACATTGTTGTCTATGAGAACCGTACACAGAATTTCAGAATACGGTTGCACACGGTTTTCTAATCCGTTTTTGGAGTTGACACATGCGCAGATTGGAATTTCAATAGAACAATAGTAACTTTATTAAATTGCTGGAAAACTAATTCCAACAAAATAGCAAAACCGTTGGCAAAAACTGATGCAAACTGATAGAACCGTACGGGGAAAAACCGTATACGTTTTAATTTGGAGTCATACGGTTGCATACGGTTTTTGCCATACGTTTTTTAGCGGAAAACCGTATACGGTAACAGTATTTGAAAAACGTGGTGTGAACCCAGCCTAACTGGACTTTAATTGATAAAACTGTTTTTTATTTCTCATTTGTAATATAACTTTATGGGGATCTAAATAGAATGCCTTTTTAATTCGGCAAAATAAATTCTGTAAATATCAGTAAAATGGCATATGGCTAAGACATATATCATAACTTTTATATTTAGTGGGGGTCTGACGTCTGAGACCTCCACAGATTGTAAGAATGATGTCACTGTGTATCCTCTTCTTACTTATTCCCTGCACAGGTGGTTATTTAGTGAGTTTTGTATAGAAAAAGAGTGAGAAGGGGACACAACATTATGCCAGCACAGTGTCCCCTTCATTCTCGAGGTCTGAAGGGGCCCCAGATGTTTAACTCCCATAGATTAGTAAGTGATGGCATATCTTACCACTTAGTGGCTAAACTGTAGCCCAGTGTTTCCCAAACAGTATGCCTCCAGCTGTTGCAAAACTACAAGTCCCAACATGCCAAATGCTGTTCGGCCATGCTGGGAATTGTAGTTTTGCAACAGCTGGAGGAACCCTGGTTGGGAAAGACTGATGTAGTCTTTCTGGTTAAAGGAGTACTCCGGGGGAAAACGTTTTTTTTTTTTTTTTTTTTTTTTTTTTTTTTTTTATGAACTGGTGCCAGAAAGTTAAACAGATTTGTAAATTTCTTCTATTAAAAAAATCTTTACCCTTTCTGTACTTTTTAGCAGCTGTATGCTACAGAGGAAATTCTGTTCTTTTTGAATTTCTTTTTTGTCATGTCCACAGTGCTCTCTGCTGACACCTGATGTCCATATCAGGAACTGTCCAGAGCAGGAGAAAATCCCCCTAGCAAACCTATGCTGCTCTGGACAGTTCCTGACATGGACAGAGGTGTCAGCAGAGAGCACTGTGGCCAAGTAAAAAAACAGGAAAAAAAAATATATATATACGAATTTCCTCGGTAGCATACAGCTGCTAAAAAGTAAAGGAAGGATAAAGATTTTTTAATAGAAGTAATTTACAAATCTGTTTAACTTTCTGGTATCAGTTGACTTGTAAAGACCTAAAAAAAAATGTTTTCCACCGGAGTACCCCTTTAGGCTGCCAGATCTAAAAGATTAGTTCAAACAAGCCAGACATGTGTGATTTACTTTTCCTTTGTCTTCCTTTCCACTTTCTGTGTTTTAGCTGGTTTTCTCTATATTTTATCTTCCACTAGTTTACTCAGATGTTTCCTCACTTGTATAGCAGGTCCTACTATCTCTCTATGGCAGTGAGTACACGGAGTGCGGGTGTGAGATCTATGATCTTGTTGTTTGAAGAACAGAGACTTGAGGAATGCTTGTTTGTCCTTCTGCTACTAACACTAAAATCTTGATGGATTGCAGTTGTCTTAAGTGTGAATATTGATTTCTATTTAATGGCTGCTAGAGATTTCTAGGATCTGTAAATGGACATAGACATTATGCCTTTTGTAATACCTAAATACCATGGACACCTTTTTTATTGTTGATTTGTTTTCCATATGCAAAATTAGGCAACTTCTTCAAATATAATTTATTAGAAGATTCTTACTATTTAGCTAATAATCATACAGAGATAAGATAAATCCGTCAGATGGACTATTTTGTTCTTTCATTGTTGCAGAAGTCGGGGTAGGGGTACATAAACTTTGGAGGACAGCTTAAACAGGCTGACAAGAGGAAAGCGAATATAAGGCAGTCTAGTCAAGTATAGAGAGAAAATATGGCTCGTACTGCACATTGTAGAAGCTGTACAATCTAAAGTAATAAAATGGGCCTATTGAATCATGTATCGAAGAAGCAAATAGAGAGATTTATCAAGCTGCCCTACAGTACGATTTTCTTTATTGCCCATAGCAACCTCTCAGAGCTCAGCTTTCGTTTTACCTGAGCTATATAAGAAATCAAAGCTGAGCTGTTATAGACCAGTGGTTCTCTACCTTCCTTATGACACAACCCTTTAATATTGCCCACCTGAATATGTCCCACGCAGCCATCTCCTCTGGAGCGCAGCAGGGGACAGCATCTTCCATCCTCCACAGTGCAGGCGCAGATGAGTGACGTCATCGGCGCCTGCACTGTGCAGCGAGGGCGGAGGTCACGTATCCCCTCTGTGTAGGCCGCAGATGCAGCTCACACATAGAGGCTTTCTGCCGGGGGATCCGGGACATGTGTCCTGGATCCTCAATAGCAGCGGCGTCGGGCCCTTTACCCTCCGGGCCCTCGGACCACGTCCGAACAGACTGGCCGGTCAGAAGGATAGAGGAGCGGTGTCTCTGTTCCTAAGACTAATATGTGTTTATGTGTTTACCGATGGTCTTTGGCGACCCCTTTGACCCCCAAAGGGATAGCGATTTACAGGTTGAGAACCGCTGTTATAGACAATTAAGGGAATCTTACTATAAGACAACTTGATGAATATCCCTCAAACTGTTTTTGTCGTCCATAGCAATCAATCTTTGCTCTGGTAAAATGAATGCTGAGCTCTGGTTGCTATAAGACCACTTTTTTTTAATTAAATTTGCCTCAATGTTTTTTGCACCATAAAAGGTACAATGGCCCAGATTTATCAATCTGTCTGAATCCAAAACTGTCTGGTTTTGTCCATAACAACCAATCACAGCTCAGCTTTTACATCTTAACAAGCTCTGGTAAAATGAAAGCTGTTCTGTAATTGGTTGGTGTGGGCAAAACCAGACCGTTTTAATTTCAGGCAGATTGATACATCTGGGCCTTTCATTGCTTTTTAATGGTGTCTATAGCTATGAACTAAGATGTATTCCAACAATGGAGTGTTTACTGGTACAGCAGAACCTGTAAGAAACTATTTCTCACATATAGGGGCAGGATCATTAAAGGGGTACTCTGCCCCTAGACATCTTATCCCCTATCAAAAGGATGTCTGATCGCAGGGTCCCGCCGCTGGGAAGCCCTGCGACTTCTCCTGCAGCACCCCTGTCATCTGCTGCACGGAGCAAACTTCGCTCCGTGCCTGATGACTGGCGATACAGGAGCCGGAGTATCGTGATGTCACGGCCCGCCGCCTCAATACAAGCCTAAGTGGGCATGACTGCCACCATGCCCACTCCCATAGACTTGCATTGATAAGATAAGGGGATAAGATGTCTAGGGGCGGAGTAACTCTTTAAAGTTTGATCTTTTGGCTGTTCCCTTATTGCACCCATGTCTGCCACTGCCGCCTCCACCTCCCCTCTCCATAGACTTGTGTGCTCAGTAGCTGATCCCTAGGTGAGCTGATAATCCACATTTATTGGGGTGTCCCAGTACGGGATATAGTCCTTCTGTCCCATCAGGTTGAGTCCCTGTCTGTCCCCGGGGCTCTCCTGCAGTATCTTCCCCTGTGTTCATAGGTTTCACATAAACAGTAAAGGACCTATTATTGTTAGTCACATGATTATGTTTGTCACATGTTTAAGTCATATGATTGTTACCCAGAGAACCCCACCAGTGACCAGGTGACCTCCCAAGTAACCTATGGGCTCCTTGCACAGCCCTCCTATATAAGATGGGGAGGAGCTGCAATTGCTCTTTCATCTCTCTTGTTCCTGAGGTCCTGTGCAGTGCAGACGTCTGTGTGTGTGTGTGTGTGTGTCTGTGTGTGTGTGTGTCCAGAGCATTGGAGGCCTCAAGCCTGAAGTCTGCAGCCACCTATCAATTGCAAGTAAGCTGAAGTCATCTAATTGTCAGTCATCAAGTCAGTCAAGTCTACTGTCTATTCAGCATGGCCTGCAATATAGTCTGTCAAGTCACTGCAAGTCCCAGAAAGCTGCAAGGCCCCCCGTGTCACTGGCCACCTTTCTGGGATATTGGCTGAACGCATTGACTGTACCATCTGTCTAACCTCAGTAAAGGCTACCATTACCCTTAACCTGGCCTTGGACTCTTTATTGCCCCTGCCTGACCTAGTATTAGCGGTACTACCTTCGGGTGGTTATATAGGAAAACCATGCCCTGGCATAACGAACACGAAGGGGTTAAAGGGGTAGTCGAGTGCTGAAAAACGTATCCCCTATCCTAAGAATAGGGGATAAGTTTCAGATTGCGGGGGATCCGACCCCTGGGGCCCCCCCGATCTCCTGTACGTGGCCCCAGCTCGCTGGCCAGATAGCGGGTGTCGACCACCGCACGAAGCGGCGGCTGGCACGCCCCCTCAATACAACTCTATGGCAGAGCCGGAGATTGCGGTCGGACCCACCGCAAACTGAAACTTATCCCCTATCCTTAGGATAGGGGATACGTTTTTCAGCACTGGATATCTCCTTTTAATACCATCTACCCCTTGGGCACTAACATCTGCCGCGCATCTACCTCACTACACCCGTGGTTCACCACATATCTATGCCCTTCTGCGTGATCAGTACATAGGAGAGGAGGAGAGAAGACTGATGGTTGGAAAAGAAGGTTTCTTATTTCTGCTTGTACTATTGATTTATGGAAAAACATGAAATGTAGGATATATTTTCTGCTTGTTTTTGATACTCGTTTGAATAATGTTCCTATTATTAGAACCTGCATCCTCCTAACAAGAAGCATTAGATGAGAGGCTAAGTAAGAAATTAACCTTTTTCTCTGTTCAATGCACATTCACGTTTTTTATGTTTGTGGTGAATAATAGAAAACAAGGTTCTGACCTGCTGACTTTTCTTTTTGACATCACTTTGTATAATGAACAAATGGCAAAATATATTGCCATTAATGGTTTTGTGCACTTTCAGAAATTACTGATATTCGCTGTCAGAAAGTAACAAATATAGTTATTTTCAATGATGCCAGGATTTCAGAAGATTTCCACTATTCGCATATGTGACCTATCAGAGAATTCATTACTGACTAACGCTATTACTGTGACAGCGGAGTGCAGGTCTGAGGACTTCAGTTCTATGGCTGTAATCCTTGGTGTTTGACATCAACTTATTTTTCTTTCTATGCATATAATGCCGGTATATGTCAACGTGATAGATCAAGTTTTTGAGCCCCTTACAGAAATAGTATATGTTTGGGTAACAGACAGAATGTAGTCACTGTTAGACTACATTTGGTTCATTAAAGCCAATGTGCCCATTGAGAACACCTCACAGCATGTGTTAGCAAAGATCTTTGACAGCTTGCAGAAGAATACCTGCTACATATGCATAAAACACAATGTGAATGCATTTTTAGGTTGTATTTACTACGGTCCATAACACAATACATCAAAAGATTAATTTAAAGAAACAATGTAGCAACCATTTAATCTCTATACTTTCCAATAGAAGGAATTGGCCCAGACTTATAAATCTGCCCAAAACCAAATTTGTCTTGTTTTCTCCCATAGCAAGCAATCGCAGCTCAGATTTTAATTTTACCAGAGCATGTAAAAATATGAAAGCTGAGCTGTGACTGGTTGTTATGGGCAAAACCAGACCGTTTTGGTTTCGGGCAATTAAGTCAAATCCAGAATACTGGTTCCTATGGCTCTCCTTTGCTTGCCTCCCATTCAGCACTGTTGTTGCTCTAAAGTTCACTTCCTCTTACACATGACCTCTGAGGCCAGTGACTGGTTGCAGCGTCTCATGTAGTGTGATGCCAGTGGTGGGACACATCCACCAGGCACTCTGGAGTGGGAGGCAAGCGGAAGGGTGAGTATCTTTTTTTTTTTTTTCTCTTTTTTTTTTCCCCTGACTGCTCCTATTCTTTGCCACAGGATGATTTTAGCATAAGAATGGAAAACGGGGGTTAAAAATGCTTGTTCAGAGTATGATAGGAACATGTTCATCTGATGTATATAGGCTGTATCTCGCTGTTCTACAGTGATGCATAATTTATGGTGAAAGCATAATTCTTCTGATGGTTATTTTATATTTAATCCCACCTTATGGATGTAAATGTAAGTCCACTTATTGTAACAAGCAATGACTAATTTATGAGGCGCGAGGCCGTGTTTGCTGCGCAGCTTTATGGAGGCTAAGTACGCTATGTGTAAGGCAATGCTGTGTTTTCTAATTTACTATATAGCAGTTCCTTTGGGAATATTCCATAGTACTTGTCTAAGGGGAAATGTTAGTGCTGGAATGAAGTTCTTCTGGTGTTCTACTTTCCCATAATGGTACATGTGTCGTATGTCTAATGTATTAATATAACAGTGATTTATGTAAAATTATTTTCATGATTTTAAAAACAGGGCCATGATCAGACTTCCACCCTTTCTGTTGAAATTACACTACCCAACCACCATCCTTTTCACCGTGACCTTCTGCGATATGCAAAGTTGATGGATTGGCTAAAAACCACAGAGTATACCAGATATGAGGGACTTACCAAGGTCTGTTGGGTCTAGTCTTTTTTTTTTGCTCTATAGTGGTATCATATTTACCTGTTGACTGTTTGCTAAACCTGTAATACCATGCTAAGATTGAGAAAGCTTAAAAGGTAAAACTTCTTTGTAGACATTTAGATAACAGCCTGATCGTAGGCTTTAGGAAAGCCACAGAAAAATTCACCTGGATAACTGATGTGGTAAAAGGGGTATTACCATCTCAACATTTATTGCATAGACATAGGATGTGACATAGGATGTGGATGGGCTGTTTTATGTGCTTTTCATAAGTACCATAGATGTTAACAAGGTTATCCAGGAATCGAAAAACAAATAATTTCTTTCAAAGACCGCTCCTGGTCTGTCTCCAGTTTGGGTGTGGTTCTGCAACTCAGTTCCATTAAAGTGAATGGAGCCAAGTTGTAATATCACACCCAAAGTGGAGACATACAGGATGCGGTCATTGAAAGAAAATAGGTCTGCTATTCGATTCCTGGATAACCCCTTTAATGGGAGTGGTGAGAACTGCTTATTACCACAAGCTAATCTGTTCCTTTTCAGTTTTGGGGAAAAAAAATAAAACTCTGAAGCTCAATGGACCCCAATAAAGGGATATTCCAGAAAAATGTGAAGCCTTCCAGTACTTCTCATCTGTGCGGGCAGACATTTAGCATATTTGAATGTTCTGGTGGGTGCTAGGAACACTCGGATATGTGCAGTTTCGCTGCCGGCATTATATTTACTAGTGGCATCCACAGAAAGAAGAGACGTGCCTTTTTTCTTTCTGCTGATGGGTACGTTCACACTACGGAATTGCCGCAGAATTTCCGGGCGCAATTCCGCGATGTGAACTCTAACATTAGTGTGAACGGGTCTCCGCGGAATTTCAGCGGCGGACATTTCCGCCTCTGAAAGTGTTCCGCGCAAAGAAAGAACATGTTAATTCTTTGTGCGGAATCCGCGAGCGGACCATAGCCGTCAATGGTAATGGCTCAGTGCCCACGGCCCTAGTGCCGAAGTATTCGGCCAGGCGGTGTGAACGAGCCCGATGCCAGAATAGGGATTTTCAAAGCAGATGTTTCCGCTGTGTGCACACTGCAGCAGAATTCCATTGAAATCAGTGGGACCCTGCTGAAGTGGAATTTCCGCCATGTGTACATAGCCTAACACTGACTTGGCGCCTAACAGACTTGCAGCAAACTAGACTTCATAGCATCTATGTTAATAGACAAAAAAAAATAAGTTAAGTAACTAACCTTTTTGTTTTGGTTTTCAGAACTATATTGATTATATTGTCCGCCTATATGACCGAGAGATCAGGGACTTTTTCGAAGTGGCTAAAAACAAAATGACTGGTGTTGCTAAGGAAGGAAAAAAGTTTGGTAAGCATTTTGCGCACATTAAATCCTGAGTTTAGATGCTTGGACTACATTATCTTAGAAAGATCCATAATCTTCCTTGTGTTCTATGGGATCACTGGAAATGTTTTTGGGGGTTCCATTACATGGACATTGGCTGGGCACCCACTGTCAACTCTTAGGCCTATAATGGGGGCATGAGGCCCTTGTTCTTGGTGGCAGTGGAGGCCTGAGAGGTTGTAACAATTAGTGTTGTCATGTGACAACCCCTTTAAGACTATTACTCTGCAGACATTGCAGTTCCACGGTTTACTATGCTGTAAGTTCTAACGAATCAAGTTACTTTGTAACACTGGATGCCATTCAGCTTGAGTGCTCTTCTTCCTTACGGAGCTCATAAACTCTATCACTTTAAAATGTGATAGATTTTTTTTCATGCCTGCTATTCATTGACTTGCTTGCTTAGGTGTGTTGCTAGCGTGCGGCTTAATAAGAAGAAGTCTGGTTTTTAAGGTGGTGTTGGTGGCTGCGTGTTACATGGTCTAAGTTTTCTTCACACAACACGTTTTTCTCCTTTTTTAATATAGATAATGTTGGTTCCACAAGAATAATCAATAAACACGGTAAAGGAGAAAGTCAATACATTATTGTGCACTAAGCGTCGTGGATACACCCTGTGTTCACCTGAAGTCAGATCCCTTGTCTTACATTCATAATGTTGTCCTGTTCCTTACCTAACTACCCACTGACCCAAATGTCTCTAGAACAGTGTTCTAGACAGGAAAGTAATCAGTTCTTAGTATTCTGATACCTTTTATATGTGTCTAGAACAGTGTTTCCCAACCAGTGAACATCTAGTTGTTGCAAAACTACAACTCCCAGCATGCCCGGACAGCCTTTGGCTGTCCGGGCATGCTGGGAGTTGTAGTTTTGCAACAACTTAAGGCACACTTGTTGGGAAACACTGTTCTAAAGTATAAAAAACAAAACAAAAAAAAAACAAACAATGCAGCGAGAAGTGGAAGGTCCGTAGGATCGATTTTTTCCACTGTCAAATTTATTTCAAGTACATGTGCATTGGTTCTTTAAACAGGCATTTAAAGATATATCCAGTCACATTCTTGTCTTTTCTGATATCTTTTATCATGCCTGATATATTTATATTTAACTTCATTACATCCCACATGAGTGACTGGGTTCCTCTAATACAAAGTGTAACTATGTGTGTCTCCTTGCAACAGTTAGAGGTTGAATTGTCCACGTAACCGTTTTTACAGCATAAGTTAACAGCTTAATATAGTCTTCCGCATGTCTCTTTCCAACTAGTGCCTAACTTGCCTCTTGTGCATGGTCTTCGCTAAATGCCTGTTTTCTAATGCATCTTTGTCTTTGGTGCTTGCAACTTAATCCAAACCAGCTACGCTGCCTCGAAAAGAGAGTGCCGTGAAACAGGAGACAGAAAGTGAGTATGACATGGTGGACTTCTTTTGGCAACTGTGTAATGAATTGATAAATGACTGCATGACCTGACATTATTGTCGTCTTGTGGCTAATAGCATGATCATTGATGGCCTCTTTAGGCTCTATACTCATAATATACACATGTAGCTATCCATTGAAGGCAGGGCTTTCCAAAATGTCATGTTGGTGACAACATTTTTTTTTACTCACCAAAGGGAGGTTAAACTCAGCATTACAGATGTGGATGATAGCCTACTGTGCCATTTAATCCCCCCCCTCCCGTGCCATTTCCTCCCCCCTCCCGTGCCTTTTCCTCCCCCCTCCCGTGCCTTTTCCTCCCCCCTCCCGTGCCTTTTCCTCCCCCCTCCCGTGCCTTTTCCTCCCCCCTCCCGTGCCTTTTCCTCCCCCCTCCCGTGCCTTTTCCTCCCCCCTCCCGTGCCTTTTCCTCCCCCCTCCCGTGCCTTTTCCTCCCCCCTCCCGTGCCTTTTCCTCCCCCCTCCCGTGCCATTTCCTTCCCCCCTGTGCCATTTCCTTCCCCCCTGTGCCATTTCCTTCCCCCCTGTGCCATTTCCTTCCCCCCCCCTGTGCCATTTCCTTCCCCCCCTGTGCCATTTCCTTCCCCCCCCCCTGTGCCATTTCCTTCCCCCCCCTGTGCCATTTCCTTCCCCCCCCTGTGCCATTTCCTCCCCCCCCCTGTGCCATTTCCTTCCCCCCCTGTGCCATTTCCTTCCCCCCCTGTGCCATTTCCTTCCCCCCCTGTGCCATTTCCTTCCCCCCCTGTGCCATTTCCTTCCCCCCCTGTGCCATTTCCTTCCCCCCCCTGTGCCATTTCCTTCCCCCCCTGTGCCATTTCCTTCCCCCCCTTGTCCCATTTCCTTTCCTCCCCCCGTGCCATTTCCTTCCCCCCCTTGTCCCATTTCCTTTCCTCCCCCCGTGCCATTTCCTTTCCTCCCCCCCCCGCGCCATTTCCTTTCCTCCCCCCCCCCCGCGCCATTTCCTTTCCTCCCCCCCCCCGCGCCATTTCCTTTCCCCCCCCCCCGCGCCATTTCCTTTCCTCCCCCCCCCCCCGCGCCATTTCCTTTCCTCCCCCCCCGCGCCATTTCCTTTCCTCCCCCCCCCCCCCCCGCGCCATTTCCTTTCCTCCCCCCCCCCGCGCCTTTTCCTTTCCTCCCCCCCCCCCCGTGCCATTTCCTTTCCCCCCCCCTCACCTCATTTCCTTTCCTCCCCCCCCTCCCCGTGCCATTTCCTTTCCTCCCCACCCCCCCGTGCCATTTCCTTTCCTCCCCACCCCCCCGTTCCATTTCCTTATATCCCCCCCGTGCCATTTCCTTTCCTTCCCCCCCCCCCACGCCATTTCCTTTCCTCCCCCTGCGCCATTTCCTTTCGTCCGCCTCCCCCCCCCCCCCCGTGCCATTTCCTCCCTACATTTTATCATTCCCTTCATCCCTCCCTGTGCCATATCATCACCCTCCCCTTCATCACCACCTGTTCCATTTCCTCACCCCCTGTGCTATTTAATGACTACACCCCTGGCCTGTTTCTCTCCATCATGCTCCATGGCAGGCTAGGAAGCTCCTGCTCAGATCAGGGAATGATAATTTCCATGATGTCAGGGGCATCACTCATCAGATATCCCGACAGCCAACACTGTTCACTAACCTAAAGCAGCAAAGCCACTGGCTACCAGTTTAAAATCAGGCAGTATGGGTCGTAGGCACTGAACAAGACTGACCAGTCACGTGGCTGCTGTGGGTAAATGGAACAGTCCCATGACACACCTGGAGACTGCCGCCGACACACACTGTGTTACAGCACACAGTTTGGAAAGCTATTATAATTTAGAGACAAATTACTTCACCATGAGGGTTGTTACTCCTAAAACTCTTTTGTTAGATGTTATTTAATACAGCACAGGGAACCCCAACCCCATTTTTTATTTTTTTATTTTTTTTTTTACATAATCACCTTCCTACTATATCATAGTTTATGTAGACACAAGAAGTAGTCAATGAAAATTGACAAGCCAGCTAGCAAAAAAGCTCAGTGATCTACTGTGTGGGCTGGAAAATGTTTAAAAGGGTCTACCCCAGTACTCATATTTTATGATAAATGACAAAGCTAGTTAAAGACCACAATATCACACACCACTCTCCACCGGAGGATCACAGGGCGCTGCCATTGAGGTAGTTAAAAATTCTTTAAAAAGATTTATACAAAAAGACGTACTACGCGTTACAAAACCGGACCAGTTTCTTCTTCAGGTACCTGAAGGTGGTATGTGATATTATTGGGGTCTATTGTACACGCCTGAGAGCGTGTGGAGGAAGGAGCATCAGCCTTACATGATTAAACGTTTAAACATGTTGTGCCGGTATCTTGCACAACCATTTTGAGTTGGTCCTTGGCTCACTGATTTTATACCTGAAAACCTGAAGGTGTCACACCAGGAAGCGCTCCTGTTTTCTCTTTTGTTTAAAGTTAATTAAAAGGCTATTCCCATCTCACACAGTGATTGCATGTCTCAAGGATATGCCTTCTCCTTAGCACCATTGAGTGTCCTTTGGGACTCGCAGGATTGTAAGGATATATTGCATGAAGCACTGGTGGGTGTGGTGCTAAATCGCCTTCACTGTTCTTTCCCTGAAGAGCGGTGCATTCAGTAATCTATCTGTGCAGGGACTTTAGCAAGCCACATTGACTTCAGCTCCCTGCCCCGGTGACATCGACCGGTGTTCAGTGGAAAAACAATAAAGCAGGTGCGGCGCTTTATTCCTATGATTGGTGGGTGTCCTAAAGATCATACCCCCACTGATGTTGAAGTGTTTGCATAGCCAAGTGGCATGATGTCAGTTTATGAGATAGAAAGCCCTTTAAAGGGGCTCTCCAGTGAAAAACTACTTAACCTCTATCCACAGCATAGGGGATAAGTATCTGATCATGGAGGGGTCTGACCACTAATATCCCTGCGATCTCCAGAACAGAACCCCAGTCTTTCAGAGAGAGCACATGCTGCAAATGACATCCGCTCCTTTCGTTTCTATAGGAGCGCTGGAGTGCTGTACTTGGGTGCTGTACATACGGTAGAAATTAATGGGGGTGCATGTCATCAGCAGCACCCGCTCTCTCTGATCACTGGGGCCCCATTCTAGAGATCTTAGGGGACGACCAGTGTATGGACCCTTCCATGATCAGATACCTTATTTATCCACAGGATAGGGGATACGTTGTTGTTTGCTGGACAACCTTTTTAAGTCCTATACTGTAAATTCAGATGATAATTCATTTAGAATTCATTCTGCGTGGAGTCATTTCAGTAAATGGCCAAATACGGCACATAACTATCAGAGTAAATGTAAAGTTGATATTTAATATCTTGGATACCACTGTTTGGGAAATTAGCTCAAAGTGACAACTTGATTGGAAAAACAGGGAAAGTTTGGCGCACAACTTCAATAAAGTGAGTGAAATGCAGATCCCCATACTTTTTTCAGCAAAATGAACATAACCTGTGAGTTCTGTCTTCCCAGCTTATAAGGAGTCAAGGCAATCTTGTAGATGTCTTCCGGTCCATTGGTGGTGGTCTACTTTATGGCCAGGATTACAGCTTACAAAGATCACTCATCCTTTTAACTCTCTGATTCTTATTGATATTGATGAGTAATTGTAGATAATTCACCAAAATGTATCAATTTTTGGCCCATGGGGAAAGATTTAGTAAAAAGTTTATATTAGTAAGTTGGAAGCCACCAAAATGTTTGAACACTTCATTGTTAGTAATAAAAAAAACTTGCAAATGGAAAATGCTTTATAGACGTAGAGACATTCCCGTACCGGGAATATGAGAATTACTCTGGTTCTCTTTTCTTTATTAAGATTCTGTGAGGATGGTCTAGTTTAAAAAAAAAAAAAAAAAAAGTCAGGTAAATGTCTGTCAGTAGATTAGTGTGCCTCTGTTTTCCTATTAAATCTCCTTCATCTTTCTGGGTTTTAGGTCTTCATGGCAGCTCCGGGAAGCTGACAGGATCCACATCAAGTCTGAATAAACTCTCGGTGCAGAGTTCGGGAAGCCGCAGATCTCAGTCCTCTTCATTGCTAGATATGGGCAACATGTCTGCTTCTGACTTGGATGTAGCTGACCGCACCAAATTTGACAAGGTTATCTTTTTTCTTAACCATATCAGTGACCATGAAGTGTACCTGTCACTTAAAGGGGTTCTCCGGTGCTTACACATCTTTTCCCCTATCCAAAGGATAGGGGATAAGATGCCTGATCGTGAGAGTCCCGCCTCTGGGGACCCCCGGGATCATGCACGCGGCACCCCGTTTGTAATCAGTCCCCGGAGTGTGTTTGCTCCGGGTCTGATTACAGGCGACCACCGGGCCGGCGGCGTGTGACGTCACGCCTCCGCCCCCGTGTGACGTCACGCCTCCGCCCCTCAATGCAAGCCTACGGGAGGGGGCGTGATAGCTGTCACGCCCCCTCCCGTAGGCTTGCATTGAGGGGTGGAGCGTGACGTCACACGGGGGCGGAGGCGTGATGTCACACGCCGCCGGCCCGGTGGTCGCCTGTAATCAGACCCGGAGCGAACACGCTCCGGGGAATGATAACAAACGGGGTGCCGCGTGCATGATCCTGGGACTCCCGCGATCAGGCATCTTCTCCCCTATCCTTTGGATAGGGGAAAAGATGTGTAAGCACCAGAGAACCCCTTTAACAAAAACATCATGTGAAAAGTTTTGATTAATCAGGGTCTATCTATTCAGACTCCCCACTGATCGCAAGAATGAGGCAGGAGAATTGCTCTGCTAAATGCTTCTCTCCCTGTTTTGTGCAGCGAGACTGATAGAAGCACTTAAAGGGAACCAGTCATCAGTTTTATGCTTCCCAAACTATGGGCAACACCCGGATCTGTGGTCCAGTTCCAGACATACATGCTGTATTAGGGTCCGTTTCTATGTTAAATAATTCACTTTGCAAAATGGAGGTGGGAGACAGTGTTCTGAGCTTCCCTGCCTGAATAGTTTTGAGGTGGGTGGGAATATCGTAGCAGAGGGGGATGGAGGCAGGAAAGGACAGAACACCAGCTCTTGCCTCCATTGCACAAAGGGGGTTATAAAACATATTAGCCATGGACCCTGATATAGCCTGTATCTCCAGAACTGGACCAGAGTAATTCATCATTTTAATCCAGTTCACCCACACTATAACCCTGTGTATTAGGTTAAACCAGGTGTCAAACTCCCTATAAACCAAGTCTGTGAATGGCGCTAATGTGCACTTAGCCCTAGTTACTTTTTTCTGCACGACTCTGCTCCTCACTTAATGCTCTTAGTGTCTTGTATAATGCTTAACTGGGCTGTAAATGTTTTAATGTGTCTAATAAGTTACGGACGCTCAATATAATCAGAATAATTTTTTTTCTGTCCAGATCTTTGAACAGGTCTTAAGTGAACTGGAGCCGCTCTGTCTAGCGGAACAAGACTTCATCAGTAAATTCTTTAATCTATCTCAACATCAGAGCATGCCTCGGACACCCATGGTATAGAACACACATTACTTATTAATGATACTCTCTATATATTTTGTTTTATGTGCTATATAGACTCAGAGTCAATAATTAGGATATGGCTCTGCTATAACTACTAAATATACCAGGACCAGTTTTTTAGTTCATTCTGAAATTTCCAAGGTGCTCTCTACTACTGTGTTACTGGGCTGTACAGAAGCGGATATCCTTTCAGGTGCTGCAGCTATTGGCTGAAAGTGCATCTTACACATAAGTACTTATCCCCTATCCACAGGATTCTGCAGATAGTGGATGAGTATCAGATCGTGGGGATCTCCTGCCCAGGACCCCAGCTCTCCCCATGCATGGAGCGACCTGTACAGTTCTGAGAAATATTGCCAAGGAAATTAAGGTGTTTTATGAAGATTTGACATCTTTAGGCTGTGTTCACACATTTCATTTTTACTGCGTGTTTTCCACACCTTTTTTTACAGCATTTTTCCAAAACTGTGGTAAAAATTTAAAGTTTTTATCATATTTTGCACAATTACGGTACAATCTCTGTTTTTGCCATGATTTGGGAAAATCACAGCAAAAACTGAAAAAAAATCTGCAAGAAATGCCATGTGTGAAACAGTCTCAGTGGTGGTGCTTAACTTTCATATATCCTGATGCCATATAGCAAATGGATGTGAAGGGGTTTGGGAGCTAGTAGGAGTGGATCTGGTAGGTAATGATTTCATCCTGAAGTCCAAAGGGAGCCAGAGTCTGAGATCCCGTTGTAACCATCAGGCCAGTGTGTCCCAACCTTTTTCAGCTTAGGGCATCCCCCTGAAGAAAAAAATTGTGGGGCTCCGCTATCAAATAATTTTTGCTGAAAGTCATAAATGGCTAAAAAGAAGCCAATGCACAATACCTATATATCTGTTAGCTATGTAGATTACAATGCTGCTATATGCAGGGACTCACAGATGACGTCTTTTCTGATTGCAGTTGTTCCCTTTCCTTCTCCAACTCGCCCGGGGCATCATGACGATTTCTTCCAACCACTTTTCATTGCAGAACCTGCAACACAAACATATTAGGCTCTGCACTTTTCCAGAATCGCCCTCCTCTTTTGCCCATCTATGTGGTTCCAAACAGTAATAATTCTGTCATTTAGAATCACGCACAGTAAGGTGGGTAGGTAAGTGGGTTGGGAGGGGAAGGGTAGAGCAGGTGAGGGGTAGTAGGTAGGTTTATCACTGAAAGTAACTTGCCACCTTTACTTAGTTTGCCCCTTTAAACATCACTCCCCTGTAGGTAACTTGTCATGGAAGAACCACATCAATGTGCCCACCCCCCCCCTCACCCCCACAAATCCCTCTGGACCCCAACCAATGCCTCAAGTCCCCCACAAATGCTTTCAGACTGCCCCATCCCCAGAAAACCCCACCAGACGCCAGCTCTGCCTCTAAGCTTCTCCACCCCACAAATCCCGTCAGACCCCTACCTCCATATATCCTCCCAGACGCCTCCAAAAATCCTACCAGACCTTATCTATGTGTCCACCCCAACAAATTCCTTCAGATCCCCACCAATGCCACCAGACCCTCCGCCCCCAAAAAGAGGTATTCCCATCTCAATAATTGATGGCATAATTCTAGGATTGTTGAGTGTTCGACCTCTACAACTCCCATATTAGTTAGGTTGCGGTGACTAGGAACGCTGCTGTGCACTTTGTGAGATGGGAAAGCACGTTTAAGATTATCATACTTGTTGCAGAAAATATTAGAAAGTTATTTCTGTACTACCCACAATGTATGTGGAAAGTCTTAAGACCCTTTCACTTTTCACATTAAGTTAAATTGAGGAATTGTGCAAATAAAAAAAAATAAGATCCTGATACCAGACACTTGCACGGTATCCATAACTTGTGCAAATGTCTCTGATACCTAATCCGATTCATGCTGGCAGGCAAAACTACCCCTTTCTCAAATACTGCAGTACGGCCCTGCTCTGTACATTGTGCTGTGCCGCTCCGCTCCCCCGTTCTGCCATTCACAACATGGCGTCCTATGGAGGAGCATGTGACACACCTCTACTGCCCCTGCGCTGCTTTAAGCGCAGTGTACCATTGAGGAGGCAGAGTGACATGAATGTCTCATGCTCCTCCATATAGGACACCATGTTGTGGAGGCAGAACTGGAGGCAGTGCGGCAACATTGGACTGAGCAGGTCAGTACTGCAGTGTTTCAGTAAGTGTTATGGAGAGGGGAGCTACTCCCACCTACAGGGAGGGCTGTATTTACCTACAAGGGGGACTACTGCTGTCTTTGAGTGGGCAGCTACCACCTACAGGAGGCTGTCCCTTGACATTAAAGGAAATCTGACAGCAGGGTCACCAGCATTTATCTGAATATACAGGTACATAGTGCAGTTCACCCTATTACTAATGCTGCTTATCACGCACAAATTGGTGCACCCATTCTGGAGCTATTGGTCTTGTTGCTAATATTCAACTTTCTTGTTCGGTGCAATGGAGACGACCACAGCAGTATTAGCAATGCTTTGTCCCGCCCATTCCGATCGATGGCACCAGTCATGAAAATTTCTCCCTGCTTCAGTCTAATTGCATGATGGGAGTGTTGCACATACAGCAGCAACCGACTCCTTTGTCCAGAACAAGGAATTAACTTATTAGCAACAAGATGGCTACACCTATTTTCCTACTGTAAAAAGCATTAAAAACAGGTCCATGGTGTCAGATTCTCTTTTTTTATTTTTATTTTTTAAAGTATAGGTATTCTGTCTTAATAAAATAGTATTAGGACATCCCAAGATATATGTATTCAGACCCTTTGCTATAACACTTGAAATTCAGCTTTGGGGAGCTCCCATTTATCTTGATCATCTTTAAAATGTTTCTACACCTTGATTGGAGTCATCTGTGGTAAATTCAGCGAATTTGGAAACAGCCCTATCTATGTAAGGTCTTACAGCTGACTAAACAAGCCATGAGGTAGAAAGACCTGCCTGTAGAGCTCAGAGACAGGATGGTGTGGAGACACAGGTCTGGGGAGCACAACCAGGCCGCTTGACCAAACTAACCTATCAGAGAAAAGGCCCAAGAACTTAATAGTCACTCTGGCTGAGCTCCAAACATCATGTGTGCAGATAAGAGAAACCTCCTGAAGTTCACCCATTACTGCATCACTCCACCAATCTGGGCTTGAAAAAAAGCCTCTCCTCAGTAAAAAAAAAACCATAAAAGCACTTAAAGGACTTTCGGACTGTGAGAAACAAGATTTGTTGGTCTGAGTAAACCAAGATTGAAGATTTTGGCCTCAATTCTAAGCATCATGTCTGGAGGAAACCAGACATTGCTCATCACCTGCCCAATACCATCTCTACAGTAAAGCATGGTGTTTGCAGCATCATGCTGTGGGGGTATTTTTCAGCAGCAGGGACAAAGACTGATCAGGGTTGAGTGAAGGCTGTTTGGAGTAAAGTACAGAGATATTCTTAATGAAAACCTGATCCAGAGTCCTCTGGATCTTTAGATTGGGCTATAGGTTCATTTTTCAATAAGACAATTATCTTAGGCACACAGACAAGACAACACAGGAGCGGCTTAGGGACACCTCTGTGAATGTCCATGAGTGGCCCAGACAGAGCCCTGACTTGAACCCAGTCGAACATCCTTAGAGAGATCATTATGGGGTATTAAAGGGGTAGTCCGGCTTTATACATGTTATCCCCTATCCAAGGGACCCCCATGATCTCGGTTCAGCCCCCGGCATTCTGTGCCGGGCGCTGCCTCCAAGACGGGGACGTGACGTTACGGCCACGCCCCAAGTGACGTCACCCCTTGCCCCCTCCATTCATGTCTATGTTGGTGGGAAATAGAGTTCATGAAAGTACTGGCTTATGGGAGTTGCTATTATGTGTTTTTAATTGCTAGCTTTCTGATAAAATGACCTTCTTACAACCATCAAATAATTTACTGTCATTGGGGGAATATAACAAGATCTGACGTGTACCAATTAACCAGCATCTCTGAAAATAAATTAAAGATTTTATGTCGAGCTGGACAGATGCATTATCACAAAATCACAATAGGATGTTTTTAGGGGAACCTGGAGGACCAATAAGTAAATCTAAATTGCGACACTATGAATTATTAAATTCACTCATCTTTTGTGGTTTTATGGGAGTCTAGATGACATGTATTTCATAAGGTTAATGGATTAGAGGTGAATGAGTAACTGCAGTAAACAATTATTAATGTATATTATTAAACAAAACCTTATAAAGATATTAACATGGTTTTCCCCATGCATTGTTGCTTGCAGAGCTCTGTAAAGTCTTGTTTAAGACTTGTCTATGGGGTTATCCAGCAAAAAAGAAAAATAGAAGGAAAAACAATCGTTGGTAGGCTGCCTGATAACATTTTAAAAAAAGCCTCTACTTACCTACCTTTCTCCCATGCAGCCTCTATTATTGCGGCACCTGGTCTTTGCCACTGTACACATCAATTGTGCTGCAGACAATACGTCACATTAACATTAAGTCAATCACTAGTCAGAGCAGTGTTCCACCTTAGCGTTTTGTCTGAAGCACCATTGTGTAGCATAGCACCATGATAACTGAGGCTACGGGGGAGGTAAGCAAAGGCTTTTTTATTTTATTTTATTTAGACAGCCTTCACACAAATTACATTTTAAAATGAACATCTTAGAAAATATTCTTATTTATCTTCTTTGTTTCTACCGCTTTTATGCTGAATTAGGGCCGGAGACATTTGTCTTTCTACTGAATGGAAGTGACAATATAGCATCTACATAACCCATACAGATAAAACAATAATTACAGTGGGATACTCTGGTTCTCGCCAAAGTTTCCCTTTAAGTCTGATATTAAAATGCCATTTTTTTTTTTTAAATCTTCTAGAGGTATTAAACCATAGGCTGGTAGTGTAACCTTTTAATAACCCTTGCATAAATCAACAGCAGCCATTAGAATAAGAAACCTTATAATATATCTTAGTAGAGAAAAATGTATTTTTCCTCCTGTTCTCCTTCCCACTTCTAAAATCATCATTCACTCCAAAAAAACTGCTAAAATTTAAAAGATAAGATAGACCACTAATAGAAATCTATGTATAGTGTTGGGAAACGAGTTTAGCAGGGGAAACAGAAGCAGAACGAGACACAGATTTGGCTGTAGCAGTGAGTTTTATATCGCAGCCCATTGTCCGTTTTACAGCTTACACTGCCTAGAACTGCTTTGTATTTTCCACCATGTGCTGCTGCTTCTGAGGTTGTGCTGTAGAGATTTAGGAGTAGGCTCGCCTGTATATGTGTTTAAGGCTTTCTAGAGGCTAGTTTCCACTCACTAGCTCAGGGACAATTGGAAATTTGAGATCAGGAAAACTGGTTAAAATGCCATATACAAGTTACATAATGGCCAGACAAAGTGCTTCTCCTCATTTACACACCAGCGTATCCTGAAAAGCTTGTTAAAGGGGTACTCCCGTGGAAAACTTTTTTTTTTATTACAACTGGCGCCAGAAAGTTAAACAGATTTGTAAATTACTTCTATTAAAAAATCTTAATGCTTCCAGTACTTTTTAGGGGCTATATACTACAGAGGAAATGCTTTTCTTTTTGGATTTCTCTGATGTCACGACTACAGTGCTTTCTGCTGACCTCTGCTGTCCATTTTTGGAACTGTCCAGAGCAGGAGAAAATCCCCATAGCAAACATATGCTGCTCTGGACAGTTCCTAAAATGGACAGCAGAGGTCAGCAGAGAGCACTGTGGTGAGGACATCAGAGAAATCCAAAAAGAAAAGAATTTCTTCTGTAGTATACAGCCCATAAAATGTATTGGAAGGATTAAGATTTTTTTATAGAAATAATTTACAAATCTGTTTAACTTTCTGGCACCAGTTGATAAAAAAAAAAAATTCCACTGGAGTACCCCTTTAACCCCTTAAGGACTCAGCCCATTTTGGCCTTAAGGACTTAGACAATTTAATTTTTACGTTTTCGTTTTTTCCTCCTCGCCTTCTAAAAATCATAACTCTCTTATATTTTCATCCACAGACTAGTATGAGGGCTTGTTTTTTGCGCAACCAGTTGTCCTTTGTAATGACATCACTCATTATATCATAAAATGTATGGCGCAACCAAAAAACACTATTTTTGTTGGGAAATTAAAAAGAAAAACGCAATTTTGCTAATTTTGGAAGGTTTCGTTTTCACGCCGAACAATTTACAGTAAAAATGACATGTGTTCTTTATTCTGAGAGTCAATACGATTAAAATGATACCCATTATTACATACTTTTATATTGTTGTGCTTAAAAAAAATCACAACATTTTTAACCAAATTAGTACGTTTATAATCCCTTTATTTTGATGACCTATAACTTTTTCATTTTTCCGTATAAGCGGCGGTATGAGGGCTCATTTTTTGCGCAATGATCTGTACTTTTTTTTTATACCACATTTGCATAGAACAGATCAGTGTTATCGGTCATCTTCTGCTCTGGTCTGCTCGATCTCAGACCATAACAGAAGACGCCGGACAGAGGCAGGTGAGGGGACCCACAGCAGCGCTGCGGGCGATCAGATCATTCATTGAAATCGCGTACTGCCGCAGATGCCGGGATCTTTATTGATCCCGGCATCTGAGGGGTTAATGGCGGACGCCTGCGAGATCGCGGGCGTCGGCCATTGCTGGCGGGTCCCTGGCTGCGATCAGCAGCCGGGATCAGCCGCGCATGACACTGGCATCGCTCCCATGCCCGCGGTTATGTACAGGATGTAAATGTACGTCCTGGTGCGTTAAGTACCACCGCACCAGGACGTTCATTTACGTCCTGCGTCCTTAAGGGGTTAAAAGGTTAGTGAATCTTTCTTACATTTTGTTTTATGTGCTTTTCAGAAAACTGTCTGATTTGTTTTATTTTAGGATGAAGATGATGCAGATGGCGGTGGAGTATCTCGATTACAGAACTCAAGCATGACAGCATCCTCAGAGTATGTCTGTTAATCTTATTATTGCTAATCATGAATAAAATGATTTGTTATATACAGAAAATAGCAAATAACTTGTATCACTTATGGGGCATTCACACATGCAGTTTTGGTGTTTGATTTTTTATTTTTTTTTAAATTAATGATGCTGAGAAAACTTACCCTATTGTTTGTACCTTAACCATTGCTTATCATGCTTTTTCATTGTAATGTTTTGCTTAAAAATTGTTTCTTGAGACACAATACAATGTTACCTAAAAGCTGTCTTTTCAAACATTATGCTTTATGGGATAACATTGAAATTATATGTTTCACTTGTTATTCAAAATGGATAACATTTTTGGATAAGATGGAATGTGACTAAAAAGTCTGCTTGTCACTAGTCTGGGGAATGTTTTCTGGCTCTAGCACCTTAATAGAGACATTCAACTCAACTATTGAATTGAGCTTATCCTCTTCAATATTGGTTGCAACCACAGCATGTGTACATAAAGTTCATCTTTATTCTCTTTAAATGGGCACTGTCAGATCCACTTTTTATATGTTATTACTTATGATAATTAAAACCCTTTTGTAATCTGGTTGTTTTAAATAATGTTGAATATTTAATAAAGAAAATGCCTCCTGAAAAGCCCACCACTAGGGGTCCCCATACCTACTGGGACACTAACCAGTCTTGCAGCAGCATCAGGCTTGTCCATGAGTCATGAGCAGACACACTAACCACCTCCCACCACAACAAGGGAGGGACACATCCCCTTCCCGGAGAGGATTTCTTACACTGTGAGCTAATGAAAAGAGGTATTTTTTATAATAAATATAGGTGATAGAGGCATAAAAATGAGATGTACAGTGTCAGGATTAGGTACTGAGTAACATATCAAAGGTACGCTTTAAAACGTATAATAATTCCTAATGATGTACTGTATATTTTTAAACACATTACTCCTTTGGATTGGATACTTCTTTATAGGAAGGAAATGATCCGACAGATGATGACACACATCTTTCGCTGCATAGAACCAGAACTTAACAACCTTATTGCCTTGGGGGACAAGATTGACAGCTTCAACTCTCTGTACATGCTGGTTAAGATGAGCCACCACGTGTGGACTGCCGAGAATGTGGACTCTGCCTCCTTCCTCAGTACTACTCTTGGCAATGTCCTGGTTACTGTGAAAAGGAATTTTGATAAGTGCATAGTAAGTGGGAATTTGCAGTGTTTTTGTTTTAACACAAACACAAGTGCACATGCAACAATATGTGTGTCTTCATGATCTTCTATATTATGGTCATTTATTGGCAGACTGAAAATGATATTTTATTCTGTGCAATTCCCAAAGGTAACCTCAAGAGAGGTCAGAAAATTGGCAGATAATGCAGATCAAGTGCTGGAAAATCCTATGTAGCCAGTGTTTAGAAGTTTTATTACTGGCGCCTGACTTTTTGCCCTTTTTTCTTTGATGTCTGGGGAAATTCTTAGTACCTAGTTAAAGGGGTTATCCAGGATAGGAAAAACAATTATTTATTTATTTATTTTAAACACCACACCTGTACACAGGTTGTGTGTGGTATTAGAACTCCGCTACATTCACTTTAATGGAGCTGTGCAGCGTTGTTTCTAAAACAGCTGTTCAAAAGATACCACAACACTCCATGCAATTAAAAAGATACCACAACAAAGCGCTACAAAGAACTTATATTTGTCATCACAGTATGGCAGTGTATTGCATTGATCTTTGCTATCTGCACACGATTGCTAAGGGCTGCCAAAGACAGCTGGAAGGCCGAGGAGCAGAGTTAAGGCCCAGAGCTTCCTTAGCAACCCATAGTCTCTTCGCGATTGAATCGCTCCCCACTAGATGGGACCACTAGACACCAGGGAATAGCGGCATTTAATGTTTAAATGCTGTGATCTGTATAGATCACAGTATTTAACCAGTTAAATGACAGGCATCGGAGTAATGTCTGTCATTACTGGCAGATGGCAGCTGCTGATGGCAGAGGGCATCTCCTGGTTATGAGGTGGACCCAATCCGCGGGCCCTCACCATGTCCACTCATCCAACCTATGACATGGGCCAGGAAGGGGTTAAAGAGTAAAACAGGTTTCCAAGATCTGCAGTACCTCATCCATCTCTACACTGACTATTGGGTCTGTGATATTTTCTCCATTTAGGTATTTGTTAATTAATCATTTTCATTCCTTAAAAATACAAAGAAGCAATGCATGCTATGTATTTTACTTATTTACATATATTACATTGCCTTAGTTTGTCATAACTTTAACCTCACCCAATGTATTAACTTTGTTGTGTGATGATTTATGGTGTACCACTTCTCTGCTTAGACCAATCAGATCAAGCAGATGGAGGATGTTAAAATCTCCAAAAAGAGCAAAGTCGGCATTCTTCCATTTGTGTCGGGGTTTGAAGAGTTTGCTGAACTGGCCGAGTCAATCTTTCGATCAGCGGAAAGACGGGGAGACTTGGATAAAGCTTACACAAAACTGATCAGAGCAGTTTTCATAAATGGTAAGTTTCATAGAAACCAAAGGCTTGTATACGTGGTAAATCAAAAAGGCCAAAACCTGTACCTATAATCTGTGCGGCCAACGGCTGTCCGGACATGTTGGGAGTTGTAGTTTTGGAACAGCTGAGGCACCCTGGGTGGGAACCACTGGTGTATGTTGTGTATTGGGTCTTTTTGTCCCTGTTTAGAGTACCTGTCATGATCTTGATACATTTTTTTAATCCTCTCAGTTCACTCCTCCCATCATATTAAACCACCACATGCCTTTATTTTTATTACTTTTTAGTTTTCTACCTTGATATTGTGCTGTATATATGGCTCAGTCACAGTCAGCTCCACAGCCCAGAAAGGGGCATTCCCCAGCAGGCGTGACATCATCTGAAGCCCTACTAGGGAGAACTTCCTCCCTTACTCTGCTATGCTGCTATGAACACACAGGCTAAAGCAGTTCAGTGTGTGATGAGCTGTGATTGGCTGAGACCACACACACCCCACAGCTCTGAACTCTACAGTGCGCTCAGATCTGCCGAGCACCTACAAAAAGGAGCAGAAATATCCAACATAATATTTAGCACTATGCACTGAAGACATCTTGACTCTAAGCAGTGTTTCCTAACCAGGGTGCATCCAGCTGTTGCAAAACTACAACTCCTAGCCTTTGGCTGTTCAGACTTGCTGGGAGTTGTAGTTTTCCAACAACTGAGGCACCCTGGTTGGAAACCCTGCTCTACAGTTTAGCTCAGCTCAAAGGTAAAGGGAGCTAAAATATTCAGCTCTATACACTCTATACACTGTGCTGAGCTCAGGTCCCACCTGAATTACCTGACTTTTGTCTCTGAAAGGCTGCTGTAGGAGACAATCTGCTGGCAGGACTGCAGACAGGACCAGAAGGAGGACCCTTGTTGGCCAAACTTTTAAGGGTCAACTTAACACATAAAGTTACAAAATTTTATTAAGAAGTATATTAGAAAAGTGATTCAAGTTAAGCTATAAACTATACATTTTCATTGATGGTAACAGGTACCACTTAACGCTTCACTTATGTCTCTAGTGAAGTAATACAGCTGTTTGTGAAGCTTATCAGCCAAGGGACAAGCAGCAGGCATATGATACATTTCTATAAATATTAGTTATGCACTTCTACATGCAAGCATTATTAATGTCATGTTGTCATTTCTCTTCTGTTCCAGTCGAAAAAGTTGCAAATGAAAGTCAGAAGACTCCTCGAGATGTCGTCATGATGGAAAACTTTCACCACATCTTTGCTACTCTTTCTCGGTTAAAGATCTCCTGTTTGGAAGCAGAAAAAAGAGAAGCCAAGCAGAAATATAATGACCATCTCCAATCATACGTCATATATTCACTGGGACATCCTCTGGAGAAATTAAATGTAATGTTTTTGCTAAGGGTCATTTTCCAATGAATGGTTGGTTGGAGGATACACTTTTAGGTTGCTGGCATGTCTCAAGTAACAGGCTTATTAACCCCATGGTGTACCTTGACATGCATGTAGAGTGACTGATATAAAGACACAATGCTGTACATATGTGTTGTGGGATCACGACAGTGAGAGCTTATAGGTGATTGGTAGGCTCCTGCTATAATGTTTGGTATCTAAGAACCCTGTGATACCCACTTAGATGCCTTGATCACTTCTGACTGTGGCATCTAAGAAATCTCCCTCTGTCAGTCCATACATGCTTGTCTAAGTGCCTAAGGCAGTGTAACACTGACAAGAAATAATGCTTTGGGATACTAAGTGGTGTAAAGATCTATGTAAGGGGTCAAATGACTTCTAAGGAATAAGCCAAATGTGCCTCATAGATGCGGGTCCCATCTCTGGGACCCACATCTATCTTGAGCTTGAGTGCTCCCCAGCCCCCTTCAGCCTGCTTGTTGCTGCCAAAGGTAGTCAGGAGGACGGAAACAGTTGTTTTACGCAATTTGCAGAAACTATTGACTTATTGATTAATAGGAAATGCGTTAACAGCGTAGCATTGTGACCTACACTGTTTATATAACTCCTGTCGAATCAATGGATGTCTGAAATCCACACACTGGGCCTCATTTAAACAGTCTAGTTATAAGGATGACATTGTTACCCATAACAATATGAATAAAAGCTTGGTTGCTCTGAGCAACAAGGGGTGGGACTTTGTTCACCAGATTTATCTAGCTTTTTTATTTTCTGTGCTTCTATTTGAGTATATACAATTTCTCTTAAAAAAAAAAAAAAAAATCAGCTGCTGTATGCTCCAGAGGAAGTTGTGTAGTTTTTTTTCTAGTCTGATCTCAGTGCTCTCTGCTGACACCTCTGCCAGTGTCAGGAACTTTCCAGAACAGCATAGGTTTGCTATGCGGATTTACACCTACTCTGTACAATTCCTGACACGGACAGAGGTGACAGCAGAGAGCACTGTGGTCTGACTGGAAAGAACTACACAACTCTCTCTGTAGCATACAGCAGCTGATAAGTACTGGAAAGATTAAGATTTTTAAATAGAATTAATTTACAAACCTGTATAACTTTCTGGTACTAGTTGATTCGAAAAGCATTTGGATCCACTGGAGTACCCCTTTAACTATTCTTGAACTTTGTATACTATGTGAGTTTTATGGATTAAACTTTATTTTTTTACTTTGCTATTGCAAAGATTTTCTTTGAAGGGGTTAAAGCACGTGTGGCCCAGGGAATTGGCTATGATGAAGTAAGCTACCAATTGGCATTCAGCAAGCAAGAGTTGCGTAAAGTCATAAAGGACTATCCTGGTAAAGAGGTGAAGAAGGGACTAGATAACCTCTACAGAAAGGTGGACAAGCATCTTTGTGAGGAGGAGAACCTATTGCAGGTAAGGACATTGCTTTGGGGGCTTTATCTGTGTAATAATTTACAATACACTGTGGATTAGGCGCTGTCAGAAAGGCTAAGTCCACACTACCATTTTTGCCTCCGAAGCATGGATACAAAGGGAAAATGTCCAAATTACGTGCAGATGTGTCTGTGCTCGGACAAGAACGGACCCCATTCATTTCAGTGGCTTGAGCAAAGTCAGCTAGTTGCTATCCTTGGGTCATTTTACCATCAAATCAGAGTTTTGTCTCAGACTGAAAATTTGTCTCAGAATCAAAACCTGTGTAGAGGAAAAGTTGCCCATAGCAACCAATCAGATCGCTTCTTTCATTTTTAGGAAGGCCTGTGAAAAATAAAAGAAGCAATCTGATTGGTTGCTATGGGCAATTGGACAACGTTTCCTCTGCACAGGTTTTGATAAATCTCCTAATTGACTACACTCAGGCCATTGAAATGAATGGGGCCCATTCTTGTCCGAGTGTGGACACATCAGCATTTTCCTGACTTAAAAGGGTATTCCAGGCCAAAACTTTTTTTAATATATCAACTGGCTCCGGAAAGTTAAACAGATTTGTAAATTAGTTCTATTAAAAAATCTTAATCCATCCAATAGTTATTAGCTTCTGAAGTGGAGTTGTTGTTTTCTGTCTAACTGCTCTCTGATGACTCACGTCCCGAGAGCTGTGCAGTTCCTATGGGGATATTCTCCCATCATGCACAGCTCCCGGGATGTGACATCATCATTGAGCAGTTAGAGAGAAAACTTCAGAAGCTAATAACTATTGGAAGGATTAAGATTTTTTAATAGAAGTAATTTACATATCTGCTTAACTCTCCGGAGCCAGTTGATATATAAAAAAATTTTTGGCCTGGAATACCCCTTTAACTATGAACTATGCCTTGGAGGCACAAATCGTGGTGTGAACAAGGCCAAAAAAAAAAAATTATAATAATAATCTTTATTGCTAAATTTAAACATACACAAGATAATCCAATAAACTACGGTAGTTCAATAACATTTTGCACTGTGTATCAACATGAGCAGATACTAGAGACTCTGTTAACATACACACAAAATTGCTAAACATAAATAGGGGGACTCTTGTTCTAATACCTGTGATCTAGTGTGATATGTGGTTTGTTCACATGGTATTATAGTATTTTTTTATACTGTTGTACTGTGATACTTGTGGTATTATAGTATTTTTGGTACTGTGGCATTATCTAACCCAGTGGTCTCCAACCTGCGGACTAGAGATGAGCGAACTTACAGTAAATTCGATTCGTCACGAACTTCTCGGCTCGGCAGTTGATGACTTATCCTGCGTATATTAGTTCAGCCTTCAGGTGGTCCGATGGGCTGGAAAAGGTGGATACATTCCTAGGAAAGAGTCTCCTAGGACTATATCCACCTTTTCCAGCCCACCGGAGCACCTGAAAGCTGAACTAATTTACGCAGGAAAAGTCATCAACTGCTGAACCGAGAAGTTTGTGACGAATCGAATTTACTGTAAATTCGCTCATCTCTACTGCGGACCACCAGATGTTGCAAAACTACAACTCCCAGCATGCCCGGACAGCCAACGGCTGTCCGGGCATGCTGGGAGTTGTAGTTTTGCAACATCTGGAGGTCCGCAGGTTTGAAGACCACTGATCTAGCCCTTGCTCTTTGTCATTACCAACCTGCACTTTACGTACATAAAAGTGAATATTGGCTTCTTTGTATAGTTTTGAATGTTTTATTCGGCTATGTTCACATGGCGGAAAATTTGCTGAATGTCCGCCCGAAAAACACTGTCAGACATTCCACAAATTTTCATGTTCTTCTGGCACTAAGACCACAAAGAAATGCTCCATCTCCATAGACAGCAATGCATTTGCTAGTGGATTCCGCCAAAAGAATGAACTTTTATTTTTTTGGTGGACCACAGAATCAGAATTTCTGCGGTGGAAAATCTGCGGTGGAAATTCTGCTATGTTCACAGTGCAGCAGAATCCCATTGCATTATCAGTATGATGAATGCACTGTTTACACATCCAAACGTCATTATCCTGACTTTACTAATATTATGTGGTGTCTACTCTATTTCTCAGGTGGTTTGGCACACCATGCAGGATGAATTTATCCGCCAGTATAAGCACTTTGAGGGTTTGATTGAGAAATGTTACACTGGAGCAGGTATCACCATGGAATTCACCATTCAAGACATCCTGGAGTATTTCTCTAGTATTGCACAATCTCATTAGCATAGCCGGATGGTTTTAAAGGAATACACCAAGAAGAAGCTGATTCAGTCTGTTATGCCTAGTATACTGTCTCATATGTGCACTTTCTTGTCGTGCCATGCGCTAGGCATTACATATTTGTATTTTTTTTCTTTCTGAAGAGTTTCTTTAGGAAATAAAAAGCACTTTACGTGTCATGAAAGAGAAGAGGATAAATGTAATAAGCTGTAAACATTTCCTTCTTAGCTCAAACACTGCACTCCAGTAACCGGACTCTGTACCTAACATTATGGTAATGTGTGATGTGTCAACAAGGAGCAAGCTACATTTAGCTCTAACAGAGCACTGCTGAATGTCAGATAGGATCTTATTCAATATTTTGTGGAAGCTGTGTAATCCGTGTTCAGCTCGACCTCCTGCGTCCTACTGCGCACAGACTGGTACGGGCCGTACCCTGTGCTGGCAATGGCAAAATGAAGGAGAAATGTCCAGCGCACGTTCCCGTTAAAATCCAAAACTTTATTCAAGCATGTACAACTGGTAGGAAGACAGGGTAGACACAGGTGACGCGTTTCAGCCCGTCAAAGGGCCTTAGTATGACTAAGGCCCTTTGACGGGCTGAAACGCGTCACCTGTGTCTACCCTGTCTTCGTACCTGGTGTACATGCTTGAATAAAGTTTTGGATTTTAACGGGAACGTGCGCTGGACATTTCTTCTTTATTTTGCCATTATTCAATATTTTGGAATGAAACAAATTCCAGTAACGATGTCATTATTTTATGTTAGATTGTTAACAGTTTTATTAGACAGCCTTTATTTGTGGGAACGTTCTGTAGCAAACAGTATGGCTGCCCTTACAGCCTCTGTTGGTTTTTGGAAGCTAGGTTTCCTACAATCTTAAAGGGGTACTCCGCCCCTAGACATCTTATCCAAAGGATAGGGGATAAGATGTCAGATCGCCGGGGTCCCGCCGCTGTTGACCCCTGCAATATAGCAAGCAGCACCCACCTGTAACTGCTTCCGGAAGCGCTAGAGGTTCTCTGGCTAATTCCTCCCGACCACGGGGACAGAAGATCGTGACGTCACGACTCCGCCCCCGTGTGACGTCACGCCCCACCCCCTCAATGCAAGTCTAACAAGATTTAATATTAATTAATTAATCTAATTTCAAATGAAGACTTGCATTGAGGGGGCGGGGTGTGACGTCAATCTGGGGCGGAGTCGTGACGTCACGATCTTCTGTCCCCGTAGTCGGAGGAATTAGCCTGAGAGCCTCCAGCGCTTCCGGAAGCAGTTACAGGAGGGTGCTGCTTGCTATAATGCGGGGGGTCCCCAGCGATCTTGCATCTAATCCCCTATCCTTTTGGATAGGGGATAAGATGTCTAGGGGCGGAGTACCCCTTTAAATAGCAGATCCAACTAATTGTGTTCTAGTCTCTATTTCTGTATGTCTGCGCATATGCTGTATGGGAATTGTCAATCTTGGGTGAGATCTTCACTGGGAGCTATGTTCAAATCGGACAGTTTTTGTCCTCGGACAAATTGATACATCTAGGTCAATCCCTTTTAAAGACGGACTGTCAAGCTGCCTTGATGAGACTTTTTTTTCAGTAAATACTTGTATTCTTGACCAAATGCCAATTCTAAAAACCATTTTTTTTTTACGCACTGTCACACACTGTCTAGTCGTTTATGGTACCAGACAGTATAGAGACGCACTCCTTTGACAAGGGCAATAGTACCACCCAGTTGTGAACTACCGTATTTTTTGCCATATAAGACGCACTTTTTCTTCCCCAAAACTGGGGGGGGAAAGTTGGTGCGTCTTATACGGCGAATACACACCTATCGGGTCAGTCCCTGCAGCCATCAATGGCTGGTACTCGCGGCTAATACAGGACATCACTGATCGCGGTGATGCCCTGTATTAACCCTTCAGACGCAGCGATCAAAGCTGACCGCCACGTCTGAAGCCAAAGTGACACTAACCCGGCTGCTCAGTCGGGCTGTTTGTGACCGCCGCAGTGAAATCGCGGCATCCCGAACAGCTCACAGGACACCGGGAGGGAACTTACCTGCCTCCTCGGTGTCTGCTTCGGGCCGGGATCCCCTGCATGGCCGGCGCTCTCCTTCGACGTCATCACGTCGTCGCGCACGCCGTCCCATCATCCAATAGGAGCGGCGTGCGTAGCGACATGATGACGGCGACTGAGAGTGTGGATCCCGGGGAAGAAGACGTCCGGAGCGTGGATCCCGGGGAAGAAGACGCCGGGGATGTGGCGACAGCGATGGAGCGACATCCAGGGCAGCAGTGATGGGTCCGGAGCGGCAGGGACAGGTGAGTACTACCTCCTATACCAGTGGTCTTCAACCTGCGGACCGCCAGATGTTGCAAAACTACAAATCCCAGCATGCCCAGACAGCCAACGGCTGTCCGGGCATGCTGAGAGTTGTAGTTTTGCAACATCTGGAGGTCCGCAGGTTGAAGATCACTGTTTGGTGCAGAATCTTTTTTTTCTAGATTTTGCACCTTTAAAATTGGGTGCGTCTTATATGCTGGTGCGTCCTATAGGGCGAAAAATACGGTAATTCATAAATATTTCAAAGGGATAATGGGGAAATGGCACAACCCATTATTATAATTGGTCAGAAGTGGCCACAGATCCCCTTTAAACAGCTAAATATAATATTTCACTACCTTACACTAGATAATGACTTTCAGGGCTATCTTTACTGTTTCTCATATCTACACATCTCATTTACGGTAGATTTATAGATTTTCCTGTAACAAAATGTTATGTTTGCTCCACTTATTGTAAATTGAACTACACTGCCAAGGATCCTTCACTAAGTATATAAGGGAGGTGCTTTGGAGATTATTCTTTTTATTGTTGTACATGGTTCTTTAAACACTGGTTAATATCATACCTGTTTTTGTTTTATTCTATTTTTTTTATCAAAATGAAATTATATGGTTACAGATTGCCCCCCCCCCCCCCCCCCCCCATTCGGGTTACTTTAATTTATTAACTTGTTATTGATTTCTTCCAGCTTTCACTTTAAATACATCTGTGTATTTTAATTCGCCTGTTGTCTTTCTTTAAGTAATGCCAGTTTCACATGAGCATATGAAAATATGTCTATATTATGGATTTCATACTAAATACTGTCAGTATTCCATCCATAGTTTGTACAGCAAATTATGTTTGAAAAGATAGAATAAATACTGATTAAATATAGATCTGACACTAGGAAGGGTAGGTTTTTCTAAATAGGAGTTCTCCTTTTATAATGGCTACGTGAATAGCTCTGTAGATACATGTCAGCTCTGTAGTTGAGACCACAAAAAATATATATATATTTAAATTAACTTAAAATACTCGCATGTGAAACCTGCTTAAAGGGGTATTCCAGCCAAAAACTTTTTTTTATATATCAACTGGCTCCGGAAAGTTAAACAGATTTGTAAATTACTTCTATTAAAAAATCTTAATCCTTCCAATAGTTATTAGCTTCTGAAATTGAGTTGTTGTTTTCTGTCTAACTACTCTCTGATGACTCACGTCCCGGGGGCTGTGCAGTTCCTATGGGGATATTTTCCCATCATGCTCAGCTCCCGGGACATGATATCATCAATGAGCAGTTAGACAGAAAACTTCAGAAGCTAATAACTATTAGAAGGATTAGGATTTTTAAATAGAAGTAATTTACAAATCTGTTTAACTTTCCGGAGCCAGTTGATATATAAAAAAAAAAGTTTTTGGCTGGAATACCCCTTTAAGGATTTTTTTTCTGCAACACTAAAATTGCTCACTTCAGGATGGGTTCATGAATTGTAAGCATCACAGGAAAAGCATGGTGAGGGCTGTTCTGTATAGGTATGTGTATAGACATAGTTATATCTACTTATCTAATATATAGACTGGGCCACAGGGCAGTATTCCAACATAACCCCAAACACACACAGAAACAGACTGTAAAGGTGATGGACTGGTCAAGCATATCTCCAGACCTAAACCTTATTGAGGATCTATGGGGCATCCTCAAATTGGAAGTTGGGAGAGCGTAATGTCTCTTAACATCCACCAACTGTGGTGTCATCATGGAGGCGTGAAGAGGACTCCAGAGGCAACCTGTGAAGCTCTGGTAAACGCCATGTCCAAGAGGCTTAAGACAGTGCTGGAAATAATGGTGGTCACACAAAATATTGACATTTTGGACCCAATTTGGACATTTCCACCTAGGGGTGTTTTCACTTTTGTTGCCAAGGTTTAGGCTACTTTCACACTGAAAGTGGCTCCGTTACAAATGGATGTTAAGGGCTCTTTTTTCATTTTTATTTTTATTTATTTTTTTCACTTTGACCGCCCTTAACGTCCGTTATTGTAACGGAGGTTAACTGGAGTTATAACGGGCAAAGAGGATCCCATTCACTTGAAGGGGATTCCTTTAACATCTGTTATAACTCTCGTTATTGTGGCTGAAGATACCAGGAGGAGAAGACATTGCATGTGAAAATTTTTCTCCCTCTATCTTCCTAACGGACATCACCTACCGGGCAGAAACAGTAGTGTGAAAGGAGCCTTAGTCCCCTGTGTGGTGTTATTTTGAGGGGACACAACATTAAACCCTGTTATACAGGTTGTGCACTCACTACTTTACATTATAGCAGCTGTGTCATTTCTTCAGTGTTACATGAAAAGATATAACATATTTACAAAAATGTGAGCGGTGGACTTATGGGAGATACTGTATATAGATAATGTGAGGAGTGGACTTATGGGAGATACTGTATGTAGATAATGTGAGGAGTGGACTTATGGGAGATACTGTATATAGATAATGTGAGGAGTGGACTTATGGGAGATACTGTATATAGATAATGTGAGGAGTGGACTTATGGGAGATACTGTATATAGATAATGTGAGGAGTGGACTTATGTGAGATACTGTATATAGATAATGTGAGGAGTGAACTTATGTGAGATACTGTATATAGATAATGTGAGGAGTGGACTTATGGGAGATACTGTATATAGATAATGTGAGGAGTGGACTTACTTATGGGAGATACTGTATATAGATAATGTGAGGAGTGGACTTATGTGAGATACTGTATATAGATAATGTGAGGAGTGGACTTATGTGAGATACTGTATATAGATAATGTGAGGAGTGGACTTACTTATGGGAGATACTGTATATAGATAATGTGAGGAGTGGACTTACTTATGGGAGATACTGTATATAGATAATGTGAGGAGTGGACTTACTTATGGGAGATACTGTATATAGATAATGTGAGGAGTGGACTTATGTGAGATACTGTATATAGATAATGTGAGGAGTGGACTTATGTGAGATACTGTATATAGATAATGTGAGGAGTGGACTTACTTATGGGAGATACTGTATATAGATAATGTGAGGAGTGGACTTATGGGAGATACTGTATATAAATAATGTGAGGAGTGGACTTATGTGAGATACTGTATATAGATAATGTGAGGAGTGGGCTTATGTGAGATACTGTATATAGGTAATGTGAGGAGTGGACTTATGGGAGATACTGTATATAGATAATGTGAGGAGTGGACTTATGTGAGATACTGTATATAGATAATGTGAGAAGTGGACTTGCTTATGGGAGATACTGTATATAGATAATGTGAGGGGTGGACTTATGGGAGATACTGTATATAGATAATGTGAGGAGTGGACTTACTTATGGGAGATACTGTATATAGATAATGTGAGGAGTGGACTTATGGGAGATACTGTATATAGATAATGTGAGGGGTGGACTTATGGGAGATACTGTATATAGATAATGTGAGGAGTGGACTTATGGGAGATACTGTATATAGATAATGTGAGGGGTGGACTTATGGGAGATACTGTATATAGATAATGTGAGAAGTGGACTTGCTTATGGGAGATACTGTATATAGATAATGTGAGGAGTGGACTTATGGGAGATACTGTATATAGATAATGTGAGGAGTGGACTTATGGGAGATACTGTATATAGATAATGTGAGGAGTGGACTTACTTATGGGAGATACTGTATATAGATAATGTGAGGAGTGGACTTATGGGAGATACTGTATATAGATAATGTGAGGAGTGGACTTATGGGAGATACTGTATATAGATAATGTGAGGGGTAGATTTGCTTATGGGGGATATTGTATAAGAAAGGACCAGGGACTAATCATTGTACAGTGGTCCCTCAAGTTACAATATTAATTGGTTCCAGGACAACATTGTATGTTGAGACCAGAACTCTATGGAAACCTGGTAATTGGTTCTAAAGACCCAAAATGTCATCCAAAAATAAGTAGATAACTAATACAGATAAAGCAAATCCTTACATATAAAAGTAAGAAAGATCTGCTGGGAGCTTTAAATCACTGTCTATGTCAGTGTTTCCCAAGCAGAGAGCCTCAAGCTGTTGCAAAACTACAACTCCCAGCATGCCCGGACAGCCTTTGGCTGTCCGGGCATGATGAGAGTTGTAGTTTTGCAACAGCTGGGGGCACCCTGCTTGGTAAACACTGGTCTATGTAGAGAACAGGATCTTCTTCGGGGTCCTGTACAGTACAGGCAATGTCCTAAAAAAGTAACATGGAGACGCCCTCACCTTGTGTCCAAAGGAGCAGGTAATCCTGGTACAGGTAAAGAGTACAGAACATGTAATACCTCTCTGTACTGTAGGGGGCGCTACCAGACACCAGTCAGTGCATACGCTTCAGGAATACAAGGGTTTAACCAGTAAAATGCCCATTCTGATTGGTCAGGTCTTCCGCTATTGACACGTTTCACAGATCTGGATTGTCCGTAGCATTGTATGTTGAGTCTGGTTTCAACTTACAATGGTCCAGAAAAGACCATTGTATGTTGAAACTATTGTATGTTGACGCCATTGTAAGTTGAGGGATCACTGTATTCCGAATATTGGGCACACTGGACTATTCTTATCTGCCAACTCATTCTATGAAATAAGCTACCGCCAGAGGAATCTGATGGAGGTTTATTCCCCTCTACCCACTTAAAACCCTGAATTCAAGTTCACACTGAGGAAATCAAGGTGGAATCTGCAAGGAATTTGATGCGGATTCCACGTCATATTCCTCCTTGAATCAGACTCCTATAGATTTTTTATTTTTTTTCCAAGAATTTTTTATTGAACATTTTTCAAATAACATAACAATGCATTTAGGGAAGGGTTAAGCTAAAACGGTGCGACACACATGCGTGCCAGGTAGACAATCTACAAGTCCATGGGTTCGCAAGTTCAGAAGGCGAACCTAAAATAAGCAGACCAAACCAAGGGGGAGGGGAGGGTAAGTCTGGGCACACAAAGTGATAGGATCCTGAAAGAACAAAATGTCGCTGGGGATTCAGTGGTATTAGTCAAAAGTTAAGGGATCTACACTGCCTCTAGCCTGTTCTAGATACCAAGTGGTGAGTCCGAAGCAGTCCTGTAGTTTCTGTCTGATGTGCGCAGGGAATAGCTATAAGAATCTGGTCCATGTAAGGAAAAAACGTTTTACCCGTTTCTTCTTGAGTTGTGAAGATTCTATCCAGTCCTTATGGAAAAGAAAGACAAGTTTTTCAAGGAGCAGATGGATGGTAAGTGAGAGGGGGTGATTCCGATACCCAGTGGTGGAGTATGGATTTCTGGGCGGCTGCAGAGATATAGAACAAAAGGTGTTTGTCATCAATCTTGCTGAGGGGGAATCTGTGGGAATGCCAAAAACACCCCAATAATAGGGTAAGTCAGGCAGAGATGAGAGGCCATGTACACCCGAACCCACTCCCAGAAGGCCAGGACCAGAAGCAGTACAAGAGGTCAGCGTGAGGGGCTCCGCGTTTTGGGCATGTGTGGGCCGTGGTGTTGCCAATGAGACAACCCCTGTGTGGGGAGATATATGCCCTATTAGTAAAGTTATAGGCCATTTCCAAATAGAACTCAGAGGGGAGGTTTTTAGCTGCAGTCAGCGGGGCCTGTAGATTGTTGTCAGTCATTGTGTCGTCCAGTATGATGAGCTCGAGTAGCGGAAGTTGCGAGACAACATATGACAGTATTCTGGGTCCCTTTTTAGCTCTTTTTTTTTTCTTCTTTATTTTTGTGCCAAAAAAAGGGTCAGAGCACAACAGAGTCCCAAGAGGTCCCGATGGATCCCATTGACTTGAATGAGGTTTGTCGGAGATCCAGTAGTTTACTGGAGTTTAGCGGAGAGAAAAAAAGATTTTTCTCAGCTAAAATTGACAGATTTGCCAACTGAGCTCCACATAGCGGAGCCTGGCGCAATGTGAATTTAGTCTGACTAATTAAAGTGGTACAGGTTTCAGGAAGTCATGGTTTTTTATTCACAAAATCTGGGAGAAAAAAAACTGTTGTATGTCTGCCACATGGATATCATATGTTAAAGGGGTACTCCAGTGGAAAACTTTATTTATTTATTTTAAATCAACTGGTGCCAGAAAGTCAAACAGGTTTGTAAATCTTAATCCTTCCAGTACTTATGAGCTGCTGTATTATCCACAGGAAGTTGTTTTCTTTTTGAATTTCCTTTCTGTCTGACCATAGTGCTCTCTGCTGACACCTCTGTCCATTTTAGGAACTGTTCAGAGTAGAATAGGTTTTCTATGGGGATTTGCTTCCTACTCTGGACAGTTCGTAAAATAGACAGAGGTGTCAGCAGAGAGCACTGTGGTCAAACAGAAAGAAAATTCAAAAAGAAAAGAACTTTCTGTGCATCATACAGAAGCTGATAAGTACTGGAAGGATTAAGGTTTTTTAATACAAGTAATTTACAAATCTGTTTATTAAAAAATCTTAATCCTTCCAGTACTTATCAGCTTCTGTCTGATGCACAGAAAGTTATTTTCTTTTTGAATTTCCTTTCTATTTGACCACAGTGCTCTCTGCTGACACCTCTGTCCATTTTAGGAACTATCCAGAGTAGGAAGCAAATCCCCATAGAAAACCTATCCTACTCTGAACAGTTCCTAAAATCGACAGAGGTGTCAGCAGAGAGCACTATGGTCAGACAGAAAGGAAATTCAAACAGAAAAGAACTTCCTGTGGATAATACAGCAGCTCATAAGTACTGGAAGGATTAAGATTTACAAACTTGTTTGACTTTCTGGCACCAGTTGATTTAAAAAAAAATGTTTTCCAGTGGAGTAACCCTTTAAAGACTGGCTAAAATGAAAACCAGGGACTTCTGGAGTTCAGATGTAAGTGTGATATACAGAATGTGATAAGAAGACTTAGGCCTCTTTCACACTATGAAAGTCACAAGTTCCGTCACTATATCGGGGAAAACCTGCCGTTACAAAACCCCTGACGGCCGTGACTAAATCACATTGCAGCATATGGGGTTTTGTAACTGCCCGTTTGCACCCGTATATGCCCGTAATTCATTACGGACGTGATACAGTGACGGGACATCGTGGCGGAAAAATTACTGCAAGCACTACTGCAATCTGCTGATGAACCAAAGGCTATCAGGGCACAATGGGAGTTGTAGTTTTGCACCAGCTGGAGAGCAGTAGGTTTCGAAACATTGCTCTACAGAAGAGGTTTCCAAAACTGGTCCTCCAGATGTTGCAAAACTACAACTCCAAGCATGGCCGGATAGCCAACGGCTGTCCGGGCATGCTGAGAGTTGTGGTTTTGCAACATCCGGTGGGCCACAGTTTGGAGATCACTGCACTACATTATATAGGGAGGAACTAATTTTGATTTCAGAATGCTAGACCAGTGTTTTATAAACAATTTGCCTCCAGCTGTTGCAGAAGTACAACTCCCAGCATGCCCGGACAGCCAATTGAAGACCACTGCTCTACAGTATATAGGAAGGAACTCATTTTAATTAAAGGAGTAGTCCAGTGGTGAGCAACTTATCCCCTATCCTAAGGATAGGGGATAAGTTGCAGATCGCGGGGGGTCCGACCGCTGGGGCCCCCCCGGCGATCTCCTGTACGGAGCCCCGACAGCCCGCGGGAAGGGGGCGTGTCAACCTCCGCACAAGGCGGCGGCCGACACGCCCCCTCAATACAACTCTATGGCAGAGCCGAAGCCCGACACCCGCTATCTGGGCGGAGAGCCGGGGCCCCGTACAGAGAGATCGCAGGGGGCCCCAGCGGTCAGACCCCCGCGATCTCAAACTTATCCCCTATCCTTAGGATAGGGGATAAGTTTTTCACCACTGGACTACCCCTTTAAGGAATGCTAGACCAGTGTTTTCCAAACTGTGCCTTCAGCTGTTGCAAAACTACAACTCCACTGAACATGGCCGTATGGACATGCTGGGAGTTGTCGTTTTGCACCAGCTGGAGAAGTAGGTTTCGAAACAATGCTCTACAGCTGAGGTCTCCAAAACTGTGGTCCTCCAGATGTTGCAAAACTACAACTCCCAGCATGCCCGGACAGCCACATACTGGGAGTTGTGGTTTTGCAACATCTGGAGGGCCACAGTTTGGAGACCACTGCACTACAGTATATAGGGAGGAACTAATTTTGATTTCAGAATGCTAGACCAGTGTTTTCTAAACAGTGTGCCTCCAGCTGTTGCAAAAGTACAACTCCCAGCATGCCCGGACAGCCAATCGAAGACCACTGCTCTACTGTATATAGGAAGGAATTGATTTCAATTTAGGAATGCTAGACCAGTGTTTTCCAGACAGTGTGCCTTCAGCTGTTGCAAAACTACAACTCCACTGAACATGGCTGTACGGACATGCTGGGAGTTGTAGTATTGCACCAGCTGGAGATACACTGTATGTATTTAGCATTACGCTGATGATTTCCCTGCATGGAGTTTACACGAACCATAACAAAGTGTGACAGGCTGTCACTGGCATCAGCTTTCAGCTCTACCGACCATTGTAGAATAACAAGGGCGTGGCTTCCTGTCACTCATATCCATGGGCGTGGTTTACCTCTGTACACGCGCACACACACTAGGGCGGGGTTTTATGTCATCCAGCAGGTCCCGCCCTAAGGAAAGCATGTGACAGACGTTAGGTGACGTCACACGACTCGAGGGGCGGACAGGGAAGGGTTGCTATGAGTAACGGGTGGTGCGCCGCTCAAGCCCTGGCCCGGCTTCCTGCGCGCCATTTTTAAACCGCGTCTCTGCCCGCCGTCCCCATCCCCAACATATCCCATAGTCCCTCACTGTGACCTCCGGCGTCTATGTCCGTCCCAGTCCAGTAGCGGACATGAGGCCTTAAGAGTCGGCTGTGACGGTAGACATCCCTGTCCTGAGCCGGTAGGTCACGTATTTATTATTACAACATGCACGTTATTATAGCGTGAGCGGCGGAGACGCAAGCGGTTTGTTTACGTCATAGTGACGTGTAGGATATACCGTACGAGCTGTGTGGGGTGAAGCAGCGACCCAATCTGGGGCAACACCCCCCCCCCCCCCCCCAAAAAAAAAAATGCATGATGAGAGTTTGTTTTGCAGCAGTAGTAGTAGTGCCTGAGCATGATGGGGGTTGTAGTTGTGCAACAGCTGGGGAGCTGAACATTGTCAGGGCTTAATGGGGGTTGCAGTTCTTGCTACGGCTACAAAGTCTGAGGGCATGATGGGGGTTGTAGTTTAACAGCTGTTTAGTCTAAGGTTATCATGGCATGATGGAGATTGTAGTTTGGCAACAACTAGAGAAGCCCAGGTTAGGAATCTGATATAAAGGATTTCTTATAATGCAGAATAAAGCTATGACCAGACAGTGACTACAGCAGGCAGGATATCTGCACAACCACACATTAGCACTACATCTAATGTCACATGGCCACAATTCACCATAGAGCGTTGTCTTATACTCTTCAGGATCGTGGGAGCGGAAGGAATTACAATAAAATATCATCCATGACTGACCTCCAAGGCTTCTTTTAGAGTTGTCCAGTTTTCTTTTTCTTTCCTCCATTAGTCAGGAGTGTACTGGAGCTGCTGAAGCACCCATAGAGATGAAATGGGCACTGTCAGATTCAAAAACATTTCATGTTGTACATCTTGTCAAAACATTAACCCCTTAAAGGGGTACTCTGCACCCCTAGACATCTTATCCCCTATCCAAAGGATAGGGGATAAGATGTCAGATCGCCAGGGTCCTGCTGCTGGGGACCCCGGGGATCTCGGCTGCAGCACCCACCTGTACGGCTTCCACCTCACACCGGCAACGCTGGAGGCTTCGGATCCCGACCACAATGGCGGACAAGCGTGACGTCACGACTCCGCCCCGTGTGATGTCACGCCCCACCCCCTTCAATGCAAGGCTATGGGAGGGGGCGTGATAGACCTCCCATAGACTTGCATTGAGGGGACGGGGCGTGATGTCACAATGGGCGGAGTCGTGACATCACGCTCGTCCGCCATTGTGGTCGGGATCCGAAGCACAGGTGGGTGCTGCAGCCGGGACCCCGGCGATCTGACATCTTATCCCCTATCCTTTGGATAGGGGATAAGATGTCTAGGGGTGCGGAGTACCCCTTTAAGGACCCAGCCAATTTTCAGTGTAGGACCCGGCCATTTTTTGCACATCTGACCACTGTCACTTTAAGCATTAATAACTCTGGGATGCTTTTACCTTTCATTCTGATTCCGAGAGAGTTTTTTCGTGACATATTCTACTTTGTTAGTGGTAAATTTTTGTCCATACTTGCATCATTTCTTGGTGATTTTAAATTTTTCTAACTTTGAAGCTCTCTGCTTGTAAGGAAAATGGACATCCCAAATATATGTATATATTGATTCACATATACAATATGTCTACTGTATGTTTGCATCATAAAGTTTTACTTTTGGAAGACATCAGAGGGCTTCAAAGTTCAGCAGCAATTTTCCAATTTTTCACAAAATTTTCAAAATCTGAATTTTTCCAGGACCAGTTCAGTTTTCAAGTGGATTTGAAGGGCTTTCATATTAGAAATACCCCACAAATGACCCCATTATAAAAACTTCACCCCTCAAAGTATTCAAAATGACATTCAGTAAGTGTGTTAACCCTTTAGCTGTTTCATAGGAATAGCAGCAAAGTGAAGGAGAAAATTCAAAATCTTAATTTTTTCCCCCCCACATTTACCATTTTTACAAAAGGTCATGGGAGAAAATGCCCCCCAAAATTTGCAACCCATCTCTTCTCAGTATGGAAATATCCAATGTTAGGATGTAAAATGCTCTGCGGGCGAACTACAATGCTCAGAAGAGAAGGAGTCCCATTTGGCTTTTGGAAAGCAAATTTTGCTGAAATGGTTTTTTTTTTTTTTTTGGGGGGGGGGGGGCATGTCGCATTTACAGCAAAAACAGCAAAAACAGCAAAAAAAAAAATCACATGGCATGCTATTTTGGAAACTACACCCCTCAAGGAACGTAACAAGGGGTCCAGTGAGCCTTAACACCTCACACGTGTTTCACAACTTTTTGTTAAAGTCGGATGTGTAAATGAAAAAAAAATAATTTTCACTAAAATGCTGGGTTTTCCCCAAATTTTACATTTTTACAAGTGGTAATGGGAGAAAATGACCACCAAAATTTGTAACCCCTTCTGAGTATGGAAATACCCCATGTGTGGACGTCAAGTGCTCTGCTGGCGAACTACAATGCTCAGAAGAGAAGGAGCGCCGTTGAGCTTTTGGAAAGGGAATTTGTTTGGAATGGAAGTCAGGGGCCATGTGCGTTTACAAAGCCCCCCATGGTGCCAGAACAGTGGACCCCCCCCCCAATGTGACCCCATTATGGAAACTACATCCCTCACAGAATTTAATAAGGGGTGCAGTGAGCATTTACACCCCACTGGCGTTTGACAGATCTTTGGAACAGTGGGCTATGCAAATGAAAAATTACATGCTGGGAGATGTAGTTATGCAACAGCTGGAGGTACGCAACTACAACTCCCAGCATGCCGAGACAGCTATTTGGGCATGCGGGGATTTGCAGTTTTGCAACATCTGGAGAGCTACAGTTTTGAGACCACTGCACAGTGAATTCCAAACTGTGGCCCTCCAGATGTTGCAAAACTACAAATCCCAGCATGCCCAAACAGCTGTGTGGGCATGCTATGAGTTGTAGTTTTGCAAGATCTGGAGGGCTACAGTTTAGAGACCACTTTATAGTGGTCTCAAACTGTAGCCCTCCAGCTGTTGCAAAACTACAAATTCCAGCATGCCCAAAGAGCTGTCTGGGCATGCTGAGAGTTGTAGTTTTGCAACATCTGGAGGGCTACACTTTAGAGACCACTTTATAGTTGTCTCAAACTGTAGCCCTCCAGATGTTGCTAGGCAACTCACCGGCTTCCGTCCTCTGCTGTAGCCGATCTCCGACACCGATTGTCGCCACCGCCGCAGATGGGTAAGTGGACATTGGCGCCGGTCCCCTTCGGTTTCCCCGTTCTGCCCCGCCTATTGTGGGTGGGCAGAACAGGGAAACCAAAAGTTAACCCCACCACCCCCACCAATAGGCGGGGTGGCACACCTGCCACCTCCTATCCCTTCAGGGGGGATCGTGGGTGTCTTGGACAACCGTGATCCCCCTTATTTTCCGGGTCACCATAGACCCGTATGACCCGGAATTGCACAAATCGCCGGTGTGAATTCACCGGCGATTTTCTGCGATTGCTGACATTGGGGGGGGGGGGGGGGCGGCATTTGCACGGGGTGCCTGATGATCGATATCAGCAGTCACCCCGGTCCGGTCCCCGCCCGGCGTGTGGCGGGGACCGAAATTCCCACAGCCGTACATGTACGTCATGGGTCCTTAATTACCAGGGTCCCATGACGTACCGGTACAACATGGGTCCTGAGCAGGTTAAAGGGGTATTCCGGGATCTAAGCTTTTATCCTCTATCCAGAGGATAGGGGATAAAATGTCTGATCGCAAGGGTCCCTCCGCTGGGACCCCCCATGTTCTCCCTGCAGCAACCGCATTGTATGCAGGGCTGCGTCTCCAGTGTCTATGGGAGGAGGCGTGGCGTCACATCTCCAGTCTCGGAAACCCAGAAGATTCCGACACTGGAGGTGCAGCCCCGCATACAATGCGGGTGCTGCAGGGAGATCGCAAGGGTCCCCCGCGTACAGACATTTTATCCCCTATCCTCTGGATAGGGGATAAAAGCTTAGATCCCAGAATACCCCTTTAACCTTTCTAATATACTTTGTAAGAAAATTTTATTTCCTTTTTATAGAAATCATGGCTTTGTCCAAGGTGAAGCACAAGCATGGACAAAGTCCAGTAAGTGAGGGTGGACTATCACTCCTGCGTGCTCTCTCCTGTGTGATAGGACTCCTGCGTGCTCTCTCCTGTGTGATAGGACTCCTCTGTGCTCTCTCCTGTCTGATAGGACTCCTCTGTGCTCTCTCCTGTCTGATAGGACTCCTCTGTGCTCTCTCCTGTCTCATAGTGCTCCTCTGTGCTCTCTCCTGTCTGATAGGACTCCTCTGTGCTCTCTCCTGTCTGATAGGACTCCTCTGTGCTCTCTCCTGTCTGATAGGACTCCCCTATGCTCTCTCCTGTCTGATAGGACTCCCCTGTGCTCTCTCCTGTCTGATAGGACTCCTCTGTGCTCTCTCCTGTCTGATAGGACTCCCCTGTGCTCTCTCCTGTCTGATAGGACTCCTCTGTGCTCTCTCCTGTCTGATAGGACTCCTCTGTGCTCTCTCCTGTCTGATAGGACTCCCCTGTGCTCTCTCCTGTCTGATAGGACTCCTCCGTGCTCTCTCCTGTCTGATAGGACTCCTCTGTGCTCTCTCCTGTCTGATAGGACTCCTCTGTGCTCTCTCCTGTCTGATAGGACTCCTCTGTGCTCTCTCCTGTCTGATAGGACTCTTCTGTGCTCTCTCCTGTCTCATAGGACTCCTCTATGCTCTCTCCTGTCTGATAGGACTCCTCTGTGCTCTCTCCTGTGTGATAGTACTCCTCTGTGCCCTCTCCTGTCTGATAGTACTCCTCTGTGCTCTCTCCTGTTTTATAGCACTCCTCTGTGCTCTCTCCTGTCTGATAGCACTCCTCTGTGCTCTCTCCTGTCTGATAGTACTCCTCTGTGCTCTCTTCAGTCTGATAGGACTCCCCTGTGCTCTCTCCTGTCTGATAGGACTCCCCTGTGCTCTCTCCTGTCTGATAGGACTCCCCTGTGCTCTCTCCTGTCTGATAGGGCTCCTCTGTGCTCTCTCCACCCTCGCTTATGATTTCTATAAAAAGGAAATAAAATTTAAAGGAGAACTCCAGAATAGGAAAATTATCATCCATACTGCCGGCAGTAAAAAAAATAAACAGGTACATACCTTCCTTCGCTCCTGTGGTAACCGGCTCCGGCCTCCGCCACAATCCTCTTCCTGGTTGCCGGTGGTCGGCGAGCCATACTGCACTCATCCAATCACCGGCCGCAACAAAGTCCCGACTCGTCCGGCGATAGGCTGAGCGGCAGTGGGACGTCACCCTGCCGCTCAACCTATCGCTGGCCGAGTCGGGGCTTCGCTGCGGCCGGTGATTGGCTGAATGCAGTATGACTCGCTGGCAACCAGGAAGAGGATCGTGGCGGAGGCCGGAGACAGTTACCGGAGGAGCGAAGGAAGTTATGTACCTGTTTATTTTTTTACTGCCGGCAGTATGGACGATTAATTTTCCTATTCTGGAGTTCTCCTTTAATGTTTTGTCAAGATGTACAACCAGGGCTGTGGAGCCGGAGTCGAGGAGTTGGACGAAAATTTGGTTACCTGGAGTCGGCAAACAATGCACCGACTCCGGCTCGTACTAAATTTTGATTGAAATTATAAAAAAATAGAGCAAGTTTAAATGTCCCAATTAACAAAAAGTTATAATTAATGACTTCTCTACTGTAAGAATAAAGATATACTTTCAGTACCTAATCCTGACCATGTAAATCGTTTTTATTTATTTATTTATTTATTTATTTTTTATGTGTCTAGCACCTTTATTTATTTTTTATTACACTTGTAATTTAGCTCACTAGTCTGAATTCCTCTCAAAGGGAGGAGGTGTGGCCTCACTGTGCAGGTCTCCGCCCCCTCCCTCAGTATGCTGTCTGTTCACATCTCCCCTAGCATTAGCAAAACTACAACTCCCAGCTTGTCCTCACTGACAGTAGCGGGACACAAGCTGACAGTGGGAGGATTTTTCCTCCAGCTATGAGCCCTGCGCTGACAGCTGTCAATCAAGGAAGTGTGTCCATGACATAGGTGAAGACTCACCGGACACAGCAGGACTAGTATGTTTCCAAGCAAGCAGGCGGGGGGGGGGGGGGGAGTTGTTTGATTGGCTTTTTCAGTATGAAATACTGAAAATTTTCTAATGAAAGCAATTGCAAAACCTATTGGCTTTACAATACAGGGGTGTGGAAATAAAAAAAAAAAAAACTACTTGTCCAAGGGACTAAAGTGGAACACAATCTACTTGTCCCTCAAGAAAATCCTCTTGTCCTGGTAGATAAAATAATTTCAACCAAAATAGTACGATCCCCCCCACTAGACCACCAGGGATGTATATAAGATCCCTTTAGACACTGCTGTCAACTTTAACAGCGGTTATCTAATGGTTTAATAGCGGCCCCGGTGATCTAACATGCCAGGCTATTAGCGGCGGGAGAGCTGTAGATCCTTTTACACCTGAGGCAAACCCAGAAAAGTCTAGATGTAACTTTTTGATCACCTTATAAAAAATTTCTCATATGAAGTGACCAAAAATACATTTACACCGTTCACCGTATGCTTTAATTAACATTTCCACATGCAGCGATACCACTTATGTTTATTTTTGTACATTATTTTTATTTAAAGAAAATTGGAAACTTTTATTAGGAAAGGGGCTTATTCACATATATACGCACTTTTAAAAATATTTTAATCACTATTTTTCAGTCTTCATAGGGACTTATAAATGGAGTCTTTTGGTTGGAAAACACTGAACGCCGCTGTGTTACTGAGGGGTGTTCTGCTTCTCCAGTTTGTGGTGCATTTTATTTACTCTAATTTATGTGTCAGTAAAAGCTGGAATTTGTATTTAGTTACTAGATAACTACAACACCCAGCATGCCATGATACAGCCTATGGTGGAATGAGTGTTGCAGCACGTTGCACTGTATAGTATTACAGTTAAGGTTATTGTGTAACATGCTGGGAGTTGTAGTTTTGGTTCGTGTCAGCTGCAGAGCCATAGGCTGTGTCAAGGAATACTGGGAATTGCAGTTAGTAACTACAACACCCAGCATGCCCTGATGCAGTCTATGGCTCTGCAGCTGACACAAACCAAAACTACAACTCCCAGCATGTTACACTTTATAGTTCTACAGTTCAGGTTATGGTGCAACATGCTGGAAGTTGTAGTTTTGTTCGGGCCGTGTTTGCGTGCATCCGTGGGGCTCTTGGTCGGCAGGCGAGTAGGAAGGGGCGGGATTCTGGGGGTGCAATTTACAGTGCGTGGCCAGAAGCCACTAAAAATAAAGACACGGGCCCTTGGGCACTGCCCTAATGCCCGACGTATATAGAAATCAAGACAAAAAAAGACAACCGGGAGGCAGCGCCTCGTGTATTACTCTTGGCAGGTGAGGGAACCAAACAGTATGCTGGATACACACCCAGGACTTAAGTCAGGGTGGCCGCTCACCTTTAAAGTAGAAAAATTGCGCATATCACCCCTTAATTGGGGTACCAAATGGCGTTGGATGAGCTGCCAAGCCTGATGGTCACAGGAGCAGATCTACGCCCTGTAGGAACTGGAATACTTGTAGTAAGAAAAAGGACCAATAGATCCAGGCGCTGCTCTATCCAGGTATACACAGGATGCAGGTAAGTATTCTTAACCAAGCAATTTTATTTATTACAAAACAACAAAAGGATCATGACGCGTTTCGGGGTAAATTCCCCTTCCTCAAATGATCTAGATCATTTGAGGACGGATAATTTACCCCGAAACGCATCATGATCCTTTTGTTGTTTTGTAATAAATAAAATTGCTTGGTTAAGAATACTTACCTGCATCCTGTGTATGCCTGGATCTATTGGTCCTTTTTCTTCCTACAAGTATTCTAATGCCTGACGTGTCAGTCCTCCCCTGTACAAAACATTCATGCATACACATATCATACATACACTGGCCACTGCCCCATATCATACACACACACACACACCACTGCCCCCCCCCACATCATACATTACAAACACACATCACGCATACATCATACACTCACACCATACATATGCACACATCATACATACACCCGCCGCTGCCCCCATCATACATTACATACACACATACATCATACACACATACACTCACACCATACATATGCACACATCATACATACACCCGCCGCTGCCCCACCACATCATACATTACATACATCATACACACATAAGAGATGTGTGGAATTCTCAGCTCACCCTCAGAGGCCCCAAGGCGCACGGACTGTGCGAGGCAGCACCACTTAGCAAGATAAGAAACTGTGCCAGGATACGTGCAAAACAGGTTCTTTATTGCTTTAAAACGCCATAACAGGGGTCAGAGTGTGACTCGTTTCACACTCACCTAACACACCTGAAACGCGTCACACTCTGACCCCTGTTATGGCGTTTTAAAGCAATAAAGAACCTGTTTTGCACGTATCCTGGCGCTGGACATCCAGTTTCTTATCATACACACATACACTCACACCATACATATGCACACATCATACATACACCTGCCGCTGCCCCCCCCCATATCATACATTACATACATACACACATCACACATACAGACATCATACACATACACACAGACATCATACACATATCACATACACAGACATGATACACATCACACATACATCACACATCACACATACATCATACACATACATCCACTCACACCATACATATGCACACATCATACATACACCCGCCGCTGCCCCCCTACATCATACATACACGCACATACACACATCACACAGACATCATACGCAGACATCATACGCACATACGCAGACATCATACGCACATACGCAGACATCATACGCACGTACGCAGACATCATACGCACGTACGCAGACATCATACGCACGTACGCAGACATCATACGCACGTACGCAGACATCATACGCACGTACGCAGACATCCACTCACACCATACATATACAACCACCCTTCCTGCCGCCGCCTGCATTCTTGGCCTCCTCACCTGAGCTGGCCATAAGTGGACATCAGAGCTGTGGTCCCGGCACAATAAAGACCCGCCGGCCGGTGTGAGGTTGCATGGGTTTGAAAATCTCACCTCACACCGGACGTCCTCTCTCCCCTCACCCGCTGTGTTTTCCCCGTGCAAACTTTTAACCTCCCCGTGGTAGATTAGGTCCTGTGGAGACAGAGCAGGGGTAGGGGATGAGCTGTGTGCGGGGGAGGAGCAATGTGCAGGGGAGGGGAGGAGCTGTGTACCGAGCTGTGTACGTCCTCGCTCTCCCCCTGTTTCTTGTGTAATGTAGAGCTGCGTCCTCCGGGAGGGGAGATAGGGGGGCTCTGCGGTCAGCTGGGGGCAGCCGCCCCCTACATACACCCTGAGCGCCGGTGTGAGGTGCAGACTTGTATCCGCTCCTGTGCCTCACTCCGGCATTAAAGAAAAGTACAGGGGAAGTCGGTCTGTCCCTGCTTGCCCGATACAGGGCTAAATCTATAAAAATAAAATTCACCTGCCCGGCGCCCAGAACTACTTGTCCTGGGCGTTGGGCGATAGGATTTCCACATCCCTGCAATATATCAAAAGTTTTTGTACCTGACAGGGCCCATTTAAGTAAATATGTTTTTTCCAGGACTAGAGACACTTGTATAAGTGAAGGGAATGGAGGGTCAATAGTTCAAGACTGAAGTTGTAAACCATTGGAAAAACTGCTGCCATTCAGCTAAGGCTATAAAAACTTGTAAACTCCGATTGTTAGATTAAACTTTAAACATGACTATGGGATTCTACTAGGGAAATCATGTTTTATAATAAATGCCCCTTCCTGGGTCCTCCCACTGCCTTATCTTCAGCAGCAGATCAGCACACAAAAAGAAGGCAGCAGCTTCTGCCCAACTACCTCTCTTTCTAGAAGAGATTAGAAGAACTTGGTGGAACAGCTTCTTGGATTCAACTGTAAGTGTTTATAAATGCATTTGCATATTAATACAGAGGAGTCGGAAGTACAAAACCTCTGGAGTCGGAACCTTTATCTACCGACTCCACAGCCGTGGTTCTGGCACCATAGGGGCTTCCTAAATGTGACATGCCCCCCCAAAAACCATTTCAGAAAAACTCACTCTCCAAAATGTCGCTTCTTCCCTTCTGAGCCCTCTACTGCGCCTGCTGAACACTTTACATACACATATGAGGTATTTCCTTACTCTAGAGAAATTGGTTTACAAATTTTAGGGTGATTTCTCTACAAGAACATGCGAGTGTAAAAAAAAATGAAGATTTTGAATTTTCTCCTTCACTTTGCTGCTATTCCTGTGAAACACCTAAAGGGTTAACACACTGAATATAATTTTGAATACTTTGGGGGTGCAGTTTTTATAATGGGGTCATTTATGGGGTATTTCTAATATGAAGGCCCTTCAAATCCACTTCAAAACTGAACTGGTCCCTGAAAAATTCCGATTTTGAAAATTTTGTGACAAATTGGAAAATTGCTGCTGAACTTTGAAGCCATCTGATGTCTTTCAAAAGTGAAACCAAGAAAGGAAGCAAGTAACAACGAAAATTTACCACTATGTTAAAGTAGAATATGTCACGAAAAAACTATCTCGGAATCAGAATAATCGGTAAAAGCATCCCATTAATGCATAAAGTGACAGTGGTCAGAATTGCAAAAAAGGGCTCAGTCCTTAAGGGGTTAACGTGAAACTAGGCTGAGTCCTTAAGGGGTTAAATTTCACCCCACAAATAATGTTTGGTTTTTTTTATTCCGATTTTGTGTACAATTGGTGACACAAAAACAAGACCTTTTATATGGGTCTATAGGTGCAAAATTAAAAGCAATATGATTTTTATAAAGGGAGGAGTGCAAAAACGAAACATGTCCTGGTCCTTTAACCCCTTCCCGCTATAGGAGGTATGCATACGTCCCAGAATCCGACACGTTCGCGCAATGGGTCGTATGAATACGTCCTAGCGATCTCCTGCACTGCCGCGGGCAGCGCAGGAGATCGGCAGCGGGACCCAGCTGTCAATCACAGCCGTAGTCCCGCCGCAGCTGCCGGGGCCGCGATCGCACTGGTCCCTGCAGCATTAACCCCATAGATGCCGTGAACAATCCTGATCACAGCATCTATGGTGTTGACAGGGGGAGCGCTCTCCCCCTGTTCACCAGCGTCGGCGCCGCGATATGATCGCGGGTTGCCGTTGGTTGCTATGGCAGCAGGAGGTCAGATCATGACCTCCTGTCTGCCTACTACGGATGCCTGTGAGATCCAGCCAGAGGCTGGATCGCGCAGGCTGTAGTGTGTGCAGCTCATCAGGTCATACTGTGCTGCAGTACAAATGTATTGCAGCATAGTATAACCTGTAAAAAGTGTAAAAAAATGTAATAAAATGTTCTTCAATAAAAGTATGAAGTGTAAAAAATAAAAGCCCTGTATTATCACCAAAAAAGATCAAAAACACAAATCAGTATTGCCACTTCCATAATGACGTGTACTATAAAACTATAATGTAAATTATCCCGTACGCTGAACCCCGTAAAAAAAAAAAAAAAAACAAAACGCAAAATTCGCCAATTTTGGTACAAATAGCAGAATATAAAAAGATCAAAAGGTAGCATGTATCGCAAATATTATACCAATGAAAATTACAGCTCATCCCACAAAAAATAAGCCCTTAATGGCATTGGATGAAAAATAAAAGTTACGGCTGTTGGAAAATGAATGGCAGAAAAATAATTTTGCTCAGAAAAGGAAAAAGAACATAGAAAGCTATATAATATGGGTATCGCCATAATCGTACTGACCCACAGAATAAATATAACATCAATTTTACCGCACAGCGTACACCATAAAAAAAATGCAAGAAATTTTCCAGTTATTCACAATATTTTGGAGTTTTTCAAACAAATTTCTGCATGTGTCAACAAATATGCACCACTTTTATATAAAGTACAATATGTCATGAAAAAAGATATCAGAATCGCTCCACGCAAAAAGCGTTTAAAGTTATTACCATTTAAAGGGACACATGTCAAATAATAAAAAATAAAAAAAAAGCCTGGTCATTAAGGTAAAAAATGGGTCTGTCCTTAAGGGGTTAAAGGGGTACTCCACTGGGAAAAATGTTTTTTTTAAATCAACTGGTGCCAGAAAGTTAGAAATTTGTAAATTACTTCTATTAAATAAATATTAATCCTTCCAGTATTTATCAGCTGCTGTTACGATCCACAGGAAGTTCTTTTCTTTTTGAATTTCCTTTCTGTCTGACCACATTGCTCTATGCTGACACCTCTGTCCATTTTAGGAACTGTCCAGAGCAAGAGAGGTTTTTTATGGTGATTTGCTCTGGACAGTTCCTAAAATGGACAAACGTGTCAGCAGAGAGCATTGTGGTCAGGCAGAAAGGAAATTCAAAAAGAAAACCACTTCTTGTGGATCATACGGCAGCGGATAACTACTGGAAGGATTTAGATTTTTTAATAGAAGTCATTTACAAATCTGTTTTAACTTTCTGGCACCAGTTGATTTTAGGCTGCTTTCACACTATAAAAACTCATCCGTTACAAACGTCCGTTAGAAAAGCCATGGTAAACGGCCGCTAAAGAATCCCATTAATCCCATGGGATTTTTTGATTATCCTTTATGACCTGTTATAGTCTGTCATGAATAACGGACGTTAGTTGTGACGGAAGAAATAACGGCACATGCGCTAATTTTTCTTCCATCACAAGAAACGGGTAAATTAACGGACGTTATTTTTAACATTGAAGTCTATGGCAAACGGATGAGCCTTTATGCCATCCGTTTGCACACAGTTTATTATATCCGTTATTACTTCTGAGCATGCTCAGAAGAGGTGACATCAGCAGACTCCTGCAGTGCTGAGGGACTACTACTACTCACATCATAGAACAGACTTGTTTCCTTGATGGGAGTAGTAAATCCCTGGCTGCGGGAGTCTGCAGACAGCTGGGGAGGCCAGATTAGTGTTTGTACTACAACCCCCATCATGGAACAGAGTCTGTTCCATGATGGGGGTTGTAGTACAGGGGCTGAGGGATTGATCGCATCGGGTTTCACTTCTGAGACCCGACTGGCCGATCAGGGCTCTCAGCGAGAGATTGGAAAATGAACTGTGAGAGTAGCAGGGGCCAAAGAGCACTGTGGAGAGGACGGCAGGGAGAAGAGATGCGAGGGCACATATACATGCGCTGCGGGGGTATATATTTAATGTGCCAGCGGGTAAATATTTAATGCGCAGGCGGGGGTCATACCTAATGCGCTGCGGGGGGCTAGATATATAGGCTATATGTCTGCGCCCCCCCCCCCTCTACAACGCTATATATCTTGCCCCCCCACAGTGCACTTTGGCCCCTGCTATTCTCAAAGTTCATTTTTCAATCTCTCGCTGAGAGCCCTGATCGGCCATTCAGGGCTTCCCATGGGGGATTAAAAAATGAAAGTTAAAACACACTGATACATGGCAGGGTTGCGGAGCTTGCCGCCCGCTCCCCTGCTTAATAACTTTTGTTTGCATCGGGTCTCAGAAGTGAAACCCGGTGCGATCAATCTCTCAGCCCCTGTACTGCAACCCCCATCATGGAACAGAGTCTGTTCCATGATGGGGGTAGTAGTACAAGCACTAATGTAGCCTCCCCAGCTGTCTGCAGACTCCTGCAGCCAGGGAATTTCTTCTTCCATCATGGAAACAAGTTGGTTCCATGATGGGAGCAGTAGTAGTCCCGGCTGTGGGAGTCTGTAGGCAGAGGTGTTTGGCCATACATGAGGGATAACGGTAACGGATGAATATTTAATCGGCCGTTAGCACCCTTTATTTCATCCATTATTAAACGGACATTTAATAACGGATGAATGCTCATAGTGTGAAAGCAGCCTAAGAAAGTGGAATACCCCTTTTTAGGCCAAAAAGGGCTTGGTCCTTAAGAGGTTAAAAAAGCATCATTACCTGCAAAAACAAATTTACATATGGCTACATCACCCAAAAGAAGGAGGAAATATATAAAGGGTGGGCCATTTATATGGATACACCTTAATAAAACGGGAATGGTTGATGATATTAACTTCCTGTTTGTGACACATTAGTATATGTGAGGGGGGAAAGTTTTCAAGATGGGTGGTGACCATGGCGGCAATTTTGAAGTCGGCCATTTTGAATCCTACTTTTGTTTTTTCAATAGGAAGAGGGTCATGTGACACATCAAACTTATTGGGAATTTCACAAGAAAAACAATGATGTGCTTGGTTTTAACGTAACTTTATTCTTTCATGAGTTATTTACAAGTTTCTGACCTTTATAAAATGTGTTCAATGTGCTGCCCATTGTGTTGGATTGTCAATGCAACCCTCTTCTCCCACTCTTCACACACTGATAGCAACATCGCAGGAGAAATGCTAGCACAGGCTTCCAGTATCCATAGTTTCAGGTGCTGCACATCTCGTATCTTCACAGTATAGACAATTGCCTTCAGATGACCCCAAAGATAAAAGTCTAAGGGGGTCAGATCGGGAGACCTTGGGGATCATTCAACTGGCCCACGACAACCAATCCACTTTCCAGGAAAATGTTCATCTAGGAATGCTCGGACCTGACACCCATAATGTGGTGGTGCACCATCTTGCTGGAATAACTCAGGGAACGGGCCAGCTTCAGTGCATAAAGAGGGAAACGCATCATCATGTAGCAATTAACCCCTTAACGACGCAGGACATATATTTACGTCCTGTGCCGGCTCCCGCGATATGAAGCGGGATCGCGCCGCGATCCCGCATCATATCGCGTCTGTCCCGGCGCTCATCAACGGCCGGGACCCGCGGCTAATACCACACATCGCCGATCGCGGCGATGTGCGGTATTAACCCTTTAGAAGTGAAAGTTTCGCTTCTAAAGTTTCGCTTCTAAAGTGAAAGTGACCCGGCTGCTCAGTCGGGCTCTTCGGGACCGCCGCGGTGAAATCGCGGCGTCCCGAACAGCTGACCGGACACCGGGAGGGCCCTTACCTGCCTCCTCGGTGTCCGATCGGCGAATGACTGCTCCGTGCCTGAGATCCAGGCAGGAGCAGTTAAGCGCCGATAATACTGATCACAGGCGTGTTAATACACGCCTGTGATCTGTGTAAAAGATCAGTGTGTGCAATGTTATAGGTCCCTATAGGACCTATAACACTGCAAAAAAAAAAGTGTTAATAAAGGTCCTTTAACCCCTTCCCTAATAAAAGTTTGACTCATCCCCCTTTTCCCATAAAAAAATAAAACAGTGTAAAAAAAATAAATAAATAAACATATGTGGTATCGCCGCGTGCGTAAATGTCCAAACTATAAAAATATATCATTAATTAAACCGCACGGTCAATGGCGTACGCGCAAAAAAATTCCAAAGTCCCAAAAAGCGTATTTTGGTCACTTTTTATACCATTAAAAAATGAATAAAAAGTGATCAAAAAGTCCGATCAAAACAAAAATCATACCGATAAAAACTTCAGATCACAGCGCAAAAAATGAGTCCTCATACCGCCCTGTATGTGGAAAACTAAAAAAGTTATAGGGGTCAGAAGAAGACATTTTTAAACGTATAAATTTTCCTGCATATAGTTATGATTTTTTCCAGAAGTGCGACAAAATCAAACCTATATAAGTAGGGTATTATTTTAACCGTATGGACCTACAGAATAATAAGGTGTCATTTTTACCGAAATATGCACTGCGTAGAAACGGAAGCCCCCAAAAGTTACAAAATGGTGTTTTTTCTTCGATTTTGTCGCACAATGATTTTTTTTTTCCGTTTCGCCATGCATCTTTGGGTAAAATGATTAATGTCACTGCAAAGTGGAATTGGCGACGGAAAAAATAAGCCATAATATGGATTTTTAGGTGGAAAATTGAAAGGGTTATGATTTTTAAAAGGTAAGGAGGAAAAAACGAAAGTGCAAAAACAGAAAACCCCTGAGTCCTTAAGGGGTTAAGCATATCCAGTGGCCTTGAGGTTTCCATTGATGAAGAATGGCCCCACTATCTTTGTACCCCATGTACCACACCATACCATCAATTTTTGTGTTCCAACAGTCTTGGAGGGATCTATCCAATGTGGGTTAGTGTCAGACCAATAGCGGTGGTTTTGTTTGTTAACTTCACCATTCACATAAAAGTTTGCCTCATCACTGAACAAAATATTCTGCGTAAACTGAGGGTCCTGTTCCAATTTTTGTTTTGCCCATTCTGCAGCACCTGAAACTGCGGATACTGGAAGCCTGTGCTAGCATTTCTCCTGCGCTGTTGCTATCAGTGTGTGAAGAGTGGGAGAAGAGGGTTGCATTGACAATCCAACACAATGGGCAGCACATTGAACACATTTTATAAATGGTCAGAAACTTGTAAATAACTCATGAAAGAATAAAGTTACATTAAAACCAAGCACATCATTGTTTTTCTTGTGAAATTCCCAATAAGTTTGATGTGTCAAATGATCCTCTTCCTATTGAAAAAACAAAAGTTGGATTCAAAATGGCCGACTTCAAAATGGTCGCCATGGTCACCACCCATCTTGAAAAGTTTCCCCCCTCACATATACTAATGTGCCACAAACAGGAAGTTATCACCAACCATTCCCATTTTATTAAGGTGTATCCATATAAATGGCCCACCCTGTGTGTGTGTGTGTGTGTATATATATATATATATATATATATATATATATATATATATATATAGTCTTACAGGTACAAGCTGGGTTCACACTACGTTTTGTACCTACGGTTCCCGTATATGGCTGGGAGGAGGGGGGGCGGGGCTTAATCACGGCGCCCGCACTCGGCCGTATTTGATGCATGTTTATAAGCCCACCGGAGTGAACCGCAGCCTCCGGTCGGCTGCGTTTTCGGCCGTATGTGGTTTCCCGACCGCAGGCAAAAACGTGGTCGACCGCGTTTTTGCCTACGGTCGGGAAACCGCATACTGCCGGTCGGCTCATAGACATGCATTAAATACGGTTCCCCTATACGGCGGAGTGCGGGCGCAGCGATTAAGCCCCGTCCCCCCTCCTCCCAGCCGTATACGGGAACCGTAGTTACAAAACGTAGTGTGAACCCAGCCTAAGGCTGCTTTCACACTATAAAGTTCTTCCGTTTTAAAGAGCCGTTATAATGTTCCATTCTGAAAACCCTTAAAAACAACCATTACAAAATCACATTAAAGTCTATGGGATCTTTACATGATCCGTTTTAGCCCATTATTAAAAACGGACGTTATTTTGTGACAGGAGAAAAATAGTGCATGTACACATAGTAGGGATCGACCGATTATCGGTATGGCCGATATTATCGGCCGATAATCACGATTTTGGGCATTATCGGTATCGGCAATTACCTTGCCGATAATGCCCCGCCCCTCGCACCGCCCCCACCGCACCGCGACCGCCAACCCCCCCGACCCACCGCACCCCCGACCCACCGCACCGCGTCGCACCCCCCACCGTGATGCTGGGCGGTATTCCGGTATGGATTTTTGCCCATACCGCTATACCGGTCAGGCCCCTCCCCCACCCTCCGAGTCAATAAAAAAATTAAACTTACCCGTAATGGGGGTGGTTCGGGCCATCCATCCTTCCTTCCTGTAGTGTCCGAGGGCGTTCCGGGTGGAGGGTGAACCGGTCCGGCTGTCCTTCTTCTCCGGCGGTCATCTTCTCCACTCCGGGCAGGCTCCGGCCTAGTACACTGCATAGACGCCGCTACGCCGTGACGTCAGGTGCGTCGCTGCGCACGGGCATCATTGCGCAGCGGCGTCTATGCAGCGTTCTAGGCCGGAGCCTGCCCGGAGTGGAGAAGATGACCGCCGGAGAAGGACGACAGCCCGGACCGGTTCACTCTTCACCCGGAACGCCCCCGGACACTACAGGAAGGATGGATGGCCCGGACCACCCTGACAGGTAGGGGGAGAGAAGCGGGTGGCGGCGGCGGCCTGTGGCCCCGCAAAAGCCACTGCAGATCATTGATTTAAAGCGCCCGCTTTAAATCAATGATCTGCAGCGGTGTCGCAGGGGGTTAAATAGCCGATAACTTATACCGGAATATCGGTATAAGTTATCGGCTATCGGCCCTAACCTGCACCGATTATCGGTATCGGCCCTAAAAAAAACGATATCGTTCGATCCCTAGCACATAGTATACAGCCACTAATAAGTACTGGAAGGATAAGTACTAATAAGTACTGGAAGTCATTTACAAATCTGTTTAACTTTTTGGCACCAGCTGATTTAAAAATAAAGTACCCGGAGTACCCCTTTAACCCCTTAAGGACTGAGCCCTTTTTCACCTTAAGGACTCAGCCATTTTTTGCAATTCTGACCACTGTCACTTTAAACATTTATAACTCTGGAATGCTTTTAGTTATCATTCTGATTCCGAGATTTTTTTTTCCGTGACATATTCTACTTTAACTTAGTGGTAAAATTTTGTGGTAACTTGCATCTTTTCTTGGTGAAAAATCCCAAAATTTGATGAAAAATTTGAAAATTTAGCATTTTCTAACTTTGAAGCTCTCTGCTTGTAAGGAAAATGGATATTCAAAATAATTTTTTTTTTTATTCACATATACAATATGTCTACTTTATGTTTGCATCATAAAATTGATGAGTTTTTACTTTTGGAAGACACCAGAGGGCTTCAAAGTTCCGCAGCAATTTTCCAATTTTTCACAAAATTTTGAAACTCGCTTTTTTTTGCCTTGAAATACGACAGGGCTCCAAAGTGAGAGCGCCATGCGCATTTGAGGCCTAAATTAGGGACTTGCATAGGGGTGGATATAGGGGTATTCTACGCCAGTGATTCCCAAACAGGGTGCCTCCAGCTGTTGTAAAACTCCCAGCATGCCTGGACAGTCAGTGGCTATCTGGTAATACTGGGAGTAGTTGTTTTGCAACAGCTGGAGGCTCCGTTTTGGAAACAGTGGCGTACCAGACGTTTTTCATTTTTATTGGGGAGGGGGGCTGTGTAGGGGTATGTGTATTTGTAGTGATTTTTACTTTTTATTTTATTGTGTGTTAGTGTAGTGTTTTTAGGGTACAGTCACATGGGCGGGGGTTCACAGTAGTTTCACGCTGGCAGTTTGAGCCGCAGCTCAAACTTGTAGCCGGATACTTACTGTAATCCTCCGCCCATGTGAGTGTACCCTGTACGTTCACATTGGGGGGTGGGGGGGGACATCCAGCTGTTGCAAAACTACAACTCCCAGCATGCATGTACGGTCTATCAGTGCATGCTGGGAGTTGTAGTTTTGCAACCGCTGGAGGCTCCGTTTTGGAAACAGTGGCGTACCAGACGTTTTTCATTTTTATTGGGGAGGGGAGGGGGTTTGTATAGGGGTATGTGTATACGTAGTGTTTTTTACTTTTTATTGTGTGTTAGTGTAGTGTAGTGTTTTTAGGGTACAGTCTCACGGGCGGGGGGTTCACAGTAGTTTCTCGCTGGCAGTTTGAGCTGCGACAGAAAATTTGCCGCAGCTCAAACTTGCAGCCGGATACTTGCTGTAATCCTCCGCCCATGTGAGTGTACCCTGTACGTTCACATTGGGGGGGGAACATCCAGCTGTTGCAAAACTACAACTCCCAGCATGTACGGTCTATCAGTGCATGCTGGGAGTTGTAGTTTTGCAACAGCTGGAGGCACACTGGTTGTGAAACACCGAGTTTGGTAACAAACTCAGTGTTTTGCAACCAATGTGCCTTCAGCTGTTGCAAAACTACAACTCCCAGCATGCACTGATAGACCGTACATGCTGGGAGTTGTAGTTATGCAACAGCTGGAGGCATACTACTTTGGCTGGGGATGCAGGGGACTGTAGTTATGCAACAGCTGGAGACACACTGGTTTGCTACATAACTCAGTGTGCCTTCAGCTGTTGCAAAACTACAACTCCCAGCAGTCACCGACAGCCAACGGGAATGCTGGGAGTTGTAGTTATGCAACCAGCAGATGCACTACTACAACTCCCAGCATGCACTTTAGCTGTTGGTGCAAGCTGGGAGTTGTAGTTACACAACAGCTGAAGGTACACTTTTCCATAGAAAAAATGTGCCTCCAGCTGTTGCAAAACTACAAGTCCCAGCATGCCCATAAGGGCATGCTGGGAGTTGTGGTGGTCTGCCTCCTGCTGTTGCATAACTACAGCTCCCAGCATGCCCTTTTTGCATGCTGGGAGCTGTTGCTAAGCAACAGCAGGAGGCTGTCACCTCCAACAATCCTCGCCGCACAGGTCAGTCCCTCGTTGTCTCCGCCGCGGCCGTCGCTCCTGGGGCCCCGATCCCAACAGGGGCGCTGGGGATCGGGGTCCCCAGCACCCGGGGTGCACGTCCCGCACCCGCTCACGTCCTCCGGAAGAGGGGCGGAGCGGGTTGCGGGAGTGACACCCGCAGCAGGCGCCCTGATTGGTCGGCCGGTAATCCGGCCGACGAATCAGGGCGATCGTGAGGTGGCACCAGTGCCACCTCACCCCTGCAGGCTCTGGCTACAGCCTGTAATTACGGGTCACCGGGTCACTGGAGACCCGATTGACCCGTAATCTGCCGCAGATCGCTGGACTGAATTGTCCAGCGATCTGCGGCCATCGCCGACATGGGAGGGCATAATGACCCCCCTGGGCGATATGCCGGGATGCCTGCTGAACGATTTCAGCAGGCATCGGGCACCGGCTCCCCTCCAGCTAGCGGCGGGGGTCCGGGAACGGACAGGACGTACTCAAACGTCCTGAGTCCTTAAGGACTCGGAAAAGGGGCCGTTTGAGTACGTCCTGCATCCTTAAGGGGTTAAATGCCCCATAGACTTCTAAAGGAGCAGCGATTCAAAAGTCACTGTGAGCTAGGGAATAAAGTGCACTGCTGCTTTCTTATCCCTGTTTGTTCTCTGGTAGGGGTCTTTAAGTTGTTGACTGAAGCAGAAGGTGTAGAGAGATGATGCATTTTCTTATGTAAAATCAGCTTCACACATTCAGCGTCTTCACTGGTTAGTAGGAGGGATAGTTGAAGTCATGTGATCTGGCACTTCCTTGTCGTCTAACAAAGTATTTGTTATTCAGATCTTTACAGAGGAATTAGCCTAGTGTGCATTTCTCTCTTATTGTGAAGTCTGAATATTACTTGTAAAACTGAACTGAAACCACAGTACTACCTCCATCTATAACTATTCCTTATATTTCTGTTTAGACTCTGAATTCAGCATTATAGAAACTCCTTAATGTAAAGATCGTCACAATGAGTACTGCTGCAGAAAGGAAATTTATCAACCTCCGAAAACGCCTGGACCAGCTTGGCTACAAGCAGCCGCTGGGCATTGAGTCGCTGCCACTTGTTGAAAAACTCTTCAGGTATCTTGGAGCTGGGGACATATTCGTCATAAGCTTGGGCTACACAGAGATGTCTGCCATGCGACAGCAGCAGTACATAAGAATTAATCGTGTGAAAATGAAAAATTTTCTGTTTAAGGCAAAAAGTAGTCACATGGCTGCATCTAAGCAATGTCTGTGCCACATAATAGCCCACATAGGAAAGAGGATTTAGGAAGTCCGGCACTTTTTTTGCATGTCAGCTGTGCTGGATTTCTTGAGAGGCGCACACTTCTCAATAAATCCGGCACACCTAGGTAGCCTATGTAGGGCCGCCCCACTCCATTAAACAGATATTGATTACTTTTCCTGTATTTTATAGTGACCTTGTTCATACTACAGAAAGTCTCCGCAATACAAAGTTAAATGTTGGCAAGAATGAGAAGGAGAACAAGAACTTGGATGCGTTGATAGAACCTTACAAGGCTGAAAATGCCAGACTTGTCAGAGAAAACAATGAACTCCACTTAGAGCTCCTGAAGATCAAAGAGGAATCTGATCGCCACATTAAAGGTCAGGCATCACACCAACTTGTCTGATTAATTATTTTGTTAAACAGTTTAGCTCAAAGGTGTTACAAAGAAAATAATGGCCTAATTGGAAACCCAAGGTTGCTGTGGATTGTTTTTTCTAACTTAACCACTTTTTTTTTCCTGAAGATTTGAAAGCTTCTCTGAGAAAATTTGAACACCAAACCGCTGACCTGAAATTTTTAAACAACCAGTATGTCCATAAAATCCGATCAATGGAAAAAGAAAGCAAAGCAAAGGCAGAAAGGATTCAGCAACTTCAAGAGAAGAATCTGCAAGCTGTGGTGCAGACACCAGGTTAGTTGTGCTCATGTCATATTCTAGATATCACCTTTAGAATTTTCTCTCACATGGAAGAATTTGTCGCTATTCACGTCAACCCTTTCAGTCTAATTTTATTGTGACTAACCCTCACTAGGGTGTCTGTTAATCTGTCAGTATGTTTGGAAGAAAAAAACTGGAGTATGTAGAGAAAACTAATGCAAGAACATACAAACTCACATAATGCAGTTTCCTATGGTTAAAGGGGTATTCCGACTTTATACATCTTATCCCCTATCCAAAGGATAGGGGATAAGATGTATGATCGCAGTGGTCCTGCCGCTGGAGACCCCCATGATCTCGGGGCAGCCCCCGGCATTATGTGGAGGGCGCGGCCTCTGACACGGTGACGTGAAGTGACGTCACAGTCACGCCTTCTAGTGATGCCACGCCCCCTCCATTCATATCTATGGGAGGGGGCATCCGGGCATGCTGGGAGTTGTAGTTTTGCAATAGCTGGAGGCACCTTGTTTGGGAAACACTGCTATAGAGAGTGGAGGGTGAAGAGGAAGAGCTGGAGAAAGAAAAACCCCATATACAAGTTATATAATGGAGAGAAATGGTGCTTCTCCTCATGTATACATACAACAGCTTATTCTGAAAAGTCAACTCAAACAAACTACAGGTTTTTAAAATAATAAAAGGTGTAAATGATAAATAGATCATTACAGATGTGGAATTGTTTCAACCAAGCTAGATAACTGTTTTTTCTCTATCGGCTCCATTGGGGGACACAGACTATGGGTATATGCTGCTGTCTCTAGGAGGCTCGACACTATGGCAACAGGAAAAGTCGGCTCTTCCCAGCAGGGTATACCCGCCCACAGGCACTTGAGGTAATCAGTTTTTGCTTGGTGTCTAAGGAGGTAGACACGGTCTAAAGTTCTCTCCAGACCAGGTCTCATAGTTTTTTTTTATTTTCCTAGTTAGGGAATGTGTTAACTTTTTTATTCCTTTTTCTTTCCTGTTTTCAGGTGGGGACTCAGGAACATAACGTTTACTGTTTCCCCATTGCGAGAGGTGGCAGGCATCTTGGATGTACTGTTAATCCCCTCTCTCCAACGGTCAGCGTCTGGGGTTGTACCTCATGGGTCCGGGTCCCCCATCTTTCCCTGCTCGTCTCCCTTTTCAAGCCTGGCATGATGCAGGTAACAAAATGCTGACTGAAGACTTCATGACTGAAGACTCCATTAGATAAGTTCTTCTGACTGAAGGTGAGTATAATCCCCCCTTTTCTTTCAGGTCCTAGGATTCTTTATCGTCTGGAGACCCCCTACTTCAGCCCACTCCTCTTTATTGTTATCTCCTGAATTGTGGGGAACCCTTTCAGGCAATGGGGTCTTAAAATCAGTGGTGTAGGACTGTGCAGGTCTTCCTTTTCCTCGGCGTCTTTTCATTCAGGCGCCGACACTACTTGGGCAGTTACTTTTATTTACACTGCCGACTTCTCCTGTGCTCTCAGTGAGCGCGGCCATTATCACCGGCCATGTCGCTCACTGCGCCGGAACACAGCCCTGCTCTCCTATCAGCAACAGTTACCTTCATTTCGGCAGCGGAGCACTGCCGACTCCTCCTGCACTTTCAGTGAGCGCGGCCCCTATCTCTGGCCATATCGCTCACTGCGCCGGAATACAGCCCTGCTCTCCGGCCGGCAGCGGCGTGCTGCCTGCGGTGCTTTTTATTATGGGAGCGAGGACACCATTAGAGCCCGGCCATTTTTCTTTCTCTGGCCGCGAGCCCTTGTCGGGCTTTAGCCCCGCCCACTCACAGCCGCGGGAATCCTTTTCTCTCTCCTTTGTATGCGGCCAGTCCCTTCTCTGCCAATCAGAGCTAAGCGCGTGCAGAGGGTTTCTGAGGGCCAATGAGTGGCGCCCTTTTGGCTAGGCAGGTCTCTCAATTCTCATTGGCTATGCTTCTTCTCTCTCTCCCCTCAGCTGTGCAGCACTCCTCACAGCTGCTACCTTATTGGGGACACATACACTGAGTGAGCAGTTTCTTTAAAAAAAAAAAAAAATGTTAATAAATATATAGAATGGAGGTGTCCGGCCTGGTCACCTATTGTTGTTGCAGGGGTTAGCAACTCTACCATACTTGGCTCTGCTAAACCCACTTGCTCCGCCTGCACCACTGCTTTCCCTGCTATTTCTACCACTCTCCCAGTCTATATCGACTTGGCTCAGGTCTCCCGTTCTGTGGTGACAGCCTTGGAGAGGTCCGCCCTACGCCGGCCCTCCAGAGGGACCTGCTCTCCCCCTATACTAACAGCTCTCGCAAGCGTCATAAGGTGTTTCATCTGGACCTCCTTCCCATTTACCTGGAGAACTTGTGGATGGAGTTTCCGATTGGATACATCTTACATGGTTTCGGCCATAAGAGACACCTTCCATCTAGTAGACCCAGGCACTTCGGACGTGGCTCCAGAAATTTCCTTTCACAGGGGACAGCATGGATATGCCTGATGTGGTGTACTCATTGGTTTCGGCCATATAAGACACCTTCCAGCAAAAGGACCCAGGAACTTCGGACGCGGTCCAGAAGTTTCCACTCATCAGGATCTTCGGACGTAGCTCCAGAAGTTTCCTTTCATAGAGGATTGCATGGATAATCCTGTTGTGGTGTACTCATTGGTTTCGGCCGTAAGAGACACCTTCCAACTGAAGGACCCAGGAACTTCGAAAGTTGTCCAGAAGTTTCCTCTCATCGTGCCCAACCTCTTCCAGGGCTGCCTCACCTCGTTCCCATTCAATTGGAGGACTTGTGGGTGAGGTTTCTGATTCGGATTCCGACTCAAAGGAACGCACGGATGCCTGATGTGGTGTACTCATTGGTTTCGGCCATAAGACACACCTTCCATCTAAAGGACCCAGTAACTTCGGACGTGGCTCCAGAAGTCTCCTTGCTTCGTGCCCGACCGGCACCAAGGCTTTCAGCTCTCAAGCTGAATTTTACGCCCTGCTGGTATCCACCTGGAGGCACCCTGACAAGAAGGTTCGAGCGCGGTATCCCTTCGCTGTGGACCTCCTCTCCAACTGTGGATCTATTGGTCTCCCGCCTCTCTAAGGCACCTATCCGACTGTTGGCTGATGCGGATGCCTTTAAGGATGCAGCGTACATGAAGGTGGAGACCTTGGCAAACTTTGCCTTTGAGATAGCAGGTTCTTCCTGCTTTTGCTTCAGCCTGGGTGTCAAAGGCCCTTTCGGTGTGGTCTCCCAACTTCGCCAGGGTAGTCTTCAAGATCCCTCTAGAGGATTTGTTTAATCTAGCTATCCGATGCTCCGCAGCTGGTGATTTTCTGTGTTCTGCTTCCATGCGCAGCCACTGTGCTGTCTTTGCTACAAGCTACCTGGTAGCCACCGTCCCTCCTTATGGCTTAAAGCCTGGAATGTGGACGCCGCCTTCAGGAAATGAGGCAACGGGCGGAGTAGAGTTCTTTATTACCTCTGATAAGGCTTGCAGAACCGCTTTCTGTCGTAAGTCCTCCTTCTGGTTCTGAGGACCTTTGGTACCATCAAGGAGTACCAACAAGGGTCCAGCCAGGTGCTTTCACGGGAAGAGGGCTCCCTCCTTCCGGACCTGCCCCGGAGGTCGGCTATCCTTTCCGACCGTTTTGCGGCCCCATCAGGCACCCGTAGGCTTTCCTCGGTCTGAAGGCTCGCCACCACCCGCCGACCTTTCTCGCGTGGCTGGTCGCCTCTTACTCTTCCGGGACGCCTGGACTACACACACTCAGGACTCCTAGGTCAGGGATGTGGTAGTCAGCGGATACAGGATCGAATTTGCTTCCCTTCCTTGGGATTGCCTTTTTCTTTCTTGGACCCTCCGGTTCCCCTTTCTAGTGGAAGCAGTTCGGGGCACGCCCCAGCTCCTTTTTTATCTATGGAGTAATTGTCCCGGTTCCTTCAGGGGAACATTTTCGAGGTTAATTCCAGCCTCTTTGTGGTCCCCAAGAAGGGCGTTTCTGTTCGCCCACCTCTTGGTTCTCGAGTATCTCAGCCAGCATCTTCTGCCTTCCATCCCGAATGGTGTCTCTCCGTTCGGTGCTGGCGTCCATGGTTCACGGGAGTTTTCTTCCTCGGTGGACATCAAGGATGCCTGCCTCCACATCTCATTGTTTCCCGGTCATCAGCGGTAGCTCCGCTTGGCAGTTGACAGTCATTTCCTATTGTGGCTCTCCATTTCGGTCTGACCACTTCTCCGCGGACCTTTCACAAGGTCCTGGCGCCTGTGAAAGCCCCCTTTACGGACAACAGATGTTTCCGTGATTCCTTACTTGGATGACCTCCTGATCAGAGCTCCAGCCAGGGCCCAGATCCTTGAGAGTCTTGGTCTCAACCTCCAGACCTTAGTCTCACTTCGGTTGGGTGTTCAATCGGGACAAGTCCAACTGCTCTCCTTGGGCTCTAGTTCGACGCGGCCTCTACCCTCTTTTGTTTCCGACGATCAGTCGGCTGACTCTCTTACCAAGAGTCTGATGACTTCGGCATCCTGCTCCAGTTTCCATTCGCTTTCGCATGGATGTCCTGGATCTTTTAGTGGCGGCCATGGAGGCCATGCCATTTGCCCGGTTTCATCACCGACCCCTTCAACTGGTGATTCTCTTCTGGTGGGACAGGTCTCCATTGTCTCTCGACCGCTAGATCGTTCTTGGGGCCTTAATCCTCCAAGAAGCCCTTTTTCCTCTTCAACATGTTTGGGAAATTCTTTCTTGGCCTGCTTCTTGGGAAATTTCCTTTGGGGCGGAACTCTGGTTCCGGCATCTCAGCGATCTTCATTCCGGATGTTTCTGGGATGTGGTCTTTCTCAGACGGTCCTCAGCCGTCCAAGGCAAGTGGTCCCTTCATCCGGAGGGGTTTGCAGTGACCTGCAACCTCTGGGGCGCTCCAGGCGTGGACCTCTGCTCGTTCTGCCACAACCAAACCATTTCCTTCTATTGGTCGGGCTTTGTCTTTCCTTATCTGTTCCCTCCCCTTCCCCTCCTTTTTGGGTCCTAGGCATCTCACAGCAGAGGGCGTTCCCGCCATTCTCGTGGCCCAGACTGGCCCCGGCGGGTGTGGTACGTCGTCAAGGTCAGGCCCCTGAACGACTTACCGCTGCGCCTTCCCTATCGTCCAGACCTCTGGTATCAGGTCTCCTGGACCACCTCTATTTACCGTCTCTGCCTTGACGGCGTGGTGGTTGAGACAGCGGTTCGGAAGAACTGCGGTTTCTCTTCCCAAGTGGTTCGCACCATGCTGAGGGCTCACAAGCCTTCCCCTGCAGAGATTTACCACCATACCTGGCGGTCTTATTTCTATTGGTGTGACACTCAGCCTTTTTTCTTCGGTCATGGTTGGCTGTAGATCCCTTAGGGGTCAAAGGTTCGCCGTTTCCATTCTTTTCCAACGTTCTCTGGCTTTCAATTATCATGTCCGAACCTAGTTCAGGGAGTGGCAAAGCTTCCCCTCCTTATCAGTCTCCTTTTTTCCCTTGGGACTTGCTCTGGGTCTTAGATGCCCTAAGGGAACCTCTCAGGGACATTTCTCTTCATCTCCTTCCCCGGAAGGTGGCGTTCCTTATTGCTCTTCCCTCTGTTAAGAGGGTGTCAGAGCTTGCAGCTCTCTCCTGCAATTCTCCTTTCCTGGTTGTATACCAGGACAAGTTGTTTTGTTTTCCGTCCAGGTCCGTCCTTCGTACCTGATATAGTTTTGACTTTTTCATCTCAATGTGGACATCGTCCTTCCGTCCTTTTGTCCGGCCCCTTCTCATCCCTTGAAGCGTTTGTTCCACTATCTGTTTTGGTCGTTGGACAAGACAACCATTTTGGGAGCTTACCGCTGCAAGGGGAAGATCCACCCTTCAGGGTTTCGCTCATTCCATCAGTTTTTCGAAATGTATAAATAGGAAAAATACCCGATTCCACAGCGCAGTCCACAAATTCAATCAGAAGATGATGATGGATGTACAAGATATTTTATTAGGCCAGGATGCAACGCGTTTCGGGGCTTGGGATCCCCTTCGTCAGGCAAATAGTTGATGCCTATATATATATGTATGTATGTGTATATATATATATATATATATAATTATATAATATAATATATATATATAAAATATCTTATATATATATATTAGTCCCATAACCTTTTAGGTGCAAAGAAGCACCTAAAAGAGGTTTTGGGAAAAAAGCAGGGTGCCAAAACCCAGCACCCCCGCTGATCAGTTGTTGTAAACACAGTGTTTGAAGCCTTGGCTCTGCACACTATGTAGTGTTCCTGAAGTTCTGTTCACATTGACATCAAAGGGGGCTAAGCTGCAGTAACAGGATGATGGTATTTTTCTTTAGTGATGATGCTTTTTTTTTTTTTTTTTAAATGATCTTATTCTCTTTTTATGTAGGTGGAAAAAAAAGAAACATTCCTTTTAGACGTCAGCGCATGCAAATTGATCAGCCAGTCCCACCATCAGGAATAAATGGGCACCCTGTCCCACAGCCAGAAGATCCATATGTTGCTGATCTACTTCAGGTTGCAGATGACAGGTATGTCTTTATATAACAATAATGTTAACTACACTGGAAGTAAATGTACGTCATGGTGCAGTGGTACTTAACGCACCATGACATACATTTATGTCATGGACATGGCCTGTGCACGCATTATGCATGGCAGGTCCCGGCTGCTGTCAGCAGCCAGGGACCCGCTGGTAATGGCGAACATCAGCGATCACGCCGATGTCAGCCATTAACCCCTCAGATGCCATGATCAATACAGATCACGTCATCTGCTGCAGTGCAGCACTTAAAATGAATGATCAGATATCCTGCAGCACTGAACAGTATTAGCATAGCACTGAACAGTATTAGCAATCAAGTGATTGCAATAAGTAGCCCCCTATGGGGACATAAATAAATATTTAAACAATACCCTCCCTCCCCCAATAAAAATGTAAAATGTCATTTTCTCAGTCGCTCTTCATTGGGGGACACCTATACTGATGGGTATATGCTTTTGCCACTAGGAGGCGCTGATACTAGGGGGAAAAAAAAGGCGGCTCCTCCCTGGCAGGATATACCCGCCCACTGGAAGTGAGGTAATCAGTTTTAGCTAGTGTTAGCAGGAGGCAAGACACAGGTCTGGGAGCTCCCCAGACCTGGTCTTTTTTTAATTATTTTCTAGTAAGGGCTGTTTAGTTAGATTCTTTACTCCCTTTTGTTTCCTTTTTTCAGATGGGGGTTCAGGAGCATGGCGCTACCTGTTCCCCCATTTGCTGCTAAGGGGCAAGGAACATAAAAGTATGCACCGTACTACTAGTGAGAGGTGACCGCTGGAGTGCACCGTTGTTTACATGCACCCATGCCAGTAAGCCAGACAGTGGCCTGCACAGTTTTCTCTGCCGCCTGTCACTTCTCCAAGGGCTGATGTATCTGCGGCTGAAGTTCCGGTACCTCACTGCTAGTGCGCAGTGTCCGGTGGAGTGACCTGGCGTGTCCTTTGGACCCTGTGAAGGCGTAGGGGATTAAATGCAGGGCTCCTAAACCTCCCCCGATCTCCCAGGGTGATGGGGATTGATTCTATTAATGGATTCTAGACTTCACTGCCTTTCCACATGTGTCACTGGGGCTGCCGTGTGCATAGCTGTGGCTTCCCATACCTCACTGTTGGTGTGAGGACTCTGTCAGAGGGTTCCTGCAGGCACAACGGTCTGCTGCCAATCAGCCAGTCATTACTTTGCATGGTCTGGCCACACTCTTTTACTCCACTGTCTATCGGTGAGTTCGAAGGAGCGTTCCTTTGTGCTCAGGAATACTGTCACCGTAGTTTACTGCTACATCGGATCAACTACCAAACCGTTCCCACTGCGTGTGGATGTGCAGGTAACCCACTGCCTGGACGTAGTTCCGAGTGGGTCTCCCCATGTTGCTCCATAGCTCTCTGCAATGCACCACATGCTGGTTTGTGGGGTTCCCTACTTTATCTGGTCCCTCTCCACATGCCTGCCACTCTCATGACTTAAGGCTGGTGGCCCACTTTTTGTGTGTGGGTCTGAAGGCGGGACCCGGTATGGCCATGGTTCCTATGTCAGATAGCTACCCTATATGTATGGCTTTCTACTTCTCCAGGTCTCCTCCCCCACTTTTGACGCTCCCTCGACTTCAATCCGGTGACTCAGTACCATGGGAAGCTCCTCGTAGGGTCTCTCTGTATGGTCATTGGCAATGTCTGTGTCCCTACGTCTGCTAAGGCCCCCCCTGCACGTGTATTGCCCACTTTCTCTTCTGTCGGTGGGGTGTGCCTCGGGCCTTCCTGTGATCTTATTTCCGCAGATCTGCGGCGGTTGAGCACCTTTGTGCTGGCATGGGCCTGTTTTTTTATTTATTTGTTTTAAAAAAAAAAAAATTATTTTTTTTACTCACCGTAAAATCTCCTTCATTGGGGACACCGCACCCACTCATTTTTTTTTTTTATTCTGGTTATTGGGTTTTTATCTGGGATTCTTTTGTTGGGTCCTTTTGGATGTATTTCCTTGTTGGCTTCTCCTTCTGCTTAGTGACAAAACTGATTACCTCTCTTCCAGTGGGCGGGTATATACTGCCAGGGAGGAGCTGACTTTTTTTCCTAGTGTCAGCGCCTCCTAGTGGCAAGAGCATATACCCATCAGTATAGATGTCCCCCAATGAAGGCTACGAGAAAGAGATTTTACAGTGAGTAAAATAAAAAATCTCCTTTTTTCCCATTTTACCCCCAAAAAGAGTAAAAAAATAAAAATTTATAAACATATTTGGTATCGCCGTATGCGTAAATGTCTGAACTATCAAAATATAATGTTAATTATCCCGTATGGTGAACGGTGTAAACGTAAAAAATAATTAATAAAAAATGTAATAAGTTTTATATATGTAAATGTGGCATCAATAAATAAAGGACAGCTTATACGGAAAAATAAAAAAAAGTTATAGGTCGTCAAAATAGAGGAATTATAAATGTACTAATTTGGTTAAAAAGTTTGAGAGTTTTTTTTTAAGTGGTACAATGATAGAAAAGTAAGTAATTATGGGTATCATTTTAATCGTATTGACCCACAGAATAAAGAAAACATGTCATTTTTAACCCCTTAAGGACTCAGCCCATTTTGGCCTTAAGGACTCAATTAAATTTTTACGTTTTAGTTTTTTCCTCCTCGCCTTCTAAAAATCATAACTCTTTTATATTTTCACCATACAGGATCATTAACATTTTTATTTTAATAGTTCGGACATATACGCATGCGGCGATACCAAATATGTCTCTTAAATTTATTTTTTTACGCTTTTTGGGGGTAATATAAAAAAAAACGAACGTTTTGCTTTTTATTGGGGGAGGGGATTTTTCCCTTTTTTTTTTTACTTTTAATTTTACATTTTTTTACATTTTTTTTTTTACACTTGAATAGTCCCCATAGGGGACTATTCATAGCAATACCATGATTGCTAATACTGATCTGTTCAATGTATAGGACATATAACAGATCAGTGTTATCGGTCATCTTCTGCTCTGGTCTGCTCGATCTCTGACCAGAGCAGAAGACGCCGGAGCCGGACAGAGGCAGGTGAGGAGACCTCCATGCGGCGTTCTGAATGATCGGATCCCCGCAGCAGCGCTGCGGGCGATCAGATCATTCATTGAAATTGTGTACTGCCGCAGATGCCGGGATCTGTATTGATCCCGGCATCTGAGGGATTAATGGCGGATGCCCCCGAGATCGCGGGCGTCAGCCATTGCCGGCGGGTCCCTGGCTGCGATCAGCAGCCGGGATCAACCGCGCATGACACGGGCATCGCTCCGATGCCCGCGGTTATGTACAGGACGTAAATGTACATCCTGGTGCGTTAAGTACCACCGCACCAGGACGAACATTTACGTCCTGCGTCCTTAAGGGGTTAATGTAAAGTGTACAGAGTGAAAACGAAACCTTCCAAAATTTGCAAAATTGCGTTTTTCTTTTCAATTTCGCCGCACAATTTTTTGGGTTGCGCCATACGTTTTATGGTAAAATAAGGGACGTAATTACAGAGGACAACTGGTCACGCAAAAAACAAGCCCTCATACTCTGTGGATGAAAATATAAAAGAGTTATGATTTTTGGAAGGGGAGGAGGAAAAAACGAAAATGCAAAAATAAAATTGGCTGCGTCCTTAAGGCCAAAATGGTCTGTTTCCTTAAGGGGTTAAAGATAGATGAGAAAGTTCATAGTTGTGTGTCTTGAGCATTAATCCTGGCTCCTGTATTCTGTCCTTATAAAGTATAATTATTAAAGTATGCAAATTATTGTATTTGTCAGAATTCAAGAACTACAGCAAGATGTCACCACTCTGCAAGTTAAGTTAGAGACATCAGACAGAGCAGTGAAGCATCTTACCCATCAGGTTAATATATTTTTCAGTATGTGCTATATATTAAGTTTCTGTTGTCATATTATTGTCATATCCATTTGATATTTCTTTCTTGTTCAGGTTGAATTAAGAGACACAGAATTAGAGCGATTGGCACTAGCATTGGATGGTGGGCGCTCTCATGATGTTATTTCTCTGGAAGCCAGATATAGAAGTAATGAGAAACTTGTTGCCCACCTCAATCTGCAAGTAAGTTACCTGATTTAGTGTTAGCTGGTAAAAATTTTACCTTTTAGGCTATGTTTTAATTCGGTTATTTCTTTTTTTGGATACATTGGACTATAAAATAGAAACAATAAATGGATCCTGACATATTCCCCATTGATGCTTTGAGAACAGACACCAACATGAAAAGAGCCTTATAGTTACAGAGCTTTTTGTGTTGCATTTAGGTTTGTGGATATGTTACCACTGGATTGCAGATTTTATTTTCATAAAGAAGTTTGGCATTCTGTACATTTTACCGAAAAATAAGAAATATATACAGTTAAACCCACTGTTCAGGGAGGGAAATCTTGAATACATTCATTTAGTTCAGCAATGAGCAGATATGACTGCATTCAGGCAGCTTCAAAATTAAGTACTCGAATGGGATATAGGCTTCATTAATTCATAAAGTTTTGTATGTTTTATTAGATCGAATACCTTCAGCAAGCAAACCAGGACCTTGAAAAACGTGTCCAAGAGCTCCAAGAAACAAGACAAAATGTAACCAGTGAAGTAGCAAACCTAAGCACCAAAAATGAAGAACTCTGTAAAGAACTGTTGGAGATAGACCAAATGGCACAGCAGCTGGAGAGAGACAAGGAGACAGTATTGGTGACTGCAGATGCTGAAATTGAAGAGGCAAAAGTAAGTTACACGTCAATTTACAATATTTTTTTCTTAAAGTGTAAGTGTAAGTGGAAGCTGGAGATGCGATTACATTCAAGAGACAGCACTGAGTACATACAGTAGTAGGAGCACCAGGACAGCTGCCCAGATCTTTGAGCTGTCAGTGATGAGAGGGAAGCCTTGATTTATCTTTCCTAGTCAGTGAGGATCCTCTGAAAAAAGGCAGTCAGGCGAGCCTGCAGGCTCTTTTTCTTCTGCACACAGCAGGAACTATGCCCCTCCCCCACTCTTATGTTCTGTCTCTGTTAATAGAGATGGATTTCCCCTAAGAACACCAGTTTGCAGGGAAGCAAGTAACCTACTGACCAAATGGTCACTTGTTTCAAACTAACTGCAAAAAATAGAGTGATAATGAATAAGCTTGCTGTAGAAATCTGGACTCAAAACAAGCATATGATGTTTGTGAATATGTATTGCATTGTACCTGCATTGAATTAAAAATTAACTCTCTTATTAATGTTTGTGAATTGGCATCTGCACTCCTCACTAAAGTTCTTTCATTCTAGGTTGAAGTGAAAAGGCTTCATATTGAAATCAACAGACTTGAAAGCACCTTATCTCAGTATAAGTCAGTAAGTTATTTGCACATATATGTAGACAATCATAAATGTTTTGTCTTTTAAGATTTTATGTTGAGTCCCAAGTGTAAAGCTTTTCTCCTGCCCATTCTGCACATATTGCCTGACAGTTTACTTTATGGGTAGGGTCAAACCCTGTGCATACGCAGCGTATTTGATGCTGCAAGAAATCTGCCGGGCAGCGGGCAATACGCTGCATATGCACTATGTGCAGACACACAGGGCTTTCCCTGCCGCAGCCCTGCGTGTGCAATAAGGTTCAGAGATGGGCTAAGCGCACAGACGTAACTGTCACGCGGCCCGTCTCCGTACCATATTGCACACACAAGGCTGCGGCAGTAAAAGCCCTGTGTGCAGGGGCGTACCTAGAGCATTTGGCACCCAGAGCGGACCCTTTGTTTACAGTCTTGTCCACAATCTACCATATTGTGCCACAAATTCTATTCGTGCCAAAAATTGTGATGCAGAGTGCCAAAATAAACCTACAAACCCATTAAACTCTGAAAGAGGAATGGACGGCCAGTAAATGGGTGTGTTCTCACAACCCAACCTATTTACTATTTAATCCTGCAAATATATGACTGGAAAGGCTGGTCAGAACTGTGAATCTCCATAATAAAGTGGAATCACACAAGTCTAAAACAACATTCCACACTTATAAAAACCCAATACTCTCAGTAAATCAGGAACAATGTGTAACAGAGCACACTGCAACCAACAGCATCCTGCATATAAGTATCTCTAGAAAGGGTCCTGGATGGAAAGTTGCTAGGTCCTAGCCCAGTGTTTGCCAACCAGAGTTCCTCCAGATGTTACAAAACTACTGTCTGGGCATGCTGGGAGCTGTAGTTTTTCAACTGTCGGCGGTACACTGGTTTGCAGACACTGCACTGATCCCTACTAGATGCTGTCACTCTTTGTTGTTTTTATTTCTATCTGTCTCTGTATTATGTCATATGAAATAAGAGGCATGGGATGGTATCGCAGGTGACTTATGCAGCACCCTCCCAATAGGCATATGTGTGCCAATGAGGAAACCTGACAACAATGTCATCTGTAGTTAGGAAAATTGACAAACCATATGAAGAACCTATGTCAAAGCTTCCCTGTTTCATGTCACATGCCCAGAACAAAACAATAAAAATAACGCCTGCTGTATAAAAGGAAACCCTTCCTATTCTATGCCAGGGTCAGTAACACCTTGTATAGTGCCCAGCTGTGATTTGCTTGAACAGGGTTCACAGAGCCTATGACTGGCAGCGTCACTAGATAATCCTGAGGGCAACACTGACACCAGAGAGATGCCAGGCGTTCATCTCCGGTATAGTTATTAGTGATCACGTATGATATCAGATAACTGCAGCCCCGGTCACTTGATCCCCGCACTGAATATCGAGGCGCTATCACCTACTTATACCGGTATATACATTATGGCGCTTATCAAACTACTTACCGCACGTGACTGTACCTGTAGGCGTGGTGAAGGGGGCAGGAACCGCGGTGCTCGTGTCTTGTGACCGAAAGCAGCCATGGCCGATAGCTCTTTTTAGTGTGGGCTCTGGGCACATAACACAGGGCAGCCTATTGAATAGGATTCTGTATGCGCAGATAGTGGGAATTCACAATGGGAGGACTGGAGGGGTGCCAAAGGGGAACTCCTCCCCCTGCTGCTCTGACTCCACAGATACAGGCACCGGGCGGAAAAGCATCTCCACCTGCTGCTCCAGCAGTTTCAGGACACAGGAACCCGGGTGAACTCTCTCCTTTTTTTTCTGGTTTGGCTGACTTATCTATTGGGTACTTTTCCATGTCCGACCCAAGGACCGAATCTCCCCTCACCCCCCCCCGGACAGACAGTCGCCGCCTTAGTCACATACTATTCTTGTATAGGCTGTATGTCTAAAATGCCAAGTGGTTCGGCTGAGTCCACCTGTTCTGCCTTCTCTGCTTCACGTCCCAGTCCTCCTGTGCCTTCTGCCTAGGATGGCTCCCTGAAACGTGCGGTCCCTGACCCACCTCTGGTTTGGGTGTTGTCTCACTCTTTGATGATCTCTGATCTGACGCAGGTTTCCAGGGAGGTGGCTACTGCCTTAAAGTGGTCCTCCTTGCGCTCTCATTCCCGGGAGGCTCATTCAGCCTCCACTGGCCGGCGCTCCCACAAGCCCCCAAGGATCATTTACTCTGACTCCTCTCCCGAGGGGACGTCTCCCTGCCGCTCTCGCTCCCTCTCCCCATCTGTCAGGTGGCACTCTTGCTCTCCTGGAGGCCGCTCCCGTTCCCCGGCCCGCCGTTCAAGGTTTATTACGCCTGGATCTAGAGCTTCCACTGCCCGTTCCCGGTCTCCTCGGGAACTGGAGGACTCTGACCGCACTCAGAGGCAGAGATGCTGTCATCCATGTCGGACATGGTGGACAGTCTGGTTTCAGCTGTTAGGGACCTTTCACCTCCAGGACCCTGGAACATCGGACCCTGATCCAGAAGTTTCCTTCCGCCGCACTCGTCGCACTCACAAGGTCTTCAGTAGCAGAGTTTGACCTGCTGGACGCAGCTTGGAAGCATCCTGAAAAATGGAGCTCCTCCAGATGATCTGGCTGACCTGGCTCTCCAGATCTCCAACACTGGCTATTATCTGTGCTCTGCGTCTCTTAGAGTCTGCACAATGTGCGGCCTTTGCTTCGGCAATTTAGGTTCTATCCGCCGCTCTATGTGGCTAAAAGCCTGGAATGCCAATGCAGCCTCCAAGAAATCCCTTACAGAGATGCCTTTTGATGGCAGCTGCCTATTTTGTAAACACCTAGATGAAATTATTTCTGAGGCTACGGGCGGTAAGAGCTCTCTGCTCCCTCAGAATAAGGTGCTTCACACAGATTCTCCCCGCAAGTCCTCTTCGTTTCGACCCTTTCGGTCCTTTGCCTCGGCCGCCAGGACAAGCCAGAGGCCTCGCAGTCTTGAAAGGCTCCTTCCTTTTAAAGCGCGTCCCTCCTGGAAGCAGGACGTCCGTTCTGGACGCTTTTCCGCCAAACCAGGTACCCACATACCTACCTCCGCCTCAAGGGGGGCCCCCACCAAGTTGTTTTCTCGGGTGGGTGGTCGCCTGTCCCTCTTTCAGGACGTTTGGTTGGCACAGGTCCTGGATTCGTGGGTTCGGGACGTTGTTTCCGATAGCTACCGAATCGAGTTTGGTTCTTTTCCCGGGATCGTTTTTCCAGTCCCGTCCTTCCTGCTATCCCGCCCTGGCTGCGGCTTTTCAGTCAGCGCTCCACACCCTCCTTGCACAGGGGGTCATTGTGCCAGGTACGCCCCAGGAAATTTTTTGGGGGTTTTATTCAAATCTGTTTCTTCCCTAAAAAGGGAGAACGGTCTGTCCAATTCTCGATTTGAAGCTCCACAATCGCCTGCGGCACTTCCAAATGGAATCGAATTTCTGTCTTTGGTTGACATCCGGGATGCTTACCTCCACATCCCCATTTTTCCGTCCCACCAACGTTTCCTCCGGTTTGCCGTCCCTGCAGGACAGTTTCAGTTTGGGGCTCTGCCCTTCGGTCTGGCCACGGCTCCCAGAGTCTTCACCATGGTCTTATCGGTGACCCTGACCGGTTTCAGCTGGGTGATCAATTGGGAGAAATCCAACCTCTCCCTCTCAGTCTATGTTATTTCTGGAGCTTCGTTTAGATACCGCAAGGGCCCGAGTTCTCCCTTCGGACAAGCATAGTACTCACCTGTCTGGGATTCGAATCTTGCGTTTCCCAGAACCAGTGGCCATCTGTTCTTGCATGGCAGTGCTGGGCAAGATGGTGGCGGCCATGGAAGCCGTTCCCGCTCCCTTTGCCCAGTTCCGGTGTCGCCCTCTCCAGTGGGCCATCCTGTCCCTGTGGGAAAAATCTCTCCTGTCCCTCCACCGCCGGATCCGTCTGACCCTCATCTCGTCGTCTCTCCTTTTGGTGGCTCCACTCTCCTTTCTTCCGGGAGGGATGCTCGTTTCTCCCGCTGTGTTGGCAGGTCTTAACGACCGATGCGAGGCCTGGACGGTTCAGGGCCGTTGGTCTCCCCAGGAAGCCTGTCTCCCCTTCAATGTCTTGGAACTTTGGGTCATATTTCTTTGTCTGTCTTCTCCACTGGGAGGTCATCCGGTTCGAGTTCATACGGACAATGCCACGGCAGTGGCATATATCAATCGCCAGGGTGGCACTCGCAGCCTCTTGGCAATGGCGGAAGTGACAAGGATTCTGGTCTGGGTGGAACGTCAGGTTTCCTCCATCTCGGCAATCCACATTCCGGTGGTGGACAATTGGGAAGCGGACTTTCTGAGTTGCTCCTCACCCGACCCCCTTGAGTGGTCTCTACACCAGGAGGTGTTCACAGCAATTTGCGACCATTGGGGGACCCTGGACGTGGACCTCTTTGCGTCCCGTTTAAACGGCAGATTCCCGAGTTCGTGGCCAAGTGCCACGATTCTCTGGCCGTGGACACGTTGGTCATTCCCTGGGCGCAGTTCGCCCTTTCTTATCTCTTCTCTCCGCTCCACAGGGTTCGTCTCGTGACAGACTTTCCCATGCGGCTTCTGGACCATCCCGACCTTCTCTTTCAAGGTCCTTTCTGCCACCCCAATTCACTGCCGCTGTGTTTGATGGCGTGGTGGTTGAAACCGCGGTGGTGAGGGCTCGAGGTTTCTTTGTTCGGGTTATTCGCACCATGCTTTGGACGCGTAGGCCATCCTCTGCTAAGATTTATCATCGCACCTGGTGTGCCTACTTTCGATGGTGCGAGGCCCGGTCCCATTCTCTGGTTGTTTTTTCCTTTCCAAACCTGATTTCCTTTCTGCAGGCGGGACTGGAAACGCGTCTGGCTCTCAGTTCCCTTAAGGGGCAGGTGTTGGCGCTTTCCATCCTTTTTCAACGCCCCCTGGCATCCTACTCTCATATTCGCACCTTCCTTCAGGGTGTGGCTCATGAGGCTCCTCCATACAGGTCCCGCCCACTCCACCCTGGGACCTGAATCTGGTACTCAGCACCTTACAAGGTGCCCCATTTGAACCCTTCAGGTGCGTCTCTCTCTGCTTTCTTTCTTGGAAGGTGTCCTTTCTCATCGCTGTTACCTCCCTCTGACAGGTGTCTGAATTGGCGGCTCTCTCCTGCCGTCCTCCTTTTCTTAGAAAGGAAAAATCCGCTCACCTCTCCATCTAGGTTTGTAGCTGCTATGATTCCTGATTGTTCCAGGTGCTGCCGAGGCGTTGCTGCCGTAGACACGGTGCGTAATGGGAAAAAGGTTTGCTCACTTGGAACAGTAATCTCTCAGCACTTCCAGACACATCAATGTGTATAAAAACACAAACTTTATTTCATCTTCATTGTTTGTTAGTTGTTGACCTGAGGGTCGGTTTCTTGTCAGTGGGTATGTTAGGTTATTTTTGCCTGGGCCTTACTCGGACCTCTGTTGTGTTCTTTTTTTTTTTCTCGGTTCCCTGCTACTGCTTTGGGACTAAACTGATTAGCTCAGAGTCTAGCGGGGTTTATCCTGCCAGGAGGGGCCGACTTTTTTTTTTGTTAATGCCTAGTGTCAGCCTCCTAGTGGCAGATATTCCATGGTTCCTGTGTCCCCCAATGGATCCTCAGAGAAAGAGATTTTTACAGTAAGTAAAGAAAAATTTACTTTTTCCACCTCCCAACAGATTTCTCGCAGTGTCAAAGGGTATTCCAATATTTCATGATTGTTGGCCTACCCTCAGAATGAAGCAGCAGGGGGTGTCGGGTATCTGCACTCAACTGATAAGATATTGACAGCCAATCCCAAGGTGTCATGTTCACCTTATATCTGGGAATTTTATTTTAAGATTTTATGGGTGGTCTGACTTCTTTTTTGTTTCTTAGAAAAAAGAGGCACCATCGGTGATTCAGTGCGGCAATCCCTTGACTCTTTTTACCCTACACAGTGGTGCTCCCAGCCACCCAGCTTTGCAAAGAACTGTAGCCCACTCTGTAGCCGGGGATCAGCTGTGCAAGAAAAAACTGTGAAAGTGGCTGCAGCGCTTAATCAATGCTGTAGCCGATTCCTTCACGGGAGACCCAGAGCAGTGATTCCCCCCCCCCCCCCCCCCCAACCATAAATTGATGGTTTATCACTCACTCATCTTACTTAAATCCTTACCTCACCATAAACACTGATCTCATCTCTGTGAATGAAAGTTGATTAATAAGCGGAATAAAAATAACTATGTTTCTTTCTTAGGATCTAAGTACTTGTGAATATGAGAAGAATAAACTAGCTGATGAGTTAGAGACAAGAAAGGATGAAAGTCGTAAATTAGAGTCCCTCCTGAACCATGCAGAGAATGAAAAGCAGCGGCTTTCAAGTAAACTTGAAAAGCAGATGGTAACAGGTGATTCTTTTGAGTAACAATGTGTCTCAGCAGCTCTAATGTATCTTCTTAGGTTTTTGTGTTAATGCTTAGAAATATGTTGTCAACAGTTATTTACGCCTGCTCTTCCTTTTATATGTGACTTTGGACACCCTGTAATGTGTCATTTTACTTATAATTAAGACAAACTTTGCTTTTTCTGAGTTCTATGCATTGTCTCCATGAGAACAGGATAGAAAAGATTTAACTAATGTTTGTGTGTAAAAGTAAGCATATTTTGTTTTTTATTTACTTTTTATTTTCTTCCCCTCTGCTTTCAGAAAGGGAAATGGTGCTTGAGATTGAGAGGATGCGGACAAAACATGGCATTTTACGAACTGATCGGTCACCTTCTCGACTAGATTCATTTGTTAAATCCCTGGAAGAAGAAAGAGACCATTATAGAATGGAGGTGGAGAAACTGGAGCGAGCGCTTAATCTGAGATCTAGCAACCGGAGTTATTCTCTGCAGGATGCCAGCAGAACACAGAGTTCTCCAGGAAAGGTGAGTCCCATGCATTACAGTAAATCATATCTTCCAATTTGTACACTCAAATGATTTTTTTTCGTAGTTGACACTATGCAATCTTAAGCATGCTTGGGCATTTAAAATGTTGCTCACATACCTTTTTATATATACATTATACATACACCAGTCCCTTAGGGCCTGACTCTGCACATTATGGTATATGCCAAGGTTTAGATCTGTGTAAGGCATCCATGGACTAACCTAGATAAACATGTCAGCTATGTGAACCGGCTTCCCTCCACACACACATCACATGACCCTAGCATTCACTTAGCAGAAGGGTTACATGACATCTATGGCTGACTTAATAGGAATAATGAATTATAGCAATTATTATTGTTAGTCCAATGACTTCTCTACTGTGTTTGTAATCATAAATACAATTCCATCAAGGTTCCCATTGTTTTAACAATGTGCACATGTGCCGCATGTTAGAAATACAAGGCTATTTCAGATTGTAAACATATACATCTCCTTATGGATCCTTTTTTTTTCTCTGTCAGTGTGTCCATTTTATAAGAATTACAGTGAAACTTCTTTGAGACAACTATCTAAGTTTGCACAAAAAAAGTAATCTAACTGGGAGTGGTCCTCACAAAGAAAGAACGTACAGAATGCAGGTCCCCAGCATTGTATGCATTCTAATTCATGGTCCTACTCCCCAGCATGTCTCCCCGTCTTTTTCCTTATCCATGTCATGGCTCACTATCTGATTCACAGCCCCTTGTAAGACCACCAAACTCAGTCTAGAATAGGAATGTCCTTCTCAAATTGGTGATCTTCTCAACCGGTTTCATTTTGTTGTTTTCTGTTGTTTAGGACTCAGGATCCAATGCACAACTTAGGCGTCTCACCAGGGAAAGAGACGATCTCCAGAACATGTTAGATAGGTTTGAAAAACATATGGTTGAGATCCAGTCCAATGTCAAAGTGCTAACAATGGAGAGAGATAAATTCCGATTACTTTATGAGCAGGTAAGGTTTGAATAAAGTTTTAAAAATAACACTAGTAAAAGCAACAAAAGAATCCCATAAACGTCATATATATTATTGTCACACAGTCTGCATATCTGTCAAAATATGAATTCGTACGACCCAGAGTGGTTTGTTAGTTGGTGGATTTTATTACACTTGCTAAGCTTGAATGAAATTTGTGTAGTTTGGACTATGATTATTTCTCAGTCCACTCTGTTCATGAAAATCCTCTACTGTATAAGAAGCCTTCCAGCTTGTACTGCTTCTTATGATAAACTCTGCAGATATGTTCTCATAATGTACTGCTCTATTCTGGGAAAGTATATTTTAATGACAAATCAGTTTTATCATCCATCCATGTCATTCTTTTTAAAGTACCTATAAAGATTATGCATGTGTGTATCAGGGATGTGGAATTCCTATCGCCCGACGCCCGGGACTAGCAGTTTTGGGCGCCGGGCAGGTGAATTTGTCCGGCCCTTAGCCCGGCTTCGGGCAAGCAGGGCCGGACCTGACAAGTGCGGTGGCGATCTGCAGTCTGTATGGAGCGGGCTGCCGACTCCTGCACGCTCCATACTCTGCTGCCTCCGACAATAAAAAACTGTATCCTCGGAAGCAGAGCAGGGGAGATGAGAAGCTGTGTATGTCTTCTCTCCCCTGCTCTGCAAACGTGCGGGGGGGAGATGAGGGGGCGTGGCTTCTTGCTCCCCGTGCAGACCTGCGTCCTCTGTCTTCACTCCCCCCAGCTGTAGCTTCGGAGAGCTGAGGGGAGGTGGCGCGTCTGCACGGGGAGATGCATGCGGCGCTCTGCAGTATGTATGGAGCGGGCTCCGGATTCCTGCCCGCTCCATACTCTGCAGCCCCCGGCTGTTCTCAGTAGCCGGGGGCCGCCGCTAATAGCCAGCATGCGGCGATCGCCGCAGCTGGCTATTAACCCTTTAGATCGCCGATGTCAAAGCTGACAGCGGCGTCTAAAGGGAGATGTGAATGCTCCCTGGTGGGCTAGTGGGGTGGATCGCCCCCCCGCAGCGCGATCCCAGGGAGGCGATCCACTATGGAGGTAGCCGGAGGGCTTACCTCTGCTTCCTCCTGTCCCGACTCTGTCATTGATAGAGCCAGGCTGGACCAGGCTCTATCAATGGATCACAGAGCTCACAGATTAATAGAGTTCAATAGAACTCTATTCATCTGTCTGAGGAATCTAATGATTCCTCATAAGTCTAATAAAGTGTAAAAAATAAAATAAAAAAGTTTTAATAAAAGTTTGAAAGACACATTAACCTAGTGGTCTTCAAACTGTGCCCCTCCAGATGTTACAAAACTACAATTCCCAGCATGCAAGGACAGCCGTTGGCTGTCCGGGCATGCTGGGAGTTGTAGTTTTGCAACATCTGGAGGGCCACAGTTTGAAGACCGCTGCATTTACCCCTTCCATGTTAAAAGTTCAAATCACCCCCTTTTCCTATATAAAAACATGCAAACATAATAAAAATAAACCTATTCGTTATCGCTTCGTGCGTAATTGTACAACCTATTAAAATATAACATCATGTATCCCGTACGGTAAATGTAAAATAAATATCAAACCACAGGTTAGCAATTTTTATAATATCCCATAAAAAAAAGTTAAAAAGCGATTAAAAAGTCAGATCAATGCCAAAATGGTACCGATACAAAAAACAGATTATGGCGCAAAACATGAGCCCTCATACAGCCTGGTATGCGGAAAAAAAAATAAAGCTACAGGGGTTAAAAAATGGCAATTAAAAAAATTAGAAAACGTTCAGAATTAGTAAAACATGACGTAAACGATACAAATCTTGTATCGCTGTGATCAGGCGCCTAAAGTATAAAACTAACATGTTACCTCAACCACAAGGTAAATGGCGCAGAAAAGAAAACCACCAAATCTGCAAAATTATCTTTTACTATTTCAATTTCACTTCGCCAAATATATATATATTTTTTGGTTCAGAAAATGTTATTGAAAAATTAAAAGGTATCCTTATAGTAGGTAGTTATGGGTATTATAGGGCGAGGAGGAAAAAATTAGAGCGTAAAAGCGAAAATTGGCCGGACAAGTGGATCGTCATGAGGGACAAGTAGATTTTGCTCCATTTTAGTCCCGTGGACAAGTATTTTTATAAAATTTCCACACCCCTGGTGTATGCAGATGTGTTGCAGTTATGTGAGTTTTTATGCATGTAGAAGTGGATACCAAGACAATTATTCACTGAAATGAATGGGGCAAGGTGTTCATATGAGCACTGTTGCTATTTATTCATGCTTAAAGGAGTACTCTAGTGCAGAGTATTCCTGCCCGGGCTGCAAAATAAATGAAAATGAACCATCACTCACCTCCCTGTGTTCCCGCGGAGAGCCTCTACAGCTGATCGGTCTTCCGGTCCATCTCCTTCATACTTCCGGGTGTAACGAAGCGTCACATGGCGCTCAGCCTATCGCCGGCCACCGCGATGTTCTGCCTCGGCCGGCGATAGGCTGAGCGCCATGTGATGCTTGTTACACCCGGAAGTATGAAGGAGATGGACCGGAGGACCGATAAGCTGTAGAGGCGCTCCGCGGGAACCCAGGGAGGTGAGTGATGGTTCATTTTCATTTATTTTGCAGCCCGGGCAGGACGGAGCAGGAATACTCTGCACTAGAGTACTCCTTTAAATGATCCTCAGAGAGACGGGCTTAGCTTAGGACTCTCTATGGACCCATACACCACTGTGCTCTTTCTGAGGAAAGCCCAGCAAAACCGATCCCAGTTTAAGAGACACAGTACTCAGCTTAGTACTTTTGCTCCTTTTTTGGCATTCAGTAAGGATCTTATATTACATATCTATACAGGTATACTTAAAATTTACCTGTCACTTTTAAAATCATTTGACATATTGTAGAGAACTATGAAAATTTTTGATTGGTCAGGGTCTGGGTTACATGCACAGAGCTAAGAGAGATTGTGCTTTCATATTGTAGAATATGTCACAAAAAAACGATCTCTGAATCAGAATGAAAGGTAAAAGCATCCCAGAGTTATTAATGCTTAAATGTGACTGGTCAGATGTGCAAAAACCGCTCTGGTCCTACAGTGAAAATTGGCCTGGTCCTTAAGGGGTTAAGGGTAGGGTCTCACGTGCCGTATGTTACTGCATACTTTCCTACCCATCGAAGTCAACGTGTAATCAGCTGAAGAAAACATGTAGCAAAATATGGCACATGTGACCCTACCCTATTAGTCAAAAGTAGTTTTTTTTATGCAACAGTGCCTATTTAAGTTAGTTGCGCAACAATATTGTTTTGAGGTTACCATGTTATAAGTATTAAAGTGAAAGCTAGTTCACCCGCACTAAACCCAATATATTCGGTTACAGTGCAGGTGAACAGCTTTAAAATGAAGTGTTGCTTATAATTATCAGTGAAGTATTTCCTGACTTCTGGCCTTTTATAGCTTTATTCCTATAACGTAGCTCTGTGCAATGGAGGAGGGTGCCCACTCGCCTAGCTTCCCTGACTTTTCCATAGTACCCGTACGGCCCGCTCCAGACATGAAGATGCAAATGGATGATGGTGAGGAAGCTGGTGTCAGGCGCCACTGCCTCGCTACACTCAGAAAGCAGTGATGTCTGCATTCTGCTCAGAGAGCTTTCACACCCACTAGCATCAATTTGCATATTGATAAAGGGGGCTAGCTGAGCAGGTAATATGGAGGCGGCAGGGGAGCTTACTGTGCTTTCTCCCAGTCTCCATTGCTCTGCGCATTAGGGATAAAGGTATAAACTGCCAGAAGTCCGAAAATACTACAATGATGGTTATTCGTAACACTACTTTTTAAAGCTGTTCACCTGAGCTATAACCCAATATATTGGGTTTAGTGTGGGGGGGAACAAGCTTTCAGTTTCTCTGCAAGAAGAGCTTATCTACATGGTTATTTGCCAGCTACTATTCCTATGGAGATCTTTTAAATACATGAGTTTAATTTTTTTAATATTCCAGTATAAAATATTTGTAATTTGTTCATTTTCAGGCCCAGAATGAGCTGACGTTGACTAAACAAGACTTGTCTCCTTTCCGCAAAAGTGCTCAATCAGGCAGCGAATTGCGCCATCTTGTGGAAGAAAGAGATCTAGTCCAGTCAGACTTAAGACAAATTCAGGATGAGAATGAGGGACTCAGAGACAAAATGAAGGTTAGGATGTTTTTTGTATGTTTCCATTATGGTCTTATCTTATGTTAAGATGGATGAGGGTGATGTAGCATAGAAGCACTATAATCACTTAAGTTCCAAGTTATATTACTTAAGCATATATTAATACTGTATATAAATAGTAGATGAAATACTAGCCTACATACCTGTTTTCTATATAACACATGATAAACCTCATTATTTATAAACCACATTTTCTTTTTCTTACTTTCATGAAATTCACAATGAAATGTAAATCCAGTATACTTTGTAGTGGCACAGTAAGAATATTGGTGGAGATACCGTATTTATCGGTGTATAACACGCTAAATGTTTTTGCCTAAAGTCTATGTGCGTGTTATATGCCGATAAGCTGCAGCAGTTCAATGATTTAAAGCGGGCGCTTTAAATCTATCAACTGCAGTGGCTTTTGCAGTTCCAGAGACCTGCCATCGCTGCCCGCTTCTCTGCCCCTGCCTATCCTGGGGTCCACAGACCGCCGCCGCCACTGCCCCATTGCCTCCCCCATCCCCGGTTTTATAATTACCTGTTCCTGGGGTCCGCGCTGCGTCTGGCTCCGACGGTCTCCTGCGTTGTTGCTATGCACGGCGCAATGACGAGTGACGTCTTCAACGCAACGTCACCGTCAGTGGCCCGGCTCATAGTGACAGCTAAGGACGCCTCCGGAGCCAGAAGCAGCGTGGACCCTGGGAACAGGTAATTATAAAATCGGGGATGGGGGAGGTAATGGGGCGGCGGCAGTCTCTGGATAGCTAGGGGTAGAGAAGCGGCGGCCGCAGGACTCTAGACCCCAGGAAAGGCAGGGGGAGAGAAGCGGGCAGCGACCGCGATCTCTGACCCCGCAAAAGCCGGCGCTTCTGCGGGGTCAGAAACAGTCTATCAGGGTATACATATGCACACACACGTACACACACGCACCCTCCTTTTACCAAGGATATTTGGGTAAAAAACTTTTTTTGCCCAAATATGCTTGGAAAAATTAGGGTGCGTGTTATAGGCCGGTGCGTGGTATACCCCAATAAATATGGTATATCAAAACCTGTGTAGAGGTAGAGCGGTGACACTGCCCATAGCAACCAATTAGATTTCTTCTTTCATTTTTAAAATTGCCTCTGAAAAATGAAAGCTGGAATCTGGTTGCTATGGATAACTGCAGTGCTCTACCTCTACACAGGTTTTGATAAATCTCCTCTATAAACGTATCCATCTAGAATTTAACTGCATATACATCTCTTAAAAGAGTAGCAGCCAATATACATGTATTTTGGGAATCCAACACTTTATCTGATTTGTCAGTGCACTCAGTATTGGCCAAAAGTCCTGTTGTTATCATGTAAATTCTCATCTCCCCTGCTCCGCACCACTACCCTTTCTGACAACAGGCAACTCTGACAACACTTCAACATCCACGTAGTATCAGGTTTTTCTTTTTATTTATTTATTTTACTCAATATTCAAGCTAGCTAATAAAATGACAGCCTGACAATGATATGCACCTAAGCCAGTTTTTCCCAACCAGAGTGCCTCTAGCTGTTACAAAACTACAACTCCTAGCATGCTGGTAGTTGTAGTTTTGCAACAACTGGAGGCACCCTGGTTGGGAAACACTGGCCTAGGCTATGTGCAGGCATCCATTAGACATTACTAGACAGTGCTGTGCATGTATTATATAGTTCACATACACTGCACCTGCTATGTGGATCTGTGCCAAAGCAATACTAAGGGAGGGAGACACTTTGTAAGCTTTACATAGTGGAGAGATCTAGATTGAGTGGCACTGAGGTAGAGAATGTGCTATACAATATAATTGAAGATTTTCCTACCCTTGGTGACGGAAAATATAGATTCTATGAAAGACAGGAGGCGAACATTGCTATAACTTCTTTTACTGTGTTCCAAATAGCAGCAAAGTTATTTAAATATAATACTGATAAAATATATATACAATATATATACAGAAAAAACTTGAAATGCATATAGGTACAACCAAGAATGCTATCTAGTGCTCAACCAATCGGAGCGTAGTCCTGGTATGCTTCCTCTTCTTTGATGCCATGTAAGAGGTTTAAATACTGTATGAAAGAAAGTCTTAAAACAAGTGTAAAGTAGACATCATGGTCCAAAAACAGCAACAGGAAAAATTGAAAGGGTTCCAACGGGAATTCATCAGGATGAAGAAATTCTGGTAGATGGATGTAGAAGATATTTCCATCTTGAGGGTAGGAAACTAGGTCAGAAGAATAAACTTGAGAAGGGTGTGGTAGCCACCGAAGTCAATAAGCTGTAAAGAGAAAAAATATACATATAATAGAAGGGATGGGTTAAGGAAGGGATAATGTTCGCCTCCTGTCTTTCACAAAATCTATATTTTCCGTCACCAAGGGTAGGAAAATCTTCAATTTCATATCAGACAGGAGGCTCACATTGTTAGTTTAAAGCTTTAACCAAAACAATAATAATATACAATATAAATTAAAGGAAAATATATGTTAAGTGATAGATAAAGAAACATGAGATTCAGGTCGGAAATAAAATGTCCTAAAAGTAGACTCTGAAGACTAGTTGGCAGCTTTAAGTAAGGCTGGGTTCACATCACGTTTTTGCCATACTGTTTTCAATCCGTTTTTCTAAAGAAAACCGTATGGCAAAAAAAAAGGATGGAACAGTATGGGAAAAAGTAAACCGTATGCGTTTTTAAACTGTATACGATTTTTAAAAGTGCATACAGTTCCGTCCGTTTTTATATAATAAAAAAACTTACGTTTTTGATAATTTTGTCCATTTTTAATGGGAGGGGTGTTGGGTGGGGACTTTAGGATGCAAATGCGCATGTGCAAAGTAAAAACCGTATACGGTTTCCCGCATGGAACTGTATACATGTGCGTTTCCCATTGACGTCCATGTTAAAAAAAACATTTGCGGTTGCAGTACGGTTTTTAAACCGGAGACAAAAACGTGGTCAACCACGGTTTTGACCTGATATCAATTAAGCAATTAGAGGAAGTTGGTTGGATAGTAGAAGGGGATGAGGATTCCCGGAAGGATCTAGAAGGAGAAATGGATGATTCGGGATGATCCTCGGAATGTCGATTAGCATCCCTAGAATCTGGGGTAACCAAGATTGTGTTGGCCACCAAGGGGGGGATCAACACAATGGTTGCTTTTTGATATAATACCTGAAGGAGGACTCTCGGAATGAGATTGAAGGGAGGAAAAGCGTAAAGAAGGGAATCTACTCCCAAGGCATCTGAATCTGGTCGCCAACTGAAGAAGAATGGAAGTTGAGGGTTGAGGCAAGATGCAAATAGGTCCAAGTGAAGAGGACCCCAAAGATGATTGATCTGGAGAAAGATCTCGGGATCCAGTCTCCAATCGCTGTAATCGGTCAGATAACAGGAGTTCCAATCTGCCACCGTATTTGAAAGACCAGGTAGGTATTCTGCTTTTAAGACAATATTCCTGTCTAGGCAAAAGGGCCAAAGGTCTTTGGTCAAGTTGGCTAATATTTCTGAAGTTGTGCCACCTAGGTGGTTGATATATTGAACCGCGGAAATATTGTCCATCCGAAGGACACAACTATTGGATCTGTGTTTGACGAAACTTCTTAAGGCAAAAAAGCCTGCCAAAAGCTCCAGACAATTGATATGAAGGAGTTCTTCCGAAGGAGACAATTTTCCTCCTGTTGATAGGGGACCGCAACGAGCACCCCAGCCTTTGAGACTCGCATCTGACTCTAAAATAAGATCCGGATTGGAGTGGAAAATCGTTTTTCCATTCCATTCCTGAATATGACGAAGGCACCAAAGAAGTTCTTCTTTGGCGTCGGAAGAAAGAGAAATTTCGTCGGAATATCCCCAGCCCTCTCTGATGTTGGATCTTGAGTCGTTGAAGGGCTCTGAAATGAAGAGGGCCGGGAAAATGATTGATTTGAGGCGGCTAGAAGACCCACAATGCGAGCAATTGCCCGAAGAGTTATTAATTCTTTGAGGAGAGATCGAATCTCCTTTCTGATGACTTTCAGTTTCTTGAGAGGAAGAATCAATAGGGCTGTATGGGTGTTCACCAAAAAACCCAAAAATTCCACTTCTTGAGTAGGAATAAATACAGACTTGTCTCGATTTATGAGAAAACCTAGATAGGTCAAAAGATGTAAAGTCCACTCAATATGAAGTTTTGCGAGGGAGATAGACGGAGCCATACTTAAAATATCGTCCAAGTAGATAATTAGGTGTACGTCACGGGAGCAAAGGGCAGCTATGAGGGGCGGACGAGAGGCTGAAAGGGAGACAAGTAAATTGCCATTTTTTGATTGTTCCAAATGAATTGGAGAAAAGGTTGAAAAGAAGGGTGAATTGGAACTGTGAGGTACTCATCTTTTAGATCAATTTTTGTTAACCAATCTCCTTGAAGGAATAGATCTCTCAGAAGATGGATACCCTACATCTTGAAATGTTGGTATCTCACAAAGTTGTTTAAGATCTTAAGATTTATGACAGGCCTGTGACCACCGTCTTTCTTTTTTTACTAAGAAAAGATTACTAATGAACCCGGGAGAGTTTAAAGGGATTGGAAGTATAGCGTTTTTGGAGTGCAGGTCTGCAATTTCTTTCTCTATTAATATTTAATCGGCAATTAAAAAACAAATGGGATGAGGGAGATAAGTTTGAATCAGTTTTGAGACAAATTCTATGTGGGAACCCAATACAGTATTTAGGATCCAGGTGTCGGAAGATATCAGACTCCAGTTTTGGAAAAAATGTATGAGTCTTCCGCCCACTGGAATGTGGGAAAAAAACTGAAGAGAGAGACTTACCTGGGGGAGGTCTGGAGTGGAATGAGGGACGCTGTCCTCTTGACCTCCTGGGAAGACCTCTGTATGGGAAGAACGGACAGGGTTGTGAGGATGGGAAGGAAAAGGAAGAAGGAGCCTCTAGGTTGAGGTATGAAATGGGGACCTCTGCTGGGAAAGTGGCTCCAACCTTTCCCAGCTCTCCCAAAAACTCTGCTTAGGAAGACTCATAACTGAGGCTTGAGCCTTATCTAGTGTGGAGAAAAGGCCCACATATTTGTTTATCTCCTTGATGAAATTATCACCGAATAGGAGGCCATCTGTTGAGGAGGACAAATCAGAAGAAGTCAAATTGGAAAGCTGAGGGTCCAGCTTCATAAGCACGACACAGCGCCGTTCTGTGCATATTGCGGAATTTGTATTGCCAAATATACACATGGCCCTTTGGGCCCAACCCCTCAAGATGTTGACATCTATCGGATTGCCAGTGGTGGTAGACTCTTCGGATAAGTCCAGTATTTTTGTTAAAGGACCTAGAATATCCAGGAACTTGTCCTGGCAATTTTTTAGAGAGCGATCAATGCCCCTTTTTGGTATTTTTCTTGATTTTTGCAGGAATTTGATCATCACCGGGTCTATTTCGGGTGTTTGAGTTGCATTAAGAGGAAGTGAAGGTCGAGGGCATTCAGCCCTGAGCTTACTTCTATCCTTCTTATCCAGTCCCTTTTTCATCCACAGTGATAAAGTTTGGGCCACCTGTGGGTTAGGTACCCATTCCCCAGAGCGGGGATGTTAAAAGGGGTACTCCGGCACTAAGACATCTTATCCCCTATCCAAAGGATAGAGGATAAGATGCCTGATCGCGGGGGTCCCGCCGCTGGAGACCCCCTTGCACGCAGCACCCCGTTAGAATCAGTCCCCGGAATGTGTTCGCTCTGGGTCTGATTACTGGCGATTACGGGGACGGAGCATTGTGACGTCACGGCCCTGTCCCCTTGTGATGTCATGCTCCGCCCCCTCAATGCAAGCCTATGGGAGGGGGCGTGACAGTAAGATCACGGGGGTTCTTGTTCTTCGTGATCTTGCTGTCTAGGCTTGCATTGAGGGGGTGGATCGTGACGTCACACGGGGGCGGAGCCGTGACGTCACAATGCTCCGTCCCCATGATCGCCAGTAATCAGGCCCGGAGCGAACACACGACGGGACCCCCGCGATCAGGCATCTTATCCCCTATCCTTTGAATAAGGGATAAGATGTCTTAGCGCCGGAGTACCCCTTTAATGTGCAACGGGTCGAAAAAAGGTACCTCCGCACTTTCATATAAGGTAGAATCATTTGGAGAAGAATCCTCAATATCATAATCACTTCCCTCTGTATCCTCAGGATGATAAGAGGGGTCATCTGTATCTGAATAAACAGATTCCTCAGAAGAGGAGTTATCATGCACAGGTTCTTCACTGTGTAAGGTCTTTTTTTGCCCTTTTACTATGTACTTCCTCAAGGGCTGAGGTTTGAGAGTGCGACATATGGGCACTTGCAGAAAGACTGCACGCTGGGCGTGAGTCTGCATCAATATCCCGATTTTCCCTGGGAATAGGGTTTATATTGCCAACCAAAGATTGAATATTATTTGTGGAATGTCTTTTTAAAGACTTTTTGAATGTTTGAGGGACTGTGCGGAGACCTGAGCAGAGGTCTGGGTCATCACCATGGTGACCAATTTGGCAATTTGATCATGTACAGAAGCCATAGCATCATTAACAGCTACTCGTACAGACCGAGACACAGATTGGTTCACAATGGCCTGAATCTGGTCACCAGATACATATTCCACATCATTCAGTGATTGAAGATATTATAAATAGGCATTGAAAATGTTGTAGATAGATAAAGAAAAATGTATATGTAAATAAATTAATTAAAAGTGTGTGTATATATATGTGTGTGTGTGTGTATATGTGTGTGTGTATATATATATATATATATATATATATATATATATATATATATATATATATAATTATGTATTATGTGTGTATATATAATTATGTATTATGTGTGTATATATAATTATGTATTAATATATTGTAAATAAATATTGTAAATACATTTAAAAATAATTAATAATAGATATAATAGGATAAAATATATTATAATAAAGGGGTAAAATGATGGAGGACAGGAGACTCAATAAGGGAGATAGGGCAGAGGTAACCTGTGAAGAAAAAATAAATGTGTTGTAATATATAAAACAGCCAGAAGGGGGCAGTATATGACTAGGAATAAAAAAAACGCACCAGTAATCACAAGGGAACCGGAGCTCATTGAAAATAGCCCAAGGCAATGTAATAAAGAAGGGTCGGAGCAGTGAGCTGAAGCAGCTATGAAGAGACAATCCAAACGCAGTGTGAGGAGAAGAAAGGCGGGAACGGCTCGCGCTGATAACCAACGGGCCAAGATCACGCAAGAGTACTGAAGACAAGCAGGTGAACTAAGGTAAGCGGCGGTGAAGGGAAATAAAAGTGCGTCACTAGTAAATGGCAGTTGGGGGGAAAATGGCAGCTAAGGAAAGGCACGGAAACAAGGGGAATGATGAATGAGGAAATATATATATATATATATATATATATATATATATATATATATATATATATATAGAAAACAAGGAAAAGGTTGAAAATATGTAAATAATAAGGAATTGATTAAGAACAGTAACATTAAAGAAAAAAAAGGGGGGATAATACAATAAAATAAATGAATAATAAACAAGAAGAAGACAAAATAGATAATATTATGATAATATAAGAAAAATTTATGGAAAAAAAAAGTATTTATTAGGAAAAATATTTGATGGGAAAAATTTCAGGAGAGCTAGACTTATCTTGTTAACAGCTGGAACAGCAGCAAAGAGGAAGCATACCAGGAAGTGTCATCTGATATTACCTGGACTATGCTCCAATTGGTTGAGCACTAGATAGCATTCTTGGTTGTACTATATGCATTTCAAGTTTTTTCTGTATATATATTTTATCAGTATTATATTTAAATAACTTTGCTGCTATTTGTAACTCAGTAAAAGAAGTTATAGCAATGTGAGCCTCCTGTCTGATATGAAATCAGAATTGTAGTTTTCAGTTTCTGCTTCAACTGAACCGTGACATTTATGATGTTTGACAAAATGCTTTATTTTGGAAATCAATTTTAAGTATTGTTTCTTGGACAGTTTTATGCACAGTTGATTTTACAATTTTGGTTTACAGGTTCAGCAGGAAGTTTTCACCTCAGAGAGGTTTACGCTGGCCCAAAAGACTACTGACTTAGAAAGCACAATACATATGGTAAGTCATTTTTTCCATTAGAATTATGAGGGGTTACTTGCTAGTTCTTGTGTCAAGCACCTGGAGGTATAAATCTGGCCTGTGTTTTTTAAATGGGAAATTCTTACCCAATAACATAATAGGATCTAAAGAGCTTAATAAAGACAAAGTAAAGTGAACGAAGAATCCCTGGCTTGTATTGGACAGAACCTCTCACACTATTCATCTTGTGTCATTTGTGACTTGAATTCTGTTTTTCATTTTGATTTGTAGCTGGAAACAGAACGGTTGGAATTAAAAAGCTCCATATCTGAGCTGAAGGAGAAGATATCATCTTTAGATAACATAAACCGATCACAATCCATTACATTGGCCCAGACACAGGAAGATTCTTCACAGTATAAAGCTGAATTAATTTCTGTAAGGTTAGTCTGGATGACCACTACATTTAGTGTTTTATGTATTTTTTCAATAATTAAAGTATGAATTGGTTGGAAAAGATCTATCAAAAGAAAAAGCGGAGTATTTGCCCATAGCAGCCAGTCTGGTTGCTGCTTTTGCACGCTCATTTTCTTTTCAGTTATGTACACAGCTTGTACTTGGAGAAAGTAGAAATCCGTGCATTTAAAATGTTTTATGCACTGTTGCAGAAATGTTTACTTCTTCAGTGCCTTGTGTGTATATGTGTGTGTGTGTGTGTGTGTATATATATATATATATATATATATATATATATATATATATATATATATATATATATATATATATATATATATATAATATATATACAAGTCTATATATATACAAGTCTAATATTCCAGCTTTTGTATATGCCTCCTTTTGACTTTACTTACTGTGTAAAAGTAAAAAAGTTACACAACGCTGTAAAATCTAAGTGCACAGGGTTTGTTTGTTTGTTTGTTTGTTAGCTATAGTATAGGTTAGGTCATAACAAGTCTATGTGCAAAGTTTTTTTTTTTTTTTTATGCTTTGGATACTTTCTTAGAGGGTGTATAGGTCGGTAAATGGATATACATGCATATAGGGTTTTCCTCCCAAATGTTCCCACACTAGACAACAAACATCCATGTGTTCTCAGTAGTGAAAGGGTAATAAGCCGCTGGGAGTGGCTTCTTTCCTGTGACAGTAAAAGGCATGTTTATATCGAAGATTCACAATTCTTTATTCAACATCTGTCATTGGGTCCTTGTCAGGACATCCAGGTAAACATTATGGAGGAGATTTAACAAGCTCCGTAGTAGATTTTTTTTGCGTTAAAAAAAGTCGCACGTACTTGCGCTCGTGTGACTTTTCTATACATGCTGCGACTTTTTGAATTTTGCTTACTCCAAAGCACATTTCTGAAATCTGCTCACGTAGTAACTTTGTAGTAGTCAAGTATTTATCAAATGTGATAGTTGCTATTTATGAAGAAAAAAAGTTGCATCTCCATTTAAAAGCCGCATATGTATTCAAGGTCCAACCTGGCTTACAGAAAGTGCATACGTCCGCAGAAAAGGACATTAACATCCACTTTAACTACTGTTCTTGTTCTGCATCATGAAACCAAGCTACTACATTAATGTTATTGTTAATTAGCCATGTACCGAGCCGTGTTTTTTTTTTTTTTGTGGCTTCACTATTCTTTATGTGCCTGTTGGTGCTGCGCTGTCTTCCTTCCTGACGTAAACTCTGGCCTCAGCTCAGCGACACAAGACTCCACCCACCAACGTCACAAAATGCGGGCTCAAAATTAAACAAAAAATATTTTTTTTATATTAATTTTTGAGGATGGTGGATGGTTTGTTGCGTGATAGTTGGAGTGCAGAAATTTAGTGGCAGACAGGCCAGTCAGGGTGTCACCTGATGCAGTACGCCCCCCCTCCCCACCACTCTCTAGCATCACTACTGGTAATAAAGGGTAGATAAAGAACTTCGGCTATTAACATAAGGGAAACATTTAGTGCTTTTAAAAATGCTTTTGTATGCGGTTTGCTTACGTGTGATTTATTTATCAACGTCTTGCGACTATTTGATAAGTAGGTCGCATGTAAGCAAAAGTAAGTTAAGAAAAAATTGTCATATAAAAGCCATCCGTTAGAAAAGAATGTTAAATCTCCTTCCTAATGTTTATGGGTACCCTCAGACCCTCTTAAAATGTTGTGTTATTTGTGATACAGGTTATTGAATGAGCAACTTCAGAAGTCTATGGAAGAACTCCAGCATCGTCTTATTGTAAAATCCAATGAGATACAGTTATCACAGGAAGAGATAGGGACTTTGGAAGAAAGAATAGGTAAGTTGTATACAGATATGAGATTTTACCCTTTTACAAATATTATCTAATATTACATAATTGTCATACTGTCTTATGATCTTTAATGCGTTACTGTCGTTGGAAACATCTTTTTTCCATGTAATACTTCCTTAAAAACTAAGCATTTTTCTAATATATTTCATTAAAAATTAGATTGCTAAAGATTTGAAAAATGGTTTTAATAAAATGGCCACAAGGGTCTTGAATTTCAAGCCATCAAAAAAGGACCTTTCTGTGAGGGGAGGGGGAGGGAAGTGTGGTTATAGCCATGCTGTGCCTCAGAGCAGTGTATAATACAACTTTCATTCTTATTTATATGCAAAATGGTTTCTCTTTGGTCATTTTATGAACTTATTTCTTGTGTATTTTGCACCATATACATTCAACATGGCTGCTTTAGGGTTATAAAAAGCATGCATTTTGGTCACAAAGCTGCGAAAATTTCAAAATGTTAATTTTTTTTTTTCCACAAAATGCAGATTTTTCTTCTGTACTTGCACCATTTAGTTTCACATGGTTGCATTAGGGTTATATAAAGCATGCACTTTAGGTAGAAAGCTTTGGAAATGCTAAACAATTTGTGCAGACCTCATGACAGGTAGAGGGGAGGAAAGGTGCTCCTCATGCTTCTGGAGAAACGCCCCCAGCCTCCCAGAGAAATGCAAAAAGACTCCTCACAGTAATACATAGATCAAAAGGGATTTTAAATATGAACACATGATTATTATTATGCATACAGGTCTTAGGGCAGATTACTACACTTAAGCATTTTTTGTAACGCTTTAAATAAAATGTAATATTTTACAAAGGTATGTTTAACTATTTTTGCTTTTAACCTTTTAAGGTGAATTAAATCACAAGGTATCTGTTCAGGCAACTGAAATTACTGCTCTAAAGAACACAATTTCTGTCTTGGACAAGGAAAAAGATAACCTACAGGAAGAAGTGGATGAGAAGACAGAACGTGTAGCTTGCTTAGATGAGAATCTAGGCAATAAAGTATGTTTATTTGGGTCAATTTTCTCTGGGGAATCTCTCACATCTTCTAAACAATTGTTTTAATAGTTTTTATCTCTTCCAGGAAAAATCAGTAACTAACTTACAGCAAACCCTTTCCCAGCTTGAGGCTGCTGTTGAGTAAGTATTTTAATATGTATAATGCATATAGTAAGTTAACCCCTTAATGACCAAGCCCATTTTCACCTTAAGGACCAGGCCAATTTTATATTTGTGTTTTCGTTTTTTCCTCCTCGCCTTCTAAAATCCATAACTTTTATATTTACATCTACAGACCCATCTAGAGGCTTGGTTTATTGCGTGACCAATTGTTCTTTGTAATGAAACCTCTCATTTTACCATAAAATGTACGGCAAACCCAAAAGGGAGAAAATTTTAATGAGAACCAAAATTTTGCACATTTTGGAGGGGTTCGTTTTCACACTGTACAATTTACGGTAAAAATGATGTGTTCTTTATTCTGTGGGTCAATACGATTTAAAATGATACCCATGGCTAGATACTTTTATATTTTTGTACCACTTAAAAAAAATCTAAAACTTTTTGTACAAAATCAGTAATCTAAAATTGCCCTATTTTAACCACCTGTAACTTTTTCATTTTTCCGTATATAGGGCGGTATGAGGGCTCATTTATTTCGCCGTCATCTGCATTTTTTTTAGATCTCATATTTGCATATATAAAACTTTTAGATAATTTTTTATAATTTTTTTTCTTTTGTGAATAAAATGTGACAAAAAAGCACACCATTCACCGTACGGGATCATTAACATTATATTTTGATAGTTCGGACATTTACGCACGCGGCGATACGAAATATGTAAAATATTTAAAAAAAAATATTACACTTTTTGGGGATAAAATGGGAAAAACTGACAATTTTTATTGGGAGAGGGGATTTTTACATTTTTTTTTTACTTTTTATTTTTACATTTTTCAACTTTTTTTTTTTTACACTTTTTATGTCCCCATAGGGGACTATCTATAGCAATCGTTTGATTGCTAATACTGTGCAGTGCTATGCATAGGACACAGCACTGCTCAGTATTATCGATGATCTTTTGCTCGATCTCGGACCAGAGCAGAAGACAGCCGGAGCCAGGTGAGGGGACCTCCGGCCGCCATTACAGATGATCGGATCGCCGCGGCAGCGCTGCGGGCCATCCGATCATCCAATCAAAGTACCGCAGATGCCGTGATCTGTATTGATCACGGATGTCGGCCATTACAGGCGGGTCCCCGGCTGCTGCTAGCATCGGAAGGGTGCTCGCGGTCATACACAGGAAGTACCGCCAAACCAGGACGTACATTTACGTCCGTGGTCGTTAAGGTGTTAAAGGCTATGGACACCTTTGACAAAAAAAATTAATTTTCTCGGTCGCTTCTTCATTGGGGAACACCTTACTGATGGCTGACACTAGGAAAAAAAAGTCGGCTCCTCCCTGGCAGATTATACCCGCCCACCTGCAGTGAGGTAATCAGTTTTAGATAGTGCCAGTAAGGAGGCAAGACACAGGTCTGGGTGCTCCCCAGACCTGGTCATTTTTATTATTTTCTAGTAAGGGCTGTTTAGTTAGATTTCATTACTCCCTTTTGTTTCCTTTTTTCAGGTGGGGGTTCAGGAGCATGGCGCTCCCTGTTCTCCCATATGCGGCTAAGGGGCACGGGACATAAAATACAAATGCACAGTTAACCCCTTCCCACCAACAGCATATGCGGCTAAGGGGCACGGGACATAAAGCTAAATGCACTGTTAACCCCTTGCCGCCAAAGGCCAGCGCCTGGGGTTGCACCTAGGGTCCGGGTCCCCCTCTTTTCTCTGCTCGTCTTGGTCTGTAGCAGCATGAGGTGATGCAGGTGACTAAAAAGCTTGCTGAAGACGTCTTGAGGTTAGTATAAGAATAAGAAGACAGGTGACAGGTATAGGAAGATAGGTGAGTATATATATATATATATCAAAGGAAGGCAGCGGCACTCACAGAATGCAGGTGAATAGTGTGTTGCTTTATTCACAAAGCATCAAAATAGCGACGTTTCAGCCTTCTCACAAGGCCTTTGTCAAGGCTTGACAAAGGCCTTGTGAGAAGGCTGAAACGTCGCTATTTTTGATGCTTTGTGAATAAAGCCACACACTATTCACCTGCATTCTGTGAGTGCCGCTGCCTTCCTTTGATATTTACCTGGGACTTGGGACTGAGTCAACCAGCAAACACCATCCTTCACACCGTAGTGCTGCCCGTTTCTTTTTACTATATATATATATATATATATATATATTTATTATGCATACTGGGTCCTGTGGAGGACAGCTGCCGGCATTTTTCAGCGGCTTCCTCCACAGGGGTTCTCACAGCTTTTTTCCCAGGTGCCGATCGCACTGTGCAATGCCCGGCGGCGGTATATGTAGAATTCAGCCACCGGGACTTAGGATTCTGGCGGCGCATAGCTGCCACTCCTATTTCCCAGTCCACTGGGTGAGGGGGTTATGTCGCCCCCGTTCCAGCGCACGGTCCAGAAATAATGGCAGTGCATGGCTCCGCCCTCCTTCTTCCCTGTGTTAGGAACAGAGAGGCCAGGCAGTGCCTCCCCTCCGGCTCACGCCACGGCCTCTACTTACGACCGGTGGGTGCTACCTGCATTCGTTTTGCTGTGAGCTGAGTTAAGCTCCACCCCTCCACCATGCGAGTGTTGGAGGTGCTCTGTAGCAGAGCGGCTCCATCTGCCCCCCTGCGCTGCGGTCCGTGGGAGCTTAGCCTCGGAGCTGTGTGGCGGCTTAGCAGGTGCTGCTAGGCATTCTGCTCCATACAGTCACAGCTCCTGGGGCTGCCCTCAGACCATTTGCTTATATTGCACCCCTTTTTCTATTGCAACCTTGTCCGGCCATATCATATTTTTATACATAGTATATTTCTGGGTCTCTCAGACACTTTGGTGGTGTTTGGCACCCTCTTGTTGCCAATACTTGGATAGCAATTTTATTTTCATTGCAGCCTTAACTGGCCTTATCTTTTTTAATCCGGCATTGTGGCTCCCTGTCGTGGAGCATATGAAAACCGCCAGGGATTCAAGTCTCCTTGGAACCTGAGGGTCATATTCCAGCAATAAATTCCCTTCTACTACTGAGTGCCATACAATGAGCAAGTTCTTTTGTGTTCCTGCCAGACCCTCAGGTTTCTTTTAAGATTCTTCATCTGTCCCGTCTGCAAGCCATTCATACTTGGTGTGTTTCTTGGCATGTCATGCTATGGGATTCCCTTTTCCACAGGCTATCGCATCCGCGGCTAATGCTACGGATCCCCTCATCCAGCGCACGGTCCTCAGGGGAATAATCCTGCGTGGGCATGGATTAGACCTGATATTATTATGCCAGACAGTAGTCTCGCCTGTTACTCATTTCATGGCTGCCGCATCCACGGCTCACACTCGGTACCCCATTGCTGGTGCTAGGTGCCCGATAGAGTGACCCGTAGTATACTATGGACCCTTACCAGTAAACCACACTGTGGTCTGTATGGTTTTTCTCTGCCGCCGGAGGCGTCCAATGGAGTGTTCCGTTGTCTCCTAGGGACCCATACCAGTAAGTCAGACAGTGGTCTACATGGTTGCCTACTCCGCCTGTCATACATCACACGGTTGATGTGCCTACGGCTGGATTCCGGTTCCTCTCTACTTTGCGAGGTTCCGACAGAATGAATCGTTGTCTACTATGGACCCATACAAGTAAGCCAGACAGTGATCTGCATGGTTGCCTACACCGCCTGTCATACCTCAAGCGACTGATGTATCTACGGCTGGAGCTCCGGTACCTCACTACTGTGCGAGGTGCCGACGAAATGACTCATTGTCTTCTATGGACCCATACCAGTAAGCCAGACAGTGGTCTGCATGGTTTCCTACACCACCTGTCTCGCATCTCATGGCTGGTGTATCTGCGGCTTGACTTTCGGTACCTCACTACTGTGCGAGGTGCCGCCGGAATGACTCGCTGTCTACTATGGAACCATACCAGTAAACCAGACAACTGCATGGTTTACTACACTGCTTGTTACACTTCTCACGGCTGTTGTGTCTGCGGCTGGAGTTCCGGTGCATCACTGCTGTGCGGGTGCCCGAAGGTGTGATTTGATGCCCACTGTGGATCCACGCCAGTCAACCAGACAGTTGTCTGCATGTTTTCTTCTGCCGCCTGTCACACGTCGCACGACTGATGTTTTTGCGGCTGGAGTTCCAGTACCCCACTGCTGTGCGCTGTATACGTAGTACTGACCCAGCGTGTCCCACGGACACTATAAGGGATGTCAGGGATACATTCCAAGGATCCTCTGCCTCCCTCTATCTCCCAGGGCGCGGGGTTTCTCAGCCTCACCCCCCTTCCAACTTTGACAAAGGGGTACAGTTATCGCCTGTCTGACTTTTCCTTTTTCGCCAAACGCATGTGTTCTTGTTCAGCCAGACTGTTGTCTACACTGTTTCCGCCGCCATCGTTCACTAACCTCTGGGCTGCCACGGACATAGCCAGTTTTCCTGTACCCCACGGCTGGGTGAGGGGTCTGAAGTAGGGTCCCTACAGGTATTCGGGATTGATACCAGTCGGACAATGCTTCATCTGTTGGGTTTTTCTTCTCCACCAGGTCGCCCGTTGGCTAGGCTGCACTCTAGTACCCCGCTTTCTGTGGGAGGTTGAATGGAGTGACCCCAAGGGCTTAGGAATCCTATGCCTGCTGGCCAGACGGTTTTCCACATCTTTTCCCTACTAAGTTGGGTCCACTACCATACACCTTCACCCTGTTGACGGTAGTTCAGGTTACACACTGCTATGGTGTAGTTTCTAGTGAGTCACCCCATGTTGCCCCATGGGCCTTATACAATTCACCATGTACTGGTTTACAGGGTTACCTACTTGGTCAGGCCCCCCTCTGCTGCCTGCCACTCTGTCTACCAGCTGGTACCTCACTTCACTGTGTGTTTCCGTATGCGGGACCTGGCGTGGCAACGGTTTCTTTTTCCACGTAGCCAGACTGTGTCTGCCTGGTGTTCTAATCCACCTGGTCACCTCCCCCGTTTCTGCCAATGCTGCAGTCCGGGGTCTCTCTTCCATGTGCAGTTCCGCAGAGTGTGTACCTGTGGGTTCTAGGGACCCTTTCTACTGGTAAGTCACACTGTCTGCATTTTTCCTGCTCCACATTCATACTTCATCTCCTGAGTCTGCGTCTGCAGCCTTGGTGTCAGGCACCATTAGGAGATGGGGTGTGGGCTTTTTTTCTGCAGGTTCCAGGGACTTTCTCAGCAACAGCAGCATCACTCTGTTCTCCTTTCTTAGGTTGCACTGTTGGTCTGCTAGAGGCATGCCTCCCTTCCTGCTAGTCCCTGGGATGTCTGCGGTTTCTTTCGTGTCTGCAGTCTTGATACCCCTCTGCTATTGTGGGGTACCCATGCCTGTGCTCCTACATCTGCTAGGACCACTCTGTAGGTGTAGAGCCCACCTTTCCCTTTGTTTGGTGGGGTGAGCCTCAGGGCTTCCGGTGATTTTGTTTCTGCAGTTCTACGGCGGTTGAGCTCTTCTGTTCTGACATGGGGCCTGCTGGGGCGACAGTCAGTTCAGCCGCTCCCTATGCCTCCAGGTGTTTTTTCCGGAAAATGTCTCTCAACATGTCTAGCATTTTTTACCCAACTCCAGTGTACGGGATTCTGATACCTCTTGGGACACAGGTGGCTCCTCCATACAGCGATGGTTGCCGCTGGGGGCTCCATTCACCCAGTACTTGTCCCGTGGCTGTGGGGCAGTGTTTCCCTGCTCTTACTGCGCCTGCCGCGTTTTGCCAATCCCCTTTTCACGGGGGGTATGGGGATCAGGGTGCTTGGCATGGGTCTGTATTTGAATTTTCATCTCGACCACCCTTGTTTTCTCTCCTCTGGAGGGACTAGTTTGTTGAATTTTTTTTCTGCCGCCAAGCTGATGCCATATCGCTGTTCCCACTATATTGGAGTATCTGGTGGGGTGTTTTTTTGCTGAGAGCGTTCAACAGAGATTCTTACTGTCTAGGCCTGTGTGCTTACTGTTCACTATTACAGCCTGGCTCTCTTTCTGTTTTCTGGTTATCTACTACTGCTCACGCAGCCTTGCCTCTCTCCTCTGTTGGAGGAGTTTGTACAATCTACCTGAAAGTGTGTGTTCTTCCTTCCCTTTTGTCTGTGTCAGTTGTACTACATTGACACCAAAGTCTTCTGTAGTCATCCTTCCTGTGCCCAGACCCTGAGAATCCCAGCTGAGTTTTCATTTTTTTTCTCCCTCTGTTCCCATTCTGGCGGGATGTTTCTTCGGGGTGCTCTGGTCCGCTTGAACCACTGGGACTATGATTGATTTGTCTTCTTGGCTTGGACTCTGTCCTAGGATGCTGTGGCGTTCCTTCTTTTCAGGCGGCTGTTCGGTTTCCTTGGACCTGGGTGATGTTTCAGGTCTGGGTCATGTATAGGGATCCGGCCAAGACTCCTCCACGATCCCATTAGTCAGGGCGGTCTTTCTGTTCTGCACTCCTTCACTTCATATTTTTACATAGCAGTTTGTCGCCCGGAGAGTTTTTGCCGGCATCTGTTTTCCTAACTCTTCAGGGGTTCGTCTTCCAGGTGACTCTACGTCTCCAGTTTACTTGTCTGTCTCTCTGGTATCTGGGATGCCCCCCCTTTTCAGGGTGTTTGCCGCTCTTTTCTTCCTTCGGGGTCCATGTCCTCCCGAGGGCGTTCAGGTCATCCGCATTATGCCAGTACGACTATTGTCGCCTTCTGGGTTCTCATGTCGGCCCCCTGGGTCAGGGTTTTTTGGGTCTGTGGCTGTTCAGGTCTTGGTTGTCATGCACCAGACCTCTCCAGAGCAGAAGTCCATCTTTCTTTTTGTCCTGTGGTTTCTTGTCTCTCTATATGACCCGGATGCCTTGGGATACATAGGATGTCCCTTCCTTGGCGTCCTAGTCCATCTCTTCCGGGAGTTCTTTTTCTGGGCCCAGTGTGTCTCTGACCTGGGGGCTTGTCTGCAGACCTTGTGGACACGTGAGTTCAGTCTCGGGACTGATTCCTTTTCCCTGGTGGTTGTTTTTTCCCACCCTAGGAGACTGCTTTGGTACGTCCCATCAGTAAGGTGTCCCCCAATGAAGAAGCGACCGAGAAAAAGGAGATTTTTTGTACTCACCGTAAAATCTCTTTCTCGTAGCCTTCATTTGGGGGACACCGCACCCAGCCTTTTCTTCATCTTTTTTTCGGACAATTTTTTCCAGTTCTTGGGTTGTTATCCGGAATTCCTTTCTAGGGTCCTTCGGACGTATTTCTTTGTTGGCTTCTCTTACTGCTTTGTGACAAAACGGATTACTTCACTGCAGGTGGGCGGGTATATCCTGCCAGGGAGGAGCAGAGTTTTTTTTTTCCTAGTGTCAGCGCCTTCTAGTGGCAAGAGCATATACCCATCAGTAAGGTCTACCCCAATGAAGGCTACGAGAGAGAGATTTTACGGTGAGTACAAAAAATCTTTTTTTTTTTTTTTACGTGTAGAACCTCCCAATAGCCGACACGCACAAGAGAAAAAAACTGTCCACTATTGAGAGATGTCCCCTGTTGGGGGAAAAAAGGCTCAAAAATCTTTCTAAAAGACCGAATACTGTACTCAGTCCAGAGTGTAATTACCTATAGAACATGATTAAAAGCAGTATAATAGTAGAATCTCTCAGTGCCACTTAGTCACCCCTTATCACCGGCTGTACCATTTCACATCCCCCCCCCCCCCCGTGTCATTTTATTCCCTCTCTTGATCCCTCCAATGCCACTTAATTCCTTCCCTTAAACCTCCTGCGCCACATAATTTCTCCTTGATCCCTCCTGTGCCATTTCATTCCCTTTTATCCCCTGTGTCACTTTATTCCCCCTGTACCAAATCATCCCCCCTTACCCCCTGTGCCACACAATTTCCACTCGATCCCCCTTTGCCATTTCATTCCCCCTTTATCCACCTGTGCCACTTTATTTGCCTTGTGCCAAATCATCCCCCCTTACCCTCTGTGCCACCTCCTTTCCCCTTGATCCTCCGCCTGTGCCATTTCATTTTTTACCATTTATTACTTTCTGTGCAAATTCATCACGCCCTCTTTACCACCCCTGTGCAATTTCATGAGCCTGCTGGTCAAGTAAGAAGAACAGGGTAGAGGGAAGGCGAAAAGTGATGTGACACAAGGTGTAAGGGGGGATGATTTGGCACGGGGGATAAACGGGGGATGAAATGGTGCAGGTGGGATAAAAGGGGAAAAGAAATGGCACAAGGGTTGGTAAAGAGCGGGTGATGAATTTGCACAGAGGGTAATAAAGGGGGAATGAAATGGCACAGGGCAATCAAGGGGAAATTATGTGGCACAGGGGTAATAAAGGGGAGATGATTTGACACAGAGGGAATAAAGCGGCAGTGTTTTATCCCTTTTTGGGTGTGTCTGCGTCAGCTATTGGAATTGTCCCCTATTCGGAGGGTACAAAAACATCAAGTCTCGTGGGACTCTGCGGGAGAATAAAAAAAAACTGTCCTCTATTGAGAGGTGTCCTCTAAGTCAGATTTGACTGTATTGGTAGCTACTTTGAGTTAATTTTAATGGGACTGACAGACCATTTAGTGTGTGTAACAGCATCTCCACAGCTTCCCTGGCAAATGTTAGGGGGGGAGAAGGAATGGACATGTTAGATTTTAACCACCTGATCCTTATATTCTTAGGAAGATAAGCCACTGTCAAAGTAGCCTGGCAGCAGATTACGCTCACTTTCTCAAATGAAAACACATTAAGGCTTGGTCGGAGTGTGCATATGAATTGGTTGAGAGAGCTATCAGCTTAATGACCACTTTGATGACAACTATCTAAAGTGTATAGCCAGCTTACAGTTCAGACTGCAATATTCATTCTTTCGTACACTTCAAGACCTCTTGATATACCTTATGGCAAGTTATATTCTGCAGCTCAGTCTGGTATCCTTCTGTCCAGGATCCCCTAGGTGGAGCTGTTATGCAATGTTTTACATGTTCACTTTTTGTGTTCCACTTGAAGAAGACTCTTGTGTTTTGTATACGGGCACCATCTTTGATATCCAGTGGGACGTTTTTCCCCTTATGGAGTTGTTTTGAAGTGCTGCTGAACAGTATGTGTGTATATAATAAAATATTTTAATGCTCATATTTAGCATGTATTTGGTACAATGTTGATTGGTATTTGGAGCTCTGTATGCACAGTTTGTGTTCATAATCTGTTTTACAGTTTTTTTTAGTTCCCGTTAGATTATTTTTTTTTTTGTCAGTTGAGGTCTTGTGACCTTTTGTAAGACTATGAGTAAGGGGTTCATTCCTTAAAGGGGTATTCCAGGCAAAAACTTTTTTTTATATATCAACTGGCTCCGGAAATTTAAACAGATTTGTAAATTACTTCTATTAAGAAATCTTAATCCTTCCAATAGTTATTAGCTTCTGAAGTTGCGTTGCTGTTTTCTGTCTAACTGCTCTCTGATGACTCACGTCCCGGGAGCTGTCCAGCTCCTATGGGGATATTCTCCCATCATGCAAGGGATATTCTCCCATCATGCACAGCTCCCGTGACATCATCATTGAGCAGTTAGACAGAAAACTTCAGAAGCTAATAACTATTGGAAGGATTAAGATTTTTTAACAGAAGTAATTTACAAATCTGTTTAACTTTCCGGAGCCAGTTGATATATAAAAAAAAAGTTTTTGCCTGGAATACCCCTTTAAAACTGGAAAGGCAGTTTGGAGCCTAATTGGTGTTTTGGACTGTTGGATTTTACGAAGATTTTATAAAGAAACAAACAACTTATAGCAAACAACTTATAGCAGTTATTGTAAAGAAGGGTGGATATATTGGTCATTTATTTATTTAGATATTGCAAAAATGTTTGTTTTTACATTTTGAGTTATGATTTTGATGACAAAATTATAATTGTTTTTTTTTTTTTTACTTCATACGTTGCCTCAAATCTTTTAGCAGTTTTTAGTTTTAGATTATTGATGATCATTTTAACTAATTTTATTTTTCAGCCAATTGAAAGACTCCCTTAGTAACAAAGACCGGGAGCTAGCAAGTCTTCGTCGCCAACTTGACTCTGCCCATTCAGATCTTACAGAAAATGTGAAGTTGAGAGAAATTTCTCTGAAGGAGAATAGAAGATTGCAGAATGATTTGGCCACCATGGCTAGAGAGAACCAGGTATAAAGGTTAAATATGTTTTGTTAGATGTACTAGTGATCATTAACAAGGTACTGGATATGCATTATGCTATAGATCCATGAAGCAAGTTGTGTGCCCTGTGGTATTACCACCAAAAATTGTAAAAAGTAATATGAGCTAAACATAAACGCTAAAACTTTTTAAGTAGTCAGTAAATAAATAAAATGCACCAAAGCTTATCATGGGATGTTTGTAAAACTCAGGTAGCACTGCACCATACAGAAAAAGGTGCTTGCTTTGTTTTTTTTCTTGTTTTCTTTTATCACACAGTTTTTTTCCTAATTTATAATAGTAGACTCACAGATGATGGTAAGGAGTAACCGGAGGATCACCGAAGATCCACGTGTAAATTTACTGATGTCCTTGAACGGCACTCCTGTCCTATTTGGATGGGAGGAATTGGGGTCTAGCCCGAGAGAAATAGGACACGAAAATAATAAAGAATGATTAGTTTATTTTATTTTTCCTGAAAGACTCTGCATTCTTGGTCAGTTATATCCTCTCTTCTGCACCAATGTCACATCCTCACACACTGCTTCAACCATATATATATATATATATATATATATATGTCCCCTATAGATGTGATCTGTGAGCTATTTGGTCAAATAATTTAGTTATGTCTTCAAATTTACCAGAAATAAGTATTATCACTTGTTTAGCTGCTGCCACTACTGCAGTCTGTATGCAGATTTTGTGTGCTCTTAAGCAGGTGTCAATGGCTGTGGCTAGCGCTCACGATTTACTACTAAATGCGGGTTACACCTGGACTTGCCACTGTTTTAAGGCACAAGTCCAAGTGCAGTGTGACAATTGGCGACTGTCACAAGCTCTATCCATGTCTGCTAATGCTGCTTGTAAGAGCACCTTTATAACTTTACTCCTCCTATTTTATTTGCCATATCTGCTTCTTTTTTAGACTGTTACACTGGAATTAGAAAATGCAATACATGAAAAAGAAGAACTAAAACTAAGAGTTCACAGTTACATTTCTGAGGTCTCTAGAATTGAAACATTAATGGCTTCCAAGGTGAGTCCCTGCTGCTCAGTATTGTAATATCTTTGTTGCTGCAGCAGATGGTATGCAGCACAAACATATTTTTATACCTTGATCTTTAGGAACAAGAGAATCGAGATCTTTTGGATCAATTCAGAATGGTTCACAGCCAAGCTGAGGAATGGGAAGTTAAGGCACAAAATGCTATTGGTGAAAGCAGTTCTATAAAAATGGAGCTGCTCTCTGTAGATACTGATAGAAGGCATCTTCGAGAACGACTAGAAGACCTGGAAAATGAAGTCCAAGAGGTAGAGCTAAGTAACATACTTGCATATTCTTATGCTAGATTTATGCCTACAACTGGAAAACAAATAATTTGTATGTTTTTTATATGACTGCAGTAGATCCCTGTCTCTGCACATACTGTCAAATTGGTTTGTCCAAGAATGTGTCCTGTGTAGTGCATTCATGAGCTAAACCAATTGATTTAAGCAAGGCATTGGTCATGTGACGTGTGAACAGACTCAGGTTTAGCTTTATAGAAAATCTTACATTTGTTGAAGTTGCCAATTGTGTAATAATATATGGCTTTCTCTTTTGCAGCACATGAATGCTCATCAGGCTTATGAGGCTCAAATATCTTCCATGGCCAAGGCCTTGTCCAAATTTGAAGAGCAACTTAGACATGAGCAAGATGAGAAGGCTTTGATTTTGTCTGACCTGGCATCTGTTAGAGAACTCTGTGTAAAGTTAGACTCTAGTAAAGAACAGTTCTCTAAGCAACTAACTACACGAAACATGGAGTATGAAAGAGTAAGTGACAGCCCACATGGGGAAAACTCAACACTGTTCTATTTGGTGAGGTCTGTTTACCTTCATGCTTTTAAAAGATTACATGTTAGAGACGTTTAAAGCGTTTCTGTCATTTAAAGAAACTTTTGGCTTCTAGCACACACATCAAAAAATGTGATCAATCAGGGTTTTATTGCTACGACCCTCTCTGATTATTAGATATAGCCTGGTAAAGCAAAAGGTAGCGCTCTTCACTGGCCAACTCAGCAAATTACCAAATTTGATTGCAGAAGTCAGGCTCCATTATAAGTTTGTGAAGCCCATCTCCTCCAAACAGTCAGATTGAAGTGATCGGTGAGTAAAGTGGGCTGCAGTGGACATTACCTGACTATATCTAATGATCAGAGGGGTCCTCATCACTGAGACCCTGATAGCTTTAAGCATTTGACTTGGCTGCGAGACATCTCAAAAGTTTATTTAAATGACAGTATTGCTGTAAATGATTTTTCTTGAAATCAGAAATAAGGGACTTATTTTTAGAAATAGTGTCTCTCTTGTCAATGGGATTTGTTTGGCATCCAACTCAGCCAATGAAACTTAGAGTACCTGTCATGATCTTGTTAAATTGTATAATCCTCCCAGTTCACTGCCCCCATCATGATAAACCACCCTCTGCCTTTTATTTTTATTATTTTTTTGTTTTCTACCTTGATATTGCTCTCAGTCTGGTAGATTAACCGCTGGGAAGGGCCGTTACCCAGCAGGTGTGACATCATCTGAAGCCATACAGGGGAGAACTTCCTCCCTCACTCTGCTACACACAGCCGAGAGCAGTTCAGCATGAGATGAGCTATGATTGGCTAAGGCTGCACACACACACACACCTTCAGCACTCCAGGCGGCATTTCCTTATTTTTGGACTTCTGCCAGGCCAGCAGGAGTCCAAAGTCTGTGCAAGAGATCGGGGGAAATGTGCTCTGGACAAGTGGGGAGACACCTAGTGGCAGCTTTTTTGAACTCAAATAACATAGCAAACTTCATATTTCTCTATTGGCTCCATTGGGGGGGACACAGACCATGGGTATATGCTGCTGTCATTAGGAGGCTTGACATTAGTCAACAAGAAAAGTCTGCCCCTCCCAGCAGGATATACCTGCCCACAGGCACCTGAGCTAATCCGTTTTAGCTTAGTGTTCGTAGGAGGCAGACACAGGTTTGGTGCTCTCCAGACCGGGTCGCTTATTTTTCTTATTTTTGAGATTAGGCATGTATAGTTTTTTCTCTCCCTTTTATTTCTCTATTTTCAGGTGGGGTCCCAGGAACAAAGCGTTCACTGTTTCCCCATTTGCAAAGAAGGGGCACAGACATCGAGTCATGTACTGGCTACCCCTTCTCACCACCGGTCAGCATCTGGGGGTGCACCTCTGGATCTGGGTCCCCCTACCTTCCTTGCTTGTCTCGCAGTTTCATCCCGTCATGATGCAGGTGTTTAATAGCTGACTGAAGACTTCATGAGTTAAGTTTCTAAAGGCAAGGTGAGTATATCACCCCCCACCCCTTCTCTCTCTCTCCCCCACTGCTGAGGGCCGGAGTTTATTCACACAGCCTGCTTCTTCTCTTCCTGAGGGACACAAACACTGGATGAGATTGCTTCATTTTTATTTTTGCTACTATGTCCGAACCCAGAACTGACCCCCAACCCCCCCCCCCAGACAGGTAAGGGGGGCTGCAAAATTATGTTAGCATGGGCTGCAAAATTAAAGTGCCTTGTGGTTCTGCTGAACCAATTTGCCCTGCCTGCACCACTGCGCCCCCGGCCCTCCTGGTGTTTCTTCCCAGGATGTTCCACTACAACCTGTGGGCTCTGCTCTCCCTCCGGAGTGGATGTCTTCTCTCTCCCAGTCTATTGGCGCAGGTCTCCTGTTCCATGGTGACTGCATTGGAGAAGTCTTCCTTAAGCCAGCCCTCCAGGGAGGCTTGCTCTCCTTCTCCTTATTTTAAGTACTCTCTCAAGCGCCCTAGGGGTTTGTCCTCTGGCTCGTCTCCAGAGTCCAGAAGTAGGAATAGGTGCTCTCCTCATAGGTATCGCACCTCTTTCTCGACACCCCAAAAACACCCCCTTTTCTAAGGGTCGCTCACCTGGTTGCCGTTCTAGGTCTCCAGATCTGCGTACCAGGCCAGTTTCGCCTTCATCCATGGCTGCCTCCTCCCGCTCCCACTCTCCTGGGGAACTGGAAGCTGAGGCTTCAGGTTCTGCCTCTGACTCAGAGGACTGAAACTGCACGTCTGACATGGTGGACAACTTGGTCTCGGCCAAAAGGGACACCTTTCACGTAGAGGATCCAGGAACTTCGGACCCAGCTCCAGAAGTTGCCTTTCATCGCTCCCGTCCCTCGCCTAAGGTTTTCAGCTCTCATGCTGAATTTGACACCTTACTGAAGACAACTTGGAAGCATCCTGACAAGCGCTTTCAAGGGACTATGAAGGTTCAGGCACAATTTCCTTTTGCCCAGGACCTCATTGCAAGGTGGACATCTCCACCAACCATGGATCCTCCTGTTTCCCGCCTGTCAAAAGTGACTACTCTGCCCTTGGCAGATGCAGCTTCCTTTAACCCCTTAACGCCGAGCGCCGTAAATGTACGTCCTGGTGCATTGCTACTTAACGCACCAGGACGTACATTTACGTCCTAAGCATTACCGCGAGCATCTGAGCGATGCCCGGATCATGCGCAGCAGGTCCCGGCTGCTGATCTCAGCCAGGGACCCGCCCGTAATGGTGGACACCCGCGGATGTTTGCCATTAACCCCTCAGATGCCGTGATCAATACAGATCACGGCATCTGCAGCATCGTGGTCACTTAAATGGATGATCGGATCGCCCGCAGTGCTGCCGCAGCGATCTGATCATCCTGCACGGCAGACGGAGGTCCCCTCACCTGGCTCCGCTGCCTTCCGGGAGTCTTCTGCTCTGATCTGCCTTCCCGCAGACCAGAGCAGAAGATGACCGATAATGCTGATCAGTGCTATGTCCTATACATAGCTCTGAACAGCATTAGCAATCGAGTGATTGCTATAAATAGTCCCCTATTGGGACTATTAAAGTGTAAAAATAAAAGTAAAAAAAATTTGAAAAACCCCCTCCCCCAATAAAAATGTAAATTGTCCCATTTTCCCTATTTCATCCCCAAAAAGTGTTAAAAAAATGTATAACCACGTGCGTAAATATCCCAACTATTAAAATAAAATGTTAATGATACCGTACGTTGAACGGCGTGACTGTAAAAATAAAAAAAGTCCAAAATAGATGCTTTTTTTTATAACATTTTATTCCCCCAAAAAATTATAAAAAATTGATTAAAAGTTCTATATAAGCAAATATGGTATCAATAAGAAGTACAGATCACGGCGCAAAAAATGAGCCCTCATACCGCCGCTTATACGGAAAAATGAATAAGTTATGGGTCTTCAAAATAGGGTGATTTTAAATATACTAATTTGGTTAAAATGTTTTCGATTTTTTTTTTTAAGCGCAACAATAATAGAAAAGTACGTTACCATGGGTATCATTTTAATCGTATTGACCCAAAGAATAAAGAGCAAATGTCATTTTTACTGTAAATTGTACGGCGTGAAAACAAAACCTTCCAAAATTAGCAAAATTGAGGTTTTCTTTTTAATTTCACCAGACAAATAGTATGTTTTTTGGTTGCGCCATACATTTAATGGTAAAGTGAATGATGGCATTACAACGGACAACTGGTCCCGCAAAAAACAAGCTCTCATACTAGTCTGTGGATGAAAATATAAGAGTTATGATTTTTTGAAGGCGAGGAGGAAAAAACAAAAACATAAAAATTTAATTGTCTGCGTCCTTAAGGCCCAAATGGTCTGCGTCCTTAAGGGGTTAAGGACCCGGCGGACAAGAGGATTGAAAACCTGGCAAAATACGCCTTTGAAGCAGCAGGTTCATCTCTACTCCCTGCCTTCGCTTCAGCTTGGGTGTCAAAAGCCCTTTCTGTCTGGGCTTCTCAATTCCGCCAGGGCATCATATCCAAGGCCCCTGAGGAGGATTTGGCGGATCTGGCACGACTATTTTTACGGCCTTTTGCCACATGTACTCTGGTGGCACTTCGTCGTTCCATGTGGCTCAACGCTTGGGACACTGATGCCACTTCCAAGAAATCTCTTACGGAGCTTCCTTTTACTGGGTCTCGACTGTTCGGAAAATGCCTGGATGAGATTATCTCAGAGGCAACTGGAGGTAAGAGTTCCTCATTACCAAAGAATAGGGCTCGCAGTACCGACTCCCAACGGAAGCCTACCTCCTTTCGGTCCTATGGCTCCAGTAGGGTGCCCAGACCGCCATCCTCGCAGGACTTGATGGCTCTTTCCTTCCAGGCCTGTCCTGCCTGGAAATCGGATAACCGTTCCGGCGTTTCGTGGCCAAGTCAGGCACCTGTAAAACTCCCTCTGCCGGAAGGGACGCACCGTCCCGAAATTTTTTCTCGGGTGGAAAGGCGTTTGTCACTCTTCCAGGATGTCTGTTCTGCCCACGTGCAGGACTCCTGGGTCCGAGATGTCGTTTCCAACGCCTATCGGATCGAGTTTGCTTCTTTTCCGAGGGATTGCTTTTATCGTTCCCTCTCCCCATGATCCCCTTCTTTGGCAGGGGCCTATCGGGGCACGCTTCGGACCCTTCTTGCTGAGGGAGTGATTGTCCCAGTTCCTCCCAAGGAGCGTTTATCAGGTTTCTATTTCAACCTGTTTGTGGTCCCCAAGAAAGGGAGTTCAGTTCACCGGATCTTGGATCTGAAGCTCTTCAACCGCCACCTATTCCGTCATTTCCGTATGGAGTCTCTCCAGTCAGTGACGTCCATGGTTCAAGGGGAGTTTCTTTCCTCGGTGGACATCCGAGATGCCTACCTTCACATCTCCATTTTTCCAGCACAGCAGCGATATCTTCGCTTCACAGTTCCAGAGGGCCATTTTCAGTTTGGCCCTTCCTTTTGGACTGGCCACTGCTCCTAGGGTCTTCACCAAGGTCCTGGTGGCAGTGATCACCGTCGTGCGAGCACGGATTGTATCAGCGATCTCCTACCTGGACGACCTGGCTCCAACCAGGGCCCAGAATCAAGAGAGTCTCCGTCTCACTCTTCGGACTTGTCCCGTTTCGACTGGGTGGTCAATCAGGACAAGTCCAACCTGACTCCCACCCAGTCTCTAGTCTTCCTGGGACTCCAGTTCGACACTGCATCCGCCCGGATTCAGCTTCTGCCGGACGAACGTCTTGCTCCATTATCAGGAGTTTGGATTCCCCGGAGCCCTGTTCCAGTTTCCATTCGGTTTGGCATGGAGATCCTGGGTCGGATGGTGGCAGTCATGGAAGCCGTTCCTTTTGCCCAGTTTCATCGTTGACCTCTTCAACTTTCTCTCCTGTCCTGGTGGGACAAATCTCTGCTATCCTTCGATCGCAGGATCATTCTTTCTCCCAGGACTCGCCAGTCCCTCTTGTGGTGGCTTTTGGTCCCCTCTTCTTTGTCAAGGGCGATCCTTTCTGCCCCTCCACTGGCAGGTCATCACTACTGATGCCAGTCTCAGTGGTTGGGGAGGAGTCTTTAGGGACCGGACGGTCCAGGGCCTTTGGTCCTCCCAAGAAGCCCTTTTCCCCATCAACACCTTGGAACTTAGGGCAATCTATCTTTGCCTACACCATTGGGAGCACCTTCTCCAGGACCGTCCTCGTATCCAGTCAGACGACTTCACAGTTGTGGCGTATATCAGTCGCCAGGGCGGCACACGCAGTTCAACAGCGACGGCCGAGGTCTTCAAGATTCTTCTCTGGACGGAGCTCAGCGTTCCCTCCATCTCAGCGATTCACATTCCAGGAGTGGAGAATTGGGAGGCGGACTTTCCCAGTTGCTCCTCGGCCGATCCCGGCGAGTGGTCTCGTCATCCAGAGGTGTTTGCGGAAATCTGCAACCTCTGAGGCACTACGGACATGGACCTATTCGCGTCCCGCCATAACCAGAAGGTTCCTCGCTTTGTGGCAAAGTCCTGGGATCCCTGGTCACACTTTGCCCTCCCCTATCTCTTCCCTCCTCTTCCTCTCCTTCCCAAGGTCCTGAGGAAGCTCAAAGCGGAGGGCGTCCCCACCATTCTTGGGGCTATGGACTGGCCCTGGCGGGTGTGGTACGCCGACTTGGTTCAACTAGTGGACGACATGCAACTGCGCCTTCCACTTCATCCAGACCTGCTCTCTCAGGGTCCTCTTTGCCACCCCAATTTACAGTTGCTGCATTTGTCGGAGTGGCGGTTGAGACCGCAGTTTTGAGAGCCAGGGGATTCTCTCCCCAAGTACTATAAGGGCGCACAAGCCCTCTTCTGCAAAGATTTACCACCGTACTTGGTGGGTTTTATTTTCGTTGGTGTGAATCTCCCTCCTTTTCTCCAGTTACGTTCTCTCTCCCATGACTTCTTTCCTTTATACAGTCGGGGCTGGAACAATGTTTGGCTCTCGGTTCCCTTCAGGGACGAGTTTTGGCTCTTTTCATTCTCTTTCAACGCCCTCTGGCGTCTGATCCTCATATCCAGACTTTTCTACAAGGTGTGGCTCATGCGGCCGCACCTTACAAATCACCTACTCCCCCTTGGGTCTAAATCTAGTTCTCGGTGCCCTGCAGGGTACTCCCTTTGAACCTCTCAGGGACGTTCCTCTTCATCTCCTTTCCTGGAAAGTGGCTTTCCTTATTGCGGTCACTTCTATTAGGAGGGTTTTAGAACTGGTAGTCCTATCCTGCCGCTCTCCCTACCTGGTCTTTCACCAGCACAAGGTTGTTTTCCACCCGTTCCCTTCCTTTTTACCTAAGGTTGTTTCCGCATTTCATCTAAATGAGGACATTGTCCTTCCGTCTTCTTGTCCTGCTCCGTCTCATCCCAAGGAATGTTTTCTCCATAAGCTTGATGTGGTATGGGCTGTTCGGATTTACCTTTGTCACTTCTTCTTTTTGCCAGTGTGACTCGTTCTTTGTGCTTACGGAGGGTCGTCGTAAGGGACTTCCTTCTGTCATTTCGGAAGCTTACCGCTGCAAGGGGAAGACTCCACCCTTTCGGGCCTCAGCTCATTACACTCGTTCTGTCGGAGTCTGCTGGGCTCTATGCAACAGGGCTTCAGCCTCACAAATTTGTAAAGAAGCCACTTGGTCGTCTTTACACACTTTTCCAAAATTCTACCGGGTACATACCTTGGTCTAGGTCGCAAGGTGTTGCAGGCGGCTGTGGTCCAGCCTTCCACCTAAGTTGGGAATCTGTTACCCACCCTGGGGACTGCTTTGGTACATCCCATGGTCTGTGTCCCCCAATGGAGCCGATAGAGAAAAGTAGATTTTTATGCTTACCATAAAATCTCTTTCTCGGAGGATCCGTTGGGGGACACAGCACCCACCCATTTATTCTGGTATTCCTGGTTTGGTTATCTGTCCGAGGGTGTCTCAGTTCATTTTTATTCTGTGGTTCATCGGACAGTTACTGTTTTTTCTTGCCTGTCGGTCCTCTCCTACTGCTCTGGGACTAAACTGATTAGCTCAGGTGCCTGTGAGCGGGTATATCCTGCTGGGAGGGGCCGACTTTTCTTGTTGCCTAGTGTCAAGCATCCTAGTGACAGCAGCATATACCCATGGTCTGTGTCCCCCAATGGATCCTCTGAGAAAGATTTTACAGTAAGCATAAAAATCTACTTTGTTTAAAAAAAAAAGTACATTACAAAGATTTTTATTTACCATAGTGCAATAGCAAAAATGAGTTTTAATGAACATGCCTATTTAATGGATTTGAGCTGCCATGTGAAGCACAGTCTATGGATAAAACTGGTGTAATTTCTAATCCTCCTTCCTTGCATAAAATATCATCAAATAGGTTGTGCTCTTTTCCCGTAAATGTAAATCAGAACACCTATTGTGCATTTTTACCTGGGAGTTTTTTAACAAGTAAAATCTATAGAAGATTTCTTTAACAGGGAAGTGGATGCAATTTTATCAATCTAATTTCCCAATGCTACGGACTTTTTTTCGCCACAACATATGTTTATTGAGGAAACCTGATTGAACCTAGCAATTTGTTAGATTGACAGGTGATCTGATGTGTATGGTGGACACCTGACTCTACCTTGATAGTAGATTTCTTAAAAAAGATTGGAAATATTGGATTACAACATCCCTGATCTTTTTCTTCCTGTGAAAGAAAAAGCACTGCTAGAATGGTTTGGCAAAGGCTTATTCCTTCCTCTTAATTGACATAAACATGCATGCTGACCGTGTATATTTATGGAGAGAGAAAATTAAGTGTGTATGGCAACACTTAAAAAAAAAATATATATATAAATATATATATATATAGATAGATAGATATTACCCTGATTTTACCACCTTTTTTTTCATAAATTTGTGTGCATTCATCAAGGTCCTAGATGAATTGGAAGATATGAAGTCTGAAGCTGAACTTTTAAAGAAACAGTTAGCAAGTGAGAGACTGACAATTAAGAACCTGGAGACTTTGCTGGCCAGTAACCGAGAGAAGGAGTTCCAGAGTCATCTTAGTTCCCATGAGAAAGAATCAGAAATTCAGCTGCTGAAAGATAAACTGACCCTAGCTGAGAGTAAGCTGTGAGTATCCTCTTCATGAAACTTTTTGGACTATAAATATTTTCTAATTGCAGTAACCCAAAATTCCTTGTGTTTTACTATTTGTTTCACTGTGTTAAATGGGTATTCCGGGCAAAAATATTTTATCCCCTATCCAAAAGATAGGGGATAAGGTGTCTGATCATGGAGGGCCTGCTGCTGAGACACCCTGCGATCTCCCTGCAGCACCCGCATTCTATGCGGGTGCTGAATCTCCAGTTTCGGAAACCTCCAGGTTTCGGGGATGTGAAGTCACGCCACGCCCCCTACATCCATGTCTATGGGAGGGGGCGTGATGACCGTCACGCCCCCTCCCATAGACATGAATGGAGGGGGCGTGGTGTGACGTCACGTCCCTAGTCCCGGAAACCCGGAGGTTTCCAAAACTAGAGACGCAGTCCCCGCATAGAATGCGGGTGCGGCAGGGAGATCGCGGGGGGTCTCAGCAGCGGGCCCCCTGCAATCAGACATCTTATCCCCTATCCTTTGGATGGGGGATAAAATATTTTTGCCCGGAATACCCCTTTAAACCTTTTTATGCTTTGATAACCTCAAATAGTGATGCATGCAGGACTATTCCCCGCATCAAAAACAAAACAACTAAACAGACCCCATTATGAGTCATCGCGCACCATCGCTGTTTATATCCTTCATATAAAGAATTCCTCAATGTGTTGTGGTGTCTATTATATACTGGAACATAATATGAACAGAGCTTTAGTGATATTCTTCTTGTAAAAGTACTGTGTATGTAGGGAGTGTCTTAAAGGGGTTGTCTTGTAAAATGTATTATTTTTCTATGGTCTCCAAGCTGCCTAATAAAATAAAAAGCCCTTTAACTCCCCTTCCTCCGCTACCTTGTATCTCCGGTAACAGGGCGATCTGTTCACTGCCAGGGACACTGGTTTCCCGCAAGCTGCAGAGCATAGCGTTAAATTCCACTGGACAACCACTTTTAGTTTAAATGAAGTGTAAATAAAAATTTTGCAAGGATATGACATTCTGTGAAATTTATGATCACTCTGCTCATTATTATTATTTCATTATTATTCACATTTCAAGCAAAGGTCAGTTGATCTGTAGAGACAATAGTTGATGTAAAGCTGCCTCTTATATCCTGATCAAGACACAAAGAGTGAACACAAAAGTTGCAATGAAAAAAAGTCTAGTCTGGTATAAAATTGGTATTCTTTTCTGATATAGTGATGGAATATTGTTAGAATATGCTATCATTTTATTATTTGTGGGGAATCTTTGGGACCCATACTGATCCTGAGAAGTAAGCAGCTTATTTTTGTTTTTTTTTATGTTTTTTAATGTAAATATTGCAGACTGCTGGAATAGATTGTCAGAGGAGTAATAAACTTTTTTCTGTTCAAAATGTTATTGAAAAAGCTGAATTAGCTAAATAAGGCTTAAAAAGCTGTTAAATGTTACTAAATCCTATAGATCCTATATTTGCTGTCCAAAAAACTTTATGAAAGTGTTCTGTTTCCAGGTGATTTCCATCCAAGTAAATATATAATAAATAAATGCTAATAATGCACACTTTTGGTTATATTGACGTTTCAGTCCTGTTAGACCTTGGACAGAAATCCGGATTGCTGAGGAGGCTGAATGCAGGTTTAGGTGTCTGCTAAATGCTGTGAAACGAGCAAATGTCACTAAAGTAACTATTTACATGTTTCACAGCATTTGTCCGACTCCTATCTGTGTATACCAGCCTCCGCAGCAATCCGGATTTCTGATGAAGGTCCCATAGGACCAAAAGGCCAATATATGTGTAAATGGATTGCAGAAATAAAAATCGCATCATCTGCACATTGAGCGCCAAGTTTCTTCCTACCTATTCTAGATTTCCGCTGTGTTGTTCTTATTTTAACCCCTGTCTTAATTCCTTTAGTAACAGTCACTCCCGGGAAGCAACCATGCTTCGTAACAAACTTACTCAGTTGCAGTCTGACTACGATATTGCAAAAAGACAACTTACAACTGAAAGATTTGAAAGGTAAGACCCTTCAAAGGGACCCACTATAAATGCCCTAACCATAACATGAAGAGAATAATTAAAGGAGTCATTACTGGAGACTAGGGCTTCTGATAAATGTTTGCAATACTTTTATGTTCTGATCTTCTGTTATGGTTTTCAATAGTGAATGTTTCTAAACTAGAATATTGTAAAGTATGCATCCCCAACCTGGACCCCCAGCCCCCCCCACTCCGTGTCCTGCTCGCAGCGGAAATGCGCTGCTCCGGGCAGCCACACAGGGACTTGCGAGTCACAGTGCGCAGCAACTCGCAGGCCCGTGTGGCTTCTCAGTGGCACATTGCGCTGAGAGCAGTACACAGGGGGAAGAACAGCTGGAGGCACAATATAGGGTAGCTTCATCTGCGTATTTTACACTTCAGATCCGTTCCGTGTGACCCTACCCTAAGAGGAAATCTATCAAATAACGCGTTGCTCAGAATTAATTTGCTGTAATATTATGAATAATACTTTGTTTTATGTATTCCGAGCTGAAATACATATGCTGGAGTATATGTGGTTTAATACCGTCAAGAAATGGGTACATGGGGGAGATTTATCAAAACCTGTGTAGAGGAAAAGTTGAACAGTTGCCCATAGCAACCAATCAGATCGCTTCTTTCATTTTTCAGAGGCTCTTTTCAAAATGGAAGAAGCGATCTGGTTGCTATGGGCAACTGGTCAGGTTTTCCTACACATAGGTTTTGATAAATCTCCCTCAACTTACTCTCTCTTCTATGTTTACATGTATATATTCATTGTAACAGGGAGCGTGCAGTCCAGGAGTTACGGCGTCATGGTCTGTCTACATCATCCATCCGTACCTCATCACCTCTTACTTCAACAATGAAGTCACCTGCTTTATCTCCAGAGCGCTCCATATTAAGACCCGTGGATCGAGGATCTGATAAGTTGGCAGAAAAGTGGGTTTGATTTTTCAATCTTACAAATAACCTTTTTCAGTTGAATTTTTGCACTTAGAATCATAAATACTATAAAGTTGGCTTATTGAACCAGAGCTTGTCTTAAGTATGTTGTAGATGCTTGTAAAGACTCGCATTGTCAGTACAGATCTTAGAAGAGAGGGACAGTTTCTCTAGCAGAATTGAGACGATTTTGTGGTTTGCCACAGTGTTCAGTGGTGTTACACCACTGACAGTCTTACTGAAACTTGATGAATCCCTGTCACTGAAAAGCTTATTGTTCTGTTTTTCTTTCCACACAGGAGTGTAAGTTTCAAAGACTGATGGTTCTGGAACGAGGAAAAGAGACAAACTCTGAATGATTCTATATCTTTAGGTAGTCTTGTTATGCGTTCATTTTTGTATTGTAATTTCATGCTGCATTTGCACAGCATGAACTTCATATAAATCAGGTTAGTAATACCTCACCACCGTTCTTGTATTACTATACATATTGGAACATAATTTCATCCTAATCCATGGAAGAGCAGCAAATAACATTCAGTAAACATCCATATGAAGGACATTATACAGTTACTGAGTAATGGAACTTGGTGATGCTTAGTCTATAGCAGTGTTTCCCAACCAGGGTGCCTCCAGATGTTGCAAAACTACAACTCTCAGCATGCCTGGACAGCCTTTGGCTGTACAGGCATGCTGACAGTTGTAGTTTTGCAACACCTGGTTGGGAAACACTGGTCTATAGGATGTGGCCACCAGCCATATTACAGTAACATTTATGTTGAGGACCTTAAAGGGGTACTCCAAAGGAAAACTTTTTATTTATTTGATTTTTTTTTTATCAGCTGGTGCCAGAAAGTTAAACAGATTTGTAAACTACCTCTATTAAAAAAAATCGTCATCCTTCCAGTACTAATTAGCTGCTATATACTACAGAGAAAGTTCTTTTCTTTTTGTATTTCTTTTTTTTTTTTTTTTTCCTGTCCACGGTGCTCTCTGCTGACACCTGTCCGTATCAGGAACTGTCCATAACATGAGCAAATCCTGATAGCAAACCTATGCTGCTCTGGACGGTTTCTGATACAGATAGAGGTGTCAGCAGAGAGCACTGTGAACAGAAAAAAAATCCAAAAAACATAAGAACTTTCTGGCACCAGTTTATAAAAAAAAATGTTTTTCACCGGACAACCCCTTTAAGATCCAGTGCTGGTGACATTTGAAAACATTTAGGGAGTTATATATGCTACAAAGGTGAATCCAGATGGAAGTGAAATGCAATGGATTTTACCCACGGAATAGCACAGGTAGATCCTGGATTACAGTATGAACAAGTGGGCGATATTTTACAACTATGATTCATACCACATTCTCTGTTTGCCTCACAAATATATAAGCATTCTCTCTCCTGTTAAAGCTGCAGCATGATGTTTTTATTGCAGCTTTGTTGTAGACTTTCAATGCTGATTTTAGCACTATCCCTATTGGTGGGAAATAAAATTGTGGCACATCTGCAACAAAGTCCGCATGTAACGTGTACATTGATCTGTTTCTAGCTAGATCCGCAGTGGGTAACACTTCATACTGTTTTTAAGAAGTATTCAGTTGCTTCAAAAGTCATTTTTTTTTCTCAAAATTTTAAAGGTTCTCTGCTTTTTGGATGTTCTTGTAGTCACAATGTAGGGGATTTATTAAAACTTGTGCATAGGAAAAGTTGACCAGTTTTAATCATTCAGATCACTTATTTCATTTTTAAAAAGACCTGCTAAATTTAATAAGCGATCTGATCGGTTACTATGGGCAAGTGATCAACCTTTCCTATGCACAGGTTTTGATATATCTCCCCAAATATAGAGCTGCTTTTTGGGACGTATTTTCAACAGTTTTTTTGGCCTGTAGTAATTTGATCCATAGCAGCTCAAAATATTGCTGTATTTTTGGCACATAAATGGCTGAACAAAAAGGGTCCAACACCTTTATGGCCGTAACTATTACAGTGATAAAATGAATAAATGTTTACGTAATCAACAGCCCAAAAAACAAAGAGACACATTACCACCTTAAAGCAAATCTCAGGTGTTTCATTTGCACAATGAACTTGATACTGTAAGTATATGGTGTCCTCTCAGTGTTTAATGCAAAAAATGAGCTTTTAATGCATGATCCTACAAAACGTTCACCTTCATATGTCTACAGGATGCCCGTAAGTTGTCTACTTAGTGGGCACTGGGAACTGTCAGGCTTTATATTTACACTATATACCGTATGTATTTAATATTTTTGTGCTAAAATGCAGATATTTTATATATAAATATATATTTTATAGGGTATGTTCACACGTGCATCTTTTTCCTACAGATATGCTGCTGCAGATTTTGTTGCCCATTTACATCAATGGATAGCAAAATCTGCAGCAGAAAATCCGCACTTGTGAACATACCCATATAAAATATTTTGTGACCAAAAGCTTCAAAACCTCATATTCTGACCATGATATTACTTGATATCAGCCAATCTCATGTTAATAATGTGCTGAGATGTTTACTGGTGCCTTAAACAAATTATGACTCTTTTCAGTTTGACAAAAAATTTTCTTTCACTTCCTTTTACTGTTTATAAATGTGAATAATGTAAAACATGTTTTAATGTAATATTGGTCAATTGTGAATTTTTACTGCATTGTAATATATGCCTGACTGTCCTTGTCTATTTATTTTTGTATGAATTACTATTTATAACAAAATAAATGTCTTAATTTTTCGATTTTGTGCACTTTGATGTAATGGGAGGAAGAATTTTACTGAACTAAACTAATTTCTATTAATGTTTTTTTCTTGTTGCACATGGAGGAGATTGTCATGTTAAAACAAGTAGTGAGGGGAAGGGACTATTACATGACCTAGTCGCGTCACAGCAAAGTCAAGCTAGGTTTCCACACAGGTTTTTTTTTTTTTTTTCTGGTGTTTTTTGGAGCCAAAGCCAGAAGTGGATCAAGTAGGAAGGAGAAGTATAAGTTTGTTTCCTATTCCTTTTAAATACACTTCTGGCTTTAAAAAAAAAATACAGTGATAGTTTTCATACAAACGCCAGAAAAAAAAAAACAATGTGGAAACCTACCCTTACAGTCAGCTGCAATTGAAGTTGCGCAAATTGTTAAAGCTTTAGTTACACAACTACATTGTATAGCCCTAGCCTTAAAGGGGTACTCCGCTACTCAGCGTTTGGAACAAACTGTTCTGAAAGCTTGAGCTGGCACCGGGAGCTTGTCATGTCATAGCCCCGCCCCCTAATGCAAGTCTATGGGAGGGGGCGTGGCGGCCAAGGTTTGCACAGTTTTTTTTTTCTAGCATTTGTTTGAAAACTATGACTGTAGCGGAGTACCCCTTTAAAGCCCTTATATATTTTAGAAAAAAGTCTGTAGCGGAGTACCCCTTTAAAGCCCTTATTTATATATTTTAGAAAAAAGTAATCCAAACCCAACGATTTTAGCCAGAATAGATAACCATCTTATGTGTATGTGGGCCTCCCTGGAAATAAGGCATAGGTGTCTGGCTTCTGCTTCACCCCCATCAAAAATACATGCACACCCATCTGAACTAAGTGTGCATGTGTATGACTGGATCAGTAGAAGCAGCTTGTATGGTCACTCTGTAGTCTGTTTTAATGTTAGCATTATTTTCTAGGTATTCTTTTCCACCCATGTCCCTGAAGCCAGATTTGGTTGCTAACTGATGAGAGCATGTATGTCCCAAACAGATCAGCAGGATGCTTCGATTACACTTTGTGCCAGCACTGCTCTGACTCCCTCTACTTCATCTGAAGTGTTCTCACCACAAAGCCTATTATTTCTTTTCATAAGGGAATAGGTCCTTTGTATATACATGTATTAGTGATATCCTACTGTATGTGACCTTCTTGTATTCAGACAACACGTTTTATAAAATCATTCATGCATCTAACATTATATAAGGGTGTATTAATAGGTTGTTCCGTTCATTTGGAATGTATAGAATCCATTAAACTTCATGGTGGCACAATAGGTCTTAAGTGAATTCCTCTGTAAGTCACTTGTTTAAACACCCACATAATGGTAATGAATAGTGGCCCTTTGTCGTCTTGGTAAAGCAATGTAGGATGCCCATTAACATGTAATACCATTCATAAAACGATAACTGTTCTCTGTTGTTTAGTTGCATGAATTTTTATCACTTTTTAATTTTTATCACAATTTTATTTTTTTTAATTTAGAACATTTTGGTTTAATCTATTTAGTTACTCAATTTTACTTCATTTTTACAAGCTACATTTGTATATGTAGCAGTCTGTGTGCAAATGTATTAAATTTATAATGGGTATAAATTCTTTATACCACAAAGTGGCGGCACAAAGGGGTTGTGTATATACATTTCCACTGCTGATATGAAAATATTATCAATATGCAGTCACACTAATGTAATGTTAAAAAACACACTTTGATAAGCAAGGTACATATTTATGTATGACCGATAAGGGCGGAGGTCCTGTGTCCCCTGTTTCTCATCACAGCATGACCATGAAAAAAAGGAGTCTACATGTAGCAGTATATGAACATACATGCTATCATTTCATACAGAGTTTATGGGATTAAAGGGGTTATCCAGGAATAGAAAAACAGAGCTAATTTCTTTCAAAAACCTCACCCCATCTGTCTCCATCTGGCTTTGGTTCTGCAGCTCAGTTCCAATAAAGTGAATAGAGCCAAGATGTAATACCACACACAACCTGGGGACAAACGTGGAGCTGTTTTTGAAAGAAATTAGCTCTGTTTTTCTATTCTTGGATAACCCCTTAAGTGCAGCTGTTAAGTTATAAACACTTGTTAAACTGGTGAAACATTGCAGTAGGGTCTAACAATCATAATCTGGGCATACCTCTCCTCAAAGATTTGGAAGCTTTATTTATATATAAAAAAAATGTTTAAATTGTCCAAAAATGTCAGAGAAGCATGTTCTGGGGTCTGTTATACTCTGTGACTGCAACACCTCTCTTCTGATGTCCTGCAACACCTCTCTTCTGATGTCCTGCAACACCTCTCTTCTGATGTCAGACATGTTATAAAGCAAGTAGCTGTGCAAACTTATGAATAGTTTTGTTGGGAAACATTCAGTATAATTGTTGAGTGAAATCCCTGCTTATCCCGACCTTAGGAGTCCAGTGCACAGTCCTAGCCTGTGACTGACTGCTATGTCTTTATGCATGCTAATATAAGAAGGCTGCAAATCATTAAGACCACCAACTAGATTCCAAAGGTCAGATTGAACGGGAATTTTACTTAATAGATTACAATTTAGTCTGAATCGTTTCCAACAAAACTACATAAATCTTCTCAGCTCTTGTTCTATAACATGGCATCATTTTAATAATCATTTTATTAATATAGCACCAACATATTCTGCAGAGCTGCGCAAAGCTTGACAACAATCACATAGTGAGCCTTAATGGGAACATGGACCAATCTAAATTCAATATTGAATACTATGTTTTGGAGTTTAGGAGGAAACAAACCAGAATACCCAGAAGAAACCCACATTAACACCGGAAGAACCTATCATTTCCTTGTAGATGTTGCCCTTGGTGGAATTTGAACCCAGGACTCCAGTGCTGCAAGGCAACAGTACTGACCATTGAGCCACGATAAACAACATTTTCATTTGAACAGGTTCCCTTTTTAAAGGGGTATTCCAGGAAAAAACTTTTTTATATATATCAACTGGCTCCAGAAAGTTAAACAGATTTGTAAATTACTTATTTGCTTCTAAACTGGGCTTTTCCCGAGACAGGTGTCATCAGAGAGGACTTAGACAGAAAAGAACAACCTTATCTTCAGAAGCTCATAATTACTGAAAGGGTTAAAAAAAAAATTATAGAAGTAATTTACAAATCTGTTTAACTTTCTGGAGCCAGTTGATATATAAAAACAAGTTTTTTCCTGGATAACCCCTTTAAGCTCTGTTCATACTGGCGACATAGCTATAAACGCAGATCCAAAGGGACCACATAATTACATTAATGCCTTCCCACGTGTATTTACGTCCTCTGCAGGCTCCCACTGTATGATGCACACGCTCAGCAGCTGAACGCTCATCATACCCAGTGGCTTCCAGTTGCTAATAGCCGATGGGGCTGATGTCCGGCATTAACCCTTTAGACGCCGCAATCAAAGTTGCCTAAATGCGGTAAATCCCGTTACCCGGCTAGCTCAGCGGGCTGATCGTGATTGCCGCGGCATCCCAATCAGCTGAGTGGACAGCGGCAGGTCTCTTACTTTCCTCCCTGCCATCCGATCAGTGCTCCAACTTGCTATCAGCCATGCCAGGCTGAAGCAATGGAGCACCAATAACAATGATCAATGCTCTCCTATGGAGAAAAAAAAGGAATACATGTGATTTAACACCTTCCCTAATTAAAGTTTGAATCATCCCCCTTTTCCCATTTTTCAAATAAAATAATCTTAATAACTGTAGTCAATGGAGTATATTAAGAGCAAGGTCTTGTCACCAGTGGGGTACCTCAGGGATCTGTACTGGGACCAATTTTGTTTAATATCTTCATTAGTGATATTGAAAAAAGTCTCGATTGGTCTTTTTGCTGATGACACAAAGATATGTAACAGGGTTGATGTTCCTGGAGGCATACGCCACATGGAAAAGGATTTAGACAAACTAGAAGTATGGTCAAAACTCTGGACACTGAAATTTTATGTGGCTAAGTGCAAGATAATGCACCTGGGGCGTAAAAACCCAAGGGTAGTATATAGAATATTTGACACAGTCCTGACCTCAGTATCTGAGGAAAGGGATTAAGGAGTAATTATTTCAGAAGACTTAAAGATAGACAATGTAATCGAGCAGCAGGAAATGCTAGAAGAATGTTTGGATGTATAGGCAGAGGTATAAGCAGTAGAAAGGGAAGTGCTCATGCCGCTGTAAAGAACACTGTAAGACCTCACTAGGAGTATTGTGTCCAGTTCTGTAGACCGTATGTCCAGAAGGCTATAGATACTCTAGAGAGAGTTGAGAGAAGCGCTACTAAACTAATACATGGATTGCAGGATAAAACTTACCAGGGAAGGTTAAAGGACCTTAACATGTAAAGCTTGGAAGAAAGAAGAGAGAGGGGATATGATCGAAACTTGTAAATACATAAAGGGAATCAACACAATAAAGAAGGAGAGCATATTAAAAATAAGAAAAACTACCACAAGAGGATATAGTTTTAAATTAGAGGGACAAAGGTTTAATATCAAGTGTTACTTTACTGAGAGAGTAGTGGATGCATGGAATAGCCTTCCTGCAAAAGTGGTAGCTGCAAATACAATGAAGGAGTTTAAACATGCATGGGATAAGCATAAGGCTATCCTTCATATAAGATAGGGCTAGGAACTATTGATAGGATTCAGATTATTGGGCAGACTAGATGGGCCAAATCGTTCTTATCTGCCGACACATTCTATGTTCTGCCCTTAAAAATTTTTGCCGAGCTTTAAAAATCTCTGTATCATACCTTTCCCCTTGCTCACATTGTGTGAGCTCCCAGCAGGAGAAAGTGGGTGTTCCCCAGCAGGCTCAACATCACTGAAGCCTGAGAGAGCTATGCCTTCATGCATTCCTAAGTTTGGTCTCCTGCTAGGCCAGTGTAGTGAAGAAAATGGTTCCCTGTGGCCAAATGTGTCCGCACAGCTAATCAAAAGTGCGGAGTCATCAGAGGCACTGTGATTGGCTGCTCGCTCTGTTCAGTATTCTACACTAGCTTTTCATTGACATATTTCTCTCCACCCCGATCTCCTCGCTCACAGCGGGATGTAGCAAAGTATCTGCTGTGAGAGTGGAGAGATCGGGGTAGAGATGCGGGGATCCTGTGCACATTTCACTACACCATTCTATGGGCACATTTCACCCCTAGGGGCCAAGTAGTAGCGCTGCTGGAGGGATCTAGGGGCCAAGTAACAGCGCTGCTGGATATATTTCAAAGCGTGACTCTCACATTTCACCCCCATCTCCGTGCACTCTACCTCGCTGAGTAGAGGGGATCTCGGGGCCAAGTAGATTTGGGGAGATTTGGTGGACTGCGAAGGCTCATAGCGATATGTGTCTGGGCAAAGTAGGCAGGGGACTGCGGGGCCTTCTCCAACCCCCTCCTCCACCGCTTCTGGCTGCAATCAGAGCCAGGGGAGAGGAGGCTGGAGATGCTGCCCCGATGTCACAATCAGGAGAGAGTTTGCAGGGGGCACTGCAGAGGCTCATAGTGGGAGGCAGGGGACTACAGGAGCTTCACATGCCTTTTCCTGGAGAATGCCTCGATGTCACAATAGGCCCAGCTGCTACTCTCCGCTCTCACAGCGGGAGAGACTGGGGATAATTCGTTTTTTTATTACAGTGGGGAGAGACAGCTGGGACTGTAGCGTAATGTGTCCGCTACATCCCCGTTGTCCACAATGTCCAGAGGAGCAGCAGGGATTGTAAAACAAATTTGGCCAGAGCAGCGCTGCTACTTGGCCCCTGAGATCCCCTCTACTCAGCAGGGTAGAGTGCACGGAGATCGGGGTGAAATGTGCCCAAAGAATTGTGCCCAGGATCCCCACATCTCTGCCCCGATCTTTCCACTAACAGCAGGGGGGATAGTCTGCTACATCCCGCTGTGAACATGGAGATCAGGGTATAAAGAAATTTGTCCATGAAAAGCTAGTGTGAAATACTGAACAGAGCAAGGCTGCACCCCAACCCCCCCCCCAACAACCAATAGTAATGGGTGGGTGTAGGCGACCATTTTCTTCACTACATCGGGAGGAGACTAAACTAATTTTTTGACTTGCAGCAGGGAACAAGGTTGAGAATTTTAGCAGAAAGTAAATAGCAAAGTGTCTTATAATTACATAAGGAACGATATATTAGAAGTTAAGTTTGGTTAGAGGTACTCTTTAAGTTCTATGCTGTTTTTACTTCATAAATATGTGGTTTTTAATAATGTAGCCTATTACAAGTATTTAGTGGTTATGTTCTTTAGTACAGCTCATTAACTGATGGTATTAATACTTTTTATGTGAAAGATGCTGTGGTTTATCTTATTATTGAACATGGAATAATGCATTGTGTTAAGAATATTAAAATACTGTTACAACAAATGCACTTGTAATGGCCTGTGCTGTTTATAAGTGCTTTTAAAAAATAGTTCTAAAATAATTTGTTGATTTTAAAGTAGCAATACCACAATGCGTGACCACATACCTAACAGAAGTCATTGGTTTGTGAACAAGAAATGAATATACTTTACAGTGTTTTGTTGTGATCATCTACCCATGTATAGTCAGACCACACAAAAAAAACTATGTACAGTGACCCCCCTGACCTACGATGGCCCCGACATACGATAATTTCAACATGCAATGGCCTCTCAGAGGCCATCGCATGTTGAAGGCAGCATCAACATACGATGCTTTTGTATGTCGGGGCCATCGCATAAACGGCAATCCGGCAGGGCAGACTGCTTCAGCTGCCACCGGTTAGCCGTTTACAGTGCCCCGTGTGCTGCGGTGACCATCACTTACATGTCCTCGGGGCTCCGGAACGTCCTCTTCGGGATCCCCTGCATCGCCAGTGCTCTCCGTCGTTGTCGCGCACGCCGTCCCGTCATCCAATAGGAGCGATGTGTGTAGTGGCGTGATGGTGTCGACGGAGAGTGAGGATCCTGGGGAAGAAGACGCCCGTCGCGTCGGGGACGCGGTGACAGCGATGGAGGGCGACATCCAGGGCAGCGGTGACTGGTCCAGAGCGGCGGGGACATGTGAGTATAACTTCCTATTCTTTCCATTGCACGGATCCCTCAACATACGATGGTTTTAACAAACGATGGTTCATTCTTAACGGATTACCATCGTATGTTGAGGGACCACTGTACAATACTGGGCACCAGTGTACAAGATATAGTGGAGCTGGAGAGGGTTCAAGGATGGGCAACCAGATAAATAAGGGGGATAAAATGCAGGGCTGTGGAGTTGGACGAAATTTTGGGTACCTGGAGTCGGAGTCGGCAAACAATGCACCGACTCCTACTAAATTTAGATTGGAATGTCGCAATTCACAAAAAGTTATAATTAATGACTTCTCTACTGTAAGAATAAAGACCAATGCATGAAGTGTCTCATGTAACCGCAAAACGAACTTGTTAAGTGACCGTGAAGAAGCATGCTTTTCATGTGCTTCACTATATGGCACGCAACGCACAATTAGGAGCGGCAATACTTTCCATAGTGTTGTGTTCTGCTGTTACAGGGAACCCATGGGTAACCTAGCCTCTCACTGATAAGGGATTAAGTAAATATGTTTTTTTGCAGGACTAGAGACTCTTGTATAAGTGAAGGGAATGGAGGGTCAATAGTTCAAGACTGAAGCTGTAAACCATTGGGAAAACTGCTGCCATTCAGCTAAGGCTATAAAAACTTGTAAACTCCGATTGTTAGCTTAAACTTTAAACATGACTATGGCATTCTACTAGGGAAATCATGTTTTATAATAAATGCCCCTTCCTGGATCCTCCCACCGCCCTATCTTCAGCAGCAGATCAGCACACAAAAAGGAGAAGGCAGCAGCTTCTGCCCAACTACCTCTCTCTGCTAGAAGAGCTTAGAAGAACTTAGTGGGCTTAAACTGTTCAGTACAGTAGGCTGTTGGCTTCCCAGCCAGTAGTCCTGTGGTAATGACATGTATGTTGAAGTCCAATAAAGAAAGAATTCAAGTGCACTCACCACGTAGACTGCTTCTTCGTTACTTTATTTCTTGTCACAAAAAGACATAATGCAGGGAGACGACATATAGGGGGTGTGCGTGGGCACACCCCCTATATGTAATCTCCCTGCATTATGTCTTTTTATGACGAAATAAAGTAACAAAGAAGTAGTCTACGCGGTGAGTGCACTTGAATTCTTTCTTTATTGGATTTGTGCATAAGTGTTGTATCTTCTATTAAGTCTTGCACCTCCACTGCTTATGTGAATCTATTGCTGCATTGTGTCTACCTGAGTAATAATCCACAGGTGTGTGAAGTAGCAGTGCCAGGCTAGCTGTTTCTCCCTTACTATTGACATGTATGTTGCCTTTCTTTCCTTCAAGGAATGTATAAAAAACATTTGCATATTAATACAGAGGAGTCGGGGAGTCTGAGTTGGAAGTACAAAAAACTGCGGAGTCGGAACATTTATCTACCGACTCCACAGCCCTGATAAAATGACTACAGTACCCAGAAAGATTATCAGAATTAAGGTTATTTAGTTTAGAAAAAAGAAGGCTTAGGAGAGACCTAATAACTATGTATAAATATATCAGGACAGTACAGAGATCTCTCCCATGATCTATTTATACCCAGGATTGTATCTATAACAAGGTGGCATCCTCTACGTCTAGAGGAAAGAAGGTTTCTAAACCAGCAGAGACGTGGATTCTTTACTGTAAGAGCAGTGAGACTATGGAACTCTCTGCCAGAGGAGGTGGTCATGGTGAACTCTGTAAAAGAATTTAAAAGGGGTCTGGATTCATTTTTGGAGAATAATAACATTACAGGTTATGTATACTATATTTATAGGGACAGAAGGTTGATCCAGGGATCTATTCTGACTGCCATATTTGGAGTCGGGAAGGAATTTTTACCTCTAGTAAGAGTTTTTTTTTGCCTTTCTCTGGATCAACTCAGTAGGGACTCATTAGGGATATACAGTAGGTTGAATTTGATGGACTTTTTTCAACCTTATGAACTATGTTACTATGTAATTCCTGCAATACCCAAGGAGCAAGCCAATCCAGATGTCCCACTTCACTTATAGGATCCCCTGTGGGACTAGGGTGGCCCCAGTTAAAAGCTATTCCATGTTTAACATCTAGTAGAGGGGCACAGAATACAAGGGGATAGATAGGTTGGAGGTGCTATTACTAGTAAAAAAAAAAAAAAAAAAAAAGAGCAGACCGTCAATGTAAGAGTGTACCACTGAGAATAATATGAGCTGGGTATAAAAAATTGTTCTTAAATAATATTGGGATGATTTATATTCTAAAGTAGCAAAACCACAATGTGTGATCACACACCGAACAGAGAAGTAATTGGGGGAGATTTATCATTGCTTTTAGAGCATTTTTTTCTCCATGTTTTGGTGCAGTTCAGGCGCAAGCAGCATATTTAGTGACTTTTATGCATCTTTTGATATAGAAAGTTTCACTCTTTTTGCCTACCCGTAGAACTATTTCTTTTTGACCATGCAGTGGTCACGTATTTATCATTTGCAACTTTTGTCAAAAGTTGCTATTTTGTGCGCAAAGGTACTTAGTTAGGCGCAAAGCTACAAAACCTACCAGTAGGCGTGAGAATCACTTCTACCTTCTGCAATTCAACCTTTAACTTCTTGGGGACAACAGCGTCCCACTCCCCTTCTATGACACGCGACCAGGAGCTGAGTGCGGGTCATAGCTGGGTGGTCTTGGCGGCTATCTGCCACCAGTACCCATCTCTAATGCCAGACATCACCGATTACGGTGATGCCCAGCTTTAACCCTTTAGACACCGCAATCAAATTTGATTGTAGTGTCTAAAATGCAAGTAAAAATGTCCCGACAGCTCTGTGAAAGTAAGTAAAAACACCTAACCTGCCAAAATCAGGACACAGGAAATTGTCTAACCTGCCAAATTCAGGACCCGGGAAAGTTTTCCACCGGAGTACCCCTTTTAAAATGGACTTGGAAATAGTTTTATGTCCATTCTTTTCTGTAAATATAGCCTAAGTGAAAGGAACACAAATACCCACTTCTGTGCAGCCATGACTTTTATCAATATTCTAGTAACAATTGTGACTCATTTTTGGCACTCATCAAATTTTTGCAGGGAAATGGGTTGTGGTTTCCATAGAGTAGGTATGGCCTCGAAGTATAATTCTGGGTTCATTTGTATTTTGGTCAGTATTTTTAGTCCAAAACTAGAAGTGGGTGTAAAACACAGGAAAAGGAAGCAATCTTTTCATTATAGTTTTTCTCTAGCTTCCACGCCTGGTTTGGCTATAAATACTGACCAAAATACTATGTGCGAACTTAACCTATATCATATTTATTAAGAGGAAAGCCAGAAAGTGGTGCAAACTTTCAGACAGTCTAAAATGTGCCAAAACGACTCAATGGTGTGTGCCATTTAACCCCTTAGGGACCAAGCGTTTTTGCACTTTCGTCTTTTCCTCCTTACCTTTTAAAAATCATAACCCTTTCAATTTTACACCTAAAAATCCATATGAGGGCTTATTTTTTGCACCACCAATTCTTTAATTTTTTTTTTATAATATTTTATTGTTTTCCTCCACATACAGACATCAATAAGAACATACATTGGAAAACCTATTTTACAAATAACCTAACCCCAACCCGCCACCCCCCCCCTCCTCTACCCTCCCATTCCTCCCCCCCCTAGTCCCCCTTTTGCCAACCATCTCAGTTAGCACTCCCACTCCTTCCATTCCAGAAAGATCTTCCTTCCTTTCATTGTTCCTCTATTACTTATTGACTCATAGATTTAAATTTTTTCCACCACACTATTCCATTCTTTTATATTAATTCCGTTGGGGGAGAACCATTTTCTGAGGATGCATATTTTTGTTATACCTAAAAGTTTATTGACTTATCTTTTGTTGCTATTTGTTGCTCTATCTTAGTGTATATTTCTGCCCATAATTTCTGTATCTGCGGACAACCCCAGATCATATGGAACAAGTCAGCATCCCCACCTTTCGGGCAGTCAGCCTCATCCCTCTTGCCTATACTCTGCAGAAATTTTGGGGTATAAGGGAGTGTATGAATTATTTTTATTAATGAGATTTTATGATTCTGGTTTGTTGATGCCTGGTTGATATTATCAAACACTTCTTCCCATTCTTCTTCACTAATAGGTCCTACTTCCAGAGCCCACTTATCCTTTCTTTTAGTTCCCTTGCTATTTAGTACTGCTTTCACTACCCCCTTTATAAACTTCCCCCACAATTTTTTGGTATTCCCTTGGATGCTAAAAATGTTCTCCATCAATACATGTGTCTCCATTACCCACCTTGGGTTATTCCTATCCTTCTCCCAAGCATTACACACCTGTACGTATTCAAAACATTTACATCTTCTTATTTTTTGTTTCTCTACCAACATATGCCAATCTATTATGGATTTATCTGTGACAAAATTCTTAATTCTACTAACCCCATATTTTTCCCAGTTCACGTATTCACGTAATTTTATATATTTCTGGGAAATTCGCATTTCCCCACACCTTTGTATAAATTAAACTTCCCTTTATCTTCAATATTTTCCTCAAACCTTCCCATGTTTTATTAAATACTCTCACTATGTGTTTTCTACTTAAATCTTCATCTTTCAATCTCCCTCCTTCCACTAATTCAAACACACTCACCTCAGTGAGTTCTCCATTCCTGAAGAACTTTTTTAAAGATTCTCCTTCTTTTCCCATGAAGTCTATTTGTGCAGCAAAATAATACCACTTTAACATAGGGATACCCAGTCCTCCTTCTTTTAATCCAAATTGGGATTGCTCTAATTACATGTAGTGACATCAGGAGCAGTACCATTTTTGCCATCAATATCCTATCCGCCATATTAACCGGAAGCTTATTCCAAACTGTAACTTTCTCTCTAATTTTATTTTTCAAAGGTATTAAATTTAAATGTGTAAAATCTGTGATCTCCTTAGAGCTTTTAATCCCTAGGTAGTCGATACTCCCTTCCCTTTGTACTATGGGAATCCCTGCTATATCTACCTGTCTCCCCTCTTCTAATAACAAAAGTCCTGCTTTGCCCCAGTTTATCCTAAAGCCTGAAAATAACCCAAACTCTTCTACCATATTAATAACTCCAGCAGTTTTCTTTTCTGGGTTTTTGATAAATAGTATTAGATCGTCAGCGTATAACAGTATTCTCTCATCCTTCCCTTTTATGCCAAACCCCTCAAAACTATCCGAATCCCAAATTTTCTGTGCCAGGGGTTCGACAAAATAAGGCAAATAGCATGTGGACAGGGGGCACCCTTGTCTGGTCCCCTTTTGCATTTCCACTCTACTCCTGGTGATTCTATTATTTAAATTAATCTTTGCCGTTGGAGCATTATACAATATCTTCACAGCTTTCAAAAATGTCTCACCTAAATTAATAAACTGTATTACCTTAAAGAGAAATCCCCACCCTACCCTGTCAAATGCTTTCTGCGCATCTAGTGACAGGATGGAGTGCATGTTAAGATAGACTCTTCTGATGTTACTATATATATTTCTATCTGGGACAAATCCTTTCTGTTCTTCCCCTACTAATCTTCCAATCAGTCCCTGAAGGCGCCTAGCCCATACTTTTGCATAGATCTTTTGATCTGTATTTAACAGGGATATCGGCCTAAACAAATCCATATCAAGGCTATCTTTTTCCTTTTTTTGGGATCAGAGTGATTATTGCTTCCGACGTTGACTGGTACAACACGCCTCTCTCTGAGGATTCATTAAAAACTTCAAGTAATAATGAGAGTAGTGGGTTCCCGAATGTTCTATAGATTTCAAATACCATCCCATCTGACCCAGGTGCAGAATTCCGTGGAAACAAATTCAGTGCCATTCTGAGTTCTTCTAGGCCGATATCCCTATCCAGTTCTCCTTTTTCTTCTTCCTTCCAGACAGATACATTAAGTTTTTTTCAAGTATTCCTCTGTTACCCTCCTCTTTCTGTCCTCCTTTTGTGTATAATTTTTGGTAGTATTCCAGCACTGTTTTCGATCTCTACGGGGTCTCTCACCTCCATTCCTTTACTATTTTTAAGTACATACATGCTTCTGTTATTATTTTTTTGACTTTTAATCATACCTGTCAATATTTTATTGTGGTTACCTGTCTCTGCATGAAACGTTTGGCCCCTAAAAAAAAAGTGTGTTGTGCCTTTTCCATTACCATTTATTTTATTTTTTTATACGTTTCCTGTATCGTGGCTAATTTTTCCCTATTTTCTATGGTGGGGTTACTTCCATATTCCCATTCAGCTTTTTTAATATTTTTTTTTAACTCCATCTCTTTAAACTTACATTTCCTTTTAAATGTAGCAATATTTCTGCAGAGTATTCCCCTAAGAAAACATTTTAGGGCATCCCAGACAATAATTAAGTCCGCCGAACCTTTATTTAAGGGAACCAATCATCAGATTTTACCCTATATAACGCTTGGCAAAGCGTTATATAGGGTAAAATCTTTATTTTCACCATTCCCGGGGGATGCTCCTGCCCCCAGGGATGGTGAAGATATGAAGTTATAAACTAGTCACCGCCGCCGCCGTAAGTAGTCCCCTGGGCGGGGAGCTCTTCTCACCTACTCCCGTTATTCGGCCGGCAGCGATGCCCCCTCCGCTTGATTGATGGGCAGCGTCATCGCTCTGCTTTGTCTGTTCAGTGAGCGGAACAATGACGTGGCCCATCAATCAAGCGGAGGGGCGTCGCTGCCTGCAGAAGAACGGGAATAGGTGAGTGGAGCTCCCTGCCCAGGGGACTACTTACGGCCATGGTGGTGACTAGTTTATAACTTCATATCTTCACTATCCCTGGGGGCAGGAGCGTCCCCCGGGGATGGTGAGGACAACAATTTTACCCTATATAACGCTTTAACAAGCATTATATAGGGTAAAATCTGATGATTGGTTCCCTTTAATTCCCCAAAATGTACTAATCTCCTCTTACTCCTCCCACAACCTCCTCTATTGTCAGCCAGTGTGGATTAATATACATGCTCCTCACCACTCCTGTCTCTTTTTCCCTCCTATACAGTGATGCCGCTTTATGCGTTAAATTAAAGCAGGAATATGCTTTCTCGCAGGGGTGTAGTTCTCGACAAGCATCCAGCCAACCCATCTCTTGACACCATCTTTTAAGTTGAGTTGATCTATCTGGAAGTTTTTTCCCCTGCCAGTCCAATTCCCCATCCATCACTCCATTTAAATCTCCCATTATGTATAGGTAGAAATGATCCATATCTTTAATAAATTCTATTAATTTCTCAAACACCTCAACTGCAAATGGAGGGGGATGTAAACAAATGCAAGAACAGGTTTTTTCCCCTTCCCAGACAGCTTGTAAAAAAATATCTTCCTCTCCCATCAATAGCAGATCTTGATACTTAAATATCTATCCCCTTATGTATTATAACCGAGACCCCAGAAGAGCAAATCGAATATGTAGAATGGAATGTCTCCTTGGCCCACCTACGTGCCAGTAAACCCACAGTATCTTTTGTAAGGTGGGTCTCGGTTATACATATAATTGTCGGGAGATAGTTGTTAATCCTATCAAACATTGCCACGTTTTCTTCTATCCTTATTCACCCATATATTCCAAATGATTATCTTACTTTCATTCCTCACAGAAATTTCCTTTTTCCCTTTCCCCTCTTACCCCCATCTGCACGTCTTTCCAGATGGAAAGAGAGGAAAGCTGAGGCAGCCAGAGTTTACCCCCCTTCCAACCCCCCCCCCCCTTCCAAAACCCCATTCCCCTACCCCCATTCCCCTGTGGACCCACATCCTCTATGTGAGTCTCTTGACTTCACTGACTCCCTATCAATCCCATCCCGACTCTCCCAACCCACCCCCTGTACACCTCCCCGCCCCCCCCCCCCCCCCCCGAAAAGAAAAAAACTAAAATTTAAGCCTTGACCTTCTAGCCATTTAAAAACTTCCACCCTGAAGTCAAAAAATAAGTTTCTACCTTCATACATTATCCTCATTTTTGCCGGGAACAGTAATTCTACTTTGTAATTACATCAGTCATTTTACACAAAAATCTACGGCGAAACGGAAAAAAAAATCATTGTGCGACAAAATTGAAGAAAAAACACCAGTTTGTAAATTTTGGGGGCTTCTGTTTCTACGCCGTACATTTTTCGGTAAAAATTACACTTTATCCTGCCCCCAGGGCCCAGGGATGGTGAAGATATGAAGTTATAAACTAGCCGCCGCCGTAAGTAGTCCCCTGGGCGGGGAGCTCTTCTCACCTACTCCCGTTCTTCGACCGGCAGCGACGCCCCCTCCGTCCATACGATTAAAAGGATACTCCTCTTATATAGGTTTGATTTTGTCGTAATTTTGGAGAAAAATCATAACTACATGCACGAAAATTAATACATTTAAAATTGTCCTCTTCTGACCTCTCTAACTTTTTATTTTTCCGCGTACAGGGTGGTATGAGGGCTAATTTTTTTGTGCCGTGATCTGAAGTTTTAATCTGTACCATTTTTGTTTTGATCGCTTTTTATTCCTTTTTTTATGGTGTGAAAAAAAAACGCTATTTCATACTTTGAAATTCTTTTGCGCGTACTCCATTGACCATGCGGTTAAATTTACGATTTATTTTTATAAATCTGTTTATTTTTATTATGTTTATTTATTTTTTATATGGAATTTGGGAAAAGGGGGGTGATTTAAACTTTTATTAAGGAAGGGGTTAGTGTGTGTGTGTTTAAACTTTTTTTTTAACCTTTTTTTCCAACACTTTTAGTCCCCTTAGGGGACTTTTAGGAGGAATCATTTTATTCCTCATACAGATCAATGGGATTACATACAATCCCATTGATCTGTGTGCTTTGTATCATTCAGAGCACAGGAGCCGCCGCAGCAGGAGAGCTAAGCCCTCAGGCTACCTCAGTAAGTGAATGCTCCAGCCCCCCATGCGCGGCCGTGCTGTGCCCCCCCCCCCCCCCCTTTGACAGCAGCGATCTAAAGGGTCAATAGCCGGCTATTAACGCCGGCCCCCAGCTACAGGAATCAGCTGGGGGCCGGCCGGTATGACGCGGGCTCGAGTAGGGAGCTTGCGTCATACCCCGGTAACAGCCATTGGACACGCATAGACGTCCATGGTCGTTATCGGGTTAAAGTGTACCTGTCATTAGCAAAAACTTTTTGTATAATGTAGATAATACCATTATATGTATATTGTTAGTATACATTGGTTACAGAAAGTGTATATTTTTGGGTGAAAAAATGCTGTCCCTGCAGCTATTACCTGTGTGTCTCTGTGAGGAGACCAAATACAGGAAGTGTGGGCAGGACAAACAGAGTTCTGTGCAGGCTCCTGACTTGTCAATCATCCTTCTATGTGATCGGGGCATGTCACAGAGCCTTAGTGTTCAGAGTCCAGCTTGTCCTCAGTGTACAGAGCCCTGCTTGTCCTCAGTGCACACAGCCCTGCTTGTCCTCAGTGCACAGGGCCCTGCTTGTCCTCAGTGTACAGAACCCTGCTTGTCCACCCTTACTTCCTGTATTTGGTCTCCTCACAGAGACACACAGGCATAAGCTGCAGGGACATTTTTTTTAACTAATGTATATTACAAATATACATATAATGTTGTTTTCTACACTATATAAAAAGTTTTTGCTAATAACAGGTATGCTTTAAGAAATTTGGGCCAAATCACCCTGACGTTTTTTTTTTGTACTAGCATAAGAAATACCAGTCTTAAAGTGGTATTCCAATTTAGTTAAAAAAATAAAATAAAAGCTATAGGACAGCCTGCTAGGCTGTAAAATAACAAAACAATGCATACTCTCCTTGCCTGGTCCAGCATTAGAGCTCCAGTCCGCCTGATCCCTCTACTTACCTCCCCGATGACGCACTCTCCCACCTTTGCTAATGACTTCGTGAACACACTGTACCCAGCTGGACGGAGTGAGGTGAGTATGCTTTATTTCCTCATTTTCATTCCTAGCAAGCGCTCATGGTTTTTTTACCCAAATCAAAAAAAAAAAACTTTAAAAAATGTGGCCCATGTGTTTTTTTTCCCCCTCACTAGTTCCTTTTGCCTATGTTAGCCCTATCTTCCCACCTGTACTTTAGCCAGTCTATGAGTTGGTGGCTCATATGGCCGGATTTTGGGTGTCATTCTAAACCAACTGTATGTCATGTTTACTGTACCTGTCAAGGCAAATTTTAATATTGACCATAAGGGCTCTCCTGCTATATCTTATTTTTGGTACCATGGTTTTACTTTAATTTTAGTGACTTTGTCCTTGGCACTGTTCTGTTGCTGCACAGTACAGCACCATAGAAGATGCTGGTGCTATATAAAAGAATAACCCCATTCATTACATACTGTAGACCGCTTGTTTTGATAACATGTCCTTTGTCTGAGATGACAGAGCCATGAATATTATTATTCCCATGTATGAGTGGAGTAGGATGAGCAGTGCACACATTACCTCACTCATCCCCATGAGAATACTGAGGTAAGAGGACTGTGAAAGTGCTGGTCCCTGGATAGGCTGGCTGTGTGTGCCGGCTGCTAGGTGCATGTGACTGCTCTTCTTACATTGCCATGGTGTGGCAGCAAGCATCAGCCATGGAGGCTGCCTGACAGACACACAGGCTGCTGCTGTGGGGAGACTGATAGGAGCAGACAACTCTACTGCACATCTCTATAAGGTAAGCTTGCTTTGTTCTGACAGGAAGACTTTCATTATGTCTACATAGCTCTAGGTGTCTTTATGCAGAGAATTGCATTGTCTGCCCATGCATAGGGATGCTTTCCTGTGACTGTAGAAATGAATATATTGATTTTGCAGTATTGCACTGAAGCTGATGTATTCCTATATTGCCTCTCCAACAATAATATACCTTATCTATATGACCTTTCAATTATACGTATTGTGCACTAGATGTAACCTAAAATGTCAATGTCAATCCCTAAAAAGGTTCTGTGATATCTTTCATGATTGAATGGGTTAAATGCTAATCTTCAAGTGTAAAGGCTTCCTTTTTCTGTATATTCATTGCCAGGCCCCGCCTTCCCTGGGGTGTGCATTGTAGTATATCCAGCTGTGATACTGTGTGTATTAGTGATTTCCTGGGCTGCAGATGACAGCAGCGGTTTATTGTAGTCCGCGTCATGCATCCCCCTATACAGAATAGTAGTCTGGGCATTGCTTGGCTAACCTTGGCAACTGACACAGTCCATTGTGTCTATAGCTTTGTTGGAGCTCCCTGGCTCTATGATACACAAGCTGGTTTGGTGTATTTGTTCTTTGCATCTTGTCTTGCCTTGTCTACACTGGATCCTTATGCCCTTGTCATAGACTACGGAAACCCTCTATACAGCATTTGTCCTCTATATGTACCTCTGTACTGCTTATAGCAGCCATTTCTGATCATTTATGCACAATTTGGTATTTCCATATGTCAGTCTTAAAAAATCTTATGTGTTTTATTTATTTATTTATTTTTTCCCCACTAGTTCCTTTTGCCTATGTTAGCCCCATCTTCCCACCTGTACTTTAGCCAGTCTATGAGTTGGTGGCTGTTATATGGCCAGATGTTGGGTGTCATTCTTCATATAAGCCAACTATATGTCATGTTTACTGTACCTGTGTCATGTATTTTGACTCATGAAATGTGGAAACTAAGGTTCTATCTAAATTATTATTATTAATAATAATAATTATAAAAATAAAGATGCATTCCATTACACAGGACTCCTTTCACCCCACGATGGCTGGCTTTTCAGAGGTATAATGGATAGGCTATATAGGCAGTGGTCTCCAACTTGCAGACCTCCAGATGTTGCAAAACTACAACTCCCAGCATGCCCGGACAGCCAACGGCTGTCCGGGCATGCTGGGAGTTGTAGTTTTGCAAAATCTGGAGGTCCGCAGGTTGGAGACCACTGATATAGGTATCTTTAATACCATATTGTTATGTTTTGCATATTCATGCCCTGAAAACTAGGGTGCAGTATGGCTTATTATTAATAAGAATAAAAAAGGTGCATTTCATTACACAGGGCTCCATCCCCTTGATGTCTGACTTTTCAGGAGTATAGAGGATAGGCTATATAGGTAATCTATATATCATTTTATTACGTTTTTAATGTAAAGTGCCCTGGAATCTGTAGTGCTATTTTAATAATAATTAATAATAATACAAATAGTACATACCATTAAACAGGGCTCCTTACCAATGGTGCCTGGCTTTTCATGGGTATAAAGGAGAGGCTATGTAGGTAATCTTATTTAAATATTATGTTTTGCATTTTGTAACATTTAACTGATACTGTTTTGTAAAATATAATGTTTTGCTATCTGGATCCTCATCGTAGGTACAACACAGGCCTCATTTTGTTTGCACTCTGTATTGTCCTTAAGGCTTCTATAGATCCATATTCTAGTATAATGGAGTGTGTATGTATGTATATATATATATATATATATATATGTGTATATATATATATATATATATATATATATATATATATATAGCAGTGTTTTCCAACCAGTGTGCCTCCAGCTGTTGCAAAACTACAACTCCCAGCATGCCTGGACAGCTGTCGGAGCACTGGTTGGCAAACCATCATATATAGACTACCTCTATGTACACAAACAGTGCCCTTCTTATACCCAACACCAACATTTAGGAAATTCAGGCACAAGAGGTACACTTTTACTGTGAACATGTGTACAACATCCAGTGTTTTTGGTTAAAGAGGCCTCTATCCTAGCAGTCCACACCTGATCTGTCTCACACCTTGAAGATGAGTAATATAGATGTCGAAATAAAGAGTTAAAAGAAACCTAGTATCAGCCTCCTTGCTTTGTGAAAATTTAATGCCTCCTTAATAATGGTTGGGAAACTGATCTGCAAGTGGGAGTGCTGAAGGGGGAAGGGCAGATAGAAAGGGTAAGTGCTGTTTATGGCTGCAGGCGGCTAGTAAATATTCCTCAGCTTATCTTCTATTCATTAACTTGTCAGTCTGCTGTGTGTTCCCCATACATGGCAATAAATAGGGGTGCACACTACGTGTGGCTTGTTTTGCAGGCATCAGTTGTTGCGATGTGAAAATGCGTTAGATAGCATCGTCCTTACTGTAGGCTTTGCAGCTTGTGTTATATAGTAAGGAATAATTCATTGTTAGAGATATTAAACAGATTCTGAAGCAACATAAATCATTGCATATGCTAGTTGTGCAGAAGTCTTCAGAACATTGCATACAACACAGTCAGGCCACATTGAGATCATTTCTTGAATGACATCTGTCAGCAGTGAAAATACATTATATAGGCTCTGTTTGGTTCCTTTGTGTATATATTTTATCAGAAATAATCGCCTTATCTTGTTGGGATATATCAGACTCCCCAGTCCTTGAAATTCTTGGCCCCAATCTACAACAAGGATTCCTCCTTACCATGTGCCATCTGTAATACGGATCTTTTCCTATGTAGGAAAGGATCCTTTGTGTCCCCTAAAGCTCCAGTAACCAAGTGCAATGCCACCGCTACCCCCTTTAGCTACACCCCTGGCAGGTTAGCTTGTCACTAAGTGTCCAATGGCTTCTGTCCCAATGCTTGGTTCCTGCATCACACAAGGACATCAATACAGGTCCAACTCTCTCTATTCATGCTAGTCCCTGTTGAAAAACATTGCAGGATCCCATGATTATTAAAGAGGCACTGTCATTGTTAAAAACTTTTCATATATTGCAGGACTCATTATAATATGACATTTCACAATATACACCTGTTAAAAAAAAAATTACATTTTCACCTGAAATTCAAACTCAAAATAGCCACCACTAGAGGTCGCCTGTCTTTTAGCCAGACAGACTAATCTAGATTTTACAGCATACTGGATACGGGCCATAAAGCATACCGGTATCCAGTATAGGAGATTTCTATTGTGTATGCAAAACTACAGATAAAGGAATAAAGGATGTGTGGACATGCTGGGAGCTGTAGTTTTAAAACAGCTGGAGGCAACACTGCTCTAACACAGTTATTTACAAACATTGCAGCTTCAGTTGTTACTAAACTACAACTCCCAGCATGCTGAAATAGTCAAAGCTTTCTCAGACTCCTGAATGACAAAGAAGTTGATCATACATTCAGGAGTCTGTGAAAGATGAATGACACACATAGTGACAGCTAAGCTGATTAGCATCCAGCTTTACTAGGAGAAGATAAAACCGATAGAACATGTATTCATAAAAATGCTGTACTTTTATCTAAAAAATCCTTGCACTAATTTTATAAAGATCTATTCTTATATTTATACATTTTATCCTGTTATGAATTCACCATAATGTCTTCTGATTACTGCAGGCAAGCTCCCAGTATCTTCCTATGACACAGCATAAAACCAGAGAGGAAAGAGTTACAGAGTAGAGAGTACTGATTGGCTGACTGCACAGGCTTGCTCCTGTGAGGGAGACAGACTGACACGCCCCCTCCAGCCTGCACAATGAAAAAGTAACTCACCAGCAGATAAATGCTTATATCTCTGGATATATAGGTCAGACACATAAAAATTAAATGCACATGATCAGGATTGGGTCCTGAGTAACATATCACTTTTTTTTTTGCACTATGACAGGTACGCTTTAAGTCTCATAGCAGCTAGAGTGCCTTCCCCTACTATTATGGTTTGCTTGTTAGTACTGGGAAGTATATCTATTGGTATAATAAACTATACACATATGACATAAGCATTTTATTTGGCAGTATGCATGGCCCTATTAAAATACAATAAAACTTATAGATCCATGTAATACAGAACCCAAATACAGTTGGGGCACTGAATAAACTGTTTATACTAGCTGATCTGTGCGGATGTGGCTAAATAGAATCACACTTTAAACTGTTGTTTTAGGGACTTACTATTGTGGCTTATTTATAAAGCATCTCCTTGGCTTTACCAATATCTTTTAAAATCATTTCATAGCAGCAAATACCTTTTGTATGATACTGCAGAGGTAAATGTATAATTACATAGGAATAAAACCAAGTGAATACATTTAGTTGTTTTAAATAAGGTTTGCTAGGACACTCACAATGTCCAGCAGTGAATTGTTGTAATGAATTATTACAATTTGTATCATTGGTATTACTATTGGCATTTTGTTACCTAATCCTTACTCTGAAGGTGAATTTGGTCTTTCACAATCTGAGACCTTAGGACAGTGTTTCTCAACCTTTTCCACATTGGGGTACCCCTCAGAAATTCTTATTTATTTATTTTTACCTCGGGCACCCCTATCTACCTAACTTCTTAAAAAAAGACGACAAAAAAATGCTATAAAGAAGCAATGCACAATACCTATATGTCTCTGTTATGTTATGTAGATAACAGCGCTGTCATATTCTGTGACTCAGGTGATATCTTCTCTGTTCAGAGTTGTTTACATTCCCTTTTCTAAACTATGTGGGCAAGACCACATGACAATATTCTCCAGCCAAAACTCATTTCTGCAGAACCTGCCAGACAAATGATTTAGGCTCTGCACTTTTCCAGGACACTTCTTCCCTTTTCTCCACCTATAGGGTTCCAAATAGTAATAATTCCGCTGTATGATGTCACGCATAGTAAAGTGTAACGGGTTACTGTGGAGATGCAGGTTGGTTGGGGAAGAGTAGGTAGGTTGCTTTAGTTGGTATTTTGACCATTACGTAGGTGCCCCAAGCGTGTAGTTCCCTTAGTAAGCTGGCACACCCCCAATAGGTAGTTCCCTCCAGTATGCTTGTTCCCCCTGTAGGTAGGACCCCCTGTATAGAGTTTTCCCCTGTGGGTAGGACATCTTCTAGGTAGGTAGGTACCCCTTTTACAGGAAGTTTACCCCCTCCCCTCAAATGTAGTTTCCTCCCTGTAGGTAGTTTACTCATTCAAGGTAAGACTTCCATGAAGTTAATTTACCTCTTTACCCCCTGAAAGTGCTTCCTTCTCCCTCATAGGAAAAATCCCCCTTGAAAGTAGGACCCACTAAAAGTAACTGATCCCTCCTAAAGATAGTTGCCCCATAGATAAGATTGCTCTGAAAGTAGCTTGTCCCCCCTGTAGGAAGGACCCCACTGAAGGTAGGACACCCCGCCCCATTTGAAGATAGTTTGCTCCCTGTTACCCTGCTTCTTCTTGCAGCCACTAGAAGCCAGGAGCGTCTCTACCTTGTGGACAGGCACAGTGATGTCACTCTCTGTGCAAGTCCCAGAGAAATAGATGCTACCAGCCTCTAGTGGCTTTCAGCTTAGGACACACTTGGACACCATTTTTTTTAAGGCAACAATATTTCTCCATGCCAAAAGGCAAAAATCATTTCCTAGTTATTACAATAACTTTTGTGTATTCAAATATTGCCACAGATGATTCAAAAAGTTATTCATAAGAGGACCGGGTTGTCTTTCTATATTTGTGTATAAAGCTGTGTTAAGTGTCACAGACTTCCTCAGTTTGTGTAACAAAATATTCCATCCCATGTGAACTTCACATTCGTCTATTCCTCTTCTCATGGCACAGTTTTTCTTTGCATTTCCTTGTCTCCACTAAAGTAATTACAATATTGAACAGGTCCCTGCTGACTACACAATAGGCACAGTGATCTCTTGCTGTTGCAATATTATGTGATTGTCTGACTTACTTTTTTATGAACTACGATGCCAATTCCCATTTTAATCAATGGGCGGGAATTTCACAGTTTTTACTGCTAAATTCATGAGACAAAAATCTGTATGAATGTAGCCTATAGCTATACAGTAGAATCTCCCAATAGCGGACACTCATGGGAAATAAAAAAGTGTCCGCTATTGAGAGATGTCCCCTATTGGGAAAAAAGCTCAAAATTCTTCTTAAATGACGGAATACTGTACTGTACTCACTCCACAATGTAATACCTGTAAAACATAATAAAGGGCAATATTACAGTATAATCTCCCAGTATCGTTTAATCTCCCATTATTCCCCCCCCCCCATGTATCATTTCATCCCCCCCTTTTATATCCTGTGCAATCTTATTCCAACGTGCATTGTGCCAAATTATCCCCCCCCCCCCTTACCCCATGTGCCACATCATTTCCCCTTGATCCCCCCCCCCCCTCCCCATGCCATTTCATTCCCTCATTATAGAGAAAATGACTAGAGATGAGCGAACTTACAGTAAATTCGATTTGTCACAAACTTCTCGGCTCGGCAGTTGGACTTATCCTACATAAATGAGTTCAGCTTTCAGGTTCTCCCGTGGGCTGGAAAAGGTGGATACAGTCCTAGGAGACTCTTTCCTAGGACTGTTTCCACCTTTTCCAGCCCACCGGAGCACCTGAAAGCTGAACTAATTTATGCAGGAAAAGTCATCAACTGCCGAGCCGAGAAGTTTGTGACGAATCGAATTTACTGTAAGTTCGCTCATCTCTAAAAATGACCTGCATAACATGGCATACAACAATATCAGAAGTACTTTATGGGCCTGTAATAACTATGGGTGTTGTAGTATAGATAAATAATACCGCCGTGTATCTGAACCCTAACTCATTAATTCACTATTCAATAGAAAAGTAAGTTGTTCTCAGTTGTCTTTTCTATGGAAAAAAGGGTCTACCAAATGAAAAATTACACAGGAAGACCTCTTCATAAGGTGCAACTGATAAACCAGACTGACCTTCAACTGGTTAAAATGTTTCTAATAGTACTTCCGAATTCTGCGAATACACTGCTGTGTTAAGCGAAGTCATGCTGACTCTGTAACTGGGTATAACCTTTACAACCGTATATGATCAATACTTCCTGACCAGCACCTGATCACTTAATAAAAGCCATGTGAGATTTTAGCATATAAAGTAGCAGCTTATAATGTCAAAAATACATTACTGTGCTTTGGAGACCAGACCGGAGCTCCTGCGCTTCATAAGACATCCGGATAGTCTGTTATCTGTAAATGTGTTAAATACAACCCCTGGCAAAAATGATGGAATCATACAAATTAAATATGACACACAATAATGTTTACATAACATTCTGGCTTCATGTAACTTCCTTCAAACAAATTAAAGGAAATTAGTTTAATTCGTCTAATGCAGTTTCCCCAGTTTCCTTAAAGGGAACCAACAGCAGATTTTAGAATATATAATACTTGGCAATGCATTATATACTGTATGCTAAAAATCATTATCCTCACTTCTACTTACCAGCACTTGTTGCTCCGGCCGTGGCCCCACCCGATGGCTTGAATGATGGCTCGCATCATCGCTCTGCTATGTCTGCTTAGGGAGCAGAGCGAAGACGCGAGCCGTCAGTCAAGCCGCCGGGGCGGGGCCACGGCTGGAGCAATGCAGAGCAACATGTGCTGGTAAGTAGATGTCCCCGCCCAGGGGACTACTTGCCAAGCGGCCCGGGGGGGGAGGGGGGACTTTGTAACTTAATATCTTCACTATCCCTGGAGGCACAATTGTCCCCCGGGGATGGTGAGGATAATGATTTTAAAGCGTTAAAAAAAAAAAAAAAAAAAAAATATATATATATATATATATATATATATATATATGCTAAAATCTGCTGATTGGTTCCCTTTAAGGACCCACTTTGGCCTTAAGGACCCAGCTAATTTTCTTTTTTGCATGTGCGTCTTTTCCTCCTCCCCTTCTACAAATCATAATGCATTCTATTTTGCATCTACAGACCCATATAAGAGCTTGTTTTTTGCATCATCAATTTTGGGGTGAAATAAAAAAAAAACATTTAGTAATTTTTGGGGGGCTTCCATTTCTACGAAGTTCACTTTTTGGTAAAAATGTCACCTTATCTTTATTCTTTAGGTCCATACAGTTACAAGTATACCCAATTATATAGGTCTTATTTTATTTTACTACTAGAAAAAATTTGAACTGCACGCACCAAAATTAGTATGTTTAAAATTGTCATTTTCTGACCCCTATAACTTTTTTTTATTTTTTGCGCATACGGGGCTAAATGAGGGCTCATTTTTTGCACCGTGGTCTGTCGTTTTATCTGTACCATTTTTGTTTTAACCCCATAAGGACGCAGGGCGTACCTTTACGCCCTGAGTCCGCTCCCTTTCTGTAACGCAGGGCCACAGCATTTACAAAATGGCGTTTTTTCTTCAATTTTGTCGCACAATGATTTATTTCCCTTTCACCATAGATTTTTGGGTAAAGTGACTGATTATACAAAGTAGAATTGGTTACACAAAAAATAAGCCGGTGCAAAATTTAAAGAATTAAGATTTTTTTTTAAGGTAAGGAGGAAAAACGAAAGTGGAAAAACCCTCAGTTCTTAAGGGGTTAATGGGACTCTTGATCGCTTTAAATTTTTTTATGGTATATGAAGTGGACTTTGGTATTTATATATTTTTTTTATGTGTACGCCATCAAACGTGCGGTTTAGCTAACCTTATATATTAATAGGTCAGACATTTACTCACGCGCCGGTACCACATATGATTAGTTTTATTTTTTATTACATTAATTTATTTTAAAAAGTGGGAAATGGGGGGGGGGGGGGTGATTCAAACTTTTATTAGGGGAGGGGCTTATTCACATTTATTAACTTTTTTTTTTTTTTTTTACACTTTTTACTTTTTTTCAGTTTCATTGCTATGGTCCAAATTAGCTCCGCTGAGCTGCCGGGATGCTTTAACTTTCATGTTAGATGCCGCAATCAAAATTGGTCGGGTTAATGCCGGGCATTGGCCTGATCGGCTGTGCCCAGCATTAACCCTGGGTCCTGGCTGCTGATAGCAGTCAGGACCCGCTGGGTTTAAATCGTTCTCCGCTCATGGGAACACTTTAAATCCCGGTAACGGGACCAGGGCGTACAGGTATGCCCTGCGTCCTTAAGTACCAGGACACAAGGTCATACCTGTTCGCCCTGTGTCTGTTAAAGGAACAAAAACTATGGAATAACAATGCCTAAAAATAATTAACAAAAAAGCTCCTCCATTGGGCTTTTATGACAGCATGAATTCTTTAAGATATGGATGTCACTCATGAGAAAAAATATTCTGCATCAGGGTGGCAGAATATTTTTTCTCTGATCATTTAAAAAAATTGGCTGAGCAGGCACTCCAGCACGTCTGCATAGGTAGGAACCAGAGCGCTTAGGGGACGAGTAAGTTGAGTAGCCAGAGCCATACCCATACTGAAGATTGTGGAGGGTCCTAGTGGTCAGACCCCTCACGATCAGACACATAGAGTAATGGGTATGTTTTTTTCCACAGGTAACACCTTTAAAATTAGTCTGTGTCTCACTGCCCCCCGTCCTTACCTGACATGCCCCCCCATATTATAAGTGAGTGCGAAATGTGATCTTTTCTTCAGGCATCAGTTCATTTTTATCCTATCCTCAACATTCCATGATTGCATTACTTTAGCCTTTTATAACCTTGTTATCTTCTATTTTCATTAGTTTTGCTTTGCTTTTTTTCCAAGGTATATTGTGTTGGGTTTTCTAGCCTGACGCCTACCTCTCTTCGTTGGTCTACCCATATGTTTTTCTTTAATAACCCACCAATTTTGTTTATACATGCACCCATTTTATGAACAGCTGACTTGGAACAACCAGCATCTTTTTACCACACTCTGTTGGATTTCCAAGTTAAGGGAGTTTTATAATCCTTTCAGTTGGCATCTCTTGTTAGTTCCATATTTTTGTTTTCTTTTCTTCAGGAAGGCAAGGCCACAACTCAGTAAAGTCTGTAGGCTCTTTCTATTTTACCTGCAGACTTGTAAACCTGGTAAACTTGCTTAGGTATTTGTTTTAGAAATTCAAATTACAAGGTAATTCTACCATTTTGTCCTTGATAGTGAGTAAATCCACAAGTACAAGTATTATTTTATATCTGTTGTAAACACCTTGTTTTGTTTAATCAGATTTATACAATGCTTTTGCAATATAGCAGAGGTATAACTAGCAGGGTGCTTTTAAACAAGGTGCTATGGGTCTCAGTATTTAAAGTGTACCATCTTATCTGATCGCGGTCCCTGTGATCTCTGCTGCAGCACCTCAGTCATCCAGTGTATGGAGCGAACTTTACTCCGTGCCTGATGACTAGTGATGCGGTGCTGACGTCACGGTCAGGACTTTCTGGAGCCAGTTGATATGAAATAAATTGTTTTCCACCGGAGTACCCCTTTCAAACCTACTTTTGCCTCATTGCAATGTTTATCTTAAAGACGCTCTTTAAGTAGGCAAACACATACCTACACAGTCGGAACTGACACCAACCAATTTATGAGTCTATTGTGTTCCTCTTAGCACTAGCAGTCTGATGAGATGACCAGCTGTAATATCTAAATGTGCCTAAACCCAGAAGATTCATGGGAAATGTAGGATGCATTATATAGGATAATAGATATGTTTTTCCATAGATAACACCTTTAAAATTAGTCTGGGTCTCGGTACTGGCTCACTTAGTGGCTCACTCCACTACCTGGATTAGCACACAATCTGACTGATTTTCTAGTCTATGAATCCTGTCTGCTAGAACCAGTTGGATGGCACGCCTATCTGAAATTTAAAGGGCGCTTTGCCCGGCTATAACTAGTAACCGGAGGGGGTCTTATCACTAAAACACCAACCAATCTTAACTTTTGACATGCCTGTTGAACATGTAAAAAATTTATTTTAATAACAGTAGCGCTTTAACACTCTTTGCTTTGTGACAAAATGAACCCTCATCATTTTGCATTTGTAAATCAAAATGGAGCCAAAAAAGCAGAGGTAAGCACAGGAAAGGCACATAAGAGGTAAACACAAGACATACACAAGAACCTCTACATTATTCTCTAACACATATGCTGCACTATATAAAAAAAAAATAAAAAAAATTCTGGAATGCTTATTTAAGTGCTTACTGTAAATGATGGATGAGGAGAGTTTAAAGTGGACAGTAGAAACTGAGTTTATTTTGTTGGGAGACCAAAGAAAGGAGAGGACACTAAAATAGTTATAGGCTTCTCATAACCCCAACACACAGATTGTCACCTAATTCCATTATTTGCTATGGTTACCTGTTACAACCCTGCCATGTAATTAGGTCTTTGTAGCATTTCTATTTATACATTGCTGTTTTTCTGTGGTTTTATGGCAGTTTTGAATCATGATGTGGTGAAACTGTACTATTCTCTGTCTGGGATTTTGTGTGGCAAGTCAGTATGTCAAACTTTAAATGGGCATCGTCAAAATCAAAAACTTTTATATGTTGTTCATCTTGGCAAAACATTAACCTTTCTAATATACTTAATAAAATAAATCTCCTTTTTGTCGCATTCATGGCTTATAAAAAAAATAAACAATGAGGTCCACATATCATCCCATATGTGCTCACTCCTGTTCTATCAGACTCCTGTTTTAAAACAGAGAGGAGGGGGTTACAGAGAAGCCTTCAGTGTCTGGATGTAGAGACCTAGCACAGCAGACTCGGGGAGGAAGTGAATGCATGGTGAGTGAGGGCGGGCTCAGTGCTTGCTTCAGACACGCCCCTTCCTGAGCAGTGGATGTCAGAATGGGTGAGCAGCAAAACAAGGATCTGTGAGACACACAAAGCCATGTAGTAAGTAACATATAAGCATTTTTTTCTGTGATATGACAAGTACGCCTTAAAATAATGTGTAAAACCACATGTGCTTTAGTTTACATACAGTACCGCACATCTGTTTTGTAGTGGAAACACTTTTAGGTCAAAAACATGCCCTTATGAAGATGTAATATTGTTCTTGGCATTGAGCAGTAGTGCTGGTGAAACTTTGTCTCCCTTGTAGGTCAAATTAATTGAATGTAAATACCAATAACACAAGCAGAAAGCCCTACCTGTAGGGAGGGAGGAGGGGGGACCTAACACCCCTATGTACTCCCATAAATGGGTGGTCCATGTTATGCCTGCTATAACAGCGGAAAATTGCACACACCGATATAGAAAAAAGAGCTGTAGCAGACTAATGTAACAAATAATGACAACTTTATTGTTAAATAGACATGATTAAAAAAAATTGACAAAGAGGAATGGCAGCTGGAAAAGAGGACATCTCCTGAATAAAGTGCATAATAATGCTACAATGTGCCACACGCTATATAGGAAGGCAGGTATATACAGGTTGCACGCAACACATAATATATATGAGCCAGTACAAATAGATCTGGACAATACTATACTAAAAGTGCAAGTAGATATCCGGTATTAAACAACCTATCAAAAGTGCATTAGTACAAAAGGTGCAAACTGCAGAAATACCCACACATACAGTGTAAAATGCGCAGCCAGGAGATGTCCACCCCACGACCATTTCGGACAGGAGTCCTTCTTACGGAAGAAGGACTCCTGTCCGAAACATTCAGAGATGTCCTCTGTTTCAGCTGCCATTCCTCTTTGTCAATATGTTTTTTAATCATTTCTATTTAACAATAAAGTTGTCATTATTTGCTACATTAGTCTGCTAAAGCTCTTTTTTTTTAAATTACGGTAATTGAATGGTAGGGTGTTGTGTCTCATACAACTAAAAAGATCCTTTGCCCCTTTCTGTTATTCGTGTGAACATGGAGCCTGCAGCGATTGTTAGTACATGTACCACACGTGGATAGAAAGCGTGATAGCCTCTCAGTAACAATTAGGTCATGGATTTTCCTTAGGTCTAAACAGAAGTATAATTTAATTTGTTTACAAGGCTTGTTTGATACTTTTAAAGGTCCCCTGCGATACATGTGTCATAGATGTAGCTGATGAAAGCTCCCTCGGGGTACTTCTTACCACTTCTCTTATACAACAAATTTTTTGCTGCCCTTACACGAACCTTCTAATTACCTAGTGATTACTTTCAAGTGTTTAAAGGGAAAATATCAGCAGATGATCATTCTGCTTTATCCAGGTAGAGTATCATTATTAAAAAAAAGTCTTACTTTACAGCAGTGTTTTCCAAACAGCGTGTCTCAGGCTGTTGCAAAAATACAACTCTTAGCATGGCATGCTAGGAATTGTAGTTTTACAACAGCTGGAGACACTCTTCTTGGAAAACACTGCTTTACAGGATAAAAGTCTAATGCCGGAGAAATAAAATTATAAAAATACATGCTATAGTTCTGTCTTCAATTGCTGTGCAGTTGAATGCAATATATAGTTATCTGTAAGCAGCTGTGTCTGGATTACCACTAGGCTTCCTGAAGTGCTCTTCAGTGAAAGTCCTGAAAATGTCTTCCTCTTGACTGACCATTGCTTTGTCTAATATATTTCTAATATAAACAAATTTTGTTCACATAGCAACTGCGATTAGTTGGCCAAAGCAGCTCAGGACAAGTGGAGTTTTTTTTGCACTGAGGACAAGCGTGTATATTACCAATATACATATGGTATTATCAACATTATATAAAAACTTTTTGCATATAACAGGTACCAAACTTGTTCCCTGCGATCTCCCACCCCGTGCCTTGGCTATCTGCTTGAATACAGTGTGTTGATCATGGCACAAAGCTGTATCTCCTGCTCTCCCATAGAAATGTATGGAGGGGGCGTGTCGGCCACGTTTCATGCCGTGGTTGACACACCTCCATTCATGAGAAAAGCTGGGACGCCATACGGGAAATTGCGGGGGGTCCCAGCGGTTGGACCCCCCGCAATCTGACACATATCTCTTATCCTGTGGATAGAGTATAAGTTTTGTTATACTGCATAACTCCTTTAAAAGACAAGTATCATGAAAAAATTAAATTAGGGGATAAGTTTTAGATTGCAAGGGTCCGATATCCAAAGATAGCCGAATGGCTCTCCCATAGAGCTATGTGGAGGGGCGTGGTGGCTACCGTCGTGACGCACCACTGTGAAGGAGAGCTAGGGCTCTAAACAGGAGATTGCGGGGGACCCCAGCGCTCTAACCCCCGCGATCTAAAACTTAACCCCTATACTTCATGATAATTCTCCTTTTAAGACTTTTATAATGATGGCTGAAACCTTTTACTGTAAAAGTATTTTCTCAGTCACAAGTTATATTTGATAAACATGGAACCTTGGCCCACATATATTGCATATGCATCAGAATTCTTATGTCTGAAAAAGGGTAAATCGCACCAAGTCTCTTAGGCTTTGTTATCACACTGCAGAATTGCTGTTAATTTACATTGCAAATTATGAACCTCAAATTCACATAAGTTTATAGTACAATAAATGGTGATGGTGTTTTCTAAATCCTCTTCCACCTGTATTTGAAAAAAAATATATACATATAAAATGACCATATTGCACTTGAGCATAGCATGCACATTATATTGCAGAAATGCATGCTAATTACTGTGAATGCCCTGCAGCTATGGGACAAGATCATGGATGGAAATATTCTGCAGAGTCTGAATTCAACCGTATAGGAGACCTACCAGAAGAAATATTTTTAAAAATTCCTTAACCCCTTAAAGGGGTACTTCGCCCCTAGACATCTTATCACCTATCCAAAGATAGGGGATAAGATGTCAGATCACTGCGGTCCCGCAGCTGGGGACCCCCGGGATTGCCGCTGCGGCACCCCGCTGTCATTACTGCACAGAGCGAGTTCGCTCTGCACGTAATGATGGGCAATACAGGGGCCGGAGCATTGTTACGTCACGGCCCCGCCCCTTGTGATGTCCCGGCCCGCCCCCTCTATACGAGTCTATGGGAGGGGGCGTGGAGGTCCCTGCCATAGACTTGTATTAAGGGGGCGGACCGTGATGTCACGAGGGGCGGAGCCATGAAGTCACGCTGCTTTGTCCCCTGTATCGCCCGTCATTACGCATAGAGCGAACGCGCTCTGTGCAGTAATGACAGCGGGGTGCCGCAGCGGTGATCCCAGGGGTCCGCAGCAGCGGGACCGTGGTGATCTGACATCTTATCCCCTATCCTTGGATAGGGGATAAGATGTCTAGGGGCGGTGTACCCCTTTAAGGACGGACCCATTTTTTTACCTTAATGACCAGGCTTTTTTTTTTTTTTTTTTTTTACATGTTTCTCTGTAAATGGTAATAACTCTGTTAATGGTTATAACTTTAGAACTCTTTTTCTGAGCGAAGTGATTCTGAGAGTTTTTTTTTCGTGACACATTGTACTTTATATAAGTGGTGCATTTTTGTTGACACATGCAGCATTTTTTGTGAAAAACTAAAAAATTTCTGGCATTTTTTTTTAAGGTGTACACTGTGGGATAAAAGTGATGTTATATTCATTCTGTGGGTCAGTACGATTATGGCGATACCCATATTATATAGCTTTCTATGTTCATTTTCCTTTTCTGAGCTAAATTATTTTTCTGCCATTCATTTTCCAACAGCCGTAACTTTATTTTTCATCCGAAGCCATTGAATAAGGGCTTATTTTTGCAGGATGAGCTGTACTTTTTATTGTATCAATTTTGCAATAAGTGCTACCTTTTGATCTTTTTTTATATCCTTTTTATTTGTACCAAAATTGGTGAATTTTGCACTTTTTTTGTTCTTTTTTACGGCCTTCACTGTGTGGGGTAATTTACATTATAGTTTTTTGTACACATCATTACGGACGTGGCAATACCTATTATGTATATGATTTGTGTTTTTGATCTTTTTTGGTGACACTATAGGGGTTTTATTGGCAAAGGGGCATTTTTTTATTTTTTTACACTTCATACTTTTATTGAAGAACTTTTTCTTTTTTACAGGTTATACTATGCTGCCATACATTTGTACTGCAGCACAGTATGACCCAATCAGCTGCAGATACTACAGCCTGTGCGATCCAGCCTGTGGCTGGATCTCACAGGCTTCTGTAGCAGGCAGACAGGAGGTTATGATCTGACCTCCTGCTGCCATAGCAACCAACGGCGACCCGCGTTAGTATCGCAGCGCAGCCATTGGTGAACAGGGGGAGCGCGCTCCCCCTGTCAACACCATAGATGCGTGATCAGGATTGATCACGGCATCTATGGGGTTAATGCTGCTGGGACCGGCGCTATCGCGGCTCCGGCAGCTGTGGGGGACCCGCCGCCGATCCCCAGCGCTGCCCACGGCAGTGCCGGAGATCGCTAGGACGTATGCGTATGTCCCAGCGTGCGAACGTGTCGGGTGCTGGGACATATGCATACGTCCTATAGTGGGAAGGAGTTAAAGGGGTTTTCTGGTGGATATTTTTTTTTCAAATAACTGGTGCCAGAAAGTTAACAGGTTTGTAAATTACTTCTATTTAAAAAAAAAATAATCTTAAGCCTTCCAGTACTTATCAGTACTTATGCACCAAAGGAAGTTGTGTACTTCTTTCCAGTCTGATCACAGTGCTCTCTGCTGCCACCTCTGTCTGTGTCAGAAACTGTCCAGAGCAAAAGAGGTTTGTTATGGGGATTTGCATCCACTCTGGCCAGTTCTTGACACAGACAGAGGTGTCAGCAGAGAGCATTGTGGTCAGACTGGAAAGAACTATACAACTTCATCTTTAGGATACAGCAGCTGAGAAGTACTGGAAGTGTTAAGATTTTTAAATAGAAGTAATTTACAAATCTGTTTAACTTTATGGCAACAGTTGATTTAAAACATTTGTTTTCCACTGGAGTACCCATTTAAATATATTTATTTTTAATTTTTATTATTTTATAAATAATCTTCTTTGCTGAGATATGATCACTTAAAGTTACAGGCCTAACGCATGATGCTTCTTTCCTAAGAGAATCTGATGATGACATTTCCTGTTCTGATTTCAGTATTCTCATGGAGACCCTTTGTGGATCCAAACCATAAAATACATCAACGTATTTGATGAACTGGATCCATATGAAGTCTTTATGATAAAATTGCAACTGTCAGAAATTTGATCACAAAATATTGTCATCAACATCTTTTTTTTTTCTTGGTTTATCGAAGGGGTAGAAGTAAAGTATGGAATAACTGCATTTACTTTTTATATGTGCACTACTGGGCCTTTTTCCACATAGACCTGCAAGATAACTGAATCTCCAGCTCCAAAAAAAGGATAACAAATTCTAATATGCATAGATGCGTATCCATATAAACGCACTGTTAAGGCCAATGCGTTTCAAACATTAACTCTTCTTAATCGTGGCATTTTTAAATGACAATCTAAGTCTGATAATGTGGCATATTTATTTTTGCAGCAGCTTTTTCTATGGGAATATGTTAATAGAACTTTATATAGGCATAATGCATCCATCCGTATGTTATCTCTCAGCTAAAACTGGGTCATGCACAATAACTATGGTTAACATTGAAGCAAAACAGAATTGCTAAAGATGTACAGGCACCAAGTTTTGCATTTAATATCAAATATCTTATTTATCATTTATTCCAACCAAGGATGGACCAGAAGCCGTGGGGCCAATGTTATCAGTCTCTCAGCGTATAATGCTGTCCCAATGCAAAATATCTACTAAGAAAATATTATATTCCAAGGCATGTCAACCCCAAACACATAGTTCCAATAACACTTGTTAGTTTTCCTTGTAGCCAAAATCTTATTTTATATTCATAAGATACATAGTGCCAGCAGCTATTTCATCTCTTGGGAAACCAAACCTTTCTTCCAGTGCCCCTTACAAAATGTTTTTCTTCATCTTCTGTAGCCAGAAATTGTTTTGCAGGATTTACACTGGGAAACCAGACTTGGCTTTGAAATAAAAGCTTACAAAAATTTACAGATGCCCCTTGAGCTACTACTGTATATAAATATTTTAACTAAAGATCATGTTATTATGGTAATGAGTTGTACAAATCCAAAATGTCATCCCAAAATAAGAAAAAAATTATTTTGGAAAGAAATAAGAAGGAAAATTATAGGACTCAGATTCAATTAGTATACATTTTTATTTTTTGGTGTCACAGTTTTTGTGAAACAAGGTTCATTAGCTGGGACCACAGAGCAAGTGAGAACTCTGTCGTCTGCAAAATTCATGAGCTGCCCCTTCGGATCACCCACTCGCCATTGATTGACAACTTTCTGACAATACTGCTCATGGACAAAAAGCTGTCATGGGTACCAAAAAGTAACCTAGCTCCTGATTCAGGGTTCCTGACATCTGTTTATCCTTCCCTTAGATGGTGCAGCATATGTCTGGTGACAGATTCCCTTCAAAGTTGTCATTATCGCCACCAACCCAGAACATCCTTGCATGGGCAAGATACATTATTTCTGTTTCTCTTATTTTAATATACAAATCACTATCCCAATTTTGCTGGCTTCAAAACTTGAGTAGAGTGCATCAAGCATGTTGTGGCCAGTGTTCTATTGTTCCTCTATAGGCTTCATAGCTCCATAAAGAATAAATGGAGCCCTGGCTACACACGTGCAGTGAGCTGCATTCAATTTTGTCAGGGTCAGTAGTGTTCCAGTGGCCAGACCACTACCGATCAGCTTGTTATCTCATATTCTGTGGATATGGATTAACTTGTCCTCATGGAAATATCCCTTTAGGGTATGATCACACGGGGCATATTTTTCTGCTGCATATTTTCCTACCCTAAAGTCAACGGGTAGGAAGATCAGCAGCAGAAAATGAACAGCAAAATATGTCGTGTAACCCTACCTTTTAATTTCCTAACCCTAAATTTCAAACTTTTTGAAGTATTAATCAAGAAGTATAATTAATTTGCATAAACAGGCCGTATATTTCAAGTATAGGATACACACAAGTTATAAAGCAGTGACATTTTATTTTACATATGGGTTGTTTAACATAGAAATAAAGAAGAGCAGTCAATCTATAAGGACATAATATATAACAATCTGTAAAAGGAAAAAAAATGGAGACCGGCAAGAGGCACCTAGTGTGATACCATAAAGAAAAGAGGCTAGGTGAAACAATGTGAAGGTGAGAGAAGGTTTGGTGGGTAACAGGGGGCCCAGGTATTGGTCTTTCAATAGGATGGGCCAGTGATCGAGCAAGATCTTAATGTTGTTATGTTCACGGATAAAGATGGTAATGAAATTAGAAGACCTGTTGCGGGCGGTAGTGGTGGTGGCAGGTTTTGGTTGCTGGCAGTCATTTTGGGTTAGGGCATGTGCCCTATTGTAGGAAGATTGCAGAAGAGCACGAGGGTAGCCCTTGGCTTTGAATCTTGCCTTTAGGATCCTGCTTTGGGAAATAAAGTCCCCTTCCTTGGTGCAGTTTCTTCTGATCTGCTTGAATCGGCCATAAGGTACATTGCATAGCCACTTTCTGTAGTGCCCACTGTTAAAATCCAAGTAGCTATTGCTGTCTACCAGTTTGAAATATGTTTTGGTAGACATGGAGTCGGAGTTGTTGTGTGAGACCATAACGTCGAGGAATTCAGCATTGTCATCAAAGATAGTCTGGGTGAAATGAAGCGACCATGTGTTGTTGTTGAGGCCGGTCACCCTCCCAGATGAGAAAGACGTCATCTATATAATGGCAGTAATACAAGCAGTTGTTAAACTTGTGGTGGGTATAACTAGGTACTTGGATAGTGTACCTTAATACATTTGTGGAGATAAAGGTGCCCATGCACCTTAGACAAAAGATGGCCAAACCTCACAGCCTTGCTGGATTTGGCCAACTACCTAAAATGTATAGGGGGCTATTCTGCTAGCAGATCTTGTCAGTGGTAAAAGGACAGGCATTTTGGATTTCAATTTCCCAACCATATTGTTCTGGGAGGGAAAATCTGATGCAAAAATTAGAGCTGTGAGCACAGAAATGTTCAGCGATGCCAAATCATGTGTATGGGGAAATCGGAATATATGGGGAAGACATAGCTGTAGAAACAGCTAATGAATGTGGTCACTGAAAACGTAAGGATTTTATAAAACTACAAGTTTGTATTGAGGTACAGTGGGGAAAAAAAAGTATTTAGTCAGCCACCAATTGTGCAAGTTCTCCCACTTAAAGATGAGAGAGGCCTATAATTTTCATCATAGGTACACTTCAACTGTGAGAGACAGAATGGGGGAAAGAATACAGGAAATCCCATTGTAGGATTTCTAATGAATTGGTAAATTCCCCAGTAAAATAAGTATTTGGTCACCTACAAACAAGCAAGAATTCTGGCTCTCACAGACCTGTAAGTTCTTGTTTACGAGTCTCCTCTGTCCTCCACACTTATCAGTTTTAAAGATACCTGTCCACAACCTCAAACAGTCACACTCCAAATTCCACTATGGCCAAGACCAAAGAGCTGTCGAAGGACACCAGAAACAAAACTGTAGACCTGCACTAGGCTGGGAAGACTGAATCTGCAATAGGCAAGCAGCTTGGTGTGAAGAAATCAACTGTGGGAGTTATTAGAAAATGGAAGACATACAAGGCCACTGATGATATCCCTCAATCTGGGGCTCTACGCAAGATCTCACCCTGTGGTGTCAAAATGATCACAAGAAGCCCAGGACGACTGATCTGTATAAAAGAAAGAATGAATGGGGCCATGTATCGTGAGATTTTGAGTGAAAACCTCCTTCCATCAGCAAGGGCATTGAAGATGAAACCTGGCTTGGTCTTTCAGCATGACAATGATCTGAAACACACCGCCCGGGCAACGAAGGAGTGACTTCGTAAGAAGCATTTCAAGGTCCTGGAGTGGCCTAGCCAGTCTCCGCATCTCAAACCCATAGAAAACCTTTGGAGGGAGTTGAAAGTCTGTGTTGCCCAGTGACAGCCCCAAAACATCCTTGCTCTAGAGATCAACTGAATGGAGGAATGGGCCAAAATACCAGCAACAGTTTGTAAAAACCTTGTGAAGACTTACAGAAAATGTTTGACCTCTGTCATTGCCAACAAAGGGCATATTATTGAGATGAACTTTTGTTATTGACCAAATACTTATTTTCCACCATAATTTGCAAATAAATTCTTTAAAAATCAGTCAATGTGATTTTATGGATTTGTTTTCTCATTATGTCTCTCATAGTTGAGGTATACCTATGATGAAAATTACAGGCCTCTCTCATCTTTTTAAGTGGGAGAACTTGCACAATTGGTGGCTGACTAAATACTTTTTTTTTGCCCCACTGTAGTTTGATGGTAGGAATGTGCAACAGTATACAACTTTGATCGCCACATCTAAGGGGTATCACCGCGATTGGTGATGTCCAGCATTAGACATGGATCCTGGCCGTTGATAGCAGACGGGACCACCCCGCTATTACACAGGTCAGCTCGTGAGCCCGCATCATAGCAGGGGAGCTAGCGGACTGCATACAGGTACACCCTGCATCATTAATGGGTTAAAATCTTTTTAAACAAATACTAAATTTATAAATAAAAAGTTAAGAGATTTATGATATGGACTGTATGTATTGAAAACATGTATTATCAATGCTTGAGGTTTCCTGGAACAATGTTGTGTTGTTGATTTGTTGCTGATGTCACTATGGAGTCATGAAGTGTGACTTCCTTTATTGCTAGATATATACTATTGCTGGTTATTGCCTTTATGTAGATCATATACCAGTGTGCAACAGTAGAAATTTATATGATCTAGAAATATAAAGTTTAATGTCAACATGTCAAGTAAAGTTCTACAGTGGTGTGGAGACTTTGACCAGAGTCAGCAAGATATGAGCGTGCAATTCACGTATTCTACTGAGTAACTAAACCTTGGATCATCGTTAAGTGTTTGCATGGTATATACAGTGAGGGGGAAAAAAATATTTAGTCAGCCACCAATTGTGCAAGTTCTCCCACTTAAAAAGATGAGGCCTGTAATTTTCATTATAGGTATACCTCAACTATCAGAAACATAATGAGAACAAAAATCCATAAAATCAAATTTTCTGATTTTTAAAGAATTTATTTGCAAATTATGGTGGAAAATAAGTATTTGGTCAATAAGAAAAGTTCATACTTTGTTATATACCCTTTGTTGGCAATGACAGAGGTCAAACGTTTTCTGTAAGTCTTCACAAGGTTTTCACACACTGTTGCCAGTATTTTGGCTCATTCCTTCATGCAGATCTCCTCTAGGGCAGTGATGTTTTGGGGCTGTCACTGGGCAACACAAACTTTCAACTCCCTCCAAAGGTTTTCTAAGGGGTTGAGATCTGGATCTGGCTAGGCCACTCCAGGACCTTTAAATACTTCTTACAAAGCCACTCCTTTGTTGCCTGGGCGGTGTGTTTGGGATCATTGTCATGCTGAAAGACCCAGCCAGGTTTCATCTTCAATGCCCTTGCTGATGGAAGGAGGTTTTCACTAAAAATCTCACGACACATGGCCCCATTCATTCTTTCCTTTACACGGATCAGTCGTCCTGGTCCCTTTGCTGAAAAACAGCCCCAAAGCATGATGTTTCCACCCCCATGCTTCACAGTAGGTATGGTGTTCTTTGGATGCAACTCAGCATTCTTACGCCTTCAAACACGACGAGTTGAGTTTTTACCAAAAAGTTCTACTTTGGTTTCATCTGACCATATGACATTCTCCCAATCCTCTTCTCATCCAAATGCTCTCTAGCAAAGTTCAGACAGGCCCGGGCATGTACTAGCTTAAGCAGGGGGACACGTCTGGCTGACTGATTTGAGTCCCTGGCTGCATAGTGTGTTACTGATGGTAGCCTTTGTTACTTTGTTCCAAGCTCTTTGCAGGTCATTCACTTGGTCCCCCCGTGTGGTTCTGGGATTTTTTCTCACCCTTCTTGTGATCATTTTGACACCAAGGGGTGAGGTCTTGCGTGGAGCCCCAGATTGAGGGAGATTATCAGTGGTCTTGGAAGTCTTCCATTTTCTAATCTGCTTTGCCTATTGCAGATTCAGTCTTCCCAGCTTCCCAACCTGGTGCAGGTCTACAATTTTGTTTCTGGTGTCCTTCGACAGCTCTTTGGTCTTGGCCATAGTGGAGTTTGGAGTGTGACTGTTTGAGGTTGTGGACAGGTGTCTTTTATACTTATAACAAGTTCAAACAGGTGGCATTAATACAGGTAACGAGTGGAGGACAGAGGAGACTTTTAAAGAAGAAATTACAGGTCTGTGAGAGCCAGAAATCTTGCTTGTTTGTAGGTGACCAAATAGTTATTTTCCACCATAATTTTCAAAAAAATTCTTTAAAAATCAATGTGATTTTATGGATTTTTTTTTTCTCATTGTGTCTCTCATAGTTGAGGTATACCTATGATGAAAATTACAGGCTTCTCTCATCTTTTTAAGTGGGATACTTTTTCCCCCCCACTGTACACTTATCTAGTCCATATATTTAAAGTTATTCACTATTCACAGGATTGGGAATGTCTAGCTGACTAATGAGGGTCCAACCACTGGGATCCTCACCAATCTCACAAGAACAGAGGTACCACGACCAAACAGAACAGCATTGAATATGCTCAGTAACTACTCCATTAACAGTCTATAAGACTTCTGAGCACAGTAAGAAATTTCGCACATTCAGAATGAATGGAGCAGCGTCTGTACATATGTGCTGCAGCTTATTTACTTGGGGGATAATTGACCTTTATTCTTGTGATCAATGGGGATCCAAGTGGTTGCATTCCAACCAGTCAGCTAATTGTCCCCTATCTTCTGGATAACCCCTTTAAGTTACTTTGTCAAGTCAAGTTATCATAATGATGATGTAAAAATACTGTCATGGAAACCAGCTTTTTCATGTCAGAAAGTGTCTAAAACAGTAGATCCCCATAGCAAACCTACTGCTTTGGACAGTTCCTGACATGGACAGAGGAGGATCCATCAGGTAGGATGTGTCACTCTTGCAGTCCTCCCCACACGTCCATTGTTAGGACGCAGCAACCATCTTCCTTTGAAGAACCCCTTTGGTCAACACTGATATTGAATAGGAGGGTCCCCTGCAAAGCACCTTCCTCTATTAGCAAGAGTGGACAGCCACCCGAAAACATGGCTCCCACTCTGAAGAAGTCTTTATACTGTAGTGGCTGATTACTTAGTAAAAATAACTGTATTACAAGGGGGATGCTCATTCATATGAATAGAAGCCATGTAATACAAATTATTACCACTGCATTCTTGGATTATCCATATGAGGCAACCCATTTTAAGTTACATTAACATAACAAAATATAAACCCTATAAGAATCATTTTATAATTACAGTGGATTCCCCCTTTACGTTGGTCACAGATGTGAAAATAATGTGTAAAAGAATAATCGCATCGTTTATGATGACTATATTGTTTCAGAGCCCACTGTTTTGGCAGAAACCCAAATGTTTCCTTTCAGCACTTCTAGTGTGTTCATTTCCAGTAAAATGTTTGCCTTTTTCTTAGACATATAAATTTTCTAACTATAAATGTAGATTGAGCTGGTGCCATGGCGGAAGCTGGAATTCTACATATAGTTGTGGATGATTGAGAGAAAATGTGTGCTTTTTTTAAGCAACTGTTACTAGCAGGAAACAGGGAGTCATGTAACAAGAGGGGGACAATATACAGTGCTCAAAAAAATAAAGGGGACACTAAGATAACACATCCCAGATCTGAATGAATGAACTAATCATATGAAATACTTTTGTCTTTACATAGATGAATGTGCTGACAACAAAATCACACAATAATTATCAATGGAAATCAAATTTATCAACCCATGGAGGTCTGGATATGGCGTCACACTCAAAGCCTTAGTGGAAAACCACTTCAGGTTGATCGAACTTTGATGTAATGTCCTAAAAACAAGTCAATATGAGGCTCGGTAGTATGTGTGGCCTCAACGTGCCCGTATGACCTCCCTACAACGCCTGGGCATGCTCCTGGTGAGGTGGTCTCCTGAGGGATGTCCTCCCAGACCTGGACTAAAGCATCCGCCAACTCCTGGACAGTCTGTGGTGCAATGTGGCGTTGGTGGATGTGTGTGATTTCCCAGATGTGCTCAATCGGATTCAGGACTGGGGAATGGGCGGGCCAGTCCATAGCATCAACGCATTCCTCTTGCAGGAACTGCTGACACACTCCAGCCACATGCCTCTAGCATATGGTCTCACAAGGGGTCTGAGGATCTAATCTTGGTACCTAATGGCAGTCAGGCTACCTCTGGCAAGCACATGGAGGGCTGTGCGGCCTCCTAAAGAAATGCCACCCCACACCATTACTGACCCACCGCCAAACCAGTCATGCTGGAGGATGTTGCAGGCAGCAAAACGTTCTCCACTGCGCCTCCAGACTCTGTCACGTCTGTAGCATGTGCTCAGTGTGAACCTTCTTTCATCTGTGAAGAGCACAGGGCGCCAGTGACGAATTTGCCAATCTTGGTGTTCTCTGGCAAATGCCAAACGTCCTTTATGGTCTTGGGCTGTAAGCCCAACCCCCCACCTGTGGAAGTCAGGCCCTCATACCACCCTTATAGATTCTGTTTCTGACCGTATGAGTGGACACGTGCACATTTGTGGCCTGCTGGAGGTCATTTTGCAGGGCTCTGGCAATGCTCCTCCTTGCACAAAGGCGGAGGTAGCGGTCCTGCTCCTAGGTTGTTGCCCTCCTACGGCCTCCTCCACTTCTCCTGATGTACTGGCCTGTCTCCTGGTAGCGCCTCCCTGCTCTGGACACTACGCTGACAGACACAGCCAACCTTCTTGCCACAGCTCACATTGATGTGCCATCCTGGATGAGCTGCACTACCGGAGCCACTTGTGTGGGTTGTAGACTCCGTCTCATGCTACCACTAGAGTGAAAGTACCGCCAGCATTCAAAAGTGACCAAAACATAAGCCAGGATGCATAAAAACTGAGAAGTGGTCTGCGATCACCACCTGCAGTACCACTCCTTTATTGGGGGCATCTTGCTAATTGCCTATAAATTCCTGTTGTCTGTTCCATTTGCACAACAGCATGTCAAATTGATTGTCAATCAGTTTTGTGTAACCCAATAACGACCATGGACGTCTATGCTCGTCCAATGGCTGTTAACGGAGTATGACGTGGGCTCCCGATTCGATCCAGCGTCATACCGACCGGCCTCCAGCTGATTCCTGTAGCTGGGGGTCGGCGTTAATAGCCGACATGTGGCGATCGCCGCGGCCGGCTATTAACCCTTTAGATCGCCGCTGTCAAAGTTGACAGTGGCGTCTAAAGGTGCTTGTATCCCGTCCCTGGTTGTCCAGTGGGGTGGATCGCCCCCCCGCAGCGCAATCGTGGGGGGGGGGGGGGGCGATCCACTGCTGAGGTAGCCTGAGGGCTTACCTCTCCTTTCATGCCGGCTCCAGTACTCAGAATGATAAAGCCTGGCAGGACCAGGCTTTATCAATTGAGCTCAGAGCACACATCTGTTTCGCCGTAGATTTTTGGTACAATGACTGATGTCATTACAAAGTAGAATTGGTGGCGCAAAAAATAAGCCCTCATAGATTTTTTAGGTGCAAAATTAAAAGGGTTATGATTTTTAAAAGGTAAGGAGGAAAAAACTAAAGTGCAAAAACAGAAAAACGCTTGGTCCTTAAGGGGTTAAGTGTTCTCTATATTTTTTTGATCAGTGTAGTTTCCAATATGCTCAATAAGATGCTCAAAGATGTGCAACTACAGCTTGTAAGACGAGATGGTTGTGACACATCAATTGCACCATAATCACAAACTGACAAAAAGGACAGCCCTTCATAAATGGCTGAAACTACTTAATGTGTAGATAATCCCTCATTGAACCTATGGTGATATTTTAGGTAATTGCATAGATTGCAGTTCATATATATATATTCTTAATAGTCTAAATGATTGAATAATGAGATAAATATATATATATATAAGAACTATGGCAAAATGATTTAACATTTTTCTGATATCTCCTGATTCCATTATAGCCTACTTCGGGATGCTTCCTCTGGTTTTGCTCCTGGTATTTCATGGTTCACATTCCGGCCTGCTCCTGGATGCTGTATACTCTTCCACCTTCTTCCTGGTTACATTCTAAGCATGTTCCTGGTAACTGATTCTGTCCAAGTCCTGTTTCTGGTAACTGTTGGTTCCATTCAAGGTCTCCACTTGGTTGCTTTATATAGTATCCTTTTTTCCATCTGAGCCCTACTACTGGTTGTTATTCCTGGTGTCATTTGGCCCCATCCATGGCCTGTTCCTGGTATCACCTGGTTCCATTCTTGACCAATTCTTAGATGCTTTTTCCAGTATATTCTGGTCTTGACCCTGATCTGCTTCTGGACACTGTTCTTTAGCTCTACTTGTTCTATGACTGTTCCAGTCTCAATGTTCTTGATTCCAGATTCTAATCTGTTCTCTGTGTTCCTGGATCCAACTAGTATCCCGTCCCTGGACTTTGTCCTGTGATCATATTTCTTTGTTGTATTCACGACTCTGTCTTTTTGTTGCTTCTGCATTTGTTTTCCAACTGGTGACTTTTCTAGGGACTGTGTTCTCGGGATCATGATGCAAATTTAACATTGCAAACCAGGGGTTCCCTTAAATTCAGCCTTGACAGTGCAGACAAGTGAAATTGATCGCACGTCAATCGCAAAACCAAAAAAATGCCAGGAGAACCAGGTTGTCTGAAGTTATAAAAGATGTAGATTTCCTTCTGTGCTTCTACAGCGATCTATAGGTTTATGGCTTGGTGATCATTCTGCTGCAAAGTCCACACCTCCTTGTTGAGGCAGAAGATTGTTAAAGGGGTTATCCAGGAATAGAATAACTGCTCCCAGTCTGTCTCCAGGTTGGATGTGGTTATACAACTCAGTTCCATTGAAGTGAATGGAGCCAAGTTGTAAAACCATACAGGAATATGGGTGCACTACTGTGGTAGATGTATACAATGACATTGGCTATCCCTCAACACTGATGTTAAAATTGAGACATTCGCCAGTGTATCCTTATATGAAGGACACACCTGAGCCCGCACACCAACGCCAAGGTTTCTCAAGATGGTGCGAGACCTACGCTAATCCTACCTGTGCTTGATAAGCAAAACAGGGGCCAGTGGGCAATTACGGCAGCATTCGGTCGACTCACAACTTCCTCCCAGATACCCTCCAGCGTGACTGAGCACACATGCAATGGGAGGAGGGAGGCAAGCTGCAAGCCCCACCTGAGTTGGCTAATATGGGTGCCTGGCCTCACAGGTGCTACCTTAATGCTGCCTTGAAGATATTCAAGGCGCATTAATTTTGGAGTTTACACACCTCCAAGTATAAAATTTAAACAAACAACAAAAAACGTGGTCTCAAATGGCTGGAGGTGCTCAACCCCAAATGCGGTTGTGCATTTATACTGGGGGAGCAGATCCTGCCCTTGTAGTCCGTTGCTAAGGGCGATCCCCAGCATAAAATGCATACAATGGAGGATGCCTGCAGCGGACTACAAGTGCCACAATAGAATCCTACACCAGATAAACGGTGTGGATGTGTAACAATTAGAATACAATACAGGAATATGGGTGCACTACTGTGGTAGATGTATACAATGACATTGGCTATCCCTCAACACTGATGTTAAAATTGAGACATTCGCAAGTGTATCCTTATATGAAGGACACACCAGAGCCCGCACACCAACGCCAAGGTTTCTCAAGATGGTGCGAGACCTACGCTAATCCTACCTGTGCTTGATAAGCACAGGTAGTAAAACCACACACAACCTGGAGACAGACGTGGAGCTGTTTTGTAAAGAAATTAGCTGTGTTTTTTAGTTTTTTTTAAACCCCTTTAACCAGTTGACTTCTTAAATGTAACATGTCATCACTTTCATATTGCCTGAGTCATTGGGGCGGTCCTCAGTGGCTTCCTGCCATTTAAGCCTTGATTGATAAATCCCTTTTTTGGTATAAGAAAGATCTATCAATCAAGGCTGGTGGGGCGTGAAGAAGCCACCAATGACCGCCCTGATGCCTTGTGGTTTGGGCAGCATGAATGTAATGAAAGTTTCCCTTTAAATTTGATACCCCAGCCTAGCCAGCACAAAACCAGTTAAGGTCTAAGGATCCACTGTCTAAGGATGAAAAACAAAGTGCATAACACAACTATTTAACGTTTCAGTAACTCACAACTATGCAAGCTCATATCACTACTCCTTGTCAAGGTAGAGAATATAAATTTGCATTACTGGAAAAAATCCATGTATGCAATTCTCCAATATACAACTTTTTAGTTTTTACACAAAATCTTCAATGTAAGCATTAAATGTGTTTTACCATATGGGATACTTATCTCCAGCCTTCAAAGTGCACTTTAGTGAATCTCCACAGTTTATCAGTCTATTGCCATCTGTTCTAACAATTGTGCTGTAAGACGTATGAATCTCTGTTTATGGTACAAGATGACATATGATTGATGTAATGACAACTGAAGTGTCAGAGAACAATATGCCTATGTCAGGTGCACAAAGGTCAATCCGTATTCATTCACTTGCCCTTTGAAATGGTGAAGATGCAGAAACTGATAATCACCATGGTAACAAAGAATATCACTTGGGTTGTAAGCACATCTTGCAGCTCACATTGATGCTATATGACAAATATGGGGAATAATCAGCTGGTGTTAAGTGCATACAAGCTGTCATGATGGTTAGATGGTTGGTTTACTAACGTTATTCTTGTTTTATGATGCCACAATTGTTTACTAAAAACACATAAAAACCTATATGCAATTTAGAGAATGAACATTAATGCCTTTAAATTGTTTAATATATGTCATTATTGTGTATGCCAATTTGTTTCCCTAGTTAAGCTGACGCAACTGAGGCAACACAAGGGTTAAATGCACCACATCACATGTGCTGCAGAGTTTATACAAAGATCACTTAGTGTTTTTCCACAGGCAGGAGAGAAAAGTGTTAGGTTCCCAGTAAAGGGCCAAAGCAAACGGCAGGTACATGTCAGGGTCTATAAAAACTTTAGTTACCTGTCCTGAGTATGAGTAAAGAACAAGGAGGACAAGTTGGGACCTTTCATGCTCATAGTGTCAACTATGGTCCAGGGAGCATGCTGGAGAAGTTTTCACAGGCCTGATTGCACACAAAGAAAACCAGACTTCAGAACCAGACTTCAGAACCAGACTTTAAAAGCAAGTGTCTTCTAATTACACAAGGAACACTATATTAAAAGTTTTAGTCGGTGACAGGTACACTTTAAAGGGATACTCTGGCCCTAAGACATCTTATCCCCTATCCAAAGGATAGGGGATAAGATGTCTGACCGCTGGGGACCCCCTCTTGTATTCGGCACCCACCTCTTTGAGCTGCACGCCGCGCTGCCAGCTCAAACTGCCGGGTGCCGACCACGGGGCCAGAGTATCGTGAGGTCACGACTCCGCCCCCATGTGACGTCACGCCCCGCCCCCACTATGCAAGTCTATGGGAGGGAGCGTGACAGCCTTGTCTGGTTTTATGTCAGTAAATGAAAAATTGTCTAAATATCTTTTGCGCTCATGATAACATTATACTTGCCTGGCAGTCATTATATTTATAACAGAAATGTGAAATGCCTCATATACATGTCCTTTACATATTACAGCTTATTAAGTTCTCACTAAAATGTCATTGAGCTTGGAGAACAACTCCCAGGATGGTAGTTGTATTAAAGGCCTTGTCCTTTTTTATCTAGCAATCATTTTAGATTCCAATTAACTAGAAGCGCCATCTGGTAAACTGGTATTTCATGGTATTTTGTAGCAGACATTTTATTAGCGTTATTTTGGCGTTATATTTATTGGGAGCAACTTGTTTTATAGGCTGTAGAATATTTACTGTGCTGTTCACAGTAGGAGAACCCAGTATTTTTATGTCCGTGATAAACTATATTTATTTTATGCATGTATTAAATATCATATAGAGTAAAGGAAATCAGAATACCTAGAAGTAACTTGCACAGGTAGAACATACAAACCCAGTGCTCCCCATGATTATTGTTGAAACTAGGAATTCAGTGCTAACCAATAGACCACTAGATATCCTTCTTGCAGTGAAACCTCTACAAAAGACCACATTTTTTGAGAAGACCACCGCCTTATCCAGATCAGAGTTCCTGCAACATGTTTTCAGTTTCACTATACAGTATAGTACGCATGCTGGCCAGCCACCCCCTAGAAGACCACGCTTTTCAATGAAATTTTGATTGGTCGTCTCAAAGAAGTTTCTGTCAAGGACTGACCAGGGGACAGGGAGAGTGAGCCCTAGACTGACCCTAAAACCGCTCTCCCTGTCTACTTGCCCATCCACCCTAAACGGTGGATCGACAACTGGGCGCCGGTCCCTTCCTGCGCTAAAGTGCAGTGACTTAAAAACACAATATACATAGTCGGTCACAGACCAGAACAGAAACAGAACACTACTAGACAACCAGATATACCAGACAGAATACAAATACTAACAGGGCAGAATATAGTGAATTAACAAACAGTACATAAACCTGATATCAGATGAACAGCAGACATGATAAAATGAACAAGACTAGGCATGATATGAGTATACAGCAGAATCCAGGAGATGAAGGGGATAAACAGAAGAACTGAGAGCCAAAACCCTAAATTGAACAGGTAACAAGCAAGACTCAGACAGTGTGAACACTGACAAAGCTGAACAGACATAATCCTAAAACCGACTAATGTAACACAGACTAAAATACAAGGAGCATGCTATATAACCATGGCTAAAAACCCAGATAAAATGGCAAGATAAATACAAGGTAAATGCTCAAGCAGACATGGTCAGAATATAGCACAAACAGACATAGTAGTATTGCACTCAATAACCAGCGCCAGAATGCAGGAGAACTCTGCCTAAATAACTCCACCCGAGTTCTCATTCGTTCAGAGCATTAAAGGGGTATTCCAGGCAAAAACTTTTTTTTATATATCAACTGGCTCCAGAAAGTTAAACAGATTTGTAAATTACTTCATCCTTTCAGTATTTATGAGCTTCTGAAGTTAAGGTTGCTCTTTTCTGTCTAAATCCTCTCTGATGACACCTGTCTTGGGAAACACCCAGTTTAGAAGCAAATCCCCATAGCAAACCTCTTCTAAACTGGGCGTTTCCCGAGACAGGTGTCATCAGAGAGGATTTAGACAGAAAAGAACAACCTTAACTTCAGAAGCTCATAAGTACTGAAAGGATTAAGATATTTTAATAGAAGTAATTTACAAATCTGTTTAACTTTCTGGAGCCAGTTGATATATATAAAAAAGTTTTTCCTGGAATACCCCTTTAACTTTTCCCTATCCAGGTGGAATAGCAAACTGCTCTGAAAAAACTAGTGTGTGAATACACACCTAAACAGAAAAATACAAAAACAGACATACATTACAGTTTCACTGTATATGTACAATTGTTAGCAGACCTTATTTATGCTTTCCTTTATAAGTCTCATGATCATTGATATCAGTTATTGACTATGAGTGCATACATGTATACCGTGTTTCTCCGAAAATAAGATTGGGTCTTATATTAATTTTAGTCACAAAAAACACACTAGGGCTTATTTTCAGGGTAGGGCTTATTTATTCATGGGGGGGTTGCAGAAGTGTGGAAGATGGGGGCTGTGGGAGTGTGGAGGATGGGGGGCTGTGGGAGTGTGGAGGATGGGGGGCTGTGGGAGTGTGGAGGATGGGGGGCTGTAGCAGTGTGGAGGATGCCGCACCCCCCATCCTCCACACTGCTATACAGCCCCCCATCCTTCCACAGCCCCCATCCTGCACACTCCCGCAGCCCCCCCCCCATCCTCCACACTCCTGCAGCCCACCATCCTCCACACTACTACATTACTGGCGGCCGCGGTCCGGATCTGGACCGCAGTCCACCAGTTGAGTACCCCTGGCCCTAGGGCTTATTTTCGGGGTAGGGTTTATTTTCGGGGAAACAGGGTAGCATGGTGCATAAAGTATCAGGTGGCCATGCCGTACATGTACGCCCACTGTTGCTAAGGGGTTAAAAATTAGTTCCTGTAATTGATATCGACAGTCTATCCTTAGGCTAGGCTGCCAATATCAGATAAGTGGAGGTCTTACTTCGGGCACCCCCACCGATCAGCTGATTGAAGGTGGCGCAGTGGTCGTGACCCACGGGAATCAAAGCTGATGTTGACTGCCTGTCCTGAGCATAGGCCATAAATATTAAAATTCCAGAAAATCCCTTTAAGGGTCTATTCAAATGTACAGTATTCTGCGCGGATTTGATGTGCAGGATTTTCTGCTGCAGATTTCAATGTAAATTGAATGACTGAACACAACTTCAAATCCTGCACATCAAATCTGTGCAGAATACTTGTGAATAGACCCTAAAGGGGTACTCTGGCCCAATACATTTTATCCCCTATCCAAAGGATAGGGGATAAGATGTATGATCGCGGGGGTCCCACCGCTGGGGACCCCCGCAATCTGTCATTCCGCATCCACCTTTGTGAGCTGACGTCACATGGGGGTGGAGTTGTGACGTCATGATACTCCGGCCCAGTGGTCATCACCACTCCGCCCCCTAAGGTGGATGCGGAATGACAGATTGCGAGGGTCCCCAGCGGCAGGACCCCCGCGATCATACATCGTATCCTCTATCCTTTGGATAGGGGATAAGATGTATTAGGGCCGGAGTACCCCTTTAACATTTATGTGTAGTTTTAGCGTTTACAGCTATATCCTTAGGAAATTAGTAATGTGCAGTGCTACATATCACATCATGTATTTTATGGAAGCAATTTTCCAAAAGTCTTCTGGGAATGCTCTGTATTCTTTACTATACACTGGATGTCTCATAAGAATTTATGTCTAGGTAAGGAACGCTAAGTTAATTTTTTTAATGTAATTATATTTAATTATGTTTCTTAGAATTCTTATGATACCATTTAACTGTAAGTTTCATTCTCCAGTCTCTCCAAGCATGGCTTAGAATCACCTGTCCCCAATACACATATAAAGCATCACACAAAAATAATTATAAGATAAAATTCCCAAGAACTTGCATTTTTTAATTGGAAAAAAAAAAAGTAACTTTAGTTTATTCATTCAAGGTCCCAATGACCAATTATTTTTGTAAGGCATCTCCCATTATGTTACTTGCATATCCATGTTTTATCTAAGATAGATATAGATTATATATATATATATATATATATATATATATATATATAAACTCAATTAGGGGAATTTATCATTATGTGTCTATTGTAGACACAGTCCTACCCCTTTACACTGCTTGTCTATTGTAAACTATTGCTCAGAATATACTAAGGCTGTTGCACTCCTTTGATAAATCTTGTGCAAATATAGAAACGCCCCCCCTCGCTCTACCGTACACTCCTTCTCTACCTCACAGGAACAGTGGACGTAGGGATTTTGTTCTATTGCTTTGAGGCCAGGATTCCATTGAGGTTTTTTGTCCATCAGCAAAAATGCCAGAAAAACTGTCCTAGCTTTTTCCTGTGTTTTGTCAGTTTTTTTTTTTTTTTTTGCATTTTTTACTTGCGTTTTTGCTGGTGTGTTGAAACTAAAGAATTTACCAAACTTTTTTTTTCTTTGAAATTTAGATACGTGAATGCAGAGAACTATGTCAGATTTGGTGGATTGCGAAGACGAACAGCGTTTTTTTTTTAAATGTCAATAAAAGGGTTAATGAGGGCTGTGGGGGAGTGTTTTTTTTTTATAAAAATATTTTTTTCAATGTGTTGTTTTTTTTATAATTGAATTTTCAGGCTTAGTAGTGAAAGGCGTCCTGTAGACAGAATCCATTACTAAGCCGGGGCTTAGCGTTAGCCCCCAAAACAGCTAGCGCTACGCCCCAATTATTACCCCAGTACCCACCGCCACAGGGGTGCCAGGAAGAGCTGGTACCAACAGGCCAGGAGCGTCAAAAATGGCGCTCTGGGCCTAGGCGGTAACAGGCTGGCGTTATTTAGGCTGGGGAGGGCCAGTAACAATGGTCCTCGCCCACCCTGGTAACGTCAGACTGTTGCTGCTTGGTTGGTATCTGGCTGATACTGAAAAAATTAGGGAACCCCACACGGTTCCCCCTATTTTCAGTATCAGCCAGATACCAACGAAGCAGCAACAGCCTGACATTACCAGGGTGGGCGAGGACCATTGTTACTTGCCCTCCCCAGCCTAAATAACGCCAGCCTGTTACTGCCTAGGCCCAGGAGCGCCATTTTTGACGCTCCGGGCCTGTTGGTACCGGCTGTTCCCAGGACCCCTGTGGCAGTGGGTACCGGGGTAATAATTGGAGGTTAGCGCTAGCTGTTTTTGGGGCTTAACGCTGAGCCCCGGCTTAGTAATGGATTCCGTCTATAAGATGGCTTCCACTACTAAGCCTAAAAATTTAATTATAAAAAACATGGACACATTGAAAAAAAAATGTATTTAAAAAAACACTCCCCACAGCCCTCGTTAACCATTTTATTGAAATAAAAAAAAACGCTGGTCATCGTCGCAGTCCACCGAATCTGACGTAGTCCTCCGCATTCACGTATCTGAAATGAGAAGAAAAGAAAAATAAGAAATATGGGTTAGTACATTTTTTTTGCTCTCCCCTGGGAAGTGCGCACATAATGCAGCATGTTCCTAAACAGGGAGCCTCCAATTGTTGCTAAACTACAACTCCCATCATGGGGGGCTGTAGTTAAGCAACAGCTGGAGGCACACTGGTTGCAAAACACAGAGTTTCCCAACCCGTGCACCTCCAGTTGTTGCAAAACTACAACTCCCAGCATGTACGGTTTGTCAGTGCATGCTGGGAGTTATAGTTTTGCAACAGCTTGAGGTGCACAGATAGGGAAACACTGAGTTAGGAAACAGACAATGTTTCCCAACCATTGTGCCTCCAGTTGTTGCAAAACTACAACTCCCAGAATGCCCAAGCAGCCGAAGGGCATGCTGAGAGTTGTAGTTTTGCAACAACTGGAGGAGAACAGTTTGGAGACCACTGTGTAGTGGTGTCCAAACTGTAGCCCTCCAGATGTTGCAAAACTACAACTCTCAGCATGCCCATACTGCTAAGGCATGCTGGGAATTGTAGTTCAGCAACATCTGAAGGGCCAATGTTACAGAACTACAACTCCCAGCATGCCTGGACTGTCTGGGCATGCTGGGAGTTGTAGTTTTGCAACATCTGGAAGAGAACAGATTGGAGACCACTGTACAGTGGTCTCCAAACTGCTGCCCTCCAGATGTTGCAAAACTACAATGCTGGGAGTTGTAGTTTTTAAACTACCAGAAGCAGCAGTGAAGAGCTTCACTGATGCAGATGCCGCCTCCTCCATTTACCCGCTTCCGTGTGCCTCCAGCTGTTTGATAAGTGCCGCGGTCCCCACCGCAGCTCTCGGTGTCATCTTCCCCTGCTGTGCCCGGACTTCTAGCGGCGGGCAGAGCAGGGGAAATGAACTTTACCCCCCAGTCAGCTCATTCACTGTGATTGGTCCACAGGGACCAATCACAGTGATCGCTGACCAGGACCATCGACAGATGGTCCTGGGGGTGTTGCATTAGTTGTCCCCTGCTGGAAACAGCGGGACTTCTGCCAGTTAACCCGTGCGATGCCGCGCATCGCCAGGTTAACTGAATGCCGTTTATAAACGCGGATCGCAGCAGATCTCCACAATGATCTGCTGCGGTCCGCATTTAAATAAAAAAGCCGGTGGTACATACGTCTACATTGCGCTGCCACTGGCTCCTATATACACTGTCATAATTCATAATCCCCGCCGGGAGAGGGGAGCTCTGATTGGTGGATAGCTATTGACCAATCAGAGCTCCCCTCTCCCGGCTGCGGGGATAATGAATTATGACAGTGTATATAGAAGCCGGTGGCAGCGCGATGTAGTCGCATGTACCGCCGACATTTACAGTTAATAAATGTGGATTGCAGCGGGTCTCTGGAGAATGACCTGGTGCGATCTGCACCTAAGCCCCTGGACTACAACTTCTATCATGGGCAGACTCTGTCCCATGATGGGAGTAGTAGTCCAAGGGCAGAGGGGCAGATCATTCTCCAGAGACTATACAAGCTGGCGGTACATGCGGCTACACTGCGCTGTATTCCGACTCCTATATACAGTTCTTTTAATTCATAATCCCCACCGGGAGACGGGAGCTCTGATTGGAGAATAGCTTTTCACCAATCAGAGTTCCCCTCTCCCGGCGGCGGGGATTATGAATTATGACAGCTGTATATAGAAGCCGCGGGCAGCGCAGTGTAGCCGCATGTACCGCCGACTTTTACAGTTAATAAAGGCGGATCGCAGTGGGTCTCTGGATAATGACCTGCTGCAATCTGCACCTCATCCCCTGGACTACAACTCCCATCATGGGCAAAGTCTGTCCCATAATGGGAGTTGCAGTCCTTACTGTGCCAAAATAGACACTTTGGTACGTGTCCTCTGAGGTGGTGTATATTTGCGCAAGAAAATGCAGTTTGCGCCCAAAAAAAAAAACACAGTTAGTAAATTGATTCTAAAGGTAGAAAATGCTCTATGGTAGAATCAACCGTAGAAAAGGTGATGAAGAAGTCTATCAAAATTTGCGCAAAAAAAAACCCCGCAAAAAAACACTTGCGCAAAGATATTAACATTACACTTGGCACACATGTTACTTATATGTCAACAACAAACATAGGATAGGTGATTTAACCCTTAATCACCCCCATTTGCCAGGGGCGGGTTTTATGTTTGAAGTCTCATACAAGTCAATGGGAAATATATGTTACTGCATAACTTCCAAACGGCTGGAGATATTTCGATAATACTTGGTCACATGTTACTTATATGTCCACTTAAAATATAGGATAGGTAATTTAACCCTTAACTACCCCCATTTGTGAGGGTCTGGGTTTTGGTTTAAAGTCCCATGCAAATCAATGGGAAATGTATGTTCCCACATAACTTCTGTACGGCTGGAGATATTTCAATACCTGGTACACATATTACGGGTCGGGATAGGAGGACAGGATAGGAGGTCGAGATAGATGGACTGGATAGGAGGACGGGATAGGAGGACGAGATAGGAGGTCAAGATAGGAGGTCGAGATAGGAGGACGGGAATCGAAGGTCGAGATAGGAGGACGGAAATCGAAGGTTGAGATAGGAGGACGGGATAGGAGGATGGGATATGAGGATGGGATATGAGGTTGAGATATGAGGACGGGATAGGAGGTCAGGATATGAGGACTGGATATGGGGGTTGGGATATGACAACAATATATGAGGATGGGACATGAAATCAAAATGTATGTGTGTGTATATTCCAGCATCACGTCCAAATGGCTAAAGATATTAACATGAAACTTGGCACACATGTTACTTATATGTCAACAACAAACATAGGTTAGGTGATTTAACCCTTACTCACCCCCATTTGCCAGGGTCGGGGATTTTGTTTAAAGTCCCAAGCAAATCAATGGGAAATGTATGTTCCTACATAACTTCCGTACAGCTGGAAATATTTCAATAATACCTGGTACACCCATTACTTATATGTCAAATAAAAAGATATGGTTGTTAAATTAAAGGGGTTATCCACCATAAGGTGATTTTAGTATGTACCTGGCAGACAGTAATGGACATGCTTAGGAAGGATCTGCGCTTGTCTTGGGGCTAAATGGCTATGTCATGTGATTACCATAACACTGTGGCTAGCTTTTTGTGAACTGGTATTTCCTGTTTGACTTTTCTTTTTTTGACTGCAAATCCCAGAATTCCATTTTCCTGCCTCCCACACATCAGCCACCCCACCCATTGAAACATAAATGAGCTGCATCCATTCAGAGACCTTTAGTTTTCAATCAGGGTGCCTACAGCTGTTGCATTAGTTGCAGATTGATCTCTCTCCCACCAAGTGATCGCTCCACCCACTGAAGCAGACAGGCTCCCTGTCATCAGCTGACTAGTGAGTCAGGTCTCGGCCGCATTGTAACCTGGGAAAAATCTGAGACAACAGTAATTTTGTATGCTGTTAAAAATAAATACTGGGGTGAAAATCACATAAGAATTGTGAGAAAACCGTCACACACAGGTACAGACACTACAGGGTGGGCCAATTTATATGGATACATCTTAATAAAATGGGAATGGTTGGTGATCGTAACTTCCTGTTTGTGGCATATTGGTATATGTGAGGGGGGAAACTTTTCAAGATGGGTGGTGACCATGGCGGCAATTTTGAAGTCCACCATTTTGAATCCAACTTTTGTTTTTTCAATAGGAAGAGGGTCATGTAACACATCAAACGTATTGGGGGGTTGTAACGTAACGTTATTCTTTCATGAGTTATTTACAAGTTTCTGACCACTTATAAAATGTGTTCATTGTGCTGCCCATTGTGTTGGATTGTCAATGCAACCCTCTTCTCCCACTCTTCACACACTGATAGCAACACCGCAGGAGAAATGCTAGCACAGGCTTCCAGTATCCATAGTTTCAGGTGCTGCAGAATGGGCAAAGCAAAAATTGGAACAAAACCCTCAGTTTACGTAGAAGATTTTGTTCAGTGATGAGGCAAACTTTTATGTGAAAGGTGAAGTTAACAAACAAAACCACCGCTATTGGTCTGACACTAACCCAGATTGGATAGATCCTCCAAGACTGTTGGAACACAAAAACTGATGGTATGGTGTGGTATATGGGGTACAAAGATAGTGGGGCCATTCTTCATAAATGGAAACCTCAAGGTCACTGAATATGTGAAATTGCTACATGATGATGTGTTTCCCTCTTTATGCACTGAAGCTGGCACGTTCCCTGAGTTTTCCAGCAAGATGGTGCACCACCACATTATGGGTGTCAGGTCCGAGCATTCCTAGATAAACCGTTTCCTAGAAAGTGTATTGGTCGTCGTGGGCCAGTTGAATGGCCCCCAAGGTCTCCCGATCTGATCCCCTTAGACTTTTATCTTTGGGGTCATCTGAAGGCAATTGTCTATGCTGTGAAGATTCGAGATGTGCAGCAACTGAAACTACGGATACTGGAAGCCTGTGCTAGCATTTCTCCTGCTGTGTTGCTATCAGTGTGTGAAGAGGGTTACATTGACAATCCAACACAATGGGCAGCACATTGAACACATTTTATAAGTGGTCAGAAACTTGTAAATAACTCATGAAAGAATAAAGTTACGTTAAAACCAAGCACATTATTGTGAAATTCCCAATAAGTTTGATGTGTCCCATGACCCTCTTCCTATTGAAAAAAGTTGGATTTCATATACATTTGATGCCAAAACATCACTATATAAGATGACAAGTCGATATACAGTTGATTGTATCTTCACTTCAATGTAAGTGCATATACTGTCTATTTTTGATTAAAAAAAAAAAAAAAAAAAGGGGCTTGGGACTTGTTATATAGGAATCTGGTCTCTCAAAATTTTTGTCATGTTGTATGACCTGACTGAGGATTTTCCTTTTATCTCTCATATCAGCTGCCTCCAAATGCTATGGTTTCTTAAGATTTCTTCCTGCTTCCCAAAAATTACCCAGAAAAAAAAAACAAATTCTTGTGGACCTTACCAAATTTGACAGACTTGTCCAGCATATGAAGCTTGGTAGACTTTTGTAGGAGGGTTGCCATCTGGAAGAAGGGAAGTGCAGTTTTTTCTTTCCTGTCATTATGTGTGGCCTGAAGATATATGGCCCCAAAGATTTCTTGCAGACAGTTATTTACCTCTGATCTGTTCAAATCCTTTAATAACCAGTTGTATGATTGTTTAGTTTATGACTAGCATTAGGCTACATTCACACTGCCTGTTGTCTCCTGCAGTGTGAAACTATAATGGGGTCCATTAGGACCCGTTATTGGCCATTATGACCCGTCAAAATTACGTCTGTCAAACTGAAAAAAAGGGAGTTTGACAGGGCATACCTGCAGTGTGAAAGGGGCCTTAGTTTGGTTATTTCTGAATGGTTTGCTAAAGTGTTTATGACAAGCATGAAAGACAATAAAAAACATCTTGATCTATTGGGGCATCATAGAAGACCACCTTCTCCTATTCAGTAACCATGTCCTAAAGCAGTGGTCTCAAACTGTGGCCCTCCAGATTAGGGATCGACTGATATCGTTTTTTTAGGGCCGATACCGATAATCGGTGGAGGTTAGGGCCGATAGCCGATAACTTATACCGATATTCTGGTATAAGTTATCGGCTATTTATCCCCCCCGACACCGCTGCAGATCATTGATTTAAAGCGGGCGCTTTAAATCAATGCACTGCAGTGGCTTTTGCGGTGCCATAGGCCGCTGCCGCCACCCGCTTCTCTCCCCCTACCTGTCAGGGTGGTCCGGGCCATCCATCCTTCCTGTAGTGTCCGGGGGCGTTCCGGGTAAAGGGTGAACCGGTCCGGGCTGTCCTTCTCCGGCGGTCATCTTCTCCACTCCGGTCAGGCCCCGGTCAGTACACTGCATAGACGCCTCTGCGCAGTGACGCCCGTGTGCAGCGACGCACCTGACGTCATGGCGTAGCGGCGTCTATGCAGCTACTAGGCCGGAGCCTGCCCGAAGTGGAGAAGATGACCGCCGGAGAAGAAGGACAGCCTGGACCGGTTCACCGAGAATGCCCCCGGACACTACAGGAACGATGGATGGCCCGGACCACCCCCATTACGGGTAAGTTAAATTTTTTTTATTGACTCGGAGGGTGGGGGAGGGGCCCGACCGGTATAGCGGTATGAGCAAAAATCCATACCGGTATACCGCCCAGCACTACGGTGGGGGTGCGGTGGGTCGGGGGGGGGGGGCGGTCGCAGTGCGGCAGGTTGGGGGGGGGGCGGTCGCGGTGCGGGCGGGGCATTATCGGATTATCGGCAAGGTAATTGCCGATACCGATAATGCCCAAAATCGTGATTATCGGCCGATAATATCGGCCATACCGATAATCGGTCGATCCCTACTCCAGATGTTGCAAAACTTTAACTTCCTTTAGCCGTTGGCTGTCCGGGCATGCAGAGCGTTAAAGTTTTGCAACATCTGGAGGGCCACAGTGTGAGACCACTGTCCTAAAGGGACCTTTGATAGTACAATGGAGAGCATCTACAAAAGGTCATGTTACTTGGAGGACCTGTGACATCCGTGTATTAGAAGGACAGATCATTTGAAAGCAATAAAAACTGTGTAATACTGTCTGTCTCCTGTGGAGGCATTGCAGGGCAAATGAACAATCCATTCCATATTCCTCCACAGATTGCTCTAGATACCAGTAGTGGGATACAATATGATCAGTGTATAGTGAGGAGTGACAAATGTAGTTTCATATATGCCATATGTTGTTAGAAAAAGAATAAACCCAGACATTAATATTTATGTATCTACATCATGCATTATCTCTTGATATATTGAGGTCAATACAAGTAGTGCTGAACTGACACACAACGCTCAGCGCTTTGACCTTGCAGCCCTTATTAGAAACTGAGCATCAGCCATAAGTAGCATGTTCCCATCTACGTACCCAAAAGGGCTGCTCAGCAATGCTGCAGTATCTGCCGGAGTAAACAAATTAATGCTCTGGTGGATGAACAGTTTTATTCCACAAGAGTGAATCAATATCTAGACACATTTATTTCACTTAGCTACTACAGTTTTCCTCTGGTCAAGGGAGAACTTTATTAACTCTTCATCAGCCTCATCATTTGCAAACAATATTGAATCATCAACCATTTGATTCTGTTCAACATGCTTACATATTAAGACCTTCACAAACAGTGTAGAAAAGTTCGTCTCAGGCCTCATGAAATTGATGGCCTGTCCTCAGGATAACTCCTGGCAACCCCATTGATGAGTTTTTTGAAGGGGTCTCAATGGTTGTGCAAGCACCACAGCCTCTTCACTATGTTCTCTTCACTATGTACCAGTGCTTTTAGCAGAAGCGGTGCAACTAACTGCAGGGTTGCCCTGTTCACTTGAATGAGACAATGCTCCAGTTCCTTGCATTGTCCCTGTTAAAAGTACAGTAATGCAGATACGAATGCAAGTACACTGCTCAAAAAAATAAAGGGAACACTAAGATAACACATCCTAGATCTGAATGAATGAACTAATCGTATGAGAAATAATTTCGTCTTTACATAGTTGGATGTGCTGAAAACAAAATCACACAAAAATTATCAATGGAAATCAAATTTATCAACCCATAGAGGTCTGGATATGGAGTCACACTCAAAATCAAAGTGGAAAACCACACTACAGGCTGATCCAACTTTGATGTAATGTCCTTAAAACAAGTAAAAATCAGGCTCAGTAGTGTGTGTGGCCTCCACGTGCCCTATGACCTCCCTACAATGCCTGGGCATGCTCCTGATGAGGGGCGGATGGTCTCCTGAGGGATGTCCTCCCAGACTTGGACTAAAGCATCCGCCAACTCCTGGACAGTCTGTGGTGCAAAGTGGCATTGGTGGATGGAGCGAGACATCATGTCCCAGATGTGCTCAATTGGATTCAGGTCTGGGGAATGGACAGGACAGTCCATAGCATCAATGCCTTCCTCTTGCAGGAACTGCTGACACACTCCAGCCACATGAGGTCTAGCATTGTCTTGCATTAGGAGGAACGCAGCGCCAACCAAACCAGCAAGGGCCAACCTCACAAGGGGTCTGAGGATCTCATCTCTGTACCTAATGGCAGTCAGGCTACCTCTGGCAAAGAAATGCCACCCCACAACATTAATGACCGGTCATTCTGGAGGATGTTGCAGGCAGCAACTCCACGGCGTCTCCAGACTCTGTTATATCTGTCACATGTGCTCAGTGTGAACCTGCTTTCATCTGTGAAGAGCACAGGGAGCCAGTGGCGAATTTGCCAACCTTGGTGTTCTCTGGCAAATGACAAACATCCTGCACAGTGTTGGCTGTAAGCAAAACCCCCACCTGTGGAAGTCGGGCCCTCATATCACCCTCATGGAGTATGTTTCATGATTGTTTGAGTGGACACATGCACATTTGTGGCCTGCTGAAGGTCATTTTGCAGGGCTCTGGCAGTGCTCCTCCTGCTCCTCCTTGCACAAAGGTGGAGGTAGCGTTCCTGCTGCTGGGTTGTTGCCCTCCTATGGCCTCCTCCACGTCTCCTGATGTACTGGCCTGAGAAGTGGTCTGTGGTCACCACCTGCAGAACCACTCCTTTATTGGGAGTGTCTTGCTAATTGCCTATAATTTCCACCTGTTGTCTGTTCCATTTGCACAACAGCCTGTGAAATTGATTGTCAATCAGTGTTGCTTCCTGAGTGGACAGTGTGATTTCACAGAAGTGTGATTGACTTGGAGTTACATTGTGTTGTTTAAGTGTTCCCTTTATGTATTTGAGCAGTGTAAATGTTGAGAAGGGGGCACTGTCACAAGCATTGCAGCCCCTTCAAGAGTTTTGCTGATCTAATATTGATGGCCTATTCTAATTGTTGGCTAAGCCAACAATTTTAAGAGGCTGGCTATCCCCCTTAACCCCTTCCCGACCTATGACATACCTGTACGTCATGAGTGGCAAGGTGTTCCCGACCCATGACATACAGGTACGTCATGAACATTTTTTCCGCTACTCACGGCATCCCGCAGCGCCTGGTAAGATGGTGGCTATCACTGATAGCCAGCCATCTTACCATGCAACCACAGGGGGTTTCATCCCCCAGCGATCGCTGCTATCAGCTAGTCAAATCTGACTAGCTGATAGCAGCGCGGTGTGTGAGTCCCGATCACGGGGATCGGGACACACACCGCTCTGCTAAGTGTCCCTTACCCGTCCCCCGGCATCACTTACCCGGCCATGCGGTGTCCCAATCGGTCCCGGCGCGAGCGGCGTCCTCCAGGCGGTCCCGGCAGTGGTGCTTCCCGCCGATGAGTTTCCAGCAGCAGGGCGGCATCTTCATTGGCAGCAGTGAGATCGCCGTAAAGCGATCTCACCGCTGCCTCTGGGAGTTTCAAAACTGCAACTCCCGGCATGCCCAGACAACCTTTGGCTTTCTGTGCATGCTGGGAGTTGTAGTTTTGCAACATCTGGAGGTCCACAGTTTGGAGACCATTAAACAGTGTCTCCAAACTGTGGACCTCCAGATGTTGCAAAACTACAACAACTAGCATACCAGACTGCCCAAGCATGCTGGAAGTTGTAGTTCAGCAACATCTGATCCTTCAGATGTTGCCGAACTACAACTTCCAGCATGCCTGGGCAGTCTGGGCATGCTGGGAGTTGTAGTTTTGCAACAACCGGAGGCACACTAGTTGGGAAACATTGTCCATTTCCTACCTCAGTGCCTCCAGCTGTTGCAATTGTTGCAACACTATAACTCCCAGCATGCACTGACAGACCATGCATGCTGGGAGTTGTAGTTTTGCAACAACTGGAAACACACTGATTTGGAAACACTAAGTTAAGTAATAAACTTTCAAGTGTTTTGCAACCAGTGTGCCTTCAGCTGTTAGATAACTACAACCCCCAGCATGCACGGACAGCCAAAGGGCATGCTGGGAGTTGTAGCAGTATGCCTCTAGCTGTTGTATAACTACAAGTCCCAGCATTCCCTTCTGCTGTAACTGCATGCTGAGATTTGTAGTTTTTGCAACAGCTGAAGGCACACTGGTTGCGAAACACCAGTTTATCTAACTCCGTGTTTCGCAACCAGTGTGCCTCCAGCTGTTGCAAAACTACAACTCCAAACATGCACGGACAGCCAAAGGGTATACTCGGAGTTGTAGTTTTGCAACAGCTGGATGTTTGCCCCCCTATGTGAATGTACAGGGTACACTCACATGGGCGGAGGTTTACAGTGAGTGCTGCAAGTTTGAGATGGCGCAAATTTTGCACTGCAGCTCAAACTCCAGGCGGCAAACTTGCTGTGAACCTCTGCCCGTGTGACTGTATCCTAAAAACACTACACTACACTTACACTAACCTAAAATAAAAAGTAAAATACACTACATATACACATACCCCTACACATCCCCCCTCCCCTCCCCAATAAAAATGACAAACGTCTGGTACACTACTGTTTAAAAAACGGAGCCTCCAGCTGTTGCAAAACAACAACTCCCAGTATTTCCGGACAGCCATTGACTGTCCAGGCATGCTGGGAGTTTTGCAACAGCTGGAGGCACCCTGTTTGGGAATCACTGGCATAGAATACCCCTATGTCCACCCCTATGCAAATCCCTAATTTAGGCCTCAAATGCGCATGGCGCTCTCTCACTTTGGAGCCCTGTCATATTTCAGGGCAACAGTTTTGGGACACATATGGGGTATCTCCGTACTCGGGAAAAATTGCCTTACAAATTTTGGGGGGCTTTTTCTTCTTTAACCCCTATGAAAAGGTGAAGTTGGAGTCTACACCAGCATGTTAGTGTAAAAAAATAAAAATTTTTACACTGACATGCTGGTGTTGCCGCATACTTTTCATTTTCTCAAGAGGTAAAATTGAAAAAAGACCCTCAAAATTTGTAATGCAATTTCTCCCGAGTACAGAGATACCCCATATGTGGGCGCAAAGTGCTCTGGGGGCGCACAACAAGGCCCAGAAGGGAGAGTGCGCCATGTACATTTGAGGTGATTTGCACAGGGGTGGCTGATAGTTACAGCAGTTCTGACATAAACGCAAAACAATAAATATCCATATGTGACCCCATTTTGGAAACTACACCCCTCATGGAATTTAATAAGGGGTGCAGTGAGCATTTACACCCCACTGGTGTATGACAGATTTTTGGAACAGTGGTCTGAAAATGAAAAATACTATTTTTCATTTGCACAGTCCACTGTTTCAAATATCTGTCAAACGCCAGTGGGGTGTAAATGCTCACTGCACCCCTTATTAAATTCCATGAGGGGTGTAGTTTCCAAAATGGGGTCACATGTGGGGGGGTTCACTGTTCTGGCACTATAGGGGCTTCCTAAATGGGACATGCCCCCCCAAAAACCCTTTCAGAAAAACTCACTCTCCAAAATCCCATTGTCGCTCCTTCCGTTCTGAGCCCTCTACTGCGCCCGCCGAACATTTACATACACAAATAAGGTGATAACTTACTTGAGAGAAATTGGGTTACAAATTTTAGGGTGATTTCTCTCCTTTTACCCCTTGTAAAAATAAAAAAATTGGGTCTAAAAGAACATGCGAGTGTAAAAAATGAAGATTTTGAATTTTCTCCTTCACTTTGCTGCTATTCCTGTGAAACACCTAAAGGGTTAAAACGCTTACTGAATGTCATTTTTAATACTTTGGGGGTGCAGTTTTTATAATGGGGTATTTTTAATATGAAGACCCTTAAAATCCACTTCCAACCTGAACTGGTCCCTGAAAAAGTCCCTTGAAAATCTTGAGAAAAATTGGAAAATTGCTGCGGAAATTTGAAGCCTGATGTCTGATGTCTTCCAAAAGTAAAAACACGTCAGTAGACATATTGTATATGTGAATCAATATTTAATTTATTTTGAATATCCATTTTCCTTACAAGCAGAGAGTTTCAAAGTTCGAAAAATGCTACATTTTCAAAATTTTCATGAAATTTTTAGATTTTTTTACCAAGAAAGGATGCAAATATCTGTGAAATTTTACCAATAACATAAAGTAGAATATGTCCCAAAAAAACTATCTTGGAATCAGAATGATAAGTAAAAGCATCCCAGAGTTATAAATGTTTAAAGTAACAGTAGTCAGATGTTCAAAAAATGCCCTGGTCCTGAAGGTGAAAATGGGCTGGGTCCTGAAGGGGTTAAAGGGAATGTGTCACCAAATGTGATTATTTTTTTTAGAGGTTAAATCATTTTTTCACATTATTAAAATATATTTGAATTATTTAAAAAAAGATTTACTTGTCACAAAATACGAAAAATTAAATAACTTGTCATATCGCCCACTGTTGACAAGCAGTGGGAGCCAACATGAGGAATTTGGTTAAAGCAAGCAACTTGTCTGGCTGCTGCAAAATAGACCTCACCCGTCTACATTCCTCCTCTGTCTATGTCAAAAAGGGGAGGGGTTTTGTCATTTTTTCCAATTCCACTGTCACCATTTTGTTGGTGTCTGAAGAGTGGTAAAGAACAGACTAGATGTCTCTTGATCTAGAGGTCACTGCTCTTCAGGGACTTCAATAAAATTGTGCTGGCTCCCCCTTTCATTTCACCTAGTCTGTGCTAGGCACATTTGCAGTAAGCAGTCAATGCTTTTCTATGATTTCTTATGCCCTATGCCTGCCATAAAGCAACTGTGTAGGTGTTGTGAAGTGACACAACAAAAAGAGGCTACAGTAATGGCAGCCCCCAGTACACATTTTATTAATAAATAACATTAAGACTACATTGTCCTAAAATGAAATACATTAATGAAATGCTTTATCTTGATAGAATAATTTTATTTATAAAAAAAAAAAATGGTGACACATTCCCTTTAACTCTCCTCTCCCTGTTGGCTGCAGGCATGTGTATGGGAGTTTGGAGGAATAGCTGTTGGCTGAAGAAGCATTTGGTCAACAACTATTGAAAGTGTATGGGCACCACAAAAACAGTTCACAAATGTGCTAAATATTGTCACATTAAAAACATTGAAATGAATGAACCCCATGGCTGTATGCTGTAGTACACATCACTATACCAATCTGCCAGTTAATTAATGCATTCCACAAGCGGATGGCGGATCTGAACCTAGCCTTACCTGCATATGTTATGATGATAGGCAGGATAACTTCAAGCCCTTAGGCAGGTCTAAATGTATATTACTAACAACAGGGGGACTTATCAACACTCACATCAGTACAGAAGTTCACTAAATTTATGAAGAGGCACACACCTCTTTATTAATCCAGCACATGAAAAGCAGGTGTAAATTGTAATAAATTTGGCATTCAGGTTGACACGCCCTCTCTGCCTTAAAGGGAACCAGTCAGCAGATTTTAGTATATATAGATATATGTATATATAACCAAAGAATAAATTGGCCAGCACTATTGATCCAAACTATTGTAAAAATAGTTTTTACAATAGTTCGGATCAATAGTGCTGGCCAATTTATTCTTTGGTTGTATTACACATACGGGGGAGTGGCTACCTCCATGTTGGCTCCTGCACCCCACCCACCTCTATTAGGTGTATATAAGGTGCCTTGGATGTTTCAGACCTTGCATGCCTGCTGTACTGTTCACACAGAGGCATATTCATAGTGTAGGGTCCGTCCCAGAATGAGGTCACCTTACCGTGGTGGGGCGGTCCACGCTATTTGGCGCCAAATTTGCAAGCCAAGTACCTCATATTTTCATAGTTTCATATCTTCATTTATTGCATTACAGCTGTATAGCTTTTCATGTTCTATCTATATACTCATGTTTTATCTATATACTCATGTTTCATCTATATCTTTGTGCTAGCAGTGTGCTGCTGTATTCTCCTGTTGCTATATATATATATATATATATATATATATATAAAACTCTTGACCGCGCTTTATGTACCCCCAGGGATGGTGAAGATATGAAGTTATAAACTCCCCCCTGCCACCCCATAAGTAGTTCCCTGGGTGGGGACTTATACTTACCGGCTCCCGTCACTGCGGCCGTGGTCCCGCCCCCTTGTCTTGATTGATAGTCCGTGCTCTACACCTGCTTAGGGAGCAGAGTGTTGACGCAGGCAGTCAATCAACACGAGGAGGTGGGACCACAGCCGCAGCTACCAGTCCGGTAAGCCCCCACCCAGTGGATTACTTACGGGGCGACCGGGGGTTGGACATTATAACTTCATATCTTTAACATTCCTGGGGGCAAAAACATCCCCGGGGGATGGTGAGGATAAAGATTATAGCATTCTCAAGCATTATATATGCTAAAATCTGCTGATTTGTTCCCTTTAAGCTCCACCTCAAAAAATTATGCAACTTTTGTTCATTTTGTTGACAAGTTCAGCTTCATAATTGTCCCCTAAAAATGTATTTACCAGTCTTAATACCATGTATTTTGGTTAGGAGTGTTTAACTGTTTCTCATCTAGTTATATATGTTGTGATAAATTATTTTACCTTGTATAACAATCAGCAAAACTATTTCTAACTAAAACTACTGTGTGTGCTGCCAGTTGGAAAAGGTTGGGAAACACTGGCCTCAACAAAGCCTACACCTTGATCTAATGGAGAATCTGTGACATGACTTGAAGACTGCTGTACACCAATGCAACCTACCTAACTTGAAGGAGTTGGAGCAGTTTTGCAGTGTTAGATTTACAAAACTAATGGAGACAAACCCCATGGGACTTGCATTTGGAATTACAGCAAAGGTGACTCCACAAAATATTGACTTTCAGGTGGTAAATACTTTCACTAATAAAGTACAAATTATTTAATAAAATGTAAAAGTCTGATGTGCTATGGCGCCCATGTTAGTATTGTTAACCCTAGCTGGTGACTATACTCTGTCCTGTGATCTCTATGTACACAGGAAAAACACCATAGTGTTCAGATATTGGCCCAGATTTATTAAAAGCTATTTAAGTTATTACAGTATCTTAGTCTGATTGATAAATCAAGTCTAAGTTTAGTCCACCTTTCTTCATACTAGAATTACAAATTATTTGGACTGTTTAGGCCACATCCTTTTTTCCCAGGAGCCATTTTGCCTTTTACAGAGGCCACACCCCTTTTTATCAGACCCAACAGAAAAGTGTCTAAAGTCATGTAAGACTTGTAAGTCAGTTAAAAATGTTGTTGCATTAGCTGTAGTAAATTTAGGCCATTGTGTTAAAGGGTACCTCTCATCAAATACATTTTTGATATATTTTAGATTAATGAATGTTGAATAACTTTCCAATAGCATGTTAATGAAAAATATGCTTCTTTCTATTGTATTTTTCCCGATCAGTCCTGTCAGCAAGCATTTCTGACTCATGCTGGAGTCCTAAACACTCAGAGCTGCCAGCCTGCTTTGTTCACAGCCAAACAGGCTGTGAACAAAGCAGGCTGGCAGCTCTGAGTGTTCTCCTTTGTGAACAAAGCAGACTGGCAGCTCGTAGTGTTTAGGACTCCAGCATGAGTCTGAAATGCTTGCTGCCAGGACTGGTAGGGAGACCCCTAGTGGTCATTTCTTCAAAGTGGAAAATTAAATAGAAAGAAGCATATTTTTTAATAACATGCAATTGTAAAGTTATTCTGCATACATTAATCTATAATATATCAAAAGTTTTTTTGATGAGAGGTACCCTTTAAACCATGCCTGATGAAAAGGTCTAGATATTCCCAAAAGCTTGCAATTTGTCTTCATCCATTGTAAGGAACAACACCAAAGACAGACGTCCAGGATATAATTCTTCTGCTTCTTTATTCAATCTACCATAAAGTGTAATGTTAGTAGGAAAATGGTTCCTACTTTATAAAGGCAGTTTTTTCGTACTAAAACATTGCACTTTATGGTGGATTGAATAAAACAGCAGAATTGTATCCTGGACCTGTCTTTGCTGTTGCTCCTTGCATCGGATGACTTGTGGGCCTGGATTGTCATTCTGGTTGATCATGTCTGGAGTAAAGGGTCTTTGGTGCTGGCTCCCTGTTTACATTTTAGGCAACTTCTTGTCATCTTTCAGCCATAAAAAATATCAACTTCTGAGATCTCAGTTTGTTAGCACAGAGCTACTGTATTTTTTTTCTTTAAAGGGAATCTGTCAGCTGTAGATCAAGCTCAGGGCTGAAGTGTCAAAGGGGATGTGCTGATCCTCCTTCTTCCCTGCCTTTATGGATTGATGTATGGAGCAGCCTCCTTGGCTCTTAAAGGGGTACTCCGGTGAAAACCTTTTTTCTTTTAAATCAACTGGTGGCAGAAAGTTAAACATATTTGTAAATTACTTCAATTAAAAAATCTTAATCCTTCCAGTACTTATTAGCTGCTGAATGCTACAGAGGAAATTCCTTTCTTTTTGGAACACTGATGACATCACGAACACAGTGCTCTCTGCTGACATCTCTGTCCATTTTAGCAACCATGCATAGCAGATGCATAGCAGATGCATAGCAGATGTATGCTAAGGGCAGCATGGTGGCTCAGTGGTTAGCACTGCTGCCTTGCAGTGCTGGGAACTTGGGTTCAAATCCCACTAAGGACAACAATAAATAAAGCGTTATTATTATTATTATAATAACGTCAGCAGAGAGAACTGTGTTCGTGATGTCATCAGAGAGCATTCCAAAAAGAAAATAATTTCCTCTGTAGTATTCAGCAGCTAATAAGTACAGGAAGGATTAAGATTTTTTAATAGAAGTAATTTACAAATATGTTTAACTTTCTGCCACCAGTTGATTTGAAAGAAAAAAGGTTTTCACCGGAGTACCCCTTTAAGCTCTGAGTGTGACTTACAGCTGACAGATTGTTTAAACCAGTCAACCTCTTTGTTTTATGGCATGCTTTTCACCTTTGTCATGTACCCTAAAGATATATGTGGCCCCTGTGCCACATTCAGATGAATCGTAAAGAGTCTCGTCACTCATAGAAAAGGCAGCCAGAATTAGGGAGAGGGATACAGTTTATTTTTAATAGAAATTCAAGGGCTCCCTAACTATTTTTGCCCTGTCAGGCAGCATTAGTCAATATTAGGCGTTACCCTTGGATATCAATGTGCGCAACAGCAGACCATTTTGTGTTGGCACACGGTGCAGGAATGCCTCTACTGGAGCTGTACATCATTGTTATGTGTCCCTCAGTGTGTAGCTTATTAATCTCTTACTGTTTTAGGTATCTATGTTTGCTTGTTTGCAGGTGATCACATTTCCTCTTAGACAATGCTATTCCTGAGCAACCACAACCAGAAACAGATTTCTTTAGATGCTCATAACAAAGCAGGGGATCTGGTTGCAAACTTCTTATTCATGTGCAACTACTAAAAATAACTTTTAAGAGGCAACCCTCATTTATATTGTGTGCAAATGCAAAAAGAACATAAATAAAATAGAGTTCAGATATGTAATACGAAATTATTGCACGATGTGTACAGGTCACTGATAACATTTTAATAACACTGAATAATAAGAAACCGTCCTAAAGACAAGTCTTAGAGAAGATGTCCGTGACTGGACCATTGTGAGAAGAAATACAGCTACAGTAAAATAGAATGAGTAGATTTCTAGGACCACCTTATCCTGTATTATCTAAACGCTTCTCTATCCCAAAGTTAACTGGGTTGCCTGGGACCAGCAGACCAACTTTAGGGCCATACATGGATGGATATAAAATATGGGCATGTGCCTTTACAATATACGCATATAGTTGTAGCCAAAAGTTTTGACACCGACACAAAGAGTGGTTTTCTCAAAGTTTGCTGCTTCAGATTTTATAGTGGCAATTTGCATTAACTCTAGATTGTTAAAGGAAATCTGTCATAAGTTTCACCTGCATTAACCTGTCGGTGCAGACAGGTAGTGCAGGGGACACTGATGACAACGATACTTACCTGACCCCATCCTGTGCTCTGGTTCCCCTGCTATCTTTCTCTATTTTTTTCATTCTGCTGCCAACGTGAAGCATGGGTGGAGCTTCTTGACGTTACCGTTGCTGCTTCCCTGCTGGGTCATGCTGCTAGCAAACAGCAACAGTGATGTCAGAAAGCTCCGCCCATGCTCAAAGTCAGCTCCAGAACAAAAACAACGGAAAAAGATAGCGGGAGAACTGGAGCACAGAAGGGGATCAGGTAAGTGTGGATGTCACCTGCACTACCTGTCTGTGCCGAAAAGTTAATGCAGGCGAAATTGATGACAGATTCCCTTTAAGAAGAGTGATTAGATGAATTGTAATAAATTCAGTCCTTCTTGCCATAAAAATTACCTTAATCACCAAAAAAACCATGACTACTCCAGAGAACAAAAGACAAGCGGCACCAGCAACTTATATCTGAATCCACCTATGGACCAAGGATAGCTTATGGGAGTCTGCGTTCAACAACCCGCGGCGGTGCTAGGACGGAAGGTAAGTTTAAGTGAATAGTACGATCAAGGAAAAAACAAATCCTGCACTCACCGCACAGTACGGGTATCGCGGCCTCGGATTCCGGACCTCCTCGGATGTCATGGGAGTAGCAGCCGCCGCTGACAGCGCTCAGAAATGGGCAACAGCCGGCGGTTTTGCGTTACAATCAACGCTTCTTCCGAAACCGCCGGCTGTTGCCCATTTCTGAGCGCTGTCAGCGGCGGCTGCTACTCCCACGCCATCTGAGGAGGGCCGGAATCCGAGGCCGCGATACCCGTACTGTGCGGTGAGTGCAGGATTTGTTTTTTCCTTGATCGTACAAAAAAACCCATTTCCTCTGAATTTCAGCCCTGGCACAAAATAACTGGCTGCCATAATTTCAGTGATATTCTCTGAGCTCAGGAGAAACCAGGAAGCTCTGTCACTCATGTTTAATGCCGATTTACTTATAAAAGCAGACTGGTTGCTTTAAATGGAGGGTGGGGCTTGATATTATTGTCCTCATATGTGAACCTCCAAGCTGAAAACACTTAAAGGGGTACTCTGCTGCCCCAGCGTTCGGAACATTTTGTTCCAATCGCTGGGTGAGGGCTGCGGGGGTCGCGATGTCACGCCCACGCCCCTCGTGACATCATGCCACACCCCTCAATGCAAGTCTATGGGTGAGGGTGTGACAAAATGCTCCAAATGCTGGGGCAGTGGAGTACCCCTTTAAACTCCAAGCACTGAAGAGGCAAGAATTGATTGTCATCTGTCATGATTTGAACCAGACACTGATACCCAGCATGCCAGGGAGAATTGCAGAAGTATTGAAAAAGGGTCAACACTGGAAATATTAAGTCTTTGCAAAACCTTCATGTATTTATCAATAAAAGTTTAAGTTATAACTGTGCTTCAGTATACAAACATCTGGCTAAAACTCTAAAAACCCAAACATTTTGTGAAAACCAAAACGCGTGTCGCTCTCAAAACTTTTGGCCATGACTGTAGACTGTGGCGCCTAGAGATCTGCTTTATGTCCCGTCCACATAAAGTTGTCTTTAGTTGAAATTCATGGATTTTTTTTTACCCCAACTACTATAATTTATATAACTGCAGTATTTCCATAGCAGAGCTGGTCACGACTTATATTACAATGCAGCAGCCGGGTGCAAGAATGCTCCAAGATTGTCTATTGAATATTTCTCCGGATACGCAGCCATACTTGGCCACCAGTCAATTATTTCTCATTTTAGCTAAAACTATATATAGGCTGACAATAACTTAACCCATTGCACACTTTGTTCTCTGGTATTAAACAACACAACTATTAGTTGAGATCAATAACTCTAACAACAATTAGAACATGGAATGGTAGTAGCTTTTACCATCCAGTAACATTAAACCTTCATCCTCCATCTCCACATTTATTTTACATTTCTTACAAAATCAACAGTTGGATATCAGTATTACCAATAATGTCCTTGAGATGAAATCCACTTTAGTATTTCATTGTTTCCTGCTCAGGCTCCTCTAAAATAGCAAGAACAGAGAACTGCTGTAAACAGCAGATCCAACTCTGGAGGACTGAACTAGACCCTGTTTTGGACATTTACAGATTGCTTGATAGAGCACCATGTAAGAGCACCAGGTAAGAGCACCAGGTAAGAGCACCAGGTAAGAGCACCATGTAAGAGCACCAGGTAACACTCCATTTCCCCAGTAGTAGCTGATAATGAGCTGCCACCTGTAGCTTCTCCAGATAATAATAGCTGATCGCTAGGGATTTCAGCTGCCAGCCCTGCAACAGTTAGCTGATCATCAGAAGAGAAGGGGTGACCTTTAAAGGGGTACTCCGCTGGAAAACATTTTTTTTTAAATCAACTGATGCCAGAAAGGTAAACTGATGTGTAAATGACTTCTATTTAAAAATCCTTATCCTTCCAGTACCTATCAGCTGTTGTATGCTCCACAGGAAGTTCTTTTCTTTTTGAATTTCCTTTCTGTCTGACCATAATGCTCTCTGCTGACACCTCTGTCCGTGTCCAGAACTGTCCAGAGCAGGATAGGTTTGCTATGAGGATTTGCTCCTACTCTGGACAGTTCCTGATATGGAGGTGTCAGCAGAGAGCATTGTGGTCAGACAGCAAGGACATTTAAAAAGAATAGCACTTCCTTTGGAGCATACAGCAGCTGATAAATAGTGTTGCTCGCGAATATTCACAATTCGAATATTATTCGCGAATATCGCATATTTGCGAATTCGCGAATTTCGCGAATATAGCGCTATATATTCGTAATTACGAATATTCGTTTTTTTTTTTTTTTTTTTTTTTTTTTTTTTTTTCTTTCTTCACAGTACACATCACAGTGATCACCCCTCTCTGCTTCCAGCTTGTGTGGTGTAAAGAAGGCTGTAATACTACTGTGTGAGACTGCCGCGCGAAAATTCGCATATGCGAAAATTAGCACATGCTAATTTTCGCATATGCGAATTTTCACGCGTGTTAAGTTTGTATGGGCCAATATTCACCTATGTTCATTTTCGCATATGCGAAGTTTCGCATATGCGAAAATAAAACGAGAATATGCGAATATTCGCGAATATATGACGAATATTCGTCCATATATTCGCGAATATTCGCGAATTCGAATATGGCCTATGCCGCTCAACACTACTGATAAATACTGGAAGGATTAAGATTTTTAAATAGAAGTCAATTACAAATCTGTTTAACTTTCTGGCACCAGTTGGTTAAATTTTTATTTTTTTCCAGTGGAGTACCCTTTTAAATGGGCCCAGTCAGATATAAAACATTTTATATGTTTTACATCTTGGCAAAACATTAACCTTTTTAATATACTTCATAAGAACATTTTTATTTCCTTTTTATAAAAATCATGGCTTTGTCCAAGCTGAAGTACTGGCAGGGACAAAGTCCAGTAAGTGAGGGTGGGCTAGCACTGCTCTCTGCTCTCTCCTGTCTGATAGTACTCCTCTGTGCTCTCTCCTCTCTGATAGCACTCCTCTGTGCTCTCTTCTGTCTGATAGGACTCCTCTGTGCTCTCTCCTGTCTGATAGGACTCCTCTGTGCTCTCTCCTCTCTGATAGGACTCCTCTGTGCTCTCTCCTGTCTGATAGTACTCCTCTGTGCTCTCCTGACTGATAGGACTCCTCTGTGCGCTCTCTTGTCTGATAGTACTCTTCTGTGCTATCTCCTGTCTAATAGGACTCCCCTGTGCTCTATTCTGTCTGATAGCACTCCTCTGTGCTCTCTCTTGTCCTATCAGACATAGAGGAGTTCTAGCTCACCCTCATGTCTGTGTTTCAGCTTGGACAAATCTATGAATTCTATAAAAAGGAAATAACATTTTCCTATAAAGTATCTTAGAAAGGTTAATGTTTTGCCAAAATGTACAACACATAAAAAGTTTTTGAATCCAACAGTGCCCATTAAAGCCTCTATGTAATATACATTGATGAAGTTAAAATTGAAAGGCAACTACAGTGAAAGATCATTGCATTAGAAACAGCTGATGTCTGACATCATGTGACTAATACCACATATGTGGTGGTCACATTCAGAACAGCACTCATTTGACCACATGAACATCGTTGGAGCTCAAAGGTGTGGTGTCAGTATTTTTACACACTTGCTGGCTGCTTCCGAACCATGGTATCAAGTGTGTAACAAAACTGGATAAACCATGGACAGACATCTGACAGAAGATCACACCACATAAGCCACATGTAGTTGATCTGAGAGATGTCAGGTGGCCCGTTTGGTATCTCAGGGTCCCAATATGCCCATTTGCCTCCTCAACCATATGGATGTCTGGGTCTGCATCTGGTGTAAACAACATTAAGCACTGTTGGGGTTCAACTGGCTGGTGGTGGCAGTGTCATGGTGTGAGAAGTGTTTTTCTGGCATGTCCTTGGACTTTTGGTCATTATACCATAATCCATGAATGATGAATACTATAGGGACCTGTTAGCTAACCTATATCTTCTGGATATCTACCCCGACCACGGTGCCAATTCTTATAAAAAAAAGTTCATCAACTGTTGATTTAACTAAATTTCTCTGTACTATAACAAAATTTTAATACCTTTTTAACCCCTTAAGGACCGGGGTTTTTCCGTTTTTGCATTTTCGTTTTTTGCTCCTTGCCTTTAAAAATCGTAACTCTTTCAATTTTTCACCTAAAAATCCATATGATTGCTTATTTTTTGCGCCACCAATTCTACTTTGTAATGACGTCAGTCATTTTGCCCAAAAATCTACGGTGAAACGGAAAAAAAAATCATTGTGCGACAAAATTGAAAAAAAAACGCTGTTTTGTAACTTTTGGGGGCTTCCGTTTCTACGCAGTAAATTTTTCGGTAAAAATGACACCTTATCTTTATTCTGTAGGTCCATACGATTAAAATGATACCCTACTTATATAGGTTTGATTTTGTCGGACTTCTGGAAAAAATCATAACTACATGCAGGAAAATTAATACGTTTAAAATTGTCATCTTCTGACCCCTATAACTTTTTTATTTTTTCGTGTATGGGGTGGTATGAGGGCTCATTTTTTTGCGCCGTGATCTGAAGTTTTTAACGGTACCATTTTTGCATTGATAGGACTTATTGATGATATAAAAAGTGACCAAAAATGCACTATTTTGGACTTTGGAATTTTTTTGCGTGCACGCCATTGACCGAGCGGTTTAATTAATGATAGATTTTTATAATTCGGACATTTCCGCACGCGGTGATACCATATATGTATATTTTTATTTTTATTTACACTGTGTTTTTTTTTTATTGGAAAAGGGGGGTGATTCAAACTTTTAATAGGGGAGGAGTTAAATGATCTTTATTCACTTTTTTTTTCACTTTTTTTTTTGCAGTGTTATAGGTCCCATAGGGACCTATAACACTGCACACACTGATCTTCATCATTGATCACTGGTTTCTCATAAGAAACCAGTGATCAACGATTCTGCCGCATGACTGCTCATGCCTGGATCTCAGGTAGGGGCCCTCCCGCTGTCCTGTCAGCTGTTCGGGATGCCGCGATTAGCCGCGGCTATCCCGAACAGCCCGACTGAGCTAGCCGGCAACTCAGCTCTGAGCGCGCGGCTAAAGGGTTAATAGCTATTAGAGGCGGGTCCCGGCTTCACTATGACGTCGGGCCCGACATGATATGACACGGGGTTACTGTGTTACCCCGCGTTATATCAGGAGAGCAGGACCAAGGACGTACCGGTACGTCCTTGGTCCTTAAGGGGTTAAACAGAGATCAATTTATGTGGACAGGCAGGACACTAAAAATGTAGCCGACAATAATAAAAATGTGGTGTGTGTTATTCACTTTTTTTTATGGTAGTACTACTAATCCCAGCATTGAACACACTTTTCCATGATGGGGGTAGTAGTACCTGTATTAATTGACAGATCGCCCATGTCACTTCTGACACCCGTTGCAATCCTCCTGTATAATGTGTAGATGCGGGAGGCCGCTCTTCTATGTTCCCCTGCGCTGCCATATATATACACTTATTCATATTTCCCACAGAGAGCTGTGATTGGCCAGATGGTTCCAGACAGTCACAACTCTCTGTGGGAAATATGAATAGGTGTATATATATATATATATATATATATATATATATATATACACACACGTCAGTGCAGGGGACCATAGAAGAGCGGCCGGCCGCATCTATACATTATACATAAGGATGACAGCGGGTGTCAGGAGTGACACCCACTGTGATCTGTCCTTAACTGCAGGTACTACTGCTCCCAACATGGAGTACACTCTGCTCCATGCTGGGAGCTGTAGTACCTGCATTAAAAGACAGATTGCAACAGGTGTCAGAAGTTACACTCGCTGCGATCTGTCTATTAATGCAGGTACTACAGCTCCCAGCATGGAGCAGAGTGTACTCCATGTTGGGAGCAGTAGTACCTGCATGGAGAAGAGTGTGCAGTTAAGTACAGATCACAGCAGGTGTCACTCCTGACACCCGATGCGATCGTCCTATCTATTGCAGAGATGCGGAGCAGCTCTCTACAGCGCTTGCATCTCAGCCCTATACTCCAGCCGGCCAGTGATATGAATAGAACATCACTCATTCATATTTCCTGCTGAGAGCGGGGATTGGCTGTCACCATCCGGCCAATCCCCACTCTGGGCCAAAAATATGAATGAGTGAGGTGAATTTCTGTTCACATCACTGGTCGGAGTATAGTGCAGAGATGCGCATCTCAGCTATATTATGGACGATCGCATCGGGTATCAGGAGTGACACCCTGGGCGATCTGTCTATTAAGTACAGGAACTACTACTCACATCTTGGTCCCTGTTTAAAAATTAACATTAACTTTTTTTTTTTTTTTGTCTTTCAATTTTCGGGAGCGGGCAGGGACCAGAAAATTCAGCGCTCAATATTAAAAATGAATGAGGAGTGCATTTCATAATTATTTTTTTTTTGTTATGTTTTTGTTCTAAATCATAATTTTTTATTTTTTTTTCACTTTACATTTTTAGCCCCATTTTTAATATTGAGCGCTGAATTTTCTGGTCCCTTTCCGCTTCTGAAAATTGAAAGACAAAAAAAATGTTAGTTAATTTTTAAACAGGGATCAATTTATGTGGGAAGGCAGGGACCTAAAAATGTGAAGGAAAAGAACGTGTGGGAGCTCTACATAAATCAGAAAATATCCTAGACCGAGGTTACTGTGATGCACATCACCCAATGTGTCAAATAATGCTAGATAAATAACAAAAAATGTAACAGTCCTACTAGGCACAGGATAGACTGACAGATCAGAGGAGGGCCGTAGTTGTAGTTAGGAGCACTGAAGAGGAATAATGTGCATCAGACTAATGTGTTGTGCAGCGCTGTAGACCCCTTATTAGTTGCCCATTTTACCCTGGCAGCAGGTGGGATGGGGATTGCGGTTAAGTCACTCTTACTTGAAATGCTCAGGATGTATTCAGCTGGTGCACTCTACAGCGCTGGAGACCCCCTATTAGCTGCCCACTTTACCCTGATGACGCAGGGATAATGGATGGAAAGTCTCAAGTGGGATAGGGGTTGGCACACAGTTCCCCTTACCAGTGCTGCCAATATACGATATACCGGGTCTCAGATCTTAGGACAGGATGGATGTCAGCTGGCCAGCGGGGTATGAGCGGTCCCGGGAGCGTGCGCTCACTTGCTGTGTCTGCAGTCCGGTCTATACAGTATGAGGGGGATCTTAAGACTTGCAGTACTGGGGGTATGAGCAGATGTATGGTTGATGGCTGTGGCTAGAGATGAGCGAATCAAAGCTGACAAACCCGAATTCATTATGAATTTCATGAAATATTTGATTTGCAATGAATGCGAATATCTCTGCGATTCTATTGCGCAAATCGATTCATTAAACTCCATTTACTCCGGTCAGGGCTAAAAATATAGACGACAATAATAAAAATGTAGAAAGGGACCGTTTAAATGTAAAAATATATTTTTATAATAAATATTTTTTAAATAATTTATTAGTAATGTATTTTAATATTGTTTTTATTAAAGTGTATGCATGTTTAACTTTTTTGGTCTCTAATTCTTAAATTTTTTAGGTAGTACTACTACTCCCAGCATGGAACAGACTGTTCCATGATGGGAGCTTTAGTACCTGTACTAATAGACAGATCGCCCTGGGTGTTACTCCTGATACCCGATGCGATTGTCCTTTCTATTGCAGGTTTTTCCTGCACTTGCATCTCTGCAATATACTCCGGCCGACCAGTGATGTGAATAGAATTCACATCACTTATTCATATTTCCTGCAGAGAGCTGTGATTGGCCAGATGTACGGTGTCCATATTAGGTCATCATCAGGCGTCACACAAACCTCCGTCACACTTCAGACAAACCTCCCTCAGCTCTCAGCCCAACCTCCGTCCTACCTCAGATGTTTGCCGGACAGCAGTTAAAGTTTTCCAGCCTCCCTACGCTAACTGCGTAGCGGAGGAAAGCAGAGCATGCACTCTGAGATGAAATGACAACTGCGCATGTGCAGGGCTATGATCCTAACGCTGCCTACTTTAGCCCTACGCTGTCAGCGGAGGGCTGCGCATGCGCGCTCAGTTTTCTATGAATCGATTAAAACTTTACATCAGCTGACGTCTGAGGCATGATGGAGGTTTGGCTGAGAGCTGAGGGAGGTTTGTCTGAGGTGTGACAGGGGTTTGTCTGAGGTATGACCGATGTTTGTCTAAGGCATGACGGAGGTTTGGCTGAGAGCTGAGGGAGGTTTGTCTGAGGTGTGACAGGGGTTTGTCTTAGGTATGACCGATGTTTGTCTAAGGCATGACGGAGGTTTGGCTGAGAGCTGAGGGAGGTTTGTCTGAGGTGTGACAGGGGTTTGTCTGAGGTATGACCGAGGTTTGTCTAAGGCATGATGGAGGTTTGGCTGAGAGCTGAGGGAGGCTTGTGTGATGTCCTAATATGGACACCGTACAGATGGTTCCAGCCACTCACAGCTCTCTGCGGGAAATATGTATAATAGGTATATATATGGCATATACTCATACTACAGTGGGACCTGAGAAGAGCGGTCAGCCGACCGCATCTATACATTATACAGGACGATCTCATCGGGTGTCAGAAGCAACACTCGCTGCGATCTGTCTATTAATGCAGGTACTACAGCTCCCAGCATGTAGCAGAGTGTGCTGCAGTTAAGGACAGATCACAGCGAGTGTCACTCCTGACACCCAATGCGATCATCCTATCTAGATGCGAGAAAGCCGCCCTCATCTATACATAAAGGACGATCGCAGCGGGTGTCAGGAGTGATACCCGGGGAAATCTGTCTATTAGCACAGGTACTACTACTCACATAATGGAACAGTCTGTTCCATGCTGGGATCAGTAGTACTACCTAAAAAAAAATGTAAAAGAAAAATAGAGAAAAAAAGTGAAACACACACTTTATTAAACACATTATTAAAATACATTACTAATAAAAATTTGCTGAGAATTGATTCGGATCGAATCTATGTATTTTAAAAAATTTGGCGAATCCGCTGAATCGAATTTTGCAAAAATTCGCTCATCTCTATTCATAACACGCCATACGCCCACTCAAAACTTCTATCTTCAAGGTACTGTCTCTAGGACAAAACTGTGACTATTTAGGCTCTTTTTATATCTCTGCCTTTATCTCTGTGGGGATCCAAATAATTAATTTGCAAAGCTGATATGAATTTCTCCATACTCCGTAGTCTTTGTGTTATTGTAGACTTTGCAATGTTACGTGTTAGATGAAAATTACCTCATGGTGCCCTCGAATTTATCCTAGAGAGTCTACAGCTGCATGGGGCCCACTACATTGTTTAACCCCTTAGGGACTCAGACCATTTTCACCTTAAGGACTCAGCAAATTTTCGGTTTTGCATTTTCGTTTTTTCCTCCTTCCCTTCTAAAAATCATAACGCTTTCAATTTTGCGCCTACAGACCCATATAAGGGCTTGTCTTTTGCCTCACCAATCGTACTTTGTAATGACGTCACTTATTTTATAATATAACATGCGGCAAAAAAAATATATATATATTTGTTGGGTGAAATAAACACTAATACTAAATACACTAATTTTACCATCCACTAAATGAGGGTTTCAAATAAAAAGTTACTTTTATTAACTTATGCCTATCATTAAAACATCAACAGGCAGTTCCTATATGTAATCTTAGTCTTTCAAGCATGTAGCTACATGCCACTGGTATTCACTGTGTATCATTGCGGCTGCAGTCCGCTACACATATGTCCAAATTATAGAGACCACACTGTTGATATTTAAAATCATCTATACATCGCACCAGACCCCCCCCCCCCCCCGACATTTCACCATCAACAGGTGGCTTTCTCAAGGACTAAGGGCAAATTACCTGAGTTGCCAGGATTCTTTCACTTTTGTTTAGGACACAGCGATCAACTTTGATCGCGGCATCTAGAGAGTTAATGCTGTGCCCTGCATTAGCCATGGGTCCTGGCTCTCCGCTGGTGAGGATGGTTTAAACCTGCTAAACGGGACCAGGGCATACAAGTGCGCCCTGCGTCCTTAAGGACCCGGGAGGCAGGGTGTACCTGTATGCCCTGTGTCCCCAAGAGGTTAAAGGAGTACTCCACTGGAAAACATTTTTTTTAATCAACGGGTACCAGAAAGTTAAACAGATATGTAAAATACTTCTATTTAAAAATCTTAATCCTTCTAGAACTTATCAGCTGCTGTATGCTCTACAAGAAGTTCTTTACTTTTTGAATTTCCTTTCTCTCTGACCACATTTTAGGAACTGTCCAGAGTAGGAGAAAATCCCCATAGCAAACCTCTTCTGCTCTGGACAGTTCCTGACATGGACAGAGGTGTCAGCAGAGAGCACTGTGTTCAGGCAGAAAGGAAATTCAAAAAGAAAAGAACTTCCTGTGGAGCATACAGAAGCTTGTAAGTACATTAGGATTAAGATTTTTTTTTTAAAGAAGTAATTTACAAATCTGTTTAACTTTTTATCATCAGTTTATTAAAAAAAAATGAAAAATGTTTTCCAGTGGAGTACCCCTTTAAGGATAAGCACACATTGGCCCCGATTTATCTATCTGCCTGAAAGCAAAACTGTCTGATTAGCCCATAGCAACCAATCACAGATCAGCTTCATGTCACCAGAGCTCATTAAGATATAAAAGCTGAGCTGTGATTCGTTGCTATCAGCAAATCAGAAGGTTTTTGTGTCAGACAGATTGATAAACTTGGTTTGAACAAGTTTGGTTGAATTGTTCTGTATGCTGGAATGTGCCCACATTGTTGCATGTATTTGCCATAGAGACCCATGAAAAACTTGTAATGTAATGTGGTATTAAAGTTTTTGGTGCAAATATTATTTATATATATGTGTATTTCACCACACCTTTACCTCATTGAAGGCTGTGGGATCTTGATCTATACTATATTGTGTGGAATTTTCTTTCATCCTCCAATCCTAAAACGAAAAAATAAACAGTGATAAAACAAAGAAATTTGTGCCCAATAGAGGTGATTTTATTGGCCACAAAATACTTTGTCTACAAACGAATGTTTGCTTGTTTGTCGGCAGCTTGCTGACCCTTTGACACGGTTATCGGGAATGAACATTTCTAGGGAACAGTCATCCACCCAATCTTCCCTTGGAAAATGACCATTGGATCAAAGCTAGGATAAAATTGATAAAGATTTCCAGTTATATTGAAAAAACATGTCTATTCAGCAGATGTGAACATCGGGGTAGATTTATCAAAACCTGTCCAGAGGAAAAGTTGCCCAGATGCCCATAGCAACCAATCAGATCGCTTCTTTCATTTTTGAAAAGGTCTCTGAAAAATGAAAGAAGCAATCTAGTTGCTATGGGCAACTGGGCAACTTTTCCTCTGGACAGGTTTTGATAAATCTCCTCCATGAAGAGTAAATGGATGGCATTAAACAGATTGATATCAAATTGTTTATGAATGTACCAATAAAAACCAGTGGAGACAGATTCTAGTGGCGATACATTTTGGCATTTATTTTACAACCAATTATTATGGATTTTTCAGAAAATAGAAACTTACCTAAGTAGATCTCTATTCTGCTGCCACTCATTTGCTTTTTATTATCATTATGCCTCTTAAAGGGAGCCTGCCACCCTTTTTGGCTGCCTGAAGCACAAACTATTGGGGGGGGGGGGGGGGGGGGGTCAGAGGCTTCTCCCCACTTCTCAAGCCTTTTTTTTTATTGTAAATTTTTATTAGAATTTTTCAATACATGAAGTCAAAACCACAAGGTCGCAATCTTACAGAAATTATAGTATGGCCTTAAAAAAAGAAAAAAGTTAAATTGGCTCCAACAGGGGAGTCAATCAATAAAAGACAATTCCAACTCTGCACACATCCCCATACAAAGATACACCCACTGCACTTATCTAAAAAGAAAGAAAAAAAAAACAAGAGTCATAGCTACGAGTTAAGTGTAGGCAAAGAAATCAATAAGGCCTTCAGGAAACCTCCAACAAGTAAGAGAGACACTCGAAGACACAGGACTTGGGCAGACAAAAACAAAAAACAGGGACACAAAAACAAGACAAGGGGGGGAGGAAGGGGGGGGAGAAAGAAGGAGAGAGAGGAGAAATAGGGGAAACAGAAGTAAAAAAAGGCAAAATCTTAGGGAAGTTATCGATCAATGAATTGATCCCAACGTTCCCAAACAGAAAGGAAGAGAGGTTGTTTAGGGAGGCATTGAGGGTCTCGAGAAACTGAATCTCACGAATCCGAAGCAGGAGATCCGATTCAGAGGTGGGTGGGGGGGCCGGGGGGGGGGGGGGGGGGGGTTGCTTCCAGCATTTTGCTATGAGGATCTTGGGTGCTAGTGAAATGTGCAACAGGTAGACCAGTGGATCCAAGGGGACAGAAACCCCTGGGACCTCAGCAACTAAACACCCCACCATTTCCCACTTCTCCAGCCTTTATAGATATTTGGATATATTGATAGATCTCACTCTGTTTAGGTAAAGGGAGAGATCAATCAAGGTAGGTGGGGCAGGGAGAATCCACTGGGAACCACCCAGATTAGGGTAGCCTGAAAGTGCAGACAGTGAGGGGGATTTATCAAGCTGTTTAGAAAGCTTTTCTCTATTTTAGATGCACAAAAAGTGCCCACTTTAGAAAGGTATCTATTTTTTTCCCCCCACGTTGTGCAGTGGTCACTGATTTACTAAGTGCGGCTTTTTTTGCGAATGTCACAAAATTGTTGCACAATCCCAGAAATAGACAGTTTGTCAGGTCAAGTCAGCCCTGCCCTATATATTTTTGTGTGACTTTTCAGTCAGGGTATATGCGACTTTTCGCACAAAAGTTGCACATCCCCACAAAATCTGAGACTTTTTTTGAGTTGCATCAGCGAAATTGATCAAAGTCCATGCGCCCTTTGATAAATGTGGCACACGTCAGCAACTATCACCGCAACCTTTGTGCTCTAAAATAGGTAAGACTTCACACCACTCTTTGTAAATGTCTCTCAGTGTCCCTGTCATTTCAATAAACTTTTGACATGTCACAGAGACATAGACCCAGATTTATCAAAGAATGTCTACGGTAGAACTATTTTCCCACGTTTGTTTGGGTGGTGGGTTTGACTAGCGTGCATCTTATTTATCAAGAAGGTGCAGCAGGATGATGAATTTTGCGCAGCTCTCCTGTGGTGGGAAAAGCTCTACCACATACACTTTTTCTAGACACTTGTGAGGGAGGGAAGTAGACACTTTCCCGGGTCCTGAATTTGGCAGGTTAGGTGTTTTTACTTACTTTCACAGAGCTGCTGGGTCATTTTTACTTGCATTTTAGACGCTACAATCAAATTTGATTGCAGGGTCTAAGGGGTTAAAGCCGGGCATCACTGTGATTGATGATGTCTGGCATTAGAGATGGGTACTGGTGGCAGATAGATGCCAGGATCACCCAGCTATGACCCGTGCTCAGCTCCTGGTCGCGTGTCATAGAAGGGGAGTGGGACACTGTCGTCCACAAAGTCGCAAATCATAAATACGAGTGAAACTGTTTAGATCAAAAGTCACTAAATATGCTGCTTGCGCCTGAACTGCACCAAAACATAGACAAAAAAATGCTCTAAAAGCAATGATAAATCTCCCCCATAATGCTTTGGCTCAGGAGACAGGAAGGAGCTGGGGAGCTGGAGACATCAGTCCAGCCTGTGGCTTTACTGTTACAGCTTCTGTCTTCCACACATCAGGCAATACATTTGAGATGTTACACATATACTTATACACATTCTTATTAATTTTTTTTTTCAAATCAACTGGTGCCAGAAAATTAAACAGATTTGTGAATGACTTCTATTTAAAAATCTTAATTGTTCCAGTACTTATAAGTTGCAGTATAATGCAGAGGAAGTTCTTTTCTTTTTGAAAACCTGAAACCTCTGTCCAGGTCAGAAGCTATCCAGAACAGGAGAGGTTTGCTATGGGAATTTGGGAATATGGGAATGACAGTTGCTGACATAAACAGAGGTGTCAGCAGAGAGCACTGTGATCAGAATGAAATCCAAAAAGAAAAGAACATCCTCTGCAGAATACAGCAGCTGATAAGTACTGGAAAGATTAAGATTTTTAAATAGAAGTAATTTACAAATCTGTTTAACTTTCTGGCACCAGTTGATTTAATTTTTTTTTTTCCAGTGGAGTACCCCTTTAACCTCTTGGGGACGCAAGGCATACAGGTACAGGTGAAATATGAAGGCATTCCTCAAGCTCTGCCATAGTACTGGAAGGGCACCTTTTCCAACATCCTGTGTAAAGGGAACTACACAGGACACCTATATGAAGATCAGAGAGCACTTGTAGGCCCAGCACTGTGTTTGTGTGTGTCCCAGAAGATCCTCTTCTTCCTCCTTACAATACTGTGATGTATTGTAAGGCTGTAGGACAGTGTTCCCAAAACCCAGTCCTCTAGAACCCTCAACAGGTCATGTTTTCAGAATTTCCTCATTCACATGTGGTATTATTATGGCTAGTGCATTAGGCATCACCACAAGTTGTTCTCTCTATGGGATATCTTAAAATCATGACCTGTTGCAGATACTTGGAGATAAGTTTTAGATTGCGGGGATCCGAGGGATGGGCCCCCCCGTGATCTCCTGTTTGGAGCCCCGGTTCTCCAGCACAGTTTTAGATTGTGGCGGGTCCAAGCGCTGGGCCCCCCCGCGATCTCCTGTTTGGAGCACCGGTTCTCTAGCACAGGAGCGCTTCACGACCCCTGCCCGAAGCGGGTGCCGCCACGCCCCATGAAGCTCTATGGGAGAGCCTAAGATTGCCAAACGGCTCTCCCATAGAGCTTTATGGAGGGGGCATGGCGGCTCCGCTTCAGCAGGGTTCGTGACACACTCCTGTGCTAGAGTACCGGGGCTCCAAACAGGAGATCGCAGGAAGTCCCAGTGCTCGGACCACCACGATCTAAAACTTAGGGGATAAGTTTTTGTTCATGGTATTTGTCTTTTTAACTAGTACTGTTGTGCAAGACAGTTAGAGGATAGGGGATAAGTGTCTGATCGCGGGGGTCCAAACACTGGAACACCCCCCCCCCCCCCCCCCCGCTGCTCTCTGCCCTCTCAGCCTCGACTGATGCGTCTCTCACTATACACTGATAGGAAGAGATGCATCACTGGCTGGCGGAGTGGGAAACTTTTTTTTAAATTATGATTTCTTTCAAATGCCCAAATGTTTTTGAATAAATCAGAGTGGGTCAGGATCTTGCTCCCTGCACGTTTTTTGCTGCCCATGGTTTGGGTGATATAAAACAGGTGACACTAAAGACTCTTTATCTCCTTTTGTAAGTTTGATGCTGGTAGCAAATGTGACCTATTATATGTAAAGTAATATCCAGCATGTGATTTTTTGAATTTTTTTTTTTATCCTGGTTACATAATATAGGTTGGGTTGGGTTATCAGAATGACTAATGCTGCACAGTTGTATGTATTTTACTGTAATGTGCGGATCATACAGTAGGAGGACTGCTGACTAATCTCTTGTATATTTATCTAGAACGTTTAAAGCGGGATGTGATGTGGATCGATCCAAGCAACTATCCAAGAATATGTGTTCTGCAGTATAACCGCTCCGGCCTGTGGTAGCACACTGCTCCTTACATTGACAAGTTATCAAGACCAAGTCTGCAGTAAGTAAATAATTGATAAGATGGCAAAACGTCAGCTGCAAATGTTGGTGCCATCCGGCACTGTGGCTGAGCTGTTGACTGTTTATGCTGATGCTGTGTTTTAGCATTGTGCCTAATTACATTATGGCTACATAAAAACAAGGGCAGGACTTGCACACAGAAATGTATTATGGCTTTGTGGATGATCTGTATTTACAGCAAAGGACAGGAACAGATCCTGCTCAACGCCAACGCCACAGCACACTTGTATGCATTAGCCCTTGTACTGACACTATACATCATTATTGATGTGGTATTTGGCGGCCTGATGCTAAGGGTGATAGAATATATCTTTTTTATTTAAAATACCATACAGCTCACACTCTACTTTTGCGCATGTTATTGAAGTTTATTCATTGTGTAATGTACAGGGTGGGCCATTTATATGGATACACCTTAATAAAATGGGAATGGTTGGTTATGTTAACTTCCTGTTTGTGGCACATTAGTATATGTGAGGGGGGAAACTTTTCAAGATGGGTGATGACCATGGCGGCCATTTTGAAGTCAGCCATTTTGAATCCAACTTTTGTTTTTTCAATAGGAAGAGGGTCATGTGACACATCAAACTTATTGGGAATTTCACAAGAAAAACAATGATGTGCTTGGTTTTAACGTAACTTTATTCTTTCATTAGTTATTTACAAGTTTCTGACCACTTATAAAATGCATTCAATGTGCTGCCCATTGTGTTGGATTGTCAATGCAACCCTCTTCCCCCACTCTTCACACACTGATAGCAACACCGCAGGAGAAATGCTAGCACAGGCTTCCAGTATCCGTAGTTTCAGGTGCTGCACATCTCGTACCTTCACAGCATAGACAATTGTCTTCAGATGAACCCAAAGATAAAAGTCTAAGGGGGTCAGATCAGGAGACCTTGGGGGCCATTCAACTGGCCCACGATGACCAATCCACTTTCCAGGAATCTGTTCATCTAGGAATGCTCGGACCTGGCACGCATAATGTGGTGGTGCACCATCTTGCTGGAAAAACTCAGGGAACGTGCCAGGTCCGAGCATTCCTAGATGAACAGTTTCCTGGAAAGTGGATTGGTTATCGTGGGCCAGTTGAATGGCCCCCAAGGTCTCCCGATCTGACCCCCTTAGACTTTTATCTTTGGGGTCATCTGAAGGTAATTGTCTATGCTGTGAAGATACGAGATGTGCAGCACCTGAAACTACGGATACTGGAAGCCTGTGCTAGCATTTCTTCTGCGGTGTTGCTATCAGTGTGTGAAGATTGGGAGAAGAGGGTTGCATTGACAATCCAACACAATGGGCAGCACATTGAACACATTTTATAAATGGTCAGAAACTTGTAAATAACTCATGAAAGAATAAAGTTACGTTAAAACCAAGCACATCGTTGTTTTTCTTGTGAAATTCCCAATTAGTTTGATGTCACGTGACCCTCTTCCTATTGAAAAAACAAAAGTTGGATTCAAAATGGTTGACTTCAAAATGGCCGCCATGGTCACCACCCATCTTGAAAAGTTTCCCCCCTCACATATACTAATGTGCCACAAACAGGAAGTTAATATCACCAACCATTCCCATTTTATTAAGGTGTATCCATATAAATGGCACACCCTGTATGTCCTCCTGTCCATTTTGCTTACGTTGTCCGTGGTTCTGAGGATTGCGGACATAGTCATAGCATTGCCAACTGCTGATGATCGAGTTTATTTTCAGATACATGAACAATGTCTCAATTTCTTTACTTTCGAGTCATGTTGCTCCAACCTCTTGTATCTGGACAGGACCTTTAGCACTGTTTATCTATTAAAGAGCAGATGATATTGGACCCTGCAGCCAAAGGGGTCTATTTACCCTGTGCCATTATAAGTGGGCTTATAAGAGTCAGGGCAGATAAACGGAGACCAAAATAATTATAATCTTTGTTTGTCTGTGTGTGTCTGGCACCCCCCTTAGCCATTTAAGTTCGGAGACATCCTCTTCGGTCCTGATGTTTATGCTTTAGGAGAGTGCCATAAATGCATGTAGAGAATTTTCTGCCATTCACGCACCACTGGGAATTCTAGGAGGAAGAATATGCAAGGTAACTCTCTAATGTCCCCTTTTGGAGGTAGCTTTCCTGTAATAAATTGTTCTGTTCTGAAGAGTGGCAAAACCCCCCGAAACAGCTGTTTACAAATGGGTAACTTTCATGGGAGCCCGCGTGGGAAAAAATGCTGTTTAACCTGTTGATGACACAGACAAGGAACAGTCTGCAGCTCTTACCAGACATCTAATATCTATCTATCTTAAATATCACAGCAGCATATCCAGATAGCAGTTAAAGTGTGGCTTTATTCAACACTAGAATGCAGTGGCTACATTTTGGACATCTCGCATAGCCAATCTCCCATTCTTAGTGATAATTATTTTGATGTTCCAGCTTTCCGAGCACCCTGAACAGCCAACCAGCTTGAGTAAGCAGTTATACCGAAGCAGAAGATGATTTGCTGCATAAATAAGATTTTTGGATTAGAATTGTTATAAAAATGGTAGATAAGACCTAATGGCCTATTGATCTACTTCTAGGGGAACCTTTTTATTATACATAATAGGAAAATAACTGAATTCTTCCTGCAGGATTTTACTAAAGAATTTTCTGTTGAGAGAATTTCAGGTTTAGAATTATGAACTTCCTTAAATCATCTTTCTATCAATATCTAGTAAAAGGTAAAATGCAAGAACAGTATTCTTTTAAATAGAATAGCATGGTTGTACAACTGGGAAACCCTCTTCTTAGAAAACTTTTGTTGTTCTCTTTCCATTTGCTGGTCCAGTGAGATACCTTATACCTTAAAGCCTGTGCTGAATAGGTGTAATCTAAGTATTAGGATCTTGGAAACATACAGGGTTTTTCTGCTGCGCCAGTATTGTGCACATCAAGGAGAAAGCTGACTGTAACCATCTCGATGATGTGCAGGTAAATGTCCACTTCATCTCCTCCCAATAATAAAGAAAAGAAAAAAACCTTATTCAGGGGTTGGTAGTCTACATGGGTTTACAGACAAATGGAATTGATGGTTCAAGCTGTTTTTATTGAAGTCAGTGCTTGTACAATGGAAAGTTGTTCACATAAAATAAAAACTTTGGCAATAAAGTTCTACAATCTTTATTTTGCTGCTGTCTGTCCATACAAAAAGAAAATGTAGAAGTTTATGAAATTAATCATAGAACATAAAGAAAAAAGAGTAATGGCAATGGGGAGATGAACAGAGGGTTTATGCACCATCTATATATCCAGTGAGTTGTGGATTTGGGGATGGGTGTAGTATAGCCAGACAAATAAAAAGTCTTGAAAAACTTGTTTTTAAGAAACTGTAACATTTTATGCAGTTTTTAATGTTTAACGTAAATTTTTTGGTTTCCAAAGCAAATAGGAAGCACAGAAATTGGGGCTTTCAATAAGGTGTCAGCATAAATGTAGGTTTATTTCTCACTTCTGGGACCTTTAGAAATTCGGGAGACGGTATAAGAGAGTTATGGTCATATGCTATTAGGTGAGGAGAACCTATGCAAGACTCCAGTCCTTTCTCAAGAGGAACTGCATTGTTATCAGAAATGAAGGTGTCATGGAGAGAGGATTGAGGGTGAAACAACACTATACATATCGGTCCTGGATGGCAAAATCCAGCACCAGAGAAGTGTTAGACATAGAAACACCTCTCCTCCACTGATCCTTAAATTCTGGTAACCCCATGCCCCTTAAAAATCTGTCTACACACTAGAAAGTCAGAAATTAACTTTGGTTAGGGGTATATGTACTAGAAACCTACACTACTAAACAATCCAATGTCTCACACACATTACATAATATTACTGTATATAATAAATCTTGTATATCAGCAGCGTAAAACCACAATGAATTACCAAGAACTTCTTGGATGAACATCAAGAGTCCAAAGGTGTTTTGGGTGATATACTGGTGCTTACTTTGAGTAATGTTATACTTGTTGCCAGTAATCTCAGTACTATAATAATATGAAATGAAATGGGATCAAGGACAAAAGTTATTATTTCGATGGTATTATAAATGAGTTGGATTGTTAGATAAATGTAATGGATAATTATACAACAAACAGCTGTTTTATTACTTGTTCTCTTAATATGCCAAACAAGAAAACGTAATTGTGCGTCTATATCCTTAGGTGCGGTAATAGAGTATAGTTTCTCTTAAATGTTCAGCACCTTATGCTTTAGACTTCTCTTGTCTTAAGCTATTGTGATCAGTAGTAAGTGACTGCCAGTTACCAATGGCTGCCATATTGGCAAAAATGAGTCTATTGTCAGAATGATCTTCTTCTCTCTCTAACAGTGAAAATTCAGAGCCCCTGTATTAATATCAGATCCCAATATCTTCATTGCACCTATCTCCTAGCTGGTTAACTTACTCAGTGTGGGTTTTTACAATGGCACTTAGTTCCTTTTTATTTGTTCCTTGACTGTTCTATTATAATTATTGTTCGACAGCTGCGTCTGTCCTGGTTTATAATTTTAACATCACAATTTTACTACCTCAACTTTAAAGGGGTACTCCGGTGAAAACCTTTTTTCTTTTAAATCAACTGGTGGAAGAAAGTTAAACATATTTGTAAATTAAAAAATCTTAATCCTTCCTGTACTTACATCACGAGCACAGTTCTCTCTGCTGACGTTATTATAATATTAATAACACTTTATTTATTGTTGTCCTTAGTGGGATTTGAACCCAAGTCCACAGCACTGCAAGGCAGCAGTGCTAACCACTGAGCCACCATGCTGTCCTTAGCATACATCTGCTATGCATCTGCTATGCATCTGCTATGCATGGTTGCTAAAATGGACAGAGATGTCAGCAGAGAGCACTGTGCTCGTGATGTCATCAGTGTTCCAAAAAGTGTTCTGTAGCATTAAGCAGCTAATAAGTACTGGAAGGATTAAGATTTTTTTAATAGAAGTCATTTACAAATATGTTTAACTTTCTGCCACCAGTTGATTTAAAAGAAAAAAGGTTTTCACTGGAGTACCCCTTTAATACCATAACTTCTCATTAGCTGCTTCTGTCTATTCATTAATTTGTAACCTAAAAAGCTAAAATTGATCAGCACATCCTACACAACTATTATATATATAGTACACAGGTGCAAGCTGCTGCGGCTGGACTACAAGTGCAAACAAAGGAATTACAGCAGCACACTACTAGCACTAATATATATGTGTAATATAATACATTTTACATTAAAATACTGCTATAGAGAAGAATAGAAGTTCTTAGCTTACCATTTGGCCAAATAGTGTGTACCATCCCACCACGATAAGGGGACCTCAGCGTGGTGGGATGGTACACACTATTTGGCCACCTTAACGTGGTGGGATGGTACACAATTTTTGGCCAGATGGTAAGCTAAGAATCTCAATTTTTCTCTGTAGCAGTATTGCAATGAAAAAAGTGTTCTATTACACATATATCTTAACGCCAGCAGTGTGCTGTTGTAATTCTTTTGTTTATATCCATTAGTTTGTTTGATTTGATTTATTATTTCTTTTAAACCTTGAAAACAAAACGTTACAAAATACTATTGAACGTAATATAAGATCTCTATATGTATTCAAACTCCCTATACTAATAGCAGACCCTAGACAGACCTCGATATTCATTTTAGACCTTAGACCCCTAAATATATTAGGCCCCCTTCCCAGACTCCCTAAATATATTAGACCTGACAAGACCCCATACAAATATTCAGACCCTCTAAATATATTCTGACCCCAGACTAGATCTCCTAAGTACATTTATATTTCACACACCCTAGTAAATTATCATACCTCAGACCCCCACATACAACTTATCAACTTCTTCACCAGAACCCCTGTGTGCAGAACAGGACCTCTATCCCATTACACAACCACACATACAGTTGTGCTCATAAGTATACATACCCTTGCAGAATTTATGATTTCGTAACCATTGTTCAGAGAATTAAATGATAACACAAAAAACTTTTCTTTCACTCATGGTTAGTGGTTGGCTGAAGCCATTTATTGTCAAACAACTGTGTTTACTCTTTTTAATCATATTCGCAAGACAAGCTACCCAAATAACCCTGATCAAAAGTTTACATACCCCAGTTCTTAATACCATATATTGCCCCCTTTAACATCAATGACAGCTTGAAGTCTTTTGTGGTAGTAGTGGAACGAGGCTCTTTATCTTCTCAGATGGTAAAGCTGCCCATTCTTCCTGGCAAAAAGCCCCCATTTCCCCTAAATTCTTGGGCGGCATGAACTGCATGTCTGAGGTCTCCCCAGAGTGGCTCAATGAAATTGAGGTCTGGAGACTGAGATGGCCACTCCAGAACCTTCCCTTTATTTTGCTGTGCCCAATGATAGGTCCACTTGGCCTTGTGTTTTGGATCATTGTCATGTTGGAATGTCCAAGTACGTCCCATGCACAGCTTCATGGATGATGAGTGCAAATTGTCCGCCAGTGTTTGTTGACACATTACTGCATTCAAATTGCTATCAATTCTGACCAAATTTCCTGTGCCTTTGTTGCTCACACATTCCCAAAACATCAACGATCCACATCAGTGATCCTTTCATCATAGGCCTTGTTGACTCCTCTCCAAATGTAGCATTTATGGTTGTGTCCAATCAGTTCAATTTTAGTCTCATCACTCCAAATGACTTTGTGCCAGAAGGTTCGAGGCTTGTCTCTGATGTATCAACAAATACTGGCGGACAATTTGTACTCATCATCCAGGAAGCTGCTCATAGAATGTACTTGGACATTCCAACATGACAATGATCCAAAACACAAGTCGACCTCTCATTGGCTACAGCAAAATAAAGTGAAGGTTCTGGAGTGGCCTTCTCAGTCTCCAGATCTCCATATCATTGAGCCACTCTGGGGAGACCTCAAACGTGCGATTCATGTAAGACAGTCCAAGAATTTAAGGGAACTGGAGGCTTTTTGCCAGGGAGAATGGGCAGCTTTACCATTTGAGAAGATAAAGAGCCTCATCCACAACTTGCACAAAAGACTTCAAGCTGTCATTGATGTTAAATGTGGCAATACTGGGGTATGTAAACCATTGATCAGGGTCATTTGGGTAGTTTGTGTTGTGATCTCTGAACAATGATTAAAAAAATCACAAATTCTGCAAGTGCAAGGGTATATAAACTTATGTGCACAACTGTACCTAATCCTATATATATATACATACACTTTTCATCTACCAGAAACTACTACCCTCCATCCTTATTGAGGTCAGATGTTATACACACTTTTGACCACTTTATCCTTCCAAACTCATTTTACACACTTTCCACTGTTGGGTTTTCTGTATGTAATGCCACACACTATCTCCAGATTGTTAATGGCATTAGAATCTGAAGAGGGCAAACATACAGATCACTTTACATTTTTCTTTTTCTGGGGGGGGGGGGGGGGTTGCTCTTTCACCTCCTATATGTCACTAGATGATAGGGGTGTCAGTTGATCGGGGTGTCTGTGGTATATGTCTCCCTAGTGACCAAGCTGCAGTTTTCTGTATCAGTATTCTACATGCCCTTGATGATAATTTTGGTGTAGAATTGTGACTACAGCTACCAATGGGGAGGCTCTTGAATTCCATTTACCCTTCTGTTGTTCTTGTTATTGTCTGTAAATCTCTTTTAAGTTACACTGTCCATTTAATATAAAATAGGAAAGCCATAAGACTGTATTGAAATGAATCCTACTTATTACTCTTGTGGTAACCTTGGGGGATAAAGCCTTGTGGGGTGTAGGGTAGTTAAGGTGTTGCTGTTCAGAATAATAAAGGGCGCTGTTAACCCTTGTCACTCGTGACGCCAGGGTGAGGGTTGTATTCTGTAATCTTAATAGGCCTATTGCCACCCTTCCCAAGATCAATAGGTGAATGTAGAATAAAGGATTGTCCACAACCACTGTTAACTGAAAACTTGCTGGAACTTTTACTGAAGAATTTCTGTACATGCAGCAATAGTAACAGTCCAGTAACAGAGTCTCTATAGATATAGCTGAGCAGCGATTGACAGTTGGTTGGGATCAGATAAGCTCAATTTAGCTTCTCAGAGATTTTGTAGCATAGATCCGCTGGATTTAAGGGTGCGTTTAGGTCCAGTGGTCTTGCGGCGGGTAGCGGGGAATTGTTTAGTATAACCGCTTTGATACCGCTTTGAACCGCTTGAGGCTGCAAGGCTTTGGCCTAGTAAATTGTCTTGTAAGCAGCGGAGGTCCTACCTCATCCAGAATCAGCAACCCAAGAGAGCAAGTAATGACCGCGGCTCCCTTATTTGGGCAGGGGCAGGCCGTTTTGGATTCGTCCATAACAACTGTCACTCACCGTTACACTGCATTGTGGGTGAACACGTGACCAAAACCACCAAAGGTCCTTTAGCAAAACCATAGAGTTCTGAACCTAATCACATGACCCGGAGGTCCTGCTACGCTGAAAAGGTAGACAATTAAAAATATACATATTTACACTTATATTTATATGAATTTCTATACAAATATGAACCAACTAAGAGGTGACGAGGGGATAACTAAAGAAGAGGGACCCCGACGTTCCTAGGGACTCTGCCTTTACAAAGGTACTGTATAAAATACGGTACCGGGACACCACACTCTAAAACAGTGGTCTTTAACCTGCAGACCTCCAGATGTTGCAAAACTACAACTCCCAGCATGCCCGGACAGCCATCGGCTGTCCGGGCATGCTGGGAGTTGTAGTTTTGAAACATCTGGAGGTATGCAGGTTGAAGACCACTGCTCTAAAAGGTTATTTGGGGGGGGGGGGACTTTTTGCTTTACCCAGCAAATATATTTTACTGTAGCTAATGGTAGGCGGTGGAGCCTATATTTAGAATATATGTCAAAAGGCCAGAGTGTCGGTCATCTCACTGCAATTGTGCTGCTGGGACTAAGGAAAGATTTTTGTGTATGATGTGATGTGTTATTAGTCAGGTTTCATTTTGTATTTTATGCAATATATGTATGTGCAATTTTACATTTTTATTTCAGTAATCCTTAGAAAAACATGGCAGATGAAAGAGAAGCAATACAAGATGTTCAGGAGGATTTGCTGAGTGCTAACACTTCAGGTAAAAACTCCCCAGGGCATTTGGCTTGCAAACTAGAGACAGAATCCATGGTAATAGCCCATGTGAAATGCATTTTATTGTAAGGCATTTGTACCTTTGGCGAAGGTCATGCCGGAAGCTTTTTTCATACAAAGTCTTCAATGAATTCATCTGAAGCATAAAAGCTCTTTAGCTGAACAACATAATGCCCCCTACTGGTAACCCCAAGACCTATAGAATACAAAGGAAGAACAGTAAATACTCCAGATCTGCAGACTGTTAGATCCCTTCTTTTGTAGCTTGTACAGAATAGCTGGTGATCTGTATTTAATATATCACCAGCCCATCCACTAGTTTTACAATTGACGCCACTGAATCATCAACAGCAAGTCCCATCCAAGTCGCATGACCAAAGTATAATACAACTTGTTGTTGTGAGGTCTTATTACAGTTGTGACTTGGCGGTACCCAAAATAGTCATATCGCAGAAAAATCGCGAGCAAGTGTCAAGCGACCTGCAGCCTCAAATCAATCAAAAATGTTTTTTTGCGCTTGCATTATATGCAGTAGATGCTAAGGGTTTTAATTCTGCAATGTACTTAAAGGGGTTATCCAGGAAAAAACTTTTTTTTTATATATCAACTGGCTCCAGAAAGTTAAACAGATTTGTAAATGACTTCTATTAAAAAATCTTAATCCTTTCGGTACTTATGAGGTGCTGAAGTTGAGTTGTTCTTTTCTGTCTAAGTGCTCTCTGATGACACGTGTCTCGGGAACCGCCCAGTTTAGAAGCAAATCCCCATAGCAAAGCTTTTCTGCTCTGTGCAGTTCCCGAGACAAGCAGAGATGTCAGCAGAGAGCACTGTTGCCAGACAGAAAACAACTCAAGTTCAGCAGCTGATAATTATTGAAAGGATTAAGATTTTTTAATAGAAGTAATTTACAAATCTGTTTAACTTTCTGGAGCTAGTTGATATAAAAAAAAAGTTTTTTCCTGGAATACCCCTTTAATTTGCAGAGTCCTCCTTTTTCTGAGCTGCAGCAGCACAGACGTCCATGCTAAACACTCCTGCTACTGACTGTAAGGGCGCATTTACACTACTGAATGTTTGCAAGAAAAAATTCCCCGACTCCGAGCGGATCCACTAAAAGAACGAACATGTTAATTCTTTTGGCAGAGCCAGGAATTTGAATGTCCGCAGTGGAAATTCAGCAGGGTGCAGCAGAATCCCATTGAAAACAATAAAAGGCTGTTGCCCTGGAATTTATGAGCGGAATTCCACAGTGTGGATGCACCAAAAAGCTTCAGCAGCATATATATCCATGTTGCACGCTCTTGCTACTGACTTTAAAGTTGAGGTGAAATCGCGGTGTCCCGAACAGCTTGCAGGACACAAGGAGGATCCCTACCTGCCTCCTGTGTGTCTGATCATCGTATGACTGCTCCGTGCCTGAGATCCAGGCAGGAGCAGTCAAGCGCAGATAACACTGATCAATGCCATGTTATTGCATGGCAGTGAACAGTGTAAGAGATCAGTGTGTGCAGTGTTATAGCCCCCAATGGGGGATATAACATTGCAAAAACAAAAGTGAAAAAAAGTGTTAATAAATGTGATTTAACTCCTTCCCTAATAAGTCAGAATCACACCCCTTTTCCCATAAAAAAAAATCTATGTAAATAAAAATAAATATAAACATATGTGGTATCGCCGTAGGTGTAAATGTCCAAACTATAAAAATATATTGTTAATTAAACCGCACTGTCAATGGCGTACACATAAAAAAAAATCAAAAGTTCAAAATAGCGTATTCTTGGCCACTTTTTATACCAATAAAAAAAATGAATAAAAAGCAATCAAAAAGTCCAATCAAAACAAAAATGTTACCTATAAAAATTCAGATCACAGGGCAAAATTGAGCCCTCATACATCCCCATATGTGGAAAAATAAAAAAGTTAAAGGGGTCAGAAGAGGACATTTTTAAATGTATACATTTTCCTGCATGCAGTTATGATTTTTTTTCCAGAAGTACAACAAAATCAAACCTATATAAGTAGGATATCCGTTTAACCGTATGGACCTACAAAATAAAGATAAGGTGTCATTTTTACTGAAAAATGCACTGTGTAGAAACGGAAGCCCCCAAAATTACAATATGGCGTTTTTTCTTCAGTTTTGTCGCACAAATGAGTGAATTGAAGCTGATGAACCCGAATTTGTTACGAATTTCATGAAATATTCAATTCGCAACGAATGCGAATATCGCCACAATTCTATTGTGCAAATCGCTTCATTAAACTCCATTTACTGCGGTCCAGGCTCCAGGGCATCTAAAATGGCGGATTCACATGTCAGTACATGGGGCAAGGAACGCTGGGAAGGGAGAAAGGCAAGATGTGAAGAGAATTAGGCGGGATGACCCTGAATCACATGCAGGATGCAGCCTATCAGCAGTCAGTCACCCCTGTCACAGCCCTATATAATTTTGCGGCTCGTCATACCATTCATTACACTGCATACAGATAGGACGGACATCGCTGTGTGTGTGTTACACAGAAAAGCTCATTCCAGCAGCTTTTCACATCCTAGTCACATCAGTGTTCTGGTGGACAGAGAGCAGTGTTTTTTTCACTGAAAAGGATTTTTACTGCAGCCATTAACCTCCCAGTTACTTTCTTCAGCATAGTATAACAGAGAGGGGCAGATAGCTGTGTGTTGCCTCATACATTTCAACAAGCTGCCTCAACTTCATAAACCTTAGCAGAGGAGGCAGGAATAATTTTTCAGCTCAATTCTGTGTCTTTGTTCCACAACAAATAATCTGCTGGTTATACTAGTCTGTAGACTGTATAATACACAGCAGTCCATTCCTAATAGTCTTTGACAGAGTGAAATTTTGTGTTTAGTACACAGCTTTTTTGTGCTGCAGCATTGTTCTGCTGGTGTTGTGCAAAAATAAGTGCATACCACATACGTACATCTAAGTAGTGTACTATTTTGTACCTGTTAATCTGTTAAGGGCCTACATACTGTGAAAGGACAGCCAAAAGTAATCACCGGCTGGTCTTTTACTCAACTAACTTTTGAAGTGTACAGTAGTGCATTTTTCTGCTCTCATACTTGCACACCACATACGTACATCTAAGTAGTGTACTATTTTGTACTTGTTAATCTGTCAAGAGCCTAGATACTGTGAAAGTCCAGCCAAAAGTACACACCTGCTGCAGCTGTTCTAGACAAATACTGTTTTAAGCATAGTGAAGCATATTGTACTCCACTCATATACGCACTAAGTATGTCACGCAGGGAAGTGCCAGGACGTGCACAGAGGAGTGGCAGAGGCCTAAATTCATTAGACAGAGGTCACAGCAGACTAGGGGTGAGTGGCAGCAGGAGTCGCAGCGAGAGGCCTGAGCTACCGGCATCAGCTAGAGGTCATGTCTCGACCAGCAATCCATCTGCCGTCATCGATTGGTTAACATGATCATCCACTTCATCACAAGTGACTTCTGATACCCCCAGTCAACAGTTGGTGGGTTCCTCAGACACAACCCTCAGTTGGCATGGCCCGGGAGCAGTCCCTGTCCTCCCATTGCCTCTGTCCTATGCTGTTCCCTCCCCTACAGAAGTATCTTATGCTGTGGGTTTAGCTCCACTATTCACTGAGGACGATATACTAGAGGACAGTCGGCAGCTACTGCCCAGCCAACAAGTGGGGGAGACATCCGCCGCTTCCTCCTCTAGGCGGACAAGTAGTGATGAGGAGAGTGATGTGGTAGGCTGTGTTGCCAGGCTTCAGGGTCCTGAAGCAGACACTGTTGAGGAACCTGACGAGAACATCAGTGATGTGCAGACACTTGTTAATGATGATGAAGCCGATCGCAATTGGGAGCCAGGTGCAGAAGAGGCTTCATCATCATCAGGAGTAGAGAGTTGCAGGTTGCCCATGAGGCAGCAACTGAGCTAGCAAGGTGGTAGCATGGTTGCAGTCAGCATGGGGGCAGAAGTGGAAATTCTGGAGCCATACGTGCCCAGGGGAGACCACCTGCGTCGCGGCAGCCTACCTTCCCAGGAGGTAGTGGAACAGGGGTTCCTGGAGATGGCGGCAGTAGCAGTCAATTAGTGCGGACTGTTGGTGGGAAAAATCAGCTACTCGGCTGTGTGGCAGTTTTTCATCAAGCATCCGGAGGAGGTTCACATAGCCACATGCAAGATATGTCAGCAGAAGGTGAAGTGTGACCAGGGTCCCAATGTTGGCACCACGGCCCTGCGTCAACATATGCTTCACCATCAATAAAGCGGCCTGGGAGAACCATGGCTCTGATGTAGCGGTCCAGCCTGCGGCATCACCCAGTTGCATGCCGCTCCACCACCTTAGCTGAAGGAAGCTGTGTGTCATACCCTCCTTATGTCCCTCCAGATGCTTGTGCTCCTCCTACTTTTAGTCAGCTATTCCATTAACAATCCATAGGCGAAGCCATGTCCAAGAGACAACAGTATGCGCCCACTCATCCAGTGGCGCAGAAGCTGAATGTGCTCCTTTCCAAGTTGCTGGTGCTGCAGTCCCTCCCTTTTCAAGTGGTGGACTTTGCACCTTTCAGAGAGCTGATGGCTTGTGCCGAGCCAAGGTGGAGAGTGCCAAGCTGTAATTTCTTTGCAAAGAAGGCAGTACCAGCACTGCACAATTTTGTGGAAGAGAAGGTAGTCCAGTCCTTGAGCCTGTCGGTGTGTACCAAAGTGCACGGCAGTGCTGACATCTGGAGCTGTAACTATGGTCAGGGACAATACATGTCCTTTACGGCCCACTAGGTGAATGTGGTTCCTGCACAGCCACAACACCAACTTGGACAGCTCATGCCGCTTCCGCCACGCTCTCAGGCCGTTGGTCCTGTGACAGTGTGTGGCTCCGCCTCCTCATCCTCCACCATGTCCTCCACTGCCCAGACAAGTCTCAGTGGCCCTTCAGCATACCATGTGTGCAGGGCACAGCGGTGTCACTCGTCATTCGTAAAGAAATCGGAGCATGGCTTACTCCACGAAAACTGGAAATGGGAACCATGGTGACTGACAACGGGAAGAACATCTTGCATGCGCTACGACTCGGAAGGCTGAGCCACGCGCCCTGAAATGTCCCCCCCCCCCATTTGCAAGACATCCTAACAATGGGAAGGAAACTTTGCATGCACTTCAGCCACTCGTACACCGCAAAACACACCCTCCTTGAGCTGCAGCATCAGAACGGTATTCTCCAACATAGTCTGATTTATGATCTTGCCACACGTTGGAATTCTACTCTCCATATGTTGGACTGACTGTACAAACTGAGAAAAGCCATCACCGATTTCTTGATGATCCAAGCGGATAGGGGGACTCCTCTGTGTAACTTCAATGTGAACCAGTGGCAGCTCATACGTGACACCTGCCGTTTGCTCAGGCCCTTTGTGGAAGCCAGGATTATGTGATCATTCCACTGCTTCATTTCTTACAACACTTGTTGGAAGCGATGGCTGGTCAGGGCAATGGGGACATGGCGCCTACATCTCACGGCCACATGAGCCTATCGGCACCATCGTCCATCCTCTCTCAGGTCTGAATCGGGGGGGGGGCCCCCTGCACTCACCTTCAACTGCCATGGCTGCTGGGGAGGGTTGGGGTGGCAGGAGCAGTACCAGCTCCATCAGCAGCAGCCTGAGTCTACAGTCACTGATGAGTAGCTTTCTTCACCCACATAGTGAAGCAACTCATCAGCAGCAGGTACACCTGGAGCTGGACCTGAACCAGCAGGTGGTGGCATACCTTGTCATGCCCATGCCAACACACCTTAAAGATCCACTGGACTTCTTGGCAGCCAAACTTGATTCGTGGCCGCAACTAGCAGAGTTTGCCCTGGAAAAGCTGTCCTGCCTGGCCAGTAGTGTGCCATCAGAGCGGGTGTTTAGTGTGGCGGGGCCATAGTCACCCAAAGGAGAACTCATCTGTCCACGAAAAATGTGGAGAGACGAACCTTTGTGAAAATGAATCAGGCATGGATCAGCCAGAATTTCCAACCACCAATGCCTGATGCACGAGAGTAAATTGACCATGGTGCCACACCAACACTTCACAAATATGGATAGTGCCAAATAGATTTAAGGCGCTGCTCCCCAGTTAAAACATTCCTCCGCATCAGACCTTTTTTCACCCACCTTTGTCACTGGGTACTGGTATTACCACTCACCGCACCACTCTGTCACCAGGTCACTTTCAGGACTCCTGATGCTGCTGCCATCTCCAGGCTGTCTCATTCAGACACTATATGGTCTCTTTTCATGCTTCAGCCAACTCCAGGCTGTGTCATTCAGTCACTGTATGGTCTCCTCATGCTTCAGCCACCTCCAGGCTGTGCCATTCATTATCCAATATATGGTTTACTGATGCTTCAGCCAGCTCCAGTCTGTGTCATTCAGCAACTACATGGTTTAGTGATGCTGCTGGGCCTAGGACATTACCTCTATATGTTTATGGTAGCATTAGGTACCATACATCTTCAATAGAAAATTCATTTTTTTTTCATAGAGATTGTGAGGCCCTATTGTCTCCTCATCTGCCACCAACTCCAGGCTGTGCCATTCAGACACTATATGGCCTCTTCATGCTTCAGCCAACTCCAGGCTGTGTCATTCAGCCACTACATGGTCATTCAGCCACTATATGGTCTCCTCATATGGATGCCACCTCCAGGCTCTGTCATTGTGCGGCCATGTAACATGTTAGATTTGGTCCTTTGTAGCCACACACCGGGGACTGGGACACTAAAACTTGGGAGTTAAAATTTCAATTTCAAAATCCTAAATTTCAATTTAAACATCTTAAATTTCTATTTCAAAATCTTAAATTTCAATGGTCTCCTCATGCTTCTGCCAACTACAGGCTGTGCCATTCAGACACTATATGGTGTCCTCATGCTTCAGCCAACTCCTGGCTGTCATTCAGCCAATATATGGTTTACTGATGCTTCTGGGCCTGGGCCTAAACATTTTTTATGGTAGCACTAGCTACCCTAAATCTTCAATTAAAATTTCAAAATTCATCTTTTAATCTTAGGGATTGTGAAGCCCTAGTGTCTACTCGTGCTGCTGCCAACTCCAGGCACTATATCGTCTCCGCATGATTCAGCCACATCCAAGCTGTGTCATTCAGCCACTATATGGTGTCCTCATGCTGCCAACACTAGAGATGAGCGAACTTACAGTAAATTCGATTCGTCACGAACTTCTCGGCTCGGCAGTTGATGACTTATCCTGCGTAAATTAGCCTTCAGGTGCTCCGGTGGGCTGGAAAAGGTGGATACATTCCTAGGAAAGAGTCTCCTAGGACTGTATCCACCTTTTCCAGCCCACCGGAGCACCTGAAAGCTGAACTAATTTATGCAGGAAAAGTCATCAACTGCCGAGCCGAGAAGTTCGTGACGAATCGAATTTACTGTAAGTTTGCTCATCTCTAGCCAACACCTCCACACTGTGTCATTCAGCCACTATATGGTCTCCTCATGCTGCCAACCCCTCCATGCTGTGTCATTCAGCCACTATATGGTCTCCTCATGCTGCCAACACCTCCACGCTGTGTCATTCAGCCACTATATGGTCTCCTCATGCTGCCAACACCTCCACACTGTGTCTTTCAGCAACTATATGGTCTCCTTATACTGATGCCACCTCCAGATTCTGTCATTTTTTTCCCTCTGCGGCAGTGATTCTAAAAGTGATGCCGGTAATCTGCATGTCATTCTCAATAATTATTCATCTGGATCAATATTATTTCACTACCCCAGCACACTCCATATGTGTGTTAGAACAAAGCAAAGTGTTCTACACTCATATTGAGGCTCTCTGTAGTCCAGAAATAGCCATTTTTAATATAGATTCGCCGCAAATAAATTCAGATCGAACAGAATTTTTTTCGAAAAATTTGGCGATTCAGCGAATCGAATTTTTCTAAAGTTTGCTCATCTCTAGTTGAGTGTTGTAGACATTATAGACATAAAAAGCAGTTAAGGTGTGCAAGGGTAGATGGATAGATACAATCTGAAGAAAGTGACCAATCATGGTGTAAGGTGATCGAATGGATGTTTTATAAGGGCTCGCTCCTATCAGTATTGAAGCTCTGTTCAGGGAGCTCCATCCATAAAGCTATTCAAATGACAGGACTTGAGTGTCTAAAAAATGACTGCAGATCAGTTTTTTTCTCCCTCAAATCTTGCAAAACAATGGACACCAGCCAGAAATGAGACTGACCTCCCTCAAAGTCAGTGGGACCCATTGTTGATCGTCCAGCTCTGTTGTTTGTGTCTGGAACAGACACTGTGACGAGCTCTGACGCAGATGTGAACTTAGCCCAAGCCACCAAAACATATACTGTACATAAATAGAAGATCTCATATATATTTTATGATGCATCTAGATGTATAACGTCTATTCCGAGCTATTAGAGTCTGACTCATGAAATATGTAACATATTATGGATTCTTCATTGCAGAAAGTACAGACAAAGCAGAAGCAGCTATACATTTTATTGTAGATGAGCTGATATACACATTCTCTGCTGTGTCCTAATAGTGACAGTAAGTCTGTTTATATGATGCTTATAATACCGCATTTGGTTTTTATCATATCTAAGAGACAACATTGACCTTATGTGGACATATCCTAGATGTAAAGAAATGTAGTGTGGGGAAGCAAAGAAAATGGCCAAGAAATAACAACAGAGATCATAGTAAAAATATACTGCACTGATCTTATTATGAACAGAAATAGTCATATCCTATAAATTACCATATAAGAAAAAGACCCCTTCATTTATTGTTCTGGACAATAATGTGATTCAGATAATGTATCATCCTGCTAGGTTTATCATCTTTTTTTCTATTTTAACTTTATTTTTCTAATACAGAGTTGATATAGGGCTCCTAATCCCATGCACAGTCTTAAGTAGAAAAGATAACATGCTGGTTTCCTTCAATTACCACTAGATGGAGCACAGGAGCTTAATGCATACTGTGTATACATTGAACTCAATACAGTGGTCCCTCAGGTTACAATATTAAAGGAAATCTGCAGTAAAATAAACGTATCCCCTATCCACAGGATAGGGGCTAAGTGCTGATCGCGGGGGCTCCGAACACTGGGACCCCCCCGTAATCTCTTGCATGGGGCCCTACCTTTGCCGCGGCTCTCCCGTGCAAGAGGCATGATGACCGCAGCATGACGCCACAGACGACACGCCTCCTCCATGTAGTTCTATGGGAGATGCCTGGATGCAGAGTTTGTGCATCCCGCCTTTCCCATAGAACTGTATGGGGGGCATGTCCGTCGAGCTCAGTGAGCTTGACAACACAGCATGGCAATGTCAGGGCCCCTGTTCGGGAGAACATGGGGGGTTCCAGCGGTCAGACAATCCGCGATCACATGCTTATCCAATAACCTGTGGTTAGGGAATACGTTTATTTCACTGCAGTTGTCCTTTAATTGGTTTCAGGATGACCATTGTATGTTGAAACCATTGTATGTTAAGACCATAACTCTATGGAAACCTGGTAATTGGTTCTGAAGCCCCAAAATGTCATCCAAAAATAGGAAAAAGGGAGGATTAAAGAAAAATAAGTAGATACAGTAACTAATATAAATAAAGCAAATCCTTACATATAAAATTAAAAAAGAGCTACTGGAAGCTGTAAATCACTGTCTATGTAGAGGACAGGAGCTTCTTCAGGGTCCTGTACAGTACACGCAATGTTCTAAAAAAGTAAAATGGAGCTGCCCTCACTTGGTGTCCAAAAGAGCAGCTAACTTTGGCACAGGTAAAGAGTAGTACAGAACATGTAGTACCTCCTTATACTGTAGGGGGCACTACCAGACAGCCAGTCAGTGCATACACTTTAGCAATACAGGTGTTTTACCAGTGAAATACCCATTCTGATTGGTCAATTCTTCCAGCCATTGACATGTTTCACAGATCTGTACTATCCGTAGCATTGTATGTTGAGTCTGGTTTCAAGTTACAATGGTCCAGAAAAGACCATTGTATTTTGAAAATATTGTATGTTGAGGCCATTGTAAGTTGAGGGATCACTGTAATTACATAGTAATACAGTAATGACCTAATCTCTGTATAGTGGTGGCTATAGAAAGTCAGGAGCTCTGTATCAAAAAACAAATCTCCGACCACTATAAATGTATATTAAGGAATTCTTTAAGGAGTCATTTTTTTCATTTAGAAATGGGAGCAATAAAGTCAGAGAGGAATTCTAACTGCGGACAGATTTCTGTCAGCCGATCATACTACTCAATATTTAGTATTTTCCTGACACATTTACAGGACAACAGTAGGGTTCTTAAAGGGGTATTCCGGTGTAAATTTTTTTTTTAATTTATATACAGATTTGTAAATTACTTCTATTAAAAAAATCTTAATCCTTCCAGTACTTATCAGCTGCTGTAAACTACAGAGGAAGTTGAGTTTTTCTTTTCTGTCTGACCACAGTGCTCTCTGCTGACACCTCTGTCCATGTCAGGAAATGTCATGTGTAAGAGCAAATTCCCATAGCAAACCTCTTCTGCTCCAGACAGTTCCTGACATGGACAGAGGTGTCAGCAGAAAGCACTGTGGTCAGACAGAAAAGAACTATACAACTTTCTCTGTAGTATACAGCAGCTAATAAGTACTGTAAGGACTAAGATTTTTATATTTTGAAGTAATTTACAAATCTGTTTAGCTTGCTGGCACAAGTTGATTTGAAAAAAATGTTTTCCACCAGAGTATCCCTTTAAAGGGGTACTCCGGTGAAATTTTTTTTTTTTTTTTTTTTATTAAATCAACTGGTGCCAGAAAATTAAACAGATTTGTGAATTACTTCTATTAAAAAATCTTAATCCTTCCTGTACTTATTAGCTGCTGAATACTACAGCGGAAATTATTTTCTTTTTGAAACACAGAGCTGTCTCCTGACATCACGAGCACAGTGCTCTCTGCTGACATCTATGTCCATTTTAGGAACTGTCCAGAACAGCATATGTTTGCTATGGGGATTTCCTTTTACTCTGGACAGTTCCTAAAATGGACAGAGATGTCAGCAGAGAGCACTGTGCTCGTGATGTCAGCAGACAGCTCTGTGTTTCAAACGGAAAAGAATTTCCACTGTAGTATTCAGCAGCTAATAAGTACAGGAAGGATTAAGATTTTTTAATCGAAGTAATTTACAAATCTCATAGTATCCGTGAAGAGAAATGAAAATATCGGCACTCACCAGTGTGGCTGCAGGGTCTTCTTTATTGAGACATACTCACATGCGGGGTACAGAAGAGAGGGGAGTGGGGGGACAAGTGGTGGCGACCGAGCTCTAGTTTGGCCGGACGAAGCACACCAAGTGTGCGAAACTAGAGCTCTGTCGCCACCACTTGTCCCCCCACTCCCCTCTCTTCTGTACCCCGCATGTGAGTATGTCTCAATAAAGAAGACCCTGCAGCCACACTGGTGAGTGCCGATATTTTCATTTCTCTTCACGGATACTATGAACTTTGCTTGCATTATCTGAGCACCACCTGAGGCATTACAGCTACACCAACTCCTACCTGCCATTCCAAATCCAGCACACTCACGCAGTGCCGCACTACCTCCTATGTGAATAATTTACAAATCTGTTTAACTTTCTGGCACCAGTTGATTTAAAAAAAAAAAAAAAAAAAAAAATTAAGTTTTCACCGGAGTACCCCTTTGAGTCTCATGTCTTTATGGAATCTGCCTTATAACAAGTGATTAACCTTCCTTAGAACATTCTAAGACTCCTCAAATAGATTACTCATCATTTCAAATTGTAAAATAGGTTCCACCCCTAGGGCATGTTTACAGGGGCATAAGCTGCATGGTGTTTGGTGCAGAATCCATACCAATTCCAGTGCCAAATAACATGTAGTTCAATAGGAGCTGGAAAACCATGCAGCGCTGCACACAGGTGTGAATACTGCCCATGTGCAAAATCCCTGTATTCAGATGGTTGTAATACAGGACAGGATAACATTGGATTCGGACACTGCAAGGCAGGTAAGCTTTACAAAAGGATTTGTTTGGCAAAGGTTTACCTGCTCTGTTCTGATGGTATTCAATTCTGTCCCTGGTAAAAATAAAAAAATTAAAAATAATAATAATAAAAAAAAATCTAATATGTCCATCTGGATCATTGTTTTCTGGATTTGTTCCTGATGTTCCCCACTGACTTTAATGGTAGAAGTCACAGTTTGCTACACTATCTGCCAATAAGTCTACTGCTATCAGTTGTAAATAAATGTTTGTTTTTTTTAGTGGAGGAGGAAAATGCAGAGGGGCAAATCTGCACCAAAATCACCATCTGGTTTGGCTTTATTTGCTTTCGATTTCCCTGCAGAGATTTTATTTCTGCAGCACAGGCATGGACTTCTGCAAGTCCCATCCATATAAATGGGAAAGTCGCAGAAATTCTGCAATAAATAAGTTGTGTGCAAAAATATAGAAAGGATCCTGATGTGTCTGTAGGACAACAACAAAAAAGCCCTGCATGTGTATAAATAGAAAACATTAAAGGAGCACTCTCATTAAAACTAATTTTTGCTATTGCACTCCTTATGGTAAATGAAAAATATTTCTAATATACTTTGTTTAAAAAAAATCAAGTTTTCTATGTTTTATTAGTGCTTAAAAAAGCTCAAGAGCACATTTCCCCCTCATACACAGACTTTGGACTGAAGTCCAAACACAGGAAGTGCAGCCTGGAGTGCTGAGGGGTGTGTGTCCAGTCTCATCCAATCATAGCTCCTCTCACACATAACTCCCATATGCTGTTGGTTGGACACCCCCCCCCCCCCTCAGCACTCCAGGTGGCACTTCCTGTGTTTGGATGAATATTAATGAGCGGCCTGCAGAAGCCCCGCCTTTGCCAGTTACAGCCGGATATACACAGAGATTAAAACTACAATTGCAGGCGAACGGCGGCGTGGATCAGACCAAGGTAGGGCTCGTTTGAATCAGCGTCTCCCGCACTATCCACCAGTACTTGTGGATAGTGCGGGAGAAAATATGTGACAGCTTTCCTTTAATCTTAAATAAAAAGGTATGATTGTGCATAAAGGTGTTTTCTCATGTAATATACCATCACCTTGTGGTTGTGAGAAAAAAAGGCAACAGAGATTTGTTATAACGCGGTATCCTCTGCTCTATTGTTTATTCTTAGTCTCCTGGCCGCACAGCAGAGCCGGGAACTGTATTGTGGACCCATTCAAATAAAAAGGTGCAGCACTGCAGTTCCCTGCATAAACAAGAAGCAATGCTGTGCAGAGAAAAGAAGGGGAAGCACCACAAGTGCCGCATTCTTTTCATTTTCCCAATCGGTGGAGGCCAGACCCCACAATCATAAAGTGATGGTGTATTGTAGCCATATGAAATAGAAAACCCCTTTGCATTAAAATCCATCGAGGTGTCATGTCCCCTCCCGCCTATTACTTTGTATTCTCTTAGCAGGTAGACTGTGACTATTGATAGCAACTGATTCTTCAGAAACAGAAGTCAAGTTAATACTTTTTGCGTAATAGCGTTACACCCTACCTACCCATCCATCACCCAGTAGTGAACGCAGGTATTCTATGGGCTTAGACTACAGTTCTTTTTTTTTCTTATCATTTTTATTCAAGATATCCAACTGTACAGTAAGGCTGGGTTCACACTACGATTTTCAAATACGGTAACCGTATACGGTTTTCCGCAGAAAACCATATACGACCGTATCCGAAACCGTATGCATAGAGAATGCATTGTAAACCGTATTCCAAATGTTGTGTACGGTTGCATCCGTTTTGCCTCGGATACGGTTTTGCCGATTTTTCAACCGTAGGCAAAAACGCTGTCGACCACGTTTTTGCCTCCGGTTGGAAAACCGTATGCGAACCGTATGCGGTTCTTTTAACATTGTTGTCTATGAGAACCGTACACAGAATTTCAGAATATGGTTGCACTCGGTTTTTGTAATCCGTTTTTGGAGTTGACACATGCGCAGAAGGAATTTCAATAGAACAATAGTAACTTTATTAAATTGCTTGAAAACTAATTCCAACAAAATAGCAAAACCGTTGGCAAAAACGGATGCAAACGGATAGAACCGTACATACGTTTTGGAACCGTATACGGGGAAAAACCGTATTTGGAGTCATACGGTTGTATACGGTTGCATACGGTTTTTGCCATACGTTTTTTAGCAAAAAACAGTATACAGTAACTGTATTTAAAAAACGTAGTGTGAACCCAGCCTAAGACAAACAACATAGCATACTTCTCAGATAATAATAAATCCTTTACAAAGATAATACTTTTTTTTAAGAGCAGAGGAACGTGCTCTCTAATCACCCAAAGTGCAAGAAAAAGTGCAAACGTGTTACACTAAAAAAAGTGCACAAAGGATGCAGTCTATCGCAAGCCCTTCTCCGATAGGAGAGAGGCCCCCCAACAAACCTACCCTTCGCCTTTGGACCAAAAGGTACCCGCGAGGTTCCAGGTTCGATGTCCCTTTTCGCCAAAGCTACTAAGGAACCACAAATGCACCCGGCATCCCCCTTGGTGTTAGCCAAGGTATCTGCCCACAGAGCCGATAACAGTCGGTACCCAAAGATAATACGCTGGACTTATAGGATATCTATCTTAGTTTACATTTTACAACTCAAACCCCGCCTCATCCCCCACCCAAACCCCCCATGTCTTGCTGCAGGTGGGGAGAGAAAACAAAAACTTAGACTACAGTTCACCGAATGCTAATGCACCTTACAATATATTAGCTGATATTTTCCTAATATTATTATTTGCTAAAAATGGATTCTGTCTCAGTAGCCTGAAATGCGTGTGCTGTGATTCATGCAGCAATGAACAGACATGAATTATTCAAATGAGCCGAATAATTTCATGGAATTTGAGGTGTGCTGTGACCTTATTCCTGCCGTGAGTGCTGCTGTTCTGCAATATTGAGAGAGTCCCTCCACTAATGCTGAAAGCAAAAGGAGGAGGTTTCCTAAAATTCTATAAAGTACTTTGCTATAGGTTAATAAAACTTTTTTCTCTGCATGCTGTGTTAAAGAGCCGCATAATGTGTGTAATGTATCATTTTACTTTTGTGAGAAATGTTATTTTCTGTTTGCATTGTACCATATGTAGAAACAATGGGGAATTGTTAATTTTCTAAAGGGAGATTTTAATGCAGAAGATACAGCCCAGTGACTGGCAGCTGTCAGTGCTCTCATTCTGCATACCGCATGTGTGGGTGTCACACTGCCTTATGTATTCAGGTTTATTCCCTTATTACCTTCTCATTGTAACATATGTTAAAGGGTACCTGTCATCAAAAAAACGTTTGATATATTGTAGATTAATGTATGCAGAATAACTTTACAATTGTATGTTATTAAAAAATATGCTTCTTTCTATTTAATTTTCCACTTTGAAGAAATTACCACTAGGGGTCTCCCTACCAGTCCTGGCAGCAAGCATTTCAGACTCATGCTGGAGTCCTAAACACTACAAGCTGCCAGTCTGCTTTGTTCACAAAGGAGAACACTCTGAGCTGCCAGCCTGCTTTGTTCACAGCCTGTTTGGCTGTGAACAAAGCAGGCTGGTAGCTCTGAGTGTTTAGGACTCCAGCATGAGTCAGAAATGCTTGATGACAGGACTGATCGGGAAAAATACAATAGAAAGAAGCATATTTTTCATTAACATGCTATTGGAAAGTTATTCAACATTCATTAATCTAAAATATTTCAAAAGTTTTTTTGATGAGAGGTACCCTTTAAGCCTATCCCATGCAGCTGAATATTTGGTAATAGACTATAATGGGAAAGCCAAGCGAAGCCATCAGGAGACAGTATACGGTGGCATGGCACTTAGCACTGATGCTGCTTTGTTCTAGCAGTCGGCAGTTATCACAGTGGTCGGACCTCGTAGTGCTCAGCTACCACTGTCTATTCTAAGACAATCTCCATAAACAACATGCATTATGGAATTCATCATTTATGTGTACTCTCCATGCAGGTTTAGGAATCTAAAATGCTCGTCATGAAAAGTTGCAGGAAAGACACATGGAAATGGCTGCAACAATTTATGCAACAAATTTAGGCAGGGTAAGCTGTTTGATGAATTCCCTCCATAAAAGTACACTGATAACACTGTTGCATTTATTAAATGGTCGCTAAACTTTCAACTTCAAACTTTTTAGGATAAGCTGCGGTGTGTACACATGAGTATTATTTTTGACCATTATGTAACCTGTATGTGGCATTTTTCACCTGTTTTCCTCTCTGCAGGTTCCATATTTCATTTTCTCTTGTCTGTTAGCTATACAATGGAGACTTGCTGGTATGATGTCTCCTATACGCGGTACACAAAAGAAGGGAACCTGCACCCCCATATCTCTATAACGCACTTTTAGAAGCAGCAGCATGGAGGAAATTATAGAGCTTTGTCCCTAGTCACTTCTCTGTGACACCTGTCGCGCCCCCTCCCATAGGCTTGCATTGAGGGGGGCGGAGCGTGACATCACACACGGCGGAGCCTTGACGTCACAACGCTCCGGCCCCATGTTCGACAGTAATCAGACCCGGAGCGAACACGCTACAGGGACTGATTTTATAAGGGGTGCGGCGTGCAAGATCACGGGGGTCCCCAGCAGCAGGACCCCCGCAATCAGGCATCTTATCCCCTATCCTTTATGATAAGATGTCTAAGCGCCAGAGTACCCCTTTAAGCATTAATAACTCTGGGATGCTTTCACTTTTCATTCTGATTCTGAGATTGTTTTTTCATGACATATTCTACTTTATGTTAGTGGTAAAATTTCGTCAATACTTGCTTCATTTCTTGGTGAAAAATTCTAAAATTTTGATTTTTTTTTTTACTTTGAAGCTCTCTGCTTCAAATGGACATTCCAAATAACATATATTGATTCACATATACAATATGTCTACTGTATGTTTGCATCATAAAGTTGACATGTTTTTACATTTGGAAGACATCAGAGGGCTTCAAAGTATAGCAGCAATTTTACATTTTTCACAAAATTTTCAAAATCGTAATTTTTCATGGACCAGTTAAGTTTTGAAGTGGATTTGAAGGGCCTTCATATTAGAAATGCCCCATTATAAGAACTGCACCCCTCAAAGTATTCAAAATGACATTCAAAAAGTTTATTAACCCTGTAGGTGTTTCACAGGAATAGCAGCAAATTGAAGGAGAAAATTCTAAATCTTAATTTTTTACACTGGCATGTTCTTGTAGACCCAGTTATTGAATTTTTACAAGGGGTAAAAGGAGAGAAATCTTCCTAAAATGTTTAACCCAATTTGTCTTGAGTAAGGAAATACCTCATGTGTAGTGATGAGCGGCATAGGCCATATTCGAATTTGCGATATTTCGCAAATATATGCGCAAATATTCGTCATATATTCCCTAAATTCGCATATTCGTTATATTTGTATGGGAAAATATTATTCACATATGCGAAATGCGAAAATATATTATTATTCATATATAAGCGAATATATTTTCTTTATAGTCTAAACATATGTTTGCTCATGAGAAATAATGGCAAAACTACAACTCCCAGCATGCCCAGACAGTTGTAGTTTTGCAACAGCTGGAGGTTTGCCCCCCCCCATGTGAACGTACAGGGTACATTCACACGGGCGGTTTTACAGGGAGTTTCCTGTTTCAAGTTTGAGCTGCGGCAAATTTTCCGCTGCATCGCAAACTCCTAGCGGGAAACTCACCGTAAACCCGTCTGTGCGAATATACCCTAAAAACACTACACTACACTACACATAATAAAGGGTAAAACACTACATATACTCCCCTTACGCTGTACCAAAAAAAAAATATTTTTTAAGCATATCATACGGCAGTGTTTCCAAAACGGAGCCTCCAGCTGTTGCAAAACATCAACTCACAGCATTTCTGGTCAGCCACTGACTGTCCAGGCATGCTGGGAGTTTAGCAACAGCTGAAGGCACCCTGTTTTTGAATCACTGGCATAGAATACCCCTATGTCCACCCCTATGCAATCCCCAATTTAGTCCTCAAATGTGCATGGTGCTCTCTCACTTCGGAGCCCTGTCGTATTTCAAGGAAACAGTTTAGGGCCACATATGGGGTATTTGCGTACTCAGGAGAAATTGTGTTACAAATTTGGGGGGCTTTTTCTCCTTTTACCCCTTATGAAAAGGAAAAGTTGGGGGCTACACCACCCTGTTAGTGTAAAAAATTCACATTTTTACACTAACATGCTGGTGTTGCCCCATACTTTTATTTTCACAAGCAGTAAATGGAAAAAAAGACCCCCAAAATTTGTAACGCAATTTCTCCTGAGTACGGAAACACCCCATATGTGGGCGTAATCTGCTCTATGAGCGTACAACAAGGCTCAGAAGTGAGAGCGTACTATGTACATTTGAGGCCTAAATTGGTGATTAGCACAGGGGTGGCTAATTTTACAGCGGTTCTGACATAAACGCAAAAAAATAAATACCCAGATGTGACCCCATTTTGGAAACTACACCCCTCACGGAACGTAACACAGGGTAAAGTTGGATGGGAAAATGAGAACAAAAATTTTTTTTCACTAAAATGCTGGTGTTACCCTAAATTTTTCATTTTCACAAGGTAAAATAGGCAAAAGCCCCCCAAAATGTGTAACCCCATTTCTTCTGAGTATATAAATACCCCATATGTGGATGTAAATTGCTCTGTGGGCGAACTACAATGCTCAGAAGAGAAGGAGCGCCATTTGGATTTTGGAGAGAGAATGTGTCTGGAATTGAAGGCCATGTGTGTTTACAAAGCCCCCGTGGTGCCAGAACAATGCCCCCCCCCACACGTGACCCCATTTTGGAAACTACACCCCTCACATAATGTAATAAGGGGTGCAGTGAGCATTTACACCCCACAGGTGTCTGACAGATTTTCAGAACAGTGGTCCATAAAAATGAAAAATGTTATTTTTCATTTGCACAGCCCACTGTTCCAAAGATCTGTCAAACGCCAGTGGGGTGTAAATGCTCACTGCACCCCTTATTAAATTCCATTCCAAACAAATTCTCTCTTCAAAAGCTCAATGGCGCTCCTCCTCTCCTGAGCACTGTAGTGCGCCAGCAGAGCACTTTACATCCACATATGGGGTATTTCCATACTCAGAAAAAATGGGGTCACAAATTTTGGGAGTCTTTTTCTCCTATTACCCCTTGTGAAAATGAAAAGTATGGGGCAACACCAGCAAGTTAGTGTAAAACTAAAATGCTGGTGTAGACCACAACTTTTCCTTTTCATAAGGGGTAAAAGCAGAAAAATCCCCCTAAAATTTGTAATGCAATTTTTCTCAAGTACGGAAATACCCCATATGTGGCCCTAAACTGTTGCCTTGATATACAACAGGGCTCCGAAGTGAGAGAGCGCCATGTGCATTTGAGGCCTACATTAGGAATTTACAATGGGGCGGACCCCGATACAAGAATGGCGCTTGTCTCCACCAAAACCCTATGGTAGTGTTTCCAGCTGTTGCAAAACTCCCAGCATGCCAGAACAGTCAATGGCTGTCCGGCAATACTGGGAGTTGTTGTTTAGCAACAGCTGGAGGCTCCGTTTAGGAAACGCTACCGTATGAAATATTTTTCATTTTTATTGGGGGGGGGGGGCATGTAAGGGTGTGTCTGTAGTTTTTTACTTTTTATTTTGTTTTAGTGTAGTGTTTTTAGGGTACATTCACACAGGCGAGGGTTCACAGTGAGTTTTCCGCTGGGAGTTTGAGCTGCAGCGGAAAATTTGCTGCAGCTCACACTGGTAGAAGGAAACCCACTGTAAACCCGCCAGTGTAAATTCACATGGGGGGGCCCAAACCTTCAGCTGTTGCAAAACTACAAAACTACAACTCCCAGAATGCACTGACAGACCATACATGCTGGGAGTTGTTGTTTTGCAACAGCTGTAGGCACACTGGTGGGGAACCACTGAGTTAGGAAACAGACTCTAGCTCAGTGATTCCAACCCGTGTGCCTCCAGCTGTTGCAAAACTACAACTCCCAGCATGTACAGTCTGTCAGTGCATTCTGGGAGTTGTAGTTATGCAACAGCTGGAGGCACACGGGTTGGAATCACTGAGTTAGGAAACAGACTCTAGTTCAGTGTTTCCCAACCAGTGTGCCTGCTGCTGTTGCAAAACTACAACTCCAAGCATGCACTGACAGCCAAAAGGCATGCTAGGAGTTGTAGTTATGCAACAACTGAGGAAGAACAGTTTGGAGACCGCTAAGTAGTGGTCTTCAAATTGTGGTCCTCCAGATGTTGCAAAACTACAACTTTCAGCATGCACTGACTGCCTGGGCATGCTTGGAATTGTAGTTTTGCAACATCTGGAGGGCTACAGTTTGGAGACCACTGTATAGTCGACCACGGTTTTAGGTCTGGTTGGAAAATGCTGCTTTTCCCCCAAATTTTTCATTTTTACAAGGGGTAATATGAGAAAATGCCCCCCAAAATTTGTAACCCCATCTCAACCCCATCTCTTCTGAGTATGAAAATACCCCATTTGTGCATGTCAAGTGCACTGTGGGCGCACTACAATGCTCAGAACAGAAGGAGTCACATTTGGCTTTTGGAAAGCAAATTTTGCTGAAATGTTTTTTGGGGGGCATACTATTTTGGAAACTACACCCCTCAAGGCACGTAACAAGGGGTTCAGTGAGCCTTAACACCCCACAGGTGTTTCACGACTTTTTGTTAAAGTTGGATGTGTAAATTTATTTATTTTTTTCACTAAAATGCTGGTTTTCCCAAAAAAAATTCATTTTTACAAGGGGTAATAGGAGAAAATGCCTCCCAAAATTTGTAACCCCATTTCTTCTGAATATGGAAATACCTCATGTGTGGATGTCAAGTGCTCTGCTGGTGCACTACAATGCTCAGAAGAGAAGGAGTCACATTTGGCTTTTGGAAAGCAAATTTTGCTGAAATGGTTTTTGGGGGGCATATCGCATTTAGGAATCCCACATGGCATACTATTTTGGAAACTACACCCCTCAAGGAAATTAACAAGGGGTACAGTGAGCCTTAACACCCCACAGGTGTTTCACGACTTTTCATTAAAGTTGGGTGTGTACATGATTTTTTATTTTTTCACTAAAATGCTGGTTTTCCCCCAAATTTTTCATTTTTACAAGGGGTAATAGGAGAAAATGTCCCCCAAAATTTGTAACCCCATCTATTCTGAGGATGAAAATATCCCATTTGTGGACGTCAAGTGCACTTTGGGCGCACTACAATGCCCAGAAGATAAGGAGTCGCTTTTGGAAAGCAAATTTTGCTGAAATGGTTTTTGGGGGGCATGTCGCATTTAGGAATCCCACATGGCCTACTATTTTGGAAACTACACCCCTCAAGTAACGTAACAAGGGGTACAGTGAGCCTTAACACCCCACAGGTGTTTCACGACTTTTCGTTAAAGCTGGATGTGTAAATGAATATTTTTTTTTTCACTAAAATGCTGGTTTCCCCCCAAATTTTACATTTTTACAAGGGGTAATATGAGAAAATGCCCCCCCCCAAATTTGTAACCCCATTTCTTCTGAGTATGGAAATACCCCATGTGTGGATGTCAAGTGCTCTGCTGGTGCACTACAATGCTCAGAAGAGAAGGAGTCACATTTGGCTTTTGGAAAGCAAATTTTGCTGAAATTGTTTTTGGGGGGGGGGGGGGGGGGGCATGTTGCATTTAGGAAGCCCCTATGGTGCCAGAACAGCAAAAACAAACCCACATGGCATACTATTTTGGAAACAACACCCCTTAGGGCAGGTAACAAGGGGCACAGTGAGCCTTTACACACCACAGGTGTTTGATAAATGTTCATTAAAGTGGGATGTGAAAAGGAAAAATTAGATTTTTTACACAAAAATGCTGGGGTCACCCCAAATTTTTCATTTTCACAAGTGGTAACAGGAGAAAATGTAACTGTAAATTTGTAAGTACATTTCTTTGGAGTAAGGACATACCTCATATTAGGACGTAAACTGCTCTGCGGGTGCACACCGGTCTCGGAAGAGCAGGAGCGCAGTCAGGGGCCTTGAGCTTTTACATAGTTGCCTATGCAGCCAGAACGGCGGGACCCCCCTCAAGGAGCGTTACATGGGTTAAATAACATAAATGGGGCAAAGTGGGACGTAAAATCATAAAACAGATTATGTTCCCAGAATGATGACCCAGAGCATAGCCAAAACTAAAAAATATGCCCACTCCCAAACCCTATGCTCTGACTCATCATTCTGGGAATGTGATGTGTGTGGCCGTCCCTAACCTGTTGCCCCAAATGCGCTCCCCGCTCAGGTGGAGAGAGAGCTCTGCGTATTTGAGGCAACATAAAAAAGTCCCCGATGATAGTGACTCGGTGACCCATGACCCAGTTTTGGAAAAAAAAATACCCCCAGAGGTCTTATAATTTATTTTTTTTGGATTAAACATTTTTTTGGGCAATTTAGCGGTTTATGGGGTTAAAACTTGGAGTGTACTCTGGACTTGGTACATTGGGGTCAAATTATGGAAAATTAAAATAAAAAGGGAAAATTTTGTACTGCATGGAAGTGTGATACTCCCTGAAACAGTTTTTAATGCAGAGGCCCGGATGTTCAGGGCAAGTGTCACATTGATAGGTTATGTTCTTCCGTATCCCCCTCTTGTGACACACTCTGCATTTTTTCTGGGATCGTCCCTTCTTTCCAGTGTGGGGGACCTCACCTGGAAAGTGTTGGCCTGGGATGATCCTGGCACCTATTTTTCCAGTTTCTTGGGAACATCAGGGCCCTTGGGACTTCTTCTTGGAACTGGAGGAATGTCCCTGTGTTGCCAGCGTACTGGTACAGTACAAAAGAGTTGTACATGGCAACCTGTACCAAGTAGACCACAACTTTTTTGTACCATACCCATGTTTTCCGCATGGCCATGTATGGCTTGAGGACTTGATCAGAGAGATCATCTCCCCCATATACTGATTGTAGTCCAGAATACAATCAGGCTTGAGGACCGTTGTTGTGGTACCTCACACAGGGACAGGTGAGCTGCTGTTAATATGGATTGTGGTCAGCATAAGGACATCCCTCTTATCCTAATACCTGACCAGCAACAGGTTTTCATGGGTAAGGGCACGGGACTCACCCTTGGGCATAGGTGTCTGGAGAAAATTTAGAGGGAGGCCTCTCTGGTTCTCCCACACAGTCCCACAAGTGGATGTGGATCTGGCAGCATGGGATGTAAACAGAGGGATGCTGGTATAAAAGTTGTCCACGTACACGTGATAACCCTTATCCAGCAATGGGTGCACAAGGTCCCAAACGTGTTTCCCGCTAACACCCAAAGTGGGGGGACATTCTGGGGGTTCAATACGGGAATCTCGTCCCTCATATACTCTAAACTTGCAAGTGTACCCGGAGGTACTCTCACAAAGTTTGTAGAGTTTCACACCATACCACACCCGCTTTGAGGGAATATACTGGCGGAAGATGAGTCTCCCCTTAAAACTGATAAGAGACTCACCTACCGAGAGCTCCCTGAGTGGTACGTAGTCCTCCAAAAATTTGGCCCCAAAGTGATCTATGACCAGCCTCACTTTGTAAAGCCGGTCATAGGCAGGATCACCTCAGGGTGTAATAGTTGAGCACACCTGAAAATCTGTAGCAGATACAGTAACTGTGAATGTACCCAAAAGGCTTATTTCACTTTTAAGATATGTTTGGCTGAATGAATGTTGATCAAGGTGATCTATAGGCAAGTGTATATCTGGACGGACTATACACGTTAGAAATCCCAACTGCAGAACCTTACTGATGGGAGTAGACATGAGTGTACCAAACCTGTAGAAACTGAGTTCGGTCAGAACTTTGCTAAATTATGGGTTTGGCTTGTTTGTTGGTCTGCAGAACATGCTAAACTAACACCAGCCTATAACAGAAAGGAGAAGGAGGAAGGATCACATGACCTCAGGGAATCCAATAATGTGTTTCACACAGCTCTCCCAGCAAATCAGGAGGTGATGTCAAAGCCACTATAAAAGCCTATGCACATAGCTTCAGCAGCCATTTTAGAGAAAGCAGTTGTTAGGTGATGATCTCTGTGAGGGAAGCTAAGCATTGAACAACACAGAGAGAAGTAGGACCACACATATTGAAATACCGTATATGCCGGCGTATAAGACACCTGGGCGTATAAGTTAAAATATAGAGTTTGGGATATACTCGCCGTATAAGACTACCCCTCCTACCGCGATGTACAGTACCTTGTAGTTCCCCCCACATCAGGTAGGCAGTATAGTTCCCCCCACATTAGGTAGGCAGCATGTTCCCCCACATTAGGTTGCAGTTCCCCCATATTAGGTTGGCAGTTCCCTCACATTAGGTTGGCAGTTCCCCCACATTAGATTGCCAACTCCCTCACATTAGTAGGCAGTTCCCCCACATTAGGTCGGCAGTTCCCCCACATTAGGTCGGCAGTTCCCCCACAATAGTAGGCAGCTCGCCCACATTAGGTCAGCAGTTCCCCCACAATAGTAGGCAGCTCCCCCACATTAGGTCAGCAGTTCCCCCACATTAGTAGGCAGCTCCCCCACATTAGGTCAGCAGTTCCCCCACAATAGTAGGAAGTTCCTTCACATTAGGTCAGCACTTCCCCCACAATAGTAGGCAGCTCCCCCCACATTAGGTCAGCAGTTCCCCCCACATTAGGTCAGCAGTTCCCCCCCCCACATTAGGTCAGCAGTTCCCCCACATTAGGTCGACAGTTCCCCCACAATAGTAGGCAGCTTCCCCCACATTAGGTCGGGAGTTACCCCACATTAGGTCAGGAGTTACCCCACATTAGTAGGCAGCTCCCCCACATTAGTAGACAGTCCCCCCCCCCCCCTCACAGACATACAGCCTCCAGCCATATACAATGTATGGCTGGAGGCTGTATGTCTGTACTGCCCCCACATTGTTCTGATTACCGCTCCTCCGGCTCGGGGTCACCATCTACTGCTATGGACCATAGCAGCAGTCCCTGGCCTGTAGGAGCGGTGACCGGATCACTGAAGAAGATGACGCGCCGCCGGTCACTCACCAGGCCCCTGCCGGCGTGCGCCCTCCTGTGATGGTCCTGCGGTCCTCCTGCGTCTCTATGGTCGCAGGAGGACGTCACTGACGTCCCGTGTGTACAACCATAGAGGCGGAGAAGCGGAGGAGGACCGCCGGAGGACGCGCACTGGTCGGTGAATGGTGAGTGACCGGCAGACATCCCTATGTCCCGAAAAGATCTTTCGGGACACAGGGATGTCCGGCATAGGAAAAGCTATGATTATCTGGGTGGTAACATATTATCCATTTTTTGCAATGGATCCAGATATTAAGTGTATTTTGTAACCTCTTGTGAGAACAGTGTGTGCTCTCCTGTGATATAACACTTAAATAGGACATGATAACAACCTGATGGAGAAGCTTTGCAGTAATTGAAATTCATCTGTAGTGTCAAATCTTGGCACAGAATGCGCGGAGCTTGGATTATTCTAACTAAACAGTTTGATCTATTCATTGCTCTTGGTAACAATATATACGCAGCTGAACTGATCCAGATGAACAACTTCTTAAGTGATTTATGAATCAGGTGGATTTGTATGAGCCTCTGCCTGCACAGTACATTACTTAAGCACAAGTAAAAAAAATTGTCTTGGGTTGTATTTATTTGTTATCATACAGTTTTTTTGTTTTTCTTTATCAAACATTGGGGACAGATCCAAAAACATATAGCATTTTAAATGTCATTTCCTTTCCTTTTGGAACTTCTGGCTTTGAAAAAATAAAAAAATGCAGGAACAATAGTACCAAGACCACAAAATGGAAACTTTGCCTTCAATAAGGCCAGTTATTACTAAACTGTTATAAAGTGGTATTCCAGCAGCACAACAATGTTTATTCTTGGCTCATATTTTATATTTGGCTGTAAAAGAAAAAAAAAGCCATACTCACCTGCCCCAATCACCCGTACTCATCTGCTAAACCAATCACATGCCAGGTTATTACTGTGGCAAGTGATTGGTGGAGAGGTAAATTCCTTTGGGGACAACATATACAGGAACAGGAAGCAGCCTAAAGCAGGGTGAACTGAGAACCATCAAGGCAGGTAAGGCTTCTCTTTTATTTTTACAGCACCTGAGCCAAATGTAAAAAAAATAACCTTTTCACAGTCCACAGTTCTTTCCATCCAGGAATTCCTTTCTGCACTGATACAATACTGATACTGTACTACAATTCATAGAATGTCCTGACAGCCAATGTTCAACACCAGGACAGCCACAGTTTGGAAATCCCTGTTAAATGGAATAATTGCCAATAGTTAAAGCCAAAGTTTATTGAACTACAAAGAGTAGACGCTCGGTTATAAGCATTAGTCCCTGGCAGCACATTGAAATCCCATTTGCATCATATGAAGCCTAGTGAGGATGTGGCTGCAAAAGGGAAGACTAGATAGTGGGCCCCATTGGGGACAGCCATTGAGGTAAGTGAGCACATGCCAGCAGGCACTTTTATATGTAGTGCTGGTATAAAATAAAGCAGAATGGGCACTTTTGATCTATGGAACTGTGTTGCTGGCTATACCCCGACAGTGCTTATCCCTCTGTACTATTTGTATTTAGCCTTTTTCTCACAAGGTGATCAAGTGTTTGTCCTTCATATACAAAAGCTTAACATTACAACCTGCCAAGGTCACATTCTTTTGTTATCCTCATGAATACCAGCATATATTACCGATAACTTCCTGGTCTAGACAGAGTACACTAAGACGATACCTACTAGGAGAGCATTTCATTGATTCAGATGCTCAGACCTAGATCATGAAATTTGAAGTCAGGAACATAAAGCGCTGACAGCTCCCAGTATCATAAGACAACATGAGAAGACTTCCTACAATCAATCAACTTCATACAATCTCATTTGTATGTGACTTGCTCCATAATTACACATTTATAGGGCACGTCATTTCATCGGACAATTTTCCTAGAATTATGCTCCGGCTTTCTCTCTGTAATTATGTGAATGTGCTCAATAATTATTTCATCCTACTGTTTGCTTTTACATCTCAGATTAGCATTTTATTAAACAGATTAAACAAATATAATGGAGAACATCAATCACCGAGTGTTCCACAGGAGACAGAGAGATCGCAATGATTACAGCATTATTTTTAGTTTTTTTGTACTTGTATCAGGAAGTTTCTTTTTATTTTATTTTTATTTTTTCTTGCATGTTAACTAAAGAACCTTTTATGTAGATTAATACTTTTTATCTTCTAATATTTTTATTCTGTTTAGCAATTTTTTTGTTGAAAAACTGACAGTAGGAAATATTACAATAGCAATTCCAGCTCTTAAAGTAGACAAAAGGAGGAAGCAAAAAACAAAGGGGCGTTCCCTTTTTGTAGTAATGAAAAGGGTTGTGAGCCCATCACCTGTACTATCCTAACTCTGTACTAACCTTAAAGAGTTGTGGTAGATGATAGGCTTAACTCTATGGAAGGCATGTAGGCCAGAATGTATATGCTTAGAGTGCCTGATCCGTTTAACCAGGGTACGCATATGGAGAGCAAATAGGGGGATCTTGCTGAACACTGCTGTTTATTCATAAAACAATCTTAGCTGCCATAGTTGCACAGGCCAGGATTTATTTTAGAAAAAATAAAATGGACAATGCATTTTAGCACTCAAGTATGTCTTTTTCAGGTCTGCCCTAAAAGCACAATCTGACGTCCTGACAGGTCTGGTACATGCTGTATTTGCATATATCGGGCCTGACGGGATGTCAGATTGTGTTTTTATGTTGGACCTGAAGAAGGTGTACATGAGCGCAACCAAAACGCGTTGTCCATTTTATTTCTTCTAAAATAAATCCTGGCCTGTGCGACCACAGCACTCAGCAAGGACCAAACAACAGCGTTCAGCAAGAGCCCCCTTTTTGCTTTCTGTTCCATTTAGCTAATAAAGTAAGCATTGACACTTTGCTTTGCTTATCCTTTTATCAATACATTGTGCCCTGAACAAAGATATTGCAGCTCTCCTCAGTGTACCATACCTCTTTGTTATAAATCTCAAGCCACAACTGGTTTTCTGCTGGCTACACTGGGATGCAGCATCTAAGGGAGTCCTCCCTAGACCCTGCAAGAGGGTGTGTACTCTCCTCGAGCATAATTCATTCTACTTTTTGCAAGCAGACTTTCCACATAATATAACATAGGTCATAGAGTCCATCAAGTTCAACCTATATCCCTAATGAGTCCCTACTGAGTTGATCCAGAGGAAAAACTCATACTCGAGGTAAAAATTCCTTCCCAACTCCAAATATGTCCCTATAAATCTAGAATCCATAACCTGTAATGTTATTACTCTCCAAAAATGCATCCAGACCCCTTTTAACATTTTTTACAGAGTCCACCATGACCACCTCCTCAGGCAGAGAATTCAATAGTCTCACTGCTCTTAAAGTAAAGAACCCCTGTCTGTGCTGGTGTAGAAACCTTCTTTCCTCAAGATGTAGAGGATGCCCCCTTGTTATAAATACAGTCCTGTGTATGAATAGATCATGGGAGAGATCTCTGTACGGTCCTCTGATATATTTATACATAGTTATTAGGTTGCCCCTAAGCCTTCTTTTTTCTAAACTAAATTTCCCCAATTCTGATAATCTTTCTGGGTACTGTAGTCCTCCCGTTCCCTGTATTACCCTGGTTGACCGTCTTTGAACCCTCTCCAGCTCCACTATATCTTTCTTGTACACTGGTGCCCAGTACTGTACACAGTATTCTATGTGTGGTCTGACTAGTGATTTATACAGCGGTATAATTATTTCCTCGTCGTGGGCATCTATGCCCCTATTGATGCACCCCATGATTTTATTTGCCTTGGCTGCAGCTGCCCTACACTGGTCATTACAGCTAAATTTACTGTTAAATAAGTCTCCTAAGTCCTTTTCCATGTCAGGCATCCCAAGTGTTCTTCCATTTATTACATAATCCCAGCCCGGATTTTTCTTCCCCATGTACATTACCTTACATTTATCACCTCCAACCTATCCAGATCCATTTGTAACAGTTCCCTGTCCTCTATTGTGTTTACTGCTTTACAGAGTTTAATATCATCTGCGAAGAGTGCTACTTTGCTATTCAACCCCTCTAGAAGGTCATTAATGAATATATTAAATAGAACAGGACCCAAGACGGACCCCTGTGGTACCCCACTAGTAACAGTCACCCAATCAGAATAAGTATCATTAATAACCACTCTCTGTTTCCTATCACAAAGCCAGTTACTTACCCACTTAAACACATTCTCCTCCAGCCCAATCCTTCTCATTTTATGCACCAACATTTTATGTAACACCGTATCGAATGCTTTGGAAAAATCCAGATATACGACATCCAGCGATTGCCCCTGGTCCAGTCTGGAGCTCACTTCCTCATAAAAGCTGATCAGGTTAGTTTGACAGGACCGACTCCTCATAAAGCCATGCTGATATGGGGTCATACATTTATTTTTATGAAGATACTCCAAAATATCATGCCTTAGAAAACCCTCAAACAATTTACATACAACTGAGGTTAAACTAACAGGTCTATAATTCCCAGGGTCACCTTTTGACCCCTTTTTAAATATTGGCTCCACATTTGCCATGCGTCAGTCCTGGGGAACAGTCCCTGTCACTATAGAGTCCCTGAATATTAAAAATAGCGGTCTGTCTATTACATTACTTAATTCCTTTAAAACACAGGGGTGAATGCCATCTGGACCTGGCGATTTGTCTATTTTGATTTTTTGTAGGCGGCACTGTACTTCTTCCTGGGTTATACAGGTGACCTGTACTGGGGAGTTTACCTTATCTCGCTGTATTTCACCTGGCATTTCATTTTCCTTGGTGAATACAGTGGAGAAGAATTTGTTTAATATATTTGCTTTTCCTGATCCTTGTCACGATTCGGCTGGCTGGAGGTGGATCCTCTGTGCCAGAGAGGGATTGGCGTGGACCGTGTCGGTGGACCGGTTCTAAGTTGCTACTGGTATTCACCAGAGCCCGCCGCAAAGCGGGATGGTCTTGCAGCGGCGGTAGCAACCAGGTCGTATCCACCGGCAACGGCTCAACCTCTCTGACTGCTGAGATAAGCGCTGTACAAGGGAGTAGACAAGAGCAAGGTCGGACGTAGCAGAAGGTCAGGGCAGGCAGCAAGGATCGTAGTCAGGGGCAACGGCAGGAGGTCTGGAACACAGGCTAGGAACACACAAGGAAACGCTTTCACTGGCACAATGGCAACAAGATCTGGCAAGAGAGTGCAGGGGAAGTGAGGTATAAGTAGGGAAGTGCACAGGTGACGGTACTGATTAAAACCTCATGCGCCAATCAGTGGCGCACCGGCCCTTTAAATCGCAAAGACCCGGCGCGCGCGCGCCCTAGGGAGCGGGGCCGCGCGCGCCGGGACAGCACAGACAGGGAACGGGTCTGGTAAGCGAGTCGGGATGCGCATCGCGAACGGGCGCGTCCCGCATCGCGAATCGCATCCCGGCTGGGAACATTATCGCAGCGCACCCGGTCGCAGGTCTGACCGGGGCGCTGCAAATAGGAGAACGCTGTGAGCGCTCCGGGGAGGAGCGGGGACCCGGAGCGCTCGGCGTAACAATCCCGTTTATAATTTCTTCTTTATCGTTTTTTAATGGGCCAACACTTTCATTTTTTATAACCTTTTTGCCTTTTTTATAGTTAAAGAACATTTTGGGGTTAGTTTTACTGTATTTGGCAATGAGTCTTTCTGTCTCTATTTTTGCAGCTTTTAGCTGTTTAACAGATTTTAAATTTTTCTCTATAGCTTTTAATGCTTCTTCACTGCCATCCTGTTTTAGTAGTTGAAATGCTTTATTTTTTTTGTCATTTATTGTCCCCTTAACATTTTATCCATCCATACTGGTTTTCTTTTATTCCTGACCCTTTTATTCCCATAAGGTATATACCTCTTACAGTGAGAATTTAAGATATTTTTAAAAGTCTCCCATTTAGTGTCAGTATTCTTGTTTTTGAGCACATTATCCCCTTTTATATTGTTAAGGGCTTCTCTGAGTTGATCCAACTTTGCCTTCCTAAAGTTCATTGTTTTTTTGGCCCCTCCAGAGATCCCCTTATTGAAGAACAAGTTATAATGTATTATATTATGGTCACTATTTCCTAGGTATCCTTCTACTTGCACATTAGTTACTCTGTCAGGTCTGTTAAGTCCAGTAGGGCGCCCCCTCTGGCCGTGCCCTGCACCATTTGGGACAGATAATTGTCTTTCGCAATAGTCAGAAACCTGTTTCCTTTATGAGATTCACAGGTCTCAGTCTCCCAGTTTATATCAGGATAGTTAAAGTCCCCCATTATTATCACCTAGTTCTGATTTGCTGCCTTGTTTATTTGCCTCAGTAATTGATCTTCTGGCTCTTCCATTATGTTTGATGGCTTATAGCAAACCCCTACCAGAATTTTTTTTATTTTTATCTCCATATATTTCTACCCATAATGACTCCACATTATCGTTTCCGTCCCGTATATCCTCCCCCAGTGCGGCCTTCAGACTCGATTTCACATAAAGACAAACTCCTCCCCCTTTCCATTTTGTCCGATCCTTCCTGAATAGACTATAACCCTGTATGTTGACCACCAAGTCACAGCTATTGTCCAATCAAGTCTCTGTTATACACACTATGACATAATTCTCCTCAGACATTATTAACTCCTGTTCGTCAGTTTTATTGGACAGACTTCTGGCATTAGTCAACATGCAATTCAAAGGTGTTTTTTCTTCCAATGAGGCCTATCCCTATTAACTATTCTAACCCCTCCCTCCGCTCCACCCCCAGGTACATTAATAAGTCCCACCTCTTTATGTACACTATCTTCCCCCCTCTATGTTGTAGGTCCCCTCCTCCCCAGTCCCTAGTTTAAACACTCCTCCACCCTTCTAGCCATCTTCTACCCAAGCACAGCTGCACCCTCCCCATTGAGGTGCAGCCCGTCCATACGGTAGAGCCGGTATCCGACAGCAAAGTCTGCCCAGTTCTCCATGAACCCAAACCCCTCCTTCCTACACCAGCTTATGAGCCACTTGTTTACCTCCCTTATCTCCCGCTGCCTCTCTGGTGTGGCTCATGGTACAGGTAATATTTCAGAAAATATTACCTTGGAGGTCCTTGCCTTAAGCTTGCGGCCTAAGTCCCTGAAATCATTTTTAAGGACACTCCACCTACCTCTTACTTTGTCATTGGTGCCAATATGTACAATGACTGCTGGGTCCTCTCCAGCCCCACCCAGCAACTTGTCAACCTGATCCGTGATGTGCCGAACTTGAGCGCCAGGCAGACAACACACTGTTCGGCGATCCCGGTCTTTGTGACAGATCGCCCTGTCTGTCCTCCTAATAATTGAATCCCCCACTACCAGTACCTGTCTGGCCAGCCCTGCACTCCTCCCTCCCTCCTTACTGGAGCAGACACTTCCCTGGCGGTCAGAGGCAGAGCTGCAGTACTGCTAGCTTTGAAATGGCATCCCCCTCATCTGCCAACTGGGCAAACTTGTTGGGGTGTGCCAGATCAGGACTAGCCTCCCTGACACTTTTCCCTCTACCCTGTTTTCTAACTGTAACTCATCTAGATGCCTGACCTGCACGTCTGTCCCACTATCCTCCCCCACCTCTACCCCATAGAGTACTTGCTCAGTGAGCAGGAGACTCCTCTCCAAGTTGTCAGTGCATCTCAGTGTTGCCAGTTGCTCCTCTAGATCCAGGATCTGGGCTTCCAAATGAACAACTCGCACACATCTCACACAACTATATGCACCCTCAAACAGCTGTTCAAGGATTGCATACATCGTGCAAGATGTACACTGGACTGCCTTTTCCAACATGGAGGACATACTAGATATAGGGGATTGCAAAAATTTACAGTAAAAAAAAACAACAATCAAATATTTCAATTAAACTCCCTGAATTTAAAGTCCCTTAATTTTAAGTCCCTCTCGCTTTTATACTTACACTCACTTGTATACTTCACACAATGGCTGTCAGTGGATCTCAAGTGGTGCAGGAGACTTCGTGGTTCTCCAAACTTACCAAGGTATGGCTCTCTGGAGGTGGTGCATATGTTTAACTGTTTTGTAAGGAAGAAAAGAAAGGAACTACATGTGGCCATGCTCTTATATTATGAATACTCTTATATTATTAATATTCCTATATTCAAAATATATTAAATGGGTATTCCAGGCAAAACCTTTTTTTATCTATATCAACTGGCTCCGGAAAGTTAAACAGATTTGTAAATTACTTCTATTGAAAATTCTTAATACTTCCAATAGTTATTAGCTTCTGAAGTTTTCTGTCTAACTGCTCAATGATGATGTCACATCCCGGGAGCTGTGCATGATGGGACAATATCCCCATAGGAACTGCACAGCTCCCGGGACATGAGTCATCAGAGAGCAGTCAGACAGAAAACAACAACTCAACTTCAGAAGCTAATAACTATTGGAAGGATTAAGATTTTTTAATAGAAGTAATTTACAAATCTGTTTAACTTTCCGGAGCCAGTTGATATATAAAAAAAAGTTTTGGCCTGGAATACCCCTTTAAATATGGAAAATATTTTTAAAAAATTACTTAATAAAAAAAAAGCATTATCTGGATTTTAATTGGAGCCCATTCTTACAAAACTTGTATTGATGCAATCTTAACCTCTTAACCCCTTAACAATCACGGATGTAAATGTACGGCCTGATTTGGCGGTACTTCGTGCACCAGGACCTACATTTACATCCTGGGTATGACCGCGAGCATCGGAGCGGTGCTCTCGTCATACACAGCAGGTTTCGGCTGCTATCAGCAGCCGGGGACTTTCCGGTAATGGCCGACATCCGCAATCGCGCGGATATCCGCCATTAACCCCTCAGATGCCATGATCAGTTCAGATGATCGGATCGCAGAAGATAGATAGCCAGTAATACTGATCAGTGCTATGTCCTATGCATAGCACTGAACAGTATTAGCAATCAAAATTATTGCTATAGATAGTCCCCTATGGGGACATAAAAAGTGTTAAAAAAAAGTAGAAAAATGTAAAAAATTTAAAGTTTAAAAAAAAGTTAAAAGTCCCTTCCCCCCAATAAAAATGAAAATTGTCAGTTTTTCCCTTTTCACAAACATATTTGATATCGCCGGGTGCGTAAATGTCTGAACTATCAAAATATAATGTTAATTATCCCGCACGGTGAACAGCGTAAACATAAAAAATAAAAAAAAGTTCAAATATGCTGCTTTTTTGTCAAATTTTATTCCCACCAAAAATTAATTAAAAGTTTTATATATGCAAATGTGGTATCGATAAAAAGTACAGATGATGGCGCAAAAAGTGAGCCCTCATACCACCCTATATATGGAAAATTGAAAAAGTTATAGGTGGTCAAAATAGGGCGATTTTAGATTACTGATTTTGTACAAAAAGTTTGTTTTTTTCAAGCGGTACAAAAATATTTAAGTATCTAGCCATGGGTATCATTTTAATCGTATTGACCAACAGAATAAAGAACACATGTCATTTTTATTGTAAAGTGTTCAGTGTGAAAATGAAATGTGCAAAATTGTGGTTTTCTTTTAAATTTCCTCCTTAAAAAAATATTTTTTGGGGTTTGCCTTACATTTTATGGTAAATTTAGAGGTTTCATTACAGAGTACAATTTGTCACGCAAAAAACAAATATGGGTCTGTAGATAGAAATATAAAAGAGGTATGGATTTTAGAAGGTGAGAAGGAAAAAACAAAAATGCAAAAATAAAATTGGCCTGGTCCATAAGGTCAAAATGGGCTTGGTCCTTAAGGGGTTAAGGAACTGGTCCAGTTTGGCTTTAAGGACCAGACCAATTTTATTTTTGCATTTCAGTTTTTTTCTCCTCGCCTTCTAAAAATCATAACTCTTTTTTATATTTCCATCCACAGACCCATATGAGGGCTTTTTTTTTTGCATCCCCAATTGTACTTTGCAATGACATCACTTCTTTTACCATAAAATGTACGGCGCAACCAAACAAATATTATTTATGTGGGAAAATTGAAAAGAAAACCGCAATTTAGCAAATTTTGGAAGGTTTTGTTTTCACACTGTACACTTTACGGTGTACACTTTATGTTTTCTTTATTCTGTGGGTCAATACGATTAAAATGATACCCATGTTATATGCTTTTCTATAATTGTACCGCTTTAAAAAAAATTTAGTATGTTTGAAATTGCCCTATTTTGACCACCTATAACTTTCTCATTTTTTTGTATATGGGGATATTTTTGCATCATTATCTGTAGTTTTTAGCAGTACCCCATTTGCCTAGATTTAAATTTTTATACAATTTTGTATAAAATTTTTTGGGAATAAAATGTGACAAAAAAGCAGCAATTTGTGACTTTTTAAATTTTTTATGTTTATGCCGTTCACCATATGGGATAATTAACAATATATTTTAATAGTTCCAACTTGCACGCACGCGGCAATACCAAAAATGTTTATTAATTATTATTTTTAGGCTTTTTGGGGGGTAAAATGGGAAAAACGGACGTTTTACCTTTTTATTGAGGGAGGGGATTTTTCACATTTTTTTTAACTTTTTTATTTTAAATTTTTCTAACTGAGAGTAACAACCAGATGGGGATAGTAGATGAGTGTTCTTTTTGGGAGATCTTTGTAATCTTGTATTTAGTGCAATGATCTGCATATATATATATATATATATATATATATATATATATATATATATATATATGCATTACAGTCCTACTGAAGTGAATAGAGATTTCCACAACATACACTACTCATAGGGGGGCATTTTCATTGTTACTTTGGTAAGCCAGTTATGAAGTCATATTTTTTGTTTGTTTTAGTTTTACTTATGTGCTACCTATTTATCATACTATCACATAGTCACATAATTAGTCACATAGTTAGTATGGTTGAAAAAAGACATACGTCCATCAAGTTCAACAAGGGAATTGAAGGGAAGGGTGTTAGGGGATAAGGGGAAGGGATGTAGTTTTATAATTCTGCATAAGCATTAATGTTATTTTGTTCCAGGAATGTATCAAACCCTGTTTTAAAGCTATTAATTGTTCCCGCTGTGACCAGTTCCTGAGGTAGACTGTTCCATAAATTCACAGTTCTTATGGTAAAGAAGGCATGTCACCCCTTTAGACTAAACCTTTTCTTCTCCAGACGGAGGGAGTGTCCCCTCGTCCTTTGGGGGGGTTTAACCTGGAACAGTTTTTCTCCATATTTTTTGTATGGGCCATTTATATACTTAAATACGTTTATCATATCCCCCCTTAAACGTCTCTTCTCAAGACTAAACAATTGTAACTCCTTTAATCGCTCCTAATAGCTAAGATGTTCCATGCCCCATATTAGTTTGGTTGCGCGTCTCTGCACCCTTTCCAGCTCCACAGTGTCCCTTTTATGTACAGGCGACCAAAACTGAACAGCATATTCCAGGTGAGGCCGTACCAATGCTTTATAAAGGGGGAGTATTATGTCCCTGTCCCTTGAGTCCATGCCTCTTTTGATACATGACAATATCCTGCTGGCTTTGGAAGCAGCAGCCTGACATTGCATGCTATTCTGTAGTCTGTGATCTACAAGTACACCCAGATCCTTCTCTACCAGTGACTCTGCCAGTTTAATCCCCCCTAAGACATACGATGCATGCAGGTTATTAGTACCCAGATGCATAACTTTACATTTATCCACATTGAACCTCATTTGCCAAGTGGATGCCCAGACAGAACCTTGGGGTACACCACTAATTATCGGAGACCAATCAGAGTACGAATCATTGACCACCACTCTCTGGGCACGATCCATGAGCCAGTGTTCAATCCAGTTACAAACTAAAGTTTCCAAGCCCAAAGACCTGAACTTACCTGTCAGACGTCTGTGAGGGACAGTATCAAAGCTTTGGCAAAATCCAGAAACACTATATCCACAGCCATTCCTCTGTCAAGGCTTCTACTCACATCTTCATAAAAGCAAATTAGATTGGTTTGACAACTTCTATCCTTAGTAAACCCATGCTGGCTATCACTTATAATGCAATTATCCCCTATGTATTCCTGTATGTAATCCCGTATAAGTCCTTCAAACAATTTACCCACAATGCACATTAAACTTACCGGTCTATAATTGCCTGGCGAAGACCTGGAGCCCTTCTTGAAGATTGGTACCACATTCGCCTTGCGCCAGTCCCTTGGCACAATACCAGACACCAGTGAATCTCTAAATATCATGAACAAGGGTACAGATATTACTGAACTTACCTCTCTAAGAACTCATGGGTGTAGTCCATTCGGTCCTGGAGATTTGCTTACATTTACTTTACTTAACTTACCTTGTACCATCTCTACATTAAGCCAGTTCAGTACATTACATGATGTGTTACCAGCACTGACCTGTCCAATGTCAGCTCCTTCTTCCATAATATATACAGGACTAAAGAACCCATTCAGTAGCTCCGCCTTCACTTGATCGCCCGTGACAACCTCCCCATTATCATTATTAAGGGGTCCTACATGCTCTGTCGTTGTTTTTTTTGTATTTATATAGCTAAAAAATTTTTAGGATTAGCTTTGCTTTCTTTGGCCACCTGTCTCTCATTTAGAATTTTTGCTGTTTTTATTACATTTTTACAGATTTTATTAAGCTCCTTGTACTGCTTAAATGTTATCGCTGACCCATCAGATTTGAATTTTTTGAAGGCAATTTTTTTGTTGTTTATTGCTCTTTTAACATCATTTGTCAGCCATGTAGGATTTAGTTTTAATCGTTTATATTTGTTCCCCTTTGGTATATATTTAGCTGTATAGTTATTTAGAGTTGATTTAAAGATGTCCCATTTACCTTCTGTATCAGTATTTAACAACACCTCCCCCCAGTCTATGTCCTGTAGTGCAGCTCTCAGCACAGGGAAATTTGCCTTTTTAAAGTTATATGTTTTTGCCTTCCCTGCCTGTCTTTGTTTTCTACATTTTAAGTCAATAGTAACTATATTGTGGTCGCTATTACCAAGGTTTTCCCACACAGTTACATTACCAACCAGCTCTGCGTTGTTGGAAATTATCAGATCCAACAAGGCATCACTTCTTGTTGGTTCCTCCACAAACTGGCCCATAAAATTATCCTGCAATAAATTTAGGAATTTTCTCCCCTTTGTAGTTTTAGCCAACCCCCGGCCCCAATCTATATCTGGATAGTTAAAATCTCCCATTATTACCACTGTACCTGCCCGGGCGGCCCTCTCTATTTGTTTATGCAGCCGAACTTCTATCTCTTCAGTGATATTAGGGGGTCTGTAGATTACACCAAATACTATTTTTTCAGTATTTCCCTCCTTTTGTAATTCTACCCACAGTGATTCCACCTCCTCAGAATCATCACACACTATGGCATCGTTCACACTGACTTTCATACCACTTCTTACATACAGACAGACTCCACCACCTTTTCTGTTCATTCTATCCTTGCGAAACAATGTAAACCCCTGCAGATTGACAGCCCAGTCATGCGAGGAGTCCAGCCATGTCTCAGTGACCCCAACTATATCAATATGTTTCTCCAGTATCAAGGCCTCAAGCTCCCCCATTTTATTTGCTAGGCTTCTGGCATTTGTGAACATACACTTTACATTTCCATTAAGTTTTACACATATAGTCTCACTAATGGGATTTTCTGAGTTATTGGGGTTAATGTTATTATTTAAGTTATAAGGGCTAATTGTACTATTTAAGTTATTGGCGCTAATGGGATTTTTTGAGTTATTGGGTCTAACATTATTATTTAAGTTATTGGGGCTAATGGTATTTTTTAAGTTAATGGGGCTTATTGTAGTTATTGAGTTATTGGGGCTAATGGAATTTTTTTTAATTATTGGGGTTACAATTTTTCGGGCTACATTTATTTTTACGGCTGATAAATTTGGAGCACATAAGCAAATCAAAAAAAGTTGCAGCTGAGACTTATTTTAATTTGCTCACGTAGGGAAGATTTTAACTCCATGTCAGACCTGGAGTAGACTTGCTACTTTTTTAAAGGGGTTTGCGACTTTTGCACATCATAAATACCTGACCACTGCAAACTGAAAACTTAAATTTGCTTAGGTAAGGCTGTTTGTAACTTTCTGCTTACTCACAAAAATTGCACAAAAAAGTGCTTAGGCGCATGTGAGACTTTTTGTGTGACTTTTGTAAGCAAAAAAAAGCTCTAAATACCTTGATAAATGTCACCCAATGAGCTGTGGGTCAAAAGACAAAAGGGCACATTATCTGACACATAACCGAAGGGTAAATCCTTGTAATAATCAGAACCAATACTTCATAGGAAACGCAAATACAAAATACACAAAGTTAAAACATTGCTCAATAACTAGGTTTTATAAATTCATTTGGCAATATCTAAAATGATGACACATATTTCAGTCTCTAGTTTGGGGTAAAGCCAAGAGTACAGAACAAGGAATGCCTAACACTTAAGATTCTTATTTGTTCACATAGTTAAAATAGGGAAAACATACAACATTTACAGGGAGTCCTTGCACCATCTGTCATAATAAACTCATGTATCCACCAGACTCGAGGTTCTGTAAGGATAGCTGCGATTGTCGGTAATCTGGTTATCGAAGATATTAGAGGATAACGGTTTTTATAGCATACAGAAGGCAGAAAATGGAAATCTACTTCCTCTCCCAATCAATAGACAGCCTTATGGGAAGAAGGGGGCATTTGCTGGCTGATTCATTTACATGTGTTTTGCAGTTTAAATCTGTATTATGTTCCATTTAAAATCCAATAAAGCATCAGCCGTACAATTGTCGATGTAACTGCATTTGGTTGATACTCTGTAGATGTTTCTTTATTGTTTTTTAGATTGTGTTAGATGTTGCATTATGTTCTCATATTCTCTTCCTCTATGAAGGCAGAATAGATATATATGTGTACAGTAAATACAGAGCAGTTGGACGCTTGCCAATGGAAATAACATTTTAAAAAGTAGAAATAGTTTAGTTTAAATGTAAAAGAATGAAAGACTGCTGCAAAGTAAAAGGTATAAAAGCTCTCGCTCCGCGCTGATCCCATGCAGTAAATTCTTGATATCAGTGAAGTTGTTAGTCAGAAGCTCAGAAGGTCACCATAATAGCAGCTGACTTACAGCGCGACTGCTATTATCAAGGTAAGTTGCAATAAAAAAATCCTGCTTATGAATGAAGAATATACTCATGGACCAATCACAGAGCTCCAATTTTGCTAAATGGTTACAATTGGGCTTTGTTTACACATAACAAATTGCAAATACTTGAGCAATTGCTTTGGTGGTCACTTAAAGGGGTAGTCCAGTGGTGAAAAACTTATCCCCTATCCTAAGGATAGGGGATAAGTTTGAGATCGCGGGGGGTCCGACCTCTGGGGTCCCATGCGATCTCTCTGTACGGGGGCCAGGCTCTCCGCCGAGATAGCGGGTGTCGACCCCCGCACGAGGCGGCGGCCGACACGCCCCCTCAATACATCTCAATGGCAGAGCCGGAGATTGCCGAAGGCAGCGCTTCGGCTCTGCCATAGAGTTGTATTGAGGGGGCGTGTCGGCCGCCGCTTCGTGCGGAGGTCGACACGCCCCCTTCCCGCGGGCTGTCGGGGCTCCGTACAGGAGATCGCGGGGGGCCCCAGGGGTCGGACCCCCCGCGATCTGCAACTTATCCCCTATCCTTAAGATAGGGGATAAGTTGTAAACCACTGAATCACCACTGGACTACTCCTTTAATGCTTTTAGAAGATTGTCCTTAATTTCGATAGGTTAGATAGAATTAGCATTTACCTGACTCCCTTTGCTTATTTATAAAGTAGATTTATGCAATGCTGGGGCCTCCAAAGAGAAAGATATTCCTTGTACCCAATATTAGTTCCAGGCAATGGAGGTTCTTAACCCCTTAAGGACGCAGCCCTTTTTCACCTTAAGGACTGAGCCCTTTTTTGCAATTCTGACCACCGTCGCTTAACGAATTTATAACGCGAAAACGCTTTTACCGAATATTCTGATTCTGAGATTGTTTTTTCGCGACATATTCTACTTTATTTTGGTGCTAAATTTTCGGCGTTACTTGCATCTTTTCTTGGTGAAAAATCCCAAAATTTCATGACAATTTTGAAAGTTTTGCATTTTTCTACCTTTGAAGCTCTCTACTTGTAAGGAATATGAATATTCACAATAAATTTTATTTTTATTCACAAATACAATATGTCCACTTTATGTTGGCTTCATAAAAAGGACATATTTTTACTTTTTAAAAAAAATTAGAGGGCTTCAAAGTAGAGCAGCAATTTTCCAAAATTCATGAAAATTGATAAGTCTGAAGGGACAGATGTTACAGAACTACAACTCCCAGCATGCCTGGGCAGTCCAGGCATTCTGAGAGTTGTAGTTTGGCAACATCTGGAGGGCTACCGTTTGGGCACCACTGTAACAGTGGTCACCAAACTGTGACCCTCCAGATGTGTCAAAACTACAACTCCCAGCATGCCCAGATTCCCTACCTGAGCCGTGATCTCCGGTGGATGTCTGCGATGATCGCCGGGCCCCACGCCTCTAGTCCTCAGGTAAAGGCCTCCATCTTCTCCCCCCATTCTGCCTGACATCCAGGGGTGGGCAGAACGGGGGTTTCCATGGCAACCCCCGGGTCCTGCGCTGCCATTGGTCAGAACTCAGTTCTGACTAATGGCAGGGGATAGGAGGAGATCACAGCACTGCGACCTCACTCCTATCCCTTAGGCTGATCGGGGCTGTCACTGACAACTCCGATCATCCCTATTTTCCGGGTGATCGGGTCACCAGAGACCCGATCTGCCCGGAATTGGTGAAAATCGCATGTCTGAATTGACATGCGATTTTCTACGATCGCCGACATCCTACAGCAAGTTCTGAGGGGATTTTTCATTTGTGCAAAACTTTTTAAAGTTTGTGCGCCATTTTGATAAATTTGGCGCACATAAGCTGAAAACACAGCAAAAAAAAAAAAGGCTTTTATGTGGCTACACACAGACACATATTGATAAATCTCCCCCATAGAGATCTGTCTCAATAATATATTTATACCCAGGACTGTATCTATAACAAGTGGGCATCCTCTATGTCTAGTGGAAAGAAGGTTTCTACACCAACACAGACGGGGGTTCTTTACTGTAAGAGCAATGAAATTATGGAATTTCTGCCAGAAGAGGTCATCATGGTGAACTCAATAAGAGAGTTTAAAAGGGGCCTGGACTTGTTTCTGACGAGTAATTGTGGTGTCCTGGTACTGTATTTCATACTGTACCTTGTGTGCTGCGTCCCCAAAGTCAGAGTTCCTTGGTACCATTGGGGTCCACTTGCTGAGATAACCCCTAGTCACCTCTTCGTTCTTGAATTTTATGTGTTACGTGTATATAATTAGTGGAATGTATTGATCTATATAATGTCTGCAGGACCTTAGGTCACATGACTAATGTTTCTACTGTTATGGTATGCTAAAGGACCTTCCAGGTCACGTGAGTAGTCACATGTTCTACCATAATTCTTTGTGTAAAGGACTGACAGTTGGGATGAACCAATCAGCTCAAGGCCAGCCCCTGCCCATATAAGGGAGCTGCCAGCCAATTCTTGCTCTCTTGCTCCTGAGCTGCAAAACAAGCAGCATCTCTTGGGTTCCTTACTATCAGAGAGAGGAGATCCGTGCAACTTACAAGACAAAACCAGGCCTGAAGCCTAACAATCCCGCAACTTACTAACCGTGAGTTACTAAATCAAATCCCCGCTAAAGCTTGCGTGACTGCTGGACCTAAAACCAATCCCCTAAATCCAGCGGAACAGCGTAAATCAATCTTCAGAGCTTATACTCACAAGGTCCCAACCAACTGTCAGGATCCTCATAGACTGTTCATATGTAAAGACTGTTCCTGTTTTACCTCTACATAAAATCTGCAGTAAAGTTTTCTACAGTTTTCTGAATCTCCGGTTGTGGACAATCATTTAATCCTCCCTATGGTTCTTGGGACGGGTGACGATAGGACAAGTATATATTGAGGAGCCCTCACCCTGGCGTCACGGCAGTTAAGGGTTAAACCAGCACCCTTTCATCACTGCACAGCTACACCCCATATACCCCATACCCCCACAAGCTTACCACATAGCAATATTATAGTTTATGGATATTAAAGGAGTAGAGCAGTGAAACATAACTTATCCCCTATCCAAAGGACAGGGAATAAGTTATAGATCGTGGGGTGTCCGACCGCTGGGACCCCCAGTTATATCCTGAACAGACCCCAGCAGTCTGCTGGAAGCGGCCGTTCTGATCCCCGCAGGAAGCTGCGGCCGACACGCCCCCTCCATGTATCTCTTTGGGATACATGGAGTGACGTGTCGGCCGCCGCAATGTGTAAGGGTCAGCTTTCCCCCTTTCGACAGACTATTGGGGCTCCATTCAGGAGATCGCAGGGGGTCCCAGCAGTCAGACCCCCCGCGATCTATAACTTGTTTCCAATCCTTTGGATAGGGGATAAGTTATGATTTGCTACAGAACCCTTTAAATTTATAGGGACAGAATGTTGATCCAGGGATTTGATCTGATGCCACATTTGGAGTCGGGAAGAAGTTTTGCCCCCAATATGGGGCAATTGGTATCAGCCCTGTATGTTTTTTTTTTTTTTGCCTTCTTCTGGATCAACACAGTAAGGATATAGGTTGAACTTGATGGACTCTTGTCTTTTTTCCACCTAATAAACTATGTCATTTATCTGCTTCTTTGGTTTCCATTAAACTTATGAAAAGTTTGCTCTAGTTTAGATTCAAGCCAGTGACTACCAGATGTTGTGTCACTTGTACTGTGGAGAAAATGACAGAGAATTTTCCAACATAGCCAATCCTCTAACCCAATGAGGTCGGTACTACTGTCTAAATTAGTGTCTGCCAATCCAGTGTGCCTCCAACTGTTGCAAAACTACAACTCCCAGCATGCTGGAGGGGGCACAATGGATAGAAAACACTGGTCTTAGGGCAGATTCTCACCTTCTTTATGAAATGTCCACAGTTATTATTCTGCCGCACATCCCCGGTGTGCACTGGAGTGCGATCACATAGATTCGCCGAGCAGCCAGGGAGGGACAGTGTTGTGATTTGGAAATCTGTGTTTATTAACGCATGACTTTATAATCTCAGTTCTGCTTCAGTGGCAATGCAAGACATTCACTCCGATCCCTTGTTTGCTCATAGCCCTGCTTATTGCACTTTGACTTTGTCCTTTCTTATTCTTAGTGGCTGTGCAGCCATGCCTTAGTGTGGAGAAGTCAGATAACACTGTGTATTTTCTCTCTCTAGAGAAGAAGAGGACGGGAAAGTTTCAACCTCTAAGGAAGCTCTTTGGTAAGAAGAAAAAGAAAAACTCCTCACTTCATTTTCAAGAAGGCAAACTTAAGCCAAGCCGGTCTATCGGGAGTGTGTGCAGTAACCCAGCGTCGGCGTTGGCTTCTGATGAAGAAGCATGCGATGATTTGAGGTTAGCAACAGCTTATGCTTTTATTTATTTACATAGGGCTGTTGTATAGTCATGATTTTAGTTTGATAAATTATGTGATACGGGCTGCAGGTGTTACTGAGCAAAGATCCATTATTCATAGACCTGTGACTCATGACGGGCCAGTAAGACAGGTCTGTGTGATAGCTACAATAGAGGTGCAAGGAACAACACTCCTATCGAGGTGTCTGATGATGGAATATAACATTTTGTAGGGATATACTGACCGACAGCAATAGAGGTCGTATGATGGAGAATAAAGAGGTAACACCTTAGATTCCAAAATTGTCAATTCTCAATGACGGACCCATTTTCAGCCTTGAGGATGTAGTGATTTTTCAATTATTTTTAATGGTAACTTTCCTTCAACTTCTTTATGGAATCAGTCATGTTTGTAATGTATTCTATGACTTTCATAATTTATTTTTTTTTGGGGGGGGGGGGGGGGGGACAATTCTGCCATTGTCCGTTGAGTTTTGTTTTTAAGCTGTGCTTTAAAGTAAGAGGGCACAATTCCCTTACTCTTTCATCTACATCTTGACTCCCCTACAGTACCTCGCTGCATTATACCACCCAGTACCATCCCTAGCTGATCATTGGTCCACCCTCTTTGACCTGTCATCAAGCATATTTGTCATTTCTCCTGGTCTGATACAAACATATCCGGATATTTATTCATGGATCCAGTGCTCCACTGGAGTTTGAGGGTTTCCCCATGTGTGTACATGATAGTTTTGGTATATTTTTTTGCACCTTTAGTTATTTCTTATTAGAGGTTGTTTTACTTATCTATTATTATTAGTACGTCACAAAAATATGTTTAAGGGTGCACTCACATCATGCCGCATCCCTGCCTTACCCATGCCACACCCCATTCATTTGAATGAGCCGGTCAGAGTTAGCTAGTGACTACGGTCGGCTCCTTTTTGGTCCATATCTGGTTTTGTTGCCGGACAAAAACAGCGGCAGACCACATTTTCAGTCCAGTAACAAAACCGGATACGGTCCAAAATTGAGCCGACCCAAGTCACTAGCTGTACGGCTCATACAAATGAATGGGGTGTGGCATGGGTCCAGTGGGGATATGGCAGTGGCCGGTTTTCAAATTCTCCCACCGGATCCCAAAAGGTCATGTGAATAACTTATTATTGTGTTGCTGCAGTCATTAAGGCTGTATTTGCAGGGCGAGCCATAGTTTTTATTGGTACTGCTTGTCTTTTTGATCGCTTTGTCTTTTTGATCGCCTTTTATTCCTTTTTTTTTTTTTTTTTAAGGGGTTTGGATGGCAGTGTTTATAAGATTTGATTTTTATAATGACAATTGTGGTTCAGTATAAAGAATCGGGGGCAGGAATAAATCAAAAAGAAAATCACTGCAATCGGATCTCAGCGTCTAGTGTAACAAAAATCAAAATAACTAGAAAAACAGTAAAACTTACAGTATATTTTGATCATATAAAACATGTATAGTAGTATTTTTACATGATTTGATTTAACGTTATGTTTGTGTTTTTCCAGTGATTTTAAATAGAAAGTGTGAATCTGTTAGTACAGTAAGGAGAATGGTTTTACCTTTTCACAAATCCTGATGAATGAAATTAGTTTACACATAATGTAACATTAGGTTTGGTTTCACTTTAAACTCATACAGGCACATTTGTGTAGTCATAGAAACCATGCAGCTGGAAATGCACAGCACATGAATTTTGGCGTAGATGTGCAAAATTTTCCATGTGCTTTTCCATTGTGGAAGCACCGAAAATGACAAGTTTATCATTTCATTTTAGGTGCAACATACCCAGGATTTGTGGCAAAAAAATGGTAAACTTTTTATTTCTGCCTCATATACTGTTTTAATTTGCATAGCCACTCCCCTTTTTGGGTTAGGTTTTTTACCTGCTGGGTTTAAAAGGCAAATGCCCTTTTTTTATTCCCCTAATGCAGTGTTTCTCAACCAAGGTGCCTCCAGCTGCTGCAAAACTACAACTCCCAGCATGCCGACACAGCCAAAGGACTGCCTGGGCATGCTGGGAGTTGTAGTTTTGCAATTGCACTGCCCTAATGTGTTCATTTTAATATATAGATTTGTATGGATGTCCTGATACCAGCTATGTATAGTTTTATTTATTTTTTGTTCTTTTCAATGATAAAGTATTAAACACGTCAATATTTTTCTCACTAAGTATATTTCAAAGATATATTGACAGGATTTTTTTTTACCAGATGTTGGTAACAACTCAAGTAATCCATACATACAAAGAAACCAATACAAATAAGCTCAGAAATCAAGCTATGTGTAATAATGTGAAATGACACAGGGAAAAAGTATTGAAAAAGTATAACTGATATTTATTTAATACTTTATACAAAAGCCTTTGTTGGTAATGGCAGCTTCAAGATACCTCCTGTATGGAGAAACTAGTCACATGCATTTCTCTGGTCCCTGGTGTGATTTTGGCCCATTCTTCCATACCAGCAGTCTTCAAATCTTGAAGGTTCTGTGGGTCTCTTCTATGAATCATGATTTTCAGTTCTTTCCATAGATTTTCAAGGGATTTAAAACAGGTGATTGGCTGGACCATTCTAGCATTTTTTATTTTCTTTGAAACCATTTAAGAGTTTCCTTGGCTGTGTGTTTGGGATCATTGTCTTGCTGTAATGTCCACCCTCATTTCATCTTCTTAATCCTCTTAGATGGCAGCAGATTTGTGTCAAGAATGTCTCTATAAATTGTCCATTCATCCTTCCTTCAAGTATGTGAGGTTTGCCAGTACCATTTGCTGAAAAGAAGCCCCACACCATGATGTCCCCACCTCCAACCTTCACTGTTGGTATGGTGTGCAGTGCCATTTCTCATCCAAGCATGGTGTGTATTCTGGCATCCAAACAGTTCCATTTTGCTCTTATCTGACCACACTATATTCTCCCAGTATTTCTTTTTTGCCTACAAATCCCAGAATTCCATTTTCCTCCCTCCCACACATCAGCCACCCTACCCATTGAAACATAAACGAGCTGCATCCATTCAGAGACCTGTGGTTTTCAATCAGGGTGCCTACAGCTGTGGCATTAGTTGCAGATTGATCCTTCTCCCACCAAGCAATCGCTCCACCCATTGAAGCAGACAGGCTCCCTGTCATCAGCTGACTAGCGAGTCAGGTTTCGGCCGCATTGCAACCTGGGAAAATCTGAGACAACAGTCATTTTGTATGCTGTTAAAAATAAATATTGGGGTGAAAATCACAAAAGAATTGTGAGAAAACCGTCACACACAGGTACAGACACTATATTATGAACTACACTAACTTAACAGCCCCTGTAGCATAGTCAAATAAAAAAAATCCTGGAATACCCCTTTAAATGAGCTTCAACATGCTTTTCATCCAGCAATAAAGTGTTGCGCGGTAAGCAGGCATACAGGCCATGACGGTGGAGTGCATTACTTTCTGTTTTCTTTCAGACAACAATACCTGCTAACTGTAACCAATGCAATTGTTATGCTTTACAACAACTAGGTTGTGATGTCCTGAGGCACCTCTTTTACCTATCATGAAATGTGTCTTATGTGACAACTTGGCAATGAGACCTTTTTGTAGGCCATTAGTTGAGACTCAACCAGCTGATTCATTTGCACTGAAAATGAACTGGATTGCTACTGGCATATTTAAGCTCTTGTCTTGGCTTTCCATGCCTTTTTGCACCTCCCTTTCTTCATGTGTTTAATACATTTTTCCTGTGTCATTTCACACTATAATACATACCATAATTTCTGAGCTTCTTTGATTTTGTTTCTTTGAATGTATGGATTACTTCGGTTGCTACCAACATCTTGTGAAATTTAATGTCAAGAGCACCTTTGGAAATATATTTAGTGAGAAAAATGGTGACATGTTCAATACTTATTTAACCTGCTGTATACTTATTGCAGTGTAATATGCATCTTATCTTGTTTTACCCCTGTTTAGGCCTAGTAGGCTTATATACATGGTTTTAGACTAAGTGTGGCCCTGGGCAAAAATGGGGCCCCAAGATTGCGTGACCAAAGATCACTATGTTGCGCCCCCTGAATTGTGCTGCATCTCGGCTAATGCGAGTAAATGAGATTGCGCTGCAAACCACAAATGGCTGTGACTACAACATGAGAAACGTAATAATTCCATCCAGGATGAATTTGATGCTGTGGTAATTTGGGGTCGCAATGTGACCCCATTTAGTGCAGATCAGCTTCCCCCTTTGCAAGAGCGAAGTGCACTGACAGCTGTGGAGCAACAGTAACTTGTAAGGGCACACGTAGAGAAATCCAGCACAAAACGGCATCATAAAATGGATGGTCAGAGAAAACCACAGAGTCACAGAAAGCCATACATTTTATGATGCTGTTTTAAGGGTTTAATAAACCACCTAAATAGCAAAAAATGATTTGTGCTGGATTTCTCTACGTGTGACCACATTTACTTACATTAGCTGAGATTCAGCACGGTTCAAGGAGAATCAACCCATTTTTGCCATGTAGCCCTAACCTTATATTGTAACCTTGTTCTCTATACAGTAATAGTCACCACATACAGATAAACAGTGATCTCAATGCTACCTATCAGTAATAGCGCCCACATATACTATAAGGCTAAGTTCACAGACAGAATGTCCACATGGAGAATCTCCATGCAGATATTCCGCAAACTGCAGGACACCAACATAATATGCCGCCACTAGGACTGCACAGGAATGCAGCATCTCATAGACAGCCATGCATTCTGTGCGGACACAGAAAATGGAATTTCCGTGCCGGAAACACCTGCGGATCCGCCGGTGACCCGACCCATTTTGTGTCTCCAGCTGTTGCCACCCCACTTCCCCAGCCTCACCTGCCCCTGGCCTGCTAAAAATGTTCCGAAGGCTGGGGCAGTGGACTACCCCTTTAAGTACGCAGCATAGTTCCCCCCCCCCCTTAATAAGTTGGCAGCACAGTTCCCCCCACATTAGGTTGGCAGTATAGTTCCCCCCCACATTAGTTTGGCAATATAGTTCCCCCACATTAGTTTGGCAGTATAGTTCCCCCACATTAGGCTGGCAGTATGTTCCCCCACATTAGTCTGGCAGTATGTCCCCCCCATTAGGTTGGCAGCATAGTTCCCCCCCACATTAGGTTGGCAGTATGTTCCCCCACATTAGGTTGGCAGAATAGTTCCCCCACATTAGGCTGGCAGTATGTTCCCCCCACATTAGGTTGGCAGAATAGTTCCCCCACATTAGGCTGGCAGTATGTTCCCCCACATTAGGTTGGCAGTATAGTTCCCCCACATTAGGTGGGCAGTATAGTTCCCCCCACATTAGGTGGGGCAGTATAGTTCCCCCCACATTAGGTTGGCAGTATAGTTCCCCCCACATTAGGTTGGCAGTATATTCCCCCACATTAGGTTGGCAGAATAGTTCCCCCACATTAGGCTGGCAGTATGTTCCCCCCCCCATTAGGTTGAATCTCCATGCAGATATTCCGCAAACTGCAGGACACCGACATAATATGCCGCCACTAGGACTGCACAGGAATGCAGCATCTCATAGACAGCCAGCCATGCATTCTGTGCAGACACAGAAAATGGAATTTCCGTGCCAGAAACACCTGTGGATCCGCCGGTGACCCGACCCATTTTGTGCCTCCAGCTGTTGCCACCCCCCTTCCCGAGCCTCACCCGCCCCTGGCCTGCTGAAAATGTTCCGAAGGCTGGGGCAGTGGACTACCCCTTTGAGTACGCAGCATAGTTCCCCCCCCCATGTTAAGTTGGCAGCACAGTTCCCCCCCACATTAGTTTGGCAGTATAGTTCCCCCCCACATTAGTTTGGCAGTATAGTTCCCCCACATTTGGTTGGCAGTATGTTCCCCCACATTAGGTTTGCAGTATAGTTCCCCCCACATTAGGTTGGCAGTATAGTTCTCCCCACATTAGGTTGGCAGTATAGTCCCCCACATTAGGTTGGCAGAATAATTCCCTCACATTAGGCTGGCAGTATGTCCCCCCCATTAGGTTGGCAGTATAGTTCCCCCCACATTAGGTTGGCAGTATGTTCCCCCACATTAGGTTGGCAGAATAGTTCCCCCACATTAGGCTGGCAGTATGTTCCCCCACATTAGGTTGGCAGAATAGTTCCCCCACATTAGGCTGGCAGTATGTTCCCCCACATTAGGTTGGCAGTATAGTTCCCCCACATTAGGTGGTCAGTATAGTTCCCCCCACATTAGGTTGGCAGTATAGTTCCCCCACATTAGGTTGGCAGTATAGTTCCCCCCACATTAGGTTGGCAGTATAGTTCCCCCCACATTAGGTTGGCAGTATAGTTCCCCCCACATTAGGTTGGCAGTATGTTCCGCCACATTAGGTTGGCAGAATAGTTCCCCCACATTAGGCTGGCAGTATGTTCCCCCCATTAGGTTGGCAGTATAGTTCCCCACACATTAGGTTGGCAGTATGTTCCCCCACATTAGGTTGGCAGAATAGTTCCCCCACATTAGGCTGGCAGTATGTTCCCCAACATTAGGCTGGCAGTATGTTCCCCCACATTAGGCTGGCAGTATGTTCCCCCACATTAGGCTGGCAGTATGTTCCCCCACATTAGGTTGGCAGAATAGTTCCCCCACATTAGGCTGGCAGTATGTTCCCCCACATTAGGCTGGCAGTATGTTCCCCCAAAGACATACAGCCTACAACCATATACAGTGTAAGGCTGGAGGCTGTATGTCTATGTATTGCCCTGCTTCAGTGCTCCGACCACCGCTCCTCCTGGCTTATAGGCCATAGCAATAGGTCCCGGGACTGGAGGAGCAGTGGTTGGAGCACTGAAGATGACGTGCCACTGGTAACTTACCATGCTGGCCAGCGGGCGTCCTCCTGCTCGATGCTACGCGCCTCCATTCCTATGTCAGTGACGCCCCGGCGTGTGCTATCTCCTGGCGGCCCCTGCGGTTTTAAAGTTAATGCAGGGCCGCAGAGAGTTAATGGGGGCAACCTTGTGTCCCGAAAAGATTTTTTGGGACATAGGGATGTCCTTAATAGTGATGGGGGAAATTAATCTGGGGGGGCAATTGCCTCGTTGCCGCCCCCCCCCCCCCCCCCCCCCCCCGATCTACCACTGATACTTACACTACCAATACTGCCAGGGCCATTTTTGCAACCCTAGCCAAAAGCTAATTTTGCCACCCCTTCACTCCGCCCTTTGATACACCCCACCTTACTACTGGGGTGACACACTGTAACAAGCCCCCTTCACATGTAATTAGCATACTACTGGGGTGACACACTGTAACAAACCTTCTCCTCATGTAATCTCCTTACTACTGGGGTGACACACTGTAACAAACCTTCTCCACATGTAATCTCATTACTACTGGGGTGACACACTGTAACAAACCTCCTCCTCATGTAATCACCTTACTACTGGGGTGACACACTGTATTAAGCCCCCTTCACATGTAATTAGCGTACTACTGGGGTGACACACTGTAACAAACCTCCTCCTCATGTAATCACCTTACTACTGAGGTGACACACTGTAACAAACCTCATACACACATCATACATACACATAAATCTATCATGCACACATAATACATATACACACATCACACAAAATCACACACATACATATACAATGCACATCCCCAGCCCAAAGCCTCGCCTTACTCCCAGGAGATGAATGCTGGAGATCGGGTTGGCTGAGGCTGCCTTGCTTCTGCGCCAGGGTCACGTCAGTAGGAGCTCCCAGCAGCCCCTGGCCTCCTCAGCCCTGCAGGGCCACACATAGTAGAAGGAAAAATATAAAGTGCTGGCAGCGATCGCCCGGGCCCCCGAGCAGTGGAGTGCAAGCAGGATGTGAGGGGGATTTACTAGTGGAGCGCTGCCCGCCGCGTTCCTCCGAGCGTGGTGACGTCTGATAAGTGGAGCGCAAGCAGCGCTCCTCCAGAATACTCAGGACAGGGGGAGGAGTGTTAGTGCCTCAGGCCCTGAATACTGCATTTTGCACAAATTCACGGTAAAATCGCGGCAAAAACGCAGTGATTTTACCGTGATTTTGCGCAAAATGGAGTATTGTTAGTAATGCCCTAAAGCTTTTCAGGGGCAACTGCCTAGGATGCCCCGCCCTAAAGCCGGCCCTGCCTGGGGGCCATTGGTAGGGTTGGTGTGCAGATGGACAGGGCCAGATTAAGGCTGCCTGGAAGACGGAGCACTTCATTATGATTGGGCCCCCCGACAGTTCCCCCACATTAGGTGCAGTATAGTTCCCCCACATTAGGTGCAGTATAGTTCCCCCGCATTAGGTGCAGTATAGTTCCCCCGCATTAGGTGCAGTATAGTTCCCCCGCATTAGGTTGTAGTTCCCCACATTAGGTGCAGGATAAGTCCCCAAACATTAGGGGTGCAGTACAGTTCCCTCCACATTAGAGGTGCAGTACAGTTCCCCCCCCCCCCCATTAGGGGTACAGTACAGTTCCCCCCCATTAGGGGTGCAGTACAGTCCCCCCCCCATTAGGGGTGCAGTACAGTCCCCCCCCCCCCATTAGGGGTACAGTACAGTTCCCCACCATTAGGGGTGCAGTACAGTTCCCCCCATTAGGTGTAGTACAGTTCCCCCCATTAGGTGCAGTACAGTTACCTCCATTAGGTGCAGTACAGTTCCCCCCCATTAGGTGCAGTACAGTTCCCCCACATTAGGTGCAGTATAGTCCCCCACATTAGGTGCAGTATAGTTCCCCCCACATTACGTTCAGTACAGTTCCCCCACATTACGTGCAGTATAGTTCCACACATTAGGTGCAGTATAGCTCCCCACATTAGGTGCAGTATAGCTCCCCACATTAGGTGCAGTATAGTTCCCCACATTAGGTGCAGTATAGTTCTCCACATTAGGTGAAGCACAGTTTCCCCACAGACATACGTCCTTCAGCCATATACAGTGTATGGCTGGAGACTATATGCCTGTTTACTGCCCCACTTCAGTGTTCCGACCACCACTCCTCCGGTCCGGGGTCACGATCTACTGCTATGGGCTATGGGCCATAGTAGTAGGTCCCGGGACCAGAGAGGAGCGGTGGTCGGAACACTGAAGATGATATGCTGGTGAGTGGTGACTTACCATGCGCGCGTCCTCCTCACTGCTCCAATCCGCTCTGCTCTTCTATAGGCGCACGTACGGGAGATCAGTGATGTCCCTGCGTACGCTACCTCCCAGCGGCCCCTGCATTTTTAAAGTTAATGCGGGGCTGCAGATAGGTAACCGGGGCATCCTTGTGTCCTGAAGCGCCAATGATAATCCAGCCCTGCTGACGGAGTGACAATGGAAATTAATATTGACTGCTAATGAAATTATCAAAAGTAACCTGAAACCCATCTCTTACGAAAAGTCTGCAACCTACAATAACTCTGTTACCTCTGTACTACCATATGAGCAGTTTTTTTTTCCCTTTTCCCCCCTTGCAGATTGAAACCCCTTATGGACAGGGTCCTCCCTTCTTACCAGTATGTCAGTCATTTATTTTATGTTTATCATACTTGTTTTTGTCTCATGTTATATAGTTAAATCCATTATCATATGAACAAAGTCCTGGACTTAATGGCATTTAGAGAAAGAATGATAAAAGAGACTGCTGACCAAAGTGAGACCCTCATCTCATTATGACACCCTAGTAATTGCAGCATTGCATTGTAAAGTCATTTACGTCTTGCTAAGCATATCCCTATATACATTACTGCTGACACTGCTTGTCTGCGATTTTGTGCTTGCAGCATTTTCATTACAGTCACAGCTGTAAAGCACTTGCCTTTACATTCTTATAATATTTGGAAATATAGACCAAATCCATTATATTTTGCACTATGAAAATACATCAGCAAAATAACTTTAAATCAGAAAATGGGTACCAGGGAGAAAAACAATGTGATTTTTTTTTTAAAAATATACCCTTGAGTTAAAAAACACATTTTAATTTCAAGCTATAGTACAAAAATGAAATAATAGTAAAATAATAATGATGTGATTCAGTGCTCTTGATCTGTTCTTACAAATACATATATTCTGGTATTAGTTGTATGCATCTATATAATGTCATATTATACACTTACATTTAGGGGATTATATGAAGTGTGTAGCCAGAGATAACTGATCTAAAGGATTTTATGATTCCTTATGATAAGACTTAATATGTATCTAAATGTCTTTATTTCTTTATCTGATTGGTTACATCATCATAAACAACCCCTTGAGCCTGATCCCCCTTTAATATTGCATATGGGCAATCTTTATGGTCGTGAGACATCCCCTTTAAACAATACCAGGGCCCCTATCCATGGTGCTGAAAGATTTGGAATAAAACATTCTCAATAGCCAGTCCATGTATTCTAAAGGGATCCATTTAAAAAAATGAAATGGGATTTCCTTCCAAACGTGATACTGCTGTATTTAGATAATGTTTGGTTTATTGTCTTTGGTTTTTCTGTAACACATTTCACAGCACTGTACAGTGGTCCCTCAAGTTACAATATTAATTGGTTCCAGGACGACCATTGTATGTTGAAACCATTGTATGTTGAGACCAGAACTCTATGGAAACCTGGTAATTGGTTCTAAAGGCACCAAAATGTCATCCAAAAATAGGAAAAAGTGAGAATTCAAGAAAAATAAGTAGATAACTAATACAGATAAAGAAAATCCTTACATATAAAAGTAAGAAAGATCTGCTCGGAGCTGTAAATCACTGTCTATGTCAGTGTTTCCCAAGCATGGAGCCTCCAGCTGTTGCAAAACTACAACTCCCGGCATGCTGGGAGTTGTAGTTTTGCAACATCTCGGGGCACAATGCTTGGGAAACACTGGTCTATGTAGAGGACAGGAGTTTCTTCGGGGTCCTGTACAGTACACGCAGTGTCCTAAAAAAGTAACATGGAGTCGCCCTCACCTGGTGTCCAAAGGAGCAGGTAACCCTGGTACAGGTAAAGTGTACAGAACATGTAATACCTCCCTGTACTGTAGGAGCGCTACCAGACATCAGTCAGTGCATACGCTTCAGTAATACAGGGGTTTTACCAGTAAAATGCCCATTCTGATTGGTCAGTTCTTCCAGCCATTGGCATGTCTATCACAAAATTGCATGGAAGTTGTAGTTTTACCACAGCTTAAAAGAAACTAAACACAATTACCCCAGGGCGCATTGCCTGGGGTACAGATATCCCTATATTGTTGGATTACCTAAAACTTAACTTTTATTGAACGATTATAAAATGGAAAATAAAAAATAGGAATAGTGCTCAGAGTGAGTTAAAATTAAATGTCCTATATGCCTATCCTCTCATGTAATCAGGTGGAACAACCACTTTCTATATCTGATAATGATGGGAGATCTGTATTAGGTCCCACATGTATTTGCATATGATAACATGCTCTAAAAACAACAGTATGTGCCCCCTCTACATGTTTCGGTGAATCATCACCGTCCTCAGGAGATATATGGTAACAGCTCATACGGATCTCCCATCATTATCAGATATAGAAAGTGGTTGTTCCACCTGATTACATGAGAGGATAGGCATATAGGACATGTAATTTTAACTCACTCTGAGCACCATTCCTATTTTTTCTTTTCCATTTTATAATAGTTCAATAAAAGTTAAGTTTTATGTAATCCAACAATATAGGGATATCTGTACCCCAGGCAATGCCCCCTGGGGTGATTGTGTTTAGTAGTATATCAGATGCCGGATTGCCTTTGGGGGCAATTGCCGTTAGCTTAAAAGCCACAGGCTGGGGAACACTGCTTTACAGGGTGGTGAGTATAATTGCAGACTCCCCTTTCCATTCTACCATTAACCCTGTTAAATCATGAAAAGGAGATGGGGACAGACAAGTATCATGTACTTTTGTCTCCGATGGTATTAGGTATGATGGTTTTTACTGGAAAGGGGGAGGGAGGAGTTTCTCCCCTGCACATATTCCCATATATTGGCTATATACACCAAGCAGCCAAGTGTTACTACAATTTACAAAGACTTTACAAAGTCATTTAAATTGCTTTGATCAGTCAGTGTCTGGATACTGAGACCCCCACTGATTGCTAGACCCAGTGGAAAAAGGCCTCAGCTGGGTGCTTTTCTCTCTGTTTCTCTCCTAGCTGCAGGAGACGAGCTCCAGATACTTTGTATAGAATCTATCTCCTGCACAGAGGGGAGAGGAGCACTTAGCTGAGCACTTCTCCCCACTCATTAGCAGTAATGGTGGTTTCCATACCAAGAGCTTGACCGATCAAAACTGTTGACATGTCTCTATGATACTTTAAAACCACTTACATGGCAAATAACATCAATTACCTTGTGACAAAAACAATCGTGGGGCCATATTAAACATAAAGTGAAGAGTCAGTTCTTGAATTTAATGTGTTAGAAGAAATAAACTGGGTAAGTGTAAAGATCTGAGCAACTTTGACAAGGGCCAAATTGTGATGGTTGCATGACTTGGTCAAAGCATCTCCAAGCTGTAGGTCTTGTGGGATATTTCTGGTATACAGCCTACCAAAACTGATCCAAGGAAGGACAACTGTACCATGGGCATTGAAGGCTCATTGATGTGCTTGGGGAGAGATAGCTAGCCCTTCTGGTCTTATCACACATAAGAGCTACTGTAACACAGATCGGATAGGGGAAAAAAGAAGTTAAAGTGTACTATGGTAGAACAAATTCGCTTTCTAAACTAAAACTATGCTCAGAAATAGACTAAACTCTGACGTGTTGTTTATGGTAAACCCAAAACTCTTGACACTTGCCTGGTGAGCTTTGACATAGCCGGCAGTTACAGTGGAGCTCTTTGACTATATTGCAGTAACATTTTTACTATCATGACTAGTATTTATTATGCAGGCTTCTAACATTTACTTTTGTAGCGTCCTGCAGCAGACGCGTACCCATAGGGGGTGCAGAGGTAGCAGTCACATTGGGGCCCTGCTGCATAAGGGGCCCCAAAGGACATTTGTCCCATAAAAGACCAGTATTATAATTGGGACATGGGGCCCTGTTGCAGATTTTGCATCAGGGCCCAGAAGCTACAAGTTAGGCCTCTGTCCTGCAGGTAAATTAGTTTTAAGCTTTTTTTGAATGATAAACAAATTATTGTACCTGTCCTAGGGATATAAGAAAAGTTTTTATCAGCTGGGGTCTGAGTGTTCACACCACAACTGATCACTAGAATGAGCTTTTCTCTATGTCTAGGTGAGCAGGAGGGTTTCATACACTTATATTAGAAGACCATCTTGATCATGTGACAGAACATACCAAGTGCACACTTCTCCAGACTTGTTCTACTAATTAGTCTGGGTCTCTATAACATATCAAAAGTATTTAGAAATAAAAGTGCTCATTTAATCCTCTAGACTATCTGCTTCTTGGAAGAACCAAAGGCATACCCCATCAGATAGGCTATAATAATCTGACAAGTGTGGCTGAATACAGAATAGAATCAGACTAGAGAGCTTGTGGGATCTCTCTTATAGAATTTATGGGAGTTATGAAAACAGCTGAGCTCTCAAAGCAGATCAAAGAACCCGTATCCATTCAATATATAAGATGTATTCTACAGATATGCAGATATGTAAATTGATGGAATATCCCACTTGTGACATCAAAAACATTGAGTGAAGGGGTATTCCTACAATTTAAAGTTATATAACTAGGTTATCCGACTGCTGGGACTCCCCACCAATCACCAGCACAGGAGAGAAATGTCCATAGCACTCTATGATTTCTCTATAGAGTTGCATTTGGCATCGTTCACAGCTCCATTCATTATAGGGGACATTCCTTCACCATTCTGGTGATCGTGGGGGTCCTAGCAAAGGGATCACCTGTTTCTACTTTTCCTTTAGAGAGGGGATCACTTTCAATTGTAGGAATACCTCTTTAAAGCGGTTGTCTATCCATTTCTTTCTATTACTATAGTAATAGCCATCCCGCCGCAGTCAACAGTGCCCGATCCTGCTGCTCACCACCTCCTGGTCTTAATCTTGATACAAGGAAGTATCCACTCAGCTAATCACAGGCTAAGGTGGGTTACTACTGTGGCCAGTGATGAGCTAATTGGGCATTTGCTCCAATGGTAAGCTGCAGGGACCTAGTACCAGTGAGGGATTGTGGCATGTGCTATGGATTTTATCATTATTATTATAATTTTTTTTTTCAGCCTGAGCACTTTTAAGCATGAAAAGAAATGGTTGTCAGGCTATATTGGTCCAGTACTAGCTGTTACTTACAACCTGTACTCCTAAGATTGGAAGAAGGGATGTCACCTGTCATTTCAAGCACAGAGTTGTATATGCAGTATATGTTGAATATGCAGAGGTCACATTTGCTATGCATGGTGTTTTATGGAATATGAATATTTTCTTCCACTAGCATTAGCAATACAAATCCCATTTGAAGAGTAAGTGTAATGGAATGTAGAAAGCCTCTGGGATAATCAAGTTCCTCATCAGTTATATAATTATGTGTTATATTATTCAGATACATTCACCTGCAAAATATGTCTCCCAACAACCTAGATTCCAGATCTTTCTGAAGTCTTTTCTTTTATTTAGATGTAATAACAAAGAGGAAATAGTCCCTTTAATGTGATAAATTGGATGCGGTCATGGTTTATATATTGTAATTATCTAATCCTTGTATAATATGGCCAGACCTACTTTTAAAGGGGTTTTCTCATAAAAAGAACTCCTTTGTTTACGGTAGCTGGCTTCTCTAGCCCCTAGGCAAATAATTGCTGGATACGCTGTAGCCAGCCACACATTGTAGCACTACATGCTAGTAAATTCAAGTAAATGGCTCTAATAGAGGGGAGTCCTGAGCAGGAGACCCTGTCTATGTTGTTTAAGTGCAGTAATAGGGCATATAGGTGGGGTTTATGGTGGTTAGACACCCCCTTTAAACACACAGTGTAATCTTGACCATCTACATGTGGCAAACATGATCATGGACAGTCCATTAAATTGCTTCTCTGTCTATATACCGTAACCAAATATATATGTGCAAATGTTTCTGGTATAAAATACAAACTATAGCCAAGCCATTTTCAAGACTATGAATGGTTTAGCTCTGTCTTTATTCCTTCACCCTTCATATGACTTTTTTGTATGTTACTGACATAACCCCATGTTGCTTTTAGCTCAAACTTAGTACACAAGGATATGGCACTCCTACATAGTGATGACTTCTTGATCATGTCTGTGGAGGCTGAGCTTTCTACTGTGATGACAAAGCAGATGAATTTACCATGAATATATATATATTGGGTTAGGAGTTTTATTGGTTTCTGTCGAAGGAATATTTACGTGATAGGAAACCAGGTTGTTATCAATAGGTGTGTGGACGTCAGCAGAACTATGTCATGTGTGTCGGAGTAAGCTATCTACATTATCATATTTGAATCTAGAGTTCTTTGTTAAGTTATATTATTTTTCCATTTATGGGGGTGAGACAGTAATGTTGTTAATCTTTTGCATTTATAATAATCTAAATGGGTAGATTAACCCAGTCTGCTTATCTATGCTTCTCTTTTTTGTGGTCACTCTCATGGGTAATAGCAGTCACTCCATTGAATATAATCAATTATGGAAGTATTATTTATGCTCATTTTTCCTCATTGAAGCTTTAGTATGTGAAATTAATTTGACTACTTTTGTGTTTGACAAAAAGAGCCTATGTAGCCCCGTGTTATGGACCAGAACCTTCTAGACCATCAGTCTTAGGTCCCCATTAGACACCCTTCCCCCATTGGTGAATGCTGGTACTTAGGATGATCCTGTGTATCGTCATAGTAACAAGGCTGCAGCATAAGCATAATTACGATCCCTGATTTACAGAACAAATCAATCTTCTATCATTACTTGAGTAATTACCCCGTATTAGTTTAGCTTTTTTTTTTTTTTTTTTTTACAGAGATTGCTTGGCAGGCAACCAAAAATGACACTAGATAATTTATTATGTTGCTCTCTTCCTGAGCAATGCAGTGTCCAATCTGATAATAATCCAACCTTTTATAAACTACCGCAGCTCCTGGCATATGGACACTTCTCGCAGACATTCTGAGAGGCATTTGCTTCACAAATCCCAAAAATCTGGTGCAGTGATTGTAGTCCAATTTCTGTATTAAGATTAGAGTACTCCGCTGAGGTGAGGAGATAAGTAGGGCACATCACTTAAATTCATCTGTGTCTTGTTCATATGCAAGTCCAGATTTATTTTTGTTGCCCCATGTTCCACAGATAGATCCAGAGCTGTTGAATAAGTTAGGTCAAGCTTCGAACTTCATTTTCATTTTCATCTCCACATTCTAAGGCTATGTTCACATGTCAGAAGGTCCACACGGAAAATCTTTGTGCGGACATTCTGCATACTGCGGTTGCTGGCATGACATGCCAGCACTAGGACGTCTCAGGAATGCACCGTCTCATAGATGGCAATGCATTCCGTGCTGAGTCCAAAGAAAGAATAGACATGTCCATTCTTTCTGCCAGGGGCGCAGCTATAGAGAGTGCAGAGGTAGCAGTGGCACCGTGGCCCTGGTACGGTCCCAAAGCATATCTGCCCCATAAGAGACCAGTATTATAATTGGCACATGGGACCCTGATGCAGATTTTGCATTGGGGCCCAGAAACTACGTGTTACGCCTCTGATTTCTGTGGACACCGGAATTAGAATATCTGCATCAGATGTTTCTGCACGGAAATTCTGCTATGTGCACAGCACAGCAGAATCCCAATGAAATCAATGGGACTCTGCTGCTGCGCAATTCTGCACTGAAATTCTGGTGTGTCAACATGGCCTCATTCCACCTCTGACACCTCCTTATTGGCTCATTTGTGATATTGAGCAGTTAATATACTATAGTAAAATGGTAACATCCGGCTTTGCATCATTATCATGACCCCACAGTCCTGGATGGACCCCAAAGTTTCCTAGTTGACGAGTTGGTTATTTTGGCCAGGCAGTAAATCCACTGAGTTCAGTTTCTATGTGCCTCCAAATAAAACTGGAGGTACAGTAAGGGACTCTATCTATACAACTTAAATCCGTATATAGTAGTGTGCATTTAAGCTAAAAACTATCACCTTTAAGAGACTAGCCTAACATTTAAAGTTGTTCCCTATCCACAATATCTTACTTATTACCCCTTTTAAGATCTGTAAAAAAAAAAAAAAAAAAGAGATGGCACTGTTGTAAAATAAGGTTTATTCAGCCTGACTTCGACATTATCAATAATAGAGTGTTGGAGCATTAGTCTATGACATGGTCTATGGAACCTCCAATCATAGCTGAGTTTAGCACTTGGCAATGTTCAGAAGTCCCATAGAGAATGGAGTATGGTTAAGCATTTATTCAGAGGACTACGGTATTTACCTCCGGTCTTGTGACTGGTAGGCCCCCCCTCCGATCAGCTTGTTATCCTCTATCATATAAATAGGGAATCATTTTTTAATGGGATAACCTCTTTACCATACTGAACTTGCATATATGAACAGCTACCAGTCACACCTGCTTGCTTTCAGGGAAAGTAAATGGGTGGGACAAAAATAGTGTTCTTGTGCTCCTCGGAGTCTGCCAGGCCCAATACTCTTATGTATACAATGTAGGAGTTTGGGGAACCGCTAATACAAAGGAATTATGGAATCTAGCATTGGGTTATAATCCAAGCAGTCTAAAGGCTAACAATCTAAAATATACCATCTACCAGGGGTATGGGTGATAAATGTCTGTGGTTGGAATTACCCTCACATATAAATTAGAATGCACTGAGACAGATAGCCCAGACCTACCTATTCACTAATAGAATTATTATCAAGGGAAAAAGTGAGTATTAGAGTTGGAATTTACATCCCACTGCTATATATATCTATAATATATGAAACTATGATTGACTTGTAAAGAAGGATTCCAGATATTTAGAGTAGACGTCCATTTGCTTTCATTTGGTTGCTTGGTGCAGAATATTATTTACAATGAATTGTATAAAAGTACAGACAGGTAGAAATATTCATTCTAAACCACAGACTGAGAAATCCAAACAATGAATCAGTGCAACATTCCTGTGAGTTGTACCTGCCCGGAGCTGGCAAGCACCGATACATTGTAATTCTGCCTCACACCCTCTGAGTACATCTGTGAGCACATTGTTTATTTAGTTACTTGTGGAGATATTAGAGGATGTTTTCCACCCCATGGTACAGGATACAACCATGTCAAATTTGATAGCAATAATAAATAAATAATAAAAGAAAAAAATTATAATAATAAAATAGTCAGCATTTTTTCACCCAAAAAATGAACACATTTTTAAACCAATGTATATTACAAATATACATATGATGGTATTATCTACATTATATAAAAAGTTTTTACAAATGACAAGCATACTTTTTGGCCATTTTTGCTTCTGATAAACATGCCCTAAGTATCCAGTTATTTGTAATTTTTATATTAGTATTTTTATTCCTGTTCTTAGATGGCATTATTTTTTTTCTAACGCAATTGTTTCAATCATTATGATTCATGCAATTAACAAGTTGAAGTGTGGAACTAAATGTTCCGAACGCTGTTTTTGGGCTGCGGGGGTCAGCCACGCCCCCTTGTGATGTCACGGCCACGCCCAATCAATGCAAGTCTATAGGAGAGGGCATTGACTTGCATTGAGGGGGCATGGCTGTGGCGTCACAAGGGGTGTGGCCCACCCACCCCCCCCCCCAGTGTGAAAACAGCGTTTGGAACATTTAGTTCTATGCTGGTCAGTGGAGTACCCCTTTAATCCTCTGCACCCTGACTTATAGCAAGTTTGTGTGTCAGGAAAAAAACGCCCTGTATGACAAATTTACTAGATTAGAAAAGTGACAAAAAAACAGCACTAGGTCAGACCTGGCATTTCTCATCAAAGTGTAATCAAAGTCATACTGCAGGGATTTTATTTTTGCACCTAAATCACTAAGGCTCACAACTTTTACTTTTTGATTTTTAGCCAGAAGCAAGAATGTAAGCTACACGGAGGAGAAACATAAAAGATTTAAGTGTCTCAAAGTGTCAGACAAAGAACTCACTTTTAAATGTGTCGCCTTCTTTTTGCTTTACCAGCAGCAAGTTATAGTAAAGATACAAACTTAGATATTTAATACTGGTGTGCAGGGTCTTATTTACAGCTAGTGCTGCCCTAGGCACTCAGAATAAGTAAATCATATTAGGGTGATTTCACACATGTCAGATTTCTTTTCATGCAGATCTGTAACACATACACAGAAAAAAACCTGCCCTATTACATGGGGTGATTATCAGCTGAACAGGCCAACACTACCCTGTGAAATAGGGCCATCGATCAGCTGATTGATCATTTTGACCTACTAAAGAAAAATTATGTGAGGTTGGCTGCACAGCTCCCCCGTGTTATAGGGGGATGTGTGGCCAATAACTGATTGCCACAAAGCACTGCACAAATGATCCAGTGATCGATCGCGCAGCCCTCCCCCTCCCAGTGCTTGAGTCATGTGAAAAATTATGTGAGGTTGGCTGCACAGCTCCCCCGTGTTATAGGGGGATGTGTGGCCAATAACTGATTGCCACAAAGCACTGCACAAATGATCCAGTGATCGATCGCGCAGCCCTCCCCCTCCCAGTGCTTGAGTCATGTGATAGGCTCTGGAAACGAGCACCTATGTACGAGATTGGTGCTTATTTATTAGGTGGCTCCGGCTGTCTAATATGCATATTTTGTTGCAGTGATGAAATCAATCACATATCCACAACATAATGAGCAGTTGCAAATTTGCGGGTACATTTTGCACCAGCACTGACCAATGTGGAATCAACTGAACAAAGGGAAGGAGGAATTGTTGTTCTAGGCAAGGGCCCTTGGATTGATAGTTTCAAATATGGCACTGTTGGTGCGAAGAGTTGTGCACATTTGTGAATGGAAGTACTAACCTTTGGTTTACATTTTATCTATTTATTTTACACTTGATTTATTTTAAGTTTTGTTTTTTATTCAACTGATTCCGTGGTAAACAAGGAATCAGTGATTTGCATAAAAGGAAATGATTAAAACAGGATACAATTAGAGGGAAGTAGAATAGTGTGATCCCGCACCACTCACATCCAGCTTGAGCTACTTTAGCAATATAGAGACTAAGGGGGACATGTATCATTATTTGTGTATGGTAGAAGCATTTTACACCTTTTCCCGAATTCTAAATTATGTGCAGAAGCTCTAAATTTATCAATCAAGTGCAATGAGCTTCATAAATTGCGGGTAAATATAGTAATCTCCTAAATCCACTCTTTGGAAAATAGAATCAATGATTTAGAGCATCTTGCTACGTTAAGTCCAAGATGGCTTATACTTGCGCAAAAAAAAACAGCTCTTGCGGCAAAATTTTTGGTGTAAAAAAAAAGTATGCAGTTAATAAATCCATGTGTACTATAGATGTCACTCCAAGGTACCCTGATTCAGCCACATCTGGAGGACATGCTCTACCAAAACGTGCGCAAAAAAATTGCGCAAAAAAAGGGCTTGCGCAAAATTTTGCGCAAAAAAATACACACAAAGCAGGGGTAAAATCTTTGATACATGTCCCCCAAAATCCACATACCCCTGCTCAGTGAAAAAAGGCAGACAGTCTGAATTCTTACTTGAACAAGAAGGAACCACGGCACCAGGTGAACTTGCAAATAAAAGCCTTCTTTATTGCAGCATGGCAGGTCAGGGAGGAACAAAACCATGAAGCCGATGAGCACTAGTTTCACGTGCAGTGACGCTTTGTCGAGTCAAAGCGTCACTGCACGCAAAACTAGCACTCGTCAGCTTCACGGTTTTGTTCCTCCCTGACCTGCCATGCTGCAATAAAGAAGGCTTTTATTTGCAAGTTCACCTGGTGCCATGGTTCCTTCTTGTTCAAGTAAGGATGCAATAAGATACAGTTCTGCCCTGTTTAAAGGGGTTATTGGAGTTTAGAATAATGCCCATTCTACAGTATATAAAAAAAATTCTCTACTAGCTGCAGCATGATGTTTAAGCCTGGAGTAACATCAGGGCCCAGTGTGTTATACTGCCGTTTAGCCAATCACTAGCCAAGGTCAGACATGGCTGCAGCCTCAGTATAAAACTCTGGGCCCTGGCATCACTCCAAGCCCAAGCATCATGCAGTTCAGGATGAGGATCGTAGATGGGGACTGGAGCAGGAAACCGGGGGAACCAGGGGGAGTGCTAGAGGTAAAAAGAGAATTACACACACACATATATATATATATATATATATATATATATATATATATATATATTGTAGAATGGCCATTCTTTTAACCCTCTCTCCCTTCCCGCTATATAACACCTTTAAGAACATCATCCAGATGGATTCTTTTTTTGTAGAATGGGAGTCAATGGCAACTGGATGTCACAGGATAGGAATCCTGATTAAAAACCACCTTTTTTTATATTCTTTAAAAAATGATTAAACCACCAAAATAATGGGCTAAAAAATCACTACAGTGGTCCCTCAACTTACATTGGCCTCAATATACAATGGTCTTTTCTGGATCATTGTAACTTGAAACCAGACTCAACATACAATGCTAAGGACAGTCCAGATCTGCGAAACATGTCAATGGCTGGAAGATCTGACCAATCAGAATGGGCATTTCACTGGTAAAACACCTGTATTACTGAAGTGCATGCACTGACTGGCTGTCTGGTAGCGCCTACCTACAGAGCAGGGAGGTCTTTCATGTTCTGTACTAGTCTTCATCTGTGCCACAGTTAACTGCTCCTTTGGACAGGTGAGGGTGGCTCCATTTTACATTTTTGGGACATTGTGTGTACTGTTCAGGACCCTGAAGAAGCTCCTGTCCTCTACATAGACAGTGATTTACAGCTCCCAGCAGCTCTTTCTTACTTTTATATGTAAGGATTTGCTTTATCTATATTTGTTATCTACTTATTTTTCTTTAATCCTCACTTTTTCCTATATTTGGATGACATTTTAGAGTCTCAACATACAATGGTTTTATCATACTATGGTCATCCTGGAACCAATTAATATTGTAACTTGAGGGACCACTGCATACGAAAACTTTGTGTAAATAGGACCTAAATACTGATAAATTTGGCAACACTGGAGCAGATTTATTAATCTTAACTTTCCAAGACTTTGGTGTACATGACAAAGTGTGTTGAATCCTTATTTATAAAACTCACTCAATGAGGGGGTGTGGTTTACATAGGAGGAGGTGTGGTTTCACAATAACAGGGATGTGGTTTACATGGGAGTGCTGTTTATACAGCGATCAGGAAGGCAGAGATTGTAATACACCATCCCTGCCTTCTCTATAGAGAGCCGGATGACACTGACAGCGAGCCCTTCTCTCCTGCAGTGGCATGATCCCCGAGCCGCCATATAACTGGATGGCAAGCAGTTAGCATTCGTTCAAGAATTCTATATATATTCATAAGCATATTTTTTTTTATTTTGCTCTAAGAAATCATCTAAATTTTTCTTGACTTAAATGATCTAAACTCTTTCTGCTAAAGCCAGCTCCCGAGGTGTCTAATGCACAGTTTAACAGTTCTTAGGGTAAAGAAGAAATGTTGCATATCTCTAATGACTGAATCATTGTTTCTTCAGCTGGAGGGTTTCCATGGAACAGCTTTTCACCATATTTTGTGTGTGGACCAATAATGGGAATTGCTATGCAAATAAAATACATTTGTCCCTCTGTGCACTTTAATAAATAAAATACAGCATACTTACCTCCCTCAACCCCCCCCCCCCACCACCACCACCACCACCAACCACCACCACCACCACCACCACCACCACCACCGCTGTCAGATTACCTGGTCACTACTGTGGTCCTGTTCTTTCTCCTTCTGATGACATTTCACTGCAGCTCAGCCAATCATGAGTGGGCAAATCATCATCAGAAACAGAAAGAACAGGTCTGCAGCAGGGATTGGAAGATCTGGCAGCAGTGATGGCAGGGGAGGTAAGTATGCTGTGTTTTATTTTCTTTAGTGCACAAGATGGCATATACAAAAGTATTTTATTTGACCGGAAAACCCATTTAATATTGGACACATTTTTAAACCTTTCCTCATAACTGACTTCCATGCCAAGAAACATTTTCCTGTTAATGTTTTCCACTTGAATATGTTTTTATATATATAAGCAATTTGGTACTTTGATGGTTTAATTTTGAGTTTAAAGTAATAGTGTAGATTCATGGGACATCAGCAGCTCCACTAATAAAATAAGCATCAAGTCACACTTTGTAGGCCTTGTTTACATGTGTGTCATAGGCTTAATAAAGAGCCCCTGTCACAGATTCTATACAAAATCCCAGAAAAAAAGCAGAATGCAGCAGTTTTTTCCCCCCGAAAAAAATGCCAGACATTGCAAAGGAAACCCAATTATAGTCGATGAGGTCCATGGTGAACCTTTGCCGTTTGGCACACCATGGATAAGCAGATGAAGCCGTACAATGTTTACCCAAATATTGGTTCCTAGTCACGACTGTAGCTATTTATATTTACATTGGATCTGCTTTAGGTTCTTACATATAAATTTAGTAATGTAGTTTTATGTCGTTTTGTAAATGCATGCCAGTTTCCCAGGGATCCCTCCCCATTACCTGGCACAATAAGAGATTCTGTGCTATTCTGTTTCTTCTACTATTTGGTATTTTCACTGAGAAATATTGCTGAATACATTTAAAGCTAAAAGAAAAGCTGTATTCAGAACGCCTTATAAAAAGACATAATACATACCTGCCAAATGTTAATTATTCCCTACTACACAGGTGCTTTGCAGTAAATGGTGCATTGTATTGCCTGTGTATTTTTATACATTGTGTTCTCTTGACTCATTGCTATAGTAGCTGCTGGTAATAGCCTGTAGATTTAGTCCCTTATATGACACTGTGCTAAAGAAAGATCAGAATTGCCGGTAGATTGAAGGCTCATAACAATAAAAAATAGAAAACTTCAATGAATAACAATATGAAATTGTTCTCTAGTCGTTCTGTATTCGGCTGCTGAGTACCAAATAAGCCTAAAAGTAATAGGAAATCAATAGAGTGACAGATAATTATAAGAAAGGCATTTTCTAGATGCAGGATTGTGAAAGAATGGTAAATCTGATAGGAAACAGAATAGGGCTCTTGGGACCTTAGTTCAAAGGCGATACAAGGGACACCATCAAGGCAGCCCTATAAAACACTAAAAATGAACTATTGATAAGTATTGTGAGACAGATCCATAAATATAACTACATTACTAGCACCGTAAAGCACTGTCCAAGTGCATTAGAAATGACCCTCTGCTATAATTTAAAGTAGTGATGCACAGTTAGCGGCACTGTATCATAGTGTTGAATGTTGTGTCCCCTCAAAATAACTCAGCACACAGCCATTAATGTTTAAACCTTGGCACCAAAAGTGAGAACACCTCTAAGTGGAAATGTCCACATTTAGCCCCATTAGCCATATTGCCTCCCAAATGTCATGTGACTTATTACTGTTAAAAGGTCTTAGGTGTGAATTGGAAGCAGATGTCTTAATTTGGGTGTTATTGCTTTCACACTCATTAATATTGGTCACTGGAAGTTCAACATGGCACCTCCTGGCAAAGAACTATCTTAGGATCTAAAAAAAGAACTGTTGTCCTGGGCTATAAGAAGTTTGCCAAGACCCTGAAACTGAGCTGCAACATATTGACCAAAACAGAAGAACTTGAGTGCACACAGTCCCATGCAGGGGTTGTCTTTGGGAAGTAGATGAATTAATTCTACCAGCATTGCTGCAGAGGTTGAAGGGATAGGTAGTTAGCCTGTCAATGCTCAGATCATACACCGCACATTCCATCCAATTTGTCTGCACATCCCAAAAAAGTTTTTTTTTTATCAGCTTTTTATTTCTACAAAAACTATTTCTTCTTTACTTTTCAGGACACCAATCCTGTTGTAACTTCTAACAGGCAGAGTTCTGAGAACATTGTAAAAATGTATTGCTTAATCACTTGCCAGCCACTAAACCTGTTCCTGCTCCCAAAAAGGAAGAATTCTTGATAAATAGTTTCAACTTAAAATTTTTAAGAAAGATACGCCCAAAAGGGATAATTTTTGGAATGCCTGGAAAAGCCATTGCATCCTCCAATACCTCTATGTGCATTTTAACAGCAGCAGGGATCTACAAACAATGTATATATATATATATATATATATATATATATATATATATACATACTAGCTGAGTACCCGGCGTAGCCCGGTTTTTCCTTCCTAATCCTTGTTGGGGAGGAAAATAAACAAACGAGGAAGCTTTTGACTTCATATCCCGTCCTCATATATTGTTGTCATATCCCAACCCCATACCCCGTCCTCCTATCCCGACCTCCTATCCCTTCCTCCTATCCCGACCTCCTATACCGACCTCCTATCCCTTCCTCCCATTTCGACCTCCTATCCTGTCCTCCTATCTCAAGCTCCTATCCCGACCTCCTATCCCGTCCTCCCATTTTGACCTCCTATCCCGTCTTCCTATCCCGTCTTCCTATCCCGACCTCCTATCCCGACCCCCTATCTTTACCTCCTATCTCGACCTTTTATCCCATCCTCCTATCCCGTCCTCCTATCCCAACCTCCTATCTCGACCTTGTCACGATGCCGGCTGGCAGGTAGTGGATCCTCTGTGCCAGAGAGGGATTGGCGTGGACCGTGCTAGAGGATCGGTTCTAAGTCACTACTGGTTTTCACCAGAGCCCGCCGCAAAGCGGGATGGTCTTGCTGCGGCGGTAGTGACCAGGTCGTATCCCCTAGCAACGGCTCAACCTCTCTGGCTGCTGAAGATAGGCGCGGTACAAGGGAGTAGACAGAAGCAAGGTCGGACGTAGCAGAAGGTCGGGGCAGGCAGCAAGGATCGTAGTCAGGGGCAACGGCAGAAGGTCTGGAATCACAGGCAAGGAACACACAAGGAACGCTTTCACTGGCACTAGGGCAACAAGATCCGGCGAGGGAGTGAAGGGGAAGTGAGGTGATATAGGGAAGTGCACAGGTGTAAACACTAATTGGAACCACTGCACCAATCAGCGGTGCAGTGGCCCTTTAAATCGCAAAGACCCGGCGCGCGCGCGCCCTAGGGAGCGGGGCCGCGCGCGCCGGGACAGAACTGACGGGGAGCGAGTAAGGTACGGGAGCCGGGGTGCGCATCGCGAGCGGGCGCTACCCGCATCGCGAATCGCATCCCGGCCGGAGGTGGTAACGCAGCGCCCCGGGTCCGTGGAACCGACCGGGGCGCTGCAGTGAGGGAAGTGTAGCGAGCGCTCCGGGGAGGAGCGGGGACCCGGAGCGCTCGGCGTAACAGTACCCCCCCCCTTGGGTCTCCCCCTCTTCTTGGGGCCTGAGAACCTGAGGATCAGACTTTTGTCCAGGATATTGTCCTCAGGTTCCCAGGACCTCTCTTCTGGACCACAACCCTCCCAATCCACTAAAAAAAAAGTTCTTCCCCTGACCTTTTTAGAGGCCAAAATCTCTTTGACAGAGAAGATGTCCGAGGAGCCGGAAACAGGAGTGGGAGGAACAGATTTAGGAGAAAAACGGTTGAGGATGAGAGGTTTAAGAAGAGAGACGTGAAAGGCATTAGGGATACGAAGAGAAGGAGGAAGAAGAAGTTTGTAAGAGACAGGATTAATTTGACACAAAACTTTAAAAGGACCAAGATAGCGTGGTCCCAACTTATAGCTCGGGACACGGAAACGGACATATTTAGCGGAGAGCCATACCTTGTCTCCAGGGGAAAAAATGGGAGGAGCTCTTCTTTTCTTATCTGCGAATCTCTTCATGCGAGAAGAAGCCTGTAAGAGAGAATTTTGGGTCTCTTTCCATATGGTGGAAAGATCACGAGAAATTTCATCCACAGCGGGCAGACCAGAGGGCAAGGGGGTAGGGAGGGGGGGAAGAGGGTGACGGCCGTACACCACGAAAAACGGAGATTTGGAGGAAGATTCAGAGATTCTGAAATTATACGAGAATTCGGCCCAAGGTAGAAGATCTGCCCAGTCATCCTGGCGGGAGGAAACAAAATGTCGTAAATAGTCACCCAAGATCTGGTTAATTCTCTCTACTTGTCCATTGGATTGAGGATGGTATGCAGAAGAAAAATTTAATTTAATCTTGAGTTGTTTACAGAGAGCCCTCCAGAATTTAGACACAAATTGGACGCCTCTATCCGAGACGATCTGTGTAGGCAACCCGTGAAGACGAAAAATGTGTACAAAAAATTGTTTAGCCAACTGAGGCGCTGAAGGAAGGCCAGGAAGAGGGATGAAATGTGCCATTTTGGAGAATCGATCAACGACCACCCAAATAACAGTGTTGCCATGGGATGGGGGTAAGTCAGTAATAAAATCCATACCAATCAGAGACCAAGGTTGTTCGGGGACAGGTAGAGGATGAAGAAAACCAGCGGGCTTCTGGCGAGGAGTCTTATCCCGGGCACAGATAGTGCAGGCTCGCACAAAGTCCACCACATCAGTCTCTAGAGTCGGCCACCAATAGAAGCGAGAGATGAGTTGCACAGATTTCTTGATGCCCGCATGACCTGCGAGATGGGAGGAGTGACCCCATTTGAGGATCCCAAGGCGTTGGCGTGGAGAAACAAAGGTCTTTCCTGGAGGAGTTTGCCTGGTGGAGGCTGGAGAAGTGGAAATCAGGCAGTCAGGAGGAATGATGTGTTGAGGAGAGAGTTCAATTTCAGAGGCATCTGAGGAACGAGAGAGAGCATCGGCCCTAATGTTTTTATCAGCAGGCCGAAAGTGAATTTCAAAATTAAATCGGGCAAAGAACAGAGACCACCTGGCCTGACGAGGATTCAGCCGTTGGGCAGACTGGAGGTAGGAGAGGTTCTTGTGATCGGTGTAAATAATAACTGGAAATCTTGATCCCTCCAGCAGATGCCTCCATTCCTCAAGTGCTAATTTAATGGCTAGAAGCTCTCGATCCCCGATGGAGTAGTTCCTCTCCGCCGGAGAGAAGGTCCTGGAAAAAAAACCACAAGTAACAGCATGCCCGGAAGAGTTTTTTTGTAGAAGGACAGCTCCAGCTCCCACTGAGGAGGCATCAACCTCCAATAGGAAGGGTTTAGATGGGTCAGGTCTGGAGAGCACGGGAGCCGAAGAAAAGGCAGACTTGAGTCGTTTAAAGGCGTCTTCCGCTTGAGGAGGCCAGGACTTGGGATCGGCATTTTTTTTTGTTAAAGCCACAATAGGAGCCACAATGGTAGAAAAATGTGGAATAAATTGCCTGTAATAATTGGCGAACCCCAAAAAACGTTGGATGGCACGGAGTCCGGAGGGGCGTGGCCAATCTAAGACGGCAGAGAGTTTATCTGGGTCCATTTGTAGTCCCTGGCCAGAGACCAAGTATCCTAGAAAAGGAAGAGATTGGCATTCAAACAGACATTTCTCTATTTTGGCATAGAGTTGATTATCACGAAGTCTCTGAAGAACCATACGGACATGCTGGCGGTGTTCTTCTAGATTGGCAGAAAAAATCAGGATATCGTCCAGATATACAACAACACAGGAGTATAGTAGATCACGAAAAATTTCATTAACAAAGTCTTGGAAGACGGCAGGGGCGTTGCATAGACCAAAGGGCATGACCAGATACTCAAAGTGTCCATCTCTGGTGTTAAATGCCGTTTTCCATTCATCCCCCTCTCTGATGCGGATGAGATTATAAGCACCTCTTAAGTCCAGTTTGGTAAAAATATGGGCACCTTGGAGACGATCAAAGAGTTCAGAGATGAGGGGTAGGGGGTAGCGGTTCTTAACCGTGATTTTATTAAGACCGCGGTAGTCAATGCAAGGACGTAGAGAGCCATCTTTTTTGGACACAAAGAAAAATCCGGCTCCGGCAGGAGAGGAGGATTTACGGATAAAGCCCTTTTTTAAATTTTCTTGGACGTATTCAGACATGGCAAGAGTCTCTGGGACGGACAGAGGATAGATTCTGCCCCGGGGTGGAGTAGTGCCCGGGAGGAGGTCAATGGGACAATCATAAGGCCTGTGAGGAGGTAGAGTCTCAGCTTGTTTTTTGCAAAAAACGTCCGCAAAGTCCATATAGGCCTTAGGGAGACCGGTTACATGAGGAAGCACAGGGACACGGCAAGGTTTACTGGGAACCGGTTTTAAGCAGTCCTTGGAACAAGAGGGCCCCCAACTCTTGATCTCCCCAGTGGACCAATCCAGGATTGGGGAATGGAGTTGAAGCCAGGGAAGTCCCAGAAGGATTTCAGAAGTGCAATTGGGGAGGACCAACAGTTCAATCCTCTCGTGATGAGATCCGATGCACATTAGAAGGGGCTCCGTGCGGAAACGTATAGTACAGTCCAATCTTTCATTGTTTACACAATTGATGTAGAGGGGTCTGGCGAGACTGGTCACCGGGATGTTGAACTTGTTGACGAGAGAGGCTAAGATGAAATTTCCTGCAGATCCAGAGTCCAAGAAGGCCACAGCAGAGAAGGAGAAGGCAGAGGCAGACATCCGCACAGGCACAGTAAGACGTGGAGAAGCAGAGTAGACATCAAGGACTGTCTCACCTTTGTGCGGAGTCAGCGGACGTCTTTCCAGGCGGGGAGGACGGATAGGACAATCCTTCAGGAAGTGTTCGGTACTAGCACAGTACAGGCAGAGATTCTCCATGCGGCGTCGTGTCCTCTCTTGGGGTGTCAGGCGAGACCGGTCGACCTGCATAGCCTCCACGGCGGGAGGCACAGGAACAGATTGCAGGGGACCAGAGGAGAGAGGAGCCGGGGAGAAGAAACGCCTCGTGCGAACAGAGTCCATATCCTGGCGGAGCTCCTGACGCCGTTCGGAAAAACGCATGTCAATGCGAGTGGCAAGATGGATGAGTTCATGTAGGTTAGCAGGGATTTCTCGTGCGGCCAGAACATCTTTAATGTTGCTGGATAGGCCTTTTTTAAAGGTCGCGCAGAGTGCCTCATTATTCCAGGATAATTCTGAAGCAAGGGTACGGAACTGTACGGCATACTCGCCAACGGAAGAATTACCCTGGACCAGGTTCAACAGGGCAGTCTCAGCAGAAGAGGCTCGGGCAGGTTCCTCAAAGACACTTCGAATTTCCGAGAAGAAGGAGTGTACAGAGGCAGTGACGGGGTCATTGCGGTCCCAGAGCGGTGTGGCCCAAGCCAGGGCTTTTCCAGACAGCAGGCTGACTACGAAAGCCACCTTAGACCTTTCAGTGGGGAACTGGTCCGACATCATCTCCAAGTGTAATGAACATTGGGAAAGAAAGCCACGGCAAAACTTAGAGTCCCCATCAAATTTATCCGGCAAGGATAGTCGTATTCCAGAAGCGGCCACTCGCTGCGGAGGAGGTACAGGAGCTGGCGGAGGAGATGATTGCTGGAGCTGTGGTAGTAACTGTTGTAGCATAACAGTCAGTTGAGACAGCTGTTGGCCTTGTTGCGCAATCTGTTGTGACTGCTGGGCGACCACCGTGGTGAGGTCAGCGACAACTGGCAGAGGAACTTCAGCGGGATCCATGGCCGGATCTACTGTCACGATGCCGGCTGGCAGGTAGTGGATCCTCTGTGCCAGAGAGGGATTGGCGTGGACCGTGCTAGAGGATCGGTTCTAAGTCACTACTGGTTTTCACCAGAGCCCGCCGCAAAGCGGGATGGTCTTGCTGCGGCGGTAGTGACCAGGTCGTATCCCCTAGCAACGGCTCAACCTCTCTGGCTGCTGAAGATAGGCGCGGTACAAGGGAGTAGACAGAAGCAAGGTCGGACGTAGCAGAAGGTCGGGGCAGGCAGCAAGGATCGTAGTCAGGGGCAACGGCAGAAGGTCTGGAATCACAGGCAAGGAACACACAAGGAACGCTTTCACTGGCACTAGGGCAACAAGATCCGGCGAGGGAGTGAAGGGGAAGTGAGGTGATATAGGGAAGTGCACAGGTGTAAACACTAATTGGAACCACTGCACCAATCAGCGGTGCAGTGGCCCTTTAAATCGCAAAGACCCGGCGCGCGCGCGCCCTAGGGAGCGGGGCCGCGCGCGCCGGGACAGAACTGACGGGGAGCGAGTAAGGTACGGGAGCCGGGGTGCGCATCGCGAGCGGGCGCTACCCGCATCGCGAATCGCATCCCGGCCGGAGGTGGTAACGCAGCGCCCCGGGTCCGTGGAACCGACCGGGGCGCTGCAGTGAGGGAAGTGTAGCGAGCGCTCCGGGGAGGAGCGGGGACCCGGAGCGCTCGGCGTAACAGTCCTCCTATCCCGTTTCTTATATCTTGACCTCCTATCCCGACCTCCAATCCCGACCTCCTAACCTGACCTCCCATCTCGACCTCCTGTCCTGTCCAGTAATATGTGACCAGGTATTGAAATATCTCCAGCCATACGGAAGTTATGTGGGAACATACATTTCCCATTGATTTGCACTGGACTTTAAACAAAAACCCTGACGCTCACAAATGGGGGTAATTAAGGGTTAAATTAACTATCCTATATTTTAAGTGGACATATAAGTAACATGTGACCAAGTATTATCGAGATATCTCCAGCCGTTTGGAAGTTATGCGGTAACATATATTTCCCATTGACTTATATGGGACTTTAAACATAAACCCCGCCCCTGGCAAATGGGGGTGAGTAAGGGTTAAATCACCTATCCTATGTTTGTTGTTGACATATAAGTAACGTGTGCCAAGTTTCATGTTAATATCTTTAGCCGTTTGGACGTGATGCTGGAACATACACACATACATACATACATACATACATACACACACACATACACACACACACACACACATGCACACATACACATATACATACACACATTGGGGGAGATGTATCAAAACCTGTGCAAAGGAAAATTTGTCCAGTTGCCCATAGCAACCAATCAGATCACTTCTTTTATTTAGCAGAGGTCTTGTTAAAAATGAAAGCAGCAATCTGATTGGTTGCTGTGGGCAACTGGGCAAATTTTCCTCTGCACAGTTTTTGATAAATCTCCCCCATTGAGTTCTATATATATATATATATATATATATATATATATATATATATCTGTGTATACCAGTTTTGTTTTTTTTAGTTAGTTTTTTTGCTTTAAAAAAGGTTGGTAATCCTAGTGATCACCATTTGGTGACCTAGTGATCAGAACAAGTTCAAAGGGGATAGTCTAACTTCACTATTAGACTAAAAAATGAAACACTGTTTTTATTATATTTTTCCCAGTTTTCTATCCTGAAGAAACACCATAGCCTTATCAAGTAATGTAAGAAAATGCCACAAATCAGTTACGCTTCTATTTTATTAAAAAATAAATATGTAATAAACAACTAAGGGTTGAACCTCCATTGGGACTGTCCAACCTTCTGATGTGTTTGGGGGCGTTCTGACTCTGTCTCAAAGGAGATATCAGGAGAGAGAAGGATCGGGCATGTTGGATTTCAACTGCCTGATCCTTTCTTTATTAGGTAGATAATCTGGCGCTAGGAGAGCCTGGCAGCAGCATAACTCGCCTTCCTCAATTCCAAGCACTTGAACTCTTGACTGAGCGGTGTATAGGCAGATCAGGGGAGATCTATCTGTTTGGGTATCAGCTATTAAAGTTTTATGCTTGAAATTTCTTCTATTTAATATGCCTTATGTCTTACCTGCTTACTCCCCTAGTGAAAAGGTTCGGTATTAGCAAAAGCCTGTATATAAGAAAAAAAGACATATATGTCTACAAGCTCTGAATGTCAGAGGGTTTTCTGCAACACAAGACAATATCTCATGTATCTTTTCCAGACTCCTCGCCAATAGCATGGGAACAAGAGCCGTTTCTCATGACAGTATTTTCATACCGGATGGGCAAGCTGAAGATGGACAAGAAACTCCGGCTACATCACAGGACCACAATGTGGGGAAAGTGAAGTCACTCCAGGTAAAAGTGGAAATTCACGGCTAGTGTCAACCAATTTTCTTCTATAAGTAGATCCCTAATGTTAAATGATTTCCCAGTGAGTGATGTCAAATGGAGAAAGTATCTCATGTGATATATACTTCCTAAATCTATATATATATATATATATATAAAAATCAACGTGTGTGTGTATGTATATATGTATGTATATATGTATGTATGTGTGTATGTATATATGTATGTATATATGTATGTATGTGTGTATGTATATATGTATGTATATATGTATGTGTGTGTATATGTATGTATGTATGTGTGTGTATATGTATGTATGTATATATGTATGTATGTGTGTATATATGTATGTATGTATATATGTATGTATGTTCCACAAAAACTTCCAAACGGCTAAAGATATTAACATGAAACTTGGCACACATGTTACTTATATGTCAGCAACAAACATAGGATAGGTGATTTAACCCTTACTCACCCCCATTTGCCAGGGGCGGGGTTTATGTTTAAAGTCCCATACAACTCTATGGGAAATATATGTTACTGCATAACTTCCAAACGGCTGGAGATATTTCGATAATACTTGGTTACATGTTACTTATAGGTCCACTTAAAATATAGGATAGTTAATTTAACCCTTAACTACCCCCATTTGTGAGGGTCGGGGTTTTTGTTTAACCCCTTAAGGACCCAGGACATACTAGAACGTCCTGGCACCCTGGGCTTTAAGGACCCAGGACGTACTAGTACGTCCTGGTGTTTCTCCGGTCTCTGCCGCGCCCCAGGCAGAGATCGGAAGTGGATGCCTGCTGAAATGCTTCAGCAGGCATCCAGGGCAAACGCCGAGGGGGGCCATGTAGGCCCCCCATGTCGGCGATCGCTGCAAATCGCTAGGGAAATCGCCCTTGCGATCTGCGGCGATACCGGGCTGATCGGGTCTCCTGGACCAGACCGTCCGGTAATTTTGCATGATCCCGGTTGTCACAGACAGCCAGGACCATGCTGGAGTATAGGAGTGAGGTGGCAAGCCTGCCACCTCCTCCTATCCCCTGCGATCCGTCGGTTAGCTAACCGACCAATCGCAGGGGGGGAGTCGGTTACTTCCTCCCGCCCTGCCCGGCCCCTGGATGTCCAGAGAGGACGGGTCGGGCCGTAAAGCGACATGCATTGCTGTAATGGGACCCTGTATACTACAACTCCCAGCATGCCCAGACAGCCCTTGGTGTCTGGGCATGCTGGGAGTGGCAGTTTTGCAACATCTGGAGGTCCACAGTTTGGAGACCACTGTGCCCTTCCAGATGTTGCAAAACTACACATCCTCAGCATGCCCTTACTGTCCAGGCATGCTGGGAGTTGTAGTTCTGTAACATCTGGCCCTTCAGATGTTGCAGAACTACAACTCCCAGCATGCCTGGACAGTTTTAGCATACTGTGAGTTGTAGGGCTACAGCTTGGACACCACTACACAGTGGTTCCCAAACTGTTCTCCTCCAGCTGTTGCGTAACCACTACTCGCAATATGCCCTTCGGCTGTCTGTGCATGCTGGGAGTTGTGGTTTTGCAACAGCTGGAGGCACACTGGTTGGGAAACATTGTCTGTTTCCTAACTCAGTGTTTCCCAACCCGTGTGCCTCCAACTGTTGCAAAACTATAACTACCAGCATGCACTGATAGACCGTGCATGCTGGGAGTTGTAGTTTTGCAACAGCTGGAGGTCCCCCCCCTGTGAATGTACAGGGTACATTCACATGGGCAGGGGGCTTACAGTGAGTATCAGGCTGCAAGCTTCCGATGCAGCAAATTTTGTGCGGCAGCTCAAACTCGCAGCGGGAAACTCGCTGTAATCCCCCGCCCGTGTGACTGTACCCTAAAAACACTACACTACTCTACACTAACACAAAATAAAATAAAAAGAAAAAAACACTACATATACACATACCCCTACACAGCCCCCCTCCCCTCCCCAATAAAAATGAAAAACGTCTGGTACGCCACTATTTCCAAAATGGAGCCCCCAGCTGCAAATCCCTAATTCAGGCCTCAAATGCACATGGCGCTCTCACTTGAGAGCCCTGTCGTATTTCAAGGCAATAGTTTAGGGCCACATATGGGGTATCGCTGTACTCGGGAGAAATTGCCTAACAAATTTTGGGGGGCTTTTTCTCCTTTCACCCCGTATGAAAAGGTGAAATTGGGGTCTACACCAGCATATTAGTGTAAAAAAATAATTTTTTTACACTAACATGCTGGTGTTGCCCTTTACTTTTCCTTTTGACAAGAGGTAAAAGGGGAAAAAAAGCCCCCCAAAATTTGTAATGCAATTTCTCCCGACTACGGAGATACCCCATATGTGGGCGCAAAGTGCTCTGGGGGCGCACAACAAGGCCCAGAAGGGAGAGTGCACCATGTACATTTGAGGTGATTTGCACAGGGGTGGCTGATTGTTACAGCGGTTTTGACAAACGCAAAAAAAAAAACCACATGTGACCCCATTTCGGAAACTACACCCCTCACGGAATGTAATGAGGGGTGCAGTGAGAATTTACACCCCACTGGTGTCTGACAGATCTTTGGAACAGTGGGCCGTGCAAATAAAAAATTTTGTACAGCCCACTGTTCCAAAGATCTGACAGACACCAGTGGAGGGTAAATGCTCACTGTACCCCTTGTTACGTTCCTCAAGGGGTCTAGTTTCCAAAATGGTATGCCATGTGTTTTTTTTTTTTTGCTGTCCTGGCACCATAGGGGCTTCCTAAATGCGACATGCCCCCCGAGCAAAATTTGCTCTCAAAAAGCCAAATATGACTCCTTCTCTCATGAGCATTGTAGTTCGCCCGTAGTGCACTTCAGGTCAACTTATGGGGTACCTCCATACTCAGAAAAGATGGGGTTACAAATTTTGGGGGGTATTTTCTGCTATTAACCCTTGCAAAAATGTGAAATTTGAGGGGGAAACACATTTTAGTGAAATTTTTTTTTTTTTTTACATATATAAAAGTCGTGAAACCCCTGTGGGGTATTAAGGCTCACTTTATTCCTTGTTACGTTTCTCAAGGGGTCTAGTTTCTAAAATGGTATGAGACATATGAGGTATGTGCTTACTCGAGAGCAATTGGGCTACAAATAGAAGTATACATTTTCTCCTTTTACCCCTTGTAAAAATTCAAAAATTGGGTCTACAAGAACATGTGAGTGTAAAAAATGAAGATAGTGAATTTTCTCCTTCACTTTGCTGCTTTTCCTGTAAAACGTTGACTGAATGTCATTTTTAATACTTTGGGGGGTGCAGTTTTTTATAATTGGGTCATTTGTGGGGTATTTCTAAGATGAAGACCCTTCAAACCTGAACTGGTCCCTGAAAAATAGTGAGTTTGGAAATTTTGTGAAAAATTGGAAAATTGCTGCTGAACTTTGAAGCCCTCTGGTGTCTTCCAAAAGTAAAAACTCATACATTTTATGATGCAAACATAAAGTAGACATATTGTATATGTGAATAAAAAAAAAATATTTGGAATATCCATTTTCCTTACAAGCAGAGAGCTTCAGAGTTAGAAAAATGCAAAATTTTCAAATTTTTCATCAAATTTTGGGATTTTTCACCAAGAAGGGATGCAAGTTACCACAAAATTTTACCACTATGTTAAAGTAGAATATGTCACGAAAAAACAATCTCGGAATCAGAATGATAACTGAAAGCATTCCAGAGTTATTAATGTTTAAAGTGACAGTGGTCAGATGTGCAAAAAATGGCCGGGTCCAAAGGTGTAAAATGACTTAAGAGTTTAAAGTCCCATGCAAATCAATGGGAAATGTATGTTCTCACATAACTTCTGTACGGCTGGAGATATTTCAATACCTGGTACACATATTACGGGTCGGAATATGAGGATGGGATGGGAGGTCGAGATAGGAGGTCAAGATAGGAGGACGGGATGGTCGGAATAGGAGGTCGGGATATGAGGATGGGATAGGAGGTGGAGATAGGAGGTGGAGATAGGAGGTCGGGATAGGAGGCTGGAATAGGAGGTTGAGATTGGAGGACGGGATAGGAGGTTGAGATAGGAGGACGGGATAGGGGGTCGAGATAGGAGGACGGGATAGGAGGTCGAGATAGGAGGACGGGATAGGAGGTCAAGATAGGAGGACGGGATAGGAGGTCGAGATAGAAGGACGGGATAGGAGGTCGAGATAGGAGGACGGGATAGGAGGTCGGGATAGGAGGTCGAGATAGGAGGACGGGATAGGAGGTCGAGATAGGAGGTCGAGATAGGAGGACGGGATAGGAGGACGGGATAGGAGGTCGAGATAGGAGGACAGGATGGTCGGGATAGGAGGTCAGGATATGAGGACGGGATAGGAGGCCGGGATTGGAGGTCAAGATGGGAGGTCGGGATAGGAGGTTGGCATAGGAGGTGGAGCTAGGAGGACGGGATAGGAGGTCGAGATAGGAGGACGGGATAGAAGGACGGGATAGGAGGTCGAGATAGGAGGACGGGATAGAAGGACGGGATAGTAGGTCGAGATAGGAGGACGGGATAGGAGGTCTGGATAGGAGGTCGGGGTATGAGGACGGGATATGAGGACGGGATATGGGGTTGGGATATGACAACAATATATGGGGATGGGATTTAAAGTCAAAAGCTTCCTCCTTTGTTGATTTTCCTCCCCAACAAGGATGAGGAAGGAAAAACCGGGCAACGCCAGGTACTCAGCTAGTCTCATATAAACATATGGTATGCCATGTGTTTTTATTTTTTTTTTGCTGTTCTGGCACCATAGGGGCTTCCTAAGAGCAACATGTCCCCCCAAAAACCATTTCAGAAAAACATACTCTCCAAAATCCCCTTGTCGCTCCTTCCCTTCTGAGCCCTCTACTGCGCCCGCCGAACACTTTACATAGACATATGAGGTATGTGCTTACTCGAGAGAAATTGGGCTACAAATATAAGTATACATTTTCTCCTTTTACCCCTTGTAAAAATTCAAAAATTGGGTCTACAAGAACAAGTGAGTGTAAAAAATGAAGATAGTGAATTTTCTCCTTCACTTTGCTGCTTTTCCTGTAAAACGCTGACTGAATGTCATTTTTAATACTTTGGGGGTGCAGTTTTTATAATGGGGTTATTTGTGGGGTATTTCTAAGATGAAGACCCTTCAAACCTGAACTGGTCCCTGAAAAATAGTGAGTTTGGAAATTTTGAGAAAAATTGGAAAATTGCTGCTGAACTTTGAAGCCCTTTGTCTTCCAAAAGTAAAAACTCATACATTTTATGATGCAAACATAAAGTAGACATATTGTATATGTGAATTAAAAAAAATGATTTGGAATATCCATTTTCCTTACAAGCAGAGAGCTTCAAAGTTAGAAAAATGCAAAATTTTAACATTTTTCATCAAATTTTGGGATTTTTCACTAAGAAGGGATGCAAGTTACCACAAAATTTTACCACTATGTTAAAGTAGAATATGTCACGAAAAAACAATCTCGGAATCAGAATGATAACTGAAAGCATTCCAGAGTTATTAATGTTTAAAGTGACAGTGGTCAGATGTGCAAAAAATGACCGGGTCCAAAGGTGTAAAATGACTGAGTCCTTAAGGGTTTAAAGTCCCATGCAAATCAATGGGAAATGTATGTTCTCACATAACTTCTGTACGGCTGGAGATATTTCAATACCTGGTACACATATTACGGGTCGGAATATGAGGACGGGATGGGAGGTCGAGATAGGAGGTCGAGATAGGAGGACAGGATGGTCGGGATAGGAGGTCAGGATATGAGGACGGGATAGGAGGCCGGGATAGGAGGTTGAGATGGGAGGTCGGGATAGGAGGTCGGCATAGGAGGTGAAGCTAGGAGGACGGGATAGGAGGTCGAGATAGGAGGACGGGATAGGAGGTCGAGATAGGAGGACGGGATAGGAGGACGGGATAGGAGGACAGGATAGGAGGTCTGGATAGGAGGTCAGGGTATGAGGACGGGATATGGGGTTGGGATATGACAACAATATATGGGGATGGGATTTAAAGTCAAAAGCTTCCTCCTTTGTTGATTTTCCTCCCCAACAAGGATAAGGAAGGAAAAACCGGGCAACGCCAGGTACTCAGCTAGTCTCATATAAACATAAAACCCCACTCAAATCTGACCAAATATTAGTCACGTCTGTGGTAGCTTTAATATAACATGAATACACACAGACCAACTGTAAGAAGTAGGGAATGTTTGGCTATGTTCATCTTATTGTTTACAAATAAGTTGTTTATATAAATAAATATATATATTTATATTTCTATAATTGCATTCAAGCAACAATTGGGAAAGAATATTCGGTTTGGACAACCGCCGCCAGCCAATGTTCCGATAAAGAGGATGCAAGATTTGGGAGCTGCCACTGAAGAAATGGAGGAAACACAGAACGATTCCATGGATAGCTTAGGGGAACATGACGTGGGGGTTCTAAGTAGTGGCAATATGGTAAGACTAAACTGTGTTACTGTTAAAATCTTTCTGTGTGATAGGAGTAAGGTACTGTATATGCCTTTGAGGACCTAAAAATGAAATATGGCCATACAAAGTAGATAGTTGTCAACCAAGAGGTATTACCGTAGCAGTTATTACCCCTTGTGGACCATTTGCATAATTTTTTCTTTAATTCGTTTTATTGAAACATAAAAAAAAAACACTGGTTACATGGTCAGACCGTCAATACATAGGAAATGGACATAGGGGAAATGGAACAAACTGTACACATCAATATGTATGAACAATCAGTCTGACTGTAGAGATGATAGTACTACACAGATTAGACCGGTAACAACGGTAAGAAATAAAACATATAACATACAAAACTTAGCATGTACATATACAAAAAGGAAATACCTCCATCCGCCCTGACCCACCAATAGCATAGTACAGAAAAACCAGATATAAATCATGTGTCAAAGCTGCGTGGGGAATACATAAAGTAAATAACCAAAACAGAAGAGGGGAAGGGGTAATATACCATATAGGAATCATGGGGATGGCTACTTATGGAATCAAGGTGCGCAGGGTCCGTACCTCAGCAAGAGGGGAAGAACACCAGTCACCCTACACCCTATTTACCTGGACCTTTCCTATTTTTATAAATAATTAGCATGAACGGGAGAGTTTCGTTGATCAGCTTTTCCATTAAGAGCATGACGGGGGGCTGGGATCCATTCAACGAAGAGCCACAGTCTTGCGAGCCAGGAAAAGAGATTCCCTGAGTAGTACCCGAACATGATGGGGCAACACCTCCTAATCCAGGACACCAAATAAGCAAATAAGAGATTCACTAGGGTGTAGCTTGTACAAAAGTGGCTGCAGGACTTACGTCCAGAATTGTACAACATATGCACAGTCCTACATAAGATGCCAGAAGTCCGCCCTAGGTGCATGACAACGATAACATGCCGCCGAGTCAGAGCGACCCATAGCTAACAATCTAACTGGGGTAATATAACTATAATGAATAATATATAGTTGAATTAATTCGCCTGTACCTTTTCCCACTCTTCAGCAGACATCTCAGGTATATGGTCCCGCCAGCGCCATTTAGCCGGTAAAGGTTTTTGGGCAATTTTGGTCTGGATGAGGTGTGTGTACAATACAGAGATCAACCCTCTAGGACCTTGGGATTACAAAACCCTTACCAGGGGATAATCTGAGATCGGGGGGCTGCCCATGGGAAACTGCTCCTGAAGAGCATGTTGAAGCTGTAGGTATTGCACATTATAAGATTCTTGTATTTGAGTGAAGGACATGTGTATAGCAAAACATGTGTTATTGCAATCCTTTTCTGTGAGAAATACTTTATTTTCTAGAAAAATTTCAGGAGTGCCAACATTTACGGCCATGACTGTATATTTTCAGCCTGCCGTCAACCACCCACCTTGTTAGCCTCGGATGGATATGCCACATACAGCCACCCCAGTTCAGAACACCTCACAGCAAGCTCATCTTCTTTTCTAGAAATCTCTTTTTTAATTTAGGAAATGGTGGAGCAGAGACAACCCCTCAGATAAAAGAAAGGGACAAACAGTGCGCTCCTGTGTAGGATCCTTTGTCGGCAATGGAACACCAGAGTCAGTGAGGAATACACTCACCTGGTGTAGTTGTGCAATTTCCAGGCACAACACTGATGATCGCTTGTAGAATTTGCAACTGCTGTGGCTTCCCACGTTGGATCCACCAGCGTATTCGAATATGTGAAGAGCAGAGGAAAACAGAAGCTTGGGATCACGCTGTCGCAGAAATCACTGGATTCGGTGCATATCTTTTAGTTATATTTATTGTCACACAACGCGTTTCTGGATATAAACTGATCCTTTCTTCAGGCGTGATCACGCCTGAAGAAAGGATCAGTTTATATCCAGCAACGCCTTGTGTGACAATAAATATACCGTATTTATCGGCGTATAACACACACTTTTTAGGCTAAAATTTTTAGCCTAAAGTCTACCTGCGTGTTATAAAGCGGACGCTTTAAATCAATGAACTGCAGCGGCTTTGCAGGTGCAGAGACCTGCCATCGCTGCCGGCTTCTCTTTCCCTGCCTGTCCTGGGGTCTAGAGCCATGCTGCCGGCCCTTCTCTCCCCCTGGCTATCGGTGCCGCTGCCCGTTCTCTCCCCCTGGCTGTCGGTGCCGCTGCCCCATTGCTGGCGCCGATAGCCAGGGGGAGAGAACCGGCGCCGGCAATGGGGCAGCGGCGCCGACAGACAGGGGGAGAGAAGGGGCAGCGGCACCCATGGCCCAGTTGCCTCCCCATCCCTGGTTGTATAATTACCTGTTGCCGGGTCCACGCTGCTTCAGGCCTCCGGTGTGCGTCCCCTGTGTCGTTGCTATGCGCTGCGAGACGCAATGACGTCACTCGTCATTGCGCCACGCCGTGCAGTGCATAGCAACGATGCAGAGGACGCACACCGGAGGCCTGAAGCAGCGCAGACCCGACCCCGGCAACAGGTAATTATACAATCGGGGATGGGGGAGGCAACGGGGCAGCGGCGCCGGCAATGGGTGCTGCTGCCCGTTCTCTCCCGCTGGCTATCGGTGCCACTGCCCCATTGCCGGCACCGCTTCTCTCCCCCTGGCTATTGGCACCGGCAATGGGGCGCCGGCACCGATAGTCAGGGGGAGAGAACGGGCAGCAGCGCAGATAGCCAGCGGGAGAGAAGCGGCGGTAGCAGGGCTCTAGACCCCAGGAAAGGCAGGGGGAGAGAAGCGGGCAGCGACTGCCTCTCTCCCCCTGCCTTTCCTGGGGGCTTCTGCGGGGTCAGAAACAGTGTATCCGGGTATACGCATGCACACACACGCACCCTTATTTTACCAAGGATATTTGGGTAAAAAACTTTTTTTACCCAAATATCCTTGGTAAAATGAGGGTGTGTGTTATAGGCCGGTGCGTGGTATACCCCGATAAATACGGTAACTAAAAGATATGCACTGAATCCAGTGATTTCTTCGACAGCGCGATCCCAAGCTTCCGTTTTCCTCTTCACAACCCCTCAGATAGGCTTTCAGTGTTTCCCACATGAGGAGGAGGGGCATCAACTACATTAGCCTGTAAAAATATGTGAAACTGATCTGGAATTCTATCTAAAGACCCAATGACCATTTGCATTTTAATTTCCTACTCACCTTCTAGGAGCCATAACTCTCTTTTTTCCATCTACAGGGTTGTGAGAGCTTGTTTTTTGTGGGACCAATTTTACTTTGTAGAGACATCTTTCATATTACCATTAAATGTACAGTGGAACAAAAAAAAGTATTATTTGTGGGGTGAAATTAAAACAAAACAAAAAAAAATACAACTTTGCAAATTTTTAGGGCTTTCCTTTTTACTCAGTGTGCTTTACAGGAAACCTAGCATGTTATCTTTCTTATGTGGTCAATATGATTACAACAATAGCCAATTTATATAGCTTTTGTATTATTTTACTACTTAAAACAGTCAAACTTTTTTTTAAAGAGTACCTGTCATCAAACTAAACTTTTAATGTATTGTTTCTTATGTAATTATAAAACACTTTGCTATTACTTGCTGTTAAAATTCTCAAACTTTATATGTTTTTAATGTGATTATAAAAACGGCCACTAGGTGGCTCTGTTCTGTTCTCTGCCACAAGTCAAACAGTTAGTTTGGTCTCCTCCCAGCTTGGCATGAGACTAAACTCAGGAAGTGCGTGCGGGGCATGGCGAGGCACAGCTCTCCCAGGCTTCAGTGACATTGCGTCTGCTGGGGAACACCCACTTTCTCCTGCCAGGAGCTTACACAATGTGGGCAAGGCAAAAGGTAGGATACAGAGCTTTTTAAAGCTCTAAAAAAAATTTAAGGGCAGGAGGGGTGTTAGGAGTAGTTAGGGACTATAATCTGAGTTTGTTTAGAAAATATGGTTTGATGACCGGTACACTTTAAAATAATAAACATGCCTTTTTCTGACCACTATTACATTTTAATGTTTATATCTACAGGGCTGTGTGTGGACTAATTTTTTGTGCCATGATGGGAGTTTTTGACCGCTTTAATAAATTCAGACTTACTTTTTTTCCTGTTTGCTGTATGGGATCAATAACATTATATATATATATATATATATATATATATATATATATATATATATAATATAGGTACTCCGCTCCTAGACATCTTATGCCCTATCCTTTGGATAAGATGTCTGATTGCGGGAGTCTGACCGCTGGGAGACATGAGACATGAATGGAGGGGACATGGCATGATGTCACAAGGGGGTGTGGGCGTGGTGTGATGTAAGGACCACAGCCGCCCGAACCCAGCATTCTAAACATAAGGTCCAGAACGCTGGGTGCATTCACGGTGATCGCGGTGAGGGGCGATGATCGGAACCCTGCGATCAGACATCTTATCCCTTAGGCTATAGATGGTGGGTGCCAGATGCTAATAGCAGCCCTCACTCGGCTTGTGAGCTCACTGCATAGAACTGCATGATGAAAATTTTCATCACTGTGCGCCATGACGAAAATGTATGTCATAGACTGTTAAGGGGTTAACTTCTTACATTCCAGAATAATATTAGTTTATATAGATATGTGTAACATTTGGTGATTCCAAGATTCAAGATGACCATAGCAAAGCATTAGAGTTTTGTTGGTGAATTTCTTTATTCTGCCAGCGAACTAATATAGCGCAGTAAAGTGGTTTCCCATATATCCTACAGACAGGACTGGATGTGTTGATTCTTGATCCACACACCACTGGGTCCTTAGTGCTACAAAAGCCTAAGAACATAATTTTCCTGGTTAGGCAGAAAAGGTTTAACTTTTTAAATATTTTTCTATGTTTTGACACTAAAATATTTAACATCAAATATTTTCTTGATTAAAGTGGTCCGCCATGACTAGCATACCCTCGGGGTGACAAAGATAGAGCGTTATCCGGATCACCATGATCAGCCCATTGCATCTAGCATCATCCCACGTTTGCCTGCTTCTCATAGAAATATGCTTAGTTACTACTTGTTAAATATGAATTGACCATTCTCTGTTATTTCTTTGCCTTCATCCAGATTACTGGGTCACCAAGTTCTCATGGCACCAGGAACGCTCCTCAGCCAGAACACAAGACAGAGGAGAAGGTCAATCCTTTATTATCTTTATCATTCCTTTGTTGTAATCTATATATATATATATATATATATATATATACTCGGCTTGTGAACTACATGTTGAATTGATGTTTAGGGGACAGGTGGGTGAAAAAAATTAACTATCCATACATTTTGTAACAGGAACATGTGTGAGATTTTCTTGTCAATAAAAGAGACATATTCAATTTCTCCACATTTGCTCCATGTGTTACAGGTCACTCCAGTGAAATCATATCGAACAAAAAGACCATCTGGCACAATAGAATCTATTAATTTGGACGCTGTTCCTCGATCTGCTGCTTGTTTAGATAATAGTGCCGCTAAACACAAACTTTCCGTCAAGCCAAAAAATCAAAGAGTGTCAAAGAAACACAGAGGCATGTCCCAGGTAATGTCATCTGATCTGCTGACACGTACAGATGAATGCATATTTGATGTCTGTCATGTTTATTTAAGGGATTATTGCTGTTCCAATGCATGTTATAAAAAAAAAATGGTTTATTAAAAAAAAAAAAAAAAAAGATGCAACTATCCCACTGTCTTGAGTAAACTGCTTCTATGCAGGGCTAGGTGTTTACATAGTTATAGACTTCAAACTCTGGGGCAGATTTACTATTGCAAATGTGCCAAAATGTGCCATATTTTGTGCCTAAAAAGCTGTCTAAGATGACTTAAAGTGGTACTCCACTGGAAAACATTTTTTTTTAAATCAACTGGTGCCAGAAGTTAAACTGATTTGTAAATTACTTCTATTAAAACATCTTAATCCTTCCAGTACTTATTAGCTGCTGTATGTTCCACAGGAAGTTCTTTTCTTTTTGAATTTCCTTTCTATCTGACCACAGTGCTCTCTGCTGACACCTCTGTCCATTTTAGGAACTGTCCAGAGTAGGAGCAAATCCCCATAGCATACCTCTCCTGCTCTGGACAGTTCCTAAAATAGACAGAGGTGTCAGCAGAGAGCACTGTGGTCAGACAAAAAAGAAATTAAAAAAGAAAAGAACTTTCTGTGGATCATACAGCAGCTGATAAGTACTGGAAGGATTAAGATTTTAAATAAAAGTAATTTACAAATTTGTTTAACTTTATGGCCCCAGTTGATTTAAAAAAAAAAAAAAAAAAAAAGTTTTTCACCGGAGTACCCCTTTAAGGGTTAAATTAACTATCCTATATTTTAAGTGGACATATAAGTATGTGAGTCAAGGCTTCCTTTACATATGTACTTCATCGTCTTTTTTTTCCCATTGGTGCTGCAGAAAATGCACCGGAGGGAAAAGGAAGCAAGAACTGATCCCATTCATTTAAATGGGACAGTTCACAATCATCTAGTGTCTCAGTTTGGACGCTGGATGATTGGACACTCCGGAGTGGCACAGACAGGGGAAAGCATCTTGCAGCGTCCCCCATCCGGGGATCACAAATAATAGAGGCCAGATGATACACAACTGACGTCAACTGATGCACTTCTGGCATCAGTTGTGGCGAGTTTCACCCAGTTTTGATGGAGCCGGATGTCGTATATATGTTATTCTAGACTAAGTTTTGGGGGGTTAAAATATATGCTTTATAAATACTTTCCTTTATAAAACATTTATGCTTCCCTACAGGATTGTTACAACATAGAAGACATCGAACATGAAACTGGATTGAGCGTGCGTCGATCTCTTAACAAAGCCATGTACCACTCAATGGATATTTCCAGACAGGATATAATTGTTTCTAACTATTTTGAACGTAAAGCCCTTGGATTACCAATTCCAGAGCAAGGAAAAAAAGATTGGGAAGAAAAACATGAAGAGCCAGTCACTTCTAAATCTGATGTAAGTAGACAAACAGATAAAGAAAAGATGTTAGATGTTGATAAACGTAGAACAGAAGAGGAACAAAAAAGACAGGAGATCATTAAGAACATTGAGCTAGAAAGACTCCAGCATAAGATGAGAGAACAGAAGGAAAATGAAATGAAGGAGCAGCGTAGGCGTGAGGAAGAGAAGAAACGAAGGGCTGAACACATTTTGAAAGAATTAGAAGAACAGAGAAAACAAGATGAGCAAAAACAGCGTGAACTAGAGGAGCAGAAACGCTTGAAGTTAGCGGAAGAACAGAAAACTCGTGAGCTGGAGCAGAAGAAAGCACAGCAGCTAGCTGAGGAGCAGAAGAGGAAAGAAACAGAAGCACAACAGAAAGCTCTGCAGGAAGCTGTGGAGCAAAAAAGACTCGAAGCAGAGAAACAGAAGGCAGAAGAGGAAAAGAAAAAGCGTGAATTGGAGGAACAGAGAGCTCTGCAGGAGGAACAGAACAAACACAAGCTTGAGGAGCAGAGAATCCTTATGATGGCAGAAGAGCAGAGAGAGCGTGAACTGGAGCAACAAAAAGCTCTTCAGATTGCAGAAGAAGAGAGAAAGCGTGAGGAGGAGCAGCAGCAGGCAATTCAAATAGCAGAAGAGCAGAGGAAGCATGAACTGGAGCAGCAAAAAGCACTTAAGATTGCAGAGGAGCAGAGAAAGTGTGAACAAGAACACCAGAAAGCACTTCAAACTGCACTAGAGCAGAGAAAGTATGAAATGGAGCACCAAAAAGCACTTCAGTTAGAAGAAGAACATAAAAGGCATGAGCTACAGAGATCGCTTCTAGAAGAAGAGAAGAGGCATGACTTGGAGGAACAGAGCACCGATAAGGCAGCTGAGGAGCAGAAAGGGCTTGAAGTAGAAGTAGAGGAAAAGAAACTGGTACACGAGGAACCTTTACAGAAAGGCAATGCAATAAATGAGGGTGTTAAGAAGAATGCAGTAGAAGCAGGGCATTCCTCTCCAGAAAGAAGCATTATAGAGAAACCTCAGCCAGAAAAGCTGAAAGCAGAGGAAGCTAGTAAAGAAAATGATGTGGCGTCAAAACAGAGACAGAGTAATGAAGAATTACGATGGCAGGAACTCGATCAAAGGCAAAGACCCTTTACATTTAAGGTCACATCAGGTGAAAAGCAGATTATATTTGAAAAAGTTCATTTATCTCCAGTTACAGGAGTAAAAGAGCAACCAACATGCGCTGATACACCAAGCCCCAAAGAAACTAAAGCCAATAGTTCACATGCCCTTCCATCCTCCCAGTGCATTCCCCACACTGCAATTTTGGTTACAGGAGCACAACTGTGCGGTACAGCAGTAAATCTGAATCAGATTCAGGACACGGCTTGTAAGACGTTGCTTGGACTGACAGAAGAGAGGAAACTAGATATTGCTGAAACCAAAAATGAACGAGATAGTGGAGATCCTAAATATATCAGCTGTAAAACTAAATACACTTCAGAGTCATTGGAAAATCAGTCCGTCATGGCAGAATGGGCTTCCATTAGGTCGAAAATCTTCAGCAAAACTGAAAATGCTGCCATGACTGAGAAGAATAAAAGTGATCCTCCTGCATCTAGTGATGAGTGGACAGCAAAGGGTAAAGGTGAATCCCATAACATCTTACGAAAGACAGTGTCAGCAAATGCTAAATTTTCTATAACACCAGCATGGCAGAAATTTCCAGAAACTGCGAAAAACGTTGCATTTAGTACGGAGACCTCAATAATACAAACAAATAGGGAACATATAGAAACAGCGTTACCTGACCGTGCAGCCCAGGGACGGTCTACAGAAAGGGCAATGAGTGTCCAAGAAGTGGTGGCAAACAAAAGGCAAGTTACGATAGAAGATGGTGCAGAAGGGTGTATATTTTCTAAAGATCTTCCATCTTTCTTGGTTCCTAACCCACCTCCATCTCCTCGTCGTGGTCATTTAGAAGGACAAACTTCCCTCACTGCACACATGGTCAACAGTATAAGAAAAACTGAAAAATTAATCCAAACCACTGAAGAGAAAATGGCTCCATTTGGTATCAAATTAAGAAGGACACATTATTCCTTGAGATTTCATTCAGATCCACAGAATGATCAGAAAAGGAAGAAACGATATAGTGCAGGTGACAGCTTTGAAGGTATTCCTACTCCGTTTACTGCAGGAGATGAAACTGAAATAAGGACTTTACCCCTCAAAGAATGTTCAGTATCCCCTACTAAATTAAAGAAAGACAGTACTTGTAAAGTCTTGTTAGATTCCTCAAATAATGCATCTGAAAATGTGCATAGTACACTGATATCTCCAGTGATCCCAGATACAAGTCCCAATCTGTCATCACCCAACAAAGATAGAATAGCTCCCAAGTCACCGGTCATCCACAAGCCATCACTTGCTCCTAAACCATCCAGTCCAACTCCACCATCCTCCCCGCTTTATAAACTGAGTAAAACAGATGTAAATGACCCACATGACGAAAAGTGGGACAAAACTGAAACAGGACATGTAACCAATGAAGTTAAAGCCAGTGTTGCTTTACCTCCTTCAAAACATAGCGAAAGTATTGAATGTGACAAAACAGATAAAGCAAATTTGCCATCAATCCCTTGGAGAGAGAAGCCAGAAAAAAGACCAGAGAAAACTGGAAGAGGTAACATAATTTTATCTTAAATGCATATAATTTATTACAAGTTATGTTCTCATGCTATTTATAGATGTGACAGCTAAAATGGGTAAACAATCCAACAATAGTCATGTGTCCCATCAACTGCAACTACATATGAATAAATAAATAATATAAATGTTATTCTGCATTTGTAAGGGTTTTCCACTCTGCATTTTAAATTCATGTATATTTTATGCAGTCTGGTCAGGACCAAATTATTCCATTTGGCTACTCGTAAAAACTCCAACTATATCACTTCTCTGCCTTTTAGATAAGATCAAGTGTAGTATCTGTTCTTATCAGTTTAATGTCTGATACATCCCCTATCTGGGGACCATATATTATACGGATTTTTCGAGAATGGGGGCCGATTTCGAAGTTTGCTTCCATTGTCCAATGCATTGACCCAACATGGCAGTATCTTCGGGTATTGTGCACACAAAAAAAAAAAATCCAGTTATCCCACCACCGTCATTGCAAAGTTAACATCGCCTACCTATTACTACACTGTTTCCAAATCATACTTAATAGAAGCAACATTTTCAGATAATCAAATCAATTTAAACATATATAAAAAATCCCACACAATTCCATTTTTTTCTGTTTCTAAATATCTTTGGCATAAAATGCCCAGGAGCATTGCCCCACATAGGAATAGTGCCTATTTTGTACCCCTCTATTCCCCCATATAGCAGTTAGGCCAAATACAGCAGTGTGACACCATACTGAAGAGTTAGCCCTCATACAGCAATAGGCTCCCACCTCTATTCAGCATCCATATAGCAGTAGGCTCCCAGCAAAGTTCATTAGTTACCGCTACCAGGTCCAACTTAGCGGCAATGCGTTCTCCTCCTCTACTGCTCTGCTCCTCTTTGGCAGACAGGGAAAGGTAGAGACAGAGTCAACCAAACTTTTGTGTTCTGCAGGAAAACATAAACAATGATAAAATAGACCAAATGTTGTCAAAAATGGTCTATAAAACTCCATGACTATGCCACAACATACGTTAGTATATGTTTTTTTGGCAATATCTGTATCCCGGAAGTGAACACCCAAAAAAGGGTTGGCCTTAAAGGTCTGCACTAACCTGTTGGTACTGATAGATAGTGCAGGTGACACTGATGACAACGGTACTCACCTTGTCCCATTCCTTGGTGGGGATCTTCAGCAATTTCCTCTGTTAGCTCCAGTTCTGGCAGCCGGCTTGGGGCACGGGCGGAGTTTACTGACGTCACTGCTGCTGCAAGACCAAGCAGAGTGTAGCCGCGGATTGGGGCATGAGTGGAGCTTAGTGAGGTCACTGCTGCTGCTCCCTGCTGGGTCCCATTGTGAGAGAACATCAGTAAGCTCCGCCCATGCTCCAAGCCAGGTGCTCGGAGCAAAGCTAACGGAGGAGATTACCGAAGATCCCCGCCACGGAAGGGGACAAGGTGAGTACCGTTGTCATCAGTGTCGCCTGCACTATCTGTCGGTACCGACAGGTTAGGTGACACTGGTGACAGATTTCCTTTAAAAGTCTGAATTCTAAATGTTGGTGAAAGGCATAGGCAAAGCATATTTAGGAGTTGTATTTGTACATTTTTACTATACAAGTATTACATAATGCCTTAAGAACATCTTAAATATATCAGCTATCTCAATATTTTAATTAACTGTTCACCACTGTTTTCTCCTGGATGCATGCATCTGTGTTACTGGAAATAATTGTTGTGTGGCCCTGATGGCAAGTGTGACATCGGGCACCCCCATGGCTCTACTGAAATGAACTGTGATAAACACAGAAGTCCAGTTAAGAAGAGGCATGATGGTGCAGGTCTTGAAGTTGCTTCTAGAGTCCACCTTATTTTACTAGTAGCCAGTGGTAGTGATGAATGTAACTTTATTTGGATCCCATAAAACCGCATGCAAGCGGGATAACAGCCATCAAGCAACTCACAACAGGCGTGGACGCGTTTCGGGTATGCACCCTTCGTCTTAGCACAAATGTGCTAAAACGAAGGGTGCATACCCGAAACGCGTCCACGCCTGTTCTGAGTTGCTTGATTGCTGTTATCCCGCTTGCATGCGGTTTTATGGGATCCGAATAAAGTTACATTCATCGCTACCACTGGCTACTTTTGCTGATTCGTTGTTGTTCCTTGGAGTATACAGCCGTGTTGGGGATCCTGAGAGCCGACCATCTCTTCCTTTCCTTATTTTACAAGCATCAACTCTGTAACCCAAAAAATTATCCTTTGCATTTCCCTGATTATGTCTGTACTATAGGACAGAAAAATATAATAAATGCCTTATCGCCAACTTTTTATTGCCCTTACAAGCTTGGCTGGGAGTACAATGAAGTTGGCTGTCATATTCTTCTTTAGAACGAAGTAATTATTTTTCACACACATTTCCTCTAAGACGAACCTTTAACCTCTCTAGTAAATCTGGTAGTTTTCTTCATGCTCAGAGGTTATGTAATGAGTTACCTACCTACATGGAGCTTGACAGGATTCTTATGTCAGCGACAATACAACAAAACGTCTTGGCATTAAAGGGGTACTCCGGTGGAAAACATTTTTATTTTTTTTATCAACTGGTACCAGAAAGTTAAACAGATTTGTAAATTACTTCTATTAAAAAATTGTTATCCTTTCAGTACTTATTAGCTGCTATATACTACAGAGAAAGTTCTTTTGTTTTTGGATTCTGTCCACAGTACTCTCTGCTGACACCTCTGTCCGTATCAGGAACTGTCCAGAACAGGAGCACATCCTCATATCAAACATATGCTGCTCTGGACAATTTCTGATGCAGACAGGAGGAGTTGTCAGCAGAGAGCACTGTGGTCAGAAAAAAAAGAAATCCAAAAACAAAATAACTTTCTCTGTAATATACAACCACTAATATGTACTGGAAGGATAAAGAAGAAGATAGAAGTTATTTTCAAATCTGTTTAACTTTCTGGCACCAGTTGATTAAAAAAAAAAATGTTTTCCACCGGAGTACCCCATTTAAATAAATCAATATTACATTAACAGTATTGAGGATTGAGGAGATAGTTTAGGCTGTGTTCACATCTATTGGAGGATCCATTTGGAGTCTCTGCTGCAGACTCGGCAGTGAATGCAGTACAGTTTTTACAGGAAAATGACGTACAGAGCAAAAGACACAACAGGGTCCTTTGGAAGCAATGTCTAGGAAAATCTTCCATTTAGTTATTTTTTTTTTTACTTTTTTAAATGTGTTTGGGGTTCTGAAAAAAGGAAGTCCTATCTAGTACTTAAGAGGGCTATCTAGGTGCCAAAAGAGGTTTATATGTTTTCCAGAATCGGCATTCACATGGCAGAATTTCTAAGCAGAGAAATTCTACTCAGAAATTCGTAAGCAGCCTTCCATTGTTTTCAATGGGGTTCTGCTGCAACGTGCCCACTGCAGAATTTCCACAGCAGAAATTTCAAACTTGCTGTCTATGGAGAAAGTATATGTCTGAGCGGTCCTAGCTGCGGACAAAATGTCCACCCAGAATTTCTCTGGGCGGATATTCTGCCATGTGAATGGGCCCTTATAGTCCCCTGCTCCAGGATCAAATGGCATTATGTTGCAGAACGTGATAGATTGGAATGGTGTTTTTTCTTAAAGTAAGGGTGCATTCACACTATGGAACCTCTGCTCTGTAGGCGTTAACTGAATAGATCTGCACTTTGACCACTCATAGGGGGAGATTTATCATTGCTTTTAGAGCATTTTTTTTGTCTATGTTCTGGCGCAGTTCAGGCGAAAGCAGCATATTTAGTGACTTTTATGCATCTTTTGATATAGAAAGTTTCACTCTTTTTGCCTACCCGTAGAACTTGTTGACCATGCAGTGCTCACGTATTTATCATTTGCGACTTTTGTCAAAAGTTGCTATTTTGTGCGTAAAGGTATTTTTTTAGGCGCAAAGCTACAAAACCTACCAGTAGGCGTGAGAATCACTTCTACCTTCCGCAATTCAACCTTTAACTTCTTGGGGACAACAGCGTCCCACTCCCCTTCTATGAGACGAGTTCAGGAGCTGAGCGCGGGTCATAGCTGGGTGGTCCTGGCATCTATCTGCCACCAGGACCCATCTCTAATGCCAGACATCACCGATCACGGTGATGCCCAGCTTTAACCCTTTAGACACCACAATCAAATTTGATTGTAGCGTCTAAAATGCAAGTAAAAATATCTCGGCAGCTCTGTGAAAGTAAGTAAAAACACCTTACCTGCCAAATTCAGGACCCGGGAAAGTGTCTACTTCCCTCCCTCACAAGTGTTCAGAAAAGGTGTATGTCGTAAAGCTTTTCCCACCACAGCAGAGCTGTGCAAAATTTATCATCCTGCTGCACCTTCTTGATAAATAAGATGCACGCTAGTCAAACCCACCACCCAAATAAACATGGGAAATTAGCTCTACCGTAGACATTCTTTGAGAAATCTGGGCCATAGTGTTCATTCTTTCAGTGGAGTCCGGACTTTAAATTTCCTGCAGTGTGCTTGGTGCAACAGAATCCTACGAGCTACTCAGTTATACCCAATTTTGTCAAGTCCCAGATTGAGGTACATTTTATGTTATACAGCAACTGATTGCTCAAATTTATGGGAACGGACTCTGCAGTAAACATTTGACTCCAATGCTGGATATTTTAGATGGGTCACACTAGCAGATAGCATGAGATTCCAAACTCATGTTTATGACTAGGAGATAGAGGTAGAAAAGGCTCTGTTCAGATCACAATAATGGCCTCTGGTTGATGTATATGCCAGGAAAAGCTTCTAGCATATACCTCATGACCTTATGGCATATACATTGGGAGTTTTTATCTGTATATATGTCAGACAGAGACCATTATCATTATGTGAACATTTTCATATGAGCTTTTCTGAACAGGGCCTAACAATATCTATTTTCCTAACACAACATTACTTGAATGCAGTATCATTTGTTCTTACAGACCGACCAGTGCTTCAGAGCCGCCATTCGCTGGATGGCACAAGACTGATGGAGAAAGTTGAATCTGCTCAGCCGCTTTGGATCACACTTGCTTTACAGAAACAAAAAGGATTCCGTGAACAGCAAGCATCCAGAGAGGAGAGGCGACAAGCCAGAGAGGCCAAGCAAGCTGACAAGCTGGCAAAAGATATTGTAATTTGATTTATTATGGCACACATTACATAATACTTTAACCCATATATTAAGAGGTCTACATTCTTCCCAAAGCAGAACCACTCTTCCATAGATTTCAAACATAAGGCAAGAGCAGGAAACATAGCCTCGGCACAGCAAAACTCAGCTCAGCTATAATAACCAGGTGTGGTGATTCCAGCGCTGTGGTATGGGGTGCTATACGTGTGAATAACAGTTCAACAACATAAAAGGTATGTAAGAATAATCACGTAGCACCCACCATCCGTCTTAACTTTTCTTGCTTTATAGCATGTTCGTCTATAAACACTGGGTACAGCTCTGGTAGCAGCAGGGAGGGTAGACAGGTGCAGGAGCGAGACAACAGAACTGTTTCACGTCTAATGGCGCTTCTTCCGGACAGAACAAGCACCATTTGACGCGAAACAGTTCTGTCGTCTCGCTCCCTCCCGCACCTGTCTACCCTCCCTGCTGCTACCAGCGCTGTACCCAGTGTTTTTAGACAAACATGCAATAAAGCAAGTGCTACGTGATTATTCTTGTATACCTTTTACTCTTCCATAGATGCTGTCTGGCAATACAGCTCTGCCTCATTTACTAAAGCGCCACAACCTATGGAATAGTGCGGTATATGAAATAACTATAGATAGTTTTACCTATGCCCAGGCAACCTCTATATGTTTCTTTATGTTTTTATAGTCCATAATATCCAACACAATATGAATTAGGTGACAGATTCAGAGCTTATCAAACCTAAGTGTGGTGTCGGGGTGTGAGGTGCAGGGTAGATGCAGGGCAGATGTTATAGCCCAAGGGGCACATGGTTTTGACCCCTTCTTGTCGTGACGCCAGGGTGTGGTTTACCTTAACCACCCGAAGGTAATACCGCTGATCCTGGGTTAGCCAGGGGCAATGAAGACACCAATGCCAGATTAAGGATAACGGCAGCTTTACTGAGGCAAGACAGGTGATATAGTCTTTGCAGTACAGCCAAATATCCCAGTGAGGTGACCAGTGACACATAGGGACCTCGCAGGCTTTCTGGGACTTGCAGTAGTTAGACTGACTTTAGTGCAGGCCATGGTGACTACAGATGGACTTGACTTGACAGAGATGGTGAATGACAATATGATGACGGACTTGTGGCTGCAGGACTTTAGGCTTGAGGCCTCCAATGCTCTGGACACACACATAGACAACTGCACTGGACCTCAGAAAGGAAAGAGCAATGTGCTAAGAGAGAGAGTGCAACCCCTCCCCTTGTTATATAGGGGGGGCTGTGCAAAGAGCCCATAGGTCACTTGGGGGGTCACCTGGTCACTGGAGCCCTCTGGGTAACAATCATGTGGTACAAACATTAAAGCCACAGTACATTGAATGAGGCCAATCTATATACATAATGGGGGTATGCTGCAGGGGAGCCCTGGGGACATGCAAGGACTCTGCCTGACAGGACAGAAGGACAGTAGGGGCCACATCATCCCGTACTGGGACATCGCATAAGTAACAAATGCTTCTTTTTGTATTTCAATTGCTTATTTATGATAGAAAAATATATTTATTTTATTGTCAAACATTAAAGGGAAACTGACAGCTGGTTCACCCACACTAAACCTAATGCACAGGTTAAAGTACAGGTAGACCAGATTAAAAGCATGTATTACTCCCCTGGAGATATACAATGCATTAGCCTCCATTGCTAATATGTTAATTTCTGGCCTTGTGCAAAAGAGGCGGGACCGTGCATACCCAGCATCCCTGCCTCCTTTCCCTCTGCTCCGATATGCCCACCCACCTCAAATATTCATGAGACCCCGTTGTGAGTGCATGGTTGGGGAGCATATGGGAGCAGAGGGGATGAAGCCAGGGATGCTGGATTTGCAAGGTTCCTCCTCCATTGTGCAAAGGCAGTACTAATACATTGTATATCTCCGATATGGAGGAACCGTTCCAGGTGAGTAATACATGCTTTTAATCCGGTTCACCCGCACTATAACACTGTGTATTGGGTTGTGCAGGTGAACAAGCGGTTTCCTTTTAAACATAAATATATCACTCATGCTCACACATATTTAGGGAAATTTGATTAAAACCTGTCCAGAGGAAAAGTTGCTCATAGCAACCAATCAGTTCACTTCTTTCATTGTTCAGAGGCCTTTTCAAAAATGAAAGAAACAATCTGATTGGTTGCTATGGGCAACTTTTCCTCTGGACAGATTTTGATAAATCTTTCCCATTGTCTGTATAGGCATGCAATGTGCAGACAGGAGAATACCGAAGCAGATCTGGCTCCCTGCAGAAGCCCCAGGAAGAGAAGAAATGTGAGACAGTGGTGACTAGGCTCCAGCGAAGGGAACAGCTGCAGAAATCCAACACTCTTCCAACATCTGTCACAGGTAAATGAAGCCAGGAGATATAATCAGGGCTTTAAGGTGCCCATACACTACCGGGTGCACATTGTCGTGTTTATGAACAGCTAATGTGCAGCGAGCAATAAACTTAATGGGCAGCACAACAACGAAACGTCAGAAATGACATGAAAAAATACAGTCATGTATAGCACAAAAAACCATAGAGCAGGGATAAAGGGCCATTGCCATGAGTAAAAGGGCCATTAGGCAGACTCATCTGCTTCAGAGTGTTAATTTAGTCATCTATTGGCCCACCAATGCTAAAGGGGTTGGTTACCCAGGGATGGATAGAAACACAGAAGTAATTACTTCCAAAAACAGCACCAACCTTGTAAGTGGCATTATAACTTGGCTCCATTTGTGCAAACACAAATGATCTGACTGGACAGCACTGTTATATGTGAATCAGGGTTCACAATGACTTTTTGTTTCAGTTTTAACATACAGCATGTGTGACCCTACCCCTAGAATGCATAAAATGTGTATTTTCCTGCTGCATATTTTCCTACCCATTGAAGTGCTGCAATATACGACATGTGTGACCCTACCCTAAAAGGAAAAAAGTATATGTTAACGGATGCAAAGAATGCATGCTGCTGTATGCCATACAGCAGAATCCATTTCCCATTGACTTCCCACTGACTTATGGATTGCAATTTATTGCAAACATAGTCAATCATGCTATTGTGTACAGCATATGCAACATATGAAGCACACAATTGTGTAACTGACTATGCTTTTGTATACAGAAACATTAAGGCTAAGTGGTTTTTTTTCTGGCAGTTTTTGGAATACTGCCACTGCAGTTTTTGTGCCAAAGCCAGAAATGTATTCAAAAGGACTACGACATATAAAGGAAGGACTTACACTTCTCCTCCCTTATGGATCCACTTCTGACTTTGGCTCAAAAACTGCAGTGGCAGTTTTCCAAAAACTGCCAGAAAAAAAAAAGTGGAAACTTTACCTAAATGTGCCATAACTATCTCTCAGGGCAGAGTTGGGAGGTCCCCATACACTTTATAGAGTCGGCCCTTCCTGCTCAAGTCTGCTGATGTATTGGCCAATTTTTGACTAAACTGTATGGGCACCTTTAATAAAATTTGCTTCCTTTTTTTGTATGAATTATGTATTTGTGGGTATACACGTCATTTTGTGAATTAAATTAACTATCTTTGTTTATTCAACAGTGGAAATTACAGAGACTGTTCCAGTAACACATGCAAAGGATCTTCCAAAGAGGTTCTCCACTCCAGATGCCACTACTGTCTCATCAGAACCAGCATGGCTGGCATTAGCCAAGAGGAAATCTAAAGCTTGGAGCGACTGTCCACAAATTATTAAGTAGATCCCCTGTCCTCAGTAGTTAGATCCGCATTAGACATCCGTAACTTCTCTCTGTGTACCACTATATGGTTGTTGCGATAGACTTCCACAGTGATAACATTTAATTTTCTGGGGGTTTATTCCAGAAGCATTAACATTATCCTATAGTTATTCTGGTAAAATGTGGACATACACAAATAACCTTTATTAATACATTTCGAGAAACTGAAGAAAAGGAAGTTCTGTGACAAGTCATGGGAAAAGGCGACTTCATCAGGGCTAGGAGTTTAGCATCCAACAACAGATCTCACCATGCCCATGGCATCACAGATATAAATAAATACTGTATTCAGGTAGTCAATTGGCTTGTGTATATGGCTGTATTGATGTTTCATAAGAATATAACGTGAGCATACATTTTTATCTTAGGTGAATGATAGCTGTCTCAACCTGCACAAAATGATGTCTTCTCTGGACCAATATGGCCAATACAGGTTTGCACTTTTTCTTCTTGATGAATTCACGGTTTGCACACTTTGGTATTATGTGCCTCTACTACAGTGCTATTAACTCAGATCATACTTATGGGCTCTAGTAACGTTGGAGCCCAACAAGACTTTGTACAATTGGTCAGCGGGACCTTTTGAGGACAAAATAAGGGTTGGCCTTGATCTACCTACAAGCTATTGCCAGGTGTAGGATCTGTCACTCTGACATTGCCTTTGTGGGTGGCAGCCATAGTGGCCATTTAACACATAGATATGTATAGTGATGAAAGCATCTCAGGACTAGGGATCCTGGGGCTGCCATCTGGTTTGCAAGCTGACTAGTGAATAAAAGGATGTTCTGTTTAGAATAGCTTTGGCTACTTGAGGAGATGGGATTTAAAGCGCCAAAACTTTTTTGCCCATAATGTTTAACAAAAACAAATATAGAAGGTATGTCCCAAATATAGTAAACTCAAATTCCATAACAGAGAGATATATATATGAGAGCTAGTGATATTTTTCCTATGCACAATGTAGTGGGTCTAAGGTGTGAACTTGTCAATATCCATAGTAGAATGACTATTTTGTATGTGTAAAATAGAAAATGGTAATAGGTGTGCCTTTAGTGTTTGGGGCAGTCATAGCAGGGCTACAATTGAACTCTCAGGATCCGGCCCTTTAAGGAGTGACTGGGCAATTCCAGCCCTACAAGCAATCCCTATTCCTTCTTGTGATGGTATTTATTAGTAGAAAATGTTGTTTATTTTTTGTATAGTGAACAATAATGAAGAAAACACATTATAAGGTTTTGTCAAGTTTGCTTTAAGGAACATCCAATGCTGTAGTGTTAGGCTGGGTTCACACTACGGAATTTCCGGGCAGAAAATTTCCGACCGGAGATTCCGAGTGCGGCCAGGCTAGGACCATGCGGGCACTGCAGTCTCCAATAGACGGCAATGTGTTCCAAGAGTATTTCCACCTGAAGAATGAGAAACGCCATTTTTCAGGCTGAAATTTCCAAGCGGATTTTCCGTTCACAAATTCCGAAGTGTGAATTTTTGAACGGAAACCCATTCACTGTACAGTACATTTTAGCAAGCGGAATTTCTGCCTGCAATTTCAAAGCGGAATTGCAAGTGGAAATTCCGTAGTGTGAACCTAGCCTTATACTTGGTGCAGGGCCTCAGATGGAAGAGCATGTCACACGGATTCAGAAAGCACCAGAGAATCTTTGGGTCATCTATGTACCTGCATTAGTTTTCCTTTAATAGCATTTTCATTAAAGAATATGCATACTCATAACTTATTACCTTTATAAGAGATCTCGATATAGATATACAATATCCCAATACTCATATATGTCAAAGATTTAAGATTTCTTAGAGGCCTCCGTGACTGCAAAGTTACAGTGACTGGCAGTGTCTTAATACGTGTTTTGGGGGAGTCAATAACTTTGTTATATACTTTTGTCAAATACATTTAGTGATATTATAGCTCTACCTTACCATATACCAAAGAATCTAAAGATTACACCCTTAATATATTCTGCCACCTATAGGTACATTACCACACTTGGCCTTTCAAACACTCAAAAATCTAATGTTGCAAAACATAATTGTTTAAAGTTTTGGGACAATTGTAAATGTCCATAACCTTACCAAACCTACATTCAATGGCAACTTTGCTTGATACAACCTCAAAAAAGGCATTTTTCTTCATGGCAAGATGCTGAATGCATTCTTGGAATTTTGTTGTGTAAACATGCTGCAAATTTACCCATACACCTCATCGTTACATGCTATTTAGGTACTGTTACTGTACAGGTGGTTCTATACACAGCAATGGAAAATATTAAGGAAGGGCTTATACTGTCTCTTCCTGCGGGGCACACTCCCAGATTTGGCTTGGAAAAAAAAGTCATCAAAAACAGTTTAAAAAAAGAAAATAAAAGTGTGTGTTTGAAACTACCCTTCAAGTCAGTGGAGAGGCAAAAATTCATTGACAAAAGTATCATGCTGAAAGCTGCCATTAAAAGATTGGGGTCATAATGAGATATGCATGGTTGGCAACCAAAAATTAGCATTACAGGGGTACTCCAGCCCTAGACATCTTATCCCCTATACAAAGGATAGCAGATAAGATGTCTTATTGCAGGGTTCCCACCACTAGGATCCCCGTAATCTCCGTGCAGCACCCGGCATTGTAAACATTATGTTTAGAACCCTGGGTTCCGGCAGCAGTGGTCGTGATGTCAGACATCAGACTTTGGATAGGGCATAAGATGTCTAGGGAAAACATTTCATACCGCATTACCCCACCAATAACCTGAACATGGGGATATGGATTTATGTGGTCTACACCAAATTCTGGCCCTACCATATGAGAGGTTAAGCAAAACTAAAAAGACTAGCCAGAACAGACCTTTTTCGTCCATGCATAGTGCCCCTTGTTCGACTTAAGATTGCTACCTATAGGTACATTACTATACTTGAACAGGAGAAGTTTGTACACATTTTCACAAATATTTGGTGATAGTATGCCCACTGTTGCCTTACTTTCCTATTTCTGGTTGCTAGGACTAGAATGCTTATTGGTATCTTGCTATTATAACCTGTCCACAGGCTTGATGTGCTCTGTTTTTGGAGGTGTTGGTGGTGCACACATATCCAAGATACTGTCAGCTTAAAGCAATCTGATCCTTCCACTCCAATTGCCACCCACAAGGCATCTATAGTAAGCTATGTGTATTGAGCATCACACAATCACCATGAAAACCCCGGAGATTACTAGACCGCAACAACCGCCAAAGTCACTTACATTTCATCCTAAACTACAGGTCATTGGACATCTACAATACACAGAATAGAACTTAAGTACTAGTCTTCCTGCTTGTACGGTAAATTGTGTTTAGTAATACATTTATTACAATTTTGATAAAATTGGCCTTCAGTGCTCTTAGTAATTTGCTTTACATTCTATATGTAAGGACATATTGGAAAATACACAAAGGCTGTCTATATGGTCCATGACAAAAATAACTGCAAGAACCCTAAGTGGTACTGTAACATCGCCCCAGATTCACTAAATATATAATCATGCTCAAGTTAAAATAAACTAGCAACACACTGTGATATTCTTCTATTACATGATCTTTTCATACCCACTACAAAAATGCTCCAGGCATGTTAAAATAAGTTTCTGTATGTTCCTAGGATGATCCATTTTATCTACTCCTCTTTCTGCATCCTTTAGTGTTAAAGTAATAGGAAGTTTGAGACTTAGACAGTTCTGGTGGGTTCAGCATGTTGTCACATAGGCTTCCCCCAATGCTTAGTCTGAATTGAAGACCAGGTATTCACTGTACATATCTGTTTAAATAAGCTATTTAGCTGGACTGACAGCAGAAAAAAAAAGTCTTTTTTTTTGTACTCACCGTAAAATCTCTCTCTCGTAGCCTTCATTGGGGGACACCTATACTGATGGGTATATGCTCTTGCCACTAGGAAAAAAAAAGGTGTCTCCTCTGTGGCTGGATATACCCGCCCACTGGAAGTGAGGTAATCATTTTTTGTCTTAAAGCAGTAGGAGAAGCCATCAAAGAACAAGTCCGAAGGGCCCAAGAAAAAAATCCCGGATAAAAAAAAAAAAAACACAACAACCGGAAAAGATTATCCGGACAAAAATTGAAGAAATAGGTTGGTGTGGTGTCCCCCAATGAAGGCTACGAGAAAGATTTTACTGCGAGTACAAAAAAAATCTCCTTTTCTCGGTCACTCTTCATTGGGGGACACCTATACTGATGGGATGTACCAAAGCAGTCCCCTAGGGTGGGAAAAACAACCACCAGAGAAAGGGAATCAATCCAGAGACCGAACTAATGTGTCCACAAGGCCTGCGGACTAGATCCCGGGCAGAGATGACTGAGGCCCAGGAACTGAGCTCCCGGAAAATCCCCTGTTCAAGTAGATGGACTAGGATGCCAAAGGAAGACCGCAGTAGCTCGACTGGTGGAATCTGGAGAACCGGAACGCCCCCCATCTCGGGAGTACATAAACCCCGAAGGAGGAAAGGAATGCCCTTAAAAAGGGGGCATCCCGGAACACCGGAGCAACCGACATAGAAAATGGATGTGCCCGAGTCACCTGGAAGACTTACACCTGAAGAGTAAGGAAACGTCCGCAAAACGCTCCGGGCGACAAACTTCCATGTCAAGACATGAAGAAGTGCGGTCAAGAAAGACTGCCCCACAAATGGGATCGCAGAGAAGTCTGGGCAGGATCACTATACATTCCTGAGACCTAAACCATCACTAAGGCCCAAAGCACCGGGAGAGCCGCATGAAAAGAAGGCATGCTACAGCATCCTAGGACAATGTCCAAGACAAATAGACTAACCAGTCTTGGAACCTAGCAGTCCGACCGGACCAGAGCACTCCGAAGAAACATGCCGCCAGAACGGGAACGGAGGGACTCTCAGGTTCAGGGCTAAGGAAGGTTACTCCAGAAGACTATGGTGTCAGTGCAGCGCAACTTACCCTGTCAAAAGGGAAGAAAGAACACACCCTTCCAGGAGATTGCGCGGAGGAAGGAGGAGGAGAGCAATGGTAGGACCCAAACAACAGACTGTGGCTAGACCGGGTGTCGCTGAACCATACATAATTACATAAACTCCTCCAACAAAGGAGAGTGCCAAGGCTGTGGGAGCAGCAGTAGATAACAAAGAAATGGGCAGTAAGCACACAAGCATAGACAGCAAAAAGCTCTGTTGATTGCAAATAAACAAGGGCCCAGGCAGGTACCCCACCTATATAGTAGGAAAAGAGAGATGGCTCCATCTTGGCAGCAGAAACTGCTCAACAAAATAGTCCCCCTAGTGGAGGGGAAACAAGGGGTGGTGAGATGAAACTCAGGTACTGACCATGCCAAGCTTCCTGATCCCCGTACCTCCTGTGGAAGGGGGATTGTCAAAGTGAGCTAGGCACTGTAGGAGCAGGGAAATGCCTCCCCACAGCCACAGCACAAAGTACCGGGTGGACGTAGCTCCCAGGGCCACTGGGACAACCCATCGCGAGGAGGAGCCAACTTGTGTCCCCAGAGGGATCCAAATCCTGCACACTGGAGCTGGGCAAAAAGAAGCCAGGATAGAAGGTATGCCCTTAGCAGACCAACGTTGCAACCTTAGAAAGGGGAACAGAGAGTGTTGTTGCCGTGAAGGTCCCTGGAACCTTCAGGAAAAACCCAATGGTGCCACACAACAGGACTGCAGGCGCAGATGCAAGAGATGAAGTATATACTGTATGTGGAGCAGGAAACATGCAGACATAGTCTGACTTACAGGTAGAACCCATAGCCATAGACACACACTTTCTGGAACTTCATAGACACACACATGAACCCATAGACACACACTTTGTGGAACTTCACATGGAAAGTGAGTCACCCGACTGCAGCTGCAGTAGCGGCAGGAATGCGGGAGGAGACCTGGTGGAGTAGAAAACCATGCAAACACAGTATGGCTATCTGGCAAAGGGACATGGCCACGCCGGGTCCTGCATACGGAACTACACCCTGAAAGTGGGTTACCAACCTTCAGTCTGAGATTGGCAGGCATTTAGAGAGGTACCTGGTAAAGTAGGGAACCCTGCGAACCAGTATGTGGGGTACTGGAGTGCGGCCTATGCAACGGGCGACCTGGCAGTGTAGGAGATCCAGCTGACGAAGGACTGGCTGAATGGCAGCAGTCCCATGTACCTGCAGGGACCCTCATCCAGATCCCTCAGAAGTGAGGTACGGGAAACCTGGCCATGCCTGTGACAGCCCTGAGACCAGAGACCGATGGCAGCGGAAACTGTGTAGACAACAGTCTGGCTGAACAGATACACCTCTAGGTGCTGGCAAAAAGAGACCAGTCAGATAGGCGATCACTGTGCCCCATGTCATTGGTGGGAGGTCGGGAAGGCCTAGGAGCCATGGATAGAAACTGCGCCCCCTGGGAGATCGGGGGAGGCTGAGGAGCCGTGGAGCGCATCCCTGTCATCCCGTATAGGGTCCATAGGACACGCTGGGTCACTTCTTTGTATACCGCGCACAGCAGTGGGGAACAGGAACTCCAGCTGCAGATACATCAGTTGTGTGACAGGAAGCGGAGGAAACCATGCAGACCACTGTCTGGCTTACTGATATGGGTCCATGGTAAACAACGGGTCATTTCTTTGGACACCTCGCACAGCAGTGTGGTACCGGAACTCCAGATGCAGATACATCAGCTGTATGATGAGTGACAGGCAGTGGAGGAAACCACGCAGACTACTGTCTGGCTGACTGGTATGGGTCCATAGTATACAACGGGTCACTTCGGACACCTCGCACCAGCAGTGGCGTACCGGAGTGCCCTGCGTACCCTGCGCTAAATCTGCCCATGAGGTCCCCAAAGAGAGATGGGCATGACATCCACACCATGGGGACCACTGAAGAAAAAACACACGTGGACAGCCCCAGGAGTGGCAACGGCACGGAGCGGCACGCTCAGAAGCGCCTGCTAAGCCGCCGCACAGTTCCGAGGCCAGGAGACAAGAACGGGCCAGACAGGAAGAGCTCCCGTGGCTCAGGGAGGCCGACGATGCCGCTCTGACTACAGCGTCACGGCCGCGGGTACCCGTCGGTCATAAGAAGAAGCAGTGTAGCGTGATAACCTGGAGGGAAGGCATTGCCTGGCTCAGGGGTACAAGAAAGGCTGATCCATGTGCCACCATAACCCCCGATCATGAAGAGGAGGCGCGGCCTGGCCTCCCGGATCACGCAGTGACCCGGGGGGAGAAGGGCGGTGCCATTTGCCGCCATAACCCCCTCACCCAGCACGCTGCCGACCCCCACAGTGGGGGTAAGGAAAACCAATATAGCTGGCAGAATGCAGTTCAGAGGTGAGCAGGGAAGAACACCTGCGGAGGGAGCCACTGAAAAGGGCCAGTGGCTGTCCTCCAGAAAACCTAGTACACAGAAACACAGACCTCCCAGGGGACCTGAGTGAGCCCTACACATAAAGCTCCCAATAGGACAGAGTCCCTTTTTAAAGACTAAAGGGGGAGGGGGGAATATACTCACCTGCGGACACCATCTTCTTATAATCACCCAAGCGTCTTCAACCAGCTTATGGCCATGCTGCATCATACCAGGCTAAAGATAGCGGGGCAAGCAGGGGCAATGGGGGATCCGGACCCAGGGTACAACCTCCAGGCGCTGGTCCTTGGCGATAAGGGGTTGACAGTCTGTACTGTTATGTTCCATGTCCCTTTGTCACATATAGGGGAACAGGTAGCGCTATGCTCTTGTACTCCCACATGAAAAAGGGAAACAAAAGGGAGGAAAAAACTAAACCGCCCTTACTAGAGAATAATAAAAAAAAACAAAAAAGACCAGGTCTGGGGAGCTCTCAGACATGTGTCTTGCCTCCTACTGACACTAGCTAAAACTGATTACCTCACTTCCAGTGGGCGGGTATATCCTGCCAGGGAGGAGCCAACTTTTTTTTCCCTAGTGTCAGCACCTCCTAGTGGCAAGAGCATATACCCCAATGAAGAGCGACCGAGAAATAAGTGTTCTGTTGTCCATAGGCTATATATGTCATTGCACCTCAGCCACATACACTAGATTGGTGTAATCTGAGGCACGGCCAATGCATAAGAGTAGTGCTGTTTTTGTTTAATAGCATTTATTTTCTCTAAGGTTAGATGCTCTTAAATCTCCATGGTTTGGTTATAAACATGTACCATAGTTCCTTCTTAATTGTAGTATATATATATTTTTTTTTAATCCCCAAGTTATACTGTACATCTGCACAGCAACGTATACAGTTCAAAGGCTAAAATAAGGAACCACAGAGAAAGCACATGGGAGAAAAAGGGTGAAATAGCACTTGATACCCTATTTATTTACAATCTCTCCCCCATTGACAGGCTTATATCTCTGTAGTAGTTAAAGATGTATTCTGGTATGCGAGTTGACTTCATTTGTGATATAAAGTAAGGATCCTCAATACGTAGTATGTAAATCGCTTTAGTAGTTTTCTCCATGATCACATGCTACTTACTGCCCCAAAATTTGATGTTAAAGGGGTATTTTTTTTATATCAACTGGCACCAGAAAGTTAAACAGATTTGTAAATGACTTCTATTAAAAATCGTAATCCTTCCAATAATTATCAGCTGCTGAAGTTGAGTTATTTTCTGTCTGGCAACAGTGCTCTCTGTTGATATCTCTGCTTGTCTCAGGAACTGCATAGAGTAGAAGAGGTTTGCTATGGGGATTTGCTTTCTTCTCTGGACAGTTCCAGAGACAGGTGTCATCAGAGAGCACTTAGAAAATAACAACTCAACTTCAGAAGCTCATAAGTACTGAAGGGATTAAGATTTTTTTTTAATAGAAGTAATTTACAAATCTGTTTAGCTTACTGGAGCCAGTTGATATATAGAAAAAAGTTTTTTCAATAGTTCATTGCAGGATACTACCTGCAGTTCAAGCTCAGCTTTCTGGTCTCACCTACTCAGTTGCAGCACTTGGAGTTATTGAGGATGACCTGTTTGTTACAGCAGAGAATTGGAACTAGGAACTATTGTAAGGTTCAGTAGTATATGTGAGGGAACACAATATGAAGTGCACAAAATGCTGGACACAATTTTAAGCAGTCAGGGGAATATAGGGGGAGGAAAATAGCCTGGAGTATAGGGCAGCAATGCATGATGGGATTTGTAGTCTGCTACCCACATGGACTGCTGCAGAAACCCCACCCAGGAGCACAAGGGACCACATGTGGCAAAAAGGGTTACATGTTTAGGATGCAGTATTAGAGTTACACTGTTGCTCTGAGTGTAATGTACCTACACCCTGCTTTTACGCCATTCATCTAAACTTTAGACTACCCCTTTATGCTTGTCTAGGGCTCTGAAACAACAAATGCGCAAATACACACAATACATTCTAGAGTCACACTTGTGATCACAGCTATTCATTTTATTTATGTACCTAAAGCTTATTATTTTTGTACGGTAGATAAACATATAGGCGGGATAGAACATTCCGATACTTCACAATATTACAGAGAATAATAACTAATACACCAATTGTTAAAGGAGTAGATGAGTAAAGCATTGTTTTCATTTATTGTTCTGTGTAAATATAGGTTTATATGTGTAACTGTTCTGACCAGCCTTCTACTATAGGGAAATATACAAAAACGGAATGCAAACGTAATGATGCATAGCGTATTCTACACACCTATTCACCGGACATTTTGGAGTAAAACAGTCCTACAGGAAACCGGTCTAGTAATTCTTAGGTAATCTGCATTGGAATAATAGGAAAAGAACTGCGATGGCTATGGAACAAAAGGATATGTCCCTCTAATGCTATCCATATACATTAGGGCAGCAAACAACTCTTTTTCCCAATCCTCATATATACTTGCACACTGAAAGGGAAACTCCAGAGGAAACAAGTGGAAAACAAATGTTTTTAAATCAACTGGTGCCATAAAATTAAACAGATTTGTAAATTACTTCTATTTTAAAATCTGAAGCCTTCCAGTACTCATCAGCTGCTGTATACTACAGAGAAAATTGTGCAGTTCTTTCCAGTCTGACCACAGTTCTCTCTTCTGACACCTCTGTCCGTGTAAGGAATTGTTCAGATTAGAAGAATATCCCCATAGAAAATCTCTCCTGCTCTGGACAGTTCCTGACACAGACAGAGGTGTCAGCAGAGAGCACTGTGGTCAAACTGAAAATAACTTCACAAATTTCTCTGTAGTATACAGCAGCTGATGATAAGTACTGGAAGGGTTAATATTTTTAAATAGAAGTCATTTATAAATCTGTTTAAATTTCTGGCACCAGTTGATTTGATTTTTTTTTTCCATAGGAGTTCCACTTTAAGGGCACAGGTATGTGTTTTGAATGGGGAGAGGGGAGTAGGCATGTTGAAATCCAACCAGCCATTCCTTTTCTACCCTTACATATGCCATCGGTAAGAGTCATATACCTATGTGACTGATATTTGTGGTTCTTTATATAGTATGAGTGATCAGTGCAGGTTAAACAAGTTTACTGGGATTTTGAATCACAGCCACTACAGAATATATAGTATTATACCCGGTAACCAATGAAGGGGATGCAGTGTTCACCTAGAGCTACAACACCTTAAACAGGTACTGCACTGGAAAACATTTTTCTTTTAAATCAACTGGTGCCAGAACGTTCAACAGATTTGTAAATTACTTCTGGACAGAACTGGACAGTTCTTAAAATGGACAGAGGTGGCAGTAGCGAGCACTGTGGTCAGACAAAGAAAACTCAAAAAGAAAAGAACTTCCTGTGGAGCATATAGCAGCTGATAAGTACTAGAAGGATTAATATTTTTAAATAGAAGTAATTTACAAATCTGTTTAAATTTCTGGCACTAGTTGATTAAAGAAAAAAATTTAAATAAATGTTTTCCAGTGGAGTACCCTTTTAAACCTGTGGACAAGTGTGGCTTTGTTCTTGGAGTGTCCACCAATTTGATACTGAAAGGCCTATCCTAAGAGCAGAACATCAATTTCTAGGAAGACTGGCAAATTGCTTTAAAGAGGTGGTCCCACCAACACTTACCTCCTACCCACAAGCTGGGACCCTGTGTGATCTAAGGAACAGGAGTCTTGAGTCTCCGACTTTCCAGCAGTGGATGGGGCTGTGTGTTGCTGGTGGACAACCCCCTTTCATTATAACTTGCATGAGTAAATAGGTTTCCTGTACCCCATGATTATATGCTGCATGTTTTTTAAACGTAATGGGAGCGATAAATACTTAAATCCCAAGTCCAAATATTTTTTCCTTTTTTAAGACCTTATATGATATAAGGAATGAGTCTGATCTTAAATAATGAGTACACTAGTCATATTTTCATACCTTTAATGCTCCTAAGCAGCATTGAGTAGCAGTATAAATTGCTGGGCATCTCCTATACACACTGGCTTACCCACACTCTGTGTATCTTCCGGACAAAGCAAATCTCACCATTTCATCTATACCTCTGGTCCAATGCTTTTACCTCTTAAGAAAAAATTATTAGGTGAATATAGATAGAAAAACATCTGATCCAAGGATGCACAAAAGCTAAAGTAATACACTATGAAAATGTAACTCTGACGTCCGCTTAACACTAAAATGCACAGCAATTCTTAGGATATTGTATTCAGATATGACATTATATAAACACATATGTCCTTGTCTGTCTCAGTGTAACTACACTACACAGTATGGCTGGTGTGATCTGCACATGTCCAGATGACTGGTTTGAGTCATTTGGACATAATCCTGTGGTCAGAACTATGTGTAGGAGAAGCAGAGTAAATCTGTTCATGTGGATCAATCTTTTCAGCTTGTGTAGTATTATTATTATTATTATTTAAAGCGTCAGTCTGACTTGCATGGAATATGGAGACTAGTATTAGGACTGGTATAATTGATCAGCATGAAAATGCTCAGCAGAAATGTAATTACATGACTGTTGGAAAATCATTCTTTAGAATGTAATACATTGAATTAGGAAGACACAGAGTTTCCTGTATAAAAGCATTATTATGAACTTAGAGTATACTGACTTGAAGCCATTACTCACAAAAACAAGGCCTGACATTTAAACTGTATACATTAAGTCTTAACAGGAATCGTGTGCTGGTTTACGTATTATTATGGTCATGTGGTAATTATAATTGTTGTGGTCCTAACCGAAACCAGAGCAGCCATACTTCTTATATCTAATATGCAAAAAATGTTAAATCTTTTCTAGGCTGTAATACCACTCCTGAACTCAAAGAGTGCTGTAAGAAAATTATATACACTTTTGTTACTTCAAATTAAATTGGATTATGCAAAGACTGGTGCACTACATTGTTAGATTATGTTTAGGTACCACTGTTTAAAATAGTCTACAGATTCTAGTGTCAAAAGGTTAAAATCATATTAATCTGAAGGCAGAAAAAAAAGAGACAGTAAATACAAGTCCTCCAGTTGTTCCTTTTCCTTTAATTAAGACTATTAATTTCCAATTTAGTGGTTTCCAGTGGTATACATTTGCTATTGGCTCTCAGAATGACAAATCTGCCTAAGGGCCCCTTTACACAGGCTGAGGAGCTGAGTCAGTCAATCTCTTCATGTTCTTATGGGACACCTGATCGCTGGCCCTTTTACAGAAGTTGATTATTAAGAACTAGAATACACTGCTCAAAACAATAAAGGGAAGACTAAGATAACACATCCTAGATCTGAATGAATGAACTAATCGTATGAAATACTTTCGTCTTTACATAGTTGAATGTGCTGACAACAAAATCACACAAAAATTATCAATGGAAATCAAATTTATCAACCCATGGAGGTCTGGATATGGAGTCACACTCAAAATCAAAGTGGAAAACCTCACTACAGGCTGATCCAACTTTGATTTAATGTCCTTAAAACAAGTCAAAAATGAGGCTCAGTAGTGTGTGTGGCCTCCATGTGCCCATATGTCCTCCCTACAACGCCTGGGCATGCTCCTGATGAGGTGGCGGATGGTCTCCTGAGGGATGTCTTCCCAGACCTGGACTAAAGCATCCACCAACTCCTGAACAGTCTAGAGAATGGACAGGCCAGTCCATAGCATCAATGCCTTCCTCTTGCAGGAACTGCTGACACTTCAGCCACATTAGGTCTTGTATTGTCTTGCATTAGGAGGAGCCCAGGGCCAACCGCACCAGCATATGGTCTCACAAGGGGTCTGAGGATCTCATCTCAGAGCCCAATGGCAGTCAGGCTACTTCTGGCAAGCACATGGAGGGCTGTGCGGCCCCCCAAAGAAATGCAACCCCACACCATTACTGACCCACCGCCAAACCAGTCACGCTGGAGGATGTTGCAGGCAGCATAATGTTCTCCACGGCATATCCAGACTGTCACATGTGCTCAGTGTAAACCTGCTTTCATCTGTGAAGAGCACAGGGCGCCAGTGTTGGGCTGTAAGCACAACCCCCACCTGTGGATGTCAGGCCCTCATACCACCCTCATGGAGTCTGTTTCGGACCATTTGAGTGGACACCTGCACATTTGTGGCCTGTTGTAGGTCATTTTGCAGGGCTCTAACAGTGCTCCTCCTTGCACAAAGGCGGAGGTAGTGGTCCTGCTGCCGGGTTGTTGCCCTCCTACAGCCTCCTCCACGTCTCCTGATGTACTGGCCTGTCTCCTGGTAGTGCCTCTATGCTCTGGACACTATGCTGACAAACAGAGCAAACCTTCTTGCCACAGCTCCCATTGATGTGCCATCCTGGGGGAGTTGCACTACCTGAACCACTTGTGTGGGTTGTAGACTCCCAAGTCATGCCACCACTAGAGTGAAAGCACCGCCAGCATTCAAAAGTGACCAAAACATCAGTCAGGAAGCATAGGAACTGAGAAGTGGTCTGTGGTCACCACCTGCAGAACCAGTCCTTTATTGGGGGTGTCTTGCTAATTGCCTATAATTTCCACCTGTTGTCTGTTCCATTTGCACACCAGCATGTGAAATTTATTGTCAATCAGTGTTGCTTCCTGAGTGGACAGTGTGATTTCACAGAAGTGTGATTGACTTTGAGTTACATTGTGTTGTTTAAGTGTTTCCTTAATTTTTTTTGAGCAGTGTACTTAGGGACGCTCGTCCACCCGATGATCAGCCAGTGTAAAAGAGCTTTAAGGGTATGTTCACACACGGCACATATGTGGCAGATTTTGACTGAAGTGAACTGGGAAAATTTGCAACAAATCTGCAGCTTATCTGCCAAGTGTGAACATACCCTAAAAGTACAGTTATAGTCACTTTACTGATGTACTTGTATTTACTGGAAATTTTCCTATTATAAAGGATTTTCTTTTTTAACTTAATATCTCTACATACTAAAGACTTTCTAAGAGCTGAAGCAATAGTTATTTTCTAATATACACAAGACCCTCATTGATTTCCTTAATTTCTGATGAATAAAGTATATTGATTCAGCTTTCTAAAAGGGCTGACTCCTCTGTAAATATAAAAAAGTACTTGCAAGTGACATTTAAATTCTGTAAATTCCCATCAAGCTTGCGCACAAATAGCACAGGCCATAAAAAATATAAACCAGTATGTACATATACAATACAATATAACATTGCTCTTATTTGCTGTGGACAATGATCTTTTCAGTTTAATAATACAGTTGTGTATAAATCTATTAATATGTAATTTGTGCAGTTTTTGTTGTACTTTTTATTTTTTATTTTCAAGTACACTGGTTTCTTATTAGAAAATATTAGTTTGTTCTAAATTATTAGCAACCATTCATTGAAAAATACATATTCAGTGTCATCTCCAAAGGAATCCTTTGGAATTCAGGATTAAATTTAGCTGAACTTTGTGCAAAAAGGTGTTGTGGAAAAAGTACAAACAAAAGATATAAATTCTTATATGTGTAATTTCTATTTAAGTTTTGTCTGACTGTTATAAAGAGGTCCATAAAAAACACAAAACCGTCAATAAAAAGTATGAACTTTTTGAATGTTTCTTTGTATCACTTTAATGCAGTAGTTGTTTAAAAAAATATACCACAATGCATTGCCTCTACAAGAAAGATAAAAGTGGGCTCCACCCACGGTAGACTTAATTTGTTAAGGGGGTTCCTGCCCCCCAAGCATGTGATGACTGTTACTTGATTTCCAAACTGCAGCCAGACAGCTCTGGTGCTGGCTTATCTCTTCCACAATTGAGTCTTGTAGTAAAAGTCCAATATTTCTCTCAACTGATATCACAAAGTCGGGTTCAGCCTACTTTAGTCTAAGGCAGACGTGGGCTTTGTACGGCCCGATAGTCAGCGCGGGCCGGTCAGAGCCAATCAAAGGGCCGTATGTGGCCCGCGGGCCGTAAAATGCCCAGGTCTGGTCTAAGGTGTATGAACACCTTAACAGTATAATGCGAAAAAGGGATTCATTGCTTGACAGCCTATGTTCACACAAGAGAATTTCCATGCACAGTTCTGCTGGAAAATTCTGCAAAATTTACTGCACATTAATTTAAATGGGGATTCCGCTGTCCCATTCACACAGTAGAAATTTATGCTGCAGAAGTTTTGCCACAGAAATTCAGCTTTATGGACTCTTCAAAAATATAAGACCTTACATTTAGCAGAATTCTGGGCAGAAATTGTGAGGACTCGTTTGGAGTGGTCCTTACAACAGAATACTATTCCTGTGCCAGCCTATGACATGGTGGGAATGATTTGGTTACTTTCAATCCTTAATGGGCTATTTACACATACAGTATTCTGTGCATATTTGACACACAGATTTGATGTGCAGAATTTTTTGCTGCAGATTTCAATGTAAACTGAACATAACTTGAAATGATGTGCATCAAATCTGCACAGAATACTGTACGTGTGAATAGGCCCTAAAGGGGGTACTCCACTGGCCAGCGTAACATTTAACTAAGAATGCTGTGCTTGTGCTGCGGTGGTCGGCCACGCCCCTTGTGACATCACATCCCACCCCCTCAATGCAAGTCTATGGGATAGGGCGTGATGGCTGCCCCACCCCCTCCCATAGACTTGCATTGAGGGGGTGGGGTGTGACATCATGCGGGGGTGGGCTGACCCCCACAGCACGAGCACAGCATTCGTAGCTAAATGTTACGAACGCTGGCCAGTAGAGTACCCCCTTTAAGAGGTTGTCTAGTGAAAACTCTCTTATTCCCTATCCACAGGATAGGAGATAACTAGCTGATTGTGTGTGTGGGGGGGGGGGGGGGGGGGGTCCCCTATCCTGATTATAAGAGTCCAGCACACTGGCATGTCTGGCGCTCCCATAGAAATGAATTAACTTTTTATCTTTAAAATCTTTTTTTTTCTGAAATTTTAGTTATTTAATTAATTTCATTTTTTGAACATTATGATGGGGCAGGAGACAAAATAGGAAGTCTCAGCTTAAAAGGGGTACTCCTATCCAAAGGATAAGATGTCTGATCGAGGGCGGTCTGGCCACTGGGACCCCCTGCGATTTCCGGCCCTGCACCTCGGTGTACTGAGCACAGCCATCACACACCCCCCCCCCCTCTCCATCACGACCACGGTCGCCCGAACCCAGCGTTCTGACATCACAACCATGGCCACTCGAACGTGTCGTTCTGATTGCGAAGGGTCCCAGTGACCGGACCCCCCGCGATAGGGGAGATGATGTCTACAGGCAGGGTACCCCTTAAATTTTAGGCCTAGTGGCCATAATGGAAACTAGAAAAAAAAAATGGCAATAACAATTTAGAAGAAATAAACATATTTCAATATCTGGTTCTAATCAGTCAAAAATTAAGATGAAAGAAAATAGCAACTCTGCAGGAATAAGGTATCAAAATAGATGTTTTGACTTTCCAAAGCTGCTGTTTTACCACTGATCTAGCTTCAGGTAGACACAGGAACATTATTTTAATTTGAGAATCCCAATCCCAGCAGTCACACATAAATTAAGTTAGAGTAGAATGATCTCTACAGAAAGAAAATTAACACTGTCAATTTTCTGAACCCAAAACCAAGGTGGGACTTACCTGATATTGGCGGGGATGTCAGGAGTCCCCCAACCATTTAGTATTGATGCCCTGATTCCTAAGAATGTCCTATCAATATTATATAGCTGGGTAACCCCCTTAAGTGGAACACAATATTTCATATACAAAAACAGATACAAGGCATTTTACAAGCATTGCAAACTACCATGTAAGGCTTCTTACATCTCTAATTCTCTAAAATTTACTTTACATATCTAATCAAATCAAAGCAGTAAATATAATTGTTCCTGCAACCAACAACCAGTCGGCTGTCATACACAACGGGAGAGGAAAATATCTCTCCTTCCAGTACATACTGCTGGATCAGAAGTCCTGAGAGAGCATCTATTATATACAAAGTTCCATCTGTAGAAACGACAGCCAGCAGCTCAGCGGATCCGGCGTGTGGGTTGGGAAATATAAATGGAGTTGCATATACTCGAGAGCTGGTTTTGTATTTCCATAATATTTCAGCCTCAGCACTACAGCAATAGATGAAGCCATCATGTGAGCCAAATGTGATACGCTTGGACAGAGGAGAGATACACGGAGAGGAAAATATAGGCCCATCAGTAGAGAACTGCCATAGCTGAATGAGAGAAGAACATTGGAGGAATTCAATATATTGTAACATATACTTTCACATGAACCTGTCAATAAACATAAATGCTTAATAAAAAGGATTAGTCCCAGATCTACTTGAAATCCCATTTTACAGCCTATTAAGGGGCTGCCACACACAGTAGGGGAGAACTATGCAAGAACAGTATAGGGGTCCCTTGTTATCAAATATTTCATCATAGAAATTTCCAATATGTATCTCTAATAATCAAACAGCAATTTTTAGCTAGACATCTCAGCACCTTACCTGGAATCTGACTCAAAGTCAGAAGCTGCTTTTATGGAACTTTCATCACTTTCATGCTGCCTGAACCATGAGTCGTTGGGTATGCCCCATCGGCTACTTTCCACTCCACCACCATTGACTGATAGATCTCTCTGTGTTTGGATATAAGGGAAGATCCATCAATTAAGGCCGGCAGGGCTGGGAGAAGCAACTGGGACCCCCCCAGATGATTCATGTTTCAGGCACCAAGTGATGACAGGGCCCCCTTACTAAGGCTTGGTTCACACTACGATTTCACTCTACGTCTGCCAGATCTGGCTGGGGGGAGTGAAAACCGGGCGCTCCCGTATCCTAACCAGCCCCAGCCCATATATCATTCATTTGAATGAGATATGGTGTGCCACGGTTTTAGGTCCGGTCACAAAACCGGATACGGGGCAAAAATTAGCCGACCAGAGAAACAGTTTGACTCCGGTCGGCTCATTCAAATGAATGAGATATGGGCCGGGTCCAGTTAGGATACGGGACTGCCCGGTTTTCACTCCCCCCCAGCCGGATCCGGCAGCTGTAGAGTGAAATCGTAATGTGAACCCAGCCTTACTGCCCCCCATCCCATACAGCTGCTCTAATGTTATGTCAGTCGCTAAGCCAATCAAATGAAAGCCAGTAGTATGCTTTTCATGTAAATACCTAAACTTTGATGTGTTTAACGCCTTAAGGACCCAGGGCGTACAGGTACACCCTGACGTCCTGGGACTTAAGAACCAAGGGCTTATCTGTACGCCCGTGGGAATTCCGGTCCTCGCCAGGCGGGGACCAGACCGGGATGCCTGATGAAATCATTCAGCAGGCATCCCGTGCAAAACCCTGGGAGGGTCCTGAGATCACCCCATGTCGGCGATCGATGCAAATCGACAATCAATTCAGATCGGCAATTCCAGATCAATTGGGTCCCCGGTGACCCAGAAAAAAAGGGTGATGGGTGCAGGAGTGAGGTGGCACTGGTGCCACCTCATGATCGTCCTGATTTGATGGCCATTACAGATGACGAATCAGGATGCCTGCTGTGGGGGTGTCCCTAACCCCACCCGCTCCGCCCCTACTCCGGAGTAGTTGCATAACTACAAGTCCCAGCATGCCCTTCGGCTGTAAGTGCATTGTGAGAGTTGTAGTTTTGCAACAGCTGAAGGCACACTGGTGGCGAAACACAGAGTTTGTTACCAACTCAGTGTTTTGCAACCGGTGTGCCTCCAGCTGTTGCAAACTCCCAGCATGCACTGATAGACCTTACATGCTGGGAGTTGTAGTTTTGCAACAGCTGGAGGCATACTGCTTGCGAAACAGCCTCCAGCTGTTGCATAACTACAACCCCCAGCATTCAAGAACAGCCAAAGAGCATACTGGGAGTTGTAGTTTTACAACAGCTGAAGGTTTGTCCCCCCAATGTGAATGTACAGGGTACATTCACATGGGCAGGGGGTTATATTGTGAGTTTCTCGCTGCAAGTTTGTGATGCAGCTAATTTCCCGCTCGCTGTAAACCCCCGCCCGTGTGAATGTACTCTAAAAACACTACACAAAATAAAAAGTAAAGCAATAAATATGAAAAACGTCTGGTAAGGCACTGTTTTCAAAAAGGAGCCTCCAGCTGTTGCAAAACAACAACTCCCAGTATTGCCAGACAGCCATGGACTGTCCAGGCATGCTGGGAGTTTTGCAACAGCTGGAGGCACCCTGTTTGGGAAACACTGCCATAGGATAATTTTGGTATCGGAGGCAAGTCAAATTCTTGCAACCGGGTCTGTCCCTATGCAAATCCCTAATTTAGGTCTCGAATGCGCATGCCGCTCTCTCCCTCCGGAGCCCTGTTGTATTTCAAGGCAACAGTTTAGGGCCACATATGGGCTGGAGAAATTGCCTGACAAATTTTGGGGGGCTTTTTCTGCTTTCACCCCTTACAAAAATGTAAAGTTGGGGTCTACTCCAGCATGTTATTGTAAAAAAAATTTTTTTTTTACACTAACATGCTGGTGTTGCCCCATACTTTTCATTTTCACAAGAGGTAAAAGGAAAGAAATCCCACCAAAATTTGTAACACAATTTCTCCTGAGTAGGGAAATACCCCATATGTGGACGTAAAATGCTCTGCGGGCACACAACAAGGCTCAGGAGTGAGAGCACCATGTACATATGAGGTGATTTGCATAGGGGTGGCTGATTGTTACAGCAGTTCTGACATAAGCGCAAAAAAGAAAAAAAAAAAAATCACATGTAACCCCATTTTGGAAACTACACCCCTGACGGAACATAACAAGGGGTATAGTGAGCCTTAACACCCCACAGGTGTTTGAAGAATTTTCATTAAAGTTGGACGTGAAAATGAAAAATTAGTTTTTTTTCACTAAAATGCTGGTGTTATCCCAAATTTTTCATTTTCACAAGGGGTAATAGGAAAAAAGCCCACCAAAATTTGTAACACCATTTCTTCTGAGTATATAAATACCCCATATGTGGATGTAAAGTCCTCTGCGGTGCACTACAATGCTCAGAAGAGAAGGAGCGCCATTGGACAGAGAATGTGTCTGGAATTGAAGGCCATGTGCGTTTACAAAGCTCCACCATGGTGCCAGAACAGTGGACCCCCTCATGTGACCCTATTTTGGAAACGAAACCCCTCACGGAATGTAATAAGGGGTGCAGTGAGCATTTACACCTCACAGGTGTCTGATAGATTTTTTTTTTTTTTTTAACAGTGGTCCATGAAAATAAGAAATTACATTTTTCTTTTGCACAGCCCACTGTTCCAAAGATCTGTCAAACACCTGTGGGGTGTAAATGCTCACTGAACCCCTTATTACATTCCGTGAGGGGTGTAGTTTCCGAAATGGGGTCACATGTGGGGGGGGGTCCACTGTTCTGGCACCATGGGGGCTTTTTAAATGCACATGGCCCCCCCGACTTCCATTCCAAACAAATTCTCTCTCCAAAAGCCCAATGGCGCTCCTTCTCTTCTGAGCATTGTAGTTCACCCACAGAGCACTTTACATCCAAATATGGGATATTCCCATACCATACATTAAAACATTTGGGAGGCTTTTTCTCCTATTACCCCTTGAGAAAATGAAAACTGTGGGGTAACACCAGCATTTTAGTGAAAAAAATTAAACTTTGAATTTTCATGTCCAACTTCAGCAGAAATTTGGCAAATACCTGTGGTGTGTAAAGGCTCACTTTAACCCTTGTTACGTTCCTTGAGAGGTGTTGTTTCCAAAATAGTATGCCATGTGGGGGCTTTTTTTGCTGTTTTGGCATCATAGGGGCTTCCTAAATGCGACATGCCCCCCCAAAAACAACTTAAGCAAAATTTGCTTTCAAAAAGCCAAATGTGGCTCCTTCACTTTTGAGCATTGTAGTGCGCCAGCAGAGCACTTTACGTCCACACATGGGGTATTTCCATACACAGAAGAAATGGGGTTACAAATTTTGGGGGGCATTTTCTCCTATTGCCTCTTGTAAAAATTGTAAATTTGGGAAAAAACTGCACTTTAGTGAAGAAAAATTTTTTTCAATTACACATCCGATTTTAACAAAAAGTCGTCAAACAGCTGTGGGGTGTAGGGAACCAATCAGCAGATTTTACCCTATATAACGCTTGGCAAAGCGTTATGTAGGGTAAAATCTTTATTTTCACCATTTCCCGGGGATGCTCCTGCCCCCAGGGATGGTGAAGATATGAAGTTATAAACTAGTCACCGCCGCCGCCGTAAGTAGTCACCTGGGCGGGGTGCTCTTCTCACCTACTCCCGTTCTTCTGCAGGCAGCGACGCCCCCTCCGCTTGATTGATGGGCCGCGTCATCACTCTGCTCCGTCCGTTCAGTGAGCGGAACAATGACGCGGCCCATCAATCAAGCGGAGGGGGCGTCGCTGCCGGCCGAAGAACGGGAGTAGATGAGAAGAGCTCCCCGCCCAGGTGACTACTTACGGCGGCGGCGGTGACTAGTTTATAACTTCATATCTTCACCATCCCTGGGGGCAGGAGCATCCCCCGGGGATGGTGAGGACAACAATTTTACCCTATATAACGCTTTGCCAAGCATTATATAGGGTAAAATCTGATGATTGGTTCCCTTTAAGGCTCACTGGGCCCCTTGTTACATGCCATGAAGGGTGTAGTTTCCAAAATAGTATGCCATGTAGGTTACACATTTTGGGGGGATTTTTTTGGGTCTACAAGAACAGGTTAGTGTAAAAAATGGAAATTTTGAATTTTCTCCTTCACTTTGCTTCTATTCCTGTGAAACACCAAAAGGGTTAACACACTTTCTGAATGTCATTTTGTATACTTTGATCAGTTTTTATAAGTGGGTCATTTATGGGATATTTCTAATATGAATACCCACTTCAAAATTGAACTGGTCCCTGAAAAATTCTGATTTTGAAAATTTTGTGAAAAATTGTAAAATTGCTGCTGAACTTTGAAGCCCTCTGATGTCTTCCAAAAGTAAAAACATGTCAACTTTATGATGCCAACATAAAGTAGACATATTGTATATGTGAATCAATATATAATTTATTTGGGATGTCTATTTTCCTTACAAGCAGAGAGCTTCAAAGTTAGAAAAATTCAAAATTTTCAAGTTTTTCATGAAATTTTGGAATTTTTCACCAAGAAATTATCCAAGTATCGACAAAAATTTACCACTATGTTAAAGTAGAATATGTCATGAAAAAAAAAAAAAAAACAATCTCGGAATCAAATTCATAAGTAAAAGCATCCCAGAGTTATTAATGCTTAAAGTGACAGTGGTCAGATGTGCAAAAAAAATGCTCGGGTCCTTAAAGGTGAAAATGGGCTGGGTCCTTAAGGGCTTAAACTACACGATGGCCAGTATGGCAACATACCTAATTAGTACTGGCATGGAAATTGTTAATTTATCAGGTGTCAATTTATTCCTCTATTTCCAGTAGTAACAAAGGAACAGCACAATGCACAGTTGTAAGAAAACCTCAGCTGGCACGGTTGTTTGCATGGAGCAGTGTTTTGCAACCAGTGTGCCTCCAGCTGTTGCTTTCGGCTGTCCAGGTGTGCTGGTAGTTGTAGTTTTGCAAAAGCTGGAGGCACATAGGTTGGCAAACACTGGCTTTGAGTGTAAAAACCAACTAGTAAACCCAGTGGTTCCCACAGAGCTTACCTGTAGAGAGCCAAACACTTTAACATAGCCTGTGGTGAACAAATATTACTTTCTTGTCAAAGACTGTTTTCTATTTGTGGAAAATGTCCACATGAGGAGATATTCTTAGGTTTACATCTTTTATTTGATGAACCCATTATATATTCCCTACAGTGACCACAAACATCCAACCATATTACGTATAACCACTGCGTACGGATGGCTCGACGAAGAACTGATCTAGTGCGAAACAACGGCTGCTGTCGCCTACCTGTACCCCCCCCCCCGGACTTGTCACTTGTCCACCCCGATACTATTTTGTATTTTGTGAGTACGTTACTGCAACAAAAAAAAAAAACGAAAGAAGAATTGGTGAGTCGCCAACGTTTTTCCTTTACTTATGTTCTACGTTGATTCCATTGCTGTTTTACGTCTGAGCCCTGCCTAGAAGCAAGAGACAGTTTCCTAATATATATTGCACTCAGTACAGTTATTCCTTAGTGAGCAGAAGAAAGCAGTGCTGAACTTCTCTTTTCCTGTCTTTTTTATAATAAAACTTTGTCCTGCGTATCTTACCTTCTCACCCATATGACTGAAGCAGTAGAAATTTGCATCTACGCAGCCAACAAAAACGTGTTTCTGGTCGCATGATGGTGAAGAAAACACGGGTTTTCTTAGATCAATCGTCCATATAGTTTTTCCTGTGACCTATAACAATACAAGTTAACACAGCACACTGTGAAATACTATCAGCGTTAGTCACAATTTGTCCATATATAGTCATGGCCGTAAATGTTGTCACCCCTTACATTTTTCAAGAAAATGAGGTATTTCTCACAGAAAAGGTTTGCAGTAACATATTTTGCTATACACATTTATTCCCTTTGTGTGCATTGGAACTAAACCAAAAAAGGGAGGAAAAAAAAGCAAATTGGACATAATATCACACCAAACTCCAAAAATGGGCTGGACAAAATTATTGGCACCCTTAACTTAATATTTGGTTGCGCACCGTTTGGAAAAAATAAATGAAATCAGTTGCTTCCTATAACCATCAATAAGCTTCTTACACCTCTCAGCCGGAATGTTGGATCACTTTTCCTTTGCAAACTGCTCCAGGTCTCTCTTATTGGAAGGCCGCCTTTTCCCAACAGCAATTTTAAGATCTCTCCACACGTGTTCAATGGGATTTAGATCTGGACTCATTGCTGACCACTTCAGAACTCTCCAGCGCTTTGTTGCCATCCATTTCTGAGTGCTTTTTTACGTATGTTTGGGGTCATTGTCCTGCTGGAAGACCAAAGATCTCGGACGCAAACACAGCTTTCTGACACTGGACTGTACAGTGGGACCCAAAATCCGTTGGTAAGCTTCAGATTTCATGATGCCTTACACACATTCAAGGCACCCAGTGCCAGAGGCAGCAAAACAACCCCAGATCATTGAACCTTCACCATATTTCACTGTAGGTATTGTGTTCTTTTCTTTGTAGGCCTCATTCCATTTTTGGTAAATAGTAGAATGATGTGCTTTACCAAAAAGCTCTATCTTAGTCTCATCTGTCCACAAGACGTTTTCCCAGAAGGATTTGGGCTTACTCAAGTTCATTTTGGCAAAATGTAGTCTTGCTTTTTTTATGTCTTTGTGTCAGCAGTGGGCTCCTCCTGGGTCTCCTGCTATAGCATTTCATTTAATTTAAATGTCGACGAATAGTTTGTGCTGACACTGATGCTCCGCAAGCCTGCAGGACAGCTTGAATATCTTTGGAACTTGTTTGGGGCTGCTTATCCACCATCCGAACTATCCTGCGTTGACACCTTTCATCCATTTTTCTCTTTCGTCCATGCCCAGGGAGATCAGCTACAGTGCCATGGGTTGCGAACTTCTTGATAATGCTGCGCTCTATGGGCAAATCTAGATCTCTGGAGATGGAGGATATTTTTCCACAATTTTGGTTCTCAAGTCCTCACGCAGTTCTCTTCTCCTCTTTCTGTTGTCCATACTTAGTGTGGCAGACAGACATACAATACAAAGACTAAGTGAACTTCTCTCCTTTTTATCTGCTTTCAGGTGTGCTTTTTATATTGCCCACACCTGGGCAATATATCTTATTTTTCCACAATTTTGAAAAGGTGCTAATCATTTTGTCCAGCCCATCTTTGGAGTTTTGTGTGACATTATGTCCAATTGCTTTTTTTTCTCCCTTTTTCAGTTTAGTTTCAATACACACAGGAAATAAACATGTGTATGTGTGTATTACTACAATCCTCTTCTGTGAGAAATACTTAATTTTCTTGAAAAATTTCTGGGTGCTGCCAACATTTATGACCATGACTGCATATCATGATTCTATTAGGTAGTCTGTAGACAAACAGGTGGAACTAGGTCAAAATATGCAGCACATCTTCCTCGGGTGGTAACTCTTCTTCCCCTACATGGGTTTGACTGGATCCAGAAAAAAAAGTTTTCTTCTACGTCTGAGAGCTTACATTTATATAGAACACTAAATAAAAGTTACATTTTAGGTAACTTTCCGTAGTAATGTTGGTGGCAACCTGGAGGTGACACATGCAGCTGTAGTGTATCTCTATAGGCAGCTTTAGGAATATCAATAATAGCAGAACATGACAGCACTCCTGCGCTCACCGCAAAGGTATGGGTCATCCTGCTCCTTCCCAGGAACTTTGAGGGCAGAAGAAGCGCACCACGCTGCGCGAAACCGCCGGCAGTCGCCTCTGAGCGCCCCATGCCAGCCTTGCCTGTCTGTTTGTTTGAGGTCCTGGGAGGAGCCTGATAACCCATACCTTTGCCGTGAGTGCAGGAGTGCTGTCATGTTCTTCTATTAATGATTCTTAATATGCTATTTACTATTACTCCTAGCACCACTGTCGGTCGTTGATCTGTAATACCCACCAGTGCCGATCCAGTGTCCATATATAGGTGTTGTTACAGTATACAGTCTGCGGTGCCGCTCTGTATTCTACTTGGTGTTCTAGCTTTAGGAATATGTGTACCTTTACAGGTTCAAGTAGTACTATATCATTGACAAGTTTCTATACTGGAGCCAGGAGAGGTGGTGGGGCATTAAAACCAACCAAGTCCACTGTCTTACGCAATTTGCGTAGCTTCCAATTACAAAGGACTGCTGTTTGCACTATTCCCATTAATGTCAATGGGAGTTACCATCTCAGACAGCTTCAAAAAGCCTGGAGATGGCGGCTTGGGGACGATATGTTTAATTATTGGTCAAAGCCCCTTAAGCAACTAAATGGTTGATGCCCACATTAGGGTTTTCTCATAATCTAGTATGCCATCAGCATGTCTTTATTTATATTGGAGTTTGAAGTAAGCTGTCAAAGAATTTCACGTTCCAAGTGCAACTTGGCCTTTGACACCTACTGGAAAGCCACACATCTATAGTCCCTACAGTCACCGAGAACACATCTACTTATGAACTATAGGAATGATTGTTTATCATGACTGTACCTAACAAAGAAAACTAATTCGGTATATTTACTCACAGGGTTAAATGCCAGCACTCGTCCTCCCAGGGTAGCTGTATATAAATGATGTGGTTCCATACTAATACAAGGAGAAGAAAACACAGCTCCTCCTTCACAATGAGCTTTCCAGATACATTGCTTTACCTGCAATAAGGAATACTCATAGTCACAACTTATTAATGCATAAATTACACATATATATCGTTTTACATATTTCAGTGTAGGAAAGTTGTGTTTTAGTTTGAGCTGTAACATAGACTGGATGATCCTGGAAAGCCCTTATTAGAAACCAAGCTATGTCATCAGCTTTAGGTTCAGATGATCTGACATAAACGTCTACTTAAAACCCAATGGATTAGGCTACAATGCCAGCATCACAGTAGGAGCTTAGTCCTGGCGTCACACCACCAAGAAAACGCTCACTGCCGATAATCAACTCGTGTGAAAGGGACAGTGATCAGCTGACAAATGAACCGACTGAAGCTTTTCTGCGGCCATTTAAATTATCCTTATTAGCCGCACATCACCCAGACAGGGTTTATGCGGCTGATAACAATGATTTTAAACGTCTGGAAAAAAGATCCAAACTGTGGTCCTCCAGTTGTTGCAAAACTTAACCTCCCATCATGCCCAGACAGCTGAAGGTAGTTTTTAAACAGCTGGAGAACCACAGGTTAGGCTACACTGCCTTACACTATAGTTGTCATGTTTAGGTCTGTTATACTAGACAATGCATAAAAACAATTAAATATGCAATATTACAACAGATATCCATCAATACATACTTCAACGTCCAAAGCATATAGGCATTGATCATGTGAGCCAATAAATGCCAGCCCGGACTTCGGATCTACAGCAGGAGAGCATTTCACGGCATTGCCAGTGGTGAAGATCCAGTGTGTTTCCCCATTCCTCCTCCGTAGGGCATAAACACAGCCATCATAGCAGCCTGTGAACAAACTACAGTTACTTATTCATAACATTATATATTATAATACTGTTAAACGGTTAGTCCACTTAGACATCTTTTCCCTATCCTGTAAGATGTCTGTTCGCGGGGGTCCCGCCGCTGGGGACTCCAGCAATCTCCCTGCTGCACCCGGCGTTCGTTAAGAACGTCGGGTGCAGCGCCGGAGGGTTATGACGTCACCACCGCACCCCGCTCGTGACGTCACTGTCACGCCCCCTCAATGCAAGTCTATGGGAGGCATTCAGTCATGCCCCTTCCCATAGACTTGCATTGAGGGGGCATGGTCTCCGCCCCGCATCACCAGTCATCTGGCACGGAGCGACGTTCACTCCGTGCACCGGATGTCTGGGGTGCCGCAGCCAAGATTGTGGGTGTCCCCTGCTGTAGGACCCCCGCGATCAGACATTTTATTCCCTATCCTTTGGTTAGGGGATAAGATGTCTAGGGGCGGAGTACCCCTTTAACCCCTGAAATGTCTATCACCAGCCAGAGTAAGGATGTTAGCAAGCAATAGACTTCAGTGTCTTGGGCCCCACTGAGCTGTCTACTATTTTGCCACATAATTGTTGTCGAAGAGTTTCTTTATTCTATAAATGTAAATATATGTGACAGGACAAGGGCTTTCCAGACATTATTTTACATAAGCATAAAATAGTTTTCATTCGTAAAAAGCCATGACAGCTGTACATCCATTTCCAATAGGTCCCATGGAATAGTAATGACCCCTATCTAATGGGGAAGTATCGGTCATGATTTAAGGCATTTTGGACAGTAAGAACAGCACTGCAATACTATTATTTCCATCCAAAGAGCTTAGGTTTTCCATATCCCTGGAAAATACTAAATGACAAACAGTGCAGATTCTACTAAATGTCACATCCATCTTTAAAAGAATCTCAAATGCCACTGAATGATAACACCACATGGGAAAACCAGGTACTATTACGTAAATGAACTAATATGAAGTTGCATAGTTAATAGATGTTCTAACCAAAGACAGCATCTGCCTGTAGTCTGTATGTTTTGCCCAGGTTAGTGTGGGTTTCCTCTGTGTACTTAAGTACCCCCCCCAAAAAATAGAATTTAGAATGTGAGCTCTATTGGGGATAGGTAGTGATGTCAATGTGGAATATGTTGCTGCTATATAAAACAATAAAATGTCAAAATGTTTGATTGGTTGGGGTCTGGGGACCCTCACTGATCACTAGATAGAGTCAGGATAAGCGCACAGCTGAGCGCTTCTCTCCCCATCTCACTGCATACGATGGGCTCCATAGACTTACTATAAAATCCATCTTATGCATTGAGCAGCAATATGTACTTAGCGGAATGCTTCTCCCTACCTATTTTGGATCGACCGATTATCGGTTTGGCCGATATTATCGGCTGATATTCACGATTTTGGGCGTTATCGGTATTGGCAATTACCTTGCCGATAATCCGTTAATGCCCAGCCCCCCGCAACGTCACCTCCCCCCTGCACCGCCCCGGGCAGAGACCGCCGCCCCATTGCCTCCCCCATCCCCGGTTTTATAATTACCTGTTCCCGGGGGCCCGGGGTCCGCGCTACTTCTCGCTCCTGCGGCGTCCTGCGTTCTTGCTGTGCGCTGCGCAATGATGTGTGACGTCCTCAAAGCGACGTCACCGTCAATGCGCACAGTGACAGCTCAGGACGATGCCAGAGCCAGAAGTAGAGCGGACCCCGGGAACAGGTAATTATAAAACCGGGGATGGGGGAGGCAATGGGGAAGCCGGGGTGGTTGGACTAAGGACCGGCAGGGGAGAGAAGCGGGCGGCGGTCTCTGGCCCCGCAAAAGCCACTTTAAATCAATGATCTGCAGCCGCTTCTTCGGGGCCGGGGAGGGGTGGAGAAATAGCCGATAACTTATACCGGAATATCGGTATAAGCTATCGGCCTGAAAGTCCACAGATTATCGTTATCTGCCCTAAAAAATCGATATCGGTCGATCACTAAATTGAACGGGGTCTCAGAACCCAGACCAATGAAAATATTTACTGTGTCAAAAGTTTTTTTTTTTTTTTACCGAAAGTGACACTTTAATTTCATGTGGACAACCCCATGAAATCATTCCTTTCAAATCTTTCCTCTACAGCCAGCCATGGGTCCTTAGGGGTAGACCCACTATCACTCCTGAAGCTCTTAAAGGGGTATTCCACCCCTAGACATCTTATCCCCTATCCAAAGCATAGGGGACAAGATGTGTGATCGTGGGGACCCCACCCGCAACCCGCCTTCTGCACCCGGCCTTTGTTTTGAGCGTCAGGTGCAGTGCCGGAGGCTTGTTACGTCACGCCCCCTCCCATAGACTTGCATTGAGGGGGGTGGCTGTGACATCACGAGCGAGGCGGGGACGTGACATCACGAGCCTCCACCCGCATGGGCAATCATCCAGCACGGAGTGAACTTTTCTCCATGCACCGGATGTCTGAGGTGCCACAGCCAAGATCGTGGGGTCCCCAGTAGCGGGACCCCTGGGATCAGACATCTTATCCCCTATCCTTTGGATAGGGGATAAGATGTCTAGGGGCGGAGTACCCCTTTAATTGAAATGGGTTCTCTCTGATATACAGTAAATTAAACTACACACAACTTAATATCATTATTAATATCAAACATGACAAACACTAAGTTTACCATCTGAGGAATCTTAGAACTGTTTGTAGAGAATAAAATAAGACTGCTGCAGAATCTAAACGGCATCTAACTACCTAATTCTTACCTACAAGGATGAATTTTCCACATTTAGTCACTGCTGCAGAAGATTCAATACGATCTCCAAGTACTCTCTCCCACACCACTGCCCCAGTGTCCAAATCAAGAGCTTGCACTCTATGTGAATGGGATCCAATGTACACTGTTCTTGGCAAGTCTTCATTAAGTGATACAACAAGAAGAGGCGAAGCATCTACACATTTGCCCGTATCGGATGCCCATCTTTCCTGTAGAGTCAAAACCTGCTCAGAAGATGGACTTGGCTTTGTTCGTTTAGGGTTTGTATTGACGTGTACCAGATCCTGGCTTAACCTGTGAGTTACTTCACACCGTTGGCCCACGTGTTCAGAACACACATTTAGGAACAGTTGGTTACCTTTGCTTAAAGCAACAAAGGAAGCAGCCTCCACTTGTATTCTCGGAGTTTCAGCTTTTCGTTTTATTAAGTGGTCTTTACTTACATGGTTTCCAGTGTCATTAACAATGGTTTGATCCTGTAATTCTTGCATAACTGTAAAAGTATATTTATAAATGTATTTGTGAATATCTAGGAAAGTATCACTGAGGATGACTTCTAAAAGTCCCGGCACAGACCTACCAACCAAATCCTCCACTTCTTCATGAAACCGGATTGCCTTTAAAGAGTCACCACCACTGAGCAAAAATACTGAATCTCCAGAAATGTCAGGAAATCCTTCACTAAGTCCAAGCACAGACTGAACAAGAAAAGAGAGAGAGAGACAAAATTTACTGGAGAACTGTGGTGAAGACACACGACATAAAGAAAATACTAGCCATACCTTCCATAGCTTCTGCAGGTCACGCCACAAATCATCTGTTATGTGTGACAACTGTGCATCCATCTTTTCCCTTAAGTGGTCACCATAAATTAGATTTAATCTAGAAAAGTCTATTTTACCTTGAAAAGACAAAAAGGAAATAAAAATGCCATAAAAAGAAAAAGTTATCCAACAACCATATGGTCCGTGTAAATGCACTGGACTGGAAAAGTAAAAGGGATTGTCTAGTTTAGGAAACAAATTTCTAATTACACTGTTATGGTACTGGTAGAGTTCACTGGAACCCACACAGATACTGAGAACAGACACAAAACCCACCCATAATGAATGGAACGTTGGTCAAGCACTTGTAGTGTGCACATTCATTCTGGCAATAACAACTTGAGATAGGAACACCACTTTAAACAGTAGAAGCCACTTAGCATAATACACTGTGAGGAACATCTAAAGCACAGAAAATACATTTCATCTTAACACATCTTTCACAGTTGCTATTAGTCACGATTAACTCTGTACTGAGTAAAGGCCCTATTAGATGGCCTGAGCCACATTATTTAAAGGAGAATTATCATGTAGAAAAACTTATCCCCTATCCTAAGGATAGGGGATAAGTTTTAGATGGCAGGTTCCAACCGTTGGGACCCCCTGTGATCTCCTGCATGGGACCCCAAGCTCTCTCCTGGACGGGAGCCTATTACATGAAGCGGGGCAGACATGCCCCTTCCATGTATCTCTATGGTAGAGCCGCAGATAGCTGAAGGCTGTATCTCCAGCTTTTCCGTAGAGACACATGGAGGAGGCTTGTCGGGCGCCACTTCATACGGGGGGGGGGGGGGGGGGGGGTCGACGACATGCCCCATTCCCGGAGAGAGCCAGTGTCCCGTGCAGGAGATTGCGGGGGTCCCAGTGGTTGGACCCTTCGTGATCTAAAACCTATCCCCTATGATCTCGATAGGGGTCATGTTTTTATGCATGATGGTTCTCCTTTAACAGAGCCTTTCACAAGGGTTGAACAGTCATGTGGCCATTTCTTGCAATCAGCCTTTGGCTGCACATCCCCTATGGTGAGATGTTTGGCGAGCAGACAATGGTTTTTCAGCAGGTCTGAACTGCCAATCTGCTTTTTGCTCATTCATTGGCTGATCACTAGCCTTATTACACAGGACGATATAAGCTGATCTTCTTATGTAATAGTGCCCTAAATGCATTTTCTACAGTAACACAACATAACCCCTAGTACAGGAACTTGACCATTTCCTATTGCAGTACTTTTCATGAATGAGCTTTGTCTCTTATACTGAATATCAATAACCAAAAGTGATATCACCTTCTATTGTACCCAAAACCACACGCAAGACTGAATGTGGATGCAGACTCCCTTCATTTTAGATGTATTAAGACAATATAAATGGTAGCAAAAGTATTCATAGCGTTTTAAGCATTTGTAATAGGGACCGAGACTATCCCTCTTTAGCAAGATCAATGCGGTACAACTTCATTGGCTGTGGATTATACTAAAAGTTATGACCTCTTGTAGCAATTGTTTTGGCATCAAAAGAATACTACATATACACCATTCTTACTTGCACATTCATATACATGGTTGCCATTCAATTTCCCAGGCGCATGTTTTTTAACATAAGGAACCCAAAAACATTACATATGGGGTATAGACATTGCATTATTGACAGATCTCACCAAAATGAATGGAATCTGACAACAAATATCCAATGTGTACAGCCACTTTATGTTCCACTGCATAAAGGATAATAAGATAAGTAAAGACTTGTATTATGTCTTACCATGCTTTGTATGTGGCATAGAGTCCACCAGAACCAAGTCATCAGGTAAAGCATAACTCAGGAGATGAGTCTGCAGATCTCTCCATATAGATTTCTTTTCTAAGGGTCTTTTTAACACGATAAATAAAACTAATTTTTTGGCCTTATACCACATCACTGCACATGCTTCAACAAGTTCAAGCTTCTCTACAACCTGAAACACAAGTAAAGAGTCACTTCTCCATTTCCATATGGCACTGGGCCATGGCTCTCTATATACAGTATTAGCCTTTCCATAACAAGCATAGTCCAGTCACCGGCATTTTGGACCAAAGGCAAAGATAAGTAGAATATGGCCCAGATTTATCAATCTGTCCAAGACAAAAAGGAGTCCGACTTGTCTCAGACAGATAGTAACCAATAACAGCTCAGCTTTATTTTCTTAAATTGCTCTGATAAAATATAAACTGAGCTGTTATTGTCAAAGAAAAAAAAGATACATTTGTAACACATGCAAATATGCAGCAAGAAAATCCACCATGTGTGGATGAATGCCATAAAATACAAACAATACCTGGAAAGGCATTGGTAGTGTTCTGGTAACTCAATGTGGGACAGATCTAAAGCATTGTCAGCTACAAAAGAATAGACCAGGCTAAGTCAATTCAGTTTGGAAAAAAATTAAATAGTATCTGCAAAGTTCACCTACCTGCTGTACATATTCAGTATTTAATCTCTTGCCATGACGTTTAATCTGGTTATCTTTGCGTCCCATGTAAAACATGTCCCCATCTTTCAATTTCACCCAGTCCCCAGTTGCTCTCATTGTTCCATAAGGCAGTGTTATCTCATCATCCAAAAGGCATACCCGTTGTCTCCCTCCTGAAAGTAGTCATATCCAGCATTAGCACATTACTGCAGAATAATGGTTATCTTTATAGGAATACTATTATCTAAAAATAAACAGGGAAAAAAACAAGTGAGGAAAAGCTATCACAGTTAATACCCACGGAACCTGTCATCACGAAAGAGCTGTCTATTCTATTAGTATTGTCTTATAGAGCAGGAGGAGCTGAGTAGATATATGTATTTGTGTCAAAATATTCACTGTAACTTATTGATTGAAATTCCCGCTCTTTCTATTCTTAGGTGTACAGGGTCTCAATAATAGGACCACCCACTGGACTCCTAAGCATGGAAAGATCAGAGATTTCAATCTATAAATGACAAGTTTACTGAATCCTTTCCCACAAAGATACATATCAATCTTATCAATTCTTCCTGTTCTTTAACATGATGTCCATAGCCTAGATAGCATTTTTATGGTGGCAGGTTCCCTTTAAACTAGGGCACAGCACCTCACTTCTTTGCAAATGTTCACCATTGTACATTGTCAGAATGCAGAAGTCTGTATAGCTAAAGACCACTGGAGACTTTCAGATAATGCTTTGTACCACCCTCCTTTCAGATAGACAGCAGATAGATGGTAGCTACCAAGGTTTTATAAAAAGAAAAAAAGAAACAATTACTTTACCCAGATAAACTTGTCCTTCTCCTTCTTCAACCCTGACACCATCATCATTTCGGATTTCTACCACTGTTCCACGTAGGGGACAGCCAATCGGCACTAAATCTTTAAAACTATATAAAAAAGTGAGTTAATAATAAAGAAAAGCTAGCAAAGATATTGCCATCAGTTACAGATGACAACATTTTTTTTAAGGACATACGCTTAAAACATGCTTTAACACATGCTTTAACATGATGGTCTTAAATTACAAAGATAGATATAAAAATCGATAGTAAGTGAAGTGCTGCTGCTCCCTCAGGAGGGTGCTGTATTGCTAAATAACCCCATCCTGTTACTTGCTTGTCACCTTCTCTAATAGTATAGAAGAACAGTCAACCCTCCTGCCACTTGTTCCTTTCACTTGCCTCCATCCCTGCATCTTTTCTCGTGTCTTATGCACCCCTTCCCATGGAGAGCCTCTACAAATGTTCCTGCCCAGTCCCTGTGTAGCTGGAAAGGGATAGACTTCATTTTGGGTCAGTACAGAACACACCATATAGTTGAGACCATTTGCACTGCCCATATTATGTTTAGAGCAGCGTAAACAAATCAGCAAAAAAAAAAAAAAAATGTTTTGCTCACCCTGAACCCTGGCCAGATCGAAGCACAGGCCTCCACACTGTCATTCAGATGTCATATAGAATCAGCACAACCCCCACCACCCCAACTGATACCTTCCAGAAAAAAGAAAATATTGATTTTTCTGCTTAAAGTAATTTCTGGTTCCCTGTAGTACTGAGGGAAATCCTCACATTTTCTAATGATCTGTATTTGAGAATAGTCTTATAACGTCATCTATTGTGGATTATGGCTTTTTTTTTTTATTTTTTTTTTTTTTTACACCAGATAGGTTATCTAAGTGTTTTACTTTTTTTACCCTGATGAAGAATTAAGTATGGTCTCCGGCACTTCATAATAAGTTCCCCAACTTGAAACCTCAGTGATGCCATAAAGATTGAAGATACGTGTCTTGTTGCCAGGCTGTTTCCAACTTTTTATGACACTTAGAGATGGGAATTGTTCTCCTCCAAGTGCTAAAATTCTAAGAGAAGTATTTCTGGAGAGCACTGAAGACCAAATTGAATGGGAACCAAAGCTTCTCAAAAAAGTGGGAGTCACCTAAATATACAAAATAATACAAACTGTAAGGTATTGTTAAGGATGTAAACAAAAAAATAAAAAATAAAATCATGAAACAAGGCCATCAGGACTGTTTTATCAATACAGGATAATGTTAACTACACATTTGCACAGCAGGTCTGTACTTCTGAATTTCTGCACACCTGAACCTTGAAGTAGAAAAATGAATACTGAAATATGATTGGTTATCGTTGGTTATTCACAAGTTTGTAGAATATTCCTAAGGTTTCAAGAGCTGATAGATGGAAGACCGACTCATCACTTTTGGCTGATGCCACCACTCCATACTTACTGGGGTTTTCAGGCTCTAGAAAAATTGGTTTAAAAAAATGCCATAAAATAACAAAACATCCATTACAGATCTGATAAATGCCATATAATAACAAAACATCCATTACAGATCTGATAAATGCCATATAATAACAAAACATCCATTACAGATCTGATAAATGCCATATAATAATAAAACATCCATTACAGATCGATAAACGCTTGATATTGTTATTCCTTGGTCTGTGTTAATTTGGCTGCTGGGGTTTGTGCCCATATACCCATGACTATTGCAGACAATCCCTGGCTTTCATAATCATAATTATTATTTTTTACATAAACAAAGTATTGCTCATATACAGAGCCTTTGCTTTTTTATTCTAAAGCTTTAACCCCCACAATCCCCCGTTCTTCCTTGCTGTCCGGACAGGCCTCCTTTCCATCACACGGCTGCTTATGGGGGACCAAGCGACATACAAGTTACCGTATTTTTCGCCGTATAAGACGCACCTTTTCTTCCCCAAAACTGGGGGGGAAAAGTCGGTGCGTCTTATACGCCGAATACACCCCTATCGCGGCGGTCCCTGCGGCCATCAACGGCCGGGACCCGCGGCTAATACAGGACATCACCGATCGCGGTGATGCCCTGTATTAACCCTTCAGACACGGCGATCAAAGCTGACCGCCACGTCTGAAGGGAAAGTGACACTAACCCGGCTGTTCAGTCGGGCTGTTCGGGACCGCCGCGATTTCACCGCGGCGGTCCCGAACAGCCCAACTGAATAGCCGGGTTAGTGCTTACAGGACACCGGGAGGGACCTTACCTGCCTCTTCTAGGTCTTCTCCGTTCAGGGATCCCCTGTATGGCCGGCACTCTCCTTCCTCGTCATCACGTCGTCGCGTACGTGCGTCGGCGTGCGTAACGACGTGATGACGGCGACTGAGAGCGAGGATACCCGGCCGGCAGCAGAGACGTTCCGGAGCGACGGGGACACGGCGACAGCGATTGAGTGACATCCAGGGCAGCGGTGACGGGTCCGGAGCGGCAGGGACACGTGAGTATTACCTCCTATGCAGTGGTCTTCAATCTGCGGACCTCCAGATGTTGCAAAACTACAACTCCCAGCATGCCCGGACAGCCAACGGCTGTCCGGGCATGCTGGGAGTTGTAGTTTTGCAACATCTGGAGGTCCGCAGATTGAAGACCACTATTGGGTTCAAAATCTTTATTTTTTTTAGATTTTGCACCTATAAATTGGGTGCGTCTTATACGCCGGTGCGTCCTATAGGGCGTAAAGTAAGGTGTATGTCACATGCTCCTCAATAGGACACCATCTTATAGACGGGAGACTTGTCTGGCCAGCAAGAGATTATGGGGAATCAAGGGGGACAGACCTTTATTATAAAGCCTAACAGAGCAGAAATCATGGCACTGTATAAGAATAAGGTGTACATTATCAGAAATCTAATGTATAAACCCTATAATGTGGCCAGTAAACAGTATGAAGTATAGGACCAAGCTTCAATTGTGTATAACAGTATACAGGAATCACTTCCCAAGAACGGCTATCATTTGTGGATGGATTTGTTTAGAATATTGCACTAAAAACTGAAAATATACACACAACTCACCTGTAGCACAGTCACTTTATGCTGGGTAAACAGCACTTTGCACAGTTTCTGATGATTTATTTTAAGGGGGTCTGGCAGAACTAGAAGACAAGCTCCAGCTGATAAGGCAACAAACATCTCAATGACGGATGGGTCAAAGGTCAGTGGCGCTGACAGTAACACAATATCATTTGGTGAGACGTCAAAGATGAATCTGTAAAATTAATCAATATTTCAAATGAATAATACAAATGTCTTGATCTGCATTAACTTAAATACATTTAAAGGGTACCTCTCATCAAATAAACTTTTGATATATTTTAGATTAATGAATGTTGAATAACTTTCCAATAGCATGTTAATGAAAAATATGCTTCTTTCTATTGTATTTTTCCCGATCAGTCCTGTCAGCAAGCATTTCTGACTCATGCTGGAGTCCTAAACACTCAGAGCTGCCAGCCTGCTTTGTTCACAGCCAAACAGGCTGTGAACAAAGCAGGCTGGCAGCTCTGAGTGTTCTCCTTTGTGAACAAAGCAGACTGGCAGCTCGTAGTGTTTAGGACTCCAGCATGAGTCTGAAATGCTTGCTGCCAGGACTGGTAGGGAGACCCCTAGTGGTCATTTCTTCAAAGTGGAAAATTTAATAGAAAGAAGCATATTTTTTTAATAACATGCAATTGTAAAGTTATTCTGCATACATTAATCTAGAATATATCAAAAGTTTTTTTGATGAGAGGTACGCTTTAAAATATGACCAGAAAGCATTAGGTTGTATAAAGCAATGATACAAAACCATTGCCTGTGTTTTATTACATTGCTAAAATCCTGCCAAGAAGAGACAATTTGGTTGCTAAGAAACCCGCCCCCAGATACTTGGCTTCAAATGTACTAAATATTATCTGAGTACATCACGACTGGAAGAATAAATGTTCATTTCCAATCAGCCTGTCATACAAGGCTGGCAACCCATTTCTAACATTTGTTCAAATGTGAGGAGATGACAGAGCTTGTCAAAATAACTAATGGTTGAACTTAGGAGTAGGCACCGAAAAAGTGAATGTATACCCACAGGAAGACACTAAACTCTTCTGCCCCCCCCCTGCTCTGTCCTCTGACCCAATAGTATCTGGTCTGTTAGGATGCTGGTGGCATGTATATAACAAGCACTACCAGTAGTACTGAAAGATACATTGCTGGTCTCAAGGAGACAGCAGAGATCTAGTAGGGTCACTTCTCATAACAAGTAAGCGGAGATCTATTAGGGCAGTGATCTCCAACCTGCGGACCTCCAGATGTTGCAAAACTACAACTCCCAGCGTGCCCGGACAGCCAACGTTTGCAATATCTGGAGGTCCGCAGGTTGAAGACCACTGTATTAGGGTCACTTTTCTCTGCAAAGACAGTGGAGAGCGAGTAGTGTCACCCTTATTATCAAAAGAGTGGAGCTCTCTAGAAGGGTCACTTCTCTCATCAAGACATCGGAGATGAAGTAGGGTCAATTCTATAAACAAGACAGCAGAGATGTAGTAGGGTCACTTCTCATAACAAGTAAGCGGAGATCTATTAGGGCAGTGGTCTCCAACCTGCGGACCTCCAGATGTTGCAAAACTACAACTCCCAGCATGCCCGGTCACCTCTGCCTTGTAAGGCTGTAACTCATTGAATATTTATTACTAAGCCTAAAGTCCTGTTCATAGGGAAGAACTGTTGGTTGCCCATTAAATTTAATGATGTCTCTGGAAACCAGGATGGAGAATATATAAATTTTAGTAAAAACGAGACAGCTACTAAAACTCACCCCATACAGCTAAAGTGCAGCACTTTATATAAAGGCAAGGATGCCATTTGCCTTTTTAATAATTCTCATGTCTAGAATTTGCTTACATCTTTTGTACACTATGGGGGAGTCCAGAAGAAAAGTTGCCCATAGCAACCAATCAGATCGTTTCTTTAATTTTTAACTAGGCCTCTGAAAACTGAAAGAGACGATCTGATTGGTTGCTATGGGCAACTTTTCCTTTGCACAGGTTTTGATAAATCTCCCCCTATGGCTCTAGTTTATCCATCTGCCTAAAGCTCAAATTGTCTTTTCTGCCCATAACAACCAATCACAGCTCAGCTTTCATATTACCTGATCGTGTTTAGATATGAAAGCGATGTGATTGGATGTCATCAGAAAACCAAACAGTTTTTGTATTTACAGGCTTTATTTATTCCCCTAATTCTGATTTCTTGCAGATTTTCCTTTTTTCCCTTAAAGGGGTACTCCGCCCCTGGCATCTTATCCCCTATCCAAAGGATAGGGGATAAGATGTTAGATCGCCGGGGGCCCGCTGCTTGGGACCCCGGGGATCGCTGCTGCGGCACCCCGCTATCATTACTGCGCAGAGCGAGTTCACTCTGTGCGTAATGACGGGCGATACAGGGGCCGGAGCAGCGTGACGTCATGGCTCCGCCCCTCATGACATCACGGCACGTCCCCTTAATGCAAGTCTATGGCAGGGGGCGTGACGACCACCACGCCCCCTCCCATAGACTTGTATTGACGGGGGCGGGCCGTGACATCACGAGGGGCAGAGCCGTGACATCACGATGCTCCGGCCCCTGTATTGCCTGTCATTACATGCAGAGCGATCTCGCTCTGCGCAGTAATGATAGCAGGGTGCTGCAGCAGCGATCCCCGGGGTCCCAAGCAGCGGGCCCCCGGCGATCTGACATCTTATCCCCTATCCTTTGGATAGGGGATAAGATGTCTAGGGGCGGAGTACCCCTTTAAAGCAGGCTTACCTTAGATGAAGAATATTTGGCACAATGCAGGAATGTGGAACACTGACTATTTTGGGGGTGCCTGTTGTCCCAGAGGTGTGTAGAACATAAGCTAAGCATTGCCTGTCCCGAATGTAAATGTATTCTTCATTCTGTGTGCTGTCATTTGAATTGGGGTCAACTGCATTTTTGGATTCTGAGTCAATTCTTTTATCATTTCTAACAGCTTCAAAAAGTCGGACATTAAGGTGTTGCACTGTGGAGGAGTCCTTTTCTATCCAGTCAGGCAATAGCTTGAACACCTAGGGTAGAAGAAGAGGCCATAAGCAATAGTTAAGGAGCAAATAATATACTTTTATGTAAATACCCATATCAGGTAAAGTGTCCTGAACAAGATTACAAATAATGTGACCTGCATACACTTACTTACCAGATAAAGAAGTCAGCTAGGTGCTGCAGAGGTAAGCCCTTCTATGGAGCTTTATAATGCAGATTTAACAAGAGCCAAACTCACTTAAGGCTTCACTTAGGCTGGAAACACGCATGCAATTTTTTTTTAAGCCAAACACAGGAGTTTTCTGGATCCCCCCTTGCATTGGTTATTTAAAAAAAACAGCATCCAAAACTGCTTGTGTGATTTTAAACTTTACACCTTGCTACCTGTCCACCAAATGTGGTGAGTAAAATGCAAATGGGTGTTCATAGGGCTACTCTCACAGTTTTTTTTTGTTTGTTTTTTACAGCAGGCTTTTGTCAGGACTTACTGGATTTCTTTTGGATAACAGGCTGCAATGTGCCGGAGTTGTGTCACTGCTGCCAAGCTGATTCTCGCCATCTCTGCTGGCAGGACTGTGCCAATCTAGCTTCAGGCTCAAAAGCTGAGTCGATTGGCAGATTCTGATACACCATAAAAAATAAGAGCATTTCTATTTTATTTGCTTCTATGACTCTAGCAACCAGACTCATATTACTCAGGCCTGATTGGGGGTACACAAAAGTCATGGAGGCTTGTCCTTGTCAATTACAAAAACCTCCAACATTTCAATCGATCGGTCAGAGTCTGGGTGAGTTCAGAATCTTACCAAAAACGAGCTGAGAGAAGCAAATGGCCGAGTCCTTGTAGCACTTTTTTCATGAACGGGAGGTCATACACCATAGATACTGATATTACCTCTGCAGCTGTCTATTACCTGTTTCACAAGCCATCTAGGTAAAAGTACAAACTTGCAGTGGCAAATGTACACACAATGTTAAAAAGAGAGGACCTGTAGACATGCACCTGTTTAATTCACTTGTTTTACTAGCAGACAGGGAAACAATCCAAAGTTGTCTTTACATAGCAGGATAGTGTACCCCAATGATTGGCTGAGTGCTCTGCATCTGCCCAGCACTGAAGGTGTTAACTAACAATGCTCTATATAGATGGCCGTATACTGCCCAGATCCTGTCTGTACTTGCATCTTCTAAAGCCCTGCTTCTAGTGACGTCATAATTAATAGAGGCAAGAGATCAGTATACTACAGTACAGGAGCCCAGATTGGGTATGTAATGCTGTGTTCATACACAGCTTATTTTTATCATGCTTTTTATTTATTTTTAAAAGGCATGTTAAAAAAAAAGCTGTGTTTGAAAACAGCTGACATAACTTTTGGGCCGCTCGCCCCTTCTTGGGAGAGAGACAAAATGTCATAATTTTTTTTTGCCTTCTCGTTTCAAATCTGTGCATACAGAGGATTATGGCAGATTCGGTGAACTATGTCCCCTACTAGCGCTTGTTTTTTTACGCATGTTTGTGTTGGGGTGTTTTTTTTGTAATAAAAATACAAAATAAAAAAGGTTTGTTCTTTTAAATTTAATTTACAATGCTTATTAGTGTAAGCCATCTGATAGAGTAAGCTGGGGCTAGCCCTAAATACATCTATAGCTGGAGAGGTCTACCAACAATGGTCCTTACACACCCTGATAATGTCAGGCTGTAGCTGCTTTGTTGGGATCTGGCTGATTTTGAAAGTCCAGGGAGGTCCACACTGTTTTCTCATAAATAAATTAATAATAATAAAAAAAATTTAAAAAAAGGGTGAGGTTCCCCAACAAAGTGGCAACAGGCTGACATTTCCAGGGTGGGCGAGGAACATTGTTTTTGGCATTCTCATGCATAAATAATATCAGGCTGTTGCCGCCCAGGACCCCTGTGGTGGTGAGTACCGAGGTAATAATGGAGTGGTTATCGATAGTTTTAGAGCCTATAACTAAGCCACAGCTTATTTACGGACGTTGCCTATCAGATAGCTTCTGCTAATAAGCCTCTAAATTAAATTTAAAAGAAAAACATTTTTTTTATGTTTAAAAAAATAAAAAAAATATAAAAACATCCCACACAAACCCTCTTTAGTCATTTTATTTACAAAGAAAACCTGCAGGTCTATCAGTATACTGTAATATTCTAAAGTCCTGCCCCTAGTAACCATGACATCACTAGAGGCAAGCCTTAAGATGAAGTGCAGACAGGAGCTGGGTGGGTAAGTGGACATCTCATGATTGTCTACAGCCATCTTTGGTTGTATACTGCATAGGACAGAAGTGGTTAACAAGCAATGTATAGCCACAGCTCATACATAGGGAGGGGGGCTCTTGTCAGTATAGTAACGGGGGTCCTGCTCCTGTACAGGTTGCGCTCCTGCAACACAACAAGTGTGCCGAAGGAGCACAACTTTTTAAGTCACAGGGGTTAATCCACTCCCATTGACTTTACTGGTGTCCGTCAAGTGTCCGATATTACAATGGATAAAACGGTGCAGCAAGCTGCTCTAATGTGTCTGGTATTTTTGAAGAAACCTGAAACGAAGGCAACTAAAAAGGAGCCACCAACAAGCCTAGAGCAACGTATTCGCAAAGTTCCTTATTCATCTTGCTCACTTCAACTTTGTCTTCCTCCACGAGCATATACTGGATCTTACACCTCTGAATTAGTGATGATGTGAAGGGTGATGGAGCACCAGGGTCTATTGGAGAATATGCAGCTGGCACTCTTAGAATCCTGTGCAGAATAAGAAAAGAAAACCATGTATTAGCTCATGCTTTCTATAGAGAGTAACATTATAGTGGGTGATTATTGGTTACCCCAGGATCCAGGACGGCAAATGGATTCCTGCTTGGCAGTACAGACCAATAGTTTTATTTTCCAGATCATGGCATTTCAGAAAAAGTTCCAGCTGTTCAGCCCTCTGTAGCATGTCCTGGTACGTGTAGTAAACTGGAGTCTTGTTGTATGGTTGAAAACATACTGCTCTCCTGTCCTTATGTAACGCTGCAGCCTGCGCTACCATGTCATGCAGGGTACACTCCATCCCGAGACCAGTGACCTAAAAATACATTAAGAGAGCAAATAAATATCTAGTGACAAGACATTATAAAAACCGGAGATTTTTGTGAAGCTGCTACCTGATCAAAAACAAAGCTGTGGTATATATGAAGATATAAAATATCCTCCACACTGTGGGTGTAGTGTTATCTGCACTAAATTTAATTTTTATTAACAACAAATTGAATTGCTTCATAGGATTATATGTCAACACACATTAAACGGTTTATTCAGGAATAGAAAAACAGTAGATTTCTTTAAAAAAAAAAAAATCACCAATTCTGTCCTCAGTTTGTGTGGTATTGCAGTTCAGTTCCATTAAAGTGAATGGTGACAATTTTTTTTTTTTATTCCTCAATAACCCCTTTAGAGCCTATTCACACACCAAAATTTCAAAGCAGAATCCAGCAGAAAAACTCTGTTTGGAAGTTCTGATGCAGCAGCTTCCCACTGTTTTGATGTATATTCTGCTGTGTAAATTTCCCCTTAAGGCTGGGCTCACACTACGGAATATCTACCTGGATAAATTCTGCAGTGTGCAGCTGAATCCTATTGAAAACAATGGGACGCTGATGCACCAGAAATTCTAAAAAGCATTTCTCCGTTTGGAAATTCTACAGTGGGAACATATCCTACAGGATAAGTAAGGGCCCTTTCACACTACAGGTATCATTCTGCAAAAAAACTCCTTTATTACCCCCAGCAAAAAGTCCTAAAAAAGGCCGTCAAAAAATCCCATTCATTTCAATGGGATTTTTTTGAACATCCTTTTGCATCAGGTATGTCCGTTTTTACTTACTCAGTTATTTTTGCCGGCACAAAAGACGGTGCATGCACTAATTTTTGGTCCAGCAAAAAAAATGGTGAAAAACTGAACGTTAAAATTTAACACTGAAGTTTATGGGAACCAGATGTTCCAAAAAAAAAACAAAAAAAAAAAAAACATCCGTTATCAGTTATTGTCAGGTTTTTTAACATCTATGCACAGCATGGACAGCATGCCCAGTACAGCTTTACAAAAAGGGTTAAAAACCTGATTTAAAAAAAAAAAAAAAGGATGTAACTGGTAATAACAGATAACGGATGAACAACATCAGGTTTTTAAAGAAAAAACCCATTAAAAATAACGGATGATGGTCATCAGTTATCATCCGTTATTACCAGTTATTGCATTTGTTTTTTTTTTCCACCCGTTATTGTAAAATAACTGCAGTAAAAAAGCAGGATGATACCTGTAGTATGAAAGGGGTCTAATAATGGTGACCATAAACCTCCAAAAGCTGTCAGTGAACACTTGCTTGGCTGACAGCTATTGCTCCTGACCTCCCTATACATATGCATGCTTATTTCTATCAAGGGATAACAAAAGGATGAGGTGTTAAAATTCAATATGCCTGATCCTTCTCCCTACTGATGGAGAGTTGAGAGGCCTCATGCACAAGAGATAGTTGGACAGACTGCATAGTGGGGGGAAATTCATCAAAAAATGTGTAAAGGAAGAATTTAGAGTTTTAGTTTTTTATTCAAAGTTTTCCAATACACAAAAAAGAACCGTGGATACAAACATGTGAAGCAGTTCGCATATACAACAATTATATACAATAGGTTGTTAGATATGCCTTCAAAGTATCCAGGAAAACAATTAAACGAACCCAGAAACCCGAATAGGCGATATGAAGTAAAACAGATTAAATTATATTATAGGTCCCGAAAGAGATAATTAAACGGAGAAATGAAAATCGCATTGACCACTGCTATGAAAAAATTATTGTTCAACCTTTTTAGGCATTAAAGATAGAGAGCTGAGGCAAGTGCTCTCTATCACCCAAAGAGCAAGAAAAAGTGCAAACGTGTCACACTAAAAAAACGTGCACAAAGGATGCGGTCTATCGCTAAGCCTGACCTTCACCTCCAGGCCAAAAGGCACCTGCAAGGATCCAGGTTCAATGCCCCTTTTTGCCGAAGCTACTAAGGGGCCGAAAATGCTCCAGGATTCGACCTAGACGTTAGCCAAGGTATCAGCCAAGGAGCCGTATACTGGTGGCATCCTGACCAAAGCCAAGATGCCCAGGGGTTGCAGGGTGGTGAGGAACCTAATGGCCACACACACCTCCCCTAGACCGCCAGGAGGGACACGCAGAAGGGCTACTGCATCCTGACAATCCTGTGTACAAATAAAGACATAAACGTGGCACAGTGACAAACAAAAAATAATAAATAAGTGGACGAGTGCAGATATACTGCCCGGTCATAAGAGTAAGTTAAATAAAATTTTGTTGATTAGGGCTTCCCTCGTTGGAATTGTCGTCGATCTCCAGTTGCTCACTAAGAGTACCTTAGCCAGTATGCAAAATAATTCTTGCATTGCTAAAAGTAAGTTCTTCAAGTCAAGAAACAGTGATACAGCCTGAGGATTCTAGGGAAAACTACTTCCAACTACTTCTCTGATAAGCAACTTACAGGATGTCCAGAAGGGTCTGATCATTGGGCATGTCCAGAGAATATGAATAAGAGTGCCCCACAGCCTCTCCAACAGAGATGTGACACCCCTGCATATATTTTGGATAGACTGTCAGGAGTGTAAAACCATCTCAATAATGTTTTGTATGCTGAATCTACATGTGAAGAGCACTGGAATGCCATGTGAATGCATTTAAAAGCACGTTGCCATTCCTCAGGGGAGAAAGAGTGACCTATATCCTTTTCCCAAAGGCGAAGAGGGTATGATTTGACAAATGTAGTGGCCAATGAGAAATTGTTATATAGTAATTTAGCCCTTTAGGAGGTGAGGATATCTGACGGAGTGCTATTCTGTCCATCCTGGGAGACGCTGGCGATAGATGATATGCAGTCATGGCCATAAATGTTGCAAGTTTGCAACCCATGGCACTGTAGATAATCTCCCTGGGCATGGACGGAAGAGAAAAATTTATGAAAGGTGTCAACGAAGGATAGTCCGGATGGTGGATAAGCAGTCCCAAACAAGTTCCAAAAGATATTCAAGCTGTCCTGCAGGCTCAGGGAGCATCAGTGTCAGCACAAACTCTCGACATTTAAATGAAATGAGAGACCCAGGAGGACCCCACTGCTTACACAAAGACATAAAAAAGCAAGACTACATTTTTCCAAAAGCCAAAGTCCTTCTGGGAAAACGTCTTGTGGACAGATGAGACCAAGATAGAGCTTTTTGGTAAAGCACATCATTCTACGGTTTACCGAAAACGGAATGAAATGGAATAGTGAAATATGGTGGAGGTTCAATGATGTTTTGGGGTTCTTTTGCTGCCTCTGGTACTTGGTGCCTTGAATGTGTGCAATGCATCATGAAATCTAAAGCTTACCAATGTCAGAAAGCTGTGTTTCCGAAATCTTGGGTCTTCCAGCAGGACAATGACCCCAAACATATGTCAAAAAGCACCCAAAAATAGATGGCAACAAAGCGCTGGAGAGTTCTAAAGTGGCCAGCAATCTAAATACCAAATTTGTTTAGTTTCCATCAGGTTTTAATAATTTTTTATTTTTTTTCTTAATTCCTGACCCCTATAACATTTTTATTTTTCTGTATACTGGGCTGTATGAGGGCAAATTTTGGGGGCTGTAATATGCTGTTTGTATCGGTACCATTTTGGTATTGATCGGACTTTTTGAACACTTTCTTTACTTCATTTTTTTCTGGGTTATGAGGTTATAAACATAAAAAATGCAATTCTGTGATTTGGTATTTTTTTTATGTTAACGCCATTTACCGTACAGGATATAAAATTTTATTTTTTAATAGTTCGGACAACTACGCACGCGCCAATACCAAATAGGTTTATTTTTATTATGTTTACATATTTTTATATGGAAAAGGGGGGGTGATATGAACTTTTAATATGGAAGGGGTTAATGGGTGTTTTTAAACTTTTATTAAACATTCTTTTTTTAAATACACTTTTTTAGGAGGAATCATTTACATTCCTCATACAGATCAAGGCAGGCTCAATCAAATGCAGATCTATGGGAGCAGCCATTAATGTAGAGGTAAGTCGTGTATGGAGCGGGCTCGAGTCAGGAGCCCACTCCATACACCCTGAGCACTGGTATGAGCTGCAGACTTGTGTCCCATGCAAATCTGCATCTGCTCCTGCACCTCACACCGGCATTATAAAAATCAATAAAAAAAAAAAAAAGGGGGAAGTCGGTTCGGCCCGGCTTGCCCAATACAGGGATAAATCTATGGTAAAAAAAAATCACCTGCCCGGCGCCCAGAACTACATGTGTTACTGCAATCCTTTTCTGTGAGAAATACTTAATTTTCTTGAAAAATTTCAGGGGTGCCAACATTTACGGCCATGACTGTAGACTATGTAGTGCATAATTTGCAAAAATTTGTACAAATCATGTTTTGGAAGGTTGTGTGAAATTTGCAGAGCCTGGAAAGATACTAATTCTGTACCCTCATGCAACTGGTGAATATGTGTTAAGCCACTGGCTATCCAGGAGCTTAACCCCCTTAAGGATGCAGGACGTAAATGTACGTCCTGGTGCGGTGGTACTTAACGCACCAGGACGTACATTTACTGACCTGTACATAACCGCGGGCATCGGAGCGATGCCCGTGTCATGCGCGGCTGATCCTGGCTGCTGATTGCAGCCAGGGACCCGCTGGCAATGGCCGACACCCGCGATCTCGCGGGCGTCCGCCATTAACCCCTCAGGTGCCGGGATCAATACAGATCCCGGCATCTGCGGCAGTGCGCGATTTGAATGAATGATCGGATCGCCCGCAGCGCTGCTGCGGGGATCCGATCATTCAGAACGCCGCACAGAGGTCCCCTCACCTTACTCCGTCCGGCGTCTCCTGCTCTGGTCTGAGATCGAGCAGACCAGAGCAGAAGATCGCCGATAACACTGATCTGTTCTATGTCCTATACATAGAACAGATCAGTATTAGCAATCATGGTATTGCTATGAATAGTCCCCTATGGGGACTATTCAAGTGTAAAAAAACAATTTTAAAAAATTTAAAAGTAAAAAAAAAAATGTGAAAAATCCCCTCCCCCAATAAAAAAGTAAAACGTCAGTTTTTTCCTATTTTACCCCCAAAAAGCATAAAAAATAAATTTTATAGACATATTTGGTATCGCCGCGTGCGTAAATGTCCGAACTATTAAAATAAAATGTTAATGATCCCGTACGGTGAACGGCGTGAACGAAAAAAAAAAAAAGTCCATAATTGCTACTTTTTAAATACATTTTATTAAAAAAAAAAAATTATAAAAAATGTATTAAAAGTTTTTTATATGCAAATGTGGTATCAAAAAAAAAAGTACAGATCATGGCGCAAAAAATGAGCCCCCATACCGCCGCTTATATGGAAAAATAAACAAGTTAGAGGTCATCAAAAATAAAGGGATTATAAACGTACTAATTTGGTTAAAAAGTTTGTGATTTTTTTTAAGCGCAACAATAATAGAAAAGTATGTAATAATGGGTATCATTTTAATCGTATTGACCCTCAGAATAAAGAACACACGTCATTTTTACCATAAATTGTACGGCGTGAAAACGAAACCTTCCAAAATTAGCAAAATTGCGTTTTTCATTTTAATTTCCCCACAAAAATAGTATTTTTTGGTTGCGCCATACATTTTATGATATGAGTTATGTCATTACAAAGGACAACTGGTCGCACAAAAAACAAGCCCTCATACTAGTCTGTGGATGAAAATATAAAAGAGTTATGATTTTTAGAAGGCGAGGAGTAAAAAATGAAAACGTAAAAATTAAATTGTCTGAGTCCTTAAGGGGTTAAAGGGGTACTCCGGTGAAAATATATATTTTTTTAATTAACTTGTGCCAGAAAGGTAAACAGATTTGTAAATTACTTCTATTAAAAAATCGTAATCCTTTCTGTACTTATTAGCTGCAGAATATTACAGTGGAAATAATTTTCCGTTTGAAACACAGAGCTGTCTGCTGACATCATGAGCACAGTGCTCTCTGCTGACATCTCTGTCCATTTTTAGGAACTGTCCAGGGTAAAAGGAAATCCCCATAGCAAACATATGCTGTTCTGGACAGTTCATAAAATGGACAGAGATGTCAGCAGAGAGCTCTGTGCTCGTGATGTCAGCAGACAGTTCTGTGTTTCAAAAAGAAAAGAATTTCCGCTTTAGTATTCAGCAGCTAATAAGTACAGGAAGGATTAAGATTTTTTAATAGAAGTAATTTACAAATCTGTTTACCTTTCTGGCACCAGTTGATTTAAAAAAAATAAAGTTTTTCACCGGAGTACCCCTTTAACCCCTTAAGGACCCTTTAACCCCTTAACACAACTGGTCGCGCAAAAAACAAGCCCTCATACTAGTCTGTGGATGAAAATATAAAAGAGTTATGATTTTTAGAAGGCGAGGAGGAAAAAATGAAAACGTAAAAATTAAATTGTCTGAGTCCTTAAGGCCAAAATGGGCTGAGTCCTTAAGGGGTTAAATCTAAATTTGGTATCAAAGATTGTAAGAGAGTAAGAGGCAAGTTTCCTTTTTTTGGCGACCGTGTATGCTTGTGAGCGGGAAATATACAATGACCAGGCTTGAAATGATGCTTTGACTAACGGATTGTGAAAGGCCAGGGTAGGGGTGTTCCAGTAGGGCAGATATAAGAGACCACTAATTCTATAAGGAGAAACAGACAGATTTTCAATCTCGACCCATGGAAGATTTGTTTTGTTACACCATCAATGCTGTGCCATAGATACCAATGTGGCTATGTAATAACTTTTTTGATCTTTTTAGTCTCGTTCTGACAACCAGTGCAGATGACAAATGTGGGCGTTTTCCTGCCCAGATGAAAAAGGACAGTAGTTTTTGAGCTGTAGTGAAAAAAGAAGAGGGGAGGGAGATAGGCAAGGTGCGGAATAGAGAAAGCGCGGAAGGAGAAACATGTTAAACGTAGCCACTCATCCCACCCAGGAAATCTCCGCTTGTGCCAGTCTGTCTGCCTCCTGTGTAACTGTAGCTATGAGTGGCAGATAGCTAGCGGCATAGAGTGTTTTGTGTGGATATGAGAGGTTAATACCTATATATTGCATGGAGGAGGTACACCAGTCAAACAGATAGGAAAGTTTTAGGGAGTTCATCAGAGAAGGGGTAAATTGATGGACAACGCCTGAGTCTTGGTCTCATTCAAATGGTAACAGGAAAGGGTGCCAAAAGAGGATATAGTGTCCATGACCGCTGGTAAAGAAAGCTCAGGATTCATGAGTGACAGTATTACATCATCCACATATAGCAAGATAACGTGTTACTTGTCTCCTATGGTAATTCCCTTGATGTCGGGATGTAATCTGAGTGCCTGGGCCAGAGGTTCCATGGACAGTATATAAAATCAGCAATGAAATGGGACAGCCTTGGCGGGAGCCGTTGGTGATGAGAAAAGGGTCAGAGAGATCCATTTGCAAAAACCCTAGCGGACGGGCAAGAGTAGAGAGAAGAAAGTGCTGAGAGTATCGGTCCAGTGAACCCCATGCATCCAAGAACTGAGAAGGCATACGACCATGGTAGACAGTCGAACGCCTTCTCAGCATCCAATGCCAAGATCAAAGCTGGGGTTCAGGAGCGTTCCAGGTGGGCCAGGATGTTGAGCAGTCGCCTCGTATTGTCGGAGACCTGAAGGCCCGCCACAAAACCAGACTGGTCAGATTTTACAAGAGAGGGTAGAATCAGTGAAATCCGAGATGCCAACACTTTAGCGAATATTTTGATGTCCTGATTCAACAGTGAAATCGGACAGAGATTCTGTGGGCAGTTGGACGATTTGCCTGGTTTGCTGTAATGGTGGCTTGGAGATTTTCCATTGGGAATGACCCGGAGGTCATAGCCGTCTGACAAAAGGCAGCCAGATGGGGAGAGAGGGTGGCCTGAAATTTTTTATAGTAGGAGTTAATAAAGCCGTCAGGGCCGGGGGCTTTATCAGGGGGTAGGGCATTGATAATCTTACAAACTTACCTTGAACTGATACTCTCATTGAGTGTGGACAACTGTGCAGAAGTTAAGGAGTGAAGGTTGAGTCGTGATAAGAAATCAGTGGTGAGATCATGGCATCTGAGGGGTTAATGGCAGGCATCCGCGCGATTGCTGATGTCCGCCATTACCGGCGGGTCCTTGGCTGCCGATAGCTGCCGGGACCTGCCGCGCATGATGCATGCACCGGTCCAGTGCTCGCAGTCATGGCGGCGCATAAATGTACGTCATGGTGCGTTAAGTACCATGACACCATGACGTACATTTACATCCAATGTCGTTAAAGGGGTACTTCGGTGGAAAACTTTTTTTTTTTTTTTTTTAAATCAACTGGTGCCAGAAAGTAAGTTAAACAGATTTGTAAATTACTTCTATTAAAAAATAACGTTGTTGTTCAAGCACACCGTTAAGTTTCTCTTCACGCTGTTTTTTTAAGAGAGAGACATATTTTATGCAAAAACCCTGTATAACCGCCTTATGACAATTCCAGTGTTATGGGATCGGCAACAGAACCACTATTATTCGCAAAATAATCAGTGATATCACGCTGTAGGTATGCCGCATACTGGGGGTGTGAGCATAGGAAGGGGTTGCTGCGCCATGAGTAAGCCTCATCTATGAATTGCAGCGTGATGGCAGCAAAGTCAGACCATTTAATGGTCTCTATGATAGTGCTGCTAGCAACGGTCAGTAGGGATCTGTCTATTAGACATAAATCTATACGCGAGTACGTATTGTGCACCCCCGATAGGAATGTGTAATCTCTCTTATTTTCGTGGTGGATACGCTACACGTCATATAAATCAGATTCACGGAGTAAGGAGGACAGAGTAATGGAAGGGGAACGGGTAGAAGATGAAGAGTCTAGGTCAGGATCTGAGATAGAGTTTAAATCACCGCAGATCACCAGTGAGCCCCACAGGGAATCCCACAATATTCTCAACAAATGTCTTAAAAATCTAGCTTGTCCCGAGTTTGGGGCATAAAGGGACACTACAGTTAGAGAGGTGGCATTGATGGTGGAACAGAGAATCACATACCTTCCAATGGGGTCCGAAATGGAGACCTGGAGAGTAAAGGCGATAGTGTTTTTAATTGCGACCATGACCCCTCTGGACTTTGAGCTGTAATGAGAGTGGAAAAAATTAGAGAAGGCAGGATGTTTCATTCGAAATGCATCAGAAGATAACAAATGTGTTTCTTGTACACACAGGACATCAGATTTCAGATAATGTGCTTCCTTCCAGAGAAGTGACCTCTTATATGGTGCATTCAACCCATTCACATTTAAGCTAGCAAATGTAATCACCATATTAACAGATGTAAGTTAGTGTAAGATAGTAGTTGCATATTGTATAGAAAATTGGGGCAGAGCGCACCTCCCAGCCAGCATGCGTCTGTCAATGGCCTGCGGTCAATGCTCAGGGGACTTGTCACAATATTATGGCCACACTTAAGAAGCCAAACAACAGAAAACAAAACACAAAACATACAAAAAAAAAAAAATATATAGAAAAGGAGAAAAAGAATGGCACGAGCAAGCAAGTGCCATCCTGCAGGGAGTGGGGGTTAGAGTCCACTCTGAAGCCAGGCATCACGGACACGACGCCTGAGCCCGTGGATCAGCAAAGGATAATCATTACCGCTCCCTCAAGAAGTTGACCAGTCCGAGGGGACAGGAGCGGACGTGTGCTTCTCATGCAATCTGTAGGGGATGTAAGGGGGATGTTCCAAGATTGTAAAAGTGTTTCTCCGTCAGATAGGGTTTTGATCACGTGGATTTTTTCTTTTTTGATGAGGAGACGAGTGGGGAATCTCCATACTTTCTCAGAGCGTAGTGCAGTGGTGATTGGTAGTAAAACCCGACGGGCTTGCAGCGTCGGAGCAGAAAAAAATCTACGTAAATTGATACTTTATGGTAGGGGGACGACAGGCCCTTATTGCACCTAGCCATCTCCATTAGGCGTTCATTGATGTTAAAATAAAGGAATCGAGCTAGTATATCCCTTAGGATTAAGTTCTCCAGGTGTTTCGGTCGGGGTACATGATGTGCCCTGTCAATGATCAAGTCCTGCAGGGCCGTGTGGAGAAGCTCTTTAACGTAGTCAGGAATGTCTGCAGGAGCCACTGTCTCAGGAACCCAGCATAATGTGACATTTTTGCGGTGGCTCCGATCTTCCAAATCGGCCACCTTAGTTTTAAGAGCCGCTATGTTGTTTCCGCTTCATAGTGTAAATCAATAAGATCGCTGTGGGATGAAGCAAACTCCCCAAAACTTTCTTTGATATGGTCCACCCTGTCCCCTAGGTCATGAATATTGTTCTGCAATGGGCGCACCATCTGTTGCATTTCTTGCAGAAAGGTAGTGCATAATAGAAGAAACATGTCCCTCATGGCAGTGTCTGTGAGGGATTGATTGCTGACTGGCATGTGTATAACAAAGGAATGTCCAGCGCCAAGTGCGGTAAAACGATAGGTACTTTATTGTAGAATCAGCGGATACAAACTTGCTTGGTGACTGGCATGTCTCTGACCCACGGCTTGAAGGTTGTGCTATATGCAGGCTTACCTCTGCAGCCACAATGGTGTGCTGTGAATAAGAGGCTCCGGGGTGCCAAGTTAGAGGCAGGGGAACCCATCGGCGAGCTGGTTCGTCTTCCCGGGGAGGAACAGGTGCTGTGCAGCGTTGACCGGGTTGCTTGTGAGCCGGCCGATGGAGAGGAATGCTGTGCAGTTGCATCCGCTGCTTGGAGAGCTGGGCCCAATGAGGATCTGTGGTGCTGCATGCTGTGAGGTAAGACGTGATAGTATAGGCTCTGAGCACAAAATCTGCTGGGTGTTAAAGGGGTGCTCCGGTGAAAAATATTTTTTTTTTTTTTTTTTTTAAATCAACTGGTGCCAGAAAATTAAATAGATTTGTAAATTAATTCTACTAAAAAATCTTAATCCATTGCTCTCTATAGTTTCTTTCTTGGTTTGGCAAATTAGCTGTCCTGAAAATGGATATACTGCCTAGAATTCTTTACCTGATGCAAACCCTGCCTGTCCGCCTGCTGGCTTCTTTTCTTGTGAGCCTATGATTGTTGTGCTCTAAGTTCTTTTGGTCCCCCGGGCGTCCAAGGACTGCTCGTTATCTACTGATTAGGAGTAAGGAGAGAGGTGAAATTGACCTTTTCGATTTCCACCTTTATTACCTAGCCAAGGTCTGGACCAGGTTATTGGATCTCTGTCATTGTTCCCCCTCCAAACAACGGGTGGCCCTCGAAATTGCATTACCGTGACCCCCCTGACCTCCGCCCCTCTGGCACGGCCCTGCCATATCACTCACGAGTGCTGCTTCCCATTTGGGATTCTGTTATGGTCTGTAAAGGTCTCTCGTCTCAGCCAGGCCCTCTCAATCCACTCTTTAGTAACCCACAATTTCCTTTAGATTCTGGTCTTTGCCCCTTGCTGGGGTTTACCTGCTGGTTCCAGGCCTTGTATGCTGCATGCCCTCTCCAGTGTGACTCGACTCCTCTTTCTTCTCTCTCACCCCTATCTCAGGGTTCTTGGCTCCACTATAATAGTCTTCGATGTTTTTATTCTTTTCTTACTCCCCATTCTAAACTTCACCCTGATCTTACCCCCTTCGAACAGTTGTGTACATTGTCTTCCCCTCCCTCCTACTTGGTTTCCTTGGTGTTCAGAGTTCTGCGAATGGAGATGGAGACTCAACAGAAGCCCCCCTTTATCCTCAGATGGGAGTCCGATTTAAACAAGACTTTATGATGATGAGGTATCCAAGATATTCTTTCTTACTCATAAAACCTTGTTGTCTTCCAGATCTCAGGAGCAGAATTATAAAATCATCTCTTTGTGGCACAGATGCTCGGAACGGATGCATGAAATGTTCCCCTCAACTTCCCACATCTGTTAGCTCTGTGGCAGAGCTCCTGGTACTCACCTCCATATGTGGCGGGACTGTTCCTTGATTCGTCCGTTCTGAGCCTCTGTATTTGACCTTTTTAATCAGGTGTGCACTGACTCTGTTCCCATCTTCTCTGAAAGTGCTCTACTTTCTTCCTACCCCAGTTACATACCGGTAGCAAAGGAAGGTCTGTTAAAGCGAACCTGTCAGATCACACACAAAAAAAAATAATTATAATTGTTATATGTTAGTCAGTACCTCATCCTGATCATGAACATGTAATTTTTATGTCTCTATCACCAATATTCCACACAAAAAATAGCATATTACAGCTGTTCAATGTATTTTCCATCTTGTCAAATGCAGGGGTGTGTCCTTCTCTTGCCTGCACTGTGATGACTCCTCCCCTTCCCTCACTCTGCCTACAGCTTTTGCAAAACTACAACTCCCAGAATGCATAGACATCCTTTGACTGTCCAGGCATGCTTGGAGTTGTAGTTTTGCAACAGCTGGAGGCACATGTTTGGTAAAACTCTGCGTTACAGCTGATTGGACTTGATGGACGTATGTCTTTTTTCAACCATACTAACTATGTAACTATGTTGCAACAGGCTGTGTTCCTCCTGCAGCCTTTTCAATCAGCCATCTTGTTTCCATAACCCTTGGACACCCTCATGCTGCTGTGGGACTCATCAGTGTCCCAGGAGGTATGGGAACCCCTTGTGGTGAGATTTCTTTAATAAACAGTGACATTTATAAATGAAGAAGTATTTATATAAAGAAGTATATTAGAAAAACTATTGTTCTGCCAAGATTTACAACATATAAAAAGTTTTTATATCTGACAGTGCCTATTTAAGGCATTTTCTTAGGGCCGCTAGGACTGTTATCTGGTTTGTCTCCCTCGTGCCATCTTGTGATGTCCACTGTTTTTTTTTTTGTCCTATTTCCCTTTCTTTTCTTCCCTTTTCTTTTTCATTCTCTTACCCACCTCTTTTATCTTCCTTTTGGGTTGTGCACAGACCGTTTCCGCATACTTACGCCACCATACTGTTGTGTTGTACGAATCCCAAACATGTTTACTTTGGCTTTGAGATGGTGATGGTCCGTCTACGTTGTTTTTCTTTTTTTTCGCTTTCTTTCTTTGTGGTTCCTTTGACACCCCAATTCTATGTTATTATGCTGGACCTGCGAGTCCTATCATTGTGCGGGTTGAGGCCATGATTTACCCACTTGTTTATTTGAGTGTCATTCTTGTTTATTCTTCAATAAAAATAGATTTGCCATAAAAAATCTTAATCCTTCCAGTGCTTATCAGCTGCTGTATACTACAGAGGAAGTTGTATAATTCTTTTCAGTCTGACCACAGTGCTCTCTGCTGACACCTCTGTCCATGTCAGGAACTGTACGGAGCAGGAGAGGTTTGCTATGGGCATTTGCTCCTCCTCTGGACAGTTCCTGAAACAGACAGAAGTGTCAGCAGAGAGCACTGTGGTCAGACTGAAACGAACTACTCAACTTCCTCTGTAGTATACAACAGCTGATAAGTACTGGAAGGATTTAGATTTTTTAACAGAAGTAATTTACAAATCTGTTTAACTTTCTGTAGTCAGTTGATATGAAAAAAAAAAAATTGTTTCCCATACCTGGTGGATCCTGGTTGCTATCGGCGACCAGGACCTGTGGCTAATACTTGACATGATCGCGGCATCTAAAACGGGAGCAAAAACTTGCTGGTTAGCTCAGCGGGTTGTTCGGGACCGCCGCGGTGAAAGTCCTTACCTGCCTCCTCACAGTCCTATCGGTGTTCTATTGCTGCAAGCCTGCCATGCAGGCTGGAGCAGCAGAGCACCGATAACACTGATCTATGCTATGGCATAGCATTCATCAGTGTACGCAATGTAAGGATTGCATGTAATAGTCCCCAATGGGGACAAAAAAAAAAAAAGTGTTAAAAACAAAAAGTTTATAAATGTGATTTCACCCCTACAGTAATAAAAGTTTGAAACACCCGCCTTTTCAAATAAAAAAAACTATATGTAAACAAAAATTTAAATAAACATGTGGTACTGTCACTTGCGTAGATGTCCGAACTATACAAATATAACATTAAATGGCACGCTCAATGGCGTACACGTAAAATAAATTCCCAAATTGCATAATTTTGGTCACTTTGTATACCCTAAAAACAAAATTTATAAAAAGCGATCAAAAAATCCCATCAAAACAAAAATCGTACCGATAAAAACTTCAGATCACCGCGCAAAAAATTAGCCCATTCCTGTATATGAAAAAATAAAAAATAAAAGTTATAGGGGTCAGAAGATGACAATTGAATTAGGTATCCTTGTAACCGTATGCACCTACAGAATAAAGATAAGGTGTCATTTTTACCGAAAAGTGCACTGTGTAGAATCGGAAGCCCCCAAAACTTACAAAATGGAATTTTTTTCCCCAATTTTGCCCCATAAATATTTTTTTCTGATTTTGCCATAGATTTTGTGGTGAAATAATTGATGTCATTGCAAAGTACAATTGATGGCGCAAAAAAACAAGCCCTCATATGGGTCTGTAGGAGGAAAATTGTAAGCGTTCTGATTTAAAAAAAAAAATTTTTAAAAACCTGTGGTCCCCAAAGGATGGGGATAAAATGTCAGATCGTGGGGGTCCCGCTGCTGGGGACCTCCGCGATTTTGGCTGTGGCACCTCAGACGCTCTAAACGAATGCCAGTTGCAGCAGGGAGATCGCGGGGGTCCCCCGCGATCAGACATCTTATCCCCTATCCTTTGGAAAGGGGATAAGATGTCTATGGGCAGGGTACACCCTTTAAAGGGGTACTCCTGTGAAAACCTTTTTTCTTTTAAATCAACTGGTGGCAGAAAGTTAAACATATTTGTAAATTACTTCTATTAAAAATCTTAATCCTTCCAGTACTTATTAGCTGCTGAATGCTACAGAGGAAATTCCTTTCTTTTTGGAACACTGATGACATCACGAGCACAGTTCTCTCTGCTGACATCTCTGTCCATTTTAGCAACCATGCATAGCAGATGTATAGCAGATGTATAGCAGATGTATAGCAGATGTATGCTAAGGGCAGCATGGTGGCTCAGTGGTTAGCACTGCTGCCTTGCAGTGCTGGGGACTTGGGTTCAAATCCCACTAAGGACAATAATAAATAAAGCGTTATTATTATTATAATGACGTCAGCAGAGAGAACTGTGCTCGTGATGTCATCAGAGAGCATTCCAAAAAGAAAACAATTTCCTCTGTAGTATTCAGCAGCTAATAAGTACAGGAAGGATTAACATTTTTTAATAGAAGTAATTTACAAATATGTTTAACTTTCTGCCACCAGTTGATTTAAAAGAAAAAAGGTTTTCACCGGAGTACCCCTTTAGGGGGTTAATTAAGGCTTTACACTGTTGTTGTACTCTACCCATTCAGCTCTTAGGCCCTGTTCACACCTCCATCACAATTTCTGTGGCTCTGTTCCTTTGTAGGAGCAGAATGACACAGTCAGATCCCTTATAAGACTTGAACAATGGATGGAGCCCAGAACCAGTGACAACAATGGGGGGAGGGTGTCTGCATATATGTGAACACAGCCATAGACTTCTCACAGCTGACAGTCTGCTACAATCGCAGTCAGTCTAGGCAATCAACAAGTTTCTCCAGATGCTGGGATTTTGCTACAATGTGTTAGTGAAGGTAAAAATATCAGTTATCCTTATACACTTCCATTCAGTTCTCTACATACTCTATGGCAGTGCTTACAAACCGGGTTGCCTCTAGCTGTTGCAAAACTACAACTCCCAGCAAGCTGGGACTTGTAGTTCTGCAACCGCTGGAGGCGAAGTGATTGGGAAACACTGCTCTCTGGACAGAATTCCCTCTTTTCTTGTGTTCTATATGTAGATTACTACTTGCATATAAAGAGAGCTGACACCCTGTAGAGCAGGAGCACAGGTGTACTATTAAAAACACATAGAATATAATGACGTTACCTGGTTACTTCCCTCTCATCACTATGGGTTCATGCTTCCACTTCTCTACTACAGAACCCTGTCATCTCTACCACAGCTCCATAGTAAACACAAGCAGCGCATACGCAGTCATGACTTCCGCTCTCTTTACCAACACATGACCCAAATCAAAACCAATAGTAAAAATCGTCCTGTGTCTTTGCGCATGTGCGCTGTGGGTCTGCGGGAGACATAACCCGGAAGTGGTACGTACCCACGTGAAGGCTGCAGCTTTTGTTTCCGTAGTAACCGATACATTTAAATTACAGTCATTGAGCTGATAGGAATGCATGTGATGACGTCATGAGCTGGCAACTCCCAGCATGCCTGGGCAGCCTTTAGCTGTCCGGGCATGCTGGGAGTTGTAGTCCTATGGCTGTCTAATCTAAGCTAAACTACAACTCCCAGCATGCCTGGGCAGCCTTAAGCTGTCTGGGCATGCTGGGTGTTGTAGTCCCTTCGCCTTTCTAATCTAAGCTAAACTACAACTCCCAACATGCCTGGGCATCCTTTAGCTGTCTGGGCATGCTGGGAGTTGTAGTCCTAAACTACAACTCCCAGCATGCCTGGGCAGCCTTTAGCTGTCTGGGCATGCTGGGAGTTGTTGTCCTAAACTACAACTCCCATGCTGCGAGTTGTGGTGCCTAAACTATGCTAAATTACAACCTCCTACACTAATCTACCTACCTACGTTATATGCATAGTGCTGCGCATGGGCAGCACTACTTTAGCTGCGCTCGCTGCTCTACTTTCTGTTCCCCGTTCCCTGAGAGTTAGCAGGGGACGGGGAGTAGAGCAGCGGGCGGGGAGGCAAGCGGTTGTCAGCGCTATCGGGCATAGGCATCCCGATAGCGCTGGCGATCGAGCGCGCTGGCGGGTGACAATAAAACAGTAAAAGTCGGGCCACAGAGGCCATGAGAGCTCCGTGCAGCTTCAGCTATCACAGGGAGAGGAGATCCTATTCCTGTGATAGCCAAACTGAGACTGCCGTGCGCGTTGATGCGTGACGGTTAAACACGTCACGTGACAAGTGTGAGCCAATAGGATGTGATGGAGGCGGAGCATTTCATTCTATGGCAAATGTAATTCTACGGCACTGCACCGGGGAGAAAAAAAATGCCAATAATAATAATACACATTGGGGGAGATGTATGAAATCCTGTGCAGAGGAAGTTGACCAGTTGCCCATAGCAACCAATCAGATCACTTCTTTCACTTTTCAGAGGCCTTTTTAAAAATGAAAGAAGCAATCTGATTGGTTGCTATGGGCAACCACTTTTCCTCTCCACAGGTTTTGATAAATCTCCCCCAGTGTTTTTGTCAAAAATGCCACAAAGATGTAATTTTGGAAGAAAATAAATGAGGTGGGGCAGTTTTTGTGGTGTTTTTCAAAAATTGTGACTGTTACAAGGCTTAGGCTGGGATTAAACACAATTTATATGTGGCATTTTTCAAATCACACATTGCTTTATCTTTGGCAGTCGGGGGGACTGGGAGTTGTAGTTTTGCAACAGGGGGACAGCCACAAGGGATAACTGATGCAGTATGTCAATCTAGGGCCATGGTGTCTGATCTTGAACTGGCAGCAGGAGCCACGACCACTTTAAATCAATGGCTGCCGGGACGTCTGACGAGTGACATCCTACGCTGCAGACCCCAACTTCAGGGATGTCACTCGTCAGACGCCCAGGCTGTTGGGGGCCACAAAATGATGTTACAAATACTAAGCGTCTGGATAGGAGAAATAAATATAACGCACCCATAGGGAGTTGCGCCATTTTAATAAAAAAAAAAATGCAAATAAAAATCCCTTACATAACATTCATGCAGAATATGTTAAAAGCTTTTTTAGGTTTCAGCCAATCAGAGAGCAGCACTGCTCAAATAGAACTCCCAGGAGGTAACAGCGTGTCACACATGTGATGTCATAACCATTGTCCACCAGAGAGCAGCACTGAGCAGATATAACACTGCTCCTGCTCATTCTTCATCAGTGAGGGGCCGGTGCTGGACACTGTAGGGACGCGGGAATGTGAAGTCAAAAACATGACTGTGACTGGTAAGTGCCGAATTGTTATGTCTAAAAAGGTCTTTAGTGCAGTTCCATGTGCATTTCTATAATAACCTTGTAAATAATCTATATTTTGTTTTCCTATCTTAGATGCACTATTTCCAGCATGTGGAGTAGCATTTCCGGACTTACTGCAAGAAGTTGGATGATGGCCTAGATTTCCGGACTTACAGCAAGACGTTGGATGATGGCCTAGATTTCCGGACCTACAGCAAGAAGTTGGATGAAGGCACAGCCCCTCAAATCACGCACATACACAGACACATTTGCCCAAATTCTAGAGGTGACCTCCTTTAGTATGCCCAGAGGAAGGGCAATACAGTAGCCATGGATTCCCTACAGGTTTCCTCCCCTCTGGAGGTTTTTCCTGTCCTGAGTTAGTTACTGTACGCTCTTTGTGAGTGATGGGAGGTTACAAAAAATCCCTACACAAACATTTTAATAAATAATAAATAAAGTTTCCCTTTTTTAAACTGTTCTTTGACTTGTTCAACTCATTTAATTTTATTTCTGTGTGTGAAAAATAGTGTTAAAAAAATATAGATGACATGAGTTTTTTTTTTTTTTTTTTTTTAAAGTGTCAAATGTTGCTCTCCTGCACAATCTGCACAGTGCGGTGCAGAGAGAGGCGGCTGATGCTGGTTGGTATAGTTGCTGAGGCAACCGAAGCACACCCAAGTTCCGTGCATAAGCCTTTTTCTGATGAAAGGGAACTTGCTAGGGGTCATACCAGGGGCGTAGGAACCGGGGGGGATGGATCCCCCCCCAAGAATTAAGGCTGGGGGACCGATAATGGCTTCATCCCCCCCCCCCCCCACTCGCCGCCCGCTGCCCGCCGCCGCTACTATCCCCGCACCATGCCGCTCAGCACAGCACCCTGTCTGACTCTGAGGCTGTCCCTGTCTCCCAGTCCCAGTCTAAAACTTTACCTGGCACTGTGCAATGCTGTGCGGCCGGGCGGCTGGATCTGCGGAGGGACGTTGCGGAAGTGACGTCACTCCGCAGACCCGCGCAGGACGTCACTCGCCGAGACTGAGAGGAGACTGGAGAGGTGCTGCGGTAGTAGGTAAGTGTGTCTGTGTGTGTCTGTTACTATGTGTGTGTCAGTGTTTGTGTGTCTGTCGGCCAGTGTGTGTGTGTCAGTGTTTGTGTGTCTGACACTGTCAGCCAGTGTGCGTGTGTGTGTCTCTGAAATCCACCCCACCCACCCCAATTCCCCTGTGGCAATTCCCCCCCCACCCACCCCAATTCCATGGGGAAGGGGGGGGGGTAACACTATACGTATGGGGAAGAGAGAGGGGGGGTAATTGCCTATACCTATGGGGAAGAGGAGGGGGGGTAACTGCCTATACCTATGGGGAAGAGGGGGGGGGGTAACTGCCTATACCTATGGGGAAGAGGGGGGGTAACTGCCTATACCTATGGGGAAGGGGGGGGGGGTAACTGCCTATACCTATGGGGAAGAGGGGGGGGGTAACTGCCTATACCTATGGGGAAGAGGGGGGGTAACTGCCTATACCTATGGGGAAGAGAGGGGGGGGTAACTGCCTATACCTATGGGGAAGAGGGGGGGGGGGTAACTGCCTATACCTATGGGGAAGAGAGGGGGCTAACTGCCTATACCTATGGGGAAGAAGTGGGGGGGGGGGGTAACTGCCTATACCTATAGGGAAGAGAGAGGGGGGTAACTGCCTATACCAATAGGGAAGAGAGAAGGGGGGGTAACTGCCTGTACCTATGGGGAAGAGAGGGAGGGGGGTAACTGCCTATACCTATGGGGAAGAGAGGGAGGGGGGTAACTGCCTATACCTATTTGGAAGAGGGGGGGGGTAACTGCCTGTACCTATGGGGAAGAGGGGGGGGTAACTGCCTATACCCATGGGGAAGAGAGGGAGGGGGGTAACTGCCTATACCTATGGGGAAGAGGGGGGGGGTAACTGCCTATACCTATGAGGAAGAGGGGGGGGTAACTGCCTATACCTATGGGGAAGAGGGGGGGGGTAACTGCCTATACCTATGGGGAAGAGGGGGGGGGGTAACTGCCTATACCTATGGGGAAGAGAGGGGGCTAACTGCCTATACCTATGGGGAAGAAGTGGGGGGGTAACTGCCTATACCTATAGGGAAGAGAGAGGGGGGTAACTGCCTGTACCTATGGGGAAGAGAGGGAGGGGGGTAACTGCCTATACCTATGGGGAAGAGAGGGAGGGGGGTAACTGCCTATACCTATGGGGAAGAGGGGGGGGGTAACTGCCTGTACCTATGGGGAAGGGGGGGGGGGTAACTGCCTATACCGATGGGGAAGAGAGGGAGGGGGGTAACTGCCTATACCTATGGGGAAGAGAGGGGGTGACTCTGCCTATAGGGAATGGGGGGGGGGGGTGTAACTGCCTATACTTATTGGGGGGGGCTACCTAACTTTATACCTGGATGCCTAACTACTTACCTACATACCAGGCTATCTAACTATGTACCTGGCCTTCATACATGGCTGCCTAACTACCTAGCTAGCCCCCTACCTACCTGGCTTGTCACCTACCTACATATCTGGCTTCCTGATCTACTTACCTAGTTACCTATTTACCTTTCTACCTACCTACCGGCCCTTTTACTGTGCAGGACACAAAGGAGGGCTTTATTACAGTTTGTGGGCCTATAGATGGGAAGATTGTGTAGAGGAGGGGAGGGCACTGAATATATGTAAAGTCTGACATGTTTGTCCTGCAGATGTTAAGAGATCCACATGGCGGTCTTATCCGGACAGAGAAGAAAAGGAACGAGGACGCAGCTGATCAGACAAGACGTAATTGTGAGTCCCAAAATGTAACTGTAATCACTTATATGGTATACAGATCCTGTGTACAGCTGATATCTACCGCCATATGGTCCTGTATATAATCACTTATATTGTGTACAGATCCTTTATAGTAAACTGGTCTGTGTATAGTGGTTTTATTCAGTACAACATTTTCAGTTTTCCACCTACAGAGCTATATGAGGGCTTTATCGGTATCAATTGGGTTTTGATGATTTTTTCATCCTATTTTTTGGTGTTGGTAGTGTGTATACAGAGGAGCTGTTACAATGTTTGCATTTGCACTATTTGGTGAGGTTGTCAAATGTATTTATATTATATTTATATTTGCTGGGTATCCCCTTAAATTTATTGCCTGTTGTTAAATAAATGTTATTTACAATTGTAAGTTTTATTCTCTAAATGTAATTTTTTTGTGAGATATAGGAAAGTTCCCCCGCATATATATTGTATCCATTCCATCCCCTCTGCCATTTCTTTACCCCCCCCCCATCCCCCATCCCCCATGCCATTTCTCAAACCCCTGATCCCTCGTCCTCTGTGCAGTCGGGCCACACCCTTTTTTTTAGCTCCACCCCCACATAGCCACACCCACAACCTGTATTTTTCTGAGGGAAAGGTGGCAACCCTATGAGCTGCAGTGACAGCTGTCTCGTCCAGTGGTATCAGAGACCGGTGACCTGGGGGCTGCAGTCACTACTACTGAAGGTCGGGCATGAGACCAAGCATCAGCTGCCATAGATACAAGAACACACGTATTTATAGATATGTAGGTAAATTTTACTGGAATGTTAATACAACGTAACAGTCTCAAAGCTTACTACAAGGATAGAAAGGACCAGTGTAAAGGGACTGTCCACTTTTGTAGTGTTTATGTGTATTATGTATAGAATATGAAAGCATATGTGGTAAGGGGTGTGAGATACAGGGCAGATGGCATTAACCCCTTGTATTCGTGACGCCAGGGCGGGGTTAATCGTTAATACCACCCAAAGGTATACTGCTGGATCCTGGGCTAGGCACGGGGGGCAATAATGACTGTGACGCCAAGTTACGGACAATGGTAGCTTTACTGAGTGACAGATGGTACAGTCTATGCAGTGTAGCCAGGCCCACGGAGGTGACCAGTGACTTCAGAGAACTTAAGGGCTTGCTGGGACTTGCAGTGGTTTTGGACGATTTAGTGCAGGCCACGCTGACTTAACAATAGATGACAGTGACTGATTTGACTTGACTAGAGACAGACTAAGCCGTGACTGTAGCTTACTTGTAGACTTGTAGCTTGTGGCTGCAGACTTGACTTGAGGCTCCTATGACTCCAGACACACTCTTAGACTCGACTGCACCTCAGCAAAGACTCAGGAACTAAGAGAGAGAAGAGACTCCTCCCAGGGCTTTTATTGAGGAGACCCTGGTGGGGTCCCATTGGTCACCCTTAAGTCACCTGGTCACTGATACATCCTGGGTAACAATCACATGACAACTGGTGAACACATGTCAACCTTTCTTAACCCCTTAACGACACAGGACGTAAATGTACGTCCTGGTGAGCTGATACTTAACGCTCCGGGACGTACATTTACGTCCTATACATAACCGCGAGCATCAGAGCGATGCTCGTGTCATGCACGGCAGGTCACGGCTGCTGATAGCAGCCAGGGACCCGCCCGTAATGGCGGACATCCGCGATCGCGCGGATGTCCGCCATTAACCCCTCAGATGCCGTGATCAATGCAGATCACGGCATCTGCAGCATTGCGGTACTTTGAATGGATGATCGGATCGCGCACAGCGCTGCCGCGGCTATCCGATCATCCAGCATGGCAGCCAGAGGTTCCCTCCTGCCTCCGCTGCCTTCCTCGGGTCTTTTGTTCTGGTCTCTGATCGAGCCCCTTTCGAGGCCCCTTTCACACTATAAAAATTGATCTGTAATGAACGTCCGTCATAAAAATCTTGAAAATCCAAAGTACAGTATCCCATGTGAGCTGCGGGTGTCATCTGCATACACATGACCTGGGGAGACCCTGGATATAAAATCACAGTATGAAGGTTCTCAGTCAGTTTGTGAGTTTGCATGTTTCATGTGTTGATTCGGAATAATACTATATAATGTGCATTCTGAAGCTAACACTGGTATTATTTTCTCCAGGAGATGGCGCCCCCACAGTTTTTATTATTGTAGATGGAAAAAGCATTGGTTTGGCTTATGTACTTTCTGCGAACACTGCCTACCCTGTCATTAACTGCCCTGCTACTACAGCAGATTGGAGTGCCCAAGATGTCTCCGCACGCCAGGCAGTATGTGTCTCATGTCACCTGATTCATTTCATACAGTCATGGCTGTAAATGTTGGCCCCCCTGAAAGTTTTCAACAAAATGAAGTATTTATCACAGTTTTGCTGTACACTTGTTTATTCCCTTTGTGTGTATTGGAAATAAACCAAAAAAGGGAGAAAAAAAGCAAGTTGGACATAATGTCACACCAAACTCCAAAAATGGGCTGGACAATATTATTAGCACCCTTTCAAAATTGTGGAATAATAAGATTGTTAATTGTTAAAGAAGCATGTGATGCTTCTTTAAACTCACCTGGGGCAAGTAACAGGTGTGGGCAATATAAACATCACACCTGAAAGCAGATAAAAAGGAGAGAAGTTTACTTAGTCTTTGCATTGTGTGTCTGTGTGTGCCACACTAAGCATGGACAACAGAAAGAGGAGAAGAGAACTGTCTGAGAACTTGAGAACCAAAATTGTGGAAAAATATCAACAATCTCAAGGTTACAAGTCCATCTCCAGAGATCTAGATTTGCCTTTGTCCACAGTGCGCAACATTATCAAGAAGTTTGCAACCCATGGCACTTTAGCTAATCTCCCTGGGTGTGGACGGAAGAGAAAAATTGAAAAGGTGTGAAGGCAGGATAGTCCGGATGTTGGATAAGCAGCCCCAAACAAGTTCCAAAGATGTTCAAGCTGTCCTGCAGGCTCAGGGATTGTCCCCCAAATCAGGTATAAACAATAATTTTTATTTTTATTTTACTTTATTTTTATTTATATCTTTATTTAAATTTTTTCATCTTTATCATTATTAATATTACTATTTTAAATTTTTTGTTAATTCTTTATCTTTCATCTATTTCAATGTATTCAAGTGCATCCATATGTATATTCTTTTTCTGGTTGGTTTTAACATATTTTGATGTAAAAACGCACACAGAATGCAATTTGAGTGTGAATTGTACTCTTATAATTCACTATGTAATTATGCTTTATTATTTATTGAGCTCTTATTTTTGTTTTCGTTATTGTTTCTACCTGATTTGGGGAACATAATTTGTGCTTGGAAATGCACAGATAACGCAACTTAGGTATGAATTGTTTCCTTACACATGTTTATTATTGCTTGAGCCCATCAATGTTTTTGTAACTGGCTTATTGAGCCTCCCTCTCCCAAAATCCCCTGTTATCTTTTCCAACATGCCCAGCTGGGCAATTAATGATATCCCTAATGTGACCTGCTATGTTAAGGTAGCATTGTCAGCCACTGAGGAAGGGGTTAGAACTCACTAGTACACACCCCGAAATGCATTTGGCCTTTTATCCTTTGTTTTTATTCATTATTCTTTGTTTTTATTTATTACTATTTTACCAAGCTGCAAAAAGACAGTTTTTTGCTCTGTAACCATGCTCTGGATTGCCATCCATATCTCTGCATTGGACTGCTAATCGCATTCAAGCCAGGATCTACTGGAGCTTATTCACATTATCCAGTATATTGTATGCATTTTAAGTTATCTGAGATCTGCCATATCAGCGTTCTCCAACCTTGTACCTGTAACCTCTCCCCACGCTTTTATCAGTGCTCTGCTATACCAGCACTTCATTATATCAGCGCTTCACAACCTCAGCTTGTAACTGATAAGCTGAGCAATGACATCAGACGCCGAGACCCACCGTTCACACTCTGTGCCGAGCGCTAGATCGGTGAGACGTGGTCCACACTGAGGCTCGATGGGAGCCACTGGACTAACAGAGCTGACGACTGGGACCCACATGTTATAAGCAAGACAACATTGCTGTTAAGTTTGTGAGCGACATATTAACTATATTACACGTGAATGGCCCATTTTGGGATAGATCGCTCCGGGCTATAATTCATCAACAAACTGGCTTCATTACTGTTTTTGCCCTAACTTAGACCCTTTTTGCCAGCATTTTTCCAGTATCTTTTATTATATCATTAAGATCTGCACTACCACAGGGCTATTTTAGGACATTTTATTTACATGTTTTTTTACTTTGCAGGATTTTGTATCTTTCTTTATTACTATTGGGTATTTGCACATCACAAGGGCCCTGTGACTGTTTTATGTGATCTACTTTTAATGTATTAATAAATTTCATTATTTACCAAATATCCATTGTACATTTATTTTTGGTTGAGGTATTTGAGGACTGGGAATCTAGTTTATTTATTTTAAGATACTAGCTGAATACCCGGCGTTGCCCGGTTTTTCCTTCCTCATCCTTGTTGGGGAGGAAAATCAACAAAGGAGGAAGCTTTTTACTTTAAATCCCATCCCCATATATTGTTGTCATATCCCAACCCCATATTCCTTCCTCCTAACCCGTCCTCCTAACCCGTCCTCCTAACCCGACCTCCTAACCCGACCTCCTATCCCGACCTCCTATCTCGGCCTCCTATCTCGGCCTCCTATCCCGACCTCCTATCCCATCCTCCTATCCCGACCTCTTATCCCATCGTCCTCTCCCGCCCTCCTTTCTCAACCTCCGATCCCGTCCTCCTATCCCATCCCCCTTGCTGTACCTGTGCATCGTAACTGAATAAAGAAGACGGTGATTGAAAAGTGTATGGTGAGTGCTGCTTCATTTTCTTGCTTCTATGATTATTGGATTCATTTAAGGACTGTGTGATACGCTTTGCACCATCAAAACTTCCACCAAAGGACAGGTATTACTTACAACCCGTTCAGCTTCTCTACTGCCTAACCTGACTCTGGTGCCGGTGCATCTACATGAATATAGTTATATCCTATATTTCAAGTGGACATATAAGTAACATGTGACCAAGTATTATCGAAATATCTCCAGCTGTTTGGAAGTTATGCAGTAACATATATTTCCCATTGACTTGTATGGGACTTTAAACATAAACCCCGCCCCTGGCAAATGGGGGTGAGTAAGGGTTAAATCACCTATCCTATGTTTGTTGGTGACATATAAGTAACATGTGCGCCAAGTATAATGTTAATATCTTTAGCCGTTTGGAAGTTTTTGTGGAACATACATACACACACACAAACGTTCAGTTTTATATGTATAGATTACATATGCAATGTTAAAATTATTGATCTATATTGGTACAGTATTTAACAATCAAGAACAAAATATGCACTAATGTAACAGCTATTATAAATAAATGGGGGGCCATGTATTGCACCAGTGTTTTCCAAACGGGATGAAGTTTTAATATTATTGAAGATCGGAACAAGGAGAGATATTGTACACTATTTATTGTTTAACACTAGGTGTTTTTTTACATAAAATGTCTGAACACATTGTACATTGTATTTTCTGGTGTTTGTTATGTAAATTTTAAACACTGATGTCACTGGCAAGCGGCATATAAAAGGAAGTGATGTATGCTGTGTAATTGGCTTGAGAAAGGTCTTATTGTGAAGACCGAAACGTAGCACTGCTGACGCTATCACGCCATTTTGGAGTGGCGCTTCTCTTTCTTTTTGGAAGTGTTTTCCAAACAGTGTGCCTCAAGCTGTTGCAAAACTACAACTCCCAGCATGCTCAGACAGCCAAAGGTTGTGCATTTTTTGCATTTTCTTCTGAAAGTTGCATCGCACACAGATTTCACATTGCTTAATCCAACTCCATTCAAACAAGTAGGCCAAACATCTACAGATAAATTATATTTCTGCCAAAACATCAGTTCATTGAGCGGAAATGTAGAAGACAGGGATAGTTTTGTTCCTGATTTCACAGTCCTCTACACCATATTAACTATGGCATTGACCGTCCTCCAAGTTGCGTTTACGTAAGGTGAATAGAAATAGTTTGCATGTGTCTTCTATCAAGAAAAAAAGGAGTTGCAAGAAATCTCATGTTTCAGTCTAAAAGGTTAATAATGGTCAGGGCCATGTAAATGACATGGGGGTAAATCCACATCTAAAAATGTGCTCTGAAGGTGCACAAGGCTGTCTAAATTTTTTTATATATTTTTCTGGGAATAGTTTCTACTGGTACAGTGCCTTGCATAAGTGTTTACCTCTTTGAACATTTTGTTCACACAACTAAATTTCCGTACGGAACTCCACATTGGAATTCTACACAGAGATTCCGCAGCAGCAGAATCGCATTGATATCAATGGGATTCTGCTGCACTGTTCATACGGCAGAATTTTTCTTGCCGGATGTTTCTGGCACGGAAATTCAAATTCCGGTGTGCGCAGAATGAAAACATCTGTCTATTCTTTCTGCAAAGTCTGCATGGAAATGCATTGCAGTCTATGAACAGCTATTTTCAAATCATGCCATAGATTTACCATTGGATTTAGGTCTGAGCTTTGACTAGGCCATTTTAGGACATTAACTTATAATGTTTTGATCTACACCATTCTATTGTAGCTCTGGTTTCATGTTTAGAGTCACTGTCCTGCTGAAAGATGAACCTCCACCCCAGTCTCAATTTTTTTTCTGAATGCATCAGATTTTCTTCAAGTATTGCCCTAAATTTGGCTCCATCCATCTTTCCATCAACTCTAACCTGTTTCTCTGTTCCAGCTGTAAAGAAATATCCCCACAACATGATGCTACCACCACGTTTCACTGTGGGAGATGGTGTTCTCAGGGTGATGGGCAGTGTTGGGTTTCTGCCATACATAGCGTTTTGCACTGAGGCCAAAAAGTTCAATTTTGAGCTTATCTCACCAGAGCACATTCATCCACGTTTGTTGTGTCTTCCACATGGCTTGCGGCAAACTCCAAACAGGGTTTCTTGTGGCTCACTTTCAACAAAGGCTTTCTTCTTGCCACTCTACCTTAAAGGCCAGATATGGGAAGTACACGACTAATAGTTATACTGTGGACAGATTCTCCCACCTCAGCTGTTGATCTTTGCATCTCCTTCAGAGTTACCATGGGCTTCTTGGTTGCTTTTCTCCTTGGTCGGCTTTTGGGTGGATGGTCTTGTCTTGACAGGTTTGCGGTTGTGCCATATTCTTTTCATTCTCTGGTGATGGATTTTATAGTCCATCATGAAATGTTCAAAGCTTGGGGTTCTTTTTTTTCCCTATAGTCTAACCCTGCATTGTATTTCTCAACAACTTTATTCCTGACCTGTTTGGAGAGCTCCTTGGTGCTGCTGTTTGTTCAGTAATGCTCTCTAGCAAACTCTGAGGCCTTCACAGAACAGAAAGGTATATTTGTACTAAGATTAAATTGCAGAAAGGTGGACCCTATTAACTGATTGTGTTACTTGCAAATGTGACTTGTAAAGGCAATTGGTCACACCAGATCTTTTTTAGGGGGTTCACAGTAAAGGAGGTGAATACATATGTACTGAACACTTTTTTTTTTATTGTGATGGTCCATTACATAAAATCACAGTGAAATAAATTTGACTCAAGACAAAATGTCCAAGGGAGGTGCAAAGCACTCTCTGAATCCCTAAATATTGGATTGAATGTAATAATAATAATAATAGTATGGGCCTGATCAAAGGCTATAGTGCATTACACATAACCATGTGACTGCCTTTGCAAGTGCTGATATTGCAACACCAAGAATCAAAGGTTGTAGAAATCAAAGGATTAAGAGATATATTAACCTCTTTCTGACCAAATCATTGGAATTTTTTTGGTCAGTTTTTGCAATTTTACTAGAATCCTTTATTTGACTTTATAATGAACTAGGAAGCCAGAAATTTTTTTTTGTAGGGCTAAATTGAAGACAAAAAAAATAAATAATAATAATAATAAATAAAAGAATTGCGCAATTTTAAGGGGTTATACATTTTTCAGAGTTCATTATATGGTGAAACTGAAATGCTAAATTTGATTCTCGATTTGATATGTCAGTATGATTCCAACAATACCAACTATGAATAATATTTGTTTCTTTTTTACTACAAAAAAACCTCTGCTTTGCTTTGTTTGATGCCTATAACTTTATTATTTTCCAACCACAGAACTGTGAGAGGGCTCATTTTTTTTGCCACGATCTGTAGTCTTTAGCACTATCAGCATCGTTTTAGCCTTTTGATCACTTTTTATTCCATCGTTTCTGTTATCTAATGTGACAAAAAGTCAGTAATTTTGGTGTATAGAATTTTTTTGTGTTTATGCTGTTTAATGTAACTTGTTAATCTGTTTTCCCTTAGTCCCATTAGCAGCACAATGATGGGGGTGATTCCACCCCTGTGAACTAGAAGACCCTGAAATATTTTAATGAAATATATGATTAACTAATTAATTGGTAGCACCTCCCCCAGAAATTATAGGCTCCAACATACAAAATTTAGTCATTTTAAAGTACTATAATTAGAAAGAAAAGCTTGTGCTGCTGATGAGACTAAGGGGAAATAGATTAGCTACTTAATTGTAATCTTCCCTAGCATCCCTCAGCAGAAAAATTATGGAAAATTGGCAAGTAGCAACTCTATAATGTTTAAAAAGGGTAAGGTATTGGTCTTTTTGCTGATGACACAAAGATTTGTAAATAGCAATTATGAAAGAACGCCACCAACAACTTGATTGCTTTATAACTTGCTTTAGTGAAAAACAGTTTTAAAACATTCACAGTATGAAAAATTGAATCCTTGCAAAAAAGTAGAAATTACAGAATTTCAAATCACCCAAAGTGCACCTTCTTCGGACACGCTTGACACTCTCCAGGCTGTAGGTAAATTTCAGCCCAAATCCGGGCTTCCTTCAGCGCATAGACCTTCCTCTCACGAAGGGGAACAGGCTGGAGCTTGCGTCGATACCTTACGACGTTTCGGAGGACACGCCCCCTTTCTCAAAAAGGTATTTCTAAGATAGTAAAAAAAACATTAAAGGCAGGGAGGGGTTAGGGACAGAAAAAAAAAAAAAGGATGGTGGGAGCTACTCTTTAAAGGATCTTGAGGGGAATTCATAAATTGTTGTTTAATATGTGTACTATTTTAGAGCAGAAAAGTTGCGTTTGCTGTTACCTTCCTGCGCCAAAATGATCAACATTCGCACGCCACTTGTTGAATTTACCAGCTCCTACACCAATGGTACCCATTTAGACTGCTTTACAGGGCTGAAGTTAAAGGGATACTCCACCCCTATCCAAAGGATAGGGGATAAGATGTCTCATCGTGGGGGTCCCGCCGCTGGCACCCCCATGATCTCTGTGCAGAACTCGCCGTTCATTTAGAATGTTGGGTGCAGGCAGCAGGGGGTTGTGACGTCACAGCCACGCCCCTCATGATGTCACACCACACACCCTCAATGCAAGTCTATGGGAGGGGGTGATTTAAAAGAGAAGAAAAAAGCTGACAACCTAAGTGAATGCACACCAAACACTGTATGAATATAATTAAATGAATTTAATTTTTATTGAAAAACACAAAAGAGGGGGTACAGACCCCATTAAAACCACTTAAAAACATAAAGAAAAATTCATAGAGCCTAGGAATGTAATCCTATCTCTATCCCCTGACTCGTGCAAGTTAGCAAATAAGGTGAATCTATTAAGTATGTATATGTACAGTACAGACCAAAAGTTTAGACACACCTTCTCATTCAGAGTTTTCTTTATTTTTGTGATAGCCTGGGGGGTGTAGGGTATGGGGAGTGCAGCTGTGCGGTAATCAAAGGGTGCTTGTTAACCCTTGCTATTCGTGACGCCAGGGTGTGGGCTCCTCTATAAAGCTTTTCCTACTGCCGCCTTTCCCAGGAACGATAGGGAGGTAGATGATAATAGGTTTGAGATAGATAATAATAATGGATTGTACACAACCGGTGAGCTTCTGTAAACAGCGTTAAAGGGGTTATCCAGCATAAGGTGATTTTAGTACGTACCTGGCAGACAGTTATGGACATGCTTAGGAAGGATCTGCGCTTGTCTTGGGCTAAATGGCTATGTTGTGAGATTACCATAACACTGTGGTTAGCTTTCTGTGAACTTGTATTTCCTGTTTTCAGTTTTCTTGTTTGCCTACAAATCCCATGATACCATTTTCCTCCTTCCCACACTTCAGCCACCCCACCCATTGAAACATAAATGAGCTGCAGACCTGTGGTCTTCAATCAGGATGCCTACAGCTGTTGCATTAGTTGCAGTTTGATCTCTCCACCCATTGAAGCAGACAGGCTCGATGTTAAAAATAATTATTGGGGTGAAACTCGCTAAGAATTGTGAGAAAACCGTCACACACAGGTAAAGACACTATATTATGAACTACACTAACTTTACAGCCCCTGTAGCATAGTCAAATTAAAAAAATTCCCGGAATACCCCTTTAACTTTTACAGAAGATTTTCTGTACACTTCATTAACATAACAGTCTCTTAGCATAACAACCGATTGACAATGGTTGGGACTTTAGCATTAAGAGTTTTTTAAGATGTTGCACTGTTCCACTGGATTTAGGGGAATTAGTTGCGGTCCAGTAGTCACGCTAGCATTAGCAGGAATTAGAGGAAAACTCACGATTTTTGGTTCTGCTGAGGCTGTAGATTTTGAGGCCTAGCGTGTCTTTGAAAGTTGCGTAGCACACCGTCCTGTTAGTCCGGCATCCACGAGAGCAGCAACCCAAGAGAGCGATAATTAGACGCAGCTCCCTTATATGGGCACGGGCTGGACTAACGCTAATTGGTCCATACGGATGTCAATCACCATTACAGAGATTTGTGGGTAACACGTGACCCAAGGACCTCATAAGGTCCTGCAACATACCATAGAGGTTACTAGCATGGTCACATGGCCGAAGGTCCTGCGACGCTGAACAAGGCAAGTACTATACATTTCTATAAAATATAGATATTATTAATATATACATTTATTAACATTACAACTAGACTTAAGGAGAGGCGACTAGGGGCTGTCCCACCTGAGGAACCCTTCCTGAATGTAGTTACTCTTTGGGGACCTCTACACTAGGTACTGGATGCAATACGCTACCGGGACACCACATTTTCATGACTATGAAAATTGTAGATTCACACTGAAGGCATCAAAACTATGAATTAACACATGTGGAATTATTTACATAACAAAAAAGTGTGAAACAACCGAAAATATGTCATATTCTAGGTTCTTCAAAGTAGCCACCTTTTGCTTTGATTACTGCTTTGCACACTCTTGGCATTCTCTTGTTGAGCTTCAAGAGGTAGTCACCTGAAATGGTTTTCACTTCACAGGTGTGCTGGTGTGGAGGAGGAGGTGTGATGGTGTGGGGGTGCTTTACTGGTAACACTGTTGGGGATTTATTCTAAGTTGAAGGCATACTGAACCAGCATGGCTACCACAGCATCTTGCAGTGGCATGCTATTCCATCCGGTTTGCGTTTAGTTGGACCATCATTTATTTTTCAACAGGACAATGACCCCAAACACACCTCCAGGCTGTGTAAGGGCTATTTGACCAAGAAGGAGAGTGATAGGCTGCTGTGCCAGATGACCTGGCCTCCACAGTCACCGAACCTGAACCCAATCGAGATGGTTTGGGGTAAGCTCGACCGCAGAGTGAAGGCAAAAGGGCCAACAAGTGCTAAGCATCTCTGGGAACTCCTTCAAGACTGTTAGAAGACCATTTCAGGTGACTACCTCTTGAAGCTTATCAAGAGAATGAGTGTGCAAAGCAGTAATCAAAGCAAAAGGTGGCTACTTTGAAGAACCTAGAATATGACATATTTTCAGTTGTTTCACACTTTTTTGTTATGTATATAATTCCACATGTGTTAATTCATAGTTTTAATGCCTTCAGTGTGAATCTACAATTTTCATAGTCATGAAAATAAAGAAAACTCTGAATGAGAAGCTTCTTCCCAAACTTTTGGTCTGTACTGTATGCAACCATATATGCATGCCAGAACCTCAAATATAGCAGCGATAAATATGGGAACTGAATCCTTATAAAAAGTGCCTAGTGCACCCAATCTGATAATCTATAAACATATACCAAAGTAGTGCTAGTGAGGATGAAATTCCTGTATAAAACACACACCTATGAACATCCACAAAACATATGTGCACTAAAGTCCCTAGGGACCCCCCCAAACAAAGAGGTAATAAGACCTAAAAAAACTTGTAGTAGAGGTGGGCTCTGGCTCCAAAGAGTGATGAACTGCTAAGGTAAGCAATGAGACATAAGGACAGTTTCACCCAGAGTCAGGAGACCGGCTTGTTCCACCACACCCAGCGGTGGCTTCCTCAGGAGTGACCACATACTCCCCCTAATGTCTTATATATGCTAATAGTAATGACAAATCATTTACACCTGTAAAGGCCTGACAGTTACCTGCCGCTCAGAAGGTCCAACATGGCTCCCGTACACTCCCCTCATGTAGCACACAGTCACCGGAAATGGGGCAATCGTAATGTCTTAGGAGCCGCCGGATGTGTGGCGGCCTCCCAATAATGGGCGCATTCGCACATATGCGCCAATACAAGCTAAATACATCGCATTCGCAAAGCACTCGTGCGCATATGTGAATCGAATATGCGCCACAGTCTCCGGACGTGAGTATGTCTGCACAAAAATCATCAGAAACATGGCTTCCGCATCTCGCTATGCGCATGCGCCGCGCACACAGTATTATGCCTGACCGCGCCATGCATGCGATTCACATCCCCTATTCTGCGCATGTGCATCTCCAACAATGTTCTGGGGGGGCACATGCGCTGGGGAAAAAGGATTTTTGAATTATATACAGGTAAGTATATAAGACTTAAACCAGCCCATACATGGAAATAACCCCAAAGAGAAGTGTCAAATAATCAATGGGCCCATTATATGGCTGTGCTGCATGCTGCATGAGAGGAATGGACTACACATTAAAATCTACACGAAAAATACAAAATGAAATGAAGAAAATATAATAAAAATATACATGTATCTACTATGCGTCTATTAGCAGTGTTAAGTACATCAGTATGACAACGTTGTCTAGAGAGAATGCATTCTCTGAGTGCGTAAAAAAGACGCATTCATCTGATAATAGAAATGTCCATCACTTTTTTGAGCAAAGGTGGGTATTTTTGATTAATAGGGCAGACTATGGGAGGAGGTGAGACTTGCATTGAGGGGGCATGGCGTGACATCACAAGGGGCATGGTCGTGATGTCACGACCCCCACCGCCTGCTCCAAGCGTTCAGAACAAAATGTTCCGAACGCTGGGGCTGCGGAGTACCCCTTTAATGAGTGTGGGTTTGTGTCTAAAAGACAGTCGCTGCGACTTTTTTATGCGACTTTCAAAGAAAAGTTGCACATAATGAATCAGTGCCCACCGCATAAAACTAGTCTAAAGCACTGCAAATGGTGGTTCACTTTCAAATATGATCAAAAGTAAAAGTCTCACAAAAGTCACATGGAAAGTGAGAGAGACTTATTGTGCGACAATTTTAGACAAAAAAAAAGGTCTAAATAGCTTGATGAATTTCCCCTCCTTATGTATAGCTTGAAAGAAAGATGAGTCAGATGATATAGTGTGGTGAGCGTGTGATGAGGGCAGATAGAATTACCCTAGGGGCAGATGGCATTAACCCCTTGTGTTGGTGACGCCAGGGCGTGGTTTTACCTCTACACCACCCGAACGTATACCGCTGGATCCTGATCTAGGCACGGAGGAAAATAATGACTCTGACGCCAAGTTACGGAACAACGGTGACCAGTGACTTCGGCGACCTCAGGGCATGCTGGGACTTGTAGTGGACTTGGACAATTTGCTGCAGGGCTGTTAAATATAACCAGAACGCTAAATTATAACCAGGTCTGACCATGGAGAGAGTGAGCTCATCCGTTCCTCCCTCTGTTCGTGTCAATCCTGGCTTTCTCTGGAGCAACTTATGCTCAAATGATAGGTTTGTCCATCATGATTGAAGGTGTGTCCTTTATAAATGAGGGCGTATATCTCCTAATTGATCATGTCTCTACTATCCATGAATATACAAATATGGTTTATTAACCCCTTAAGGACCAAACCCATTTTCACCTTAACCTCTTAAGGACGCAGGATGTACCTGTACGCCCTGTGCCCGGTGTTTAAAACGGGGTCAAAATAAAGTTATAGGGGTCAGAAGAGGACGATTTTAAACTTATACATTTTCCTGCATGTAGTTATGATTTTTTTCAGAAGTACGACAAAATCAAACCTATATAAGTAGGGTATCATTTTAACCGTATGGACCTACAGAATAAAGATAAGGTGTCATTTTTACAAAAAAATGCACTGCGTAGAAACGGAAGCCCCCAAAAGTTACAAAATGGCGTTTTTTCTTCAATTTTGTTGCACAATGAATTTTTTTTCCGTTTCGCCGTGGATTTTTTGGTAAAATGAATAATGTCACTGCAAAGTAGAATTGGTGGTGCAAAAAATAAACCACCATATGGAATTTTATGTGCAAAATTGAAAGCGTTATGATTTGTAGAAGGTGATGAGGAAAAAATTAAAATGCAAAAACGGAAAAACACTGAGTCCTTAAGGGGTTAAGGACCAGAGCATTTTTTGCACATCTGACCACTGTCGCTTTAAGCATTAATAACTCTGGGATGCTTTTACTTATGAATTTGATTCCGAGATAGTTTTTTTCGTGACATATTCTACTTTAACATAATGGTAAGTTTTCGTCGATACTTGCATCATTTCTTTTCAATTCTTTCAAGAAGAATTTGAATTTTTTTTCCTTTACCCCTTGTGAAAATGAAAAATATGGGATAACAGCAGCATTTTAGTGAAAAAAAAGACACATTTTTCATTTTCTCGTCCAACTTTAACGAAAATTCTTCAAATACCTGTGGGGTGTTCAGGCTCACTATACCCCTTGTTACGTTCCGTGAGGGGTGTAGTTCTCACTATACCCCTTGTTACGTTCCGTGAGGGGTGTAGTTTCCAAAATGGGGATTACATGGGGGTGTTGTTGTTTTTTTTTGGCGTTTATGTCAGAACTGCTGTAACAATCAGCCACCCCTGTGCAAATCACCTCAAATGTACATGGCGTTATCACTCCTGAGCCTTGTTGTGCGCCCGCAGAGCACTTTACGTCCACATATGGGGTATTTCAAATTTTGGGGGTCTCTTTTTCCTTTTACCTCTTGTGAAAATGAAAAGTATAGGAAAACACCAGCATGTTAGTGTAAAAAATAAAAAAAAAATTACAATAACATGCTGGAGTTGACCCCAACTTTACCTTTTTATAAGGGGTAAAAGGATAAAAAGCCCCCCAAAATGTTAGGCAATTTCTCCCGAGTACAGAAATACCCCATATGTGGCCCTAAACTGTTGCCTTGAAATACGACAGGGCTCTGAAGTGAGAGAGCGCCATGCACATTTGAGGCCTAAATAAAGGATTTGCATAGGGACGGACCCAGATGCAAAAATTAGACTTGCCTCTGTTGCCAAAATTACCCTACAGCAATGTTTCCCCAAACAGGGTGCCTCCAGCTGTTGCAAAACTCCCAGTATACCTGGTCAGTCAATGGCTGTCCGTCAATACTGTGTAGGGGTATATGTAGTGTTTTACCCTTTATTTTGTGTTAGTGTAGTGTATTGTTTTTAGGGTACATTCCCAAGGGTGGGGGTTTACAGCGAGTTTCCCGCTGGGAGTTTGAACTGCAGCAGAGAATTTGCTGCATCTCAAACTTTAAGAAAACCAAATAAAGGTATAAGATGCGGGTACCAAAGCCCAATAAGGATATTCCGCCCTTGGTGGAATTATTAAGATTCCAAACCACTTGTTTAAACACCAATTAGGCTAGATTAAAACTTAACTTTTACTTAATACAATAAATAATACAAATTCATAAAGTACACACCATAGATGGGGGCAAAGAGAATAAGGGTAACAGGTGAGGCCCTAATCTATAGTCCCTAAACATAACAAACTCCTAATTTTAAGTGTGGAAATCAGGAGAGGGGATATTAAGAAATGTGGTACAATTTTTACAATAATGTGGTAGGCCTCTTTTGCCTAAGCGTTTCGCCCCTGTAGTGTTCGGAGCTCATCAGGGATGACAGGAAACCACAGGAAATCCTAGATATTATAATAATGGAGTGTACCAGATATAGTAACCATTATGATATAAAGTGATTAATGTGATAGAGAATAAAAAAGGCAGGCGTCTCAAAGATGAAAAAAAAAATGATGTAGAGGAAGTCTGTGTCAGTCGAGGTCAGATGTCTGTCATATAACAAGATAGTATGTACTGATGGATTGGTGACATTATAAGCCATACACAGATTACATTTATAAAATACATCAATAAATTCAGTAGATGTGACGGCATATGGTAGCATACATTAAGTTTGCATGAGATGACGACCGCACTGTTAAAAAACAGAAAGATAATAAAGATAATGAAATTCAGATCGTCACCAAATATTATTTGTAATATTAGATATCAAGTCCTAACTTACCCAAAGTAAGTGTTAGATATGACAAGTGAGGGATAAGTACATCCTCAGAAAATCGACCTTAAGATCACAGATAACCTAAAACAGATGGGCAATAGTATATGAGCCCCCATACATTATCATGGCTAGAAAGCAAACAGCTGTGATGTTCTCACCAGCTCACCTCAAATAAGATACATCAATACTGGAATGATGATAATTGGTGGCACATCATATAAGATGAAAAAGTCGGCCATAAAAAGGGGTTTTGTTCATCAGGTTCTGGGCAAAAGGAATATAACTACCATATATACTCGAGTATAAGCCGAGTTTTTCAGCACGATTTTTCGTGCTGAAAACACCCCCCTCGGCTTATACTCGAGTGAACTCCCCCACCCGCAGTGGTCTTCAACCTGCGGACCTCCAGAGGTTTCAAAACTACAACTCCCAGTAAGCCCGGGCAGCCATCGGCTGTCTGGGCTTGCTGGGAGTTGTAGTTTTGAAACCTCCGGAGGTCCGCAGGTTGAAGACCACTGCGGCCTTCAACATCATCCAGACCCCTCTCGCCCCCCTTTAGTTCTGTACAGTACTCACCTCCGCTCGGCGCTGGTCCGGTCCTGCAGGACTGTCCGGTGAGGAGGTGGTCCGGTGGGATAGTGGTTCCGGGCTGCTATCTTCACCGGGGAGGCCTCTTCTAAGCGCTTCGGCCCGGCCTCAGAATAGTCACGTTGCCTTGACAACGACGCAGAGGTGCATTCATTGCCAACGTACTTCTGCGTCATTGTCAAGGCAACGCCTCTATTCCGGGCCGGAAGAGCGGAGAAGAGACGCCCCCGGTGAAGATAGCAGCCCGGAACCACTATCCCACCGGACCACTTCCTCTCCGGACAGCCCTGCAGGACCGGACCAGCGCCGAGCGGAGGTGAGTACTCAGAACTAAAGGGGGTGAGAGGGGGCTGGATGATGTCGAAGGCCGCAGTGGTCTTCAACCTGCGGACCTCCGGAGGTTTCAAAACTACAACTCCCAGCAAGCCCGGACAGCCGATGGCTGCTGGGAGTTGTAGTTTTGAAACCTCTGGAGGTCCGCAGGTTGAAGACCACTGAGGGTGAATGATGAGAAGAGGATGATGAAGGGGGGGGGGGGGATGATTACAAGGGGATGATGAAGGGGGGGGGTGTGGGATGATGACAAGGGGATGATGAAGGGGGGATGTGTGGGATGATGACAAGGGGATGATGAAGGGGGGATGTGTGGGATGATAACAAGGGGATGATGATGAGGATATTAATGACGGGTCTGGATGATGACAGGGGGGGATGATGTATTTCCCACCCTAGGCTTATACTCGAGTCAATAACTTTTCCTGGGATTTTGGGTTGAAATTAGGGGTCTCGGCTTATACTCGGGTCGGCTTATACTCGAGTATATACGGTAATATTAGGTTGTAAAACACAATGATATATGTGTAACCCAGATATTTAATCCTACCTTGATAAGCATATATGATAGGTAGATGCTGATGCTAAATCAAGGAGCTTTCAGTAGGATGATCATCTTAAGTGAGACAACATTCCTTACTGCAAAGACAGGAGATATATAAATAGGCTATTGGAAGAGGGGGATCATTTAGAGATCACCCAGGTAGTCAAACATAAGGATACAGAGATACAGGAGGATCACAGCGGGCAATCTGTCAATTAGTACAGGCACTACTTCTCCCATCATGGAACAGTGTTCCATGCTGGGAGTAGTAGTACTACCTAGAAAAACACACACACTACATTTTTATTATTGTCGGCTACATTTTTAGGTCCCTGCCCGCCCACATAAATTGATCCCGGTTTTAAAAATTTATAAAAATGTAGTTATAAAAAAAAGATACACTGCCTCCGCTTTTTCCTCCCTACAACTAGCTGACATGTGGAAAGAATGCAACGGCTCTGCCAGGGGCTACACTTATTATTCGCCCTCACAGAAACACTATACCCGCATTGACTTGTTGCTGACTAATACACCGACCTTACCCAAGTTGCTGTATGCCCAACATGTGACCTCTGCTTGGTCTGACCACGATCTAGTGTTTGCTGAGTTGGACTTTGTGGGGGGCCCAATTACTCCATATAAATGGCAACTGAATGAATCTCTCTTATCTAACCCGATGATCAAACAGCATATCCTGGATGATCTCAATTCCTACTTCGCCATCAATGATACCCCGGGTGCTGACCCAATTTGGACTTGGTCCGCCTACAAAGCCTTTATCAGAGGGAGATTGATCTTGGTAGCTTCTCACCTGAAAAGGAATAGGAATAAATACCAGTCGACCCTACAACATAGATTGGATAGGCTTACACTAGCTCACCAACACAGCCCCTCTCTGTACCTGCATAATGCCATTAAAGAGACCAGGTTACGGCTGGACGCGGTATTAACAACCACGGTTTAGAAAGCGTTGCGCTGGACTAAGGCGACCTATTACAAATTCGCAAACAAACCGGACAAGTTGCTGGCGAGTATGCTGAATCAAAAACACCGCCTTAATTATGTGCACACGGTCCAGCCCTATCCTGGTTCTCGAACCTCACCCTGACCGCATATATGACGCCTTTCATTCCTTCTATTCCCGCCTATATTCTACCCCGTACCAGCCGTCTCTTACCTCTGCCCGTCTTCCTTCCTATCTAGCTTCAGTCCCTCTCCCTACTCTTACACCTGCTGACCTAGAGACTCTAAATTCCCCAATCACTTTTGCGGAGATCTCGGATAAAATTTCCTCCCTGAAACTGGGCAAGGCCCCGGGCCCAGATGGCCTCTCAGCTGCCTACTACAAAAAATATGCCCCGATCCTTATCCCTCGGTTAGTGTCTCTATATAATAGATAGTTTTGCGCCCGCTCCCTTCCCTCTGAATACCTTGCCACCTTAATTACAGTTATCCCTAAGCCCCAGAAGGACCCATCTTTAGTTATAAATTTTGATACCAAAATACTAACATCCATATTAGCCCGTAGACTAAACTCACTATTACCACGTTTAGTTCACGCCGACCAGGTCGCAGATAACGTGCGGAAGGTCCTTGATATTGTTCATTGGGCCTCGACTACCTCTACGCCGATCATGCTACTCGCCCTCAGTATAGAAAAGACGTTTGACAGCGTCTCATGGCTGTACATGTGGGGGGTTCTCGAGGCGATGGGTTTCAATGGTTCTTTCCTACACATATTGAAGTTACTGTATTCCACCCCCTCTGCCTACCTTAAGTTGCCCACATCTAATCCCAAACCTATAGCGACACGGAGGGGGACTCGCCAGGGGTGCCCGTTATCCCCGGCTTTATTTGCCCTGATGATGGAACCACTGGCGATCCTCATACGCAATTCTCCCACTGTATTAGGTGTCCCAATTAGTACGTCAACATATAAACTGAGTATCTTCGCGGACGAACTCTTGCTCTCTCTGACTCATCCCCTTTCTTCTCTTCCCAATCTTTTTCACCTGCTTTCTGAGTTCTCTACTTTCTCTGGACTGAGGGTCAACCCATCCAAGTCTGACTCGCTATATGTAGGTACACCCCAACACACGCAAAAACTGATGTCTTAATTTTGGGTTCCCCGACCCTACATTGAAACTTCCCTACCTGGTAGTGAACTTGACGCCAGACATTTCATCTGTCTATACTGCCAACTACCCACCAGTATATAAATCTATACGACAAGATCTCCGGACTTGGGATAAACCTTATCTGTCCTGGATTGGCAGGGTTAACGCGATCAAGATGGTGGTACTACCCCGCCTTTTATATCTGTTTTGCACTCTGCCAGTCCCTGTATCTACGAAGGACCTTAAATCCCTTCAGTCAGACATCTTTAAGTTCATTTGGAAATCTAAACCGCCACGTATTGCGCAGCATATAATGCACTATCACAAAAGACTGGGGGGGGGGGTTATCAGTTCCACATTTCGTTAAATATTACTATGCTGCTCGCTTAGGTCAAATGGCATGGTTCTTAGAGAACGGTGGAGTCCCATTGTGGGTTGGGTTGGAATCTACCTTAATTGCCCCTCTTTCCTTCTCTGCCCTGATGTGGTCCCTTTCCCCTGTAGCTAAATATGTTCCTTCGTCTGCCCTACTAACTCTTTACTCTCTTTCTCTGTGGCTGCTGGTCAGATTTCGTCTTCGACTCCAATCTGGTCCTTCTCCCCTGCTACCGATTGTTGGTAATCCTTTCTTCTCCCCTGGTCTATCAGTCAATGATTTCACAGGGTGGACCCCACAATCCCTTGCTATTGTGCACAAATTCCATGTCCATAATAAGTTGCTGACTGATGTTGTATTCACCATCCAGAAGGGGACTTTTAGCTATAATATATAGCATGATTAATACTCCTCCAGATGACACAAAATTGTCGTTTATGACTAAATGGGAGACGGAACTTAATTTTACTATGTCCCTTCCGGATTGGCAAGAATGCGGAGATACTTTAAGTAGGGGAAGCTGGAAGGTAGCACTCACTGAGACCTCCCTGAAGATACTTCATAGGGCATACTACGTACCTGCTGGGCTACATTCTATATTTCCATCTACTTCCCCCCTCTGTTTCAGGGGCTGTAACTCTATTGGCACCATACTTGGTGGACCTGCACCATTGTTCACTCTTTCTGGCAGTCTATTCTCACTATCCTGCACTCTATCCTTAGTTTTCACTGTCCACTACAGCAGACTTTCTGCCTATTAAGCAAACGACCACGCAGGATGCCCAATCAACTTTTCCGATCTATTTTGCTAGCGGCCAGAATTCATATAGCGGCCAGTTGGAAATTACCAGTGCTGTCGGTTGACAGGATGATAGAGTAAATTCTATAATGCTAATGGAGAAGTTAAATGCAATTCGAGCTGACACTATGGACCGCTTCGAAAAGATATGGACACCCTGGCTCTCATCTTCCTATTGTCCGGATGTCAGGTACGCCCTGACGTTGTCTTGAGAGGCTATACACTATGATTTTGCTATGCTTGTTCTTTGGCCGTATTTACCAAGCTTCTCTGAAAGATCAATGTAGACCACACATTGTTAATGTTAACTGGTTTTGCTGTTCATTATTGTTTGATATATCGGGCTGCGACCCGAACTATGCAATGAATGACTCCTTCTTACTTACTTTATTTCAAAAAAGTTGATATGTTTGATACTAAAAAAACATAAATTTCGTTTGATAATAAAATTTTTCTTCAGTACTGTATTTTTTTTTTTTACCCCTTAAAGGACGCAGCCCATTTTCACCTCTAGGACGAAGCCCTTTTTTGTCACTTTAAACATTAATAACTCTGGAATGCTTTTACTTATCATTCTGAGATTTGTGGTAACTTGCATCCTTTCTTGGTGAAAAATCCCCAAATTTGATGACAAAATAAAAAATGTTGCATTTTTCTAACTTTGAAGCTCTCTGCTTGTAAGGAAAATGGATATTCCAAATATTTTTTTTTTTGGATTCACATATACAATATGTCTACTTTATGTTTGCATCATAAAATTGATGCGTTTTTACTTTTGGAAGACACCAGAGGGCTTCAAAGCTCAGCAGCAATTTTCCAATTTTTCACAAAATTTTCAAACTCACTATTTTTCAGGGACCAGTTCAGGTTTGAAGTGTCTTCATATTAGAAATACCCCATTATAAAAACTGCACCCCCAAAGTATTCAAAATGACTTTCAGTCAGCATTTTAACCCTTTAGGTGTTTCACAGGAAAAGCAGCAAAGTGAAGGAGAAAATTCAAAATCTTCATTTTTTACACTCGCATGTTCTTGTAGACCCAATTTTAGAATTTTTACAAGGGGTAAAAGGAGAAAATGTATACTTGTATTTGTAGCCCAATTTCTCTTGAGTAAGGACATACCTCATATGTCTATGTAAAGTGTTCGGCAGGTGCAGTAGAGGGCTCAGAAGCGAAAGAACGACAAGGGGATTTTGGAGAGTACGTTTTTCTGAAATGGTTTTTGAGGGGCATGTCGCATTTAGGAAGCCCCTATGGTGCCAGAACAGCAAAAAAAAAAAAAAACCCACATGCCATACCATTTTGGAAACTAGACCCCTTGAGGAACATAACAAGGGATAAAGTGAGCCTTAATACCCCACAGGTGTTTCACGACTTTGGCATATGTAAAAAAAAAAAAAAAAAAATGTGGGTTTCCCCTCAAATTTCACATTTTTGCAAGGGTTAATAGCAGAAAAGACCCCCCAAAATTTGTAACCCCATCTCTTCTGAGTATGGAAGTACCCCATAAGTTGACCTGATGTGCACTGCGAGCAAACTACAATGCTCAGAAGAGAAGGCGTCATATTTGGCTTTTTGAGAGCAAATTTTGCTCGGGGGGCATGTCGCATTTAGGAAGCACTTATGGTGCCAGGACAGCAAACAAAAACAAAAAAACTGGCATACTATTTTGGAAACTAGACCCCTCACAGAATGTAATGAGGGGTACAGTGAGCATTTACCCCCCCGGTGTTTGACAGATCTTTGGAACAGTGGGCTATGCAAGATTTTTCACTTTCATTGACCACTATTCCAAAGATCCATCAGACACCTGTGGGGTGTAAATTCTCACTGCACCCCTTATTACATTCCGTGAGGGGTGTAGTTTCCAAAATGGGGTCACATGTGGGTGTGTTTTTTTTTTTTTTTTTGCGTTTGTCAGAACCGCTGTAACAATCAGCCACCCCTGTGCAAATCACCTCAAATGTACATGGTGCGCTCTCCCTTCTGGGCCTTGTTGTGTGCCCCAGAGCACTTTACGCCCACATATAGGGTATCTCCGTACTCGGGAGAAATTGTGTTACAAATTTTGGGGGGCGTTTTTCCCTTTTACCTCTTGTCAAAATGAAAAGTATAGGGCAACACCAGCATGTTAGTATAAAAATGTTTATTTTTCTTTTACACTAACATGCTGGTGTAGACCCCAACTGTTCCTTTTCATAAGGGGTAAAAGGAGAAAAAAATCCGGAGGGCCACAGTTTACAGTGGTCTCTAAACTGTGGCCCTCCAGATGTTGCAAAACTGCAAACTGCTGTCTGGGCACGCTGAGAGTTGTAGTTTTGCAACATCTGGAGGGCTACAGTTTGAGACCACTGCATAGTGATCTACAACCTGAACCCCTCTAAATATTGCAAAACTACAAGTCCCAGCATGCCCACACAGCAAACAGCTGTCTGGGCATGCTGGGAGTTGTAGTTTTGCAACATCTGGAGGGCCACAGGTTAGAGACCACTGTAAACTGTGGCCCTCCAGATGTTGCTAGGCAACAACTCACCTGGCAGGACCCGGATGAATTGCTGCCGCCGCACGTGGGGGATCCCCGCATGGAGGATCGCGCTCCAGGATCCAGGTAAGGGACCTTCGGCGCCGGTCCCTAGACAGTTCCCCCGTTTTGCCTGGACACAGATAGGTGGGCAAAGCGGGGGAACCGAACTTTAACCCCCCCCCCCCCCGGTCTGCCGCTCCAGTCGACCAATAGCAGGGATAGGAGGGGTGGTACCCCTGCCACAAAACTCCTATCCCTTCAGGGGGATCAAGGGTTTCTTGGACACCCCCCGATCCCTCTTATTTTCCGGGTCACCAGTGACCCCTAAGACCCGGAATCGCGCAGATCGCAGGTCTGAATTGACCTGCAATTTGCGCCCATCGCGGTCATGGGGGGTCTCAGGACCCCCCCTCGGCGATGTGCCGGGATGCCTGCTGTTAGATAACAGCAGTCATCCCGGCCCGATCACCGCTACCGGTGACGCGGCGCTCCCGGAACCCCGCGACGTACATGTACGTCGCTCGTCGTGAAGGGGTTAATGGTACTTATCGTTTTTCTTGGCGTTTTTTCACTCCCATAGACTGCTATGGGAGAAAAATGCCACGATTTAAAAAATAAATTAAAAAAATCGCTTGTGGCTCAACACAAGCGATTTTTACTAATATCATCCCTTTATTTTGTTTAGGATTAAAACCCCACACACACACGTTTTAAAATTATCAGCGGTTCAGTGGTAATCTGCTGCGGGAGAGTATTTGAATCGCTCTCTTTAAAGATGGGTCACTAATAAACTCAGGTAGTCACGTATACTTTGTGTGCTGGTAATTCCTGCACTCCCTTACTACCAAGCTCAGGACACTTATTTTCTTATGCCACTGTATAACACGCTGTTTAAAACAATTGACTGCTAGCCTCCCCGACTTTTCACTGACAGATCAGCTTTGTCAAGGGCTAAGAGGCTACTAAGCCCTTGACAAAGTTGATCAGTCAGCAAAAAGTTAGATCTCCCAATGTCTTTGACTTGCCTCCCAGATCAGTGACAGGTCTTGGCTGATAATTTGTCTAGAGTCTCCAGACCTAAAAATTTCTCTGTTCGAAGATATCTTAGGTGCCAATTTGCCCATGGTACTGTGTCTGCCACAAAAGTTTGGAAGCCCATACATCTCAGTGTTCGCAGGGATACTCTGTGTGGAGATTGAATAAATTAAGAACCTTTCAAGATTCTGTCCTTCCCGGCAGGAGGGAGATACAAATCACACATCTTGGGAATCTATAATCCAGGTGGATTTATGAGCTGGGACCTGAATCTTCTGGAAGGCACAATGAGCAAAGGCTGTTCAAAGGGTACATTGGTGAGTACTTTTTATTATTATGGCCTTTGCCCATTTATTGCTTTTCCTAGCTATTCAGGCCTTTCCTGTGTTCAGGTAAGAAATATTTTGTTTTCCTTTTTTTTTTTTTTTATCCAATTTACATTTTCTTCTCTTCTCTCTGTGCCCTCCCCCCATATCCCTACCAGGGTGATCCCCTCTTACACTTGAATTACTTGTTCTTGGGCTTGTTCCTCTTCCTCATGACACTTAAAATGTGAGCATAAACAAATCAATTAAATGTGTTGGTGTTGCATCACATTTGCTCCATGTATCTTTTACTCTCACTCCTTATGCGCCCATTTTCTGGATGCTTGGTTTTTCCTCATCTTATTTCCCACTGTTGCATATGTATTTTAAAGTTTTTTTTTTTAGTAACATCTTCGATATTGGAGAATGATCATGCAATGACTGTACCAGATGATTTTTACCCAGCCCAACTCATTTAGTCATTTTTAAAGCTCACTTCTTGCAGACATAACATGTCTAAAGAATTCGATAGAATAAGCAACTTCAGGACAGTCACCACAGAAGAGATCCAAGCAGAGCCGATTACAAAGGGGAATGACACCCTGGATCTTCTCCACGATGTGGAGAAATTTCCTGTGGGCTGGCAGGATAGAAGTATGCATCTTTGAGTTCCAAATATGCCATGTAGTCTTAATATGAACTTATGTATCAGATCTACACAAAAAAAAAAAAAAAAAAAAAAAAAAAAAAAAAAGGGAGGAGGAGGGGGGGGCACTTAAACAACACAATGTAACTCCAAGTCAATCACACTTCTGTGAAATCACACTGTCAATCAGTGTTGCTTCCTGAGTGGACAATCAATTTCACGTGCTGTTGTGCAAATGGAACAGACAACAGGTGGAAATTATAGGCAATTAGCAAGACACCCCCATAAAGGAGTGGTTCTGCAGGTGGTGACCACTTCTCAGTTCCTATGCTTCCTGGCTGATGTTTTGGTTACTTTTCAATGCTAGCGGTGCTTTCACTCTAGTGGTAGCATGAGAGTCTACAACCCACACAAGTGGCTCAGGTAGTGCAGCTCATCCAGAATGGCACATCAATGCGAGCTGTATCTGCCATAGTGTCCAGAGCATGGAGGCGTTACCAGGAGACAGGCCAGTACATCAGGAGACGTGGAGGAGGCCGTAGGACAACCACCCAGCAGCAGTACCATTACCTTAGCGCAAGGATTAGCACTGCCAGAGCCCTGCAAAAAGACCTCCAGCAGGCCACAAATGTGCACGTGTCCACTCAAATGGTCAAAAACAGACTATGAGTGCCCAACGACCACAGGTGGGGGGGGGGGGGGTTGTGCTTACAGTCCAACACTGTGCAGGATGTTTGGCATTTGCCAGAGAACACCAAGATTGGCAAATCCGCCACTGGCGCCCTGTGCTCTTCACAGATTAAAGCAGGTTCACCCTGAGCACATGGAGAATGTTCTGCTACCTGCAACATCCTCCAGCATGATCGATTTGGCGGTAGGTCAGTAATGGTGTGGGGTGGCATTTCTTTGGGGGGGGCCGCACAGCCCTCCATGTGCTTGCCAGAGGTAGCCTGTCTGCCATTAGGTACCAAGATGAGATCCTCAGACTCCTTGTGAGACCATATGCTGTTGTGGTTGGCCCTGGGTTCCTCCTAATGCAAGACAATGCTAGACCTCATGTGGCTGAAGTGTGTCCACAGTTCCTGCAAGAGGAAGGCATTGATGCTATGGACCTGCCCGCCCGTTCCCCAGACCTGAATCCGATTGAACACATCTGGGACATCATGTCTTGCTCCATCCACCAACCCCATATTGCACCAGACTATCCAGGAGTTGGCAGATGCTATAGTCCAGGAGACCATCTGCCACCTCATCAGGAGCATGCCCAGGCATTGTAGGGAGGTCATACGGGCACGTGGAGGCCACACAGACTACTGAGCCTCATTGTGACTTGTTTTAAGGACATTACATCAAAGTTAGATCAGCCTGTAGTGTGGTTTTCCACTTTGATTTTGAGTGTGACTCCATATCCAGACCTCCATGGGTTGATAAATTTGATTTCCATTGATAATTTGTGTGTGATTTTGTTGTCAGCACATTCAACTATGTAAAGACGAAAGTATTTCATACGATTAGTCTCACCTCTTGTATACTTCCTCCTCGACACAGGAAATGCCTGCTCATCCAATCAATGGTAGACAGATAGCAATTGGCTGAGTGAGCATTTCCAATGAGTTAGAAAGGTGGAGGAAGTGCATGGCCACAAGCTGTCAGAACAGCACCGATGCCCTGCAATTTTTTTTTCTCATGATCACTACTGTAAATGGACTGCTGATTGGTAAGCAACATATCGGTACCCTGGGGTTGAAAATTATATTTTTAGTTTACTTACACACAGAGCAGTGGAGAAGGCTCTTGCATCTACTCATGCACAAGAGGTCACTGTTCTCTTTAAACAGGTAAATAAATGCCAAAAATTTGCATTTGTGTCATTTTGTATTGGGTTTGGTTAATGAAAAATTCTTCTGGGCATTGTGTAAATTCCCCTTTCACTTATCAGGAATATACTATCAAACCAAAAGCAATAAAACTTCAGTACCAACTGCAGCAGACTTGCCTTTGCTGCACATATTATAAATGCTGCCCTCCACTAGGAACACTACGGAAACTATAGGTACTAGATTGACATCTATGAACAGGATTTCTAGGACTTGAGTACAACAAGTTATGATTTTCCTTCTTCAGCTGTGATACAAACATCTACAGATGAGTGCAAATTATCAAACTGTATAGAGGTGCAGTTGCCCATTGCAACCATTTAGACTGCCTTTTTAAAAATACTTCCACTACACAGGTTTTGACAAGTCTCCAATATTCCCTCATCAGGCAGGTTTAGGTTTGAATTTGCCAGCACAAACTTAAGCAAAATATGCTTTATTGTCAGTCCACCAAATCTTGCACTTATGACATAAAAAGGATCATACGTTTAGTGACAACGTACTGCACATTTATAAAAAAAAAAAAATGAAAAAAAAAAAAAATATATAAAGTCCAGAAAAAGGTCATTTATGGAATTCAGAGGTGTCACTGAACATTTTGTCCACATTTCAGCTTTAAAAAGTAACGGGTGACAGATTGTTTTGGAGCAGCAGTCACTCCGCGAAAAAAAAATAAAAGAATAAAAAAAAAGTTCTGCTTTAGAAAAATCTTCAGGTAACACCCCCACTTTACATCAATTTCCATAAGTGACCCCATTGTCCAGCTGGGATGATGGAAAAAATATGACAGGTTGACATAAAAGACGTGAAGATCACCACTCTAGTTCCACAGGGTACTCCCCTGTAAGACATGCCGTACAGTGGCCATGAGACGCGGGGCAGTTGTTCAGACCATTAATGCCATTCTGTTGGTCTTTGAAATGTTTGATGCCTTCATGCACTGCTGAAGTGAGTCCTTCCACGGAGAGGTAAACCACACTGTCTGCACCTAAAGAGGGAAAAGATACAGGGAGATACAAGTCAACTTTACTCAAGCAAGTAGAAAATTGTCACATGACTGCAGAGTAAGACTTATCTAAGATCTTACCGATATACCCTGCCAGGTCATTGAACTCCGGGCGGTTAGCAATCAATTCTTCCTTTGTGGGAATATTAATTCCCATATAACAGGGATGCCTTATGGGGGGAGAAGCCACTCTTATATGAACCTGTGGGAAGAGGACATGGTCTTCAGCCAAACAAGTAAGAACTGTTGACACCTCACAAGATTACAGGGGTCCCTCAAGTTACAATATTAATTGGTTCTGGAACGACCATTGTATGTTGAAACCATTGTATGTTGAGACCAGAACTATATGGAAACCTGGTAATTGGTTCTAAAGGCACCAAAATGTCCTCCAAAATTAGGAAAAAAAGTGAGGATTAAATAAAGTAGATAACTAATATAGATAAAGCAAATCCTTACATATAAAAGTAATAAAGATCTGCTGGGAGCTGTTAATCACTGTCTATGTCAGTGTTTCCCAAGCAGGGAAGCCTCCAGCTGTTGCAAAACTACAACTCCCAGCATGCCCGGACAGCCAAAGGCTGTCCGGGCATGCTGGGAGTTGTAGCTTTGCAACAGCTGGGGGCACCCTGCTTGGGAAGCACTGGTCTTTGTAGAGGACAGGAGCTTCTTCAGGGTCCTGTACAGAACACAGTGTCCTAAAAAGTAACATGGAGCCGCCCTCATCTGGTGTCCAAAAGAGCAGCTAACCCTGGTACAAGTAAAGAGTACAGAACATGTAATACCTCCCTGTATTGTAGGGGGTGCTACCAGACACCAGTCAGTGCATACACTTCAGTAATACAGGAGTTTTACCAGTGAATGCCCATTCTGATTGGTCGGTTCATTGAAATGTTTCACAGATCTGGACTGTACAAAGCATTGTATGTTAAGTCTGGTTTCAACTTACAATGGTCCAGAAAAGACCATTGTATGTTGAAACTATTGTATGTTGAGGCCATTGTAAGTTGAGGGATCACTGTACACTATATTTCCTTCCTTGGTTTATATAGTTACAATATAATTCACTTAAAAAAAAAAAAAAAAGAAAAAAAAGGGACATGAATATACAGTAGAAGTATGGACATGTGCTATCTGTACATTTTTCTATGAACACAGGAACTCCAGAGCAGAGTTAACTCTAGATCAAAATTTCTCATGCATCTTCATCAGGGCTGCCCTAAATCCTGGATTGCTGCCAGTGTTTTTTTTATTTTATTTTTATACAGAAGCTGCAAACCCATGTAGAGTTGTCCAGCTGACACGTGGGTACAGATTATTAGGTGTAAGGCTTCTGTATGTATAGTGGTATACAGTAAATTCTCCTGATTCTTTGGTCATGCAGCTTGTATAGGAAAACTAAGTAAAAGGCAATGCATCACTCACACAAGCCATACACTGAAATAAATGAGCAGACTAACAGCAAGAGCCAGCAGCAGTGAAACAGTGACCCAGGTTACTTACTGCGTCAATGGAACTGTTGCTGGCCCCTGGTCAGGTGGCTCTTCCATTAGGCAGCCACCTTGCCAGGCTCTATTAAGCAGCCACCTCTGATGGCAACCACTTCAAAATGATGAAGCCTCCGCCACTTTAACAGAACCGTGCTTACTGGTAGCAGATGTGTTGCTTCCTAGAAGACACATTTGCTATACACACCTCTGACGTCACACATCAATGTTTGTGTGAACATTGATCAAGGACAAATGTAGGTCCAGAAGTTAAACAGGTTGAGAACCACTGATCTAGACTTTGCACTGAAGGCCTCGATAGATGCTAGTATTCTTTAGCATCACAAACACCAACCTCTTTGGCTCCAGAATCCTTTAGCAGTTTAATGATGGGAGAAATGGTGTTTCCTCGCACGATGGAATCATCTATCAGCACTATTCTTTTGCCGACAAAGTTGTCGGACAGGACGCCAAACTTTTTTGCCACACCGAGTTGCCGTAGCCTCATGTTTGGCTGAATAAAGGTTCGGCCAACGTAACGATTCTTGCAAAGCACTTCCACATACTGAATACCACACTGTGGAGATGCATAAAAGACTATTAGCTACATGCATAGATCTTCATTGGGTTCTGCAGAAGTTAAAAGATTTGAATATATACCTTCTCCGCATATCCCAGAGCTGCAGGGGTTGCAGATTCTGGCACAGTGCTGACCAGGTCTGCCTCTACTGGGGCCTCAATAGCCAGCTGTTGACCGCACCTTCTTCTGACGGAATACACCATTTGCCCTTCAGAGAAAGTAATTAATTATTGTCTACAAAGTTGGCAATCCTAAAATTATTAGTTTTAAATACAGTTCAATTTGCAAAGAGCAATACCCAACATATCCAATGTTTGCATCAGTGTAAGTAGAAAAACTGCATTCAGGCACATTCTAGAAAAAGTAATAAAGTTTGTGTTCTAGAGTGTCTGCTACTTTCCAAAAGTTCTATGGAATTCCATGCTGAAAATGGAGGATATTAGCAGGACCCATTCAGTAAGTGAAGGACAACTTCATAAAATCAGGAACATTTTAGGTATAATATAAGACTATTATATGGCAAAGCAACCTTCGCATATACAGTTATGGTCGAAAAAGGTTGGCACCCCTGAAATTTTTCAAGAAAATTTCTCACAGAAAAAGGATTGCAGTAGCACATGCTTTGCTATACATGTTTATTCCCTTTTTGTGTATTGGAACAAAATAAATAAAATAAAAAAAATAAAAGCAAACTGGACATAATGTCACACCAAACTCCAAAAATGGGCTGGACAAAATTATTGGCACCCTTAACTTAATATTTGGTTGCACAACTTTTGGAAAATATAACTGAAATCAGTCGCTTCCTATAACCATCAATAAGCTTCTTACACCTCTCAGCTGGAATGTTGGACACTCTTCCTTTGCAAACTGCTTCAGGTCTCTTCTTATTGGAAGGGCGACTTTCCCCAACAGCAATTTTAAGATCTCTCCACAGGTGTTCAATGGGATTTAGATCTGGACTCATTGCTGCCACTTCAGAACTCTCCATTGCTTTGTTGCCATCCCTTTCTGAGTGCTTTTTGACATATGTTTGGGGTCATTGTCCTGCTGGAAGCCCCATTATCTTGGACGCAAACCTGCCGGCTTTCTGACACTGGGCTGTACAGTGTGACCCAAAATCTGTTGGTAATCCTCAGATTTCATGATGCCTTGCACACATTCAAGGCACCCAGTGCCAGAGGCAGCAAAACTACCCCAAAACATCATTGAACCTCCACCATATTTCCCTGTAGGTACTGTGTTCTTTTCTTTGTAGGCCTCATTCCGTTTTCGGTAAACAGTACAATGATGTGCTTTACCAAAAAGCTCTATCTTGGTCTCATCTGTCCACAAGACATTTTCCCAGAAGGATTTTGGCTTACTCAAGTTCATTTTTGCAAAATGTAGTCTTGCTTTTTTTTAAGTCTATCAGCAGTGGGGGTCCTCTTGGGTCTCCTGTCATAGTTTCATTTCATTTAAATGTCGATGGATTGTTCGCGCTGACACTGATGCTCCCTAAGCCTGCAGGACAGCTCGAATCTTTTGGAACTTGTTTGGGGCTGCTTATCCACCATCTGGACTATCCTGCGTTGACAACTTTCATCAATTTCTCTTTTCTGTTCACGCCCAGGGAGATTAGCTACAATGCCATGGGTTGCAAACTTCTTGCACACTATGGACAAAGGCAAATTTAGATCTCTGGAGATGGACTTGTAACCTTGAGATTGTTGATATTTTTCCACAATTTTGGTTCTCAAGACCTCAGACAGATCTCTTCTCTTTCTGTTGTCCATGCTTAGTGCGGCACACACAGACACAATGCAAAGACTAAGTGAACTTCTCTCCTTTTTATCTACTTTCAGGTGTGATTTTTAGGTTGCCCACACAGGTTACTTGCCCCAGTTAAGTTTAAAGGAGCATCACATGCTTGAAACAATCTTATTTATCCATAATTTTGAAAAGGGTGCCAATAATTTTGTCCAGCCTATTTTTGGAGTTTGGTGTGACATTATCTCCAATTTGCTTTTTTTCCCCCTTCTTTTTTTTGGTTTGGTTCAAATACACACAAAAGGGAATAGAACCCTTCTGGAGGGAGGTGCTCCAATTCTTGGCAGACCACTTAGAGTTTCCTTATGTGTTTCCCCCTGTTTGTCTGTTGGTTGTTATTGATGACTTGGCCTCAGGCTCCCATAGGCGCCTACTTATCCAGTTCCTGCTGTTTTGTGCTAGGAAAGTTCTGATCATGGCCTGGAAGGACACGTCCCCTCCCCCGATTGCAAGATGGTTCAATTTAGTTAAATATGTTAAGTTGTACAGGATGCTGTACATTAGTCGCAAGTGTCCCAAGAAATTTGATTAAGTCTTGATGCCCTGGCTCCTTATAGGGGAGTCGATTGTCCCTCCGGAACAAGTTGATTCTCCTGGGTAGGTTGGTTGTCTCTATATTCGGCAAGGAAGGGGGGGGGGGGGGAATACTCCGGGAACGTCTGGAAAGAGTGCGAGTGTGTTGTGTCTGTTACGTGTTTCAAGGGCAGCCGGGGGTAGTTATCCTAGTCTGCTTATTTTGAGGGTGGTGATATGCTGCTCGATTGCTCCTGTTTAGGCTATCTCCAACTGTATGTTCTCTTTTTCATATTGCTTTTTTTGTGTTGTATTGCTACTTTATTAAAATTATAAATAAATACTTAAAAAAAAATAAAAAAAAAATCATGTGTATAGCAAAACGTGTTACTGCAATCCTTTTCTGTAAAAAATACTTCATCTTCTAGAAAAATTTCAGGAGTGCCATCATTTATGGCCATGACTGTATAATGGTAAATTAACCCATTGATAAAACCATGCTACACAGTGCAAAGTCATTTAGGGAAACAAAGTGTCATTATACCTTCAAATATGGAGTCTGGCCGAGCAAAGTAAACGTATTCAAAGATACAGAAGGCAGAGGGGTCTTTCTCATGATTTCTGGGTACAATATCCAGAGTATGTACTCCCTCACGAGAGATTTTCACTATTTCCCCAGGTAGAACTTCACGGTAGTATCTAGAAATGCACAAAGAAATATACATCTGTCCAGATTCTAGTAGGGCACAACTGTGGTACATTTTCTAGTCTCAAGATCTCCATTCTACACAATCTTGCATAAGATCACAGAATATATCTTGCATAAACTCTGGGTGGATTAACCCCTTCACGACCACGGACGCAAATGTACTTCCTGGCTTGGCGGGACTTCCCGCACCAGGATGTACATTTACGTCCTGTGTATGCCCGCGAGCATCGGAACGGTGCTCGCGTCATACACGGCAGGTTCCGGCTGCTAGCAGCAGCCGGGGACCTGCCCGTAATGGCCGACATCCGCGATCGCACGGATGTCCGCCATTAACTCCGCAGATGCCATTATGAATACAGATCACGGCATCTGCGGCATTGCGGTACTTTGGTTGGATGACCGGATCGCCCGCAGTGATCTGGTCATCCAGCATGGCGGCCAGAGGTCCCCTCACCTGGCTCTGGCAGTCTCCCGGGGTCTTCTGCTCTGGTCTGAGATCGAGCAGAAGATCACAAATAATACTGAGAAGTGCTGTGTCCTATACATAGCACTGCACAGTATTGGCAATCAAAGGATTGCTATAGATAGTCCTCTATGGGGACATAAAAAGTGTAAAAAAAAAGTTGAAAAATGTAAAAATAAAAAAAATAAAGTGAAAAATCCCCTCCCCCAATTAAAATTGTCAATTTTTCCCCCCAAAAAGCATAAAATATATTTTTTAATAAACATATTTGGTATCGCCACGTGCGTAAATGTCCAAACTATCAAAATATAATGTTGATGATCCAGTACGGTGAATTGCGTAAACGTAAAAAATAAAAAAAAGTCCAAAAATGCTGCTTTTTTGTCACATTTTATTAAAAAAAAATTTTTATAAAAAATGATCTAAAAGTTTTACATATCCAAATGTGGTATCTAAAAAAGGTACAGAGGACAGCGCAAAAAATGAGGGGGAGCGCCGTACATTTTATGGTAAAATGAGAGGTTTCGTTACAAGTACAATTGTTCACGCAAAAAACCAAGCCCTTATATGGGTCTGTAGATGGAAATATTAAAGAGTTATGGATTTTAGAAGGCAAGGAGGAAAACAAACAAAAAAAAAAAAAACACGCAAAAATAAAATTGGCCTGGTCCTTAAGGTGAAAATGGGCTTGGTCATTACGGGGTTAAATAACCAGTGTCAGTGCTGCATCAGCTGGTTACAAGACATGTACTCTAATACTTACTCTGCACCAATGGAGAGAAAGCTACAGGATTCAGAGGACACTACCCATCCCTCTGTTTCTGATCTGTTCTTCCCTGTATAAAAGGAGGTAAAAATTAAAACTTCTAGCTGCTGTCAAATATAACAAGTAAATAGTGGTCTTTAAAAGGGGTACTCCCGTGGAAACCTTTTGTTTTTAAATCAATTGGTGCCAGAAAGTTAAACAGATTTGTAAATCACTTCTATTAAAACATTGTAATCCTTCCAGTACTTTTTAGGGGCTGTATACTAAAGAGAAATAAAAAAATAAAAATAAAAAAAGAAATGCATTTCCTCTGATGTCATGACCACAGTGCTCTCTGCTGTCCATTTTAGGAACTGTCCAGAGCAGCATATGTTTGCTATGGGGATTTTTTCCTGCTCTGGACAATTCCTAAAATGGACAGCAGAGGTCAGCAGAGAGCACTGTGGTCATGACATCAGAGGAAATGCATTTCTTTTTTTGATTTCTCCTTAGTATACAGACCCTAAAAAGTACTGGAAGGATTACGATTTTTTAATAGAAGTGATTTACAAATCTGTTTAACTTTCTGGCACAAGTTGATTTAAAAACAAAAAGGTTTCCACAGGAGTACCCCTTTAAATTACCGAAAATAAATAAATAAATATTATATATCTCTCTATATATCTATATCACTGCTATTAAAAAAAAGTGTGGCACATGAACAGCATGGAAAGGCATTTGATATTTTGATGCCATTATGTGTGTAGACAATGGGAAGAGGTCAGGGCAGAAAGCTTTTCATGGTCACAGTGTTGCACAAACAATGGCTAAGCAATACATTTTGCTATTGGTAGAAATGGTTTGTTTTGGGGATTTCTAAATCTAATCTTCCCCAGATGACAGACTTGTGAATACACTGTGCGAAAAAAAAAAAGAGAAAACCTTGGACCTGAAATCATAAATAGAGCACAGAACCCATGAGAAAAAAAATATAAAAAAATATATATAAGCTTGTTTCTGAATCAAAAACCTGCATTTCCCTAAAATGTCATGTGTTGCTTTATAATCCTGCTCCACTTTAGACAGTCCAAAACCATGAGATTCTGTGCTCTGGAGCAGCGGTCTTCAAACTGTGGCCCTCCAGATGTTACAAAACTACAACTCCCAGCATGCCCGGACAGCCAACGGCTGTCCGGGCATGCTGGGAATTGTAGTTTTGTAACATCTGGAGGGCCACAATTTGAAGACCGCTGCTCTGGAGCAATGAGATGTACAGACAAGCGTGGTTCTACTAGAGTCCGTAACAGGCCACATTGTGTGCTAGAGATGAGCGAACTTACAGTATATTCGATTCGTCACGACTTCTCGGCTCGGCGGTTGCTGACTTTTCCTGCATAAATTAGTTCAGCTTTCCGGTGGGCTGGAAAAGGTGGATACAGTCCTAGGAAAGAGTCTCCTAGGACTGTATCCACCTTTTCCAGCCCACCGGAGCACCTGAAAGCTGAACTAATTTATGCAGGAAAAGTCATCAACTGCCGAGCCGAGAAGTTTGCGACGAATCGAATTTACTGTAAGTTCGCTCATCTCTATTGTGAGCTATACTAATGCTTAGAAAGCCTAGGTCTGCTTAAAGGGTGATGTAGTCATGTGATTTACATACACATGACCACCTTATTTTGCACACAGTCTTTTCCCTGTGGATGACACCATGTCTCCAGTTTTTACACAGACAGTGGTCGGTGTTAAGTAGAGTTTAAGACGTTACAAGAGTAGAAATAACGCAGTTTAGGGACTTAATACACCGCACCTCTTTCCTCACTTGTCACAGGAATGAGCCGACCAATGCAGAGAGGACGGTTGCCATACGGATCGCGGACAGCATAGATCTCTCTGTTATGCATGATGAGCAGGGAGTACGAGGTCGGAGTCTCATTCATCAAGTTTCTTATCCTGCAATAAAAATATATAAAATGTTACACAAAAATTTGCAGCTAGGACATAAAGACAAAAAGGTAAGGAACAATTGGTTACTACTACATTCTGCACATTCAAGGCTAAATGCAGATTTACCGTACTAATCCTGTGTAACATTAAGGATTGCTTAAAAACTTTATACAAAAGTGACTTTTTTGCAGGGGCTAATCCAATATTAAACTTTGCCCCCCTTGATCAAATCTAACCTAGAATCTAAGAAAAAAAAAAAAAAAAAAAAGGTCATATTTTGCGTTACAAGAGGAGACAAGTTAGAGTCAAAAAGGGAATTACTGGGATCTCTTAAATTTATATTTTACCGTATTTTTCGCCGTATAAGACGCACTTCTTCCCCCAAAAAAGTCGGTGCGTCTTATACGGCGAATACACCCCTATCGCGGCGGTCCCTGCGGCCATCAACGGCCGGGACCCACGGCTAATACAAGACATCACCGATCGCGGTGATGCCCTGTATTAACCCTTCAGACGCGGCGATCAAAGCTGACCGCCGCGTCTGAAGGGAAAGTGACACTAACCCGGCTGTTCAGTCGGGCTGTTTGGGTCCTGAACAGCCCGACTGAATAGCCGGGTTAGTGCTTACAGGACACCAGGAGGGACCTTACCTGCCTCCTCGGTGTCTTCTCCGTTCAGGGATCCCCTGTATGGCCGGCGCTCTCCTTCCTAGTCATCACGTCGTCGCGTACGTGCGTAACTATGTGATGGGGGCGACGGAGAGCGAGGATACCCGGCCGGCAGCAGAGACGTTCCGGAGCGACGGGGACACGGCGACAGCGATTGAGCGACATCCAGGGCAGCGGTGGGGACACGTGAGTATTACCTCCTATGCAGTGGTCTTCAATCTGCGGACCTCCAGATGTTGCAAAACTACAACTCCCAGCATGCCCGGACAGCCAACGGCTGTCCGGGCATGCTGGGAGTTGTAGTTTTGCAACATCTGGAGGTCCGCAGATTGAAGACCACTATTGGGTTCAAAATCTAAAATTTTTTAGATTTTGCACCTAAAAATAGGGTGTGTCTTATACGCCGGTGCGTCCTATAGGACGAAGAATACGGTACATGCCGCTGTCCTAAAATAAAACACACTGAATATCTCTAAGTCACATGTTACAACTAGAGATGAGCGAAGTTACAGTGATTCAATACGAACTTCTCGGCTCGGCAGTTGATGACTTTTCCCTGCATAAATTAGTTCAGCTTTCAGGTGCTCCGGTGGGCTGGAAAAGGCACCTAAAAGCTAAATTCATGCAGGCTAAAGTCAGCAAATGCCGAGCCGTGAGGTTTGTGACAAATTGAATCATTGTATGTTCCTTCATCTCTAATTACAACAAGCAATTTTTGAAAAACTCCTCAAGAGCTTTCTACACACTATACATTTCAGGCCAACCAACCTTTGCTCATTCAGCTGACAGTAAATAACCCGAAGCTTGAGATGATGGCAGTACGTTTTTCTATTGTATACAATTTAAAACAAACGTATTCAAAAATGGCCAAGGAGGTCACAAGAGTTAAATATGTATGAAGTCAGCAAGCTGATCGGTGGGGGTCTGGCTGTTGGGACCCCCCTACTAATACAGAGAACATGGACAAGTTTAGTGCTCAGCAATGTTTTAGTGTCCCTTAGAGAATTAATCTGTCCTCTATCTTTTTTTGGATCTCATTTTGGCTGTGTCTTAAACTATCACAAAGAATGCATGTGATTCCACCTTAACTGGAGTGCAAATCCTCTGAATGTGACTGAACTGCAATACCAACCCATTAATCTATTTTTTATATAATGCAATTAAATATTTCTTTACCGTGCTACCCAGTCAGCGGCGTGGTCCTGTTCTTCAGGCGGCGTGAAAGCCAGGAGCTGCGTGATGAGTTCACTGTCAGAACTTGTGGACAGACCAATGCCATGACGCATCAACTGTGGAGATATACAGAGGAGTAATTTCATTCTTTACTGTGAAATGCAATGTATTTTATTAAAGAAGTGGATAGTAGAGATGAGCGAACTTACAGTAAATTCGAATCAGTCACAAACTTCTCGGCTCGGCAGTTGATGACTTTTCCTGCATAAATTAGTTCAGCTTCCCGGTGGGCTGAAAAAGGTGGATACAGTCCTAGGAAAGTCTCCTAGGACTGTATCCACCTTTTCCAGTCCACGGAGCACCTGAAAGCTGAACTAATTTATGCAGGAAAAGTCAGCAACCGCCGAGCCGAGAAGTTCGTGACAAATCGAATTTACTGTAAGTTCGCTCATCTCTAGTGGATAGCAAGCCAATAAATCCAGTAGGCTCATAAAACATAACTGTAAAAGCGATAGTAGCAGAGAAGATTACTCTAATAAGAGGACATTTGTAAACCCTGTAGCTGCACAAGAACCTAGATAATAGTCTATTCTGCAGCTGTATTGCTCATTATGAACATAAAGACATCTTAATAGTGGTGACTAGATTTAAAAATGCTCATAAAACCAAGCAAGATCTTCATGGCAAGACAGGAAATCTAGTGGCACTTCTACAGCAAGTTTCCCCAAATAAATTTAATGGGGAAAATCTGGCATGCAGATCAGCAGGCAAAAGTCTTGGCCTCTGTTCACAACTGTTTTTTTGTTGACACTTAAATGGGAGTAAATAAAAGGTGGCTTATATTGCAACTAGAGATGAGCGAACTTACAGTAAATTTGATTCGTCACAAACTTCTCGGCTCGGCAGTTGATGACTTATCCTGCGTAAATTAGTTCAGCCTTCAGGTGCTCCGGAAAAGGTGGATACAGTCCTAGGAGACTCTTTCCTAGGAATGTATCCACCTTTTCCAGCCCACCGGAGTACCTGAAAGCTGAACTAATGTATGCAGGATAAGTCATCAACTGCCGAGCCGAGAAGTTCGTGACGAATCGAATTTACTGTAAGTTTGCTCATCTCTAGTTGCAACCTTCCAGCAGATTTTTTACATTGGGGAATAACCATGAGTAAGTTTCCCATTAGGTGCCTTGAAAAGGGAAAATTACGAGCAGTTTGTTGAAATACAAAGGCTTGAAGAAAATTGAACTAGAAGCCCTCATCACATGGAGAAGATGTCCAGGAAGCCATTATGCGCAGAGATTAAGTAACAAGCATGTGTCCAGCCACGCTGAGCTAATTCACTCACATGCAAGTCACATTCTTTGCATGTGGATCTTATAAGGCTTATGTAAGTTTCCCCTGTTAAGGTATATTCACATGCTTGTAACTAGCAGTGGACCTTTCTTCTACACCAGAAGAAAAAAAAAGTATATCGGGGGGAATTTATCAAAGGATTTATGTGTTTTTTTTCACTTAACTTTGGCGCTGTGTCTTTTTGCGCCAAAGTTTGGCGCATCTTCTCCACTGTCATTTTTACAACTTTCTCAAAATTTCAATTTTAGTCAGTAATTCATCATTTGCTCCAATCGATCTTTGGCGCAAATCCCTGCCAAGAAATTTTGCACATGGAAAAACACACTTGCCAATGTCAGAAAATGTAAATGCGTAAAAATTCATTTAAAAAATTTTTTTTTTTGTGAAAGCAGCGACGCCTCCAGGGCTGCTCAATACTATCCTGCGACATAGTTGTCTCTGAGGAATCTTCACCCTCCGTTGAGCCAGTATTGTACATGGCCGTACAGGTTCAGGAAAGGTAAGCACTAAAGCAGTGGTTTCCAACCTGCGGACCTCCAGATGTTGCAATACTACAACTCCCAGCATGCCCGGACAGCCAACGGCTGTCTGGGCATGCTGGAAATTGTAGTTTTGCAACATCTGGAGGTCCGCAGGTTGAAGACCACTGCACTAAACAAAAAAATACCCAAGTTGAAAATAAAATCCATTTCACATGGTGGCTATAAACCCCACAAAAGAAAATAACTCATGTCGCTTGCTGATATACTGCAGGAGGGACTCCGAAATGGCTGCTCTACAGGGTAAAATACGTGTCCTCTGTGGTGGTAAGTTCTGTGTAAAAGGTGCGGTGAACAGCTGATTTCAACATTTGAGCCAAAATTACTAACAACTTGCACCAAATGATAAATTTGGTGCATGTCCACAAAAACCAAAGTGGGAAAAAAAAAAAAAAAAGAAAAAGTTAAAAATAAACTGTCAACAGGCAAAATTGATAAATACCCCCCCCCCCCCCCTCCATAGCGTATAGACACTTTCTGACAGTTTATGGTATGTATCACATAGCGACGTCAGTAGTTTCAGTCAGTGAGGGTCCACACAGGCTGTAGCACTTTGCTGAATAGTCATGACTAAGCTTTAGTATTGACAGAAACCCTCCATGACTCCTGCTTACCACTGTCCTTATACAGGACCTGAGAAATAAGTACAAGGCAGAGTTGCCAGTACAGACAAGCCACTGCGCCTATATACACAATGAGGGGTATGTGATGCTCACAGACATGTCCTCCTTATTGTGCAGCAAGCACCCCTTTACACATGGCTTACCAGAGAGTTTGCGGGTTGTCCCTAGAGATTAGCGAACTTACAGTAAATTCGATTCCTCACGAACTTCTCGGCTCGGCAGTTGATGACTTTTCCAGCATAAATTACCGTATTTTTCACCCTATAGGACGCACCGGCGTATAAGACGCACCCAATTTATAGGTGCAAAATCTAAAAAAATAAAGATTTTGAACCCAATAGTGGTCTTCAACCTGCGGACCTCCAGATGTTGCAAAACTACAACTCCCAGCATGCCCGGACAGCCGTTGGCTGTCCGGGCATGCTGGGAGTTGTAGTTTTGCAACATCTGGAGGTCCGCAGGTTGAAGACCACTGCATAGGAGGTAATTCTCACGTGTCCCCGTCGCTCCGGAACGTCTCTGCTGCCGGCCGGGTATCCTCGCTCTCCGTCGCCGCCATCACGTTGTTACGCACGCCGACGCACGTACGCGACGACGAGGAAGGAGAGCGCCAGCATACAGGGGATCTCTGAACGGAGAAGACACCGAGGAGGCAGGTAAGGTCCCTTCCGGTGTCCTGTAAGCACTAACCCGGCTATTCAGTCGGGCTGTTCGGGGCCGCCGCGGTGAAATCGCGGCGGTCCCGAACAGCCCGACTGAACAGCCGGGTTAGTGTCACTTTCCCTTCAGACGCGGCGGTCAGCTTTGATCGCCGCGTCTGAAGGGTTAATACAGGGCATCACCGCGATCGGCGATGTCCTGTATTAGCCACGGGTCCCGGCCATTGATGGCCGCAGGGACCGCCGCGATAGGGGTGTATTCGCCGTATAAGACGCACCAACTTTTTACCCCCAGTTTTGGGGAAGAAAAAGTGCGTCTTATCCGGCGAAAAATACGGTAGTTCAGCTTTCAGGTGCTCCGGTGGGCTGGAAAAGGTGGATACAGTCCTAGGACACTCTTTCCTAGGAATGTATCCACCTTTTCCAGCCCAAGGGAGCACTTGAAAGCTGAACTAATTTATGCAGGAAAAGTCATCAACTGCCGAGCCGAGAAGTTCGTGACAAATCGAATTTACTGTAAGTTCGCTCATCTCTAGTTTTCACCAGAAAGCAGACCACTTCCCTAAATATTAATTTAGAAAGAGAGCAGCTTAGGACTGCAAATTATTGTATTCTGGGAAATGAATCACATTTGTACTGGACTTTATCAGAGTGGGCAGATAAAGAGCTGGGAGTGTGCAAGGATTTCCAAGGTCTACAAAACATTACATTTTTCTTTGCGTGGTTTAGAGATGTTATGTAGGTTTTTTACTTGAAACAAAAGCAAGAGCGTTCATTGACAGCCAGGTCCTTTTAAGTTTATGGGTCACACAACAGTAAATTGGATACAAGTCACATTACAGAATGCAAAATCACAGCCCAACGCTACTGAAATTGATGTCAATGGTGGCAAATTCATCAGTAGACACCTAAAAAGCATCGAATATGGATTTGGGCAACAGCTGCATTGCATTTGCTATAAGCCAAATTGCACACTATTTGGTGTTATCTGGACTAATAAGGAAGCGTACCTGTGTACAGTATACACTAAAAACCACACAGAAGATCTGCTATGTCTGAAAACATACATTACTCTTACCGGTAATTGTCACGACAGCACCCATGGAGAGACCAACCCTTCATCCACAGGACAGGAAACAAGAACAACTTGCATATAAGGATGACGTAGGCTGCTATTCCCCAAGTTCTTAAGTACCAAGGAGTAACAACCAGAATCTTTAATAAGTAGCATACTAATTAGAATCTTCTATATAAAAGTGTTTTTATTTTTATTAAACATAGGAGGGTATTAGTGGGTGCCGTTGTGGGCTCAACGAAAAACAAATACCGGTAAGAGTAATTTATGTTTTCCCTATCGCCCACAATGGCACCCATGGAGAGTAGAATAGCCTAGACCAGGGGTCCTCAAACTTTTTAAACAGGAGGGCAGTTCAGACCGTTGGAGGGCCGGACTATAGTTTAAAAAAAACTATGAACATATTCCTATGCACACATATATCTTATTAGGGACTCAGGGTTTTTCAGTTTTTGCACTTTTGTTTTTTCCTCCTTACATTTTAAAAATCATAACCCTTTAAATTTTCCACCTAAAAATCCATATTATGGCTTATTTTTTGCCTCACCAGTTCTACTTTGCAGTGGCAGTCATTTTACCCAAAAATTCACGGCGAAACAGAATAAAAAAAATAAATAAATCATTGTGCGACAAAAAACGAAGAAAAAAAACAACGCAATTTTGTAACTTTTCGGGGCTTCCGTTTCTACGCAGTGCATATTTCCGTAAAAATGACATTATTCTGTAGGTCCCCTGCTCTGCCTTCTTTCTGCCATGCAGCCGTGCGAGAGGCAGATGAGGCGGCGTGGCTTCTTGCTGCCCGTGCAGACCTGCGTCCTCTGCTTCGGAGAGCTTAGGGGAGGAGCATACACACGTCTGCAAGGGGCGCAAGTTTCACACCGCCGCTAATAGCTAGCATGCGGTGCTCAGCAGTCTGTATGGAGCAGGCTCCGGACTCCTGCCCGCTCCATACTCTTCAGCCCCCCGCTGTTTTCAGTAGCCGGGGGCCGCTGCTAATAGCCAGCATGCGGCTAAAGGCCGCGGCTGGCTATTAACCCTTTAGATCTCCGCTGTCAAAGCTGACAGCGGCGTCTAAAGGAACATATGTATGCTCCCTGGTGGGCTAGTGGGGTGGATCGCAAACCCCCCCCCCAGCGCGATCGCCAGGGGTGGGGGGGACTGAGGGCATACCTATGTTCCCTGCTGTCCCGTGGCTCTGTCATTGATAGATCCTGGCTGGACCAGGCTCTGCCATAGCAGTAAGTCCTGGGACTGGAGGAGCAGTGGTCGGAGCTGACGTGCCGCTGGTAACACTTACCAAGCTGGCCAGCGCATGTCCTGCTCGCTGCTCCGTTGCCATGGGTGCACACACGGGACATCAGTGATGTCCCAGCGTGCGCTACCTCCCTGTGGCCCCTGTGTTTGTAAAGCAAACGCAGGGCCGCAGAGAGGTAACCGGGGCATCATTGTGTCCCGAAAACATCTTTCGAGACACAGGGATGTCCTTAGGCAGCGGCAGCAGGTGGGCCGGATAAATGTCCTCGGCAGGCCGCATGATTTAACCTATAGTGCTATAAAAAGGTATGAGGCGAACTCCAGGTGGACAGATGGCTTTACTACTGGAGACATCGTGGCTGCGGCTTTTAGATTTTTTTTTTCCATCCATGGGTGATCGGCTAATATTTTAGAGATTTCAGAGGAACTAAGCACATCAATAGTATCCTGTACAAATCTACCATAGGCTTTCCATGTTCTTACGTAAAAGACCCCTCTGTGCTAGGATCCCCCTTAGCAAAATATGATACAGCCCTGTACGTGAAAAGATAAAAAAGTTATACGGGTCAGAAGATGACTATTAAAAGTATAAATTTTTGTGCATGTAGTTATGACAGAGGCCATCGTAGGTTGGGGGGGGGGGGGCTTACTGTATGCACAAGTATCAGCAAACAGAGAACAGTTGTTTCTCCGCAGGACACAACACAGAACTGGAGAATAGCAGCCTACGTCATCCCTATATTAAAGTTGTTCCTGTCACACAGATAAGGGGGTGGTCTCTCCATGGGTGCCCTCATGGGCAAAAGGGAAAATACCATTCACAACTGTGTATAACCTGGAAGTTATAGTAAAATACAGCAGGTATACAATATTAGGTCATCATGCTTTCCCAGGTTACTAAATAATAGGCCCACATACAAAACTACTTGGCTTCCCAGTCTAAAGATCCTTTAAAAACCCTTACCTTTCTCCTGAGCCCAGCTGCATTCACAAGTTCCCCATTATGAGCTACTGCAATCTTTCCATGTAGCGTTTCAACCACAAATGGTTGGCAGTTTTCTAGTGCAGAATTTCCAGACGTAGAATATCTTGTGTGGCCGATTCCCAAATTGCTCATGTTCAGCTTCCTGACACTCTCCTCATTGAAAACATGGTTGACAAGACCCATACCCTGAAGACAAGATTAAGAATTGCAGACAGTCATGACTTAAATTCACTCAGGCTGTGTTATCTAAAATAAAAGTATTACCAAGTGTTAAAAAGAATCTGTCAGCTCTATATCATGCTCAGGGCTGAAGTGTCAAGGAGTGCTGTAGAGCTGCAGCATGCAAGCCCCCTTCCTCCCCCACTCCTCACTGCCTAGAAGTCCGGGCAGAGCAGGGGAAGAAGAGAGCTACAGTGAGGACAGCAGGAAAGATGTTGCAAAAATACATAAAGAAAGAGAAAATAGGTTTGTGGTATAAAAATAAGACACCACTGTAACCCTCCCTAATTTAGTAAGACCCGTAAATGTGACTCAAAACATAGCAAAAAAAGAAAAAAAAAAAAAAAGTCACTCATATAAAAATAAACAAATTTTGTTGATATGCACTAAAATTAGGTAAACACATGAAGAGGGAAACAATGCATCACAAAGAGCGGCAACACCGGATACCCTGCAGTAGGGGTGGTAGTATAGGGGTATTGCACGTGAGTAATTAAATAGTACATATAGATACAAGCACCATTCTATACAGTGGCAGCTTATATACAAACAATATAAAAAGTGCAGATAAGCAAGGTGCTGTATGCTGAGGTGTATGGAAAACCTATACACCAATAGTAGAATACACAGTAGTAAAAATCAAGATGCACATAATACCCACAAGTGCAAAGGACACAAGGGAACTGCAGGGACCGGGATGCCGCCACTCCAACGCGCATTTCGGCACGCTGACCTTCGTCCGGGAGTGGGCCCCCGGACGAAGGTCAGCGTGCCGAAACGCGCGTCCCGGTCCCTGCAGTTCCCTTGTGTCCTTTGCACATCTTGATTTTTACTACTGTGTATTCTACTATTGGTGTATAGGTTTTCCATACACCTCAGCATACAGCACCTTGCTTATTTGCACTTTTTATATTGTTTGTATATAAGCTGCCACTGTATAGAATGGTGCTTGTATCTATATGTACTGTTTAATTACTCACGTGCAATACCCCTATACTACCACCCCTACTGCAGGGTATCCGGTGTTGCCGCTCTTTGATGCATTGTTTCCCTCTTCATGTACCTAATTTTAGTGCATATCAATAAAATCTGTTTATTTTTATATCAGTGACTCCTTTGGGCTTTTGCTTTCTTTTTTGCTATTTTCAGATGTTGCAAAACTACAACACCCAGCATGCCCGGACAGTTCAGGAATGCTGGAAGTTGTAGTTCTGTAACACCTGGCCCTTCAGATGTTGCTGAACTACAACTCCAAAACATGCCTGGGCATGCTTGGAGTTCAAGTTTTGCAACATCTGGAGGGCTACAGTTTGGACAACACTACACAGTTCTCCAGTTGTTGCAAAACTACAACTCCCAGCATGCTCTTTGGCTGACTGGGCATGCTGGGAGTTGTAGTTTTGCAACAACTGGAGGCACACTGGTTGGGAAACACTGTTACTTAACGCAGTGTTTCCCAACCTGTGTGCCTCCAGCTGTTGCAAAACTAACTCCCAGCATGCACTGACAGCCCGTACATGCTGGGAGTTGTAGTTTTGCAACAGCTGGAGGCAAACAGGCTGGGAAACAATGCGTTAAGTAACAAACTCTTTGTGTTTTGCAACCAGTGTGCCTCCAGCTGTTGCATAACTACAAGTCCCAGCATGCCCTTCTGCTGTCACTGCATGCTGGGGTTTACAGAGAGTTTCTCGCAGCAAGTTTGAGATGCAGCAAATTTTCCACCGCAGCACAAACTCCCAGCGGTAAACTCGCTGTGAACTCCTGCCTGTGTGAATGTACCCTAAACACACTACACTACCACAAAATAAAGGGTAAAACACTACATATAAATATACTCCTACACATTTCCCCCCCCCCCCCCCCCCTATAAAAATGAAAAACATCTGGTACGGACTGTTTCCAAAATGGAGCCTCCAGCTGTTGCAAAACAACAACTCTCAGTATTGTTGGACAGCCAGTGACTGTCCAGGCATGCTGGGAGTTTAGCAACAGCTGGAGGCACCCTGTTTGGGAATCACTGGCGTAGAATACCCCATGTAAATCCCAAATTTAGGCCCAAATGCGCATGGCGCTCTCACTTCGGAGCCCTGTTGTATTTCAAGGCAACAGTTTATGCCCACATGTGGGGCATTTCCCTACTCCTTTTACCCCTTATAAAAAAAGGTAAAGTTAGGGTCTACTCCAGCATGTTACTGTAAATTTTTTTTATTTTTTTACACTAACTTGCTGGTGTTGCCCCATACTTATTGTTTTCACAAGAGGTAAAAGAAGAGGAAAAAAAAATAAAAGTACTCCCAAAATTTTTAACACAATTTCTCCTGAGTACGGAAATACCACATATGTGGACGTAAAATGCTCTGAAGGCGCAGAGCAGGGCTCAGGAGTGAGAGCGCCATTTACATTTGAGGTGATTTGCACAGGGGTGGCTGATCATTACAGCGGTTCTAACATTAAAAAAAAACAAAAAAAAAAAACTACACCCCTTAAGGAACGTAACAAGGGGTATAGTGAGCCTTAACTACCCACAGGTGTTTGAAGAATTTTTTGTTGAAAATGAAAATTTCTATTTTCACAAAAATGCTGCTGTTATCCCAAATTTTTCATTTTCACAAGGGGTAATAGGAAAAAAGTCCCCCAAAATTTGTAACCCCATTTCTTCTGAGTATATAAATACCCCATATGTGGATGTAAAGTGCTCTGCGGGCAAACTACAATGCTCAGAAGAGAAGGAGAGCCATTGGGCTTTTGGAGAGAAAATATGGTTGAAATTGAAGGCCATGTGCGTATACAAAGCCACCATGGTGCCCCCCCCACCATTGTGGAACTACACCCCTCACGGAATGTAATAAGGGGTGCAGTGAGCACGTACACCCCACAGATTTTTGGAACAGTGGTCCGTGAAAATGAAAAAAAATTTATTTTTCATTTGCACAGCCCACTGTTCAAACACCGGTGGGGTGGTCACTGTTCTGGCACCACGCGGGGCTTTGAAAACGCACATGGGGGCCCCCGACCTCCATTCCAGAAAAATTCTCATTCCAAACGCTCAATGGCGCTCCTTCTCTTCTGAGCATTGTAGTTCGCCCCCAGGAGCACTTTACATCCACACATGTATTTCCATACTCAGAAGAGATGGGGTTACAAATCTTGGGGGCATATTCTCCTATTACCTCCTGTGAAAATGGTAAATTTGGGGAAAAAAACTGCATTTTTATTGAAAATTTATTTCTTCCATTTACACATCCGAATTTAATGATAAGTCTTCAAACACCTGTGGGGTGTTAAGTGGTCACTCATTTAAAAAATTTTTGCTATTGCACTCCTTATGGTAAATAAAAATATTTCTAATATACTTTGTTTAAAACAAAAAAAAAAAAAATTAAAAAAAAAAATAAAAAAAAAATAAAAAAAAAACACACCTCAAGAGCACATTCTCCCCCCTTAATCATATACACAGACTTTGGACCGAAGACCAAACACAGGAAGTGCAACCCGGAGTGCTGACAGTGGTCAGATGTTCAAAAAAAAAAAAAAAAAAAAATGCTCTGGTCCTTAAGGTGAAAATGGGCTTGGTCCTTAAGGGGTTAATGTACAGTAATGATGATCTTACCTTATGTACTTTATATGTTGGCACAGCACCTCCATCACTTGTCACAATGCCCGCACTTTCTTGTCCCCTGGTAAGGTTTAAAAAAAAAAATAAAAAAAATACATAAATTAAAAAAAAAAAAATGTAAATATTTATATACATTTTTTTTTAAATAAAACTTAAGCACTTAAAGGGTAGCTCCCACCATCCTATATTTTTTTTTTATGTCCCTGCCTATTGCCAATCTATCCCTAACCCCCTCCCTGCTTTTCATTTTTCTTTTTATTATATTTAAATAACTTTGTCTACCTGGTAGTGTGCTCACTACCAGGCAAACTTCCCCAGCAGGCACGTCACGGATGCCTGCTAAGGACAACACTTTCGCCCTTAGTTTATATACACAGGGTGCCTCCAGCTGTTTCACCACTACAACTCCCAGCTTGCCCTGACATCTATTGGCTGTCAAGGCATGCTGGGAGTTGTAGTAGTGAAACAGCTGGAGGCACCCTGTGTAGATAAACTATAAATTACTGCCATGCAGCGCTACGGCGCTAGCCTGTTCCTCTCCGTCAAACCCCCATACCCCGTTCCATCTATCGCAACCCCCCCCCCCCCCCGTATATCCCGTTCCCTCCATCACAAACCCCCCACCCCGCATACCCCGTTCTGATACCTGCAGAGTCCGGCAGCAGGCGTGCAAGGACAGCGGGAGGAGTGGCCTCCCAGCCTGTGGCCGGGGAGCCAATGCGCTCACTCCCAGGCAGGGAGCGAGAGCAGCCTAAATGAAAAAGGACTGATTGCCAGGCCAAAATCAGTCCTTTTTCAGGTGTGACGTCACGCCAGGCTGCAGCCGGCCACTAGGAGTGTGACCCCTAGTGGCCGGTTTTTAAACGTAAATTTCGCCCTGATTAAAAAATAAATAAATTTAAAAAAAATGACAATAAATTAGAGATATGTTGTAGTGCTTACAGTGCCCATTTAAGCATTCATGCAAAGTGCTTGGGACCCCTTCCTATCTCATACTGCAAATGGTTATATCAGTGTCCTATAAAACTGAGCCTAGTGAATGATAGGGAATGTATTGTTAGTGCCACTGGGGGCAGCGACAGATGTAAAAGACTATCTTTGTATGGTACAATGGAATATGTTGTATAATAGAAAATAATCTTTGTAGTGTGTGTAATGTAATATATATTTTAGATTCAGTAACCATGCTCCGACCAGAGCACTTGGTGCAGTATGGCAAGGTCTGCATTTAAAGTTTACTTGTCTTTAACAAAAACTTTATATAATGTAGATAATACCATTACATGTATATTTATAATATACATTGGTTAAAAAAGGTGTATATATTTTTGTCCCTTCAGCTATTGTCTGTCTCTGTGAGTTTACATACAGGGCTCTGACACGCTTTCGACTCCCACATCAGGATGATTGACAGGCCAGGAGTTTGCACAGATCCCTGCTTGTCCACTCTCACTTCCTGTATTTGGTCTCCTCATAGAGACACACAGGCAATAGCTGCAGGGACAGCATTTTTTTCACAAAAAAATAAAAATAAATAAAAGATATACATTTGACTTAAAAATCTGTATTACAAAACATATATAATAGTATTATCAACATTATATTAAAAGTTTTTGTTAACAACATGAACACTTTAAGAAGGAACTTGAATGACCTCCTGAACAAGTGAAAAGTAATATGACATATTTCCAGCTAGCAATGTGTCAGCATGTCCTACTGGCCTATCTGTTGCAGATCACAACCACAGGAGTATCAGCGAGCAGAGGCACAGAATAGGTTTCTAACTAACACCATGAACTAAATAAAAGTTTAAAGCTTTAAAGCTAACGTGTCAGAATTTGTAACATCCTGACAGTCTTCCTGAGCTCTCCATGATGTTACAGAATGGTTATACAGAGGGCTCCACAAATATGTTTTGAATCACGGTCATTAAAAAAAACAGCTTTTTACATTTTTCGAAATGTGTAAGATGCCAAGAGCTGGGGTGTTCTCCCGATTAAGACTTCTGTTTCTGTGAATGTTTTGGCCTCATTTCTATTTGGATTACAGAATTCACCTCTGTAATCCAAATAGGAATACCTTTAGGACTATCTGTATCCCCGTAGGGACGTTACACTCAGAAAAACATTTGCCTAACGTGCAGCCAAGCGGAATCAGAGATGGTAGAGACGCCACCGGCCGGGGCAGTCTCCCGCCCGATCCCAACACTAAAGAACCCCACGAGGACATCCCTAAACAAATCTGCACGGAATCAGCATTACCGGAACTGGGAACACCCAGTATCCTCATGTATGCAGGTACCTCATTCATTACCGGATCATAGTGAAAATACATTGAATTCTTATGCAACATATTTTCATATACAAGTATACATTTTATAGGCATCCAGTTTTCACTGAATACTTACACAGAACGGGGCAGATGTTCTAAACGAACAGCATCCTCCACATTAGTGAAGTTCACCACCGAGCCTATCGGGTGAGACGCGATTCTTATGCCCTACTATATTCCCTGCCTGCAGTTACCAGTAGTAACCATCTGTTTTTCCAGTTCTTCATTTAGATACACTATTCTAATTGAAGCCTATTACCTCAGCTATGATCTAAACTCAGGAAACATAACATCTCATTATCAGCACAGCGAAACTAGGTGCATATAAGATCCCTTATATCTTCATTTTCTCATACACACAGTGTTCATCTGACCAGATTGGTCCACCACCCTACCATTGAAGAGAGACCACTTTTTGATGCATTGATTTAAAGAGGGCACTTTAAATCAATGCACTGCAGTGGCTTTTGCGGTGCCATAGGCCGCCGCCACCAGCCTGTCCGGGGGTCCCTTGTCCTATCACCGCCACCGCCGTGCCCCCCACTGCACTGCCCCATTGCCTCCCCATCCCCAGTTTTATAATTACCTGTTCCCGGGGTCCACTCTACATCTGGCTCCGGTGGCGTCCTCCTGAGTGGTCACTGTGCGCACTGACGGTGACGTCACGTCACTCGTCATTGCGCACAGCGTAACGCAGGATGCAGCAGGAGCCAGAAGTAGCGTGGGCCCCGGGAACAGGTAATTACAAAACCGGGGATGGGGGAGGCAATGGGGTCGGGGCGCTGCGCGACGCGGTGGGTCGGTGGTCGCATTATCGGCAAGGTAATTGCCGATACCAATAATGCCCAAAATCGTGATTATCGGCCAAACCGATATATAATCATAGCATAATATAGGTATAGATGCAGGAATTATGGAGACTGCTGCTACACTATATTGTGACCTGGATGTAGATTTATTTTTGGTATGGTAGCAATCTACTGTAGTATGCTGTGATAGGGGGCATGCTTTTATTTGCTGTACTTTCTGCCTATAGCTTTTCTAATGTTTACTAAATACAATCCCAGAACAATTGGACACTTTTTTTGTTTGTTTTTGCAGCCAGATGTGACAAAAATAAAAATAAAAATCAATCTCTATCCCTATGAAACCATAGTAGCCTTTATTATTCCAAGCCAGCACATAAAGTGGTAACACGTCAGACCGTGCGTAAACAGATATTACACCATTCGTCTGATAACAAGTCCAAGGAATTTGGAGCCAAGGCCTTTGACCAAGCCTGTTCTAATTGTGGATGACCATGTGATCTGCAGGGTCAGCTCCATTACATTGGTCACAGGAGGTGGCCACCAACATACTGGAAGCCAACTGTAACCAGACTCCATCCACACTAACATCCATAGCAGGTGTGAGGCGATCAGAAGAAGGAACATGGCGGCATACATAGACCGGATCAATGATGTGCACCATCAGGTCTTGGAAAGTCTGGAAGATGTCACAATTTGGGGTCACTAAGCAACAAGTTTGATGCATTAGAGACTGACCAGTTATGGAGACCATGTGGGGGTTGTAGGATGAGGCCAGGATTCCTGTTCTACTACATAATTGCGAAAATATGATGACCAAACACACCATAGTGGACATATCAGTCTGAGTGCCCTATATCGAATATCAGTCTGAGTCCTCTTCAGGATCCCCTGCATCGCCGGTGCTCTCCGTCGTCATCACGTCACTGCGCACGTCGTCCAACAGGAGCGGCGTGCATTGCGACGTGATGGCGGCGACGAAGAGCAAGGATGCCGGGGAAGCAGAGGCCTTGCCGAAGCGTTGTGGACAACACGGGGATGCGGCGAGAGCGATGGAGGGCAACATCCAGGACAGCAGTGACAGTCCGGAGCAGCGGGGACAGGTGAGTATAACTTCCTCTACCAGCGGTCTTCAACCTACAGAGCTCCAGATGTTGCAAAACTACAACTCCCAGCATGCCCGGACAGCCGTTGGCTGTCCGGGCATGCTGGGTGTTGTAGTTTTGCAACATCTGGAGGTCCACAGGTTGTAGACCACTGTCCTATACTTTACATTGCACAGATCCCTCAACATATGATGGTCCATTAGGAACGGATTACCATCGCATGTTGAGGGACCACTGTATTTGGACTCCTCAGACACACAGGCAATAGCTGCAGGGACAAAAATATACAAATTTCTTTAATCAATGTATATTACAAATATTTATAACAATATCTACATTATATAAAAAGTTTTTGTTGACGACAGGTACACTTTAAGGAACATACAGGAATGAGGTTTAAAGCTCGGGCAATGGCCGAGATCATAGGAAATGGTCCTATGAAGAACAGTGGTCTCCAGACTGTGGACCTACAGCTGTCCGATCATGATGAGAGTTGTAATTTTGCAACATTTAAAAAAGGTCCACAGTCTGGGGGACCATGGTTGTACCCACAGTCTGGGGGACCATGGTTGTACCCACAGTCTGGGGGACCATGGTTGTACCCACAGTCTGGGGGACCATGGTTGTACCCACAGTCTGGGGGACCATGGTTGTACCCACAGTCTGGGGGACCATGGTTGTACCCACAGTCTGGGGGACCATGGTTGTACCCAGTCTGGGGACCATGGTTGTACCTTCCATAAAACATGATACATGTATAAACATACACCAAGTCTGCTCTGGTTACAATGGATCCCACTACAGAAAGTGCAATAAAGTCCTCCCCCAGCAGATCTATACAGTATAATGCCCCAGCACCTTCACCCATAGGGTGCTCTGCCGCACATGCCTATTCACACACATAGCGTTACCTATGCTGTAAGCCCACCAGCCCCAGGGTGATCACGTGGGGCACATCCAGCTGCGTGGGCCAGTCTCCAGATGCGATGCAGCCGAACACCCCGCACTCCTCCCGGATCCCCAGCTCCTCCAGCTCCATGGTGCACACACGTGGGTCTCCGCTGCTGCAAACACTTCCTGGGCGAGGAGTACAACAAGGCCCGGCCTGGGGGAATTAAATAACGGGGCGGCAGGCTCCACCCTGGGGCTGGGGAGAGACGGGTAAGGGGCAGGAGGAAGCACGACAGCCGGGCACCGCCACAAAGTAACCGGGAGGAAAGTGTACAGAGCACGGGGACCATGTGAGGAGCAGGAGGGCGGGGCTGACACTGGAGAGGCGGGGTCAGGGGAGGGGCCGAGCTGTGAGGTACTTGTGGTGATCGCAGCAGTGGGCTCGTAATACACAGGGCCCGGGCTGACCGCGTTATAGAGGTTACACAACAGTCCTATAGACTGCCTATAGCCCTGCCTCCTCACATGAGACCCAAAAATATCATGTCCCGCTCCAGGCTGCAACTGTACGTGAGGGCACGCTGGCTGCAAATCCTTATGGGGGAACTCTCAGCGACAATCTATCGGCACTCTGGCTGACAAGTGACAACCTATATTTGGGAACACTTACTAACAATATCAAGGAACACTCAGACTCACATTCTATATGGGGCACTCAGACTGACATTCTATATAGGGCACTCAGACTGATATTCTATATAGGGCACTCAGACTGACATTCTATATAGGGCACTCAGACTCACATTCTATATAGGGCGATCAGACTGACATTCTATATAGGGCACTCAGACTGACATTCTATATAGGGCACTCAGACTGACATTCTATATAGGGCACTCAAACTCACATTCTATATAGAGCACTCAGACTCACATTCTATATAGAGCACTCAGACTGACATTCTATATAGGGTACTCAGACTGACATTCTATATAGGGCACTCAGACTGTCATTCTATATAGGGCACTCAGACTCACATTCTATATAGAGCACTCAGACTGACATTCTATATAGGGCACTCAGACTGACATTCTATATAGGGCACTCAGACTCACATTCTATATAGAGCACTCAGACTGACATTCTATATAGGGCACTCAGACTGTCATACTATATAGGGCACTCAGACTTACATTCTATATAGGGCGATCAGACTGATATTCTATATAGAGCACTCAAACTGACATTCTATATAGGGCACTCAGACTGTCATTCTATATAGGGCACTCAGACTCACATTCTATATAGGGCACTCAGACTGTCATTCTATATAGGGCACTCAGACTGACATTCTATATAGGGCACTCAGACTGACATTCTATATAGGGCACTCAGACTGTCATTCTATATAGAGCACTCAGACTGACATTCTATATAGAGCACTCAGACTGTCATTCTATATAGGACACTCAGACTCACATTCTATATAGGGCCCTCAGACTGTCATTCTATATAGGGCACTCAGACTGACATTCTATATAGGGCACTCAGACTGACATTCTATATAGGGCACTCAGACTGTCATTCTATATAGAGCACTCAGACTGACATTCTATATAGAGCACTCAGACTGTCATTCTATATAGGGCACTCAGACTGACATTCTATATAGGGCACTGAGACTGACATTCTATATAGGGCACTGAGACTGACATTCTATATAGAGCACTCAGACTGTCATTCTATATAGGGTGATCAGACTGACATTCTATATAGGGCACTCAGACTGTCATTCTATATAGGGCACTCAGACTGTCATTCTATATAGAGCACTCAGACTGATATTCTATATAGGGCGATCAGACTGATACTCTATATAGGGAGCTCAGACTCAGTGGCGTTGCTAGGGTTGGTGTCACCCGGTGCAGTAGAAAATGGTGTCACCCCCATACCTACCCCCCCCCCCCCTCAGTAAGTTTTTAGCCTGTTGTGACAGACACCACTGTTGTAGCGCATTGTGAGAAATTCCAGTATAATAATCAGATATACCAGTTTCCACAGAATAGGAAAGTGTTAAAGAAGTTTTCACCATTTAAATATACAGCTCCCAGAATTACTTAAAGGGGTACTCCACTGGAAAACATTTACTTTTATATCAACTGGTGCCAGAAAGTTAAACAGATTTTTAAATTACTTCTATTTAAAATCTTAATACTTACAGTACTTATAAGCTGGTGTATGCTCCACAGGAAGTTGTGTAGTTCTTTCCAGTCTGACCACAGTGCTATTTGCTGACACCTCTGTCCATGTCAGGAACTGTTCAGAGCAGGAGAGGTTTGCTATGGGGATTTGCTCCTACTATGGACAGTTCTTGACATGGACAGAGGTGTCAGCACAGAGCACTGTGGTCAGACAGAAAATAAATTAAAAAGGAAAATAACTTCCTGTGAATCGCTTATACAGCAGCTAATAAGTACTGGAAGGATTAAGATTTTTAAATAGAAGTAATTTACAAATCTGTTTAACTTTGTAGCACCAGCTGATTAAAAAAAATGTTTTCCAGTAGAGTACCCCTTTGAGCAGTGGTGAGGTTATGCTGGGAGTTGTAGTTTCACTGACCTAACTGTAGAAATGACAAGTGACTACAGCTCTGATGTAGAGAGGAGAATGTACAATGGTATCAGTGACTACAGGTGACATCTTCTCTATAGTGAGGAGAATACACAATGATATCTGACTACAGGGGACGTCTTCTCTATAGTGAGGAGAATACACAATGACATCAGTGACTACAGGGGACGTCTTCTTTATAGTGAGGAGAATACACAATGGTATCAGTGACTACAGGTGACGTCTTCTCTATAGTGAGGAGAATACACAATGATATCAGTGACTACAGGTGACGTCTTCTCTATAGTGAGGAGAATACACAATGATATCAGTGATTACAGGTGACGTCTTCTCTATAGTGAGGAGAATACACAATGATATCAGTGACTACAGGTGACGTCTTCTCTATAGTCTTCCCTTATCTAATTCAGATGGTACATACCGCCAGGACTTGATCCAGCTAAAACTTCTCTCTGCAGAATGTGATGCCCAGACGTCTCCTCACTGTGTCAGCGCATTCTCATCCTCTATATGAAAACAATTATTATTATAAACCTGACAGACACTGTATCCTCTAAATATAATACTACTATACACTATACTCTTTGATTATAAACCTTCCATACACCATACCCACTGAATATAACACTACCACACACTGTACATTCTGAATATAATACCAACACATACTGTACCCTCTGAATATAAATCTGCCACATACTGTACCCCTGAATATAATACCGCCACACACTGTACCCACTGAATATAATACTACCACATACTGTACCCTCTGAATATAATACTACCACAAACTGCGCCCTCTGAATATAAATCTGCTACATACTGTACTCTCTGAATATAAATCTGCCACATACTGTACCCTCTGAATATAAATCTGCCACATACTGTTCCCCTGAATATAAATCTGCCACATACTGTACCCCTGAATATAAATCTGCCACATACTGTACCCGTGAATATAAATCTACCACTTACTGTACCCCTGAATATAAATCTGCCACATACTATACCCCTGAATATAATACCGCCACATACTGTACCCTCTGAATATAATACTACCACCCACTGCGCCCTCTGAATATAATACTTAGAGATGAGCAAACTACAGTAAATTCAACTCGTCACAAACTTCTCTGCTCGGCAGTTGATAACTTTTCCTGCATAAATTAGTTCAGCTTTCAGGTGCTCCCGTGGGCTGGAAAAGGTGGATACAGTCCTAGGAGACTCTTTCCTAGGATTGTATCCACCTTTTCCAGCCCACCGGAGCACCTGAAGGCTGAACTAATTTACGCAGAATAAGTCATCAACTGCCGAGCCGAGAAGTTTGTGACGAATCGAATTTACTGTAAGTTCGCTCATCTCTAATAATACTACCACAAACTGCGCCCTCTGAATATAATACTACCACAAACTGCGCCCTCTGAATATAACGTTGCCATACAGTGCACCCTCTGAATATAATACCACAACCTCAGTAACACCCCTCAACATCCGTTAGCTGATGCTATTACCACGGGAGGGGGGTATTGGTGGTGCTGCTAGTGGATGATGGGGGTGCTACTACTCGGGGGGTGTTGCCGGAGGATGATGAGGGTGCTACTCTGGCCATCCCCCCTGGCAGTATCATCCCCATCATCCATCGCAGGATCATCCTCCTGGCAGGAGCACCGCCATCATCCACCATCAGGATCTGCTGATGGAGGTGCTGCTGGGGGGGGGGGGGGTGTTTCTGGTGGATGATGAGGGTGCTACTGCCAGGGGGGGAGCATTAGGTAGGCAGCAGTTCCCCCGCATTAGGTAGGTCGCAGTTTCCCCACATTAGGTAGCATCTATTCCCCACATTAGGCAGCATAGATTCCCCACATTTGGTACCAGTTCCCCCACATTAGGTAGGTACCAGTTACCCCACATTAGGTAGCAATTTCCCCACATTAGGTAGCACAGATTCCCCACATTAGGTAGCAATTTCCCCACATTAGGTAGCACAGATTCCCCACATAAGGTAGCATAGACTCCCCACATAAGGTAGCATAGACTCCCCACACTTGGTAGTAGTTTCCCCACATTAGGCCGCAGGTTCCCTTGCAGGTTCCCCACAATGGGTCAAAGTCTCCCCACAATAGATTGCTGGTTATACCACCACCACCACCCCCACCCCCACACACACACACACATACACACACAAAAAAAACACATACAACACAGAGAGAGAGACACACACAAACACACACAGTCAGAGAGACACACACACTCACAGACACACACATACACAGTCACACACACACACAGAGTCACACAGTCACACACACACAGAGTCTCATACACACACACAGTCACATACACAAACATAGATAGAGACAGACACACACACTCACCCATCCAGCGCAGCACTCCTTCTCACCGGGCGCCGTGCGAGTGACGTAACTGACGTCCTCCTGCGCGGCCATGCGGTGTGACGTCAGGCCGGCGCAGACGTGGGAGCGGAGGCCGGGCACAATGCTGGTGAAGGTGAGGGGGGGGGGTGTAATGATGGACGGGCACTGCGGTGTGACGTCAGGCCGGCGCAGACGTGGGAGCGGAGGCCGGGCACAATGCTGGTGAAGGTGAGGGGGGGGGTGTAATGATGGACGGGCGCACAGTGCCGGAGAAAGAGGGGGGTTGCTGACGGACGGGCGCACCGCACACACAGCGCGGGGGGGGGGGGGTTGGGTGCTGACGGATGGGAGGCCGGTCGGGCACAGATGGGGGGGTGGGTGCTGCGGAGCGTCTTGGTGTCACCCCATTAGGTTGGTGTCACCCGGTGCGGGCCGCACCCCCCGCACCCGGGTCGCAACGCCACTGCTCAGACTGATATTCTATATAGGGCGCTCAGACTGATATTCTATATAGGGCGATCAGACTGATATTCTATATAGGGTGCTCAGACTGATTAGTGTTGCTCTCGAATATTCGCAATTCGAATTTTATTCGCGAATATCGCATATTCGCGAGTATTCGCGAATATAGCGCTATATATTCATAATTACGAATATTCTTTTTTTTTTTTTTTTCACAGTACACATCACAGTGATCATCCCTCTCTGCTTCCAGCTTGTGTGGTGTAAGAAGGCTCTAATACTACTGTGTGAGACTGGCGTGCGAATTTTCGCATATGTGAAAATTTGCATATGCTAATTTTCGCATATGCGAATTTTCGCTTATGTTGATTTTTGTATATGCAAATTTTCGCATATGTTAATTTTCGCACATGCGAATATACGCATATGCGAAAATAAAACGAGAACATTACGAATATGCGAATATTCGCGAATATGACGAATATTCGTCCATATATTCGCGAATATTCGCGAAATCGAATATGGCCTATGCCGCTCAACACTAAGACTGATATTCTATATAGGGCACTCAGACTGATATTCTATATAGGGCACTCAGACTGATATTCTATATAGGGCACTCAGACTGATATTCTATATAGGACGATCAGACTGATATTCTATATAGGGTGCTCAGACTGATACTTGATATAGGGCGATCAGACTGATACTCTATATAGGGCGATCAGACTGATACTCTATATAGGGCGATCAGACTGATACTCTATATAGGGCGATCAGACTGATACTCTATATAGGGCACTCAGACTGATATTCTATATAGGGCACTCAGACTGATATTCTATATAGGGCACTCAGACTGATATTCTATATAGGGCGATCAGACTGATACTCTATATAGGGCGATCAGACTGATACTCTATATAGGGCGCTCAGACTGATACTCTATATAGGGCACTCAGACTGATATTCTATATAGGGCACTCAGACTCACATTCTATATAGGGCACTCAGACTGATATTCTATATAGGGCACTCAGACTGACATTCTATATAGGGCACTCAGACTGTCATTCTATATAGAGCACTCAGACTCACATTCTATATAGGGCACTCAGACTGATATTCTATATAGGGCACTCAGACTCACATTCTATATAGGGCACTCAGACTGATACTCTATATAGAGCGCTCAGACTGATATTCTATATAGGGCACTCAGACTGATATTCTATATAGGGCACTCAGACTGATACTCTATATAGAGCGCTCAGACTGATATTCTATATAGGGCGCACAGACTGATACTCTATATAGGGCACTCAGACATTCTATACGGGGGTTGACATCCTATATGGTGCCCTCTGGCTTACAATCTATATGTGGCATTCAGGCAGACAATCTATATGGGGCACTCTGGGTAATAATTTATACATTGGGCTTAGGTTTGCCATCTATAAGTAACATTCATTCTGACATTCTATATGGGGCACTCAGGCTGACATCCTATAAGGCGCATTCAGGCTGGAATTCTATAAGGGGCATTCAGGCTGACATACTATATGGATCACTCTGGCTGACAATATATGTGAGCGCATTCTGTCTAAAAATAGATGCGTAGGCACTCAGGGTGGCAACCTATATGGGAGCACTCTTGCTGACAATATTTTGTTACTGAAAATACATTTTTAGGTTGTTGATAAGTTTCTTTGGCTGCTGGAGGACTGTATTAGGCAGACTCTGCCAGCAGAGTGCAGATCTGACTGATCATTTCTAGACTGATCAAATATCAGAAAGAAAAATTATAAACAAAATCAGAAAGTCCCATCAAAACCAAAATGGAACTAATAAAGACTACAGATCATGGTGCAAGAAGAAAAAAAATTATTATAGGATCAAAAGAGGAAGATTTTAAGCATGGTTATTTTGTTAAACAAGGTTGATCTTTTTCATGTAGTAAAATATTACAAAACTGTGTAAATATGTGTACAGGTAAAATGAAATACAGGTAAATTCCCCAATCAAATTATAAATTGTGCTGCACAGTTTAAGGTAACATTAAAGATACTATTAATGGTCTATTCACACGTACAGTATTCTGCGCAGATTTCATGCGCAGGATTTTCTGCTGCAGATTTCAATGTAAACAGAATGACTGAACACAGCTTGAAATCCTGCGCATCAAATCTGCACAGAATACTGTATGTGTAAATAGACCCTAAAAGTACATTTGGTCGGGCAAAAAACAAGCACTCATATGGTTCTGTGGATGGGAAAACAAAATAATTATTGCTCTTAAAAGGCAAATGCAACAATAAAAGTTTGCCAAGCCCTTAAAAGAGTACTCTGGTGCAGACTACTCCTACTCCGTCCTGCCCAGGCTGCAAAAAAAATGAAAATAACCCATCTCTCACCTTCCTGGGTTCCCGCGCGCCACTACAGCTGATCGGTCCTCCGATCCTCTTCATACTTCCGTGTGAACAAAGCGTCACATGACGCTCAGCCTATCGCCGCCCGCCGCGATGTTCTCCCTCGGCCCATAATAGGCTGAGCGCCATGTGATGCTTCGTTACACACGGAAGTATGAAGAGGATGGACCGGAGGACCGATCAGCTGTAGTGGCGCTCCGCGGGAACCCAGGAAGATGAGAGATGGTTTATTTTCATTTTTTTTGCAGCCTTGGCAGGATGGAGCAGGAGTACTCTGCACTAGAGTACTCCTTTAAGGTCATAATGGGCCTGTTGTGAAGGGGTTAATCTAATGTACAAAATACAGTCCAAGAAGAGCAAGAAAATAAGGAGGCACTCACGTTTTTGTTGGGGTGACAGCAAACTTCTTTATTTCAGGTGCGGCGTGCGATCATCGGCGTGGGACGCCAGACCAGTGCAGACAGGTAGTGAAAAATGTTTCACGCCCCTTCCGGGCATTTCTTCAGTCTGGGTGCTGGGGCGGGGGGCTAGTGAATGACCTGCAGAGAGCTGGGACCAAAGTAACAAAGGCCACCATCAGTAACACACTACGTCACCAGGGAATCAAATCCTGCAGTGGCAGACGTTTCCCCCCTGCTTAAGCCAGTACATGTCTGGGCCCATCTGAAGTTTGCTAGAGAGCATTTGAATGATCCAGAAGAGTATTGGGAGAATGTCATATGGTTAGATGAAACCAAAGTAGAACTTTTTGGCAAAAACTCATCATGTTTGGAGGAGAAAGAATGCTGAGTTGCATCCAAAGAGCACCATACCTACTGTGAAGCATGGGAATGGAAACATCATGCTTTGGGGCCGTTTTTCTGCTAAGGGACCAGGACGATTGATCTGTCTAAGGGTGCATGCACACTACGTTTCTTAAGATACGAGACCGTATACGGCTGGGGAGAGGGGGGCGGAGAGTCGGGGGCGGGGCAACCGCACGCTGCCATATGCGGTCCTGTATCTAATGTATTTCAATGAGTGACCGGAGTGAAACGCTGCCTCCGGTCGGCTCCTTTTTGGCCCGTATACGGTTTCCCGACCGGACCTTCAAACATAGTCAACAGCGTTTTTAGGTCCGGTCGGGAAACCGTATACGGGGCAAAACGGAGCCAACCGGAGGCAGCGTTTCACTCCGGTCACTCATTGAAATACATTAGATATGGGACCGCGTACAGCAGCGGGCGGTTGCTCCGCCCCCGACTCTCCGCCCCCCTCTCCCCAGCCGTTTACGGTCCCGTATCTTAAGAAACGTAGTGTGCATGCACCCTAAAGGAAATAATAAATGGGGCCATGTATCATGAGATTTTGAGTGAAAACCTTCCATCAGCAAGGGCACTGAAGATGAAACATGGCTGGGTCTTTCGGCATGACAATGATCCCAAATACACCACCCGGGTAACGAAGGAGTGGCTTCTTAAGAAGCATTTCAACATCCTGGAGTGGCCTAGCCAGACTTTAAACAAAAAACCCGACCCTCACAAATGGGGGTAGTTAAGGGTTAAATGTACTATCCTATATTTTAAGTGGACATATAAGTAACATGTGACAAAGTATTATCGAAATATCTCCAGACGTTTGGAAGTTATGCAGTAACATATATTTCCCATTGACTTGTATGGGACTTTAAACATAAGCCCTGCCCCTCGCAAAAGGGGGTGAGTAAGGGTTAAATTACCTATCCTATGTTTGTTGTTGACATATAAGTAACATGTGTGCCAAGTTTCATGTTAATATCTTTAGCCGTTTGAAAGTTTTTGTGGAACATACACACACACACGTTGAGTTTTATATATATATATAGATTATTACTATAGTGCTTTGCTTATTATTACTGTAGAATTATTATGAATAAGATCCCTTCTACAAATGTTGATCCAGAAGAAGGAAAAAAACCCTGGACTCTATTAGCCAATCTGTGTCACCGGTGACAAATTTCTTCCTGACCACGGGTAAAGGAGATCGGCCCTAGGACCCTGGATCAACCCTGGTATTATAATTACTAATAACACTACTTATATTTTATTAATACTCTCTTATATCACTACTTTGTTAGCTCATATTATTAGTTATCCCTACTGTTATTTTGTAAAATTATTCTACTATTACTATTTTTATTTTTTAAATACTTTCCATTTGCGTTGATAGTAGCAAAGCACTTTTATCAGCCCTACCTTATCACAGTGAAGAGAATAGTCAGCTAGCACAGTGTAAAAAATTATACGTGATCCAACACTGGCTGAAGATTCAGTACACTCGATCTCGAAGTCTTTACTCTGTCCAAATCCTAAAATCAGCAAACAGGAACAGTTTAGTGTATGGAGGAATCAAGGTAATCTATATGCTGCATACATTACTGAATACCCTGTGCTACCCAAACCTGTCATGCCCCCTACCATAGTCTTGCATTGAGGGGTGGAGCGTGATGTCACACGGGGGCGGAGGCGTGACGTCACACGCCGCCAACCCCGTGGTCGCCGGTAATCAGACCCGGAGTAAACATGCTCCGGGGACTGATTTTAACTGGGGTGCTGCGTGCAAGATCACGGGGGTCCCCAGTGGCGGACCTCCGCGATCAGGCATCTTATCCCCTATCCTTTGGATAGGGGATAAGATGAATAAGTGCTGGAGTACCCCTTTAATGTATTTACACCTTTCGAATAAGGGACATTCCCAATAGCGGAAGCGGACGCACACAATAGGGGACAAAACACATCCAATAGGGGAAATAACACTCCCAATAGGGGACATCTCAATAACGGACAGTTTTTATATTCCCTGTGAGATTCTACTGTATATTAATGACTGATGTGGATGCAACACCCAGACCCACACTATTCCCCTCCAACAATGGTCAGAATGCCAGGACCTCCTTGTGGCATTGATAGTTTTTCATTTACATAAGATCATCTACCACTGCTAAGCATTAGAGCCCATTGGCTATAGAGGGTTCTTCAGCTGTAAACCTTCCCTAATTCTTCACCGGGTCACTATATGTATTCTATGTATGTGCAGCATGGAAGAACCAGTATCAGAGATTATAGGCGGAACATACAAAGTATACAGAAACTTGTCACAAGATCTTGTCTCCATTCTCACCAGAGACATCTGGGGCCCAAATAAATAGTCTGTAACGTGGCCCTCCAGCCATCATGTGCCAGGAAAATATCGCAGTAGTCGTAGTCGTCTGTCTTCTCTCACAGCCGAGACCCAACAGTATGAGGCCAACTGACCATATTTTCCTTGAGCGTGTGCAAATCCTGCAATCCTATTGGCTGATCAGTGATGCTGTTACCATTGCAACAGAATCAGTAGCAGATTTAAACAAACAAACAAAAACATGCCACTAAATAATGTATTTTCTCATGTTTCCTATAACACTGTAACATGAACTTGTGATGGGGGTAATGATTATTTTAGGCCGGACAACAACATTAAGTGTCAAGAACTTATTCTGAGCAATTTGTGTCTCATAAACCCTCTGGTTAGCAAATAAGATATTAGCATTTGCTGTAGCTCAATAAACATCTAAAAAAAATGCAAAAATGCAAAAAAAAAATTCATATGGCAGGAGGTTTGAGACTTATTTGTAAAAAACTTACTTTTTTGAAGCTCAAAATGTGTTTCAAAATACTTTGCGTGCACATAGCCTAATAGTGTCTTTTACTGCCTATTGACTCTGATCCTTCACCCATAGTAAAGATCCCCCCCTCTCAATAAAATCTACACTGGCATCATGCCAGCCTGTGTTGAGTGCCTATGGCTTAGAAGATTGTATGGTGGGGCAGGGAGCTTATGGTTCCTTGTTCCACAATACTGTTTAACTACATTTGCACTCTAGGGACAGGGATACAGTTATAATGAGCACCAGGGGACGGCTGTCACCATGTAAGCCACCCAGCCCCCCCTCCCATGTGCACAATGACTGCTCCTGCTATACTTCTGACTACGATCAATATTTGTCAATTTACGTCAATGCAGGTAGGTAAACTAGATGAAACAATTCAAATAAAATATGAAGACTACTTGCTTCTTGTTTCCTTTACTAAATAAATAGGCTTGCATTAACAACAGAATTTCTGTTTGTATATCACTTACACCTATAAAAAGGGAGGAAGAAATAAAAACAGACTGGATACTTTAAAAAGTATACATATATAACAGTTTATAAAATCACAGCTGTGGAAATGCACAGAAGTTACAATCTCACATTGCACCAACCACATAAGTTGCGAGTAAAACCGCATATGAAGATGTCCACATGTGGTGACTTTAATATAGGACTGTATACTTACACAAACAGCCAAGAAGCTACAGACAACCGGAGAACCCAATAGCATCAGTCCATTCTAGCAATCTTCTACCAGTCTTTTTACAGGTATTGCTCACACTTCAGGGGTACTCCAGCCCTAATACATTTTATCCCCTATCCAAAGGATAGGGGATAAGATGTATGATCGCGGGGGTCCGGCCGCTGGGGACTCCCGCAATCTGTCATTCCGCACCTTTGCATAGGGGATAAGATGTATTAGGGCTGGAGTACCCCTTTAATCATTAGGTGGTTTAGATGTTGCAGAAAACAGAGCTTGAAATCAATATGTCACTAGTGCAAATCATATGTGGTATGACCGTAGTGTAAATTTGAAAAAAAAAATCATTTTTTTGTCTGTGAAATAAAATCAGTCAGTTCACTTCACACTTGGGAGTTTTTGGGCATGCTGGGCTCATTGTTACACTAGTGCAAATAATTTTTTGGGTGACCGTATTGTGTAAATTTGAAAAAAAAAATTTATTTTGGGCTGTGAAATAAAATCAGTCAGTTCACTTCACACTTGGGAGTTTTTGGGCCTGCTGGGCTCATTGTCACACTAGTGCAAATCATATGTGGTTTGACAGTTGTGTAAATTTAACAAAAAAAAATACAATTTTGACTGTAATAGATTGAATAGCAGTTAGTTGTCTGCAAGCGTGTGTGTCAGGTCTACAGCATCTACTCTACGTCTACGTCTGTCAAGGACATGTTTGAGCGTAAGATGCCAATGTCACAAGGTCACCCCCTAGCCCGGCGTCTGACAGCTGGCTTGTCTGAACTTTAAACATTTTTTTTAAAAAAATTAAAAAAAATAGCTACAAATTTTTTTTAGCTATTGGGACACCGCACAAAAGGCAATCCCCAACCGGTACTGGATAGTTCAACAGTAAGTAATAGCATTTCTGGCACACAGTGTTGGGGCAAGTGTCCATCTGACCACTTATCCCTGGTCTGCAAAGCATGGTCAGGGCAGGTATATCACCTACACTGTGCATTGGGTAAAGCTGGTGACGCTGTGCAGGGTTGCCGCAGTGGATTTTGAATGAAGACGGGCCTCTTGAAGCTGATTGGTCACTCGCTGCTGGATGGTATGAACGAGCCGTACATGGCTGTGTACAGTTACGCTGTCATAGGAAAAAGTCGGTGAAGGGATGTCATCCAAACATGGGCATGGGGATGGTAGGCTTAACTCTGATTGGCTGTTCGGGATGTCGAGTGAGCCAATCAGAGAGGGGACGTATGAGTTCAGGTTGCAAGTCTTTGCCTCTGGTGGCGGCAGGATGTCTTTCAAATCTTTCAGCCAATCGCTGCTGGGCAGGTCCGGGTGGCGACCAATCAGGTTAAAGACGTCTAATTCCTCTTTGGGGGATTGCTAGAGGCATTGGCGGCAAATCTTTTTTGAAGAATTCGACCAATTGCTGCTGGGCAGGTCCGGGCTGCGACCAATCAGGGATGAAATGTGTATTTCCTCTTTGGAGGATTCCAAGAGGCATCGGCGGCAACTCTTTTTTGAAGAATCCAACCAATCACGTTCCGTCTGGGTAAGGTGGCGACCAAGGATGACTTGCATAACTTATCCGCCACCAACTATGGTTCAAGCCGCAATGTTTTAGGGCACTTTCTGGCTGGGAAACAAACAGAAATTTTTCTGGCTGCTGCTACAGCATCGGCTGCAACAATGCCAAATTTTTCATCCATGTGTACATGCCTAATTTTTTTGGTACTCTCTGCTGACATCTCTGTCCATTTTGGCAACCGTGCATATTAGATGTATGCTAAGGGTAGCATGGTGGCTCAGAGGTTAGCACTGCTTCCTTGCAGCACTGGGGCCTTGGGTTCAAATCCCACTAAGTGCTGCCTAAAGGGGGGCTCTAACTATGTGCTGCCTAACATGGGGGGATCTAACTATGTGCTGCCTAAAGGGAGGCTCTACCTATGTGCTGCCTAAAGGGGGCTAAAGCACGTTATTCCAAAGAATGTAGGAATGTTAGGTGATTTATGCTCTTTATGAATTAAAACCAGACTCTGCTTCAAATATGTAATTTTCCATGGGAGTTTTGCCACGGATCCCCCTCCAGCACGCCACAATCCAGGTATTAGTCCCCTTGAAACAACTTTTAAATCACTATTGTGGCCAGAAAGAGTCCCTGTGGGTTTTAAAATTCGCCTGCCCATTGAAGTCATTTGCGGAAGTTCGCGTTCGCAGTTGGCGAACCGAAAATGTTATGTTCGCAACATCACTACATAATACCCAACAGGTGATTGACAAACTTTCATTAAAATCGGACGTGAAAATGGAAAATTTGATTTTTAACACTAAAATGCTGGTGTTACGCCAAACTTTTCATTTTCACAAGGAGTAATAGGAGAAAATGCCCCCCAAAATTTGTAACCCCATTTCTCTCGAGTAAGGAAATTCTTTATATGTGGATGTAAAGTGCTAGAGGGCTCAGAAGGGAAGGAGCGACATTTGTCTTTTGGAGAGTGAATTTTGCTGAAATGGTTTTTGGGGGGCATGTCACATTTAGGAAGCCTCCATGATGACAGAACAGTAAAAAAAAAAAAAAAAAACACATGGCATACTATTTTGGAAACTACACCCCTCAAGGAAGGTAACAAGGGGTAAAGTGAGCCTTAACACCCCACAGGTGGTTGACGAACTTTCGTTAAAATGGGACGTAAAAAAAAAATGCTGGTGTTACCCCAATTTTTCCTTTTCACAAGGGGTAATAGGAGAACAATGAATATATAGAAATTAGTGTAGCTCACTCAGTGGAATATATACCTGAGGTTAACTGGTGTTACCTTCACCCAAAGGTCTAATGGATTATAGTGGATAGATACAGCTGATAAATCAACTAAAAGACCAGTCCTCAAGGTATATATATAGGGGAGAAATTGAGGATAGTACAAGATAATAGATGATCAAGGTGGTAGTAATAAAAATATAATATTTATTAAATAATATATATGTTAGTAGCTATTCCATACTTGCATTTATCCTTACCTACCTCAATTATTAATAATCCAGCTCCATTCAGAACTCTGTTTGCAACTGCTGGAAGTCCCCAGTTTCGGGACCACTACTATCTACTGCTGCTCCACGCGCGCATTAGTGCTCAGTTCACACAAGGGACGCCGCCCCTACTTGCACTGCTGCATAGGCCGGCGCCATCCGTGCCAGCCGCGGACCTCTGAAGGAGGAGACTTGCAGCGCTATCAAGCTACTGGGGACCGTTACCAGTTACTGCCGGAGACCTGACACCTCCGTGCCACACCGCCGAGCCGGCTCCAAGAACGATCCCAGGAGTGGTTAGTGGTGCTGTGCACCGGACCCAGATCTTGCCAATACAATTTGTAACATTGTGCTACCACAATCAATACATTGTGCATAAAGACTATCATGCATAAACTGTACGCTGGATACACTGCATCAAAAAAACTGGTACTATTTATTAAATTCAGATCGGCAGCATATAGAAAAGCTGACATCACATCCATCCATTGGAATGCTTTGATATTGAGAGACATTGATTTCTTTGACCTCCTATTGACTCAGTATTATTATTTGAGCAGCTTACTACAATAAGGACTAAGCATTATATTATTTTAGATGCAAGTTATTGATTCAATTTTTGATCTTATCATTTGATTTTACTATTCACCTCATTAAGTGCTTATTTTATGTACATCTATTTGCTGTGTTTTATGTCCCATGCAAGGGCCCTGCAGGGACAGCGAACAGTAGCTACTAACATATATATTATTTAATAAATATTATATTTTTATTACTACCACCTTGATCATCTATTATCTTGTACTATCCTCAATTTCTTCCCTATATATATACCTTGAGGACTGGTCTTTTAGTTGATTTATCAGCTATATCTATCCACTATAATAGGAGAACAAGCCCACAAAAATGTGTAACCCCATTTCTTCTGAGTATGGAAATACCCTATATATGGATGTAAAGTGCTCTGCGGGCGAACTACAATGCTCAGAACAAAAGGAGCTTTTTGAAGAGAGAATTTGGTTGGAATGGAAGTCGGGGGCCATGTGCATTTACAAAGCCCCCCGTGGTGCCAGAACAGTGGACCCCCCCACATGTGACCCCATTTTGGAAACTATACCCCTCACGGAATTTAATAAGGGGTGCAGTGAGTATTTACACCCCACTGCCGTTTGACAGATCTTTGGAACAGTGGGCTGTGCAAATGAAAAATTACATTTTTCATTTTCACGGACCACTGTTCCAAAAATCTGTCAGACACCTGTGGGGCGTAAATGCTAATGTATTACATTACATGAGGGGTGTAGTTTACAAAATGGGATCCACTGTTCTGGCAGCATGGTGGCTTTGTAAATGCACATGGCCTTCAATTCCAGCTTAATTCTCTCTCCAAAAGCCCAATGGCGCTCATTCTATTCTGAGCCTTGTAGTTCACCAGCAGAGCACTTTACATCCACATATGGGGTATTTACATACTCAGAAGAAATGGGGTTACAAATTTTGGGAGGCTTTTTTCCTATTACCCCTTGTGAAAATGAAAAATTTGGGGTAACCTCAGCATTTCAGGGGAAAACGATTTTTTTTTTTATTTTCACGTCCAACTTTAACGAAAATTCGTCAAACACCTGTTGGGTGTTAAGGCTCACTATACCCCTTGTTACATTCTGTGAGGGGTGTAGTTTCCAAAATGGGGTCACATGTGGGTATTTTTTCTTTTGTGTTTATGTCAGAACCGCTGTAACCAGCAGCCACCCCTGTGCAAATCACCAATTTAGACCTCAAATGTACATGGCGCTCTCTCACTCCTGAGCCTTATTGTGCATCCACATATGGGGTACTTGGGAGAAATTGCATTACAAAGTTTGGGGGTCTTTTTCTCCTTTTACCTCTTGTGAAAATGAAAAGTTTGTATCTTTTACACTAACATGCTGCTGTAGCCCCTAACTTTTTCTTTTTATAAGGAATAAAAGGAGAAAAAGCCCCCCAAAATTTGTAACACAATTTCTCCTGAGTACGGAAATACCCCATATGTGTCCCTAAACTGTTGCCTTGAAATACGACAGGGCTCTGAAGTTAGAGAGCACCATGCACATTTGAGGCCTAAATTAGGGGCGGGTCCGGATACAAGGATGGGGCTGGTCTCCAAAACAGGGTGCCTCCAGCTGTTGCAAGTCTATGGCTGTCTGGCAATACTTGGAGTAATTGTTTTGCAACAGCTGGAGGCTCCGTTTAGGAAACACTACCGTATGAGAGGGGGGGGGGGGCACCCCAAACCTTCATCTGTGGCAAAACTACAACTCCCAGAATGCACTGATAGACCGTACATGCTGGGAGTTGTAGTTTTACAACAGCTGTAGGCACACTGGTGGGGAACCACTGAGTTAAGAAACAGACTCTAGCTCAGTGATTCCAACCCGTGTGCCTCCAGCTGTTGCAAAACTACAACTCCCAGTATGTACAGTCTGTCAGTGCATTCTGGGAGTTGTAGTTTTGCAACAGCTGGAGGCAAACGGGTTGGAATCACTGAGTTAGGAAACAGACTCTAACTCAGTGTTTCCCAACCAGTGTGCCTACAGCTGTTGCATGCCCAGCATGCCCAGACAGTCAGGGATGCTGGGCGTGTAGTTCTGCAATATCTGGCCCTTCAGATGTTGCAGAACTGAAACTCCCAGCATTCCTGGACAGTCTGGGCATGCTGGGAGTTGTAGTTATGCAACAACTGGGGAAGAACAGTTTGGAGACCGCTAAGTAGTGGTCTCCAAACTGTAGCCCTCCAGATGTTGCAAAACTACAACTACAGGCATGCACAGACTGTCCAGGCATGCTGGGAGTGGTAGTTCTGCAACATATGAAGGGCCGGATAATGCAGACTACACACCCAGCATCCCTGACTGTCTGGGCATGCTGGGAATTGTAGTTTTGCAACATCTGGAGGGCTACAGTTCATTCTTATTTTCAGGCAATCAGATTACCAGTGACCCGATTAGCCCGGATTGCGGCAAATCGCCAGTCTGAATTGACCGGCGATCGCCCACATGGGGGGGGGGGGGGGGGGTTCTCAGGACCCCCCTAGGCATTACCACGGGATGCCTGCTGATAGATATCAGCAGTCATACCGGTCCGATCACCGCCCAGCGAGCGGCGGTGATCGGAAATGTGGAGGGCGTACAGGTACGCCCTACGTCCTTAAGTACCGGGACGCGAGGACGTATCCATACGCCCTCCGTCCCCAACAGGTTAATAGCCAGATCGCAACAGGCTATTTTTGGTACCCAACAAATTTTGAAAAAAAAAAAAAAAAAAAGCTAAGGGGGGCCAAAAAAGGCAAATTTCATACAAAGGTAAAAACGCCAGAAAAAACGCCAAAAACGCAATGAAAAACAGTGGCAGTTTTTTCTGGCGTTTGTAAGCCTAGAAAAAAAAACGCAGTGCAAATACCTCTGTGGAATTCTATCCTTGCTGAAAAACATTTTGGCACACAGTTTCCACTACATAGGACAGAATTAAAATGAGAATCCACATGTATGATTGACCAACAGGGTATACAAGCATAATCAGCAACAGGTTGAGGAGTTGCCAAAGTTTTTTCAAATGCAAATATTTGTGTTTGTAAGTTTCCATATGACATTACATAATAATCTCAGCTACTAAAATAAGAAATTATGTTGTGTCTTCAATAGAGCCGATACCAGACTTTATATTTAATGCATTCTCCAAAAATTTCTATCATGTGACCAAAGAATTCATGAATAAAAGATTGCATAGTGTGCTTTTTTGCGCAAGGTTATTGATAATAATAATAAGATTTTTGTACTCACCGTAAAATCTCTTTCTCATAGCCTTCATTGGGGGACACCTTAATGATGTGAGGGGCTGACACTAGGAAAAAAAGTCGTCTCCTCCCTGGCAGGATATACCCGCCCACTGGAAGTGAGGTAATCAGTTTTGTCACAAAGCAGTAGGAGAAGCCAACAAAGACAGATGTCCAAAGGACCCTAGAAAGGAATCCCGGATAAACAATCCAAGAACCGGAAAAACAGTCCGGAAAAAAGACAAAGAAATGGGTGGGTGCGGTGTCCCCCAATGAAAGCTACGAGAAAGAGATTTTATGGTGAGTACAAAAATCTTCTTTTCTCGGTCGCTCTTCATTGGGGGACACCTTACTGATGGGATGTACCAAAGCAGTCCCCTAGGGTGCAAAAAACAATCACCAGCGAAAAGGAATCAGTCCCAAGACTGAACAAAAAGTCCTGCGGATGGGCCCCCAGGTCGGAGACACACTAGGCCCAGAAATTGAACTAGTGGAAGATCACCCGTCCAAGGAGATGGACTAGTCAAAGGAAAGGACCGACCTCTGTGGAGACCCCAGATCCCCGGGTCATACAGAGAGATAAGAAACCACAGCAAACAAGAAAGATGGAAATCTGCTCTGGAGAGATCCAAGGCAAGAGAGCAAAGAGTTGAACAGCCGCAGACCCAAAAACTCCTATCCCAGGGGCCCACCATGAGCACCCAGAAGCACCCAGAAGGTTAAATAGCCGTACTGGAGAATGTGGAAAACCTGAATGCCCTCCAACTCAGGAGGACAAGGGCCCCTAAGGAAGAAGGAGCGGCAAACACCCTGAAAAGGAGGGCATCACGGATACTGGAGAGGCTGACAAGTAAACTGGAGACGTAGAGTCACCTGGAAGATGAACCCCCTAAGAGTAAGGAAAACAGATGTCCGCGAAAACACTCCAGGCGACAGAATAGAAGTGACGGCGTGCAGAATAGAAGACCTCCCCAACTAATGGGATTTTGGAGGAGTCTTGTCGGAGACCTGAACCATCACTAAGGCCCAAGGAATCGGAAGAGCCGCCTGAAAGGAAGGCATGCCACAGTATCCTAGGACAGAGTCTATGCCAAGGAGACCAACTAGTCCTAGACACCGGTGGTCCTAGCGGACCGGAGCACTCTGAAGAACCATCCTGCCAGAATGGGAACGGAGGGAGAAACCAAATGAGAACCCATCTGGGAAACTCAGGGTCGGGTCTGGGCACAGGAAGGATGACTCCAGAAGAACTTGGTGTCAGTGCAGTACAACTGACACAGACAAAAGGGAAGGAAGAACAGACCCTTCCAGGGAGATTGTACAAACTCCTCCAACAGAGGAGAGAGCCAAGGCTGTGTGAGCAGCAGTAGATAACCAACAAAACAGAGAGAGAGAGAGCCACGTTGTAATAGTGGACAGTAAACACACAAGCCTAGACAGTAAAAATCTCAGTTGAATGCTCTCAGTAAAAAACAAGGGCCCGTCAGATATGCCACCTATACAGTGGGAACAGCGAGATGGCCCCATCTTGGTGTCAGCAAAAATGCAACAAACACTCTTTCCAGGGGAGGGAAAACAAGGGTGGTAGAGATGAAAACCCAAGTACAGAACCATGCCAAGCACCCTGATCCCCATACCCCCTGTGGAAAGGGGATTGGCAAAGCGTGCCAGGCGCAGTAGTAGCAGGGAAATGCTGCCCCACAGCCACGGGACAAGTACTGGGTGGATGGAGCCCCCAGGTCCCAACGGAAACCATCGCTGTCTGATGGAGCCACCATGTGTCCCAAGAGGGACTAGAATCCTGTACTCTGGAGCTGGGCAAAAAATACAAGACATGTTGAGAGCCATTCCAGACAGTGACGAGTAGGTGCCTGAGTCACCCCGAACAGAACCCCGGAAAACACACCTGGAGGCATAGGGAGGGGCTGAACTGACTGTCGCCCCAGCAGGCCCCATAGCAAAACAGAAGTACTCCACCGCCGCAGAACTGCGGAAACAAAATCACCGGTAGGGCGGCCACACCCACAGGGCAGTCCTAGTATACGTAGGAACACAGGCATGGTTACCCTATGATAGAAGTGGGGTACTAAGACTGCAAACATAAAAGAAAACGCAGACATCTAAGGGACCAGTAGGAAGGGAGGTATGCCTCCAGCAGACCAAAAGTGCAACCTAAGAAAGGAGAACAGAGTGATGCTGCCATTTCTGAGAAATTCCGTGGGACCCGCAGAAAAAAAGCCCACACCCCATTTCCTAATGGTACCAGACACCAAGGCTGCAGACGCAGAACTCAGGAGATGAAGAATGAATGTGGAGCAGAAAAAATGCAGACACAGTGTGAATTACAGGTAGAAAGGGTCCCAAGAACTCACAGGTACACATTCTGCAGAACTGCACCTGGAAGAGGGACGCCGGACTGCAGCCGCGGCATCGGCATACACTGGGGAGACGACCAGGTGGATTAGAACACCCTGCAGACACAGTCTGGCTATGTGGCAAAGGGACCGTGGCCACGCCGAGTCCCGCATAAGAAAAATACAGTGAAGTGAGGTACCAGCCTGTAGTCAGAGTAGCAGACAGCAGAGAGAGACCTGAAACATACCTGGAGACATGGGGAGCAAGTAGGTAACTGCTACAGCGAGCGCTCCGGTCCCCGCTCCTGGAACGGAGCACTCAAAGCCTTTGTCCTGGCCCGCAGCATCCCTGCGCGTTCCGGTCAGACACGCTGACTGGGAGTGCAGAGTTATCCCCGACGGGGATGCGGTTAGCATGGCGGGAGGTCCCCGCACACGCGCCGCATCCCGATGCTGTCCCCTACCTCCTGCGGCTCCACGTGACCCCGCTCTCTAGGGCTCGCGCCAGCATCATGAAGTTTAAAGGGCCAGCGCACCATTGATTGGTGCCTGGCCCAAAGTGACCTATAAATGTTCCCTGCCCCTTCCTGCCCTTGCCGGATCTTCGTGCCTTGTGCCAAGACAAAGCATTCCTTATTGTTATAGTGTTTCCCTGCCTGTTGCCGACCTGTTGCCAGTGACTATCTCCTCTGAACCTGTGCCGCCTGCCCTGACCTTTGCTACGTCTGACTACGCTTCTACCTAACCCTCCTGTACTGCGTCTATCTCAGCAACCAGAGGAGTTGAGTCGCTACCGGGTGGAACGACCTGGGGGCTACCTGCCGCAGCAAGACCATTCCACTTTGCGGCGGGCTCTGGTGAAGACCAGTAGCTCCTTAGACTCCGTTCCCCCAGTACGGCCCACGCCATCACTCCTCTGGTCCAGTGGATCCACCTCCTGCCACCGGTCCGGACCGTTACAGTAACCCTGTAAACCAGTATGTGGTGCATTGTAAAAAGGCCCATTGGGCAACATGGGGAGACTCACTTGAAATTAAACCATGGTAGGGGGTAACATGAACTACCATCCACGGTCAAAGTGTATGGTAGTTGACCCGATATAGTAAGCCATGCAGAACCCCCTCTGGTCGACAGGTAAGGAATCCTGAGCACTCATGGCACTCCAATCAACTTCCCTCGAAAGCGGGGTCCTGGAGTGCGACCTAACTAACGGGCGACCCAGTGGTGTAGAAACCCGACAGACAGAGGATTGTCCGACTGGAATCAACCCTGTATACTTGTAGGGACCCTACTTTAAATCCCTCACCCAGCAGTGAGGTACAGGAAAACTGTCTATGTCCGCAGCAGCCCAGAGGACAGAGACCGATGGTGGCGGAAACAGTGTATACAACAGTCTGACTGAACAAGAGCACCCCCAGGTGTCTGGCGAAAAAGGGGACAATCAGACAGGCGATAGCTGAGCCCCTTCGTCAAAGGTGGGAGGGCAGGGGGAGGCCGAAAAACCCTGACCCCTGGGAAAGAGGGAGGCAGAGGAGCCGGAATGCATCCCTGACATCCCGTATAGTGTCCGTGAGACATGCTGGGTCAGTACTACATATATCGTGCACAGCAGTGGGGTACCCAAACTCAAGTTGCAAATATATCAGCCGTGCGCCGTGTAACAGGCGGCAAAAGCAAAAGCTGCAGACATCTGTCCGGCTTACTAGTATAGATCCATAGTGTACAGCGAGTCATTGCGTCAGGCACCTCGCCCAGCAGAGAGATACCGGAACTGTAGCCGCAGATGTAACAGTCGTGAGATGTGTGAAAGGCAGTGTAGTAAACCCTGCAGACTGCTGCCTGGCTTACTGGTATAGAGGCCATAGTGAACAGTGAGTCATTCCGTTAGGCACCTTGCACAGAAGTGAGGTACCATAAGTCCAGTCACAGATACACCGGCCATGTGATGTATGACAGGCGGTATAGGCAGCCATGCAGACCACTGTCTGGCTTACTGGTATGAGTCTATAGAGGACAACGAGTCATTTAATCGGGCCTCGTACAGCAGTGAGGCACTGAAACTCCAGACGCAGATACCTCAGCCGTTTGATGTATGACAGGCGGTGTAGGCAACCAAGCAGACCACTGTCTGGCTTACTGGTATGGGTCCATAGTAGACAATGATTCATCCCATCAGCACCTTGCACACTGGTGAGGTACCGGAACACCAGCTGTAGATACATCAGCTGTTTGACATATGAGAGGCGATGTAGGCAACCATGCAGACCACTGTCTGGCTTACTGGTATGGGTCCATAGTAGGCAATGGGATATTCCGTCGAACACCTCCCACCGTAGTGAAGTACCGGGACTCCAGCCACAGATACAACAGCCGTATGGTGTATGACAGCGATGCAGGCTACCATGTAGACCAGTGTCTGGTTTACTGGTATGGGCCCCTAGTAGACAAACAGGACACTCCATATATGACTCAAGTGAATGTAAATAAATGTATATAAAAGTGTATTTACCTTGCGCTAGCGTCGCAGGATCTGCGGGTCACGTGACGAGGCTCTAGTCTCTATGGTTGTTAAAAAGGACCTTTGGAGGTCCATAGAACATGTGATACCCACAATGCTATGTGAAGCTGATTGACAGATGGCGTGGACCAATCCTAGAACGGCCAGCCCCTGCCCATATAAGGGAGCTGCGGCCATTATTCGCTCTCTTGGGTTGCTGTCACTGAATGAGGTAGGACCTCCGCAACTTTCAACGACAATTACTAGGCCAAAGCCTTGCGGCCTCGGCTGAATTACACAGTGAGTTCTTCTAAATTTCCCCGCAATTATTCGCAAGGACCAGGGCCGGACTGGGGACAAAAACCAGCCCTGGAAATTATTGCATACCAGCCCCACAGCACTGTGTCATTGTGCCAGCCAACAGCCGGCATGCCGGCAGGCATATATATATATATATATATATATATATATATATATATATATATATATTGTGGCAGTGTGGCAAGGAAAGGGTGTATTTCCCTTGCTAACTCTGGAGAATCCACCTGTGGCCTGATTAATGAGGTATCAGGAAGGGGAAGTGTGTTTAAAAGGAAAAGAAACAGAATAGTTGGGGCTCTCCCTGGGAAACAGTATGCTGGCTGTTAGAGGGGGAGACACATGGGCCCTGTTTAGGTAACACGCAGAAGGCGCTGCTAGTGGTCCAAGAAGTGGTGTGAACTGTGAGTAACAGGTTGCAGGAGACACATGTTTAACTGGCTGAGGGTAGCTCACCAGTTCGTAGTCAGGGCATGCTGATATGTGTAGTCAGTGACCAGACGGTCTGGGACTTTATTTTGTTCTTGTTTATGTTTTGTTTTACCTGCAACCTGTGGAAATAAAGCTGGCGAGGAGCCAGACTTGTTTGCGGAACTGTGGTCTGTGGTGTTATTGTGAGGAACGTGTCTTGTGGCAAGTGACCAGGACGATCCCAGAGCTAATCCCCAAGGAGGAATCCTTACATTTTGGTGGAGGATGCGGGCACGCCGTTGCTAAGGGCAACCTGTTACCAAGGGCAACCAACGGGTGAGTTGGAGAGGAGCTGTTGCTAGGAGCAACCCCCTGCAAGATTGCAAGTCGGAGGAGCCCAGCAGAGGAGTTCAAGCACAGGATGGTGTCTGTGGAGGAGCGTTGCTAGGGGCAATGGATCGAGATTTGTTTTCTGGAAAAAAGACATCGGCAGGCCGTTGCTGGGGGCAACCTGCGTGGGCCACAACCGGTGGTTGCCAGGATGAAGCCGAGGTCCCGTGAGTTGTTGGTGGGCGGAATCCCACTGTGGGTGGACTTGGATTGTTGCCAGACTGTATCTCGGATTATGCCAGAAATAATTCCATTTGTGAAGTCCTGCCCGGAGCCCGGTAAGACTGTTCAAATTCCCTTTGATACATGTTTTGGGACAGTAAGCCATATGATGGAGGTATGTGCAGAACTTACAGTTGAAATTGTACTGGGCAGAGACTTTCCGTATTTCTGGCAGCTGTGGGATGCCGAGAGTGCACCTGAGAGTTTGCACACAAAGGTTCCGGAAGTAGTGAGGACTGGGGTGTCTCTACTGGACTGTGTGAATGGTGCTGTATATTGTGAACCCATGCAGGCTGATAATGTTTTTCTTGAGACACTTATGTTAATGTGTTCTGATGTAAAGAGTTCTATTCCCACCTCTCGCTGGACAAAAGAAAACCTGTGTGAGCTGGAAATAGAAGGTAAAAAGATGATGGTTTTGTTAGATCCAAAATATGTAATAAGTCTGGTAAAGACCAGCTGCAGAAAGCCAGACCCTGCTGTAATGTCTATACAAGCCGGTATTTGGGGTTATAAAACAGTTAAAGTGTGTATTTCTACTCCCTATGGTACCACAAGTCACAAGGTAGCAATAGAGCCTACCTTAGAGTATGAAGTAGTGCTGGGGAAGGATTTTCCTTTTTTTCAGCAGTTGTGGGAAGATAGTCAGGTGACTAGAGCAGGAACACCTGATAGGCTCACAACACTTGATTTACACCACATAGCAGGGGACAGTAACTCCACAGAGGCTGAGGACGGGGAGTGTCAGCAGACCCTAGGTATATGTCAGGTGGGAGTGTGCCAGACCACTAGGGGAGCTGAAGAACAGTCCACGAGTCAAGATAAAGAGGTGACTGGAAAAGAAGCTACAGAGATGGCTGTGGAAAAACCAAAACTCTGGAAAAGAGTACCGGTGGAGCTGGTCCTAAGTGAAGAAGATGTGGTGTCTGAACTAGAGAGAGGTCGTAACAAGGAAGGTCGACCCGCTGGACCACATATGATTGCAGACCCAGGAGCCCTAGTAGTTTTTTCCAGGCCATGGAGAGACTGTGATAAGACAAAAGAAAAGTCTGCCAAGGAGCCGAGAGACAGTTCAGAGGAACTGTTTGGGAATCACCCGGATTTGCTGGTGCCCAGAGCCATTGAAGTTATTGCTAGAGGCAACAAACTTACCGCCAAGGGATTGCTGGTCCGACGGGAGTGTTTAGCAAGAGTCTCCAGAGTTGCCAACGTGGTGAGAGTGGAAGAGTGCCAGGTGTCAGTGGCACCTGTTGTTGATGATAATAATGAGGCACAAGTGGCTGCAACCCCGAAAAAGGGGGAGACTTCATCTAGAGATGGAGAAGAGCTGGGACGAGTGTCTGACAGAGGACCAGAGGATGTCTCAAGTTCTAACAGCGAGAGTGAGGAGACCGCTGTCAGTAAAAGGTCTCGGAAAAGACGAGCTGACCTTGGGAAAAAACTGGAGCAGATCCAGAATCTGGAAGAAACCCTGCAGATGGTTTCTGTGAAGTTGATGGAGAAAGAAAAAGAGGTACATCGCTTGACAGAGGAGAAGGACAAATCACTTGCTGACTTTAAGAAAGAGCAAAAAGCGAGCCTTCAGCTGGAAAAAGTCATGGAGCATCACAAAAGGGAGTTTGTGGCTATGCAGGATGAACTGTCCCGCTCCCAGGGTCTTGTGACCAGCAAGGAGAGTGAAGTGCAGAGTCTGGCTAAGCGGATGTCATTCCAGGAAGAAGTGAGTCTTCTACATGGTGCATATCAGGCTCTGCGGAGTGGTCACAAGGCTAGGCTGGTAGCCATGGAAAAAATAGAAAAAGAGAAGAATGAAATGAAGATGGAAGTTGAGGTTCTTGCCATCAATCTGGAGAGTGTCTCTAAAGCTAAGAGACAACTTGAGGAGGAAGTCAAGGCGAAGAGTGCCCTTTCACATGCTCTTCAATCTGCTCGTCATGACAATGACTTGCTCCGTGAGCAGTATGAGGAGGCCCTCGAACAAATTGAGACTCTGAAACATGAAAACAAGAACTTGCAACAGGAGATCTCAGATCTATCTGAACAGATTGGTGAGAGTGGAAAATTTATCAATGAGTTAGAGAAGACCAAGAAACAGTTGCTGGACAGTGAGAAGATGATCTCTGCACAACTCAAGAGTGAGCGGCTGAAATATATAAAGCTGGAAGATGACATGAAGATCTTAAAAGAGAGCCTGGAAGCGCAGAATGATACGCACAGAAGGTCCCACGTAGCTGCCTTGGTTTTGCTGGGAGTGCAGCTCTACGAGCAGGTGGCTGTGCTGGCGGACAATGAACAATTGAGGAAACAATTGCTGTCTTCGGAAGATACTGTCAGGGACTTGACAGAGTTACTTGACAGTGAGAGGATGAAGTCCGCTAAGCTCCAGTGTAAGCAGCGAAAATGTGAGAAAAATGAAGAGGACCAGGAAGTTCTAAAAGAGAGCAGAGACCAAGCTATGGTGGAATTGGCTCAAGAAAGGCTTCTGGGGCAGAAGTTACGGGATACAGGGATGCTTTCTCTGAAGCCCGGTAAAAAGTACTCTAATGCTAAGATTGAGGTGAAGCCCTGTAAGAAGTCCTCTGAAGCTAGGACTGAGCTGAAATCTGGTGTGAAATCCTCTGAAGTGGAGACTAAGGAGAAGTCAGGCGGGAAATCCTCTGAACCTGAGCAGACCAAAAATTCTGAAGGTAATGCTGAGGCAGAGAAATACTCTGAAGCAGAAGCTAAACCAGAGTCAACCTCAAAAGCTATGAGTAAAGCGAATGGCACAACTGAAGCTACAGGTGAAGAGAAGAGTAACCCTGAAGAAGTATCAGAGAAGAGCCAAACAGTAGTAGAAGCTGATTCTACACAAGAATCTGAAGAAGCCAAAGACTCTGAAGCCAAACCTGAGGAAGCTGGTGCGCCTGAAGAGAAAGCTGGAAGGGATGAGGTGAAACCATGTGAGAAATCCACTGAAGTCAAAACTGTGGTGAAACCAGGTGGGAAGTCCTCTTAAGTTGAAACTGAGAAGGACCCGTGTCGGAGGGCCTCTGAAGCTACAGAGAACAAGACAGTGGTTGGTGAAGCCACTGAGACCGAAAGATTCTCTGAAGCAGAGGCAGAGGTCCGGCAAGCCAGAAGAAGAGAAAGGTTAGAAGCATCGGTCCTCTCTGTCCTTAATTTCAAGAACCCTGCCCACACCAGGGTGAAGAACTGGAGAGGTGTGACCGAGAGACTTGTAATTGGTGGCTGGTAAAGTCCGGAAGAAAAAAGTCAAGGACTTCAGAGACTGTGGGACAAAAGTTGTCCAAGGAAAAGGAAAGGCAGTTGGACTCTGCCTTTTGAATAAAAGTGCTCATTCCCGGTGGTCTGAGCTAACTCTGGAGAATCCACCTGTGGCCTGTTTAATAAGGTATCAGGAAGGGGAAGTGTGTTTAAAAGGAAAAGAAACAGAATAGTTGGGGCTCTCCCTGGGAAACAGTATGCTGGCTGTTAGAGGGGAGACACACGGGCCCTGTTTAGGTAACACGCAGAAGGCGCTGCGAGTGGTCCAAGAAGTGGTGTGAACTGTAAGTAACAGGTTGCAGGAGACACATGTTTAACTGGCTGAGGGTAGCTCACCAGTTCGTAGTCAGGGCATGCTGATATGTGTAGTCAGTGACCAGATGGTCTAGGACTTTATTTTGTTCCTGTTTATGTTTTGTTTTACCTGCAACCTGTGGAAATAAAGCTGGTGAGGAGCCAGACTTGTATGCGGAACTGTGGTCTGTGGTGTTATTGTGAGGAACGTGTCCCGTGGCAAGTGACCAGGATGATCCCAGAGCTAATCCCCAAGACGGATCGTCACTATATATATATATATATATATATATATATATATATGTATGTGTGTGTATATATATAGTTTTTTTCAAGAAAACAGCACCTGAATGCATTGAAGAGAGAAGGCAAGTGTAGGAATCCTGATCCACAGCAAATTTTACAAAGAAAAAAATAAAAAGTGGGTTTTATTCCAACATTGGGGGAAGATTTATCAAAATCTGTCCCGAGGAAAAGTTGCTGATTTTTTTTTCTCTCTCTCTCTCTCTCTCTCTTTCTCTTTCTCTTTCTCTTTCTCTTTCTCTTTCTCTTTCTCTTTCTCTCTCTCTCTCTCTCTTTCTCTCTCTCTCTCTCTCTCTCTCTCTCTCTCTCTTTCTCTTTCTCTTTCTCTCTCTCTTTCTCTCTCTCTTTCTCTCTCTCTTTCTCTCTCCTCTTTCTCTCTCTCTTTCTCTCTCTCTTTCTCTCTTCTCTCTCTCTTTCTCTCTTTCTTTCTCTCTTTCTCTCTCTTTCTCTCTCTTTCTCTCTCTTTCTCTCTCTTTCTCTCTCTTTCTCTCTCTTTCTCTCTCTTTCTCTCTCTTTCTCTCCTTCTTTCTCTCTCTTTCTCTCTCTTCTCTCTCTCTCTTTTTTCTCTTTCAAATATAATGTCACCCATAGAATACAGCCAGTGGTATTGCTAGGGTTGGTGTCACCCGGTGCGGTAGAAAATAGTGTCACCACATACCTACACGCCCCCCACCTCCCAAAGTAATTTTTTTTTCCTGTTGTGATAGACGCCACTGGTGTAGCGCATTGTGAAAAAATCCAGTATAATAATCAAGTATACCAATTGCCACAGAATGGGAAAGCGCAAAAGAAGTCTTCACCATTTAAAACTACAGCTCCCAGAATGACTTAAAGGGGTACTCCGGTGGAAAACATTTTCTTTCAAATAAACTGGTACCAGAAAGTTAAACAGATTTGTAAATTACTTCTATTTAAAAATCTTAATCCTTCCAGTACTTATCAGCTGCTATATGCTCCTCAGGAAGTTCTTTTCTTTTTGAATTTCCCTTCTGTCGGACCACAGTGCTCTCTGCTGACACCTCTGTCCATGTCAGGAACTGTCCAGAGCAGGATAGGTTTGCTATGGGGATTTGCTCCTACTCTGGACAGTTCCTAAAATGAACAGAGGTGTCAGCAGAGAGAACTAGGGTCAGACATAAAGAAAATTCAAAAAGAAAAGAACTTCCTGTGGAGCATACAGCAGCTGATAAGTACTGAAAGGATTTTCAAATAGAAGTAATTTACAAATCTGTTTAACTTTCTGGCACCAGTTAAAACATTTTTTTTTCCAGCAGAGTACCCCTTTAACCCCTTAACGACGCAGGACGTATATTTACGTCCTGCGCCGGCTCCCGCGATATGAAGCGGGATCGCGCCGCGATCCCGCATCATATCGCGTGGGTCCCGGCGCTAATCAACGGCCGGGACCCGCGGCTAATACCACACATCGCCGATCGCGGCGATGTGCGGTATTAACCCTTTAGAAGCGGCGGTCAAAGCTGACCGCCGCTTCTAAAGTGAAAGTGAAAGTGACCCGGCTGCTCAGTCGGGCTGTTCGGGACCGCCGCGGTGAAATCGCGGCGTCCCGAACAGCTGATCGGACACCGGGAGGGCTCTTACCTGCCTCCCCGGTGTCCGATCGACGAATGACTGCTCCGTGCCTGAGATCCAGGCAGGAGCAGTCAAGCGCCGATAATGCTGATCACAGGCGTGTTAATACACGCCTGTGATCAGCATTAGAGATCAGTGTGTGCAGTGTTATAGGTCCCTATGGGACCTATAACACTGCAAAAAAAATGTAAAAAAAAAGTGTTAATAAAGGTAATTTAACCCCTTCCCTAATAAAAGTTTGAATCACCCCCCTTTTCCCATAAAAAAAATAAAACAGTGTAAAAAAAATAAAAAATAAACATATGTGGTATCGCCGCGTGCGTAAATGTCCGAACTATAAAAATATATCATTAATTAAGCCGTACGGTCAATGGCGTACGCGCAAAAAAATTCCAAAGTCCAAAAAAGCGTATTTTGGTCACTTTTTATATCATTAAAAAAATGAATAAAAAGTGATCAAAAAGTCCAATCAAAACAAAAATCATACCGATAAAAACTTCAGATCACGGCGCAAAAAATGAGTCCTCATACCACCCCATACGTGGAAAAATAAAAAAGTTATAGGGGTCAGAAGATGACATTTTTAAACGTATAAATTTTCCTGCATGTAGTTATGATTTTTTCCAGAAGTGCGACAAAATCAAACCTATATAAGTAGGGTATCATTTTAACCGTATGGACCTACAGAATAATGATAAGGTGTAATTTTTACCGAAATATGCACTGCGTAGAAACGAAAGCCCCCAAAAGTTACAAAATGGCGTTTTTTTTCCGATTTTGTCGCACAATGATTTTTTTTTCCGTTTCGCCGTGCATTTTTGGGTAAAATGACTAATGTCACTGCAAAGTAGAATTGGCGACGCAAAAAATAAGCCATAATATGGATTTTTAGGTGGAAAATTGAAAGGGTTATGATTTTTAAAAGGTAAGGAGGAAAAAACGAAAGTGCAAAAACGGAAAAACCCTGAGTCCTTAAGGGGTTAAGCAGTGGTAAGGTTATGCTGGGAGTTTCACTCATCATAACTGTAGAACTTACAAGTGACTCCAGCTCTGATAGGACATCGTGAGGAGAATACACAAGAATATCAGTGACTATAGGTGACGTCTTCTCTATAGTCTTTCCTTATTTAATTTAGATCGTACATACCGCTAGGACTTGTTCCAGCTAAATGTTCACTCAGCAGAACATGACGCCCAGACATCTCCTCACTATGTCAGCGGATTCTCATCCTCTATATGAAAACAATAATTATTATAATACTGCCAAACACTGTATCCTTTGAATATAATACTGGCCCACACCATACCCTATGAATATGATACTACTACACACTGTACCCTCTGAATATAACACCACCACACACCGTACCCTCTGTATCTAAAACCGCCACACACCGTAACATCTGAATATAAAACCGCCAAACACCGTACCCTCTGTATATAAAACCGCCACGCCGTACCCTCTGTATATTAAACCGCCACACACCGTAACTTCTGAATATAAAACCGCCACGCCGTACCCTCTGTATATTAAACCGCCACACACCGTAACTTCTGAATATAAAACCGCCACACCGTACCCTCTGTATATAAAACTGCCACACACCATAACCACTGAATATAAAACCGCCACACACCGTACCCTCTGTATATAAAACCGCCACACACCGTACCCTCTGTATATAAAACCGCCACACACCGTACCCTCTGTATATAAAACCGCTAGAGATGAGCGAACTTACAGTAAATTCGATTTGTCACGAACTTCTCGGTTCGGCAGTTGATGACTTATCCTGCGTAAATTAGTTCAGCATTCAGGTGCTCCGGTGGCTGGAAAAGGTGGATACAGTCCTAGGAAAGAGTCTCCTAGGACTGTATCCCCTTTTTCCAGATGACCGGAGCACCTGAAAGCTGAACAAATTTATGCAGTAAAAGTCATCAACTGCCGAGCAGAGAAGTTAGTGACGAATCAAATTTACTGTAAGTTCGCTCATCTCTAAAAACCACCATACCCTCTGTATATAAAACCACCACACACCATACCCTCTGTATATATAACCGCCACACACCGTACCCTCTGTATGTAAAACCGCCACACACCGTACCCTCTGAATATAAAACCGCCACACACCGTACCCTCTGTATATAAAACCACCACACACCGTCACCTCTGAATATATTACTACAACACACTGTACCCTCCGAATATAATACTACCACATACTGTGCTCTCTAAATATAATCTTGCCATGCACCCTCTGAATACAATACCGTAATTTATTGTGGACCATAAAAACCATACCACCCCAAAAATTCCTTATAATATACACTATAGCCGACATGTATAATTGTCTTTAGACTGTTTTTTGTGTCTAAAAATGGTGCAAAAAGGCGCAAGCAGGGTTTATTTGCGCCTTTTTTCCGCTTCAGTTGCAATCCACAGATTTTGGCAATACACATGATATGGACAGGTTTTATGAACTGCGCCTTTTTGTGAAAAGTCTCTAAAACTACACCGGCCCAGACTTAGCTTTTTAGTGTATGTGAAGGGAGAAATTTCAGAAAATGTGACCTGCACAAAATTTATCAAATGGTCTGCTACCTTTTAATAAATTTAGTGCTCCTACACAGAAAAATACTTCACTTACACCTACAATGGTAAATGCCAGCCTACACCTCTGCAATGCAAAACACTCTGTGCCCCTCACATATAATGCACCCTGTCCTGTGCCCCTCACATATAATGCCCCCTGTCCTGTGCCCCCCACATATAATGCCCCCCTGTCCTGTGCCCCTCACATATAATGCACCCTGTCCTGTGCCCCTCACATATAATGCCCCGTCCTGTGCCCCTCGCATATAATGCACCCTGAGGGGCACATGTCAGGGGGGCATTACATGTGAGGGGCACATGTCAGGGGGGCATTATAAGTGAGGGGCATGTCAGGGGGGCATTATAAGTGAGGGGCACATGTCAGGGGGGCATTATATATAAGGGGCACATGACAGGGGAGCATTATATGGGCACATGACGGGGGGGTCCTGTAATTTGCCCCCACATATAATGCTCCCCTGCCATGTACCCCTCATATATAATGCCCCCCTGACATGTGCCCCTTATATATAATACCCCATGTCCTGTGCCCCTCACAATATAATGCCCCCTGACATGTGCCCCTCACATATAATGCCCCCCTGTCATGTGCCCCTCAGGGTGCATTATATGCGAGGGGCACAGGACATGGGGCATTATATCTGAGGGGCACAGGACAGAGGGCATTATATATAAAGGGCACATGACAGGGGGGGGGGGTCCTGTCATTTGCCCCCCCATATAATGCCCCCCTGCCATGTGCCCCTCATATATAATGCCCCCCTAACATGTGCCCCTTATATATAATACCCCATGTCCTGTGCCCCTCACAATATAATGCCCCCTGACATGTGCCCCCACATATAATGCCCCCTGTCATGTGCCCCCACATATAATGCCCCCTGACATGTGCCCCCACATATAATGCCCCCTGACATGTGCCCCTCACATATAATGCCCCCTATCATGTGCCCCTCAGGGTGCATTATATGCGAGGGGCACAGGACATGGGGCATTATATCTGAGGGGCACAGGACAGAGGGCATTATATAAGGGGCACATGACAGGGGGGAATTATATGGGCACATGCCAGGGGGGGGTCCTGTCATTTGCCCCCACATATAATGCCCCCCTGCCATGTGCCTCTCATATATAATGCCCCCCTGGCATGTGCCCCTCACTTATTATTTGCTTCCCCCCTTCTCACACCTGTCACCTTTCTCACACTGCAGGCTGCGGCTGCTCCGTTCTTGAAGTGTCAGTAACAGCCGCGGGGACGTGATTTCCGGGCGCCGGCGCGATGGTGTGATGTCATCGCGCCGGCCTGCCGTGGAAGGCTCACTGCGACTGTCACTGACACTTCAAGAATGGAGCAGCCGCAGCCCGCAGCGTGTGAGAAAGGTGACGGAGTGGTGGAGCGGGACAGCTGACAGCTCCCGCTCCACCATGCTAGCCGGAGCTTATAGCTCCTTCACTATGCGGCCGCTGCTCTGCATACAAGGGCCTGCTACCAGATACCGCACTGCACCGCAGCCGCGCTGAATATATAAAAATGGGTCAGTCTGATGGTGCCTGAATTGCTCAGGCACCATCAGACTGACCCGTTTTTATATATTGCCGGCCCCAGGGTGAGCGGCCCACCGGGAAATTTCCCGGTATCCCGCCAAGCCAGTCCGGCCCTGGCAAGGACCCTGGACCTAAACATAACCCTAAATCCAGCGGATCTGCGCATACTAAATTCCTACAAGCTAAAGAACTTACTAAAAGTCCCAACCAATGGTCAATCTCAGCTAAGCTGTTCATAGACTCTGTTACAAAGACTGTTCTTATGTTTGCATGCTACAGAAAATCTTCAGTAAAGTTTATGCAAGTTTTCAGCGAAGCTCTGGTTGTGGACAATACTTTATTCTGCAAGCACCTATTGTCCTTGGGAAGGGTGGCGATAGGCCAAGACATACAGCATTTAACCCTCACCCTGGCATCACGACTGACAAGGGTTAATAGCACCCTTTATAACCTGCACAGCAACATCCCGATCACCATTCAAACCCACAAGGCACCACATGAGCATCTGCCAGGAACGCAAGAAGAACTTGTCCACTATATGGCACACAGTGGTAGAAGGGAACATATTGTTGGAATATGACCCCTGCCTCCAAGGGGACTAGAATCCCTGCTAACGACCCGCCACGGCAGTTTTCATGTGCTCCTGAAGTGAGCAACAATAGAAATCAAACTGTAGTACAAGTGTTGGTCACCAGAGGGCGCCAAACACCAACAAGTGGTCTGAATGACCAAGAAATATGAACCCTTTAATCTATCTATCTATCTATCTATCTATCTATCTATCTATATATATATATATATATATATATATATATATATATATATATATATATATATAAAACTCAACGTATGTATGTTCCCCAAAAACTTTCAAACGGCTAAAGATATTAACATGAAACTTGGCACACATGTTACTTATATGTCAACAACAAACATAGGATAGGTAATTTAACCCTTACTCACCCCCACTTGCCAGGGGTGGGGCTTATGTTTAAAGTCCCATGCAAGTCAATGGGAAATATATGTTACTGCATAACTTACAAACGGCTGGCGATATTTCGATAATAATACTTGGTCACATGTTACTTATATGTCCACTTAAAATATAGGATAGTTAATTTAACCCTTAACTACCCCCATTTGTGAGGGTCAGGTTTTTTTTTTTTTAAAGTCCCATGCAAATCAATGGGAAATGTATGTTCCCATCTAATTTCCGTTAGGCTGGAGCTATTTCATTACCTGGTACACATATTATGAGTCGGGATAGGAGGACAAGATATGAGGTCGAGATAGGAGGTCGGGATAGGAGGTTGGGATAGAAGGTCGAGATAGGAGGTCGGGATAGGAGGTCTGGATAGGAGGACGGGATAGGAGGTCGAGATATGAGGTCGAGATATGAGGTCGGGATAGGAGGTCGGGATAGGAGGTCGGGATAGGAGGACGGGATAGGAGGTCGAGATAGGAGATCGGGATAGGATGTCAGGATAGGAGGACAAGATAGGAGGACGGGATAGGAGGTCTGGATAGGAAGTTCGGATAGGAGGATGGGATAGGAGGTCAAGATAGGAGGTCGAGATATGAGGACCGGAAAGGAGGTCGGGATAGGAGGTCTTGATAGGAGGTCGAGATAGGAGGTCGAGATAGGAGGACGGGATAGGAGGACGGGATAGGAGGTCGAGGACGGGATAGCAGGACGGGATAGGAGGTCGGGATAGGAGGACGGTATAGGAGGACGGAATAGGAGGTCGAGACAGGAGGTCGGGATAGGAGGTCGGGATGTGGGGTCGGGATATGACAACAATATATGAGCAGTGCAAAAGTGTAGGAAAAAAAGCTGCAGTAGCGCTCCCAAGGAAGTAGCTTGAAGTAGTGGATATTGATGAAAAATGTATTTACAGCATAAGAAATCAAAGAAAATAAATAAAGCAAGATGCGTTTCGGGAGTCACAGCTCCCTTTCTCAATTGCAGGTGGTTGCTGTATGGCAAGGTGACATGTATACATATTTAAATACAAGAAAATGGCGCCAAAACCAGGTGAGCTGGTGACGTCATGAGGGGTGGGTGCCGGGGCCAGGTGAGGGCCGGGCACTAGAGACCTACATAATAAAACATTATCAATGAAGGAGCATGAAAACCACATAAAACATGAAAAAATGTAAGAATGCATAGGTATAGTCTTTTACAGGAGTATTTTGGAGGTTCAAAAAGAACTGTGAGAATTGTCCGTGATGGCGACCAATCAGGGAGCTGCCGGCGTCCATGGGACCAATCAGAAGGCAGTGGGAGGAGGCTGTCATCGGAGTGCAGGGTGGCCGCTGTGGGAAATGAATGGAGAAGGGCTTCTCGAAGCTGATTGGTCGCCTGCTGTGGGATGGTGAAGGTGGGGCCAATCAGGAGCGAGGCGTACTGGGCTGTGTACAGTTATGCTGTCAAGGGGGACATAGGCCGTATGGGGATATAGTCCGAAGATGCTGATTGGTTGTCCGTGTTGTTGGGTGAGCCAATCAGAGGGAGGGTGTATAAGTCCGGGTAGTAAGTCTTTGCCGCTGGTGGCGGTAGAAAAAAGTTCAAACGTGCCAGCCAATCGCTGCTGGGCCGGTCAGGGTGGCGGACAATCAGAATGAAAACGTGTAAATCCTCTACGGGTGGTTCCTAGAGACATCGGCGGCAAATCCATTTTGAAGAATATGACCAATGGCTGCTGGGCAGGTCCCGGTGGCGACCAATCATGAGGAAGGACATATAGTAGCGCTGTCAGGATGCCGGTATCAGACTTTATCATCGTCCGGGCGGGCTGTCATCTGATCTGGAAGTCATCGAAGTCCGGATCACACTTGGAACTTGTCATGGAAGAGCTGTAAACCTGTAAGGGAAGGAAGAGGTAAAAGGGGAGGGGAGAGATAGGTAGTTGTAGCGGTGGCTAGGTGTCCGCTTGTCCCGCAGTAAGGAGGCATCTGGTGCGGCTGTCACGCTGTCATCGGGACCTTGTGCTGTCATAGGCAGGCATCAGTAGGTGGACTAGGGGTATGAATCAGGAGACGTTTTCGATGTATTCATTCAGACCCGACGGTGTCAAAGTTTTGAGGGTGAAGATCCAGAAGTTTTCACGTTTTCTCAGTGTTGCGAAGTGGTGGGAGGTGTCAGCGGAGATGTGTTCGATAGGTGATGGTGTGACACCTGAAATCGCTGCTGTGCTTTTCCACTGCATGTCTGGAGACACTGTGGAGTTGGTACCTCTTGGTGACATTGGATCTGTGCTCGTTGATGCGCTGATTCAGAGGTTGGATGGTACATCCGACGTACTGAAGACCACAGGGGCATTTGAGGAGGTAGATCACGTAGGAGGTGCTGCAGTTGATGAAGCTCTTGATGGGGTAGGTGATGTTGGTGATCCTGCAGGTAAATTTGGTGCATTTGATCGCAATGTTGTTGCAGAGGGGTTTGCTGCACTTGTATGAGCCGGTGACAGGTGGGGTGTCCAGTAGGGTAGTCTGTTTCTTTGTTGTTTTGAGTTTACTGGGTGCCAGCATATTTTTGAGAGACCTGTTCTTTCTGAAAGTGATGTTAGGTCTGGGTGGCAGGATGTCTTTAAGGAAGGGGTCAAGCAGAAGAGTCTTCCAGTGGTCTGTGATAATCTTCTTGATGCTTTTGTGGTCATCATTGTAGGTAGTGATGAAGTTGAAGGAGTGGGTGTGTTCAGGAGGGTCATTGTTGGTGACCTTGGGTTCCAAGCACTCTTTTTGTGAGAATTTGCTAGCCTTGTGTTTGCTCTGGTTGATGAGTGAGGTGGGGTAGCCTTTGGATTTGAAGCGCTGGTCTAGGATATTACTTTGGTCCACAAAGTCTGAGGGTTCGGTGCAGTTTCTTCTGATTCTTTTGTACTTACCAAAGGGAATGTTCTGTGTCCATTTCTTGAAATGGCAGCTGTCATAGTTAACCCCTTAAGGACCAAGGACGTACCGGTACGTCCTTGGTCCTGCTCTTCTGATATAACGCGGGGTTACACAGTAACCCCGCGTCATATCACGGCGGGCCCGGCGTCATAGTGAAGCCGGGACCCGCCTCTAATAGCGCGCGGCGCCGCGCGCTATTAACCCTTTAGCCGCGCGCTCAGAGCTGAGCCGCGCGGCTAAAAGTGAAAGTGAAAGTTCCCGACTAGCTCAGTCGAGCTGTTCGGGATAGCCGCGGCTAATCGCGGCATCCCGAACAGCTGACAGGACAGCGGGAGGGCCCCTTCCTGCCTCCTCGCTGTCCGATCACCGAATGACTGCTCAGTGCCTGAGATCCAGGCATGAGCAGTCATGCGGCAGAATCGTTGATCACTGGTTTCTTATGAGAAACCAGTGATCAACATAGAAGATCAGTGTGTGCAGTGTTATAGGTCCCTATGGGACCTATAACACTGCAAAAAAAAAGTGAAAAAAAAAAGTGAATAAAGATCATTTAACTCCTCCCCTATTAAAAGTTTGAATCACCCCCCTTTTCCAATAAAAAAAAAACACAGTGTAAATAAAAATAAAAATAAACATATGTGGTATCACCGCGTGCGGAAATGTCCAAATTATAAAAATATATCATTAATTAAACCGCTCAGTCAATGGCGTGCGCGCAAAAAAATTCCAAAGTCCAAAATAGTGCATTTTTGGTCACTTTTTATATCATTTAAAAATGAATAAAAAGTGATCAATAAGTCCTATCAATGCAAAAATGGTACCGTTAAAAACTTCAGTTCATGGCGCAAAAAATTAGCCCTCATACCGCCCCATACACGGAAAAATAAAAAAGTTATAGGGGTCAGAAGATGACAATTTTAAACATATTAATTTTCCTGCATGTAGTTATGATTTTTTCCAGAAGTCCGACAAAATCAAACCTATATAAGTAGGGTATCATTTTAATCGTATGGACCTACAGAATACATATCAGGTGTCATTTTTACCGAAAAATGTACTACGTAGAAACGGAAGCCCCCAAAAGTTACAAAACAGCGTTTTTTTTTCAATTTTGTCGCACAATGATTTTTTTTCCCGCTTCACCATAGATTTTTGGGCAAAATGAATGACGTCATTACAAAGTAGAATTGGTGGCGCAAAAAATAAGCCATCATATGGATTTTTAGGTGTAAATTGAAAGAGTTATGATTTTTTAAAGGCAAGGAGCAAAAAACGAAAATGCAAAAACGGAAAAACCCCCGGTCCTTAAGGGGTTAAGGTAGCTGTTCCCATCCACTGGCTTGAAATAGGTCTTGGTTTGGACACGGTTGTCCTCGATGTGGTAGACAATGACATCCAGGTATTCGATGGAGTCCTCTGAGTGGTTAGAGGTGAAGTGGATGTTCCAGGTGTTTTCATTGAGGGATGTGAGGAAGTTGTTGAGATTTTCCTTTGAGCTGTCCCAGATGATGAAGATGTCATCTATGTATCTTTTGTACAGTATGCAGTGTTTGAACAGTTCATGTCTGTACAGTATAGTCTCTTCGCAGTGTCCCATGAAAAGGTTAGCGAGACTAGGTGCGAATCGGCTCCCCATCGCTGTGCCACAGCACTGGTGGTAGATGCTGCCGTTGAACTGGAACGTGTTGTTCTGCAGGATGAAGAGGATGCTGTCCAAGATGAACTGGCGCTGGAGTGATGGCATGGTCGGGTCACTTTGAAGAAAGTGAGATACTGTAGCAATTCCCAGGTGGTGGTCAATGATGGTGTAAAGTGAGGTAATGTCCATAGTTAAAAGGCTGTAGTGACTTTCCCACTTAACATCTAGGATGGAGTTGATGAAGTCTGTGGTATCCCTGGTGTAAGAGGGTAGCGCTTGGACGTATGGCTGTAGGATGACATCCACATACTGTGACAGATTCGATGTCAGGGAGTTGATGCCAGCGATAATTGGTCTCCCGGGTGGGTTCTTTTGGTCTTTGTGGACTTTGGGCAGGTAGTAGAACAGCGGGGTGTCCGGCTCTGTGATGTTAATGTAGTTGTACTCCTGCTTGGTGATGATGCCCTCTGTCAGACCGTGGCTGAGTAGTTTGCTGAGCTCTTTCTGTTGGTCGGTGATGGGGTTTCTTGCAACCTCACAGCAACCTCACAACTCAACAGAGAAAACCTCACAACTCATCAGAGAAAAGCCATTAAAGAATGGGCAGATGACCCCGACATCGTCATCTACTCAACAGAACCGACTACCTGAAGGAATCACAAAGGCTCCTCTCCGACCGCACCTTCTATAACAAGTTGGCAAGAAACCCCATCACCGACCAACAGAAAGAGCTCAGCAAACTACTGTGGGGTACCACAGACTTCATCAACTCCATCCTATATGTTAAGTGGGAAAGTCACTACAGCCTTTTGACTATGGACATTACCTCACTTTACACCATCATTGACCACCACCTGGGAATTGCTTCAGTATCCAACTTTCTTCAAAGTGACCCGACCATGCCATCACTCCAGCGCCAATTCATCTTGGACAGCATCCTCTTCATCCTGCAGAACAACACGTTCCAGTACAACAGCAGCATCTACCACCAGTGCTGTGGCACAGCGATGGGGAGCCGATTCACACCTAGTCTCGCTAACCTTTTCATGGGACACTTCGAAGAGACTATACTGTACAGACATGAACTGTTCAAACACTGCATACTGTACAAAAGATACATAGATGACATCTTCATCATCTGGGACAGCTCAAAGGAAAATCTCAACAACGTCCTCACATCCTTCAATGAAAACACCTGGAACATCCACTTCACCTCTAACCACTCAGAGGACTCCATCGAATACCTGGATGTCATTGTCTACCACACCAAGGACAACCGTGTCCAAACCAAGACCTATTTCAAGTCAGTGGATGGGAACAGCTACCTTAACTATGACCGCTGCCATTTCAAGAAATGGACACAGAACATCCCCTTTGGCCAGTACAAAAGAATCAGAAGAAACTGCACCGAACCCTCAGACTTTGTGGACCAAAGTAATATCCTAGACCAGCGCTTCAAATCTAAAGGCTACCCCACCTCACTCATCAACCAGAGCAAACTCAAGGCTAGCAAATACTCACAAAAAAGAGTGCTTGGAACCCAAGGTCACCAACAATGACCCACCTGAACACACCCACTCCTTCAACTTCATCACTACCTACAATGATGACCACAAAAGCATCAAGAAGATTATCACAGACCACTGGAAGACTCTTCTGCTTGACCCCTTCCTTAAAGACATCCTGCCACCCAGACCTAACATCACTTTCAGAAAGAACAGGTCTCTCAAAAATATGCTGGCACCCAGTAAACTCAAAACAACAAAGAAACAGACTACCCTACAGGACACCCCACCTGTCAACATTGCGAACAAATGCACCAAATTTACCTGCAGGATCACCAACATCACCTACCCCATCAAGAGCTTCATCAACTGCAGCACCTCCTACGTGATCTACCTCCACGAGTGCCCCTGTGGTCTTCAGTACGTCGGACGTACCAACCAACCTCTGAATCAGCAACATCTGAATCAGCAACAAGCACAGATCCAATGTTACCAAGGGGTACCAACTCCACAGTGTCTCCAGTCATGCAGCGAAAAAGCACAGCAACGATTTCAGGTGTCACACCATCACACCTATCGAACACATCTCCGCTGACACCGCCCACCGCTTCGCAACACTGATTAAACGAGAAAACTTCTGGATCTTCACCCTCAAAACTTTGACACCTTCGGGTCTGAATGAATACATCGAAAACGTCAATTCATACCTAATTTCACCTACTGATGCCTGCCTATGACAGCACAAGGTCCCGATGACAGAGTGACAGCCGCATCAGATGCCTCCTTACTGAGGGACAAGCGGACACCTAGCCACCGCTACAACTATCTATCTCTCCCCTCCCCTTTTACCTCCTCCTTCCCTTACAGGTTTACAGCTCTTCCATGACAAGTTCCAAGTGTGATCCGGACTTCGATGACTTCCAGATCAGATGACAGCCCGCCCGGACGATGATAATGTCTGATACCGGCATCCTGACAGCGCTACTATATGTCCTTCCTCATGATTGGTCGCCGCCGGGACCTGCCCAGCAGCCATTGGTCATATTCTTCAAAATGGATTTGCCGCCGATGTCTCTAGAAACCACCCGTAGAGGATTTACACGTCTTCATTCTGATTGTCCGCCACCCGGACCGGCCCAGCAGCGATTGGCTGGCACCTTTGAACTTTTTTCTACCACCACCAGCGGCAAAGACTTACTACCCGGACTTGGCGGTCGACCACGTTTTTGCCTGCGGTCGGGAAACCGCATACGGCCGAAAAAGCTGCCGACCGGAGGCTGCGGTTCACTCCGGTCGGCTCATAGACATACATTAACTACGGTTCCCGAATACGGCTGAGTGTGGGCGCCGCGATTAAGCCCCGCCCACCCCTCCTCCAAGCCGTATACGGCAACTGTAGTTCAAATCTTAGTGTGAACCAAGCCTTACTTATATTTCAACAACAAACATAGGATAGGTGATTTAACCCTTACTCACCCCCATTTGCCAGGGGCGGGGCTTATGTTTAAAGTCCCACACAACTCTATGGGCAATATATGTTACTGCATAACTTCCAAACGGCTAGAGATATTTCCTTAATACTTGGTCACATGTTACTTATATGTCCACTTAAAATATAGGATAGTTAATTTAACCCTTAACTACCCCCATTTGTGAGTGTCAGGGTTTTTGTTTAAAGTCCCATGCAAATCAATAGGAAATGTATGTTCTCACCTAACTTCTGTACAGCTGGAGATATTTCAATACCTGGTATACATATTACGGGTCGGGATATGAGGACGGGATGGGAGGTCGAGATAGGAGGTCGAGATAGGAGGACAGGATGGTCGAGATAGGAGGTCGAGTTAGGAGGATGGATAGGAGGACGGATAGGAGGACAGGATAGGAGGTGGAGATAGGAGGACGGGATAGGAGGTTGAGATAGGAGGTCGAGATAGGAGGACGGGATAGAAGGTTGGGATAGGAGGTCGAGATAGGAGGATGGGATAGAAGGACGGGATAGGAGGTCGAGATAGGCGGATGGGATAGGAGGTCGACATAGGAGGTGGAGATAGGAGGACGGGATAGGAGGACTGGATCGGAGGTCGGGGTGTGAGGACGGGATATGGGGTTGGGAAATGACAACAATATATGGGGATGGGATTTGAAGTCAAAAGCTTTCTCCTTTTGTTGATTTTCCTCCCCAACAAGGATTAGGAAGGAAAAACCGGGCAACGCCAGGTACTCCGCTAGTATATGTGTATATATATATATATATATATATATATATATATATATATATATATGCATTACAATATATGTCTGATATTAAAATATGGACTAAAGCTGTCCATAGCAACTTGAAAGGGGACCTCAGACGCAGGGAACCCCACAAGGTGCTGCCCAAAAGCGGCAGACATGCATCTATATGCATATGATTAGAGTAGAGGTAAAGGTAGGGAACTTATAGTGAGGGCTGCAGCCGCGGGCTGTTGACACGGGAGCCAGCACATTCATCCCCGCCGACCCCGCCACGGGCAAGGAGACCGGACCTCCAGCAGCGCGCGAGCCGGTGAGGAGGAGCCCTGATCTCCCGGCTCGCACGCTGAATAGGGGTAGAAGTGCAGAGCTATACCGCCATAGTGGAATAGGAGAAGTGGCCATGCGTCGCCAGGACCCTCCAGCAGAGTGTAAGCCGGAGAGGAGGAGCTCTGATCTCCCGGTTCGCGTGCTGAATAGGGGGAGAAGAAGGGCGGAGCTATACCGCCATAGTGGAGCTCGGACAGGGAATAGAAAAGGCGGCCATGCGCTGCCGGGACCCTGAACTCCCGACGGCTAAATTCTACATATGCCGCCGTCGGGCAACACACAGTGTGGTCGGCACCGCGCCAGCCAAAAGAATAAACAGCGAAAAGGAACAGCAAGGCTGCTGAAACGTGAGCCGGCCAAAACTCCTGTGGAGGGAGCCGCTGCAAAATGTCAGCAGCTGTTCTCCACAGGACCCCGTATAAATAATAAACACAGCCCCCCCAGGGGACCTGAGGGAACCCCAAAATGAACCCCCAATAAAGGACAGCGTCCCACAGGTAGAGGGAGGGAAGAAGAGGGGTGGGGGATATATACTCACCTAAGATGTCTTCAGCCAGTCTTATGGGTACCTGCATCACGTCATGCTGCTACAGACCTGGACCCAAGGTGCTACCCCAAGGTGCTGGCCGTTGGCAGGAAGGGGTTAACGGTAGATTTTGCTTTATGTCTCGTGCCCCTTAGCCGCATATGGCGTTGTCTGGAAGGGGTTAACGGTGCATTTGTATTTTATATCCCGTGCCCCTTAGCGCAATATGGGGGAACAGGTGGCGCCATGCTCCTAAACCCCACCTGGAAAAAGAAAGGAAACAAAAGGGAATAAAGAATCTAACTAAACAGCCCTTTCTAGAAAATAATTTAAAAAAAAGACCAGGTCTGGTCTGGTAAATTCGGGCCCAAATGGCACATGCAGAGGTAATCAAGAACTACAACAGTTTAACCCCAAGGGGTTAAGAAAAAGGACCTCTATATTGCATGTGTCACACTCAGGGCCGGTTTTAGACAAAGTGTGGCCCTAGGCAAACCTAAAAATGGGGCCCCAAATATTAATGTGGCCCATACGATTACAACGATACCCGATTTATATAGGTTTTGTTTTATTTTACATTTAACCCCTTAAGGACTAAGCCCATTTTGACCTTAAGGACCTCCCGGACAGAGTTTATGACTGGTGGCTGGTTTCTGTGCAAAGCTTAGCTTCCGGGACCCCCCTTATTATTTCATTTTTACAGCCTTGGGGCTCAAGGTTTTTCCTTAGCCCCTCTTTCATTTCTGATATAAATATACATAGGCAGCCAAAGCTGTCTGTAAAGTTTTTTGTTTTTTTTTACGTATGCTGGTCTAATCCTCCGCAGCTCTGCGGCGCTCTCTCTCGCAGCGCCGCGTTCTTTCGGATCCGGGCGGTGACGGCGTCTCCGTCACTTCCGGTTTTCTCCAATCAAGCGCCGGCTCCTTCTCCTGTGCGTGTTTTGCGGGCGTGCTCTGCTCGGGGAAAGGGTGGGTCAGAAGTCACCTCTGTCTCTCTGCAATGAACGTGCCTCCTTCCTCTGTGCGCGCTCTGCTCTCGGGTGGGGGCCGGTCGGAGGTGGCGTCTGATGTCACCTCCGACCTTTATATTGCATATTTTTAGGCTAAGACATTTTTATAATTTAAATTCTATGGTTTTAATCCCTTCAGGTCCACTAGGCTAATAAGCTTGTTTTAGTGTTTTTGATTTATATTAAATCCTCCCACATTGGGAGGGGCTTATGGCCCAATTAGTGCTGGGCCCTATATATATCTGCTCAGAAGGGCCAGGCGGCCTCCTGGAGCGGTAGTGCCTGTTGTTTTCACAGCCTACTTTATCTTTGAGATTTGCTATTGAGCCTTGCAGTTTCTTAGCTTGCTACTTGCGATTTCTTTCGCTGCCTTTTTTGCGCTTTCCTTGTGGTAAAGCTTTGTTTACTGGATTAATGTATTTTCTCCTTTCTTCCCTTCCCATTTTTTAACTGCTCTTATCTTGCAGAGCATGTCATCTGCTGACGGTTCCCGGGAGGCTTCTTAAAAAAAAATCTACCTCCAAGAGGAAGCACTTGTAGTACCACGACTGTCAGACCTTGCTAGAGGACAACTATCAGTTTTCTCGCTGTCCCTCATGCCGTGCCAGATACCAGACCCAGCAAGAACCCACTATCCAGGACATGGTGGTCTGGGTCAAAGATTTTGTGTCCTCTAACATGAATACCATGGGAGCTTCCATTGATGAATTAAAACAGATAATGTCCGCGAAGCATTCAAGACCATCTTCGCCTCCAAGATCGATGGAAGTGTCTGGGGAAGTAGCCCGTGATGACTCCCAGTCCTCTTCATCTGAGGAGGAAGACAAGTTCCAGTACTTCTTCTTTCCAGAGAAAACACAGCGGCTGCTAAGGTCTATCAGGTCGGGGGACCGTGATGCCGAAGGGGGTGAAGCCTCTACATCTTCCTCTAAGAGGCCTAGGGCCTTTAAAGTGGATGAGTCCCTGCTGTCTTTAATGAAGACAGAATGGAAAAAGCCAGAGAAGGGTCCCGTGCTTACCAAGTGCTTTAAGAGCATGTTCCCTATGTAGGAAGACCAGGTATCTTCTTGGGGACCTGTGCCCAAGGTGGATTTGGCCATCTCCAAATTATCCAAACGGACCTTGGTACCCTCTGATGATGGCTCCAGCCTCCAGGATGCCATGGACCGTAAGGCCAATTGCGCTTTACGGCGCTCTTACTCCTCCGCCTCGGCGTCCGCCTCTGTGGTGATAGCCTCTTCTGAGGTGGCTAAGTTTCTGAGAAATAGATTTTCTCAGATTCAGTCTGACCTAGACCAGGGGGTCTCCAGGGATGACATTTTGGCCTCTTGTAAGATGGCTAGTCTAGCCGTCGACTTCCTATGTGATTCCGCCCTTCAACAGCTTAAGTTGGCCACTAAAACTATGGCCCTTTCCTCTGCGGGGCGCCGCCCCTTATGGTTGAAGCCATGGAGGTCTGATACCTCCTCTAAGCACACCTTGTGTGCCATGACATACGAGCCTGGTATTCTTTTTGGGACCGAGCTCGACCGCATTACGGAGGGACTGTCTGATCGGAAAGGGAAATCCCTTTCTCAGCAGTCCTTTCGCGGTCGAGGTAAAAGGTATGGAGCAGATCTGGCTCTCAAGCCAAACCCCAAAAAGATTGGGGGTCCCAAAAGCAAAGGGACGGTAGACGCCCCAGGGGTTTCAAGGGTGGAAGATCCTCGGCACCCTGACTCCTGTACGGGCCTTCTCGAGGCTTTTGGATACCAGCCAGTGCTCCCACTCTATCCCCACTCCCCTTCCCATCACTTCCTGTAGGTGGATGTCTCCACCATTTCATAGATGCTTGGAGGATCCATATCCAAGATCCCTGGGTCCTTCAAATTCTTTTGGAAGGGTACAAGGTGGATGTGGAGGCTACTCCTCCAGACAAGTTTGTAAGAACCAGACTTCTGCCTTCCAACAAACAAAAGATTTTGGAAGCCTATATTCTGGAATATCTTTAGAAGGGTGCCTTGGAGGAAGTTCCCTCTCAGGATCAGGGGGCGGGCATCTATTCTCCAGTGTTTCTGGTTCCCAAAGTCATAGGAGATTTGAGGATGATCATAGACTTAAGGTTCTTCAACCAGTCTATCAGACGGAAGCGTTTCCGAATGGAAACAATTCAGTCAGTTACCAATCTTCTTATGCCAGGGGACTTCCTGGCAACCTTGGACCTTGGGTCAAGAAGATTCTTAAGGATCGCTGTTCAAATTCAGGGAGTTCTAAAACGCTATCAGTTTGTCGCCCTCCAATTCAGGATCTCTTTGGCACCTCATACCTTTACCAAGGTAGTCGTGTCTGTGGTAGCCGCTCTAAGGCTTCAGAGACTGTGTATAGTGCCTTACCTAGATTACTGGCTTCTCAAAGCCTCCTCCCAAGCGATCCTTTCCCAACACATTCAGACCGCTGTGTCCTTTTTCCATCAACTAGGCTGGATAATCAATTGGAACAAATCCAATCTCCAACCAGCCACATCCGTGAGATTCCTAGGTTTCACGATAGATTCCGTAGCAATGAATATTCATCTAACTCCCAAAATGAAGCTACGAGTACTAGGACACAGCCTGATCTCTCTTAGTTCCCAAGCGAGTAACTCTTCGCTATCTAATGAAGATGTTGGGACTAATGTCTGCAACCGTGGAAGCGGTAGCCTGGGCTTTGTGGCACCTATGTCCGCTTCAGTCGGAAGTACAAGCCAAGTGGGTTCACAGTCCAAAGGGACTAAATTCCGTGCACTCCCTGTCTCCTCAAGTCCAGTCCTCTCTACGTTGGACGGAAAATCTGATGCAACCTGTCTGGATCATACTTACCACAGACACATCCCTTGTAGGTTGGGGAGCGCATCTATTAGACATGACGGCCCAAGGGACTTAGTCTCCTCAGGACAAGTTATTATCCTCAAATCTCCTAGAGATCCAGGCCATCAGACTATCTCTATTTCACTTTGCTCCTCATATTCAGGACAAGGCTATGAGAATCCAGTCAGACAGCATGACAGCTGATATATATATGAACAAACAGGGAGGCACAAAGTCTCCTGAGAGAGATAGGTGTGATTCTGGATTGGGCAGAATTGAAACTCACCCACTTATCGGACGTTCATATCCGGGGTACTCACAGCGTAATAGCAGATCGCCTGAGCAGAGGCCTTCCAACCGGAGAGTGGTCTCTCCACCCAGACATCTTTCATCAGATCATGCTCAGGTGGGGCATGCCAGGGATCGATCTCATGGTAACGAGGTTCAACGCCAAGGTGGACAGATTCTGTTCCCTCAGCTGGCCTACATCTTCCCTCCTATTTTCTTGATCCCGAGGGTATTGATGAAAGTCAGGCAGGACCAAGCCTCTGTGATAGCTATCATTCCATATTGGCCCAAAAGAGCTTGGTTCACCCAACTCATTCAGATGAGTCAGGGTCAATTTTGGAGGCTTCCCCCAGAGCAAGCAATAGTGTCAGGGGACACTTACAGGTGCTCCAACATACAGATGTTCAACCTGACAGCCTGGAGGTTGATCAGTCCCTTCCAGGAGTAGAAGGGCTCTCAGGGTCAGTCTTGAGAACATTGTCGCACTCCAGATCTGAAGCTACAACTAGATCTTATGGAAGAATATGGAGCACATTTTCATCCTGTGTCGGCTACGCCAACCGTCTCCAAAGGATTCTACCATTCCTGCTGTTCTGCAATTCCTGCAAGATAGATTAGATAAAGGGTGTAGTGCAAGTATCAGCTATCTCTGCTTTCCTCAATAAGTCTCTTTCTCACAACCCCCTAATTAGAAGCCTCTAGAATTCAACCTACAATCATTCAACATATCCCTGCTTGGGATTTATCAGTCGTACTCAGGGGAGTTATCATCTCCCCCCTTTGAGCCTTAAGAGGAGGTGGATCTAAAATTCCTTACACTTAAGTTTACCTTTTTGTTGGCCATGACTTCTGCAAAACGAATCAGAGAACTCCAGGCTTTTTCTGCCTTTGAACCTTACATTCAGTTCCTCGCTGATAGGGTTCTTCTTCAGTTTTTGCCCACTTTTATTCCGAAAGTGCCAACATTTACTAATATCAACCAGGTTCTCTTCCTGTATTGGCTCCGCTCCACTCCTCAAAAGATACGAGAGGCCATCGCACCCTCAACCTCTCGAGATGTCTCAGGATCTACCTGAATCGATCCAAGGAATTCTATAAGGATGAAAACCTTCTTATGCTCTTCTTTCTAGTGCCCGTAAGGGACACAGGGCTTCAGAACCCATTCGGGAGTCTCATGTTTCTCAGGGTCTGGAGCTCCCTGAATTTGTCAAAGCTCACTCTGCAGAAGGAAGCTCGATTCCTTTGGAACTCATCTGTAAGTCAGCTTCTTGGAGTTCTCACTCCACTTTCTTCTCTCAATATACAGTAGATTCTAGAATAGCTAGCTAATCCTTATTTGGGTGGTCTGTATTATCCTCCGCCAGGCATGAGTGCCCTCCTATGGGGGTATCTACTTGCTAAACCCCCATCTGTGCCACTGGTTAGGACGTAAGGGAATCGTTCATTTCTAACGATAATTAGTTTTCCCTTAGTCCTAACAGTGACAACAATCCCTCCCTTACTGTCTGTTCTTTCTTCTACTTGTAATTACACAAGGAGATGGTGCTCTTTCCCCCTATTTATAGGGGGGGTGGGAGGGTCTACAGCATTTATTTAAAGGTTGTCAATACATTTCCACTGGTCATAACCAGTCCACGGGGGGCAGAATACCCCATCTGTGCCAATGTTAGGACTAAGGGAAAACAAATTATCGTTAGAAATGAATGGAAAAACGTTCTGTCCCTATAAATCTAGTATACATAATCAGCAGTTATTATTCTCCAAAAATGCATCCAGACCCCCTTTTGAACTCTTTTACAAAGTTTACCATAAACACCTCTCGAGGCAGAGAATTCCATAGTCTAACTACTCTTGCAGTAAAGAATCCCTTTCTGTGCTGGTGTAGAAACCTTCTTTCCTCAACACGTAGAGATGCTCCCTTTTTATGAATACAGTTCTGGGTATAAATAGATCATGGGAGAGATCTCTGTACTGCCACAATATACAGTGATCCCCCGACCTACGATAATTTCAACATACAATGGCCTCTCAGAGGCAATCGCATGTTGAAGGAAGCATCAACATACTATGTTTTTTTTTTTTTTTATGTTGGGGTCATCGCATAAACAGCTATTCGGCAGCGCAGACTGCTGCCGGATAGCTGTTTAAGGTGCCCCGTCTGCTCCGGTGAGGGACACTGGTCCCCACCGCTCCGGACCATCCTTTTCAGGCTCTGCTGTATGGCAGTCGCTCTCCTTTGTCATCATCAAGCCGCCGCGAACGCCGTCCCGTCATCCAACAGGAGCGGCGTGATGAGGGCGACAGAGCGACAATCCGGAGCGGCAAGGACACCCCGGTACCGTGACAGCGATCTAGGGCAGAGGTGACTGTCTGGAGCGGCGGGGACACAGGAGCATAACTTTCAATATTACTATTACACGGATCCATCAACATACGATGGATTCAAGTAACGATGGTTCATTTGGAACGAATTACCATCGTATGTTGAGGGATCACTGTATTTATACATAATTAGGTCTCCCCTAAACCGTTTTTCTAAACTAAAATAACCCCAATTCTAATCTTTCTGGGTACTCCTGTAGTCCTCCCATTCACCGTATTACTCTGGTACCCCACTAGTAACAGTCACCCAATCAAAATAAGTACCATTAATAACCACCCGTTTCCTATCACTGAGCCAGTTACTTACCCACATTTCCCCCCCAGCCCAATGCTTCTCATTTTATGCACCAATCTTTTATGTGGCACTGTATCAAATGCTTTGGAAAAATCCAGATGTATGACAGTGATTCCCCCTGGTCCAGTCTTGAGCTCACCTCCTGATAAAAGCTGATCAGCTGATTAACTGGATCCCTTAAAAAGCACACACTTGTGTGTTTCTTTCAAACGTTCCTCCAGTGATGCGGACTCACATGATCTGCAAAGTTTAATGTGAAGAGACACTGCTCAAGCCAGGCAGCAGAGGTAACTGCATGGCGCCCAGCAAGTTCTATGCACGAGCTCCTATTATAATTAATAGGACTTAAATATTGAACTCCCTGGGCATCATACGGTTGCCTCTACAGCCCAATGTAAGCTGCGTCCAAGATTACCTGTGCAGAGCACATGGGAAGGCATCACTAGGGGAAAACTTTAGTAGATTTCTGGCTTAGGCCCCCATCTACAGCTCATTTTTGGGCTGTCACCTTGATACATAACTTTAATAAATGTACGTAATTTACTTGTGACTAGATCAGTTCTATTTATCATGAAAAAGTTTTCAGGCCTAAAAAAAATAGACAAAAAACAAAAACAAAACACTTTCATGAAAATATTGCTTTCTCTGGGGGACCAGTCTGCATTACAGGAAAAACCCATATAAATGAACACAATGTACTGCTTAAAGGGGTTCTCCGGTGCTTACACATCTTTTCCCCTACCCTGTTCGCTCTGGGACTGATTACAGGCGACCACCGGGCCAGCGGCGTGTGACGCCACGCTCCGCCCCTCAATGCAAGCCTACGGTAGGGGGCGTGACAGCTATCACGCCCCCTCCCGTAGGCTTGCATTGAGGGGCGTCAGATGCCGCCGGACTGGTGGTCGCCTGTAATCAGTCCCGGAGCGAACACACTCCGGGGACTGATTACAAGCGGGGTGCCGCGCGCATGAGCCCGGAACTCCCGCGATCAGGCATCTTATCACCTATCCTTTGGATAGGGGAAAAGATGTGTAAGCACCGGAGAACCCCTTTAAAGTGTATTTCTCATGATAAGCCATGGCACAAAATGTTTAAACATTTCGAACAATTTCGTAGCCAGAGATATGCTCACATTGATATGATCAGGAGTCGGAATGCCAGAAGTCCCACACAAGTCTATGGGACTTCCAACATTTCAACTCCTGATTGCGTCAGGCTCAGAGATCCTGCTGCGGCTCATCGTGACTGGTTAAAATTTTTCCTGTGGTGGAGAACTAAAATACTTTCTGGTTAGCCATACAGATTGCAGTGGTTTGCTGAAAAAACTGGATAACTCCTTTCATAACATGTATCCAAGTGTCATAGAAGACCCTTTTAACATGAAGGCAGATTACCTTTTTGAGGGAAAGTGTAACTAGCTGCTCATTTCTACTGAAGTGGCCACTGCTACTAAAATGTAGCAACTCAAAAGTATGAGCATTCATGTACATGACAAAATCACCAGCGTAATAGGTGTTTCTTATTACCAGCTCTCCTCTCTGGCTCATAGGTGGTGGTCCCAACAGGTTGGCCTTCCACCCTCCATGGTTGTCCATGTGCCCTAATATTGAACTTTTTAAAGCTTGTATGAGGATTTAAATTATGATTAAAAAAAAATCTTCCCATACTAAGGACAGACAGAATCCTTTCATTACAACTAGTATAATTAACTCTCCTCTATATATAATTTTTCCATGCTTACATGTGGAAAAGCAGGGGCACCAATGCTTTTAGCTATATCTATAGCACTGTTGTCATAGAGAACAGAATCTTAAGTTCTGAAAAATCAAGCTTATAATGCAATGTGACTGGACTACAAAAACAAAAGGCTGACAAATTTACTCGTAAAGAAAGATACAAAAGAATTTGGACACTAGAACACAAATACTGCATAGATTTATAAAAAATATTAAATCAGAGACAACCAGGATGAGGATTCTCCTCTGGATAAGTCTCTTACATTCCATTTACAATGTACTTGGAGCAGCAATACACAAAACACACATATTTAGAAATCTTTAACTCAAATGAAATTTAAATTTACAGCATTTAAAATACAAACATTAACTCTATACATAGTGCAATAGGCTTGTTGTCATAACCAAATGAGATAAAAAAATAAAATAAAAAAAAAAAGCAGAGTATTTCCACAAGTTCTATAGTCAGAAGCAGGTTTTATCCAACAGGCATCTGCAATAGTCCAGAACTTTGTTCAAACCAATGCCATATGTGCAAAGATAGCAAAAACTCCAGCGGTGATTAGAGTCAGGATTGGATGACTGTTAAGGAAGCTCCAGGCGGTTAGTCATTTGGACTGGTCTCTAGAGAAATAGGTCAGTATATGCTGGATTTTCAGGAGACGGTCTTTTAATGATCTCATAGAAAGAACAGAAAGCTGATACCTGGGATCCACAGGTAACACTGCCAGGAGCCACCAACACCAGGCTGGTCCATTTGGAGCAACCTGAAAATAAAAAAGGTCATCAGTTTTGGGGATCAACTTTTTTGAAATGAGTGTTGAAATCAATTTAACCCCTTAAGGACTCAGGGTTTTTCCGTTTTTGCACTTTCGTTTTTTCCTCCTTACCTTTTAAAAATCATAACCCTTTAAATTTTCCACCTAAAAATCCATATTATGGCTTATTTTTTGCGTCGCCAATTCTACTTTGCAGTGACATTAGTCATTTTACCCAAAAATGCACAGCGAAACGATAAAAAATCATTGTGCGACAAAATCGAAAAAAATACGCCTTTTTGTCACTTTTGGGGGCTTCCGTTTCTACGCAATGCATATTTCGGTAAAAATTACACCTTATTATTCTGTAGGTCCATACGGTTAAAATGATACCCTACTTATATAGGTTTGATTTTGTCGCACTTCTGGAAAAAATCATAGCTACATGCAGGAAAATTTATACGTTTAAAAATGTCATCTTCTGACCCCTATAACTTTTTTATTTTTCCACGTACAGGGCGGTATGAGGACTCATTTTTTGCGCCGTGATCTGAAGTTTTTATCGGTATGATTTTTGTTTTGATCAGACTTTTTGATCACTTTTTATTAATTTTTTTAATGGTATAAAAAGTGACCAAAATACGCTTTTTTGGACTTTGGAATTTTTTTGCGCGTACGCCATTGACCGTGCGGTTTAATTAATGATATATTTTTATAGTTCGGACATTTACGCACGCGGCGATACCACATATGTTTATTTTTTTTTTACACTTATTTTTTTATGGGAAAAGGGGGGTGATTCAAACCTTTATTAGGGAAGGGGTTAAATGACCTTTATTAACACTTTTTTTTAACTTTTTTTTTGCAGTGTTATAGGTCCCATAGGGACCTATAACACTGCACACACTGATCTCTTATGCTGATCACAGGCGTGTATTAACACGCCTGTGATCAGCATTATCGGCGCTTGACTGCTCCTGCCTGGATCTCAGGCATGGAGCAGTCATTCGTCGATCGGACACCGAGGAGGCAGGTAAGGGCCCTCCCGGTGTCCGATCAGCTGTTTGGGACGCCGCGATTTCACCGCGGTGGTCCCGAACAGCCCGACTGAGCAGCCGGGTCACTTTCAGTTTCACTCTAGAAGCGGCGGTCAGCTTTGACCGCCGCTTCTAAAGGGTTAATACCGCACATCGCCGCGATCGGCGATGTGTGGTATTAGCCGCGGGTTCCGGCCGTTGATGAGCGCCGGGACCGACGCGATATGATGCAGGATCGCGGCGCGATCCCGCTTCATATCGCGGGAGCTGGCGCAAGACGTAAATATACGTCCTGCGTCGTTAAGGGGTTAAGCAGATGTATCCATAGCAATCAATAAACTAACATTTTGTCAAAGCTTTAAAGGTGGTAACTAACATTTGAAATCTAACTGGTTAAAGACAGCTGAAATTAGGAGGGACATAATGGAGATTATACCTTTCTTTGCATCCAGTTTTAACCTCTTAAGGACACAAGGCGTACCTGTGCCCGGTCCCTGTATATAATGCGGGGTCACGCGGTGGCTAATTAAAGCCGGGACCCTGGGCTAATAGCGTGCGGCACCGATCGTTGTAGTGTGCACTATTAACCCTTTAGACAGCATTCAAAGTTGATCGCCGCTTCTAAAGTAACAAAGATACACTCCCGGCAGCTCAGTCGGCCTGATCGGGACCATCACTGTGAAATCACGATGTCTTGATCAGCTAAAACGCAAGCAGAGGGTGCCTTACCTGCCTCAGTCGCGTCAGATCGGCGATCGATTGCTCCAAGCCTGAAATCCAGGCTTGAGCAATCGACCGCAGATAACCCTGATCATTGCCGTATTAATGCACAGCAATGATCTGTGTAGCAGATCAGTTTGTGCAGTGCTATAGCCATTAGAAGGGGCTATAAACACTGCAAAAAATAAAAAATAAATAAAAAAAAACGCATTTAAAAAATAAAATAAAAATATAAAACAAAACCGTGTAAACAAACACTTGTGGTATCGCCACTTGCGGAAATGTCCAAACTATATAAATATATTGTTAAATGGCACGGTCAATGGCATATGCTCAAAAAAATTCCAAAGTCCAAAATAGCATATTTTGGGTCACTTTCTATATCATGGAAAATCAAATGAATAAAAAGTGAGCAAAAAGTCAGATCAATACAAAAATGGTATTTATAAAAACTTCAGATCACGGCAAAAAAATTAGCCCTTATACATTCCCGTATGCGGAAAAATAAAAATAGAGAAGTTATAGGAGCACATTTTTAAACTTATTAATTTTCATGCATGTAGTTATGATTTTTTTCAGAAGTAGTACAAAATTAAATGTGTTTTCTATACATATCAAATGTTTATATGTAGGGTATCATGTTAACTGTATGGACCTACAGAATAAAGATAAGATGTAATTTTTACTGAAAAATACACTGCGTGGAAACAGAAGACCAAAAAGTTACAAAATGCCATTTTTTCTTCTAATTTGTCACACAATGATTTTTTTTTCCATTTCGCCGTGGATATTTTGGGAAAATGACTAGTGTCACTGAAAAGTAGAATTGGTGGCGCAAAAAATTTGCCATTAATATGGAATTTTAGGTGCAAAATTTAAAGCGTTATGATTTTTAGAAGGTGATAAGGAAAAAATTAAAATGCAAAAACCCTGAGTCCTTAAGGTGTTAATACTGATCAGATGTGTAGTATATTAATAAGACCTTAAAAAGCACTGCGGCCAACAATCAGCTGTCAAACAAGCAAAGGCCCAATTGTTGGCAGATTGCATCTTTTGGGTAGCCATATAAATTATCGCTATTGGCTGTGTCTAAACAAGGAGTTGTGCAGCCAATAGTGACTTATTGGGCCACATGAACAATCCAGCGATTGTTTGCGCAGTTCGGCCATGCAATTGATCAAGCCTAGGGAAAAAATGAGCACCGATCAGAGACATTGGTGCTTGTTACCTGCTTTCTGTTAGCCCAACTAAAAAGGGCCCTAACAGTGGGAGAGCTAGATATCTGTAGATAACAGTTAATTCATTTATGGTTGTTATATTTAAAAAAATGCATTAAATTTGCCCCTTATAATTACTTTCACCTAAATTCAATAGACAATGATCACATTTTATCTAGATAATGTTCATACCTGTATATTTTCCTCTCTCTCTGGCATGGAACCAAAATGATGAAGGATCTGGCTTCGAAACTTGTATCGGAGGTTCTGAAACCAGCGACAAGCCTGAGTGTAGACCGCATCATGAAGTTCTCTGAGCTGCTGCAGCTCTTCTTCACCAACCTGTCCATAAAATTATAAAAGGGTTTATTTTGACTCTTTCCATACACGCAAACTAAAAAAAATAAAACGACAAGTCATTTAACTGTTACACAGAAGCTGGTGTAAATGAAACAGGCTTTAAAAAAGGAGTTGGAATGACACCCTTAGAGGAAAAAAATCCCCAGATATACCCTTTAAATTTTAAACTAGTTCGGGTACATTTATCATCGTTGCTTTGGTAAGAGTGTTCTGTAGGCATTTTTTGCTTTAGTTTTGCTTATGTGCGACACATCATACTATCACAGGGGGTTGATAAATTTGGCTCACAAAAACAAAAACCAATATAATCACTTTTGAATACCATTTTTTGCATAAAAGCAATTTTTTACCACTTTTTCCCCCCCAAAATGTACAAATTTTTTTTTTACTTCTCATTTCAGATTTGTGCATCCTGGGCGGCTGCAGAGTGATGCCAGCCCGGGCTCCTTTTAATATATAATGGAGCAGCTGAGTTCTTCTAGTCCCAACTGTATGATCAAATCTTTCACATGGTCCCAATCACATGACCCAGCAGGAAATGTGAAATTACAGTAGGCACTAGAAAAACTCTGCGGCTCAGACGTATGTTAAAAGGAGCCTGGGCTGGCATCACTCTGCAGCTGCCCGGGCTCTGTCTGATTCTAACCCCACTACCCTAACTTGATGGAGATCCCCCCCCCCCTTGTCTGTTAGGGTAGTGGGGTTAGAATCAGATGGCGTCCGGGCAGCTACAGAGTGATGCCAGCCCGGGCTCCTTTGTACAGCTGTTTTATCATATTTCCCGCTGGAGCTGTGATCACGGCTGCCAGCGGGAAATATACAAATTCGCTCTCCAAAGCAGTTTTGTAAGCCAGCTCCAGGCTGACTTACATTTACGCTGTTTGAGGGCTTGCGACTTTCTCACTAGATAAATCCCTGAACTGTTCACACAGAGGCATATTCACAGTGTAGGGTCCGTCCCAGGAGGCTACCTTATCGCGGTGGGACGGTCCAAGCTATTTGACCGCCGGCGGAGACAAATTTGCGAGCTAAGTGCCTCACTATTTCATAGTTTCACATTTGCATCTATTACACCATAGCTGTATAGCTCTCCATGTTTTAACTGCATATTCATGTTGCACCTATATCCTTGTGCTGGCAGTGTGCTGCTGCATTCTTCTGTTGCTAGATAAATCCCTGACCATTGCGAAGTGAAACATAAGATTCACTTTCGTAGGCTCTTTTGTAGCTTTTTGCTTACAGCCAAAAGTCGCACAAAAATTTGCTTAGGTGCTAATGCGACTGTGTGTGACTTTTGTAAGCAAAAAAAAGCTCTAAATCCCTTGATAAATGTCACCCATTGAAAGTATGTGCATATGGCAGACACAAAAATCAACATGTAGAATTCTGAATATAATTTTACTGATATTTGCAATACTTGAGAAAAACAAAAAGGTAAATTACCTGGGTGTCAGACAAATACTCTATGTCAGAGGTGCAGTATCCATCCCTCATTCCTCTTTTTACAACCCGAAATCTTCTTCCTCCAATTGTGTCAACCACAGAACGACCATCAGGTAGGAAATGAATGTTCCTAATGTGTAGCATGCAACCATAATCTGCAAAGCTAAAGAAGGATACAGTGTTACACAATCTGCACAAGTTAGTTCATACTGCAGATAGATTTCAGCATCACATGCTCACATCACAATTAAGCTTTATGCTAACTATCTGTTGATCTGCATTATGTACTCATGTATATTGTTGTAGGTTTCACCCTTTGAAATGCAAATAAATGTTTTCACTACAACAATTTACCAAATTAAAGTTATATTGGAAAAGGGGTTTTGTTAAATTCCAATTAACTCCAAGAGGTTTTGATAAATCTCCCCCATTATGTATATTTGTAATCTACATTGGTTAAAAAAGTAGTGTAGTGTAGTGTATTGTTTATTTAAGGGTGAAAAAATGCTGTCCCTGCAGCTATTGCTTGTGTGTCTCTGTGCAAATACCAAATATAGGCAGTGTGGGCAGACAAGCAGGGCTCTGTGCACCGAGGCTCTGTGACATGGCTCTGGCTCACACAGCAGGATGATTGACAAGCCAGGAGCCTGCACATAGACCTGCTTATCCTGCCCACACTTCCTGTATTTGGTCTCCTCACAGAGACAGACAATAGCTGCGGGGACAGCATTTTGTCATCCAAAAATATACACATTTGTGAACAACGTATATTTTCTGATCATTCTACCCAGTAGCTGGAGTACTCCTGTGTAGGTCCCGCAGTGACCTGCTGTTAAAGCCTGACTGACCAGCAGATCTCTGATCAAAGCTATTTAACATAGCATTGCTCAGTAAATATAATCTAATAACTGCATATAATAGGTCCTGTGGAGACCTAAAAAGTGCAGATAATTTTTATAATTCTTTTTAATAAAAAAAAAAAAAAAAAAAACTTTTCCCATAATAAAAACTTCAAATCATCCCTTTTGCCATTTTTCAAGCTGAAATAAAAACATGGAATTCCAAACTATTAAATGTAACGTTAATGATCCTATATGGTGAACATAAAACAATATCAAAGTCCACAATTGCTCATTTTTGGTCATGTCACACCCCAGAAAAATTAAAAATAAAAAGTTATCAAAAAGTCCCACGAAAACAAAAATGGTACTGATTAACTACAGATCATAAAGTAGTACCATAATAGAAAAGGAAGTAAACATGTTTATCCCTTTAATCGTATTGACCCACAGAATAAAGATAATGTTTCAGGTTGAACAGTAACATGTTCATTTTATGGTATATTGAAAGAGGTCATTACAAAGTAGACTTGGTGATTAAAAAAAAAAGCTCTAATATGGCTCTGTGGATAGAAATACATGCTTCTTAAAAAAAGTAAAAATGAAAGTTGTCTGTGTCCTCAAGGCCAAAAAGGTCTGTGTCCCTGAAGGGTTAAATGTGGCTGTATGTTACAGGTACATGCTTTTCCTCACTGACTTTAAATAGAAAAAAAAAATAATTGGCAATGAAAACCATACATAAAGGTTTACAACTGAAAATCAGTTTCACACAACTTAGTGAAATTTCAGATAAATGTCACAATTGCAGAAATTATCCTAAATGTAAATCCTACATGTGGAAATCCATTGTGTTTTTTCATTTAAAGCTTTTTAAGAAATTTTTTTTTTTTTTTTTTAGGACCATTGTGACCGCATTAATAGGACAAAAAGCATTTCTTTAGTTGTGTTTTGACCCAGTTTTACTATGTATATCCTCCATATTTCTCTATGTATTTCACCCTTTGAGAACATAATTATTTATCCATCACAGGGACAATTACCTTTTTTCGGGATCACCAATGCACATTCCGAATTGCTTTGTACCAGTTTCCATACACCTCCGAATCATAAGTCGATATCGTGGCTCAAACACATGGAGAGGGCAAGGCACGGTTGGATAGGCCATTGTGCATACAAAGATAGGCACGTTTTTTGTTAAGCTATAGTGCATAAAAAAAATAAAAAATTAAAATAATGTATTTGCTAAAGCAAGGTCTACAAAGAAAATAAAGCAAATCTTATCAGATAACTAAAGACTTTATATCAGATTCTGAGTTAAAGTATTAGAAATAGAATTACTCTGATAGTTCAACGGTTTCTTCTTCATGAAGCCTTCTCCTCTCGCACAGCTCTTCAGGGAGATATTGCTTGATAAGTTCTTCCAATAAGGTTGTCACATTGTAGGTTCTGTTTGCTAGATACTAAGAGCATAGAAATCATGTGTTAAAAGAAGGAATTCACAGAAAGTCTATGTATCAATATGTCTATCACCAATATACAGATGTACAGATATACAGTGAGTCGCTGTCCATTGGTCACAATATTAAGAAAACATACTATGCAAAATACTGTTTTTCATTGGCCCACTGCATAGGAAAAGTACAGACTGCTGTGGTTTCCTATTCAGTATACCATATAACCTCTTTTGAACCCTAATCAGAACCCTATGGATATTTGGTGTATAAGCCAGGAGCTGACAAGTAGTGTTCAATAAATAGACACACTATCAATCACTCACCTCTGTTAGGCTCTGCTTACATAAAGGACATTGAGGTGTGTGATCCAAACAGCGCTCCAAGCATTTCTTGCAGAAGGTGTGTCCACAGGGTGTGGTAACTGGCTCATAAAATAACCTGCAAACAATTTATCACACAGTTATTCATCATTCAACACAGAAAAAAGTTCCTCAACCAAACATGACCCAAAACCAATATTAATGACAGTTATCATAAACCAATGCTCTTCGTATCACTAAGCATAATAGTATACAGACCAAAGTTTAACTTTCCAGGCCTTTATTATTGATGGACTATCCCCAGGCACAGAACTGAACCTTTGATGGTGGCTTTAAGTGCTATTGCAGCTTGTTCTATTGCAGGGGTACTGAGAGTTAAAGTATGAGGCCATTAATCTTTGAAGTTCTGAATAACCGCCTTTAAAAAGGGGTTGTCCAGTGGATTTTTTTTAACTATCCCCCAGCTGCCTAATAACAAAAACTTTTACTTACCTCCGCTCCCTTGTAGCTCTGGTATTCAGGCGCCCTGACCAGGATGGGAGACTCTGCTTTCCCGGCCCTGAACTATAGTAGTGAGTTCGGCATTCTGCCCGCCCCCTGTGGGCGTCAGAGCGGGGCGGGCACTGCCGACGTCACACGTAGGCGCCAGGATATGACGCCAGACGCCGAGAGACCCGGAAGGTGAGCGCATCGCAGCCGGTTTGAATCATTCCGGCTCCCCGCCACTGCGGGTTGCGCACCTCCCGGGATCCTGTGATCGGCACCTAGACCAGCTGACAGTGAGTACAGCACACTAGCGGCGTTATGCTAGATTTACATTACAGGTACAGCGGAACCTTGTTTATTGATAGGAATGTATTATTTTATTTATAGGTGTCCGGAACCACTGCAAGGACTGTGAGTCTTTCAGCCCTACAAAAACTACATTTAGTGCAAGTCTGTATACTGGGCTGACTGTATTGTTGGTTTTCTTCTTTTTAGGTTGTGCCGACATTCTCCTGTTACAGCTGGGAAAGATCACACCCTCTGAGTGATACCCCGTATCGTGGGTCACTCAGTAATACCGTGTTTTTTTTAAAAATGTGATACTTCTATTATCTCTATTATTCTGATATTCTCCTGAGGACACTCTTGATTGGAGTAGAAACGCGTTGAGAATTATATTTTCTATTAGAGATGCATATCTGAATATGTGTATTTACACATTAGATTCATGATAAATCCACCAGATGGGTGGTGATCCTAACAGATCCTGTGTCGCATGATTTTATTCCTATGTGGGTATAATCACTTGGCACATAGTGGTGTGTTTTAGTAAGCATATATTAAAAGTTATGTCTTAAATAGCACTTCCCTTACACCTTATATTTATTTAGAGGTTTTTTTCATATTGACTCTGCTTTCCCCCAAACTGCAGAGCGTAGAATCCACAGCCGGGGAAACTGACATTGCTGCTAACCAGTCACTGGCTGAGGGGCGCAAGGACCTCACATTTACAGCTCCAGACGGCTACAAAAAGCAGACTGTCAGCAGAGACCCGATTGAAGATGGGGCATCCGGATACGAGGGAGCGGAGGATAGAGTGTTCAAAGTTTTTATTTATTAGGCAGGCTGGAGACAATTTTAGAATAAAGTTCCACCAGTCAACCCATTTAAATTGGCTGTAAGTTTAGGCAAAGGTGCCTATTCTTAACCAGAAACAGCACCTCTCTTGCCATGGGCAGTGTCCAGGACTGTAGCTCAGTCCCATGCTCTCTCTGTGTTGGTCCTCTGCCTTGTTGTACAAGGACCTTCCAAGCTTAACCCACCAATGGCTTAGAGAAACAGCTGAAGGGGATCAACACGAAGAAAGAAAGAAAGTGAAAAGAGGGTAGGGGCAAGTATAGTTTTTTTTTACTTCTATTTAATTGGATTCGGAGCACAATTAAATAGAAAAGAAATTCTCAGAAATACCCCTTTAAGCCAGATGCAACCTATAATAACCTAGTAAATAACTAACCTCATGCAAAGGGAGCATTCAAAGTCACTTCCATCAATCAGCTTACGTAGGATGGATGGGTCTACTCTTAAGTTGGAGGATTCCCCATCATAGGTTTCTAGAAAAGAACAGAATAGAACAGAAATGAGATCGCAGAATGGAATCTCAAAAAAAAAAAAAAAATCCACCTAAAAGCAAGGGGACAGAAATCAAAAAAAGAACAAAGGAAATCTGTCAGTGTCACCTGCACTAACATGTCGGTACAGACAGGTAGTGCAGGTGACACCTATGACAACGATACTTACATTGTCCCGTTCCATGCGGTCGTTCTCCGGCAATTCTCTGCAGTATCTTCAGCGCCGAAGCAGACTTTGAGCATGGGCGGAGCTTAGTGATGTCACCATTTCTGTTAGCTAGCAGCGGGACCCAGCAGGAGAGATGATGTCACAAAGCTCCGCCCATGCTCCAAGTCGGGTCCGGAACGGAAGATACAGAAGAGGATTGCCGGAGAACGACAGCACGGAACGGGACAAGCCAATTATTGTCGTCATCACTGTCACCTGAACTACCTGTCTGTACAGGCAGATTAGTGCAGGTGACCCTGATGACAGATTTCCTTTAAGATAATAAGAAAAAACAAGCAAAATGCTATAATCTATTACTATAAATATTGAATTCTAAAGCTCCCCTGTTGTCACGTAAAATACTTTAACCCCTTAAATCATAATTCCCAGTTTCTCCAACTTTTTTACCAAGTCGTATAAGAGTAAAAAAAAAAAAAAAAAAAAAAAAAAAAATTAGTATAAGAATAAAAAGAATGGATTTTTTTTTTTTTTTTTTTTTTATAAATTTAATTTTTTAAGCCATCTTTCCTTCTGCCTTCATAATTAGGTACAGAAAATAAAAATCTACAATGAGAAATTAGAATACATAAAATAGCTGATACAATAAAACCTGCAGCATAACTTAGTATGTGTGAACATACCCAAAGGGTGAAATCACATATGCTAGAATTTTTTTTTTTACGCCTGTGCCATTTCTGCAACAAGTCTGCTGTGTTTTTCCTGCTATAAGTAGAGGTCTCCTACTAATAGGCCATAAATCTCTGAAGAGAACAGGGGGGGGGTTACATTTAGCCTTTATGAACAACATTTTAACAAAACAAAATAAAAATAAAATACTAGTTTAAGGCATTATTCTTACCTCCATGCCTTAAGTGCTTAATCCGACCATCTTCACAGATATTTGCATCTTGCTCAGAAAGGGAGAGCTTTCTTTTCAGCAATATGCCATTTTCGTGGCTTAATAAGAGGGGTTCTGAGGCTACCCTTTTCAAGCCTTCCTCAGCATTCGTCTTCTCTTTACCATGCAGAGCATGCACGGACTGTGTGCGCTTCAGGCCACTACTGCTCGTGCTCTTTATTTGCTTTGTCGTGCCCTTATCCTACAAACAAACACATAAGTCAAATGTTCAAGTTGGCTACAAACAAACCAATATAAGAGTGGATTTATATCGAGGATGCCCAAAGGCTTTATCTATACACTGGGCATGCAGCCCATCCGGAACCAATGCTTGTGAAGCCTTTTCTTTTTTCAAAGTAATTTAGAAATAAAAGCTAATCTGACTTATGGACATCTATATGCATATATAAATAAAAAACAAAAACAAAAAATTATGAATACACAGTGGTGATCCCTCAACTTACATTGGCCTCGACATACAATGGACTTTTCTGGACCATTGTAACTTAAAACCAGACTCAACATACAATGCTACAGACAGTCCAGATCTGAGAAACCTGTCAATGGCTGGAAGAACTGACCAATTAGAATGGGCATTCACTGGTAAAACACCTGTATTACTGAAGCATATGCACTGAATTCCTGTCTGGTAGCGCCCCATACAGTACAGAGTGGTATTACAAGTTCTGTACTACTCAACCTGTGCCACAGTTAGCTGCTCCTTTGGACACCAAATAAGGGCGGCTCCATCTTACTTTTTTAAATGGCATTGCGTGTACTGTACAGGACCCTGAAGAAGCTCCTGTCCTCTAGACAGTGATTACAGCTCCCAGAAGATCTTTCTTACTTTAATATGTAAGGATTTGCTTTATCTATATTAGTTATCTACTTATTTTTCCTTTAATCCTCACTTTTCCCTATTTTCGGATGACATTTTGGGGCTTCAGAACCAATTACCAGGTTTCCATAGAGTTATGGTCTCAACATACAATGGTTTCAACATACAATGGTCGTCCTGGAACCAATTAATATTGTAACTTGAGGGACCACTGTATATAGTTTAATATGGATAATTCACCAGTAGTCAAATAAAGTAAAAAACAGACATTGCAACAAGCCAAAATTCCGAAAGTTACCTGTTCCAGACTTGTGTGCAAATGATATGTATTCTCTTTCCTATCTGATCCTAATACAAAAGGTTTCACTTGGGGATTTGGCAAAGGTTTTATTTCAAGATCCTTCAGAATACCTTCTACGGTTTCTGGGACGGGAAAGAGAAAGTCGCGTAGGATCTGCAATAAAGGAATTGAAAGAAAACTCAGAATGATTCACTATGACAAATTCTCTAGAACAAGTACAGCATATTTATTCATATGGATTATACACGGGATACAAGAATCATCTGCATTGTAATATCCTCATTCATTTGTTTGCTTTAATTAAAATAATTTTACATTTTGGTAACTATGAGCCCACAGATTTCTATAGGTGCTGAATTACATATAAGGATTTGAAAAATGTCCCATGTACGCATGGAGGTTCATTGTACCAGAAAGATACAGCAAATTCCCTAATGCATATGGGGACAAAGCTGGACACCAAATTATAAAAAAAAATAAAAAATAAAAAACACAATGTCCAAGAGGCAAGAGGGGTCAGCAAGCAAGAAGGCTGTAACTGCAGGAGCCTATAGGTACATGACCTGTGACGCTCACAGTTCCAACCTGCTCCATAAATACTATAGAAATGAATTCAACAGCTTCAGACCCAAGTACATTATAAGAGTCAAGTTAAGAAGACCCGATAATGGTTGATCTCTGAACTTGTAAGCACATATATAAAGCTATTCTGACCACCAGCATCCCAGCAATGATATACATCATGAAGAATCCTAAATGAATACGGAGTACCTGGTATGGAGAAAAACAAAAATTTAGACTTTACAGAAGCAAAATGGAGAAATAGCATACAAGGCTTAGTTACCTTTTCTATCTCATTCCTGGCAGATGTGTACTCCTCATCTAAAGCCAGACACTGGAGGTAAAATGTTAAAGATTCGTACAAATTCCCAGTCTCCTGCAGTAATTTGGCTTTCCTGAAGTACACCTATGGAAAAAACAGGGTTTACATGGCCATATGACAAAGCAGGTTCCACAGTATGCAAGGATAAAACAAGCAGTGGTAACAGGTCATCAATCTGTAGCATCAGCTCAATAAACAGTGAGACTTTGATTACTCATTTAGGGCCATAACTTTTTTTGAGCAACTGTCTTATGACAAAATGCAATAGTTATGAATGATGCATTTATATGTGGTTCAGTGTATTCCTCTGTACTCCATAACTTACACCATAGTGGTCAACAACGTTGTGCTACAAAATATACACAACCAGGACATACAGAGTTTTAGTTAGCCACAGGTTGATATCACTGATATAAACTTCTGTAATTAATTGAAATCTATGTTGCAGAAGATGTTTAAACATTTTGGTAATCACCTCTGGCCAGTCACGTTGTTTGAAAAGGGCAAAGTCCAGGTCCTCATGAGCCTTCTCATATTCAAATAGTGCAGCATAGGACTCTGCTCTGTAAACACGTAGTATCAAGTCACTGGGATCTAAAAGAACAAAACATACATAAAAAAGAAACATTAAAAGTAGTGCCAACAATCCAAGTGAGTTATTAATGCAGCTGCATTCACCCTAGAAGATGCCTAATGACTCATATCTTATTCCTGGCTGTATCAGATAAACATGATTCTTACAGATTTTATACACTGTATATATAGCAGGGCTTGACAAATCCCAGGTGCCAGGACACCATTCTGGTGCCAAGGCTTTGTCAGCCCTGTGACCTGTGTGTGCTCGCAGTTAAATGTAAATATATGGAAGCGGGCGGCATGCCCAACAGTCAGGAAGACAGCAGGCACTCCTGCAGCTCTCAAAATGGACGATTATACCCATCTAGCTTCCCGCCCAACAGCACTACCTCATGTGTTAAGGATGGGAGTCCACAGGACTGAGACCAGAAGCAAGGGCAGAATAATGTGGAGGGAGTCACTTTCTATGGCCAGGTGAGATGTGAGGGCCTGATACCGAAGCCTTTCCAGTTGTCACGATTAGAGATGAGCGAATTTACAGTAAATTTGATTCGTCACAAACTTCTCGGCTCGGCAGTTGATGACTTATCCGGCGTAAATTAGTTCAGCTTTCCGGTGCGCCGGTGGGCTGGAAAAGGTGGATACAGTCCTAGGAGACTCTTGCCTAGGACTGTATCCACCTTTTCCAGCCCACCGGAGCACCTGAAGGCTGAACTAATTTATGCAGGATAAGTCATCAACTGCCGAGCCGAGAAGTTCGTGACGAATCGAATTTACTGTAAGTTCGCTCATCTCTAGTCACGATGAATGGCCTGAGCTTGTTGAATCACAGCATACTGCTGTGGGGTGATAACCTTCCCGACCCATGGCGTACATTATGATCATCATGGATTGAGCGAGGGAATAGGACGCACGCCTGGGAGCCTGGCCCATATCATACCAGACAGGTGGCGCACCAGGATGTATATTTATGTCCCAAGTCCCATCTGGACTCTGAAACGAGTGAAGGAGCTGTGCTCACTGCCTAGAGCGCCTGTCCCGGCTACCCAATGGTCGACATGCCCATCAACTCTTTAGATGCCATAATCAATACTGATCACGACATCTCAATAATAATATTGTATTGAAGACACTCATGGGGCATCTGATATACTATTTGAAAAAGGAGTAAAGTCATTTCCAGGTAAACTGACAACCAATACAAGGTACTACATCAAGGAATTGTTTATATGTACACTTATATGTTTCTCTATGGGAACAAAATGAATAGATTTCTTGTGGACTTGCACCCTATAATGTGGACATGGTGGGGGAGATTTATCAAAACCTGTGCAATGGAAAAGTTGCCCATAGCAACCAATCAGATTTCTTCTTTCATTTTGCAGAGGCTGAAAAATTGATCTGATTGGTTGCTATGGGCAACTTTTCCTCTGGACAGGTTTTGATAAATGTCCCCGCCCCCCCCCGGTATGCTTCAGTGCAGGCCATGTGACAAGGGAGAGGAAGAGCACCCAGCCTCCAGAAAAACTGCAGGAAGAGCGATCAGCAGTACAGAAGAAAATAAGGGATTTTACATATAAAATATACATAATAATGTTCAGAATCTGCTTAGGGATTTTACAACTAATGGAAGCTTTAGAGGGGTTATCCAAGAATAGAAAAACACAGCTACTTTGTTGCAAAAACAGACCCCCGTCTGTCTCCAGGTTGGTTGTGGTTCTGCAGCTCAGTTCCATAGAAGTGAATGGAGCCAAGTTGTAAAACCACACCCAACCTGGAGACAGACAGGGAGCTGTTTTTTAAACAAAGTAGCTGTGTTTTTCTATGCCTGGATAACCCCTTTAAATGTGACAACTCCTAAGATTTCCAGTATATTCCCCCATTTTCATATTTATTTTGAATATCTTCTAACCCAGAAAGAGACATCAGCCGCTGCATGTCCGATCAGGCAATGAATAGCTCGACAGACAATATGCTGAAGGAACTGAGAGAGTGTGGAGGAAAATGAGGGAGGCATCAAAAGTTACATTTTGTTTACCATGACAGAAAAGAAACATGTAAGATAGTATATATACTATTGTTACCAAATTAACATCTGGGACCCTGCAGCTAGGACCTCCCCCAGATACAAATGCAGGGGTCACTCTCTCCCTAGATATATCCAATTTTTGGAAATTCAGTCCACTTATCCTCTATTGTAACCCATATAACTTTTTACTCCCAGCAGATAAAAGAATGCAGTATGTAATACAGAAGGAGACACACAGGATATGCTCTCGCCCCCTCCTCAGCAGCCCTAAGTGCTAGTTGTGTAACACATGACATCACAAGAGGATTGTTTTATAACAAGCAGTCATGTGACCCAGGAAAGGAGTCTCCATTCCTAGGCAGAACGCTGTATATTCCCCATCCAGACAGTCAGGGGCTGAGATGACAACTTCATACAGTACTGTAGTGTGTAGCCAGTATATGCCTACATACATATGGTGTACCATGTATCAGAATATAAGACACAACTCTTTGTTTCACTAGAAGTTAGTGTTTTGCATGGATGTTTTTCCCTACATGCTGTTTCTATCCAAACAATCTAAGTTTGGTTCTTGAAGGGGTATTCCTGGATCCTTTATTTGACTATGCTACAGGGGCTGTAAAGTTAGTGTAGTTCATAATATAGTGTTTGTACCTGTGTGTGACGGTTTTCTCACAATTCTTGTGTGATAATCGCCCCAATATTTATTTTTAACAGCATACAAAATGACCCATGTCTTGGGATTTCCCAGGATGCAGTGCTTTGAGACCTGACATCCTGCTTCAATTTTGCAACAGCTGTAGGCCCCTGGTTAGAAAACAGTGTTTTAATGGGTGTGATGGCTGATGTGTGGGAGGAAGGAAAGGGATCTCTAACCTTCAAGCATGGAACTATGGGATGTGTAGTTTAGAGAACAAAATCCAACAGGAAATACCTAGTACTGGCAGGTAAGTACTAAAATCATGTTATGGTGGATAACCCCTTTAAACTAGTGCATCAACTGTCTGCTGTATTCCGGCTGCACGCAGTTAGAATGGAGTTTAGGTTTCATTTTTTTTTTTTTTTTTTTTTTTACAGAAGATAGGGTTCACTTGCAGCTCTTTTACAAGTTACAGGACTAATGGCCTTAAAAAGCCTGTCTAGAGGTCCAGTTATCAGTAGAGTATTAGTGACTTTATGGATTAATATATTGTAATAAACTCAATACTAGGAGGGTCAAGCACTTGTCTCACACTTAGCTGAGCACATATGTGTTCTAAAATGGGGAAGATTGGGCATGCTGAAATCTAATGTGCTCAGCGTTACGCCCCAACATCTACCACTGAGTGAGATTCTCTAATGTGAACGATCTCCTTTGAGAAACAGAACGGCTTAACAGGCTCAAAAAAAATGCAAATAATGTATTGGTATAAGTCAATGTTTTCTCACCAGGGTGCCTCCAGCTGTTGCAAAACTACACTTTATAGCAAGCCTGGTCCGCTTTTGGCTGTCCCATCATGCCGGGAGTTTTTGGAACAACTGAAGACACCCTTGGCTGGGAAACACTGATCTAGCAGCAATTCTGACACATAGGAAGTGGTCTGTCCTAAGTCAGCTGACTTCCTGTGAACTACAGGATGACATCATCACCTATTAGATCTCCCCAGCTCTATCTGTACACTGCTGCTATCTCTATGTGATCAGGATGTGTAGCAGTTAAAACATCTCCCCTGAGTGATTTTCAGCATTTTTAGTTCTTTTGCTGTGATTCTCAAAATATGCTTTACTAATTTGCAGAGATTGCACAAATTGTGATGATGTGTCATTTTACTGCAGTTTGGGAAAATTGCAGCAAAAACTGACAAAACGCTGTAAAAAAACAGACTTGAAATCTTCATAAAACACATTCAGTGAAACAGTAGTGATGAGACTCCACCCTCTCTCTCTGCAAAGCCAATTGCTTTATGGGAAATCAAGGCAACATTAGTAATATCAGTGGGGAAATACAAACCAATATGGCTACAAATCCCATGCATGCCACATCAGCTAAAACAGGTAAGCACAAGGAATACACATGAACCACTAGAGTATGCTCTTATAATCTATGATGCACTGTATAAAAAAAATATAAGCGTGCTGCAAATGATGTGCATCTGCAAAAGGATTCACAGCACTAACCGAAGGCCGACACCGAATTCAGATACAGAGGTGCATTTATTCGAAAACTGTGCTCAAATCCTCACCAAATCCTAAGGTGTGAATGGATGCTTAGGTTTTCAGGCTCTGGATGTACACAAGCATGTTTTCATTCACAGACTGCAAGTAGACAAAATGGTGCTGAACTGGGATATTGGAAGATTGTCATTATAGAGTGACTATTATATTGGAACCTCAATACTTCTGACGACCTCCAGTACGGCTCCGGCTATCTTATTATTGCCTCCAGGCTTATTCTATGACTAAAATGTATTTCTATAAAGCCACAAGGCCTACCTAAAACTAGTTAACAGATGACAGCAGAACAGCCCTGCAGGTATGGGACACAAGATCAGTACTGAATAGAAAAGACTTATGTTCCAGAACCTAACCACCTGCCCATAAGGAGACAATGGATAGAAGCTTAGATCCCGGAATACCCCTTTAAGCAGAGAAAAAGAAAATGACTGCTTGCAGAATTTTTTTCCCTGCTTAAAGGGGTACTCCACCCCTAGACATCTTATCCCCTATCCAAAGGATAGGGGATAAGATGTCTGATCGCAGGGGTCCCGCTAATGGAGACCCCCGCGTTCTCAGTAGCAGCACACTGCCGTCATGACAGCGGAAAATTTCTGTGCGCAATGACAGGGCGATACAGGGGCCAGAGCACCGTGAAGTCATGGCTCCACCCCCTCAATACAAGTCTATGGGAGGGGGCATGGTGGTAGTCACAGTGCTCTGGCCCCTGTATCACCCCTTTAACCCCTTAAGGACTCAGCCCATTTTGGCCTTAAGGACTCGGACAATTTAATTTTGACGTTTTCATTTTTTCCTCCTCGCCTTCTAAAAATCATAACTCTTTTATATTTTCATCCACAGACTAGTATGAGGGCTTGTTTTTTTGCGTGACCAGTTGTCCTTTGTAATGACATCACTCATTATATCATAAAATGTATGGCGCAACCAAAAAAACACTATTTTTGTGGGGAAATTAAAAAGAAAAATGCAATTTTGCTAATTTTGGAAGGTTTCGTTTTCACGTCGTACAATTTATGGTAAAAATGGTGTGTTCTTTATTCTGAGGGTCAATACGATTAAAATGATATCCATTATTACATACTTTTCTATTACTGTTGCGCTTAAAAAAAAAATCAAACTTTTTAACCAAATTAGTACGTTTATAATCCCTTTATTTTGATGACCTATAACTTTTTTATTTTTCCGTATAAGCGGCGGTGTGAGGGCTCATTTTTTGCGCCATGGTCTGTACTTTTTTTTTGATACCACATTTGCATATAAAAAACTTTTAATTAATTTTTTATAATTTTTTAATAAAATGTATTAAAAAAGTAGCATTTTTTGACTTTTTTTTCCGTTCACGTCGGAAGGAGGAAGGTGAGGGGACCTCTGTGCGGCGTTCTGAATGATCGGATCCCCGCAGCAGCGCTGTGGGCGATCCGATCATTCATTGAAATCGCGCACTGCCGCAGATACTGGGATCTGTATTGATCCCGGCACCTGAGGGGTTAATGGCGGGCGTCGGCCATTGCCGGCGGGTCCCTGGCTGCGATCAGCAGCCGGGATCAGCCACGCATGACACTGGCATCGCTCCGATGCCCGCGGTTATGCACAGGACGTAAATGTACGTCCTGGTGCGTTAAGTACCACCTCACCAGGACGTACATTTACGTCCTGCGTCCTTAAGGGGTTAAGTCCCGTTTGAACGGACGCAATGGAACTCAACACTGGTGTGAACTTACCCTTATCCTATGACATCACTGAGTTATCCCTGCACTATGACTTTACTATGTGTATTATACATTTACTTAGTAATGGAGTAGATTATCTCTATGCTATGACATCACTGTGTATTATCCCTGTACTATGACATCAAGATTATCCTGTGTACGAGGATATCACTGTGTGTATTAGCTGTATACTCAATTTCTGTATTACACAGGCACACAGCAAAGAATGGAGACCAAACTAAGCATAAACCTCTCATGTTCTCAACCAGCTGCTAAACATGAGCATAGTCAAGCAGGGGCCCCATTATATGCTGTGCATTGTGGCCCCATTATATGCTGTGCATTGTGGCCCAATTATTATGCCTTGTGTAACAACTAAAGGAAATGTGAACCCCATCCTACGATGTCACTAGAAGTGCAGCGCCTGATCATGTCACTGTATTCAGCAGTATGTGAAGGAGAGCACCTACAGGGAGTGTGACCAGTCACCTACAGTACAACAGTCACTCGGGACATGGCTGGAGATCACTCTCCTAGTTATGGAAGAGTTGGGTGACAATGTCAGACGTCACAGGTTGTTATCCAGCTCCTAGAAAGGCCAGTGTGCAGTTTATGTAATGATTCCTCCAGCCATGCAGGAGCCTATGCAGCCAGGACACACAGCTTTCCCAGATAGTTTAAAGGCTGTGTTCACACTGTTCTTAGTTTAGTTTTTCTTTTTAAATTCCTTTTGTATTTTGATTGGTGCACTTTCATGTCCCTTAAGTTTGCAAAAATACAGTGTGAACATATCCTAAGTGTGTTCTCTAACCTGTGGCCCTTGTGGTATATGCAAGTGTCTAGAGGGCATTACGTTCTGCCCCCCAGTATACATCAGTGTACAGAGAGGGTATTATTACCTGTGGACTCCATGGTAAGTGTCTGTATATAGAGGGCATAACCTGTAGACCCCAATGTATGCCCCAATATAAAGAAGGCATAATCTGTGGCCCCAGTTGTATGTCCCTGTATATAGAGGATATTACCTGTAGCCCCCACAGTACGTCCCTGTGTATAGAGGGTATTACCTGTAGCCCCCACAGTACATCCCTGTGTATAGAGGGTATTACCTGTAGCCCCCACAGTACGTCCCTGTGTATAGAGGGTATTACCTGTGGCCCCAGTTGTATGTCCCTGTATATAGAGGGTATTACCTGTAGCCCCCACAGTACGTCCCTGTGTATAGAGGGTATTACCTGTGGCCCCAGTTGTATGTCCTTGTATATAGAGGGTATTACCTGTAGCCCCCACAGTCCGTCCCTGTGTATAGAGGGTATTACCTGTAGCCCCCACAGTACGTCCCTGTGTATAGAGGGTATTACCTGTGGCCCCCGCAGTATGTCCCTGTGTATAGAGGGCATTACCTGTGGCCCCCGCTGTATGTCCCTGTATGTAGAGGGTATTACCTGTGACCCCCACAGTATGTCCCTGTGTATAGAGGGTATTACCTGTGGCCCCTGCTGTATGCTCCAGTGTATAGAGAGTATTACCTGTAGCCCCCGCAGTATGTCCCTGTAAATAGAGGGTATTACCTGTGACCCCCCACAGTATGTCCCAGTGCATAGAGGGTATTACCTGTGACCCCCCACAGTATGTCCCAGTGTATAGAGGGTATTATCTGTGGCCCCTGCTGTATGTCCCTGTGTATAGAGGGTATTACCTGTGACCCCCCACAGTATGTCCCAGTGCATAGAGGGTATTACCTGTGGCCCCCACAGTATGTCCCTGTATATAGAGGGTATTACCTGTGACCCCCCACAGTATGTCCCAGTGTATAGAGGGAATAACCTGTGGCCCCCACATTATGTCCCTGTATATAGAGGGTATTACCTGTGGCCCCCGCTGTATGCTCCAGTGTATAGAGGGCATTACCTGTGGCCCCCACAGTATGTCCCTGTATATAGAGGGTATTACCTGTGGCCCCCACAGTATGTCCCTGTATATAGAGGGTATTACCTGTGGCCCCCGCTGTATGCTCCAGTGTATAGAGGGTATTACCTGTGACCCCCCACAGTATGTCCCAGTGTATAGAGGGAATAACCTGTGGCCCCCACATTATGTCCCTGTATATAGAGGGTATTACCTGTGGCCCCCTCTGTATGCTCCAGTGTATAGAGTGCATTACCTGTGGCCCCTGCTGTATGCTCCAGTGTATAGAGGGTATTATCTGTGGCCCCCACAGTATGTCCCTGTATATAGAGGGTATTACCTGTGGCCCCTGCTGTATGCTCCAGTGTATAGAGGGTATTACCTGTGGCCCCCACAGTATGTCCCAGTGTATAGAGGGAATAACCTGTGGCCCCCACAGTATGTCCCTGTATATAGAGGGTATTACCTGTGGCCCCAGCTGTATGCTCCAGTGTATAGAGGGTATTACCTGTGACCCCCCACAGTATGTCCCTGTATATAGAGGGAATAACCTGTGGCCCCCACAGTATGTCCCTGTATATAGAGGGTATTACCTGTGGCCCCCGCAGTATGTCCCAGTGTATAGAGGGTATTACCTGTGGCCCCCGCAGTATGTCCCTGTATATAGAGGGTATTACCTGTGGCCCCCGCTGTATGTCCCAGTGTATAGAGGGTATTACCTGTGGCCCCCACAGTATGTCCCAGTGTATAGAGGGTATTACCTGTGGCCCCCACAGTATGTCCCTGTATATAGAGGGTATTACCTGTGGCCCCAGCTGTATGCTCCAGTGTATAGAGGGCATTACCTGTGGCCCCCACAGTATGTCCCTGTATATAGAGGGTATTACCTGTGGCCCCCACAGTATGTCCCAGTGTATAGAGGGTATTACCTGTGGCCCCCACAGTATGTCCCAGTGTATAGAGGGTATTACCTGTGGCCCCCACAGTATGTCCCTGTATATAGAGGGTATTACCTGTGGCCCCCACAGTATGTCCCTGTATATAGAGGATATTACCTGTGGCCCCCGCTGTATGCTCCAGTGTATAGAGGGCATTACCTGTGTCTATGGCCGGGCCGATCCTGCTCAGCGCCTCCCGGTGCTCCCCCGCCTCCAGCAGCTCAGCCACGTCCCGGTGCGGCCAGCTCCTCCCGGGTAGACATTTATCCGCCAGCTGCTTGAGGAGCACACATGTCCGGCGGGGTGAGCGCCCCATGTCCCCCTGGCACCGGCGGCAACGCCTCCTCGGCTCCCCCCGCACGCAGGGCCAGCAGTACGTGTGCCCGCACTGCACCGTCACCGGGTCCCGCAGGAAGCCGCCACAGCCCGGGCACCGCAACACACATGCCTCCTCCTGCTCCCGGACCACCACCGAGCCCCGGTACTGCCGCAGCAGACACTCCAGCAGCGGCTCCAGCTGTATCGGGCGAGACATAGTAAGAGACTCTATGAGCGCACAGCACTCAATACCTGCCATTACATAAAGTGCGACTACGGCCAGTAGATCAGGTGACCGCCGGGGACACTTCTGATTGGTTGCGGAGCGGGAGAAGGTTACAAAACACATTGCCGCTGCCCAGTTTCATAACAAGACATAACAGGGGCGGGACCAGAGGGCGGGGCGTGACGTCACCGGCTCTCATAACTGTGCTGCTAGGTGCCCCGCCTCCTCATCCTGACGTCACCGGGCTTTACACTGCCTTGTTGTGTAAACGCTGGGAGTGGAGTTTATGTAACAGGCGGGACGGACACGTTCTACCGAGCGCTTGTTGTCCATAGCAACCGACTGTTCTGTGAAGTGGAAAAACGAGAAACAAAGGCACCAAAACATTGGAGACAGTTCTCATGTATAATGTGCTAGTTTTCTTTTAGGGGTATGTTCACACCTGGAGTATATCCTGCAGAATTTCCCTAGTAAACTTTAATGAGAAAGTCAGAATCCGCCACAAGTCTGCAACAATTCCTTTACAAATTTGCAGCGAAGACACTGTGTGTGAACAGACCCTTAGAAAAGATTAGCAGCAGTTATGAAGAGGCTTTGGACATGCTCCGTGGTGCTATTTATGTCCTGGTTAAAGTGACAATCCTGAGCGTGGCCCTGGGCAAAATCAAAAGAGGGGCCCAAAAAGTTGTAATAGTGCACTAACCAGATTTGCACATTTTTGGTCACTTCAAATACCATAAAAAATATCTAAAGAGCAATTGAAAAGTCCCATCAAAACAAAAATGGTACCGATAAAAACTACAAATCACAATGCAAAAAATGACCCTCATACATCCCCATATACATAGTTACATAGTATGGTTGAAAAAAGACATACGTCCATCAAGTCCAACCAGGGAATTGAAGGGAAGGGTGTAAGGGGATAAGGGGAAGGGATGTAGTTTTATAATTCTGCATAAGCATTAACCCCTTAAGGACCGGAGGTTTTTCCGTTTTTGCATTTTCGTTTTTTGCTCCTTGCCTTTAAAAAATCATAACTCTTTCAAATTTACACCTAAAAATCCATATGATGGCTTATTTTTTGCGCCACCAATTCTACTTTGTAATGACGTCAGTCATTTTGCCCAAAAATCTATGGTGAAGCGGGAAAAAAAATCATTGTGCGACAAAATTGAAAAAAACCGCTGTTTTGTAACTTTTGGGGGCTTCCGTTTCTACGTAGTACATTTTTCGGTAAAAATGACACCTGATATGTATTCTGTAGGTCCATACGATTAAAATGATACCCTACTTATATAGGTTTGATTTTGTCGGACTTCTGGAAAAAATCATAACTACATGCAGGAAAATTAATACGTTTAAAATTGTCATCTTCTGACCCCTATAACTTTTTATTTTTCCGTGTATGGGGCGGTATGAGGGCTCATTTTTTGCGCCGTGATCTGAAGTTTTTAACGGTACCATTTTTGCATTGATAGGACTTATTGATCACTTTTTATTCATTTTTAAATTATATAAAAAGTGACCAAAAATGCACAATTTTGGACTTTGGAATTTTTTTGCGCGCACGCCATTGACCGAGCGGTTTAATTAATGATATATTTTTTATAATTCGGACATTTCCGCACGCGGTGATACCACATATGTTTATTTTTATTTTTATTTACACTGTGTTTTTTTTTTATTGGAAAAGGGGGGTGATTCAAACTTTTAATAGGGGAGGAGTAAAATGATCTTTATTCACTTTTTTTTTCACTTTTTTTTTTGCAGTGTTATAGGTCCCATAGGGACCTATAACACTGCACACACTGATCTTCTATGTTGATCACTGGTTTCTCATAAGAAACCAGTGATCAACGATTCTGCCGCATGACTGCTCATGCTTGGATCTCAGGCACTGAGCAGTCATTCGGCGATCGGACAGCGAGGAGGCAGGTAGGGGCCCTCCCGCTGTCCTGTCAGCTGTTCGGGATGCCGCGATTAGCCGCGGCTATCCCGAACAGCTCGACTGAGCTAGTCGGGAACTTTCACTTTCACTTTTAGCCGCGTGGCTCAGCTCTGAGCGCGCGGCTAAAGGGTTAATAGCGCGCGGCTCCGCGATCGGCGCTGCGCGCTATTAGAGGCGGGTCCCGGCTTCACTATGACGCCGGGCCCGCCATGATATGACGCGGGGTTACTGTGTAACCCCGCGTTATATCAGAAGAGCAGGACCAAGGACGTACCGGTACGTCCTTGGTCCTTAAGGGGTTAATGTTATTTTGTTCCAGGAATGTATCTAACCCTGTTTTAAAGCTGTTAATTGTTCCTGCTGTGACCAGTTCCTGAGGTAGACCGTTCCATAAATTCACAGTCCTCACGGTGAAGAAGGCGTGCCGCCCCTTTAGACTAAACCTTTTCTTTCCAGACGGAGGGAGTGCCCCCTCGTCCTTTGGGGGGGTTTAACCTGGAACAGTTTTTCTCCATATTTTTTGTATGGGCCATTTATATACTTATATACGTTTATCATATCCCCCCTTAAACGTCTCTTCTCAAGACTAAACAATTGTAACTCCTTTAATCGCTCCTCATAGCTAAGATGTTCCATGCCCCATATTAGTTTAGTCGCGCGTCTCTGCACCCTTTCCAACTCCGCAGTGTCCCTTTTATGAACAGGCGACCAAAACTGAACAGCATAGTCCAGGTGAGGCCGTACCAATGCTTTATAAATGGGGAGTATTATGTCCCTGTCCCTTGAGTCCATGCCTCTTTTGATACATGACAATATCCTGCCGGCTTTGGAAGCAGCAGCCTGACATTGCATGCTATTCTGTAGTCTATGATCTACAAGTACACCCAGATCCTTCTCTACCAGTGACTCTGCCAGTTTAATCCCCCCTAAGACATACGATGCATGCAGGTTATTAGTACCCAGATGCATAACTTTACATTTATCCACATTGAACCTCATTTGCCAAGTGGATGCCCAGACACTTAGTCTATCCAAGTCATCTTGTAACTTATGCACATCCTCTATAGACTGTACTGTGCTACAAAGCTTGGTGTCATCTGCAAAGATAGAAACAGAGCTGTTAATACCATCCTCTATATCATTGATAAATAAATTAAACAGCAGCGGGCCCAGTACTGAACCTTGGGGTACACCACTAATAACCGGGGACCAATCAGAGTACGAATCATTGACCACCACTCTCTGGGTACGATCCATGAGCCAGTGTTCAATCCAGTTACAAACTAAAGTTTCCAAGCCCAAGGACCTTAACTTACCTGTCAGATGTCTGTGAGGGACAGTATCAAACGCTTTGGCAAAATCCAGAAACACTATATCCACAGCCATTCCTCTGTCAAGGCTTCTACTCACCTCTTCATAAAAGCAAATTAGATTGGTTTGACAACTTCTATCCTTAGTAAACCCATGCTGGCTATCACTTATAATACTATTATCCCCTATGTATTCCTGTATGTAATCCCTTATAAGTCCTTCAAACAATTTACCCACAATGCACGTTAGACTTACCGGTCTATAATTGCCTGGCGAAGACCTAGAGCCCTTCTTGAAGATTGGTACCACATTAGCCTTGCGCCAGTCCTTTGGCACAATACCAGACACCAGAGAATCACTAAATATCATGAACAAGGGTACAGATATTACTGAACTTACCTCTCTAAGAACTCTTGGGTGTAGTCCATCCGGCCCTGGAGATTTGCTTACATTTACTTTACTTAACTTACCTTGTACCATCTCTACATTAAGCCAGTTCAATACATTATATGATGTGTTACCAGCACTGACCTGGCCAATGTCAGCTCCTCCTTCTTCCATAGTATATACAGAACTAAAGAACCCATTCAGTAGCTCTGCCTTCTCTTGATCGCCCGTGACAACCTCCCCATTATCATTATTAAGGGGTCCTACATGCTCTGTCCTTGGTTTTTTTGTATTTATATATCTAAAAAAATATTTAGGATTAGTTTTGCTTTCTTTGGCCACCTGTCTCTCATTTTGAATTTTTGCTGTTTTTATTACATTTTTACAGATTTTATTAAGCTCCTTGTACTGTTTAAATGTTATAGCTTACCCATCAGATTTGTATTTTTTGAAGGCTATTTTTTTTGTTGTTTATTGCTCTTTTAACCTCATTTGTCAGCCATGTAGGATTTAGTTTTAATCGTTTATATTTTTTTTCCCCTTTGGTATGTATTTAGCTGTATAGTTATTTAGAGTTGATTTAAAGATGTCCCATTTACCTTCTGTATCAGCATTTGAGAACACCTCCCCCCAGTCTATGTCCTGTAGTGCAGCCCTCAACCCAGGGAAGTTTGCCTTTTTAAAGTTATATGTTTTTGCTTTCCCCGCCTGTCTTTGTTTTCTACATTTTAAGTCAAAAGTAACTATATTGTGGTCGCTATTACCAAGGTTTTCCCTCACAGTTACATTACCAACCAGCTCTGCGTTGTTGGAAATGATCAGATCCAACAAGGCATCACTTCTTGTTGGGTCCTCCACAAACTGGCCCATAAAATTATCCTGCAATAAATTTAGAAATTTTCTCCCCTTTGTAGTTTTAGTCAACCCCCGGCCCCAATCTATATCTGGATAGTTAAAATCTCCCATTATTACCACTGTACCTGCCCGGGCGGCCCTCTCTATTTGTTTATGCAGCCGACCTTCTATCTCTTCAGTGATATTAGGGGGTCTGTAGATTACACCAAATATTATTTTTTCATTATTTCCCTCCTTTTGTAATTCTACCCACAGTGATTCCACATCCTCAGAATCATCACACACTATGGCATCGTTCACACTGACTTTCATACTACTTCTAACATACAGACAGACTCCACCACCTTTTCTGTTCATTCTATCTTTGCGAAACAATGTAAACCCCTGCAGATTAACAGCCCAGTCATGCGAGGAGTCCAGCCATGTCTCAGTGACCCCAACTATATCAATATTTTCCTCCAGTATCAAGGCCTCAAGCTCCCCCATTTTATTTGCTAGGCTTCTGGCATTTGTGAACATACACTTTACATTTCTATTAAGTTTTACACATATAGTCTCACTAATGGGATTTTCAGAGTTATTGGGGTTAATGTCATTTTTTGAGTTATAAGGGCTAATTGTACTATTTAAGTTATTGGGGCTAATGGGATTTTTTGAGTTATTGGGTCTAACGTTATTATTTAAGTTATTGGGGCTAATGGGATTTTTTGCGTTATTGCGTCTAACGTTGTTATTTAAGTTATTGGGGCTAACGGTATTTTTTTGAGTTAATGGGGCTTATTGTAGTTATTGAGGCTAATGGAATTTTTTGAATTATTGGGATTATAATTTTTCGGGCTACATTTATTTTTACAGCTGGTTTGTAACGCATGAATCTCCTTATCCACTGCTCTTAACCTCCCCCCACAGGACTCCTCTCCACCCGCCATTATGTCCTGACCCCTCTCTAACCTATCCATCCCACTGTCTGCTTTCTTTGCTTTATTATCCTCCCCCCACTCACCTAGTTTAAATACTCAGCCACCCCTTCCAGGATTCTCTCCCCCAGCACAGCAGACCCCCTTCCATTCAGGTGCAAATTATCCGTAGAATAGAGTTTGTACCCCAATGAAAAGTCAGCCCAGTGCTCTAAAAACCCAAACCCTTCCCCCTCACACCACGACTTAAGCCATGCATTTAACTCCCTAAGCTCCCACTGTCTTTCCTGCGATGCGCATGGCACAGGAAGTATTCCAGAGAACCCAACCTTAGAGGTCCTTCCCTTCAGCTCGGCACCTAGTTCCTTGTAATTATTCTTCAAGGACCTCCACCTACCATGTATTCTGTCGTTGGTTCCCATATGGACCACGACAACAGAAAAATAAAAGAGTTATAGGGATCAGAATAGTACAATTTTATATTTTTGTATAGTTCTTTCACATTAGGTTGGCAGTATAGTTCCCCCCACATTAGGTTGGCAGTATAGTTCCCCCACATTAGGTTGGCAGTATAGTTCCCCCACATTAGGTTGGCAGTATAGTTTCCCCACATTAGGTTGGCAGTATAGTTCCCCCCACATTTGGTTGGCAGTATAGTTCCCCCCACATTAGGTTGGCAGTATAGTTCCCCCACATTAGGTTGGCAGTATAGTTCCCCTCACATTAGGTTGGCAGTATAGTTCCCTCACATTAGGTTGGCAGTATAGTTCCCTCGCATTAGGTTGGCAGTATAGTTCCTCCGCATTAGGTTGGCAGTATAGTTCCCCCGCATTAGGTTGGCAGTATAGTTCCCCCCATATTAGGTTGGCAGTATAGTTCCCCCCACATTAGGGTTGGCAGTATAGTTCCCACCACATTAGGATGGCAGTATAGTTCCCCCACATTAGGTTGGCAGTATAGTTCCCCCCACATTAGGTTGGCAATATAGTTCCCCCACATTAGGTTGGCAGTATAGTTCCCCCACATTAGGTTGGCAGTATAGTTCCCCCACATTAGATTGGCAGTATAGTTCCCCCACATTAGGTTGGCAGTATAATTCCCCCACATTAGGGTTTGCAGTATAGTTCCCCCCACATTAGGGTTGGCAGTATAGTTTCCCCCACATTAGGTCGGCAGTATAGTTCCCCACATTAGGTTGGCAGTATAGTTCCCCCCACATTAGGTTGGCAGTATAGTTCCCCCACATTAGGTTGGCAGTATCGTTCCCCCACATTAGGTTGGCAGTATAGTTCCCCCACATTAGGTTGGCAGTATAGTTCCCCATATTAGGTTGGCAGTATAGTTCCCCCCACATTAGGTTGGCAGTTTAGTTCCCCCACATTAGGTTGGCAGTATAGTTCCCCCAAATTAGGTTGGCAGTATAGTTCCCCCACATTAGGTTGTTCCCCCACATTAGGTTGGCAGTATAGTTCCCCCACATTAGGTTGGTAGTATGTTCCCCCACATTAGGTTGTTGTTCCCCCACATTAGGTTGGCAGTCTGTTCCCCCACATTAGGTTTTAGTTTCCCCACATTAGGTTGCAGTTCCCCCTCATTAGGTTGTAGTTCCCCCACATTAGGTTGGTAGCATGTTCCCCCACATTAGGTTAGCAGTATAATATGACGAGTGACGTCTCCTGCGGCTCCTCTGCGCGGCGTCAGGAACGTCACTCATCATTTCCTGCAGCCGCGGCCGCTACAGGGCACAGTTTTCTTCATTACCCCGGACTGCTAAACTTAAAGGAGAACTATGGGATTGAAAAATTTATCCCCTATCCTAAGGTTTCAGATCGCAGGGGGTCCGACTGCTGGGGCCCCCCGCGATCTCCCGTACGGGGCCCCAGCTCTCTGGTTAGAGAGGGCGTGTTGACCACCGCACGAAGCAGCGGCCGACACGCCCCCTCCATACACTGCTATGGGAGAGCTTGAAATTGCGCTTCGGCTCTCCCATAGCAGTAAATGGAGGGCGCATGTCAGCCGCCGCCTCGTGCGGTGGTCGACACACGCTCTCTATGCAGAGAGCCGCGGCCCCGTACGGGAGATCGTGGGGGGCCCCAGCGGTCGGACCCCCTGCGATCTGAAACTTATCCCCTATCCTTAGGATAGGGGATAACATTTTCAATCCCGTAGTTCTCCTTTAAGCAGCCAGTGCTGCAGGAAATGATGAGTGACATCCCTGACGCCGCGCAGAGGAGCTGCAGGAGACGTCACTCGTCATATCCACACAGCCCACAAGACCCCCCACATTACCTGAGTCTGCCAAGCGCAGCCAGGTAAGGAAATATGAAAAATAGAAAAAGCAGGAGGAGAAGTGTCCGGGCCCACAGGACCCACCACTGGTCAGGCTGCTGATGTTTAACAAGCAGCCGGCGCTGCAGCCACTTTAAAAGCAGCCGGCAGGAGGCCCCCTGGGGGCCCCAGGTAATTGCCTGGTTTGCCCCGCCCTAACGCCGACTCTGATCCTGAGATACAAAGTTAAACCCCCAATTTACAGGGGAGAGCAGTGACCTTCAAAGTGTAGAACACCAGATGTGGCAAAACTACAACTCCCAGCATGCCCGGCCAATGGCCGTCCGAGCATGCTGGGAGTTGTAGTTTTGTAACACCTGGAGGGCCACAGTTTGGAGACCACTGGGATAGAGGATACCTAGCAGAAGCAGAGCAACATTTTTCTGCCAAGTTCCGCTCAGAAATTCTGTCATGTGAACATGGCCTAAGGGAGATGAGCTATGCAGGGCTGTATTCTAAAATACTTTAGTTGTCACTTGAAATAGACATTTTGCACCTGGGGACTGTATACAGATGCCAAATCATAGATGAAATATTATATCCAGTATATGGAGGAGATATATAAAAACCTGTTGCTGCACTAGATAATGAATCCCATTATAGAATGTCTGAGCAACATGTCAAAAGTTAGTTTCCATGACAGGGACACTCTAAGACCCCTTTCAAGCTGCCTTTGCTCTCTGTCAAGAATGGTCATTAAAGTTTTTTAATTTTATTTTTGTGACTTTAACGGCCGTTCTCCTGACAGGGAGCAACGGGCAACAACGGGTCCCGACAGCTCCCATTCACTATTATGAGAGTCACCATTGTTTTTTTGATGGGAATAGCGGAACTTGCAGTATTTTTTCTGCCGCTACTCTCCCCCAACGGCCGTCACACTGCTGTGTCATAACGGCAGTGTGAAAGAGGCCTAAGGCTAAGCTCCTACTTGGTTTTTCGGCCTGCGTTTTTTGGGTTGAAAAAAACGCATGGAAAAACTTCAAAGTTAAAACCCACATATCGTTTTTCTTGCCGTTTTTTCACTCCCATAGACTTCTATGGGAGAAAAAAAACGCCACGATTTTAACAACAACAAAAAAAATCGCCAGTTGCTCTACATGCTGCGATTTTTGAAAACTGCCAAGGAGCTGAAAAACGGCAAAAAAAGAGTGAAAAAACGCCAAAAGGATTAAAAAAACACCAAAGTGAAAAACGACAAGTGGAATAAGATATTTGCGATTTCTCATTGATTTACAGCTAACATCTGGCCGCAGCGTTTTTTGGCCCAAAAAAACGCAGAATTGGCGTTTTTCTTGGTTCCCCCCCCCCCCCAAAAAAAAAACCAAGTAGAAACTTAGCCTAATAAATCTGACGCTGCTGACAGGGGCAGGATTACACATAAGACAACAAATAGACATACACTATGCAAGCACATGTTGCCCTTGGTTGGATGTAAAACTAGACCACTGATCTCTAGACTAGACCTCCAGCTGTTGCCAAACTACAACTCCCAGCATGCCCGGACAGCCGATGGCTGTCCGGGCATGCTGGGAGTTGTAGTTTGGCAATAGCTGGAGGCCCACAATTTGGAGACCTAGAACTTAGACTTTCATATGTGCCTCTGGTTAGCTAGATTTAGGCAAATTTATACCTTGGCCCTTTCTTTGTATAGTTGTGCTAAGCAAAAACTGTTGCCAACTGCAGCACAAAGATAAACCACAAGGCAGATCGTAAACCGGGGCAAAAAAGTAGTACTAATCTGCTTACAGTCTGCTCATCATTGTCTGTTGTGATCCGTGAATTGTTACAAAGACACTCTGAATCCTGGGAGATTCTGCTATATCAAATATACAATGTCAGACATTATGTTTGATTCGTATCTATATTTTGCAGTAATCTGGTTGCATGTTCAAGCGTTCAGTAAGGATCAGGCATAGCGTTGTTGCATGACAATGAAACTTCCTGTAAAGCAATTTAGTAGTTAAAAGATTATTGGTATAAACCAATTAGTGGATGGCCTTAAGCAGGAAATCTTTTGTGTGAAAGCTGAATGAGCTAAAAGTATTCAATCTATTACACTCATATATCACTGTATTGCAGTGGCTTCCAGGACTGCATAAATACAATACAATTCCTACGTGTATGTGTTTACTTCCACAAGGATGTAAACAAAAATACATGAAAGAATAATCTCTTCTAGTTGGCGGGCTGTCCTGTTGTGTGTATGAACTACCGGATACACTGACAACAATACCAGAAGCTTTCTTTTGTATGCCTCAACAACCAGGGAAGGGGAGCAATGTTGGGTTCTCTACACATTGTTGTCAAATGGGCTCTGACTTCTTTGTCTATTTCAATCATTCATATCAGCCTCATTGTTATAAATTTACCCTAACCAATGGGAACCCCCAAGTTATTCTAGAGGTTTAGTGACTACCCATAGAATGGACATTTTAAACAGCTGATCAGTGGAGTACCCTGATGACCACATATTAAAGGGGTATTCCAGGATTTTTTTTTTTTTACTATGCTACAGGGGTTGTAAAGTTAGTGTAGTTCCTAATATAGTGTAAAACAAAAATAGAGAAACAGAAACACAGCCGCACATCCACAATTTGTATTTTGATCTACTTGCTTCTCAGGATAAATTCAAAAACTAAAAGGTTGTCAGTATGCATTTTGATCAAAAAGTACAAGTCCACTCGCCACGTCAAGGCCACCTATTCAGAGTGGGTCCCTAACCTAACACTGGCGTAGCTCCGGGCAGCGGCCACTGCCACCGCGACACCAGGCCCACAGGAGGAGCGACCCAGTGGCAAGGCAGCCCCACTACTGCCTGACCAAGCCCCAGGCCACTCCACAGACAAAGCACCACAGTAACAATGACCGCCGCAGAGCACACACCAGTGTGAACACCTACCAAGTATCATAATATAGTGTCTATACCTGTGTTTGATGGCTGATCTTGCAATTCTTATCCGATCCTTGCCCTGATGTTTATATTTATCAGCATAAAAAATGAGTGTCGTCTCCCAGGTTGCACTGCGACCTGAGACGTTACATCACTAGTCAGGTGTTCAGAGGGAGCCTGTCTGCTTCAATGGGTAGAGCGACCGTTGGGTGAGGGGGGGGGGTAATTATTCTCCACAAGGCTACAGTGAATTGTCCCAGGTGGGCTTCAATGGGTGGGGGGGGGGGGCTGATGTGTGAAAGGGAGAAAAGTGACCTCAAGGGATCCTGGGATGTGTAGTTGGAGGGAATGAACTCCAAAAGGAAATAGCCATTTGACAAAAAGAAAGTCATAGCATTATGATGGACTCACAATACAGTCATTTAGCTCCAAGACAACCACACATCCTTCCTAAGCATGTCCATTACTGTCCGGCAGGTAAGTGCTAAAATCACCTTATAGTGGATAACCCCTTTAATGGGCTAAGTTGGATAACCACTTTAACACCTCATTTGGCCTTTTTTTCCTCTCCCTGCACCTGTCTCTACTTTTATGTCTTGCCCCCACCTGTGCTGGTCTATTTTATACCTTCACTTGTCTCCTTAAGTTGTATGTATCTTTCTCCTATTTCCTAGAGAGCTAGCTAAGTATTCTGTTAATAAGGCAACTATCTTTAATAAGTGGTCTCTCATTAAAAAGTGAGATATGGGCATTATTTTTATGTTTTTATATAATGGTAATCCCCCCCCATTGAGGAGATACAGGGCTTTGTATCCCCTCTGACTGTCTTGCTACTCCATCAACGGGATTATACTATGAAGGGGGCATGCGTCTTTAAAGGAGTTATACAGTATTAATAAACTTCCCTATCTCCAGGGTAAGGGATAAGTGTTAGATGGTGGTGGGTCATACCAATGGGACCCCCCGAGATCTCCCAACACACACTCTCCATGCATCTCTATGGGAGTAACGGAGATACAGTGTTCAAGTATATCTGGCTCTCCCATAGAGATGCGTGGGGGGGTGTATCGGGCACAGCATCATGCTGTGGTTGACACACTGCATCCATGCAAAAAGCCAGGGTGCCAGGCAGCAGAACGCGGGGGTTGGACCCCCACCTTCTGGCACTAGGGGATAGTTTTTTTTGATACTGGACTAACTCTTTATTGGCGGTGGTGTGTATTCAGCTCAGGCCAGTGTTAAGACAGCAGGATTTTGTGAGATGCAAGATCCTGTTTCCTGTGCATTGAGCGCTGTCCAGAATACATTCCCTGGCTCTAATGCATGATAATTGGAATTACGGGGCACACAATGTCATGCCGTCCTGTCCATTGGAAGGAAGTAGCACAACTGTCAGAGGGGATACCAAGCCTATATCTCCAGAATGGGGAAAGGGTCATTCTTGTTTTATTTTATTTTTTTAAATTTTTTTTTGGGGGGGGGGGGGGGGGGGGGAATGGGTTGTCAATCACCATTCTATTATAAGGTATGTGATCAGCCCCCCTCAATTATCTATACATGGGAACACCTTAAGGACCGAGCCATTTTTTTTGCAAATGTAACCTGTGTCACTTTATGCATTAATAACTCTGGGATGCTTATACGTATCATACTGATTCTGAGATTTTTTTGTGACATACTCTACTTTATGTTGGTAGTAAATTTTCATCAATACTTGCATCATTTCTTTGCGACAAAATGCCATAATTTCATGAAAAATTAGAAAATGTAGCATTTTTCTAACTTGGAAACTCTCTGCTTGTAAGAAAAATAGATATTCCAAATAAATTATGTATTGATTCACATATACAATATGTCTTATTTATGTTGGCATCATAAAGTTGACATCATAGGCGTGCGCAGCCTATTGCATTAGGGTGTGCACCCTTAAGAACAAACTCACGCCGCGCGCGTGCATATATGTATATATACGCACACATACACACAGTTAGTATAGTTCCCCCACATTAGGTGCAGTATAGTCCCCCCCACATTAGGTGCAGTATAAGTCCCGCCACATTAGGTGCAGTATAGTTCCCCCACATTAGGTTGGCAGTATAAGTCCCCGCACATTAGGTTGGCAGTACAGTTCCCCCACATTAGGTTGGCAGTACAGTTCCCCCACATTAGGTTAGCAGTACAGTTCACCCACATTAGGTTGGCAGTACAGTTCCCCCACATTAGGTTGGCAGTACAGTTCCCCCACATTAGGTGCAGTACAGTTCCCCCGCATTAGGTGCAGTACCGTTCCCCCACATTAGGTTGGCAGTACAGTTCCCCCACATTAGGTTGGCAGTACAGTTCCCCCACATTAGGTTGGCAGTACAGTTCCCCCACATTAGGTGCAGTTCAGTTCCCCCACATTAGGTGCCACCTAATGTGGGGGAACTGTACTGCACCTAATGTGGGGGAACTGTACTGCACCTAATGTGGGGGAACTGTACTACACCTAATGAAGGGGAACTGTACTGCACCTAATGCGGGGAAACTGTACTGCACCTAATGCGGGGGAACTGTACTGCACCTAATGTGGGGGAACTGTACTGCACCAGTACAGTTCCCCTACATTAAGTGCAGTACAGTTCCCCCACATTAGGTGTAGTACAGTTCCCCACATTATGTGCAGTACAGTTCCCCTACATTAGGTGCAGTACAGTTCCCCTACATTAGGTGCAGTATAGTTCCCCCACCTTAGGTGCAGTATAGTTTCCCCACATTAGGTGCAGTATAGTTTCCCCACATTAGGTGCAGTACAGTCCCCCCACATTAGGTGCAGTACAGTCCCCCCACATTAGGTGCAGTACAGTTCCCCCACATTAGGTGCAGTACAGTTCCCCCACATTAGGTGCAGTACAGTTCCCCCACATTAGGTGCAGTATAGTTCCCCTACATTAGGTGCAGTATAGTTCCCCCACATTAGGTGCAGTATAGTTCCCCCACATTAGGTGCAGTATAGTTCCCCCACATTAAGTGCAGTATAGTTCCCCCACATTAAGTGCAGTATAGTTCCTCCACATTAGGTGCAGTATAGCTCCCCACATTAGGTGCAGTATAGTTCCCCACATTAGGTGCAGTATATCTTTCCACATTAGGTGCTGTACAGTTCCCCCACATTAGGTGCAGTATAGATCCCCCACATTAGGTGCAGTACAGTTTCCCCACATTAGGTGCAGTATAGTTCCCCCACATTAGGTGCAGTATAGATCCCCCACATTTGGTGCAGTATAGTTCCCCCACATTAGGTGCAGTATAGCTCCCCACATTAGGTGCAGTATAGTTTCCCCCACAGTAGGTGCAGTATAGTTTCCCCCACATTAGGTGCAGTATAGTTTCCCCCACATTAGGTGCAGTATAGTTTCCCCCACATTAGGTGCAGTATAGTTCCCCCACATTAGGTGCAGTATAGTTCCCCCACATTAGGTGCAGTATAGCTCCCCACATTAGGTGCAGTATAGTTTCCCCCACATTAGGTGCAGTATAGTTTCCCCCACATTAGGTGCAGTATAGTTTCCCCCACATTAGGTGCAGTATAGTTTCCCCCACATTAGGTGCAGTATAGTTCCCCCACATTAGGTGCAGTATAGTTCCCCCACATTAGGTGCAGTATAGTTCCCCTACATTAGGTGCAGTATAGTTCCCCTACATTAGGTGCAGTATAGTTCCCCCACATTAGGCTGGCAGTATAGTTCCCCCACATTAGGTGCAGTATAGTTCTCCCCACATTAGGTGCAGTATAGTTCCCCCACATTAGGTGCAGTATAGTTTCCCCCACATTAGGTGCAGTATACTTTCCCCCACATTAGGTGCAGTATACTTTCCCCCACATTAGGTGCAGTATAGTTTCCCCCACATTAGGTGCAGTATAGTTTCCCCCACATTAGGTGCAGTATAGTTTACCCCACATTAGGTGCAGTATAGTTTCCCCCACATTAGGTGCAGTATAGTTCCCCCACATGTGGTGCAGTATAGTTCCCCCACATTAGGTGCAGTATAGCTCCCCACATTAGGTGCAGTATAGTTTCCCCCACATTAGGTGCAGTATAGTTTCCCCCACATTAGGTGCAGTATAGTTTCCCCCACATTAGGTGCAGTATAGTTTCCCCCACATTAGGTGCAGTATAGTTTCCCCCACATTAGGTGCAGTATAGTTCCCCCACATTAGGTGCAGTATAGTTCCCCCACATTAGGTGCAGTATAGTTCCCCTACATTAGGTGCAGTATAGTTCCCCTACATTAGGTGCAGTATAGTTCCCCCACATTAGGTGCAGTATAGTTCCCCCACATTAGGCTGGCAGTATAGTTCCCCCACATTAGGCTGGCAGTATAGTTCCCCCACATTAGGTGCAGTATAGTTCTCCCCACATTAGGTGCAGTATAGTTCCCCCACATTAGGTGCAGTATAGTTTCCCCCACATTAGGTGCAGTATACTTTCCCCCACATTAGGTGCAGTATACTTTCCCCCACATTAGGTGCAGTATAGTTTTCCCCACATTAGGTGCAGTATAGTTCTCCCCACATTAGGTGCAGTATAGTTCTCCCCACATTAGGTGCAGTATAGTTCCCCCACATTAGGTGCAGTATAGTTCCCCCACATTAGGTGCAGTATACTTTCCCCCACATTAGGTGCAGTATAGTTTTCCCCACATTAGGTGCAGTATAGTTTTCCCCACATTAGGTGCAGTATAGTTCTCCCCACATTAGGTGCAGTATAGTTCCCCCACATTAGGTGCAGTATAGTTCCCCCACATTAGGTGCAGTATACTTTCCCCCACATTAGGTGCAGTATACTTTCCCCCACATTAGGTGCAGTATAGTTCCCCCACATTAGGTGCAGTATAGTTTCCCCACATTAGGTGCAGTATACTTTCCCCCACATTAGGTGCAGTATAGTTCCCCCACATTAGGTGCAGTATAGTTCCCCCACATTAGGTGCAGTATAGTTTCCCCCACATTAGGTGCAGTATAGTTTCCCCCACATTAGGTGCAGTATAGTTTCCCCCACATTAGGTGCAGTATAGTTTCCCCCACATTAGGTGCAGTATAGTTTCCCCCACATTAGGTGCAGTATAGTTTTCCCCACATTAGGTGCAGTATAGTTTCCCCCACATAGTTTCCCCCACACCAGCTCGTGTTGGTCACTTACCATTCCGGCCGGCGCGCGCATCCTCTTCCTTGAATCTCCGCTCCTCTGTTGCTATGGGCGCACGCACGGGACGTCAATGACGTCCCTGCGTGCGCTACTTCCCGGCGGCCCCTGTGTTTTGAAAGTTAACACGGGGGCCACTGTAGAAAGGTAACCGGGACATCCTTGTGTCCCGAAAAGATCTTTCGGGACACAGGGATGTCCCGAATGTGACGGGGGGGGTCCTCTGCGGGCTGCTCATGGTGGCCTCGGATGCCTCCCTGGGCTTGATTAGGGTGTGCCTGGGCACACCCGTCACACCCCGTGCGCACGCCTATGGTTGACATGTTTTTGCTTCTTGAAGACATTAGAGGGTTTCGAAGTTTAGCAGCATTTCCAAATCTGAAATTTTCAGGGACCAGTTCAGTTTTGAAGTGAATTTGAGGGCCTTTAAGTTATATACACCCCATAAATTAACCCATTATGAAAATGTAACACCTCAAAGTATTCAAAATGACATTCAGTAAGTTTGTTACCCCTTTAGGTGTTTCACAGGAATAGCTGTAACGTGGAGGAGAAAACTCAAAATCTCCATTTTTAACACTAACATGTTATTGTAGCCCCCTTTTTTTCATTTTTACAAGTGATAACAAAAGAAAAATATGAGGATGTAAAATGCACTGCTGGCAAACTACAGGTCTCAGAAGGGAAGGAGCAAAATTTGGCTGAAATGGTTTTTGGGGGACATCTCGCATTTAGTAAGCCCCCATGGTGCTGAAACAGTGGGAACCCCCAATATGGCACTCCATTTTGGAAACTACACCCCTTAAGGAATGTAACAAGCGGTACAGTGAGCCTTAACTCCCCACAGGTATTTCACAACATTTCGTAAAAATTAGAGGTTTAAAAGAAAAATTTGTTTTTTTAAACTAAATTGCTGGTGTTACCCCAAATTTTGCATTTTACTAGGGGTAATAGGAGAAAAATCACTCCAAAATTTGTAGCCCCATTTCTCTCAAGTAAGGAAATATCCCATATGAGGATATAAAATGCTCTGCTGGCGAACTATAGGTGTCAGAAGGGAAGGAGCAAAATTTGGCTTTAAGAGAGAGAATTTTGCTGAAATGGTTTTTGGGGGCATGTCGCATTTAGGAAGCCCCCATGGTGCCAGAACAGTGGGAACCCCCAACATGGCACTCCATTTTAGAAACTACACCCCTTAAGGAATGTAACAAGGGGTACAGTGAGCCTTAACTCCCCACAGGTGTTTCACAACATTTCGTTAAAATTTGAGGTTTAAAAGAAAAATTAGTTTTTTTACACTAAATTGCTGGTGTTACCCCAAATTTAGCATTTTTACTAGGGGTAATAGGAGACAATTACTCCAAAATTTGTAGCCCCATTTCTCTCGAGTAAGGAAATATCACATATGAGGATATAAAATGCTCTGCTGGCGAACTACAGGTGTCAGAAGGGAAGGAGCAAAATTTGCCTTTTAGAGAGAGAATTTTGCAGAAAATGGTTTCTGGGGGGGGCATGTCACATTTAGGAAGCCTCCATGGTGATAGAACAGTGGAAACCCCCAACATGGCACTCCATTTTGGAAACTGCACCCCTCAAGGAATGTAACAAGGGGTACAGTGGGCCTTAACTCCCCACAGGTGTTTCACAACATTTCGTTAAATTTGAGGTTTAAATGAAAAATGTGTTTCTTTTACACTAAATTGCTGGTGTTACCCCAAATTTTGCATTTTGTCAAGGGGTAATAGGAGAAAACTCACTCCAAAATGTGTAGTCCCATTTCTCTAGAATAAGGAAATACCTCATATGAGGATATAAAATGCTCTGCTGGCGAACTACAGGTCTCAGAAGGGAAGGAGCAAATTTCGGAGAGAGAATTTTGCTGAAATGATTTTGGGGGGCATGTCGATTTAGGAAGCCCCCATGGTGCCAGAACAGTGGGAACCCCCAACATGGCACTCCATTTTGGAAGCTACACCCCTCAAGGAATGTAACAAGGGGTACAGTGAGCCTTAACTCCCCACAGGTATTTCTCTCGAGTAAGGAAATACTCACATGCGGACGTAAAATGCTCTGCTGGTGAACTACAGATCTCAGAAAAGAAGGATCAAAATTTGGCTTTTGGAGAGAGAATTTTGCTGAAATGTTTTTTTTTTTTGGGGGGGGGGGGGTCGCATTTAGGAAGCCCCCATGGTGCCAAAACAGTGGGAACCTCCAACATGGCATTCTATTTTGGAAACTACACCCCACATAGACTCTATTTAGGGGTGTAGCAAGTTTTTGGACCCTTCAGGTGTTTGAGGAAAGTTTGTAGAACTCAGCAGTGAAAATGAAATTTCAAATTTGGATGCATATTTTGCACTTTTAGCACCAATTTTTTTCTCTTTCACAAAAATATGAAACTACACCTGCCAAGGTATTCATCCAGGGGTTTAATGAGAATTATTTTTAGTTATGTTAGGGGTATAGCAGGGTGGTGAAAATATAAAACTACACCGGCCAAAGTATTCATCTAGGGGTGTAATAAGAATTCTTTTTCAGTTTTGTTAGGGGTTTAGCAAGATGGTGAAAATAAAAAACTACATCGGCCAAAGTATTCATCTAGGGGTATAGTATGAATTTTTAGTTTTGTTAGGGATTTGCCAATTTGATTTTTGGAAATAAAATGTAATGGAGAAAAAGGGGAAATTACTACATTGCTCCCTAATAAGTAATAATGTAATTCCAAGGGTGCATTTAGGGTTATCCAAAGTAATTGTAAAAATAATTAAAGGGGACAAATTTAGATATCAAAAGTATGATACATTTTGAAACAGTCTTGAATGCACAGACCGGGCTTGAGGGGACATGTCTCACAGTGGTATATGGTGTCCTTTCTAATGCCACGCTTGGAGCACACCCGACACCTTTTCTGTTTCCTACTTCCCGATTCTCTATGGGGAACTACTCCAGGAAAATGTTGCCCTGGGACTATTCTGTTCTCGGATGCTGTGGCGCTGCTTCCCTCCCCTTCCTGATCCCCAAACAAAAAGGCCTTGATAAAATTTTTCTGAAATTACAGGAATGTACCTGTATTTCCTGCACGTTTGTACAGCACTAATGCATTGTACAGGGCAATTCGGAGGAGGTGCAGTGCCAATTTCTTATACCAGGCCCGTGTTTTGCAAAGGACAGTATACGGCTGCAAGACCTGATCAAACAGATCCACCCCTCCCAGGAACTTATTATAGTCCTGGATATACACAGGTTTAGGGGCTCTATCTGTGGTACCACGGACTTGGACAGGGTGGATCTGTCTGGGTGTATGGTGGTTAGTATAAGGACATCATGCTTGTCCCTGTACTTGACAAGCATCATGCTGTCCTTGCACACAGCCTTGCTTTCTCCCTTCTTCAATTTTTGCCGTACAAAATTTTTTAGGCAGATGCCTTTGGTTTCACCTAATGGTACCACAGGCCATAATACCCTTGGTAAGCAGGCATTGTAGTAATGGGACGCTGGTATAAAAATTATCAAGGTAGATATTATACAATTGATGTAGCAGGGGGTGAACCTGATCCCATACTATTTTTCCTGTTGTTTTTAGTACAGGGGTACACTCTGGAGGCTCTATTTTGAGTCTTTCCCCTCATAGACTCTAAACTTGTGCATGTAGCCTGTTGCGCTCTCGCACAATTTATAAAGTTTTACCCCATACTTGGCCCGTTTGTTAGGCAGGTGTTGCCTAAAGTGCAACCTTCCCTTGTAGTGCACAAGAGACTTGTCCACTGCAATCTCTTTTTCTGGGGTGTATGCTTCAGAAATTTTTGGGTTAAAATAGTTAATAAGGTGCCGAATTTTATAAATTGTGATCACTGGGTGGTGGGCAATTTTCATTATTAGCATAGTGTAGAAATTTGAGAAGGACTTCAAACCGAGCCCTTGGCATGACATAATGGTACAATGGAGTATGGTAAATCATATCATTTCTCCAATATGAACGAATTGTGGGCTTTTTAATTATGCCCATGTTTAACAAAAGGGCAATATTTTTTTTTTTTTTTTTTTTTTTTAGCTTTAGTGGATTGGTTGGCATCCACAGGTAAGGCAGAAAGAAAAAGAAAAATTAGCTTCTTTTAACCCTGTGGTGTTAACATGAATGCCTGCAGTGGCCACAAACTCAGGCAAATGGGGTATAAAGTTAGAAGCCGGAGACCATTCAGAGGTGGCACTAGGACCTGGTTCAGTACTGGTACTAGGACCTGGCTCAGTACTATGCCTAGGACAGTGGTGGGGAGGTTCCTTGTCAGAATCAGTAGGGGACGAGGAAGAAGTAGAGGGCAAATATAGCAACTCTTCACCGCTGTCTGAGCCTGAGGAAGATGCCAAGAAGACATATGTCTCCTCACTGGTATGCGTGCAATGCCTTGACATATTTGGTGAAGTGTCTCTGATGTACCAACACTAGAACTATATATTTTTTAGTATTTTAATTTTTTTTAATAATTTTTTTTAAAACTTATTTTTTTCTTTTTAATCGGAAACAACCAACCAAAATGTAACTGCACTAAAAACAACAAAACAGTGGCGAACTGTCACTGCTGTCCTGAATCTGTAGAACTACTTGCGGTGAGACAAGTATAGATAAAAAAAGAAATAAAAAAATAACTGTAACAGCACCACTAGTACTATAATATGTCACTAATAACTAATATATATATATATATATATATATATATATATATATATACATATATATATATTTTGTTTTGTTTACTTTTTTATATTTTTTGTAACATTCTTTACATTTTTTGTAACTATGGAAAAACAAACAAAAAGCAAGACTTCAATTTCTTCACTGTAGCCTGTTCACTATCACAGGTTACAGCAGCTGATGAATGAATGAATATGAATGTGAATGAATGAATAAATCAGCAGCAGGGTAAGGGGCACTGTGACACTTCTGGGCACTCTCACACTTTTTATTACTGTACTGTCACTGTTATATTCAGTGACTGTCACAAGGATCTTCACTGCAGCGTGTCAGATCACACAGACTTCAGACTTCAGACAGAAAGGATAGCAGCAGGTGAAAGGGGCACTGCAGGGACACTGCTGGCCACTGTGTCACTGCTAGGCACTGATGGGCACTGTGTGACTACTGGGCACTGTCACTGTTATATTCAGTGACAGTCACAAGGTTCTTCACTGCAGCCACACAGATCACACAGGCTGCAGACCTCAGACATGGAGAATAGCAGCAGGATGAGGGACACTGCTGGGCACTATACTGTCACTTATCTGTTACAGTGACAAGAATCTTCACTGCAGCCTGTGAGATCACACAGGCTGCAGACTTTAGATGGGGAGAACGGCATCTGCGGTAAGTGGCACTGCAGGGACACAGGTTTTATAGCTCTTTTTTACAGGTTTTCTTCAGCTTTTATAAAAGCTTTTGATACACTTTGGGGGATATTTATCAAAGTTGTCTATGTCCCGCATCAATATAGACCAAACTACAGAGGGTTATGCTGATCTATTGTGTGCCTAATTTATCAAAAGGCGCAAGGTTCTTGATAAATTCTGTGCACAGACTTCGAGATCTATGCTTTAGATTGTATTTAAACCTGCTCCAACATGGTCTGACATTTCGGCGTACTTTCAGCCAATGCGACTTGTCGCTGAAAAGTCGCTTTTGATAAATTCAGCACCAATGCATTTTCCAATGCATTTCCATCTAAAATAGACTAGAATGCATCATGTTCTAAAAATCCTCTAGAGCAAAAGTCTCAGAAAAGTCGCACATATTTAGACTGCGACTTTCTGTGCAACAAATTTAGAGAGGAAAAAACAGTCTAAATCCTTTGATAAATATCCCCCTTTATCTTCTTTCTTCTTCTGTTACTCTAACTCAGGCGCTGGCATTACAGTAACAAAGAAGCTGAGACACTTTGATTGGTCCTCAGGGATTAATCACAGAGCTCTCTTACTAGGACCAATCACAGATGGTCCTGGGATGTCAGGCAGAACTTTTCTCCACCCGGTATCAGCGAGACTTCTGCTGGTTAACCCGTGCGAGGCCGCGCATCGCCGGGTTAACTGAATGCCGATTATAAACGGTGGAATGCACGAAGGACCTGCGCAATCCGCCATTTATAAGGCATTATGCGCGAAGGGGTTAAAGGGGTAGAAAACCTTTTTTCTTTTAAATCAACTGGTGGCAGAAAGTTAAACATATTTGTAAATTACTTCTATTAACAAATCTTAATCATTCCTGTACTTATTAGCTGCTGAATACTACAGAGGAAATTCTTTTCTTTTTGGAATGCTCTCTGATGACATCACAAGCACAGTTCTCTCTGCTGACATTATTATAATGATAACACTTTATTTATTGTTGTCCTTAGTGGGATTTGAACCCAAGTCCCCAGCACTGCAAGGCAGCAGTGCTAACCACTGAGCCACCATGCTGCCCTTAGCATAAATCTGCTATGCATGGTTGCTAAAATGGACAGAGATGTCAGCAGAGAGCACTGTGCTCGTGATGTCATCAGTGTTCCAAAAAGAAAGGAATTTCCTCTGTAGCATTCAGCAGCTAATAAGTACTGGAAGGATTAAGATTTTTTAATAGAGAGACAACAGGTCCTCTTGAAATAAATGCAAAATGTTCCCTCTATTGCCATGGTCCCAGAGACCAGTGCTTGGAAATTTTAATATCGTGTATAGTATGACCTATGTCATACACTGCGCTCCGGCCGCTAGTACCAGCCGTGAGCGCATGGTCCCTGAATCCCCTGCCAGCGGGGCTGGGATTCGCATCGCGGGACTCACCGCATGCGAGTCCCAGCCCGTCACTCACCATGCTCCGCTGCCGCCTCTCCCTCTGTGTCTCAGCTCCGGCACGGGTGTCCCCGTCTCTGAAATTTAAAGGGCCAGTACGCCCTTAATTAGTTGTTGCACCTGACACCACATTATAAGTCCCTGCACCTCCCACACTTCCCTGCCAGATCTTCAGTACCATTTGCCTGAGATTAAGTGTTCCATACTGTCTGTATGCCTTGCCCGTGTTCTGACCCTTCTGCTACGTTATTTGACTCCGCACCTTTGCCGCCTGCCTTGACCTTCTGCTAAGTCTGACTATGCCTCATCCTCCTGTACTTCGCCTCGCCCAGCTACCTGTGTGGTCGAGTCGTATCGGGGGTAGCGACCTGGGTGTCGCCTGTCGCAGAAAATCCATCCTGCCTTGCAGCAGGCTCTGGTGAAGACCAACAGCACCTTGGATTCTGCTCCCCTATATGGCCCGTGTCATCAGCCACACAGGTCAGTGGATCCACATCCAGCATCGTTGCAACTTATAAGCATAAAAAACATTTTTTAATCAATATCAATTCCTTAAAAAAAGGACAGAAAACCTTTTTTAAGGAATTCATATTCCATCATCACTGTATTAAACTCTGTTGCTCAACTCTCCATATTACAAGGAAGCTACCTGCATTGTACTGTGCTTCATTGTAGCACCAGTTAATACTATAGATAGCCATTGCATACAAGGCTTCTTTAAAGGTTTCCATTGGCCTTTCCAGTAATTTACAGAATTGTTCATTCCATCTACAATGTCAACAAACACAGTGGACAAATAAAATATATATGGATTAGAATGGGGGATAAGGAGCTGATCGCGGGGGGTCTGATCTCTAGGACAGGTCCCCAGCTCTCTCAGTGATGAGAGCGTATCTTCTACCAGTAGACGGCACGTGCTTTATTCATTTCTATAGTGCTGTACTCTAATCTCTTCGGCGCTCCCACAGAAAGGGAGTGCTTGCCGCCTGCAGCACATGCTCCTGTTTAGGAGATCGCAGAGGTTCCAAACGGTCAGACCCTCTGCTATCAGTTAGGCTTGGTTCACATATGTTCTGCATCTGGCATAGGTGAACTCAGCCTAGATCTCGACGCAACTGATGCCATAACTGATGACAACGTGTAACTGATGACAACATGCCCGATGCCGTCTGGCATTTTCCAATCATTTGGCGTCATAATTGAGACGCTGGATGATTGTGAACTGTCCCATTCAAATGAAGTTAAAATTTAAGTAGTTAATTTGTTTTCCCTTAGTCTGTCAGCAGCACAATGATGGGGTGAATCTCCGCCCATGTGAGCTGCAGGATCTAGGAATCTTTAATAGTAAACTCAAACACATGTCCCACAGGGCATAAAACACCCCTCAAAGACAGGTACTATGAGTTACCGTATTTATGGGGGTATACCACGCACCGGCCTATAACACGCACCCTCATTTTACCAAGGATATTTGGGGAAAAAAAGTTTTTTACCCAAATATCCATGGTAAAATGAGGGTGCGTGTGTGCGCGTGTATACCCCGATACACCCCCAGGAAAGGCAGGGGGAGAGAGGCCGTCGCTGCCTGCTTCTCTCCCCCTGCCTTTCCTGGGGTCTAGAGCCCTGCTGCCAGCCCTTCTCTCCCCCTGGTTATCGGCGCCGCTGCCCGTTCTGTCCCCCTGACTATCGGTGCCGGCGCCCCATTGCCATCCCCGGTGGCATAATTACCTGATGCCGGGGTCGGGTCCGCGCTGCTGCAGGCCTCCGGCATGCGTCCCCTTCATCGTTGCTATGCACGGCGCAGCGCACTGACGTCATGTGCGGCGCCGTGCAGCGCATAGCAACGACACAGGGGACGCACGCCGGAGGCCTGCAGCAGCGTGGACCTGACCCCGGCATCAGGTAATTATGCCACCGGGGATGGGGGGAGGCAACGGGGCAGCGGCGCCGGCAATGGGTGCCGCTGCCCCTTCTCTCCCCCTGGCTGTCGGCACCGCTTCTCTCCCCCTGGCTATCGGCGCCGGCAATGGGGCGCCGGCACCGATAGTCAGGGGGACAGAACGGGCAGCGGCGCCGATAGCCAGGGGGAGAGAAGGGCCGGCAGCAGAGCTCTAGACCCCAGGAAAGGCAGGGGGAGAGAAGCGGGCAGCGACGGCCTCTCTCCCCCTGGCTTAAAAATTTTAGCCTAAAAAGTGCGTGTTATACGCCGATAAATACGGTATATATAGCAAGAAAAAAAAATTATTACATAAAAAGGGTGGGAAACTTGTGCTGCTGACAGACTAAGGGAAGACAAATTAACTACTGTAAATCCCCATCATCAGCAGCACAATGATGGGGATTTACATCGCATAATAAAGGGTGGGATTACATGTTAGGAGAATCAATAACAGATATGACAAAATGAAAAATTATCAGAGGATACAATGTCCATTTTATAATGCTTGAAAAAAGTTAAAGAGTCCACCAAGAGGCACTCTTGCAAATGTGATCTAAAGGTACTGAGCCTCACTCAGCTCTCGAGGTAGACAAGGCTCTAGTTGAGTGTGCCGTAAACTCTAGGGGCACCAGATTGGCCACATAGTAAGCATCCTGGATGCAATCACATTTCTAACGCTCTATAGTAGGCTTGGAAGATTTCTTACCCCTTTTTGAGCCATGGTAAAGAATGAACAGATTTTCATCTTTGCTAAAGGAACTGGTTCTGTCGATATAGTTCTGGAGAGCTCTTACTAGATCTACAGTAGATTTTTCAGATGGCTTTGTTCTCCAGCCGAAGAATCTGGGACATACTTCGGTAAACAGATTAACTGATTATGGTTAGAAAAGGAAGGAACCTTTGTAGAAAAATTAGGTAAATATCTTAATAATACTTTATCCGGCAAAAAAACATTATGAGGCTCAGAAGAAGAAAAAGCCTGGAGCTCTCCAACTTTTTTGCTGTTGTAATTGCCAGAAGAAGAGACATTTTCATGGAAAGACATTTTAAGTCTACTTCCTGCAGAGGCTCAAAGGGGGGGGGGAATAGAGATGTTTGAGGACTAGGCCTAGATCCCACCTAGAAACACGCTTGATAACTTTATGGCGTAGTCTGGTGATGGCTTTAACAAAACTCTTGACTTCAGGAATATGGAGTAATCTCTGTCCCAGGAAGGCAGACATTGCAGCAATCTGTACTTTAAGGGTGCCTTCACACTGCGGAATCTCCACTCGCTCAATTCAGCGAGCGGAGATTCCGTCTGGCAGCCGCCGACGAAAATACTTCGGCGCTAGGGCTGCGGGACACTGAGCCGTCACCTTTGATGACTTTGCAGTGCTTGCTAAATCCGCGCAAAGAATGAACATGTTCTTTCTTTGCACGGAACAATTTCAGTGGCGGAATTGTCCACCGCTGAAATTACGCAGTGTGAACGGGTCTCGCGGAGACCCATTCACACTAGTGTTAAGTTCACAACACGGAATTCTGTTTCCGAATTCGGCGCTTGGAATTCAACGAATTCCGAAAGGGTACTAGGAGATAGTCCTTTGTCAAAGCCATCCTGCAAAAATTCGAAAATCTGAGCAGTTGTAGGAGCAGTAGCATCGACCTGCTTGGTAGCACACCAACCGAAGAAGATATTTCTAATTCTAGCATATTATTTATTGGTATCTTGTCTCCTAGAGTGAGAAAGTGTATCCAATATGCGGTCAAAAAAGCCCCTGGCTTTTAAAATGGACTAGAGATGAGCGAACTTACAGTAAATTCGATTCGTCACAAACTTCTCGGCTCGGCGGTTGCTGACTTTTCCGGCATAAATTAGTTCAGCTTTCCGGTGCTCCGGTGGGCTGGAAAAGGGGGATACAGTCCTAGGAAAGAGTCTCCTAGGACTGTATCCACCTTTTCCAGCCCACCGGAGCACCGTAAAGCTGAACTAATTTATGCAAGAAAAGTCATCAACTGCCGAGCCGAGAATTTCGTGACGAATCGAATTTACTGTAAGTTCGCTCATCTCTAAAATGGACTTATCAACCTCCAAGCTGTCAGATTGTGGCAAAGCTGAGTGCCCTGGGAGGAGACAGCAGGCACTCGCATAACTCCTATGGAGCACCGCACAAGCTGGTACATGCGCCCAAGGACGCCACAGACCAACAAACAGGTAATAATAAATAAAGTGAGAACGGAGGGGAAAAAAAGAAGCCCTCCAGCACCCAAGTCCTGCTCACAGGACAGAAAAGACTCACAGTACCTCTCTTTGAAGGGTGTTTTATGCCCTGTGGGCATGGGTTTTGAGTTTATAATTAAAAATAGGTCCTGCAGCTCACAGGGGCGGAGATTTACCCCTATCATTGTGCTGCTGAGCAGACGACAGGGAATGGGATCACTTCTAGCATCAGTTTCCCTCCGGACGTCGCACATATGTGAACCCACTATATAAAAGTTCCTCAGTTCTCAATTTACCATCTGTCACAAATAATGATGTATGGTGGATTTTTGGAAAGAAATCAATATATAGTTAAACAGTTATATTTATTAAAAATTGGACAGTCAATGGTACAACAGATCTAATAATAGATTCATAAACCGTAGGGCCCTATGGCTGTGTAATCTATGGATAGTGATACCCCTCTTACACACACATATAGATGACTGCCTATATTGACCCCTTAAGGACCCAGCCAATTTTCACTGTAGGATACGGCCATTTTTTGCACATCTGACCACTTTCACTTTAAGCATTAATAACTCTGGGATGCTTTTACCTTTCATTCTGATTCCGAGATTGTTTTTTCGTGACATATTCTACTTTATGTTAGTGGCAAAATTTTGTCGATACATGCATCCTTTCTTGGTGAAAAATTCCAAAATTTCATGAAAAAATAGAAAATTTAGCATTTTTTTTTTACTTTGAAGCTCTCTGCTTATAAGGAAAATGAATATTCCAAATAAATTATATATTGATTCACATATACAATATGTCTACTTTATGTTTCCATCATAAAGTTGACATATTTTTACTTTTGGAAGACACCAGAGGGCTTCAAAGTATAGCAGCAATTTTCAAATTTTTCACAACATTTTCAAAATCGAAAATGTTCAGGGACCAGTTCTGTTTTGAAGTGGATTTGAAGGGCCTTCTTATTAGAAATACCCCACAAATGACCCCATTAGAAAAACTGCACCCCTCAAAGTATTCAAAATGACATTCAAAAGGTTTGTTAACCCTTTAGGTGTTTCACAGGAATAGCAGCAAATTGAAGGAGAAAATTCTAAATCTTCATTTTTTACACTCGCATGTTCTTGTAGACCCAGTTATTGAATTTTTACAAGGGGTAAAAGGAGATAAATCTTCCTAAAATGTGTAACCCAATTTCTCTCGAGTAAGAAAATACCTCATATGTGTATGTCAAGTGTTTGGCGGGCGCAGTAGAGGGCTCAGAAGGGAAGGAGCAACAGTGGGATTTTGGAGAGTGAGTTTTTCTGAAATGGTTTTTGGGGGGCATGTCACATTAAGGAATGCCCCTATGGTGCCAGGAAAGCAAAAAAATAAATAAAAATACCAACATGGTATACTATTTTGGAAACTACACCCCTCAAGGCACGTAACAAGGGTTCCAGTGAGCCTTAACACCCCACAGGTGTTTGACGACTTTTCGTTAAAGTTGGATGTGTAAATGATTATTTATTTTTTTTGCACTAAAATGCTAGTTTTCCCTCAAAAATTTTTTTTTTTTTACAAGGGGTAATAGGATAAAATGCCCCCCAAAATTTGTAACCCCATCTCTTCTGAGTATGGAAATACCCCATGTGTGGGCATCAAGTGCACTGCGAGCGCACTACAATGCTCAGAAGAGAAGGAGCGCCATTGAGCTTTTGGGAAAAAAAATTGTTTGGAATGGAAGTCAGGGGCCATGTGCGTTTACAAAGCCCCCTGTGGTGCCAGAACAGTAGACCTCCCCACATGTGACCCCATTTTGGAAACTATACCCCTTACAGAATGTAATAAGGGTGCAGTGAGTATTTACACCCCACTGGCGTTTGACAGATTTTTGGAACAGGGGGCTGTGCAAATGAAAAATTACATTTTTCATTTTCACGGACCACTGTTCCAAAAATCTGTCAGACACCTGTGGGGCGTAAATGCTCACTGTACCCCTTATTACATTACATGAGGGGTGTAGTTTCCAAACTGGGGTCACATGTGGGTATTTCTTTTTTTGCATTTATGTCCGACCCGCTGTAAAATCAGCCACCCCTGTGCAAATCACCAATTTATGCCTCAAATGTACATGGTGCGCTCTCACTCCTGAGCCTTGTTGTGCGCCCGCTGAGAATTTTACGCCCACATATGGGGTATTTCCGTATTCAGGAGAAATTGCGTTACAAAATTTGGGGGTCTTTTTTTCCTTTTACCGCTTGTGAAAATAAAAAGTATGGGGCAACACCAGCATGTTAGTGTAAATTCTGCACACTGACTTCAGGATCTATGCTTTAGACTGTATTTAAACCTGCTCCAACATGGTCTGACATGTTGGCGTACTTTCAGCCGATGCGACTCGTCGCAGAAAAGTCAATTTTGAATGCATTTTCCAATGCATTTCCGTCTAAAATAGACTAGAATGCATCACGTTCTAAAAATCCTCTAGAACAAACATCGCAAAAAAGTCACACATATTTAGACTGCGACTTTTTGTGCGACCAATTTAGACAGGAAAAACCAGTCTAAATTCTTTGATAAATATCCCCCTATGTCTCCAAGTCCCAATGTATGTGGTATAACACGAGGTGTAACTAGGAGTAACATATATGCCATATATATGTGTTACGCCGAGCGCTCCGGGTCCCTGCTCCTCCCCGGAGCGCTCGCGGCGTCCCTCTCTCTGCAGCGCCCCGGTCAGACCCGCTGACCGGGAGCGCTGCACTGACATTGCCGGCGGGGATGCGATTCGCATAGCGGGACGCGCCCGCTCGCGTATCGCATCCCAAGTCACTCACCTGTCCCGGTCCTTAGGGCCCGCGCGCCAGCTCTCTAGATTTAAAGGGCCAGTGCACCAGTGCACTTCCCCTGCACTTCCTTGCCGGATCTTGTTGCCCTTGTTCCTGTGAAAGCCTTTCCTTGTGCGTTCCTAGCTTGTGTTCCAGACCTCCTGCCGTTGCCCCTGACTACGATCCTTGCTGCCTGCCCTGACCTTCTGCTACGTTCGACCTTGCTCTTGCCTTATCCCTTGTACCATGCCTATCTCAGCAGTCAGAGAGGTTGAGCCGTTGCCGGTGGATACGACCTGGTTGCTACCGCCGCTGCAAGACCATCCCGCTTTGCGGCAGGCTCTGGTGAATACCAGTAGCAACTTAGAACTGGTCCGCCGGCACGGTCCACGCCAATCCCTCTCTGACACAGAGGATCCACCTCCAGCCAGCCGAATCATAACAATATGCTATATATAATATCTTATATACCTAGATGTACATAAACAAGTAAACCAAAAAGACAAAAACAGTAAAATACATATGGAAAGTGAAATAATGATGAACGTAATCGGAAAAAATAAAATAAAAATTAATGTAAAAATAAAATACTGCTAAAATAAAACAAAATAAAATGAAAACAAGTACGTTCATCATAGATACTTTTAATTTAATTTTGTTTTATTTTAGCAGTAGTTTATTTTTACATTTATTTTTATAAAATTTTTTGCAATTACGTTCATCATTTTTATTTCACTTCCCATCTGTATTTTACTGTTTATGTCTATTTGTTTTACTTGTTTATGTACATCTAGGTACAGTATATAATATTTTATGTATATATAGCATTGTTACTCCTAGTCCACAATACATTGAGATTGACATGTAGACAAAACTAAGCATACCACTTTGAAGTTGAATAATTCATAAACAATAAGTGTAACGTTTTGGTCCACACTGGACCTTCCTCAGACCGGATTGCTGTGGAGGTATAGAAGAAGAGATTTGGCCATCAATCAGCCTTGGTGCAGGGTATCAGGTATTGCGACAGGTTTGGATTGCAAATAAATGATCTTCATTATTCAACTTCAAAGTGGTGTTCTTAGTTTTGCCTACATGTTGTAATGGATTAGGATTCATAATTTATTGACAATGATATATCACCTACTGGGTGCCATATTTAAAAGGAACACTGTACATAATTTCTTTCAGGATCCGTGACTATTCTATGTGAACGCTGAAGACTTTTTCTTTACAGTGTTTGCAAAATAGCAAACAGAGGATTGTTTTTTGTTTGCAGGATTTGCATATAACAAATAGAGGACTGCCAATTGTTGGATATATATATCTCTCTTCACAGGAACTATGAATAACTAATATATATAGGATACTACATAATATTGTGTGACCTTATGATAACTAATATTATTCTGCATACCTAAGAATCTACATTTTGCACTTTTTATAAAAAAGCCCTACTGATTTATATAGTTCATCTAGTGAGCTATATCATCCCTACTGTATGATCAATATAAGCTGAAGTAATAACGCAGCATACTGATTTTTATAAGACATATTTAAAGGGGTACTCCGCCCCTAGACATCTAGGATAAGATCTGGGATAAGATGTCAGATCGTGGGGGTCCCGCTGCTGGGGACCCCCGGGATCTCTGCTGCAGCACCCACCTGTTGCGGCTTCCGGAAACGCTGGAGGCTTCGGCTCCCGACCACTGTGACGGGAGATCGTGACGTCACGACTCCGCCCCCGTGTGACATCACGTCCCGCCCCTCAATGCACGTCTATGGGAGGGGGTGTGACTCCCATAGACTTGCATTGAGGGGACGGGGCGTGACGTCACACGGGGGCGGAGTCGTGATGTCACGATCTCCCGTCACCGTGGTCGTGAGGTGTTAGGATGAGAGCCTCCAGCGCTGCCAGAAGCCGCAACAGGTGGGTGCTACAGCCGAGATTCTGGGGGTCCCCAGCGGCAGGACCCCCGCAATCTGACATCTAGACGCGGTGTTCCCCTTTAATATAGGCAGTCATCATATGTGAGTATACACATAAAAAACTGTAGTCATTCAAAAAAAGTATTTGCAAAAAATACACATATTTTATTAGAATGTAATGTATAATATAAAATAGTAGGATATCCACCTGGGGGGGGGGGGGGGGATACAAACAAACCACAGCTATCCCTCACATCCCTTGACAAAGGTTTGCCGAAATGCCGCGTTGGGGTGGTGTCGCTCCGGTATCCTGTGCCCTATTACTGTATTACTGTGAGTATATATTTCATGCACTGTTTGCACGTTTTTATTTAAATTGTGATGCTGCTACTCACCTGTTGTGATGAGGCTTGTTCTATGCCATGCACTGAGGCACTTTATGTGATATCTGAGTGATACCTGTGGTTTGTTTGTATCCCCCCTCGGTGGATATCCTCCTATTTTATATAATACATTATATTCTAATAAAGTATGTGTATTTTTTGCAAATATTTTTTTTTAATGACACCAGTTTTTTCTGTGTATATATTATTACAAGGAGATCACAGAGCTTAATGAATTTGGGGTGTTGTTGCAAAATGTATTTGTAAGGGTTTACCTATTATATCTTTACCCCAACTAATCTGAGATTAATGTGATCTATATGTGTGTGTAAGAGAGGTATCATTATGTTAAAATGTAAGTAGTTAATTTGTTTCCCCTTAGTCTGTCAGTAGCACAATGATGGTGAGAATCTCCGCCCCTGTGAGGTGCAGGACCTAGGAATATTTAATAGTAAACTCAAAACACATGCCCTACAGGGCATAAAACAACCCTCAGAGAGAGGTACTATGAGTTATACAGTGCATAGTGAAAGTATTCGGCCCCCTTGAACTTTTTGACCTTTTGCCACATTTCAGGCTTCAAACATAAAGATATAAAACTGTAATTTTTTGTGAAGAATCAACAACAAGTGGGACACAATCATGAAGTGGAACGAAATTTATTGGATATTTCAAACTTTGTTAACAAAAAAAAACTGAAAAATTGGGCGTGCCAAATTATTCAGCCCCTTTACTTTCAGTGCACAAACTCTCTCCAGAAGTTCAGTGAGGATCTCTGAATGATCCAATGTTGACCTAAATGACTAATGATGATAAATAGAATCCACCTTTGTGTAATCAAGTCTCCGTATAAATGCACCTGCACTGTGATAGTCTCAGAGGTCCGTTTAAAGCACAGAGAGCATCATGAAGAACAAGGAACACACCAGGTAGGTCCGAGATACTGTTGTGGAGAAGTTTAAAGCCGGATTTGGACACAAAAAGATTTCCCAAGCTTTAAACATCCCAAGGAGCACTGTGCAAGCGATAATATTGAAATGGAAGGAGTATCAGACCACTGCAAATCTACGAAGACCTGGCCGTCCCTCTAAACTTTCAGCTCATAAAAGGAAAAGACTGATCTGAGATGCAGCCAAGAGGCCCATGATCACTCGGGATGAACTGCAGAGATCTACAGCTGAGGTGGGAGACTCTGTCCATAGGACAACAATCAGTCGTATCCTGCACAAATCTGGCCTTTATGCAAGAGTGGCAAGAAGAAAGCCATTTCTTAAACATATCCAAAAAAAGTGTTGTTTAAAGTTTGCCACAAGCCACCTGGGAGACACACCAAACATGTGGAAGAAGGTGCTCTGGTCAGATGAAACCAAAATCGAACTTTTTGGCAACAATGCAAAAAGTTATGTTTGGCATAAAAGCAACACAACTCATCACCCTGAACACACCATCCCCACTGTCAAACATGGTGGTGGCAGCATCATGGTTTGGGCCTGCTTTTCTTCAGCAGGGACAGGGAAGATGGTTAAAATTGATGGGAAGATGGATGGAGCCAAATACAGGACCATTCTGGAAGAAAACCTGATGGAGTCTGCAAAAGACCTGAGACTGGGACGGAGCTTTGTCTTCCAACAAGACAATGATTCAAAACATAAAGCAAAATCTACAATGGAATGGTTCACAAATAAACATATCCAGGTGTTAGAATGGCCAAGTCAAAGTCCAGGCCTGAATCCAATCGAGAATCTGTGGAAAGAACTGAAAACTGCTGTTCACAAATGCTCTCCATCCAACCTCACTGAGCTCGAGCTGTTTTGCAAGGAGGAATGGGCAAAAATGTCAGTGTCTCGATGTGCAAAACTGATAGAGACATACCCCAAGCGACTTACAGCTGTAATCGCAGCAAAAGGTGGCGCTACAAAGTATTAGCTTAAGGGGGCTGAATAATTTAGCATGCCCAATTTTTCAGTTTTTTATTTGTTAAAAAAGTTTGAAATATCCAATACATTTCGTTCCACTTCATGATTGTGTCCCACTTGTTGTTGATTCTTCACAAAAAATTACAGTTTTATATCTTTATGTTTGAAGCCTGAAATGTGGCAAAAGGTCGAAAAGTTCAAGGGGGCCGAATACTTTCACTATGCACTGTATATAGCAAGAAAAAACGATTACAGAAAAGGGAGGGAACCTTGTGCTGCTGACAGACTAAGGGAAAACAAATTAACTACTTAAATTTTAACCTCCCTGTCGTCTGCTCAGCAGCACAATGATGGGGATTTACATCACATAATAAAGGGTGGGATTACATGTTAGCAGAATCAATAATAGATCTGACAAAAGAAAAATTATCAGAAGACACATTATCCATTTTATAATGCTTAAAGAAAGTTAGAGGAGTGCTCCAAGAGGTCCTCTGGCAAATGTGGTCTAAAAGAAGAAAAAATATCAGTACTAAATGTAATTTATGGTGTTGCGATCACATGATTGCAAGCCCCGCCCCTAGAGCAGGTAAGTCGGCACAGAGATGCGTGCACGCGCATGCTAGGTACAACAGAAGACGCAAGCAAAGCAGGGCAGCAGAACGCCACCTCCGCTACAGACGCATAGTAATATGCGCCCGGAAGCGCTGCCGACCCCGGCACTCAGTAAGGAGACAGCAAGCACTCGCTCTACTTCCATGGAGCGCTGCAGACACACTGGTACATGCACCCAAGGACGCCACAGACAGTAACAGGGAGGGAAAAAAGCCCTCCAGCACCCAGGTCCTGCTCACAGGACAGAAAAAACTCATAGTACCTCTCTCTGAGGGGTGTTTAATGCCCTGTGGTGCATGTGTTTTGAGTTTACTATTAAAGATTCCTAGGTCCTGCAGCTCACAGGGGTGGAGATTCAACCCCATCATTGTGCTGCTGAGCAGATGACAGGGAACCATAGATTACGCAGCCGTAGGGCCCTGCGGTTTGTGAATCTATTATTAGATTTGTTATACCATTGACTGGCCAAATTTTTTTTTATAAATATCACTGTTTAACTATATATTAATTTATTTTCAAACATCCACCATACATCAGTACTTGTGACAGATGGTAAATTGAGGACTGAGGAACTTTGATATATTATTTATTTAGTATTACTCTCTGGGTGTGGGAGCATCTCAGTTAACCTTGTTTACTGTGTTGTGAGCTGCACTTACACATTTCCTATATGTGAACCCAGCCTAACTTATCCCTTATCCAGTGGATAGGGGATAAGTTAATTTTTGATGGATATCTCCTTTAATTGCTCTATTCCAACATGACAAAACCTAACTTATCACTTCCAAAAGAATTGTAAATATTATTAACCTTGCTGTTTTCCAGCATGTACTAATGTTTTCAGAATTGCTTGTGTAACCATTACAGCTTGATGTAATGGCCAATAAGGTACAGAGCAAAGAATACTCTATGTACCAGACAATTGAGGAAATAAACATTTTATATAATTCTTATGCTTCAAGAAATTATCATGTAGGACCATTCTGGAGTAGCAGACCTAATTATATAAATAAACAGAATTTATATAATCTAGAATTATGTAACTGAAGCTGTGGAAAAAGATACAAGTTGAAACCTGATTTTTAGACAGGCAGTTATGTAAACTTATAGATTTCCCCTCCCATTTTTTAACTGAGATTCCTAAATGCCTCTTTGTTTTTATTGCGCAATAGGATTTTACACTAGGACACTATTTTCAATTTATATTTTTAATAGCTAAAAAGTAAAAATAATAACAGCAGCAACAAAACAGGCTCTGTACAATAATAGATTGTAAGGGTCGTCTCTCCCTCTCTATCAGCCTGTCATTTAATCAGTTTCACTGTCATTGTACTTGTGCATTTGTGTTTTGATTAGTGCTGCACAATTTTGGGAAAAAGTCATTATGGAAGTAAATATTGAAATTTCAATATGGGATTGCAATATAAAAAAAACAAATTATGAAAAACCCTCATTTTTATGTCCAATCCCCCCATATCACATCCCCCGATTTCATGTTCCATTTTATGTTCCTTTCCCCTATTTGTTATCCCACATAATATTGTGCTTGAGTGAGGTGGGAACATAAAAACCCTGATGTTTACTGTTGGTCTGCTGCAGATCCTTTTCTCCTCCGAGCGGTCCCTGTATTTACTCTGTGCTTCCTTCTTCTGAGACAGCTGGCTGCAGAACCTTCTGACTCAGCCAATCACTGGCTGCAGTGGTGTCCTGTCTTGGCCAGTGATTGGATTGGAGTGGGAAGGTCCTACAGCCAGTTGCTTGTCATGGAAGAAGAAAGCACAGAAGTCGTCAGAGCTACTTGGAGGAGAATGGGCAATAAAAAGGGGCTGGGGTAGGTAAGCATCATTTTTATTATGTTTCCCCCAACACCCCAGCATATTACACCCACACACATACATGGGGGTCAGTTGGGAGGTAGCTTACACTGGACACATGTGTGTTGGGTCTGGGGGCGGGCTGACAAAATTTGATGGTAAGGTAATAATCACAGGATCTTGTGGGCACATAGGCAGGCATTTATCATTGTGTGTACCCTTTTTTTCTGTCTTTGTTTGGCAATATTTTGGCACTAGTGGCCTTTTTTGCGCCTTTTAATGTGCTTTTTGGTGTACACATTTCTGCTGATTTTGAGTATCAATCCACTGATTTCGAGTATACACATGATATTGACAGGTTATATCAAACACTTTTTGAGGCTTGTTTGAGGGTCCAGTCAGTATACCCCCTATCTATTAGACGAACACTAACGTCATCCATTTCATGCAAAAAGTCAGAAAATTCTGAACAATTGCTTCGGGCACGGATGGTCTCCCCAATAGGTACTTTTTTTTTAATAACATGGAACAGATTACATAAAATAGTGTGTAAAGTGGAGTTAACAACAGTCTCCTTCCTGTAGGTGGTAGAAACAACCCTCATTGGATTCATCACCTTTGAGGTTCAAATCAAGAAAAGCAACTGTATGTGAAGTAACAGTAAAAGGTGGGTTGTCCAGATTAGAATTAAGATACACTGTGTAACGATGCTGAATGTGGATCCTCTGACCTGTGTTAGCAGATGATGCGGGTCGTATCGGGGAGCGAAGTCTAAGGTGCTGTGTGTCTTCACCAGAGCCTGCTGCTAGAGGCAGCATGGGCTTGCTGCGGCAGGAGACACCCAGGTTGCTACCCCTGATACAACTCGACCACACAGGTAGCTGGGCAAAGACATCATACAGAAGAATGAGGCAGAGGTGTAGTCGGACTTAGCAGAAGGTCAAGGCAGGCGGCAAAGATGCCTAGTCAAATAACGTAGCGGAAGGGTCAATATACACAGGCAAGCAACAGACAGTAAGCTACACTTAATCTCAGGCTAGGGGCAATGAAGAACCAGCTGGGAAGAGTGGGAGGTGCAGGAACTTATAGAATAGCGTGACAAAAGGGGGAAAGGCACAGGGGAGGACTCAAACTAACACAGCATGTACCCCTCTACCCCCGAGCCGAACTACCTCCAGGCCTGTTGTTTTTCCTCCAGGCCTGTTGTTTTTCCTCCAGGCCTGTTGTTTTTCCTCCAGGCCAGTTGTTTTTCCTCCAGGCCTGTTGTTTTTCCTCCAAGCCTGTTTTACATCCAAGCCTGTTTTACATCCAAGCCTGTTTTTCCTCCAAGCCTGTTTCCTCCAAGCCTGTTTCCAAGCAGAGGTTGTGAGTTCATGTCCTGGAGCTGAATTGGAGAGATTGTGGGAGAAAAGCATGTTGGATTTGGTTGCCTTGGGTATCTGGTCTGGAAGTGAGCCTCCCTGAATGGGTGGTTTCGGTGACATGAGCAGGCCAAGTTGATGGTGGTGGTGTGGGTGCCAAGGGAGGAAGATGGCTGCTGGTGTTGCTGGAAAGGGCCAGAGATAATTGTGGTAGGGAGGAGGTCCCTTTTCTTGAGATATATATATATATATATATATATATATATATATATATAATAGTAAATAAAAGCCCACACTTCAACCAAATGGCACTGATCTACTTTCCTCAGCAGATGCAACACCACCTTTGGCAGAGCTACAACCTAGAATCCTCCCTCATGCCCTCTGCCACAGGCAGGGGAGGACTTTCCACACCTTCCACCTCTTCCACAATTCCCTCCACTCACTTACCTCGACATCACGCGCTCCCACTACACTGGACTGCCATCTTCTTTCCTTGACATCCTCTCTCATACCCTCCACCACAGGAAGATGAGCACCTTTCACACCTTTCTCCCCTTCCACAATCACCTCCGCTCACTTACCTCAACATCATGCGCTCCCACAACACTGGGCCGCCATCTGCTTTCCTGTACATCCTTGATGTCCCGGAAAGCGTGTTTGGGAGACGCGGCTCAAGATCACGCATGCGGAAGGTGTCGGATGCGGGTAGCTGGTGTGGAAGTGAGCTTGCCTGAATGGGGGGTTTCGGTGACAAGGGAGGGCCAGGGTGATGGTGATGCCAAAGGAGGAAGATGGCTGCTGGTGTTGCTGGAAAGGGCCAGAGATAATTGTGGTAGAGAGGAGGTCCCTTTTCTTGAGCTACAACCTAGAATCCTCCCTCATGCCCTCTGCTACAGGCAGGGGAGGACTTTCCACACCTTCCTCCTCTTCCACAATTCCCTCCACTCACTTACCTCGACATCACACACTCCCACTACACTGGACTGCCATCTACCTTCCTTGACATCCTCCCTCATACCCTTCACCACAGCATGACAAAAAGGGAAAAGGCACAGTGGAGGACTCGAACTCACGGACAACCACAGCATGAGAGATGGCAGCTCTAGCCCCAAGCTACCTTCTGGTACAGTGTTATTGGCATGTGCAGCCAGAGCTTTGGACTTTACCAGTTTAAATAGCCCAGCGTGACAAAAAGGGGAAAGGCACAGGGGAGGACTCAAACTCATGGATGACCACAGCACGAGAGGTGGCAGCTCTACCCCCAAGCTACCTCCAGGCCTATTTTCTCCAGGCCTATTACCTCCAAGCCTGTTTCCGTTTCCTCCAAGCCGGGAGCGGAGCAAGCCTGACTGATGGAGTGTGGAAGCAGAGGATGTCCAGGAAAGCGTGTTCGGGAGAAACGGTTAGTGGTCACACATCTGGAAGGTGTCAGAGCAGCAGATATGGTGCAGGAGTGATGGTGATGTGGATGCCTGTGGAAGCTGGTCTGATGGGTGGCACGGCGAGTGTGGAAGCAGAGGATGTCTAGGAAAGCATGTCTGGGAGATGTGGCTCAAGATCATGCATGCGGAAGGGGTCAGGGTGCTGGTGTTGCTGGAAAGGGCCAGAGATAATGATGGTAGGGAGGTGGCCCCTTTTCTTGATTATATATATATAAAAAAAAAGTTAATGAAACTTCAACCAAATGGCACTGACCTACTTGCCTCAGCAGATGCACCACCACTTTTGGCAGAGCTGCAACCTAGAATCCTACCTCTTGCCCTCTGCCACAGGAAGGGAAGAACTTTCCACACCTTCCTCCTCTTCCACAATTCCCTCCACTCACTTACCTTGACATCACGCGCTCCCACTACACTGGATTGCCATCTGCTTTCCTTGACATCCTCCCTCATACCCTTTCACACCTTTCTCCCCTTCTACAATCACCTCCGCTCACCTACCTCGACATCATGCGCTCCCACGACACTGGGCCGCCATCTGCTTTCCTGGACATCCTTGATGTCCAGGAAAGCGTGTTTGCGAGACCCGGCTCAAGATCACGCATGCAGAAGGTGTCGGATGCGGGTAGCTGGTGTGGAAGTGAGCTTGTCTGAATATGTGGTTTCGGTGACATGGGCGGGCCAGGGTGATGGTGATGGTGGTGGTGGTGTGGGTGCCAAGGGAGAAAGATGACTGCTGGTGTTGCTGGAAAGGGCCAGAGATAATTGTGGTAGAGAGGAGGCCCCTTTTCTTGAGATATATATATATATATTTAAAAAAATTGTAAATAAAAGCCCACACTTCAATCAAATGGCACTGATCTACTTGCCTCAGCAGATGCAACACCACCTTTGGCAGAGCTACAACCTAGAATCCTCCCTCATGCCCTCTGCCACAGGCAGGGGAGGACTTTCCACACCTTCCTCCTCTTCTACAATTCCCTCCACTCACTTACCTCGACATCACACGCTCCCACTACACTGGACTGCCATCTGCTTTCCTTGACATCCTCTCTCATACCCTCCACCACAGGAAGTGGAGCACCTTTCACACCTTTCACCTCCACTCACTTACCCCGACATCATGCGCTCCCACGACTCTGGGCTGCCATCTGCTTTCCTGGACATCCTTGATGTCCCGGAAAGCGTGTTTGGGAGACCCGGCTCAAGATCACGCATGCAGAAGGTGTCGGATGCGGGTAGCTGGTGTGGAAGTGAGCTTGCCTGAATATGTGGTTTCGGTGACATGGGCGGGCCAGGGTGATGGTGATGGTGGTGGTGTGGGTACCAAGGGAGGAAGATGACTGCTGGTGTTGCTGGAAAGGGCCAAGAATAATTGTGGTAGAGAGGAGGCCCCTTTTCTTGAGATATATATATATATATATAAATATATATATATATAAAATAGTAAATAAAAGCCCACACGCGTACCCAAGGAGGAGGAGCCTAAAGAGTCAAGTTCATCATCTTCTATGTACAGCAAAGAGTCAAGTTCATCATCTTCTATGTACAGCAAAGAGCCAAGTTCTAACCAAAGACCGTACCTAGGCCTCTTCGGAGCAATGAGAGTTTGCCTTCTGCACAGGTACCAACGTATTTACCAAGGCCCTCTTCTGACATGGAGAGTTTGCCTGCTTCCAGGGTACCAACGAAAGAGTCATGGGTCCATCCTAGTTTGGAGATGGTACTCAAGCCCTATTGCCCCACGTTGATCCCGGCTAGTAAGCCTATAACCCCTTCTCAAGCTGCCATCCACCCCTCCATCCTCACCAATGTGGTGTGGCAAAGCTATGTTGGTCACTCTCTTAAAATTACACACAGCTCGGGCCAGTTTTATAGATGCCCGCTACCTCTTGATAAAGCTACGTTGTAGCGAAACATGTCGAGGGGGGCAGAGCAGGGAGATTTTTAACAGCACAAGCGGAGGCCAGTTAATGAGAGAGCATGTTCCTGCAGGCATGCTTTCTTAGGTGCATTATATAAAAACAACAATAGAGGAGTATAACTCCCTGAAACCATAGGTTCTAATCTATAAAACTGGCCCAAGCTGTGTGTAATTTTAAGAGAGTGTTTTTCCAATTTGATTTTGAGCACTTTTTCCAATAAAGCTTGTGGGATCACAAAAATTTTATATATGGGAACATAGGGATTTTTTTGGATTCCTAAATAGGAATCTATGGGAAAATATTGGTCTTTATTGGTCTATATTGGGATTTTTTTTAAAGCTATGTCGGTTCTACACCTGCCCCTGTTGTCGGAAGGTGTGGAGGAACCAAGAGAGGCACTAGAAGAGTAAAGAAGAATATTCTTTAAAGAGACTCTAAAGTAATGTCCATTTGTTTCTTATGTTAACCACTTTTATTTTGCAGCAACAAAGTTCAAGAATTGTGCCTAGCAGGACTGTGCTAAGATTGTTCCAGTTCAAAGTTCAGCAACGTAACCACTGAGCTTGTGCCTGACTATTAAGTCAAGAGACTCATAGCCTGCAGGACATTCATCAAGGACTGTACCCGGCTGAGTTGTGGTTAAGGCCGTGTTTACCTTTCCCTTCTTTGAACTTTTAGTGTAGGTGGACTGCTGATCCTTACACGCCACTTTGTATATTTCCCTTCTTTGGACTCCTAGTGTAGGTGGACTGCTGATCCTTACACGTCTGTTCTATATATATACCAGCAGCTTCATAAGAACTCTTATGCTAAATGTTGCACTTATCAGGTGAATGCATCTAAAACATGTTGGAGTGTTGATAATTGTATAGTAAAATGTATATGGTTCTTGTACACAGGAAGGTATCCTCATGTCTGTGTACATAAAAAAATAAGTAAGGTTTGTACATAGAAAAATAGTCTAATGTCTATGTACATAAAAAGTAAGTCAGAGCTGTACACAGAAAATATCGACATACTGCACGTGTACACTCAACACTAAAAACATAAAAAATTCTTGCACATACAAATGTATAAAATGCTAAAAGATGTTTAGTAGTTGATAAATAGGTGACAACGCGGCTCCTCCAAGGGTAGTATTATTGCTGTTGCCCATCGCTAGCACCTGTCCCATTAAAAACAGTAGGGAAGATTCCCCTTAAAATAGTACTTGCGCACATAGTACCCTAGATTACTAACTTAAATGTACTACCTCAATTTTCTTTAGCACATACATCAAAATAAATATCTCACTTAAAAAAAACCACTTAGGAATTGTAGCATATTGATACCCAATTCCTGCCACTGTTGGGTACACTTCTTCTTCTCTTTCATTGCGTGTGTGAGATGCTCTGGCTGGCCGGTAGGTGCTCTTGCTAATACAGAATTAAACACCTAATTCTAAGAATAACCTAGTTAGGTTGTTTTGAAAGCGCTCTAGGGGTAAGTAGCATGTAGTCGATAGACCCTAGCAGCCACCCTTACTGTGACCTAGCTTCCGGCTAGCCAGTATAACCTTAGGTGTACTTACAGGTTACTTAGTGTTGGCAAAGAAATAAAATGTGTGAGATAATAAAAATGTCTAGTCAACTTGACGCTAAAGGTGAACTAATGTCTAGATAGTCTCATGTTATATTAATGTTCAGTTTAGCCTCCAAGAATGTGTAGGGAGCTAATAAAATGTCTTAGGAGCTAGCAACTATATGTCAGATGGCTGCCTAATTGTCTAGTAAGCTTAGAATGTATAGTAAGCTTAATGAAAATTTCTAAGAAACTAGAAACTAAAAGGTTAGATAGCTTCCTCAAATGTCTAAATAGCATTTATGTCTAGATAGCATTAATGTCTAGATAGTACCAATGTCTAGATGGATTTCTATTGTCTAGTCCAGATACTAGTAAGGGTACCAGAGAATGTAAATGTGTTAAATGTTTACTTAGGATGTATAGCAAAGTTATAGATCATCCTGTCCTAGTCCTAGTCCTTCTGTCTTAGGGGACAGGCGTAGAAGTCGACTTATCTTAAGTAAGGGGGTTTGTGGTGTCCCGGTACCGTATCCTATCCGGTACCTGCGTGTGTGGGTCCCCTTAGCCAGAGTCCCTAGGACGTCGGGGTTCCCATTGTCTAGTTCACCCCTTGTCACCTCTCATCCAGATAGTTATTGCGCTAATAATTTATTTAGGAAGCATGTAAATATGATATCCATGTATATAAATACTTAATTACCTCTACATAGTGTAGCAGGACCTGCGGGTCATGTGGTCAGATGAACTCTATGGTATTTCTGCTTAAGGACCTTTGGAGGTCCCTATGACGTATGCTACCCATCACACTGTGTAACAGTGAGTGACGGATGTTCGCACCAATCAGATTCACCCCACCCCTGCCCATTTAAGGGAGCGGTGGCCATTAATCTCTCTCTTGTTCCTGTCAAATCAAGCAAGAAGCATCTGCGCTGCTGAGATCAGTGAGTCTAGGCCTGAACCTTGCGGCGACGGCTGGTAACTTCTAATTTCTGAGTGTATCAATCCCCACGCACTCTGCAAGATCACCGGACCTTATCTATCCCCTAAATCCGGACGGATCTGCAATAATTACCCTAAATTCAGAGACTTTAGTTTATTTCAAGGTCCGCAACAATTGTCAGTCATTGAGCTATATAGAGACTGTATTCCTGAGACTGTTATTGTGCATTGGATGTACCGCAAGCCTTTCAGTAAAGTTATCCAAGTTCAAGTACCTTGTGGATCTTCAGTCATTTCATTACATGCACCTATCGTTACTGGGAAGGGCGGCGATAGGCCGGAGAATTACCTCAGCATACTAGCCCTCAGCCTGGCGTCACGAACTATAGGGTTAACATTAACTCCTCAATTACCTAAACGATATCCCCACTACCAACACCCCCCAAGGGCTACCACATATACTCCTCTACACCCCTCTGCCACCCATGTACACTCCTCTACACCCCTCTTTCATCCATGAACACTCCTCTACACCCCTCTGTACACCCCTTGTCACCCCTCTGTCACCCATGTACACTCCTCTACACCCCTCTGTACACCCCTCTGTACACCCCTCTGTCACCCATGTACACTCCTCTACACCCCTCTGTCACCCATGTACACTTCTCTACACCCCTTTGCCACCCATGTACAACCCTCTACACCCATCTGTCATCCATGCACACTCCTCTACACACCTCTTTCACCCATGTACACTCCTCTACACCTCTTTGCCACCTATGTACACTCCTCTACCCCACTCTGTCACCCATGTACACTCCTCTACACCCCTCTGTCACCCATGTACACTCCTCTACACACCTTTGCCACCCATGTACAACCTTCTACACCCCTCTATCACCCATGTACACTCCTCTACACACCTCTTTCACTCATGTACACTCCTCTACACCCCTTTGCCACCCATGTACAACCCTCTACAACCCTCTATCACCCATGTACACTCCACTACACACTTTTTTCACCCATGTACACTCCTCTACACCCCTTTGCCACCAATGTACACTCCTCTACACCCCTCTGCCACCCATGTACACTCCTCTACACCCCTCTGTCACCCATGTACACTCCTCAACACCCCTCTGTCACCCATGTACACTCCTCTACACCCCTCTGTCACCCATGTACATCCCTCTGTCACCCCTCTACACACCCGAGTAAAGCTACCATAGATCATAAAATATAAGCGCATAATAGAACCCAAAACCATCTAAAAGAAGTGAAATTTTTTTTTAATACAATACCGAGCAGTGTGAATGGGAACAGCTACGAAAATAGATAAGCCGGCAGAAAAAAACAAAAAGAATAAAGGAAGAAAGGGAAGGGTATATATCTATAAAAGTAATGACCCATATATGTAACCTATAAGAAGATGCTATAAGTGAAATACCAGTATGATAAGAGCTAGATAATCAGCATGGATAACTAAGGGGGATGGTGTGTGAAAAACAAATAGGACTATACCTATAGATGGAGGCTCAGCCATCATAAAGAAATGGGGTCATGTCCAGCCGGTCATTAAGCCCAGCAGGACCCTGAGCACAACATCTCAGGATCCAGCGGGCCTCCCGTTGTAATAAGATAATATCCTTTTTGCCCCCTCTCTCAGGGAGAGAGATCTTTTCCAAACCCCCAAATCTGAGCACGTCTGGATTATTGTTATGATAATTATATAAATGGCTAGCTAGCCTCGGTGCTCCACTACCTTTTGGCGAGATACTCCGATGTTCCCGAATCCTGATGTAAAGGGGTCTCTTAGTTTTCCCTATGTAGAAGTTCAGGCATGGACAAATGATATAGTAAACTACATCTGCGGTTTTACAAGTGATAAATTGAGACACTTTATGTCTCCTCCTAAATTGCAGACAGATGCACATGTATTAAAGCGACACAAACTGCAATTTCCACACTTGAAATTGCTCAGCAGGTTTTGAGTGTTCAACCATTCGTTAGCATGGAGTGTAGTTGTTGATTATTCTTTTTTTCGTAGGATTTTCAATTCATTAGCGATAGTTTTATTCTTGCGGTATGTGATTATGGGGCGCTGTTTTGTGGATTGTTTTAGATCACTGTCATTTTGTAATAAATGCCAGTGTTGGAGGATAGAGGTTTTAATTTTGTTATTCATTGCGGAGTTATTGAAGGAGAAAACGAACTTGCGTTCTGACTCACTGTCTGTCACCTTGCGGTTATGTCCGAAGAGGAGCTCACGTCTATCCATGGTCTGCACTCTTTCGTATGCCTTCCTAATGACAGTGGGGGGGATATCCCCTTTCTATAAGTCGTTCGCGCAGGTCCTTAGCTTGGGTCTCGTATATTTCTGGGGAACTATTCAGTCTCTTCAGCCGAAGAAACTGACTGAAGGGGATACTTCTTTTTACATGTGATGGATGAGAACTGCTAAAGTATAGTATACTATTTCTTGCAATAGATTTTCTGTATCCCTCTGTTATTAGCCCATCTGGGGTGGCCCGGATACGTATGTTGAGAAATTCTAATGATTGCTGATTAAGAATTGCTGAATTGGTGAATTGCATGTTCATATTGTTTTTGTTGAGATGGTCGACAAACATTTTAAACTTATCGTCAGATCCTTCCCATATCAGCAACACATCATCCACATATCTTCTATATCCTTTAATAGAAGCAATGAAAGGATTTGCAGTGGAGAACACATACTTATATTCGAAAATTGCTAGAAAAATTTTGGCAAAGGTGCATGAGATAGGAGTTCCCATCGCGGTCCCCACTTTTTGTTTATACCACTTTTTTTGATACTGAAAGACATTATTTTTCAAGATGAATGCTACCGATTCGCATATAAAGCTGACAAAGGTGTCAGATTTATCAGTGTGCTCAAGAAAAAAATGGAGAGCCTCCACCCCCGCATCAGTAGGGATGCGGGTATAGAGGCTCTCCACGTCAATACTCACCAGTTTGAAGTCCGGTTGCCATGGGAAACCTTCCAAGAACTTCAACGCATCACCCGAGTCTTTAAGGTATGATGGTATCGAGGAAAGTAACGGACGGAGCAGCCAGTCTATATATTTGGATAGGTGAAAAGTCGCTGAAACGATCCCCAAGACGATAGGTCGCCCCGGGGGATCGGACAGCGACTTATGCACTTTCGGCAACAAATACCATCTTGGCTTCTTCGGACAGGTGGGTAACAAACGCTCAGCCGCTCTCAAGCTAATCATATTTCTGTCTACAGATTTTCTCAACAGTGTCCGTAAATCCTCAAGTATCTTGGGTACCGGGTCCTTTGTAAGTTGTTCATAAGTGTTGGCTTCGGTTAGTTGACGCATAACTTCTGTGTTGTATTGGTCGGTCAGCATGACCACCACACTACCACCTTTGTCAGCTTGTGTGACTGTCAAGTGCGATTGAGCTGCTAGATGTTCCAGTGCCTTCCTTTCTTCTATTAAGATTCTTTGCTGGTTCTGGATATAGAAGACATTTGATGTCTCTAATTACCATTTGGAAAAACAAATCAAGTGGGGACCCTGTGGCTATGGGAGGGTTAAACGTTGAGGGACAGCCACCTTTAAACCAGGGTTCCTCAGTCGATACTCTCTCACTAGTACCACCTGGTAAATCGGCAAGGAGTCTAATCAAATTTAGATAATCGATTTCATGGCCACTGGCGGGACTAAATCCGAGGGGTCCAATAACGCATGGGTCTTCACCTTCAAGTATGGTTGAGGGTTTAATTTTTTATTTTGAAAAAATTTGGATAAATTAATCTTACGTACGGCCTTAAATAGGTCTACCTCAAATTGTACTATGTCAAATTGTTCCATCAATCCGAAGTTTAGGCCTTTTGATAATGCTTTCTCACAAGCACTGGGTAAAGGTTCCCCTGAAATATTTACAAACAAGGTGGTTGGAGCTAATCGTTCCAACTCACTGTTTTCCTTTTCTGATATGGACGTATGGTTCCGTGTCCCCTTCCTCTTTCTCCTTCCCCTCCTGGTCTTCCTCCTAAAGGGCCGCTATCTCTGCCGCTAGCAGAAGATTCTTTGTTCGCCTCATCAGATGCCGATGTGTCGGAGTCGGTTGTCCAGTAGTCAGTCGATCTTTTTTTGTTAGGGAATCGCCTCCTATTAGGCTTCCTAAAGCAACCTCATGAAAATATGGCGTTTGTGTCGTAATCATTTTTGTCACAAAGGAATTTGTCGAGTTTTTTATCCTTGACCTCAAGTTCCGTTAATTTCAATTTTTATCAAGATTAGAGAAAAACGTACTCGCTTGTTGTTCGGTTAATCTGGTGCGAAGCTCTTATTTACACTTACATAATTTTTCAGTTATGCTCAGATATTCAAGCTGATTTTGTTCAAGAACTATATTAAACAGATTTTCAGCATGTTTTAAATGTGCTTTTTTCCATTCTTCCATAAAACTCGTACTATCACTGAACTGGGAGGGGGTCTTATATGTTCTATGACCTCGTGGTGCTCTCCCACTTTCTTGATAAGCTTTTAGGGAATTGATTGTCCAAAAAAGCTGTAGCTCTTTATCTGCCAATATGGTGGTTCTTTGTTCTAAAACTTTGATGCTTAGAACCTGTACCTCGTCCATTGTGTTGCATGACATAAAGAACGTTCCTGCTTCGGAGCATCCTGTGTCTTGTGGCCCTGAGGACCCGGCCGTGCTAGTGTCCATCTCCATATAATGAATGAATTAAACCTTTAACTATCTCCGGTGCTCATCTACTCAAAGAACTACAAGAGAGTTGATATCTACAAATGAAGATGAGAGGAGAGCACACGTAGGTGTAGGGGTTAGCACATACACACCTGTCGGGTGATGGCTGGGTGGAAATGGCAGCGGCTACGGGACATCAGGGTTTTCAGAGTAGAACCAATCTGCGGGGTGCAGAAAACTCACAGCAGAATCATATAATAGACGTAAAAGAAAGAAAGCATCGGCACTCACCGCTGGGTATCGGTAGTAGCGTCCGGGATTCCGGGGTCACAGGCGCAGCATGTCGCAGGAAGCGCTCAGAGACAATACCGGTATTTCGCACAAGGATGTGTTTCGTCCGGTCTCGGAAGTACGTCATTGCGCAATCTCTTTTTAAGGCCCAAGTTGGCTGGATTGGTAACCATGGCTACGTACCCAAACAGGTACGGGTGCCGCTCAGGACCAGGAAGGAGGCAAGATAAAACTCGGAGTAAAGCTACCGCAGATCATAAAATATAAGCGCATAATAGAACCCAAAACCACCTAAAAGAAGTGAAAAATAATTCTAATATAACACCGAGCAGTGTGAATGGGAACAGCTACGAAAATAGATAAGCCGGCAGAAAAAAACAAAAAGAATAAAGGAAGAAAGGAAAGGGTATATATCTATAAAAGTAGATATTTACCCTTCCCTTTCTTCCTTTATTCTTTTTGTTTTTTTCCGGCATTTCCGGCCCCTGCCGCTAGCTGGAGGGGCGCCGGAGCCGGATGCCTGCTGAAATCGTTCAGCAGGCATCCTGGCATATCGCCCAGGGGGGTCATTATGTCCCCCCATGTCGGCGATCGCAGCACATCGCTCGTCAATTCAGACGAGCGATGTGCTGCGATTCCGTTCCCCGCCGCTCGCCGGGCGGGGATCGGAGCTGGATGTCTGCTGATTTCTATCAGCAGACATCCCGGCAGTGTGCTTTTAGCTAGACCCGGCGGCTGGACTCCAGTCGATGCAGCCGAAATGAGGACCTTTTGGGGCCTCGCGCTGCATATGGGTATAGTTAAAAAACCCAGTGTCAGGCAATATTGGACTGGGGACGTCTTTTACCAGACACCCCTCTACAGTATGGCCATGGCACGCTCCTGGTCCGAGGCCATTCGGAGATGTTTGCATTATGCTGATAATGCGGCATGTCCCCCCCGAACTGATCCTGCGTATGACCGCCTGTATAAAATCAGGCCGGTCATCAATCACTTCGGGGCCAGGATTTGGGAGGCCTATATCCCGGGGCGGGAGGTCTCTATTGATGAGTCGCTCATCAGCTTCAAGGGGAGACTCAGCTTCCGGCACTACATCCCAACCAAGCGAGCACGGTATGGCGTGAAGATGTATAAACTTTGCGAGAGTACCTCCGGGTACACTTGCAAGTTTATAGTGTATGAGGGACGAGATTCCCGTTTTGAACCCCCAGAATGTCCCCCCACTCTGGGTGTTAGCGGGAAAATCGCTTGGGGCCTTTTGCACCCATTGCTAGATAAAGGTTACCACCTTTACGTGGATAACTTTTATACTAGTATCCCTCTCTTCACATCCCTTGCCGCCAGATCCACGGTCGCTTGTGGGACAGTCCGGAAGAATCAAAGAGGCCTTCCGACCCATCCCCTACATGCTCCTATCCCCCGGGGTGAGTCCCGTGCCTTTTCCCATGAGAACCTGTTGTTGGTCCGGTATAAGGACAAGAGGGATGTCCTTATGCTCACCACAATTCATGGGAATGGCAGCACCCCTGTCCCTGTGCGAGGTACCGCGGGACCGGTCGTCAAGCCCGATTGTATTCTGGACTACAATCGGTATATGGGGGAAGTTGATCTTTCTGATCAAGTCCTCAAGCCATATAATGCCATGCGGAAAACACGTGTATGTTATAAAAAGGTTGTGGTCTACATGGTACAGGTTGCCATGTACAACTCTTTTATACTGTACCAGAACGCTGGCAACACAGGGACATACCTGGAGTTTCAAGAGGTAGTTCTAAGGGCCCTCATCTTTGGTGACCGCCAAAGAGCGGGTCAGAGCACCTCTGGAACTTCAGTGCCCCGGATCGTCCCCGGCCAACACTTTCCAGGTGAGGTCCCCCACACTGGAAAGAAGGGACGATCTCAGAAAAAATGCAGAGTGTGTCACAAGAGGGGGATTCGGAAGGATACCACCACTCAGTGTGACACTTGCCCCGATCATCCGGGCCTCTGCGTTAAAAACTGCTTCAGGGAGTATCACACTTCCATGGAGTACTACATTTTTAATCCTTTTCCCTGATTTTAATTCCCCAGAATTCGGCTCCAATGTACCAGTCCAGGGTACATTGACTTCCAAATTTTATACCAAAATACCCTACCCCCAAAAAAATCAAACCCAAAACCTCTTTCCCAATGCCCCTCATAATATCTTTGTCCCCCAAAAATGGGTTATGGGACACAGAGTCAACAGCATTGGAGGTTTGCAGTTGCCTCAAATGCGCAACTCTCTCTCTCCCCACCTGAGCGGGTTGCGCATTTGAGGTAACAGAATAGGGACGGCCCCACACATCCCCTTCCCAGAATGATGATTCAGAGTATAGGGTTTGGGGCGGGCATCCTTTTTACTTTTGGCTGTACTCTGGGTCATCATTCTGGGAAAATAATTGGCATATCAGTTCTGAAATTGCAATTTTCTTCCCCCCATAGTACATTTCATCCATTCCTGGAAAATAAATGAAGGGAACACCCGTCTGTTCCAAATCTCCACTTCACCCTATACACCTTCCCTAGGGGGTCTACTGTTTGTAGTATTCTCACATGTGGGTGTTCCTTTCTTGTATTTTCCTCTGAATGTATGTAACTGTTAGGTCTGTAACAAACATCCGCCTCAAATGCGAAGAGTTCTCGCTGAGCTCTGTCGTATTTCCAGGCGACAAGTCGGAGTCACATGTTAGTTGTTTCCAGAAAGATAAGGCAGAGCATAGGTTGAAAATTGCAATTTTCAAAAGCTACCCTTCATCCATTCCTGGAAAATAAATTTAGGAAACAACTGTGCGTTAAAAATGTCCTCTTTACCCCTATACCCATTCCCCAGGGTGAGTACTTTCTGTAATGGTGTCACATGTGGGTGTTTCATTTTTGTATTTTCCTCGGAATGTATGTAACCGTCAGCTACTGATATGCCAAAGGCCACAAATACAAAGTGACCTCTATGACTTCTGAGCCTTGTTGTACGCCCGTCCAGCACGTTACCCCATATGTGGATGTATTTTTATAGTCAGGGGGAAAAGCCCTCAAAAATTTGTAACCCAATATCTCTTATTACCCCTTGTGAAAATGTAAAAAATTGGGTAACCCCAGCATTTTAGTGTAAATTTATGGCCCACTTTTCAAAAAACCTGTGAGGTGTTATTTCCCACTGTACCCCTTGTTAAGTTCATTGAGAGGTGTAGTTTCTAAAATGGTGTCACATGTGGGTTTATTTTTGCTTTTGGGGGCTTTATAAATGCACATGACCCCCGACTTCAATTTCAACAAAATTTTCACTCCTTCTATTCTGAGCATTGTAGTGCGTCCACAGAGCAATTTACATCCACATATGGGATATTTTTTTTCTCAGACAAAATTGTTCTACAAATTTTGGGGGCCTTTTGCCCTATTACCCAATGTGAAAATGAAACATTTGGGGTAACACTATCAATATAGTGCAAAAAAAAAATCTAATTTTTCACTTTTACGGCCCACTGTTCAAAAAACCTGTGAGGTGTAAGTACTCACTGTAACACTGTTACATTCCCGGAAGGGTCTAGATTCCAAAATGTGATGCCATGTGGGGTTATTTTTGCTGTCCTGGCACCATAGGGGCTTCCTAAATGCGGCATGCCCCCAGAGCAAAATTTCCTTCCTAACAGCCAAAATGGGACTCCTTCTCTTCTGAGACTTATAGTGCGCCAGCAGAGCATTTTTCACCCCCATATGGGGTGTTTTCTGAATCGGGAGAAATTGGGCTTCAAATTTTGGGAGGTATTTTCTGCTTTAACCCTTTGTAAAAATGTAAATTTTTGGGGAAACCAAGCATTTTAGGTAAATTATTATTTTTTTTTTTTACTTATGCAAAAGTCGTGAAACCCCTGTGGGGTATTAAGGCTCACTTTACCCCTTGTTACATTCCCCAAGGGGTCTAGTTTCCAAGATGGTATGCCATGTGGTTTTTTTTTTGCTGTCCTGGCACCCTAGGGGCTTCTGCTTTAACCCTTTGTAAAAATTTAAATTTTTTGGGAAACCAAGCATTAAAGGTAAAATTATATATTTTTTTTACTTATGCAAAAGTCGTGAAACCCCCGTGGGGTATTAAGGCTCACTTTACCCCTTGTTACATTCCCCAAGGGGTCTAGTTTCCAAGATGGTATGCCATGTGTTGTTTTTTTTTGCTGTCCTGGCACCATAGGGGCTTCCTAAATGCGGCATGCCCCGAGAGCAAAATTTCCTTCAAAAAAGCCAAATGTGACTCCTTCTCTTCTGAGACCTGTAGTGCACCAGCAGAGCACTTTTCACCCCCATATGGGGTTTTTTCTGAATCGGGAAAAATTGGGCTTCAAATTTTGGGGGGTATTTTCTGCTTTAACCCTTTGTAAAAATGTAAATTTTTTGGGAAACCAAGCATTTTAGGTAAAATTATTATTATTTTTTTTACTTATGCAAAAGTCGTGAAACCCCTGTGGGGTATTAAGGCTCACTTTACCCCTTGTTACGTTCCCCAAGGGGTCTAGTTTCCAAAATGGTATGCCATGTGTTTTTTTTTTGCTGTTTTGGCACCCTAGGGGCTTCCTAAAGGTGACATGCCCCCCAAAAACCATTTCTCGGGAGAAACGGTTGGTGGTCACACATCTGGAAGGTGTCAGAGCAGCGGATATGGTGCAGGAGGGAGGGTGATGTGGATGCCTGTGGATGCCTGTGGTAGCTGGTCTGACGGGGGAGTGTGGAAGCAGAGCATGTCAGGGAGATGTGGCTCAAGCTCACACATGCGGAAGGGGTGAGGGTGGTGGTGTGGCTAGGAGAAAGAAGGGAGGAAAAAGGCTGCTGGTGTGGCTGGAAAGGGCTGGAAATGGCCAGAGATAATGGTGGCCCCTTTTCTTGATTATATATCTAAAAAATTTATATATATCTAATAAAACTTCAACCAAATGACCTACTTGCCTCAGCAGATGCACCACCACTTTTGGCAGAGCTGCAACCTAGAATCCTACCTCATGCCCTCCGCCGTAGGAAGGGGAGAACTTTCCACAATTCCCTCCACTCACTTACCTCGACATCACGCGCTCCTACTACACTGGATTGCCATTTGCTTTCCTTGACATCCTCCCTCATACCCTTTCACACCTTTCTCCCCATCCACAATCACCTCCGCTCACTTACCTCGACATCATGCGCTCCCACGACACTGGGCCGCCATCTGCTTTCCTTGACATCCTTGATGACCCGGAAAGCGTGTTTGGGAGACCCGGCTCAAGATCACGCATGCAGAAGGTGTCGGATGCGGGTAGCTGGTGTGGAAGTGAGCTTTCCTTAATATGTGGTTTCGGTGACATGGGCGGGCCAGGGTGATGGTGGTGGTGTGGGTGCCAAGGGAGGAAGATGGCTACTGGTGTTGCTGGAAAGGGCCAGAGATAATTGTGGTAGAGAGGAGGCCCCTTTTCTTGATATATATAAAAAAAAATTAGTAAATAAAAGCACACACTTCAACCAAATGGCACTGATCTACTTGCCTCAGCAGATGCAACACCACCATTGGCAGAGCTACAACCTGGAATCCTCCCTCATGCCCTCTGCTACAGGCAGGGGAGGACTTTCCACACCTTCCTCCTCACACGCTCCCACTACACTGGACTGCCATCTACTTTCCTTGACATCCTCCCTCATACCCTTCACTACAGGAAGTGGAGCACTTTTCACAATCACCCCAGCTCACTTGCCTTGACATCACGCTCTCCCATCTGCTTTCTTTGGCATTTTCTTCACTTCAGGCCACTGACATCATCCAGTCCCGCGATCCACCGAACTCTCAAGATCCATCTCCTTCAACAGCTGCTGTATCTCCAAATCAGTCTCAGGGTCTTCACAGGATTCGAACTCTCAACCTCTGCGCTCCAAGGCGGCTGCTCTAACCACTAGGCCATATGAGCTGCATGACAACTGGTGAGGATGACCAAGGTCTTGGCCTGTTTTGACAAACAGAGAAACCGCAGGGAGGGGGGGAGGGGGGGGGGGGTACTCGAACCTAAGACCGAGCTAACTCTCAGCTTGTCGTAGTGAGAACACTGGCAGCCCAGTGGTTAGCCTTGGTGCTTTGCAAATGTCTTTAACCAGTGGATGTCAGTGAACCAGGGGGATGTGGGGTAGTTGGCAACAGGTCCTCCTCCTCTTTTATTCAGATGGAAGTTTTGTTAAACCACAAAAAGAGCAGGGATTTACAGTAGCGGATCTTAAAGGGGTACTCCGGTGTAAAACAATTTTTTTTCTTGACAAAAAGGTTAAAGGCACAGGGGAGGACTCGAACTCACGGACATACACAGCACGAGAGGCGGCAGCTCTAACCCCACCGCTACCTTCTGGTTCGGTGTTACTGGCATGTCTAGCCGGAGCTTTGGACTTTACCAGTTTAAATAGCCCAGCGTGACAAAAAGGGGCACGGCACAGGGGAGGACTCAAATTCATGGATGACGAGAGGTGGCAGCTCTACCCTCGAGCTACCTCCAGGCCTATTTCCTCCAAGCCTGTTTCCTCCAAGCCTGTTTCCTCCAAGCCTGTTTCCAAGCCTGTTTCCAAGCCTGTTTCCAAGCAGCTCCCACGGCCTAGTGGTTAGAGTTGCCGCCTTGGAGCGCAGAGGTTGTGAGTTCAAGTCCCGTGAAGACCCAGGAGCTGAATTGGAGAGAGCGTGGGAGCGGAGCAAGCCTGACTGATGGAGCGTGGAAGCAGAGGATGGTGGCCCCTTTTCTTGATTATATATCTAAAAAATGTATATATATCTAATAAAACTTCAACCAAATGACCTACTTGCCTACTACACTGGATTGCCATTTGCTTTCCTTGACATCCTCCCTCATACCCTTTCACACCTTTCTCCCCATCCACAATCACCTCCGCTCACTTACCTCGACATCATGCGCTCCCACGACACTGGGCCGCCATCTGCTTTCCTTGACATCCTTGATGACCCGGAAAGCGTGTTTGGGAGACCCGGCTCAAGATCACGCATGCAGAAGGTGTCGGATGCGGGTAGCTGGTGTGGAAGTGAGCTTTCCTTAATATGTGGTTTCGGTGACATGGGCGGGCCAGGGTGATGGTGGTGGTGCCAAGGGAGGAAGATGGCTACTGGTGTTGCTGGAAAGGGCCAGAGATAATTGTGGTAGAGAGGAGGCCCCTTTTCTTGATATATATAAAAAAATTTAGTAAATAAAAGCACACACTTCAACCAAATGGCACTGATCTACTTGCCTCAGCAGATGCAACACCACCATTGGCAGAGCTACAACCTGGAATCCTCCCTCATGCCCTCTGCTACAGGCAGGGGAGGACTTTCCACACCTTCCTCCTCACACGCTCCCACTACACTGGACTGCCATCTACTTTCCTTGACATCCTCCCTCATACCCTTCACTACAGGAAGTGGAGCACTTTTCACAATCACCCCAGCTCACTTGCCTTGACATCACGCTCTCCCATCTGCTTTCTTTGGCATCTTCTTCACTTCAGGCCACTGACATCATCCAGTCCCGCGATCCACCGAACTCTCACGATCCATCTCCTTCAACAGCTGCTGTATCTCCAAATCAGTCTCAGGGTCTTCACAGGATTCGAACTCTCAACCTTTAACCTGCCATCTACTTTCCTTGACATCCTCCCTCATACCCTTCACCACAGGAGCGTGGAAGCAGAGGATGGTGGCCCCTTTTCTTGATTATATATCTAAAAAATGTATATATATCTAATAAAACTTCAACCAAATGACCTACTTGCCTACTACACTGGATTGCCATTTGCTTTCCTTGACATCCTCCCTCATACCCTTTCACACCTTTCTCCCCATCCACAATCACCTCCGCTCACTTACCTCGACATCATGCGCTCCCACGACACTGGGCCGCCATCTGCTTTCCTTGACATCCTTGATGACCCGGAAAGCGTGTTTGGGAGACCCGGCTCAAGATCACGCATGCAGAAGGTGTCGGATGCGGGTAGCTGGTGTGGAAGTGAGCTTTCCTTAATATGTGGTTTCGGTGACATGGGCGGGCCAGGGTGATGGTGGTGGTGCCAAGGGAGGAAGATGGCTACTGGTGTTGCTGGAAAGGGCCAGAGATAATTGTGGTAGAGAGGAGGCCCCTTTTCTTGATATATATATAAAAAAAAATAGTAAATAAAAGCACACACTTCAACCAAATGGCACTGATCTACTTGCCTCAGCAGATGCAACACCACCGTTGGCAGAGCTACAACCTGGAATCCTCCCTCATGCCCTCTGCTGCAGGCAGGGAAGGACTTTCCACACCTTCCTCCTCACATGCTCCCACTACACATCATCCAGTCCCGCGATCCATCGAACTCTCACGATCCATCTCCTTCAACAGCTGCTGTATCTCCAAATCAGTCTCAGGGTCTTCACAGGATTCGAACTCTCAACCTCTGCGCTCCAAGGCGGCTGCTCTAACCACTAGGCCATATGAGCTGCATGACAACTGGTGAGGATGACCAAGGTCTTGGCCTGTTTTGACAAACAGAGAAACCGCAGAGAGGGGGGGAGGGGGGGGGGTACTCGAACCTAAGACCGAGCTAACTCTCAGCTTGTCGTAGTGAGAACACTGGCAGCCCAGTGGTTAGCCTTGGTGCTTTGCAAATGTCTTTAACCAGTGGATGTCAGTGAACCAGGGGGATGTGGGGTAGTTGGCAACAGGTCCTCCCCCTCTTTTATTTCGATGGAAGTTTTGTTAAACCACAAAAAGAGCAGGGATTTACAGTCGCGGATCTTAAAGGGGTACTCCGGTGTAAAACAATTTTTTTTCTTGACAAAAAGGTTAAAGGCACAGGGGAGGACTCGAACTCACGGACATCCACAGCACGAGAGGCGGCAGCTCTAACCCCACCGCTACCTTCTGGTTCGGTGTTACTGGCATGTCTAGCCGGAGCTTTGGACTTTACCAGTTTAAATAGCCCAGCGTGACAAAAAGGGGCAAGGCACAGGGGAGGACTCAAATTCATGGATGACGAGAGGTGGCAGCTCTACCCTCGAGCTACCTCCAGGCCTATTTCCTCCAAGCCTGTTTGTGTCCTCCAAGCCTGTTTCCTCCAAGCCTGTTTCCTCCAAGCCTGTTTCCAAGCAGCTCCCACGGCCTAGTGGTTAGAGTTGCCGCCTTGGAGCGCAGAGGTTGTGAGTTCAAGTCCTGTGAAGACCCAGGAGCTGAATTGGAGAGAGCGTGGGAGCGGAGCAAGCCTGACTGATGGAGCGTGGAAGCAGAGGATGTCCAGGAAAGCGTGTTCGGGAGAAGCGGTTGGTGGTCGCACATCTGGAAGGTGTCAGAGCAGCGGATATGGTGCAGGAGGGAGGGTGATGTGGATGCCTGTGGATGCCTGTGGATGCCTGTGGTAGCTGGTCTGACGGGGGAGTGTGGAAGCAGAGCATGTCAGGGAGATGTGGCTCAAGCTCACGCATGCGGAAGGGGTGAGGGTGGTGGTGTGGCTAGGCGAAAGAAGGGAGGAAAAAGGCTGCTGGTGTGGCTGGAAAGGGCTGGAAATGGCCAGAGATAATGGTGGCCCCTTTTCTTGATTATATATCTAAAAAATGTATATATATCTAATAAAACTTCAACCAAATGACCTACTTGCCTCAGCAGATGCACCACCACTTTTGGCAGAGCTGCAACCTAGAATCCTACCTCATGCCCTCCGCCGTAGGAAGGGGAGAACTTTCCACAATTCCCTCCACTCACTTACCTCGACATCACGCGCTCCTACTACACTGGATTGCCATTTGCTTTCCTTGACATCCTCCCTCATACCCTTTCACACCTTTCTCCCCATCCACAATCACCTCCGCTCACTTACCTCGACATCATGCGCTCCCACGACACTGGGCCGCCATCTGCTTTCCTTGACATCCTTGATGACCCGGAAAGCGTGTTTGGGAGACCCGGCTCAAGATCACGCATGCAGAAGGTGTCGGATGCGGGTAGCTGGTGTGGAAGTGAGCTTTCTTTAATATGTGGTTTCGGTGACATGGGCGGGCCAGGGTGATGGTGGTGGTGTGGGTGCCAAGGGAGGAAGATGGCTACTGGTGTTGCTGGAAAGGGCCAGAGATAATTGTGGTAGAGAGGAGGCCCCTTTTCTTGATATATATAAAAAAAAATAGTAAATAAAAGCACACACTTCAACCAAATGGCACTGATCTACTTGCCTCAGCAGATGCAACACCACCGTTGGCAGAGCTACAACCTGGAATCCTCCCTCATGCCCTCTGCTGCAGGCAGGGGAGGACTTTCCACACCTTCCTCCTCACTTGCTCCCACTACACTGGACTGCCATCTACTTTCCTTGACATCCTCCCTCATACCTTTCACCACAGGAAGTGGAGCACTTTTCACAATCACCCCAGCTCACTTGCCTTGACATCACACTCTCCCATCTGCTTTCTTTGGCATCTTCTTCACTTCAGGCCACTGACATCATCCAGTCCCGCGATCCATAGAACTCTCACGATCCATCTCCTTCAACAGCTGCTGTATCTCCAAATCAGTCTCAGGGTCTTCACAGGATTCGAACTCTCAACCTCTGCGCTCCAAGGCGGCTGCTCTAACCACTAGGCCATATGAGCTGCATGACAACTGGTGAGGATGACCAAGGTCTTGGCCTGTTTTGACAAACAGAGAAACCGCAGAGAGGGGGGGAGGGGGGGGGGTACTCGAACCTAAGACCGAGCTAACTCTCAGCTTGTCGTAGTGAGAACACTGGCAGCCCAGTGGTTAGCCTTGGTGCTTTGCAAATGTCTTTAACCAGTGGATGTCAGTGAACCAGGGGGATGTGGGGTAGTTGGCAACAGGTCCTCCCCCGCTTTTATTTCGATGGAAGTTTTGTTAAACCACAAAAAGAGCAGGGATTTACAGTAGCGGATCTTAAAGGGGTACTCCGGTGTAAAACAATTTTTTTTCTTGACAAAAAGGTTAAAGGCACAGGGGAGGACTCGAACTCACGGACATCCACAGCACGAGAGGCGGCAGCTCTAACCCCACCGCTACCTTCTGGTTCGGTGTTACTGGCATGTCTAGCCGGAGCTTTGGACTTTACCAGTTTAAATAGCCCAGCGTGACAAAAAGGGGCAAGGCACAGGGGAGGACTCAAATTCATGGATGACGAGAGGTGGCAGCTCTACCCTCGAGCTACCTCCAGGCCTATTTCCTCCAAGCCTGTTTGTGTCCTCCAAGCCTGTTTCCTCCAAGCCTGTTTCCTCCAAGCCTGTTTCCAAGCAGCTCCCACGGCCTAGTGGTTAGAGTTGCCGCCTTGGAGCGCAGAGGTTGTGAGTTCAAGTCCTGTGAAGACCCAGGAGCTGAATTGGAGAGAGCGTGGGAGCGGAGCAAGCCTGACTGATGGAGCGTGGAAGCAGAGGATGTCCAGGAAAGCGTGTTCGGGAGAAGCGGTTGGTGGTCGCACATCTGGAAGGTGTCAGAGCAGCGGATATGGTGCAGGAGGGAGGGTGATGTGGATGCCTGTGGATGCCTGTGGTAGCTGGTCTGACGGGGGAGTGTGGAAGCAGAGCATGTCAGGGAGATGTGGCTCAAGCTCACGCATGCGGATGGGGTGAGGGTGGTGGTGTGGCTAGGCGAAAGAAGGGAGGAAAAAGGCTGCTGGTGTGGCTGGAAAGGGCTGGAAATGGCCAGAGATAATGGTGGCCCCTTTTCTTGATTATATATCTAAAAAATGTATATATATATCTAATAAAACTTCAACCAAATGACCTACTTGCCTCAGCAGATGCACCACCACTTTTGGCAGAGCTGCAACCTAGAATCCTACCTCATGCCCTCCGCCGTAGGAAGGGGAGAACTTTCCACAATTCCCTCCACTCACTTACCTCGACATCACGCGCTCCTACTACACTGGATTGCCATTTGCTTTCCTTGACATCCTCCCTCATACCCTTTCACACCTTTCTCCCCATCCACAATCACCTCCGCTCACTTACCTCGACATCATGCGCTCCCACGACACTGGGCCGCCATCTGCTTTCCTTGACATCCTTGATGACCCGGAAAGCGTGTTTGGGAGACCCGGCTCAAGATCACGCATGCAGAAGGTGTCGGATGCGGGTAGCTGGTGTGGAAGTGAGCTTTCCTTAATATGTGGTTTCGGTGACATGGGCGGGCCAGGGTGATGGTGGTGGTGTGGGTGCCAAGGGAGGAAGATGGCTACTGGTGTTGCTGGAAAGGGCCAGAGATAATTGTGGTAGAGAGGAGGCCCCTTTTCTTGATATATATAAAAAAAATAGTAAATAAAAGCACACACTTCAACCAAATGGCACTGATCTACTTGCCTCAGCAGATGCAACACCACCGTTGGCAGAGCTACAACCTGGAATCCTCCCTCATGCCCTCTGCTGCAGGCAGGGGAGGACTTTCCACACCTTCCTCCTCACATGCTCCCACTACACATCATCCAGTCCCGCGATCCATCGAACTCTCACGATCCATCTCCTTCAACAGCTGCTGTATCTCCAAATCAGTCTCAGGGTCTTCACAGGATTCGAACTCTCAACCTCTGCGCTCCAAGGCGGCTGCTCTAACCACTAGGCCATATGAGCTGCATGACAACTGGTGAGGATGACCAAGGTCTTGGCCTGTTTTGACAAACAGAGAAACCGCAGAGAGGGGGGGAGGGGGGGGGTACTCGAACCTAAGACCGAGCTAACTCTCAGCTTGTCGTAGTGAGAACACTGGCAGCCCAGTGGTTAGCCTTGGTGCTTTGCAAATGTCTTTAACCAGTGGATGTCAGTGAACCAGGGGGATGTGGGGTAGTTGGCAACAGGTCCTCCCCCTCTTTTATTTCGATGGAAGTTTTGTTAAACCACAAAAAGAGCAGGGATTTACAGTAGCGGATCTTAAAGGGGTACTCCGGTGTAAAACAATTTTTTTTCTTGACAAAAAGGTTAAAGTCACAGGGGAGGACTCGAACTCACGGACATCCACAGCACGAGAGGCAGCAGCTCTAACCCCACCGCTACCTTCTGGTTCGGTGTTACTGGCATGTCTAGCCGGAGCTTTGGACTTTACCAGTTTAAATAGCCCAGCGTGACAAAAAGGGGCAAGGCACAGGGGAGGACTCAAATTCATGGATGACGAGAGGTGGCAGCTCTACCCTCGAGCTACCTCCAGGCCTATTTCCTCCAAGCCTGTTTGTGTCCTCCAAGCCTGTTTCCTCCAAGCCTGTTTCCTCCAAGCCTGTTTCCAAGCAGCTCCCACGGCCTAGTGGTTAGAGTTGCCGCCTTGGAGCGCAGAGGTTGTGAGTTCAAGTCCTGTGAAGACCCAGGAGCTGAATTGGAGAGAGCGTGGGAGCGGAGCAAGCCTGACTGATGGAGCGTGGAAGCAGAGGATGTCCAGGAAAGCGTGTTCGGGAGAAGCGGTTGGTGGTCGCACATCTGGAAGGTGTCAGAGCAGCGGATATGGTGCAGGAGGGAGGGTGATGTGGATGCCTGTGGTAGCTGGTCTGACGGGGGAGTGTGGAAGCAGAGCATGTCAGGGAGTTGTGGCTCAAGCTCACGCATGCGGATGGGGTGAGGGTGGTGGTGTGGCTAGGCGAAAGAAGGGAGGAAAAAGGCTGCTGGTGTGGCTGGAAAGGGCTGGAAATGGCCAGAGATAATGGTGGCCCCTTTTCTTGATTATATATCTAAAAAATTTATATATATCTAATAAAACTTCAACCAAATGACCTACTTGCCTCAGCAGATGCACCACCACTTTTGGCAGAGCTGCAACCTAGAATCCTACCTCATGCCCTCCGCCGTAGGAAGGGGAGAACTTTCCACAATTCCCTCCACTCACTTACCTCGACATCACGCGCTCCTACTACACTGGATTGCCATTTGCTTTCCTTGACATCCTCCCTCATACCCTTTCACACCTTTCTCCCCATCCACAATCACCTCCGCTCACTTACCTCGACATCATGCGCTCCCACGACACTGGGCCGCCATCTGCTTTCCTTGACATCCTTGATGACCCGGAAAGCGTGTTTGGGAGACCCGGCTCAAGATCACGCATGCAGAAGGTGTCGGATGCGGGTAGCTGGTGTGGAAGTGAGCTTTCCTTAATATGTGGTTTCGGTGACATGGGCGGGCCAGGGTGATGGTGGTGGTGTGGGTGCCAAGGGAGGAAGATGGCTACTGGTGTTGCTGGAAAGGGCCAGAGATAATTGTGGTAGAGAGGAGGCCCCTTTTCTTGATATATATAAAAAAAATAGTAAATAAAAGCACACACTTCAACCAAATGGCACTGATCTACTTGCCTCAGCAGATGCAACACCACCGTTGGCAGAGCTACAACCTGGAATCCTCCCTCATGCCCTCTGCTGCAGGCAGGGGAGGACTTTCCACACCTTCCTCCTCACTTGCTCCCACTACACTGGACTGCCATCTACTTTCCTTGACATCCTCCCTCATACCTTTCACCACAGGAAGTGGAGCACTTTTCACAATCACCCCAGCTCACTTGCCTTGACATCACGCTCTCCCATCTGCTTTCTTTGGCATCTTCTTCACTTCAGGCCACTGACATCATCCAGTCCCGCGATCCATCGAACTCTCACGATCCATCTCCTTCAACAGCTGCTGTATCTCCAAATCAGTCTCAGGGTCTTCACAGGATTCGAACATCTCAACCTCTGCGCTCCAAGGCGGCTGCTCTAACCACTAGGCCATATGAGCTGCATGACAACTGGTGAGGATGACCAAGGTCTTGGCCTGTTTTGACAAACAGAGAAACCGCAGAGAGGGGGGGAAGGGGGGGGGGTACTCGAACCTAAGACCGAGCTAACTCTCAGCTTGTCGTAGTGAGAACACTGGCAGCCCAGTGGTTAGCCTTGGTGCTTTGCAAATGTCTTTAACCAGTGGATGTCAGTGAACCAGGGGGATGTGGGGTAGTTGGCAACAGGTCCTCCCCCTCTTTTATTTCGATGGAAGTTTTGTTAAACCACAAAAAGAGCAGGGATTTACAGTCGCGGATCTTAAAGGGGTACTCCGGTGTAAAACAATTTTTTTTCTTGACAAAAAGGTTAAAGGCACAGGGGAGGACTCGAACTCACGGACATCCACAGCACGAGAGGCGGCAGCTCTAACCCCACCGCTACCTTCTGGTTCGGTGTTACTGGCATGTCTAGCCGGAGCTTTGGACTTTACCAGTTTAAATAGCCCAGCGTGACAAAAAGGGGCAAGGCACAGGGGAGGACTCAAATTCATGGATGACGAGAGGTGGCAGCTCTACCCTCGAGCTACCTCCAGGCCTATTTCCTCCAAGCCTGTTTGTGTCCTCCAAGCCTGTTTCCTCCAAGCCTGTTTCCTCCAAGCCTGTTTCCAAGCAGCTCCCACGGCCTAGTGGTTAGAGTTGCCGCCTTGGAGCGCAGAGGTTGTGAGTTCAAGTCCTGTGAAGACCCAGGAGCTGAATTGGAGAGAGCGTGGGAGCGGAGCAAGCCTGACTGATGGAGCGTGGAAGCAGAGGATGTCCAGGAAAGCGTGTTCGGGAGAAGCGGTTGGTGGTCGCACATCTGGAAGGTGTCAGAGCAGCGGATATGGTGCAGGAGGGAGGGTGATGTGGATGCCTGTGGATGCCTGTGGATGCCTGTGGTAGCTGGTCTGACGGGGGAGTGTGGAAGCAGAGCATGTCAGGGAGATGTGGCTCAAGCTCACGCATGCGGAAGGGGTGAGGGTGGTGGTGTGGCTAGGCGAAAGAAGGGAGGAAAAAGGCTGCTGGTGTGGCTGGAAAGGGCTGGAAATGGCCAGAGATAATGGTGGCCCCTTTTCTTGATTATATATCTAAAAAATGTATATATATCTAATAAAACTTCAACCAAATGACCTACTTGCCTCAGCAGATGCACCACCACTTTTGGCAGAGCTGCAACCTAGAATCCTACCTCATGCCCTCCGCCGTAGGAAGGGGAGAACTTTCCACAATTCCCTCCACTCACTTACCTCGACATCACGCGCTCCTACTACACTGGATTGCCATTTGCTTTCCTTGACATCCTCCCTCATACCCTTTCACACCTTTCTCCCCATCCACAATCACCTCCGCTCACTTACCTCGACATCATGCGCTCCCACGACACTGGGCCGCCATCTGCTTTCCTTGACATCCTTGATGACCCGGAAAGCGTGTTTGGGAGACCCGGCTCAAGATCACGCATGCAGAAGGTGTCGGATGCGGGTAGCTGGTGTGGAAGTGAGCTTTCTTTAATATGTGGTTTCGGTGACATGGGCGGGCCAGGGTGATGGTGGTGGTGTGGGTGCCAAGGGAGGAAGATGGCTACTGGTGTTGCTGGAAAGGGCCAGAGATAATTGTGGTAGAGAGGAGGCCCCTTTTCTTGATATATATAAAAAAAAATAGTAAATAAAAGCACACACTTCAACCAAATGGCACTGATCTACTTGCCTCAGCAGATGCAACACCACCGTTGGCAGAGCTACAACCTGGAATCCTCCCTCATGCCCTCTGCTGCAGGCAGGGGAGGACTTTCCACACCTTCCTCCTCACTTGCTCCCACTACACTGGACTGCCATCTACTTTCCTTGACATCCTCCCTCATACCTTTCACCACAGGAAGTGGAGCACTTTTCACAATCACCCCAGCTCACTTGCCTTGACATCACACTCTCCCATCTGCTTTCTTTGGCATCTTCTTCACTTCAGGCCACTGACATCATCCAGTCCCGCGATCCATAGAACTCTCACGATCCATCTCCTTCAACAGCTGCTGTATCTCCAAATCAGTCTCAGGGTCTTCACAGGATTCGAACTCTCAACCTCTGCGCTCCAAGGCGGCTGCTCTAACCACTAGGCCATATGAGCTGCATGACAACTGGTGAGGATGACCAAGGTCTTGGCCTGTTTTGACAAACAGAGAAACCGCAGAGAGGGGGGGAGGGGGGGGGGTACTCGAACCTAAGACCGAGCTAACTCTCAGCTTGTCGTAGTGAGAACACTGGCAGCCCAGTGGTTAGCCTTGGTGCTTTGCAAATGTCTTTAACCAGTGGATGTCAGTGAACCAGGGGGATGTGGGGTAGTTGGCAACAGGTCCTCCCCCGCTTTTATTTCGATGGAAGTTTTGTTAAACCACAAAAAGAGCAGGGATTTACAGTAGCGGATCTTAAAGGGGTACTCCGGTGTAAAACAATTTTTTTTCTTGACAAAAAGGTTAAAGGCACAGGGGAGGACTCGAACTCACGGACATCCACAGCACGAGAGGCGGCAGCTCTAACCCCACCGCTACCTTCTGGTTCGGTGTTACTGGCATGTCTAGCCGGAGCTTTGGACTTTACCAGTTTAAATAGCCCAGCGTGACAAAAAGGGGCAAGGCACAGGGGAGGACTCAAATTCATGGATGACGAGAGGTGGCAGCTCTACCCTCGAGCTACCTCCAGGCCTATTTCCTCCAAGCCTGTTTGTGTCCTCCAAGCCTGTTTCCTCCAAGCCTGTTTCCTCCAAGCCTGTTTCCAAGCAGCTCCCACGGCCTAGTGGTTAGAGTTGCCGCCTTGGAGCGCAGAGGTTGTGAGTTCAAGTCCTGTGAAGACCCAGGAGCTGAATTGGAGAGAGCGTGGGAGCGGAGCAAGCCTGACTGATGGAGCGTGGAAGCAGAGGATGTCCAGGAAAGCGTGTTCGGGAGAAGCGGTTGGTGGTCGCACATCTGGAAGGTGTCAGAGCAGCGGATATGGTGCAGGAGGGAGGGTGATGTGGATGCCTGTGGATGCCTGTGGTAGCTGGTCTGACGGGGGAGTGTGGAAGCAGAGCATGTCAGGGAGATGTGGCTCAAGCTCACGCATGCGGATGGGGTGAGGGTGGTGGTGTGGCTAGGCGAAAGAAGGGAGGAAAAAGGCTGCTGGTGTGGCTGGAAAGGGCTGGAAATGGCCAGAGATAATGGTGGCCCCTTTTCTTGATTATATATCTAAAAAATGTATATATATATCTAATAAAACTTCAACCAAATGACCTACTTGCCTCAGCAGATGCACCACCACTTTTGGCAGAGCTGCAACCTAGAATCCTACCTCATGCCCTCCGCCGTAGGAAGGGGAGAACTTTCCACAATTCCCTCCACTCACTTACCTCGACATCACGCGCTCCTACTACACTGGATTGCCATTTGCTTTCCTTGACATCCTCCCTCATACCCTTTCACACCTTTCTCCCCATCCACAATCACCTCCGCTCACTTACCTCGACATCATGCGCTCCCACGACACTGGGCCGCCATCTGCTTTCCTTGACATCCTTGATGACCCGGAAAGCGTGTTTGGGAGACCCGGCTCAAGATCACGCATGCAGAAGGTGTCGGATGCGGGTAGCTGGTGTGGAAGTGAGCTTTCCTTAATATGTGGTTTCGGTGACATGGGCGGGCCAGGGTGATGGTGGTGGTGTGGGTGCCAAGGGAGGAAGATGGCTACTGGTGTTGCTGGAAAGGGCCAGAGATAATTGTGGTAGAGAGGAGGCCCCTTTTCTTGATATATATAAAAAAAATAGTAAATAAAAGCACACACTTCAACCAAATGGCACTGATCTACTTGCCTCAGCAGATGCAACACCACCGTTGGCAGAGCTACAACCTGGAATCCTCCCTCATGCCCTCTGCTGCAGGCAGGGGAGGACTTTCCACACCTTCCTCCTCACATGCTCCCACTACACATCATCCAGTCCCGCGATCCATCGAACTCTCACGATCCATCTCCTTCAACAGCTGCTGTATCTCCAAATCAGTCTCAGGGTCTTCACAGGATTCGAACTCTCAACCTCTGCGCTCCAAGGCGGCTGCTCTAACCACTAGGCCATATGAGCTGCATGACAACTGGTGAGGATGACCAAGGTCTTGGCCTGTTTTGACAAACAGAGAAACCGCAGAGAGGGGGGGAGGGGGGGGGTACTCGAACCTAAGACCGAGCTAACTCTCAGCTTGTCGTAGTGAGAACACTGGCAGCCCAGTGGTTAGCCTTGGTGCTTTGCAAATGTCTTTAACCAGTGGATGTCAGTGAACCAGGGGGATGTGGGGTAGTTGGCAACAGGTCCTCCCCCTCTTTTATTTCGATGGAAGTTTTGTTAAACCACAAAAAGAGCAGGGATTTACAGTAGCGGATCTTAAAGAGGTACTCCGGTGTAAAACAATTTTTTTTCTTGACAAAAAGGTTAAAGTCACAGGGGAGGACTCGAACTCACGGACATCCACAGCACGAGAGGCAGCAGCTCTAACCCCACCGCTACCTTCTGGTTCGGTGTTACTGGCATGTCTAGCCGGAGCTTTGGACTTTACCAGTTTAAATAGCCCAGCGTGACAAAAAGGGGCAAGGCACAGGGGAGGACTCAAATTCATGGATGACGAGAGGTGGCAGCTCTACCCTCGAGCTACCTCCAGGCCTATTTCCTCCAAGCCTGTTTGTGTCCTCCAAGCCTGTTTCCTCCAAGCCTGTTTCCTCCAAGCCTGTTTCCAAGCAGCTCCCACGGCCTAGTGGTTAGAGTTGCCGCCTTGGAGCGCAGAGGTTGTGAGTTCAAGTCCTGTGAAGACCCAGGAGCTGAATTGGAGAGAGCGTGGGAGCGGAGCAAGCCTGACTGATGGAGCGTGGAAGCAGAGGATGTCCAGGAAAGCGTGTTCGGGAGAAGCGGTTGGTGGTCGCACATCTGGAAGGTGTCAGAGCAGCGGATATGGTGCAGGAGGGAGGGTGATGTGGATGCCTGTGGTAGCTGGTCTGACGGGGGAGTGTGGAAGCAGAGCATGTCAGGGAGTTGTGGCTCAAGCTCACGCATGCGGATGGGGTGAGGGTGGTGGTGTGGCTAGGCGAAAGAAGGGAGGAAAAAGGCTGCTGGTGTGGCTGGAAAGGGCTGGAAATGGCCAGAGATAATGGTGGCCCCTTTTCTTGATTATATATCTAAAAAATTTATATATATCTAATAAAACTTCAACCAAATGACCTACTTGCCTCAGCAGATGCACCACCACTTTTGGCAGAGCTGCAACCTAGAATCCTACCTCATGCCCTCCGCCGTAGGAAGGGGAGAACTTTCCACAATTCCCTCCACTCACTTACCTCGACATCACGCGCTCCTACTACACTGGATTGCCATTTGCTTTCCTTGACATCCTCCCTCATACCCTTTCACACCTTTCTCCCCATCCACAATCACCTCCGCTCACTTACCTCGACATCATGCGCTCCCACGACACTGGGCCGCCATCTGCTTTCCTTGACATCCTTGATGACCCGGAAAGCGTGTTTGGGAGACCCGGCTCAAGATCACGCATGCAGAAGGTGTCGGATGCGGGTAGCTGGTGTGGAAGTGAGCTTTCCTTAATATGTGGTTTCGGTGACATGGGCGGGCCAGGGTGATGGTGGTGGTGTGGGTGCCAAGGGAGGAAGATGGCTACTGGTGTTGCTGGAAAGGGCCAGAGATAATTGTGGTAGAGAGGAGGCCCCTTTTCTTGATATATATAAAAAAAATAGTAAATAAAAGCACACACTTCAACCAAATGGCACTGATCTACTTGCCTCAGCAGATGCAACACCACCGTTGGCAGAGCTACAACCTGGAATCCTCCCTCATGCCCTCTGCTGCAGGCAGGGGAGGACTTTCCACACCTTCCTCCTCACTTGCTCCCACTACACTGGACTGCCATCTACTTTCCTTGACATCCTCCCTCATACCTTTCACCACAGGAAGTGGAGCACTTTTCACAATCACCCCAGCTCACTTGCCTTGACATCACGCTCTCCCATCTGCTTTCTTTGGCATCTTCTTCACTTCAGGCCACTGACATCATCCAGTCCCGCGATCCATCGAACTCTCACGATCCATCTCCTTCAACAGCTGCTGTATCTCCAAATCAGTCTCAGGGTCTTCACAGGATTCGAACATCTCAACCTCTGCGCTCCAAGGCGGCTGCTCTAACCACTAGGCCATATGAGCTGCATGACAACTGGTGAGGATGACCAAGGTCTTGGCCTGTTTTGACAAACAGAGAAACCGCAGAGAGGGGGGGAAGGGGGGGGGGTACTCGAACCTAAGACCGAGCTAACTCTCAGCTTGTCGTAGTGAGAACACTGGCAGCCCAGTGGTTAGCCTTGGTGCTTTGCAAATGTCTTTAACCAGTGGATGTCAGTGAACCAGGGGGATGTGGGGTAGTTGGCAACAGGTCCTCCCCCTCTTTTATTTCGATGGAAGTTTTGTTAAACCACAAAAAGAGCAGGGATTTACAGTAGCGGATCTTAAAGGGGTACTCCGGTGTAAAACAATTTTTTTTCTTGACAAAAAGGTTAAAGGCACAGGGGAGGACTCGAACTCACGGACATTCACAGCACGAGAGGCGGCAGCTCTAACCCCACCGCTACCTTCTGGTTCGGTGTTACTGGCATGTCTAGCCGGAGCTTTGGACTTTACCAGTTTAAATAGCCCAGCGTGACAAAAAGGGGCAAGGCACAGGGGAGGACTCAAATTCATGGATGACGAGAGGTGGCAGCTCTACCCTCGAGCTACCTCCAGGCCTATTTCCTCCAAGCCTGTTTGTGTCCTCCAAGCCTGTTTCCTCCAAGCCTGTTTCCAAGCAGCTCCCACGGCCTAGTGGTTAGAGTTGCCGCCTTGGAGCGCAGAGGTTGTGAGTTCAAGTCCTGTGAAGACCCAGGAGCTGAATTGGAGAGAGCGTGGGAGCAGAGCAAGCCTGACTGATGGAGCGTGGAAGCAGAGGATGTCCAGGAAAGCGTGTTCGGGAGAAGCGGTTGGTGGTCGCACATCTGGAAGGTGTCAGAGCAGCGGATATGGTGCAGGAGGGAGGGTGATGTGGATGCCTGTGGTAGCTGGTCTCACGGGGGAGTGTGGAAGCAGAGCATGTCAGGGAGTTGTGGCTCAAGCTCACGCATGCGGATGGGGTGAGGGTGGTGGTGTGGCTAGGCGAAAGAAGGGAGGAAAAAGGCTGCTGGTGTGGCTGGAAAGGGCTGGAAAGGGCTGGAAATGGCCAGAGATAATGGTGGCCCCTTTTCTTGATTATATATCTAAAAAATGTATATATATCTAATAAAACTTCAACCAAATGACCTACTTGCCTCAGCAGATGCACCACCACTTTTGGCAGAGCTGCAACCTAGAATCCTACCTCATGCCCTCCGCCGTAGGAAGGGGAGAACTTTCCACAATTCCCTCCACTCACTTACCTCGACATCACGCGCTCCTACTACACTGGATTGCCATTTGCTTTCCTTGACATCCTCCCTCATACCCTTTCACACCTTTCTCCCCATCCACAATCACCTCCGCTCACTTACCTCGACATCATGCGCTCCCACGACACTGGGCCGCCATCTGCTTTTCTTGACATCCTTGATGACCCGGAAAGCGTGTTTGGGAGACCCGGCTCAAGATCACGCATGCAGAAGGTGTCGGATGCGGGTAGCTGGTGTGGAAGTGAGCTTTCCTTAATATGTGGTTTCGGTGACATGGGCGGGCCAGGGTGATGGTGGTGGTGTGGGTGCCAAGGGAGGAAGATGGCTACTGGTGTTGCTGGAAAGGGCCAGAGATAATTGTGGTAGAGAGGAGGCCCCTTTTCTTGATATATATAAAAAAAATAGTAAATAAAAGCACACACTTCAACCAAATGGCACTGATCTACTTGCCTCAGCAGATGCAACACCACCGTTGGCAGAGCTACAACCTGGAATCCTCCCTCATGCCCTCTGCTGCAGGCAGGGGAGGACTTTCCACACCTTCCTCCTCACTTGCTCCCACTACACTGGACTGCCATCTACTTTCCTTGACATCCTCCCTCATACCTTTCACCACAGGAAGTGGAGCACTTTTCACAATCACCCCAGCTCACTTGCCTTGACATCACGCTCTCCCATCTGCTTTCTTTGGCATCTTCTTCACTTCAGGCCACTGACATCATCCAGTCCCGCGATCCATAGAACTCTCACGATCCATCTCCTTCAACAGCTGCTGTATCTCCAAATCAGTCTCAGGGTCTTCACAGGATTCGAACTCTCAACCTCTGCGCTCCAAGGTGGCTGCTCTAACCACTAGGCCATATGAGCTGCATGACAACTGGTGAGGATGACCAAGGTCTTGGCCTGTTTTGACAAACAGAGAAACCGCAGAGAGGGGGGGAGGGGGGGGGGTACTCGAACCTAAGACCGAGCTAACTCTCAGCTTGTCGTAGTGAGAACACTGGCAGCCCAGTGGTTAGCCTTGGTGCTTTGCAAATGTCTTTAACCAGTGGATGTCAGTGAACCAGGGGGATGTGGGGTAGTTGGCAACAGGTCCTCCCCCTCTTTTATTTCGATGGAAGTTTTGTTAAACCACAAAAAGAGCAGGGATTTACAGTAGCGGATCTTAAAGGGGTACTCCGGTGTAAAACAATTTTTTTTCTTGACAAAAAGGTTAAAGGCACAGGGGAGGACTCGAACTCACGGACATTCACAGCACGAGAGGCGGCAGCTCTAACCCCACCGCTACCTTCTGGTTCGGTGTTACTGGTATGTCTAGCCGGAGCTTTGGACTTTACCAGTTTAAATAGCCCAGCGTGACAAAAAGGGGCAAGGCACAGGGGAGGACTCAAATTCATGGATGACGAGAGGTGGCAGCTCTACCCTCGAGCTACCTCCAGGCCTATTTCCTCCAAGCCTGTTTGTGTCCTCCAAGCCTGTTTCCTCCAAGCCTGTTTCCTCCAAGCCTGTTTCCAAGCAGCTCCCACGGCCTAGTGGTTAGAGTTGCCGCCTTGGAGCGCAGAGGTTGTGAGTTCAAGTCCTGTGAAGACCCAGGAGCTGAATTGGAGAGAGCGTGGGAGCGGAGCAAGCCTGACTGATGGAGCGTGGAAGCAGAGGATGTCCAGGAAAGCGTGTTCGGGAGAAGCGGTTGGTGGTCGCACATCTGGAAGGTGTCAGAGCAGCGGATATGGTGCAGGAGGGAGGGTGATGTGGATGCCTGTGGTAGCTGGTCTGACGGGGGAGTGTGGAAGCAGAGCATGTCAGGGAGATGTGGCTCAAGCTCACGCATGCGGAAGGGGTGAGGGTGGTGGTGTGGCTAGGCGAAAGAAGGGAGGAAAAAGGCTGCTGGTGTGGCTGGAAAGGGCTGGAAATGGCCAGAGATAATGGTGGCCCCTTTTCTTGATTATATATCTAAAAAATGTATATATATCTAATAAAACTTCAACCAAATGACCTACTTGCCTCAGCAGATGCACCACCACTTTTGGCAGAGCTGCAACCTAGAATCCTACCTCATGCCCTCCGCCGTAGGAAGGGGAGAACTTTCCACAATTCCCTCCACTCACTTACCTCGACATCACGCGCTCCTACTACACTGGATTGCCATTTGCTTTCCTTGACATCCTCCCTCATACCCTTTCACACCTTTCTCCCCATCCACAATCACCTCCGCTCACTTACCTCGACATCATGCGCTCCCACGACACTGGGCCGCCATCTGCTTTCCTTGACATCCTTGATGACCCGGAAAGCGTGTTTGGGAGACCCGGCTCAAGATCACGCATGCAGAAGGTGTCGGATGCGGGTAGCTGGTGTGGAAGTGAGCTTTCCTTAATATGTGGTTTCGGTGACATGGGCGGGCCAGGGTGATGGTGGTGGTGTGGGTGCCAAGGGAGGAAGATGGCTACTGGTGTTGCTGGAAAGGGCCAGAGATAATTGTGGTAGAGAGGAGGCCCCTTTTCTTGATATATATAAAAAAAATAGTAAATAAAAGCACACACTTCAACCAAATGGCACTGATCTACTTGCCTCAGCAGATGCAACACCACCGTTGGCAGAGCTACAACCTGGAATCCTCCCTCATGCCCTCTGCTGCAGGCAGGGGAGGACTTTCCACACCTTCCTCCTCACATGCTCCCACTACACTGGACTGCCATCTACTTTCCTTGACATCCTCCCTCATACCCTTCACCACAGGAAGTGGAGCACTTTTCACAATCACCCCAGCTCACTTGCCTTGACATCACGCTCTCCCATCTGCTTTCTTTGGCATCTTCTTCACTTCAGGCCACTGACATCATCCAGTCCCGCAATCCATCGAACTCTCACGATCCATCTCCTTCAACAGCTGCTGTATCTCCAAATCAGTCTCAGGGTCTTCACAGGATTCGAACTCTCAACCTCTGCGCTCCAAGGCGGCTGCTCTAACCACTAGGCCATATGAGCTGCATGACAACTGGTGAGGATGACCAAGGTCTTGGCCTGTTTTGACAAACAGAGAAACCGCAGAGAGGGGGGGAAGGGGGGGGGTACTCGAACCTAAGACCGAGCTAACTCTCAGCTTGTCGTAGTGAGAACACTGGCAGCCCAGTGGTTAGCCTTGGTGCTTTGCAAATGTCTTTAACCAGTGGATGTCAGTGAACCAGGGGGATGTGGGGTAGTTGGCAACAGGTCCTCCCCCTCTTTTATTTCGATGGAAGTTTTGTTAAACCACAAAAAGAGCAGGGATTTACAGTAGCGGATCTTAACCCCTTAAGGACTCAGGGTTTTTCCGTTTTTGCACTTTCGTTTTTTCCTCCTTACCTTTTAAAAATCATAACCCTTTCAATTTTCCACCTAAAAATCCATATTATGGCTTATTTTTTGCGTCGCCAATTCTACTTTGCAGTGACATTAGTCATTTTACCCAAAAATGCACGGCGAAACGGAAAAAAAAATCATTGTGCGACAAAATCGAAAAAAAAACGCCATTTTGTAACTTTTGGAGGCTTTCGTTTCTACGCAGTGCATATTTCGGTAAAAATTACACCTTATCATTATTCTGTAGGTCCATACGGTTAAAATGATACCCTACTTATATAGGTTTGATTTTGTCGCACTTCTGGAAAAAATCATAACTACATGCAGGAAAATTTATACGTTTAAAAATGTCATCTTCTGACCCCTATAACTTTTTTATTTTTCCATGTATGGGGTGGTATGAGGACTCATTTTTTGCGCCGTGATCTGAAGTTTTTATCGGTATGATTTTTGTTTTGATCGGACTTTTTGATCACTTTTTATTCATTTTTTAATGATATAAAAAGTGACCAAAATACGCTTTTTTGGACTTTGGAATTTTTGTGCGCGTACGCCATTGACCGTACGGCTTAATTAATGATATATTTTTATAGTTCGGACATTTACGCACGCGGCGATACCACATATGTTTATTTTTTATTTTTTTTACACTGTTTTGTTTTTTTTATGGGAAAAGGGGGGTGATTCAAACTTTTATTAGGGAAGGGGTTAAATGACCTTTATTAACACTTTTTTTTAACATTTTTTTTGCAGTGTTATAGGTCCCATAGGGGGCTATAACACTGCACACACTGATCTCCTATGCTGATCACAGGCGTGCATTAACACGCCTGTGATCAGCATTATCGGCGCTTGACTGCTCCTGCCTGGATCTCAGGCACGGAGCAGTCATTCGTCGATCGGACACCGGGGAGGCAGGTAAGAGCCCTCCCGGTGTCCGATCAGCTGTTCGGGACGCCGCGATTTCACCGCGGCGGTCCCGAACAGCCCGACTGAGCAGCCGGGTCACTTTCACTTTCACTTTAGAAGCGGCGGTCAGCTTTGACCGCCGCTTCTAAAGGGTTAATACCGCACATCGCCGCGATCGGTGATGTGTGGTATTAGCCGCGGGTCCCGGCCGTTGATTAGCGCCGGGACCGACGCGATATGATGCGGGATCGCGGCGCGATCCCGCTTCATATCGCGGGAGCCGGCGCAGGACGTAAATATACGTCCTGCGTCGTTAAGGGGTTAAAGGGGTACTCCGGTGTAAAACAATTTTTTTTCTTGACAAAAAGGTTAAAGGCACAGGGGAGGACTCGAACTCACGGACATTCACAGCACGAGAGGCGGCAGCTCTAACCCCACCGCTACCTTCTGGTTCGGTGTTACTGGCATGTCTAGCCGGAGCTTTGGACTTTACCAGTTTAAATAGCCCAGCGTGACAAAAAGGGGCAAGGCACAGGGGAGGACTCAAATTCATGGATGACGAGAGGTGGCAGCTCTACCCTCGAGCTACCTCCAGGCCTATTTCCTCCAAGCCTGTTTGTGTCCTCCAAGCCTGTTTCCTCCAAGCCTGTTTCATCCAAGCCTGTTTCCAAGCAGCTCCCACGGCCTAGTGGTTAGAGTTGCCGCCTTGGAGCGCAGAGGTTGTGAGTTCAAGTCCTGTGAAGACCCAGGAGCTGAATTGGAGAGAGCGTGGGAGCGGAGCAAGCCTGACTGATGGAGCGTGGAAGCAGAGGATGTCCAGGAAAGCGTGTTCGGGAGAAGCGGTTGGTGGTCGCACATCTGGAAGGTGTCAGAGCAGCGGATATGGTGCAGGAGGGAGGGTGATGTGGATGCCTGTGGTAGCTGGTCTGACGGGGGAGTGTGGAAGCAGAGCATGTCAGGGAGTTGTGGCTCAAGCTCACGCATGCGGATGGGGTGAGGGTGGTGGTGTGGCTAGGCGAAAGAAGGGAGGAAAAAGGCTGCTGGTGTGGCTGGAAAGGGCTGGAAATGGCCAGAGATAATGGTGGCCCCTTTTCTTGATTATATATCTAAAAAATGTATATATATCTAATAAAACTTCAACCAAATGACCTACTTGCCTCAGCAGATGCACCACCACTTTTAGCAGAGCTGCAACCTAGAATCCTACCTCATGCCCTCCGTCGTTGGAAGGGGAGAACTTTCCACAATTCCCTCCACTCACTTACCTCGACATCACGCGCTCCTACTACACTGGATTGCCATTTGCTTTCCTTGACATCCTCCCTCATACCCTTTCACACCTTTCTCCCCATCCACAATCACCTCCGCTCACTTACCTCGACATCATGCGCTCCCAAGGCACAGGGGAGGACTCAAATTCATGGATGACGAGAGGTGGCAGCTCTACCCTCGAGCTACCTCCAGGCCTATTTCCTCCAAGCCTGTTTGTGTCCTCCAAGCCTGTTTCCTCCAAGCCTGTTTCCTCCAAGCCTGTTTCCAAGCAGCTCCCACGGCCTAGTGGTTAGAGTTGCCGCCTTGGAGCGCAGAGGTTGTGAGTTCAAGTCCTGTGAAGACCCAGGAGCTGAATTGGAGAGAGCGTGGGAGCGGAGCAAGCCTGACTGATGGAGCGTGGAAGCAGAGGATGTCCAGGAAAGCGTGTTCGGGAGAAGCGGTTGGTGGTCGCACATCTGGAAGGTGTCAGAGCAGCGGATATGGTGCAGGAGGGAGGGTGATGTGGATGCCTGTGGTAGCTGGTCTGACGGGGGAGTGTGGAAGCAGAGCATGTCAGGGAGATGTGGCTCAAGCTCACGCATGCGGAAGGGGTGAGGGTGGTGGTGTGGCTAGGCGAAAGAAGGGAGGAAAAAGGCTGCTGGTGTGGCTGGAAAGGGCTGGAAATGGCCAGAGATAATGGTGGCCCCTTTTCTTGATTATATATCTAAAAAATGTATATATATCTAATAAAACTTCAACCAAATGACCTACTTGCCTCAGCAGATGCACCACCACTTTTGGCAGAGCTGCAACCTAGAATCCTACCTCATGCCCTCCGCCGTAGGAAGGGGAGAACTTTCCACAATTCCCTCCACTCACTTACCTCGACATCACGCGCTCCTACTACACTGGATTGCCATTTGCTTTCCTTGACATCCTCCCTCATACCCTTTCACACCTTTCTCCCCATCCACAATCACCTCCGCTCACTTACCTCGACATCATGCGCTCCCACGACACTGGGCCGCCATCTGCTTTCCTTGACATCCTTGATGACCCGGAAAGCGTGTTTGGGAGACCCGGCTCAAGATCACGCATGCAGAAGGTGTCGGATGCGGGTAGCTGGTGTGGAAGTGAGCTTTCCTTAATATGTGGTTTCGGTGACATGGGCGGGCCAGGGTGATGGTGGTGGTGTGGGTGCCAAGGGAGGAAGATGGCTACTGGTGTTGCTGGAAAGGGCCAGAGATAATTGTGGTAGAGAGGAGGCCCCTTTTCTTGATATATATAAAAAAAATAGTAAATAAAAGCACACACTTCAACCAAATGGCACTGATCTACTTGCCTCAGCAGATGCAACACCACCGTTGGCAGAGCTACAACCTGGAATCCTCCCTCATGCCCTCTGCTGCAGGCAGGGGAGGACTTTCCACACCTTCCTCCTCACATGCTCCCACTACACTGGACTGCCATCTACTTTCCTTGACATCCTCCCTCATACCCTTCACCACAGGAAGTGGAGCACTTTTCACAATCACCCCAGCTCACTTGCCTTGACATCACGCTCTCCCATCTGCTTTCTTTGGCATCTTCTTCACTTCAGGCCACTGACATCATCCAGTCCCGCGATCCATAGAACTCTCACGATCCATCTCCTTCAACAGCTGCTGTATCTCCAAATCAGTCTCAGGGTCTTCACAGGATTCGAACATCTCAACCTCTGCGCTCCAAGGCGGCTGCTCTAACCACTAGGCCATATGAGCTGCATGACAACTGGTGAGGATGACCAAGGTCTTGGCCTGTTTTGACAAACAGAGAAACCGCAGAGAGGGGGGGAAGGGGGGGGGTACTCGAACCTAAGACCGAGCTAACTCTCAGCTTGTCGTAGTGAGAACACTGGCAGCCCAGTGGTTAGCCTTGGTGCTTTGCAAATGTCTTTAACCAGTGGATGTCAGTGAACCAGGGGGATGTGGGGTAGTTGGCAACAGGTCCTCCCCCTCTTTTATTTCGATGGAAGTTTTGTTAAACCACAAAAAGAGCAGGGATTTACAGTAGCGGATCTTAAAGGGGTACTCCGGTGTAAAACAATTTTTTTTCTTGACAAAAAGGTTAAAGGCACAGGGGAGGACTCGAACTCACGGACATTCACAGCACGAGAGGCAGCAGCTCTAACCCCACCGCTACCTTCTGGTTCGGTGTTACTGGCATGTCTAGCCGGAGCTTTGGACTTTACCAGTTTAAATAGCCCAGCGTGACAAAAAGGGGCAAGGCACAGGGGAGGACTCAAATTCATGGATGACGAGAGGTGGCAGCTCTACCCTCGAGCTACCTCCAGGCCTATTTCCTCCAAGCCTGTTTGTGTCCTCCAAGCCTGTTTCCTCCAAGCCTGTTTCCTCCAAGCCTGTTTCCAAGCAGCTCCCACGGCCTAGTGGTTAGAGTTGCCGCCTTGGAGCGCAGAGGTTGTGAGTTCAAGTCCTGTGAAGACCCAGGAGCTGAATTGGAGAGAGCGTGGGAGCGGAGCAAGCCTGACTGATGGAGCGTGGAAGCAGAGGATGTCCAGGAAAGCGTGTTCGGGAGAAGCGGTTGGTGGTCGCACATCTGGAAGGTGTCAGAGCAGTGGATATGGTGCAGGAGGGAGGGTGATGTGGATGCCTGTGGTAGCTGGTCTGACGGGGGAGTGTGGAAGCAGAGCATGTCAGGGAGATGTGGCTCAAGCTCACGCATGCGGAAGGGGTGAGGGTGGTGGTGTGGCTAGGCGAAAGAAGGGAGGAAAAAGGCTGCTGGTGTGGCTGGATAGGGCTGGAAAGGGCTGGAAATGGCCAGAGATAATGGTGGCCCCTTTTCTTGATTATATATCTAAAAAATGTATATATATCTAATAAAACTTCAACCAAATGACCTACTTGCCTCAGCAGATGCACCACCACTTTTGGCAGAGCTGCAACCTAGAATCCTACCTCATGCCCTCCGCCGTAGGAAGGGGAGAACTTTCCACAATTCCCTCCACTCACTTACCTCGACATCACGCGCTCCTACTACACTGGATTGCCATTTGCTTTCCTTGACATCCTCCCTCATACCCTTTCACACCTTTCTCCCCATCCACAATCACCTCCGCTCACTTACCTCGACATCATGCGCTCCCACGACACTGGGCCGCCATCTGCTTTCCTTGACATCCTTGATGACCCGGAAAGCGTGTTTGGGAGACCCGGCTCAAGATCACGCATGCAGAAGGTGTCGGATGCGGGTAGCTGGTGTGGAAGTGAGCTTTCCTTAATATGTGGTTTCGGTGACATGGGCGGGCCAGGGTGATGGTGGTGGTGTGGGTGCCAAGGGAGGAAGATGGCTACTGGTGTTGCTGGAAAGGGCCAGAGATAATTGTGGTAGAGAGGAGGCCCCTTTTCTTGATATATATAAAAAAAATAGTAAATAAAAGCACACACTTCAACCAAATGGCACTGATCTACTTGCCTCAGCAGATGCAACACCACCGTTGGCAGAGCTACAACCTGGAATCCTCCCTCATGCCCTCTGCTGCAGGCAGGGGAGGACTTTCCACACCTTCCTCCTCACTTGCTCCCACTACACTGGACTGCCATCTACTTTCCTTGACATCCTCCCTCATACCTTTCACCACAGGAAGTGGAGCACTTTTCACAATCACCCCAGCTCACTTGCCTTGACATCACGCTCTCCCATCTGCTTTCTTTGGCATCTTCTTCACTTCAGGCCACTGACATCATCCAGTCCCGCGATCCATAGAACTCTCACGATCCATCTCCTTCAACAGCTGCTGTATCTCCAAATCAGTCTCAGGGTCTTCACAGGATTCGAACTCTCAACCTCTGCGCTCCAAGGTGGCTGCTCTAACCACTAGGCCATATGAGCTGCATGACAACTGGTGAGGATGACCAAGGTCTTGGCCTGTTTTGACAACAGAGAAACCGCAGAGAGGGGGGGAGGGGGGGGGGGGTACTCGAACCTAAGACCGAGCTAACTCTCAGCTTGTCGTAGTGAGAACACTGGCAGCCCAGTGGTTAGCCTTGGTGCTTTGCAAATGTCTTTAACCAGTGGATGTCAGTGAACCAGGGGGATGTGGGGTAGTTGGCAACAGGTCCTCCCCCTCTTTTATTTCGATGGAAGTTTTGTTAAACCACAAAAAGAGCAGGGATTTACAGTAGCGGATCTTAAAGGGGTACTCCGGTGTAAAACAATTTTTTTTCTTGACAAAAAGGTTAAAGGCACAGGGGAGGACTCGAACTCACGGACATCCACAGCACGAGAGGCGGCAGCTCTAACCCCACCGCTACCTTCTGGTTCGGTGTTATTGGCATGTCTAGCCGGAGCTTTGGACTTTACCAGTTTAAATAGCCCAGCGTGACAAAAAGGGGCAAGGCACAGGGGAGGACTCAAATTCATGGATGACGAGAGGTGGCAGCTCTACCCTCGAGCTACCTCCAGGCCTATTTCCTCCAAGCCTGTTTGTGTCCTCCAAGCCTGTTTCCTCCAAGCCTGTTTCCTCCAAGCCTGTTTCCAAGCAGCTCCCACGGCCTAGTGGTTAGAGTTGCCGCCTTGGAGCGCAGAGGTTGTGAGTTCAAGTCCTGTGAAGACACAGGAGCTGAATTGGAGAGAGCGTGGGAGCGGAGCAAGCTTGACTGATGGAGCGTGGAAGCAGAGGATGTCCAGGAAAGCGTGTTCGGGAGAAGCGGTTGGTGGTCGCACATCTGGAAGGTGTCAGAGCAGCGGATATGGTGCAGGAGGGAGGGTGATGTGGATGCCTGTGGTAGCTGGTCTGACGGGGGAGTGTGGAAGCAGAGCATGTCAGGGAGTTGTGGCTCAAGCTCACGCATGCGGATGGGGTGAGGGTGGTGGTGTGGCTAGGCGAAAGAAGGGAGGAAAAAGGCTGCTGGTGTGGCTGGAAAGGGCTGGAAATGGCCAGAGATAATGGTGGCCCCTTTTCTTGATTATATATCTAAAAAATGTATATATATCTAATAAAACTTCAACCAAATGACCTACTTGCCTCAGCAGATGCACCACCACTTTTGGCAGAGCTGCAACCTAGAATCCTACCTCATGCCCTCCGCCGTAGGAAGGTGAGAACTTTCCACAATTCCCTCCACTCACTTACCTCGACATCACGCGCTCCTACTACACTGGATTGCCATTTGCTTTCCTTGACATCCTCCCTCATACCCTTTCACACCTTTCTCCCCATCCACAATCACCTCCGCTCACTTACCTCGACATCATGCGCTCCCACGACACTGGGCCGCCATCTGCTTTCCTTGACATCCTTGATGACCCGGAAAGCGTGTTTGGGAGACCCGGCTCAAGATCACGCATGCAGAAGGTGTCGGATGCGGGTAGCTGGTGTGGAAGTGAGCTTTCCTTAATATGTGGTTTCGGTGACATGGGCGGGCCAGGGTGATGGTGGTGGTGTGGGTGCCAAGGGAGGAAGATGGCTACTGGTGTTGCTGGAAAGGGCCAGAGATAATTGTGGTAGAGAGGAGGCCCCTTTTCTTGATATATATAAAAAAAATAGTAAATAAAAGCACACACTTCAACCAAATGGCACTGATCTACTTGCCTCAGCAGATGCAACACCACCGTTGGCAGAGCTACAACCTGGAATCCTCCCTCATGCCCTCTGCTGCAGGCAGGGGAGGACTTTCCACACCTTCCTCCTCACATGCTCCCACTACACTGGACTGCCATCTACTTTCCTTGACATCCTCCCTCATACCCTTCACCACAGGAAGTGGAGCACTTTTCACAATCACCCCAGCTCACTTGCCTTGACATCACGCTCTCCCATCTGCTTTCTTTGGCATCTTCTTCACTTCAGGCCACTGACATCATCCAGTCCCGCGATCCATCAAACTCTCACGATCCATCTCCTTCAACAGCTGCTGTATCTCCAAATCAGTCTCAGGGTCTTCACAGGATTCGAACTCTCAACCTCTGCGCTCCAAGGCGGCTGCTCTAACCACTAGGCCATATGAGCTGCATGACAACTGGTGAGGATGACCAAGGTCTTGGCCTGTTTTGACAAACAGAGAAACCGCAGAGAGGGGGGGAAGGGGGGGGGTACTCGAACCTAAGACCGAGCTAACTCTCAGCTTGTCGTAGTGAGAACACTGGCAGCCCAGTGGTTAGCCTTGGTGCTTTGCAAATGTCTTTAACCAGTGGATGTCAGTGAACCAGGGGGATGTGGGGTAGTTGGCAACAGGTCCTCCCCCTCTTTTATTTCGATGGAAGTTTTGTTAAACCACAAAAAGAGCAGGGATTTACAGTAGCGGATCTTAACCCCTTAAGGACTCAGGGTTTTTCCGTTTTTGCACTTTCGTTTTTTCCTCCTTACCTTTTAAAAATCATAACCCTTTCAATTTTCCACCTAAAAATCCATATTATGGCTTATTTTTTGCGTCGCCAATTCTACTTTGCAGTGACATTAGTCATTTTACCCAAAAATGCACGGCGAAACGGAAAAAAAAATCATTGTGCGACAAAATCGAAAAAAAAACGCCATTTTGTAACTTTTGGGGGCTTTCGTTTCTACGCAGTGCATATTTCGGTAAAAATTACACCTTATCATTATTCTGTAGGTCCATACGGTTAAAATGATACCCTACTTATATAGGTTTGATTTTGTCGCACTTCTGGAAAAAATCATAACTACATGCAGGAAAATTTATACGTTTAAAAATGTCATCTTCTGACCCCTATAACTTTTTTATTTTTCCATGTATGGGGTGGTATGAGGACTCATTTTTTGCGCCGTGATCTGAAGTTTTTATCGGTATGATTTTTGTTTTGATCGGACTTTTTGATCACTTTTTATTCATTTTTTAATGATATAAAAAGTGACCAAAATACGCTTTTTTGGACTTTGGAATTTTTTTGCGCGTACGCCATTGACCGTACGGCTTAATTAATGATATATTTTTATAGTTCGGACATTTACGCACGCGGCGATACCACATATGTTTATTTTTTATTTTTTTTACACTGTTTTATTTTTTTTATGGGAAAAGGGGGGTGATTCAAACTTTTATTAGGGAAGGGGTTAAATGACCTTTATTAACACTTTTTTTAAACATTTTTTTTGCAGTGTTATAGGTCCCATAGGGGGCTATAACACTGCACACACTGATCTCCTATGCTGATCACAGGCGTGCATTAACACGCCTGTGATCAGCATTATCGGCGCTTGACTGCTCCTGCCTGGATCTCAGGCACGGAGCAGTCATTCGTCGATCGGACACCGGGGAGGCAGGTAAGAGCCCTCCCGGTGTCCGATCAGCTGTTCGGGACGCCGCGATTTCACCGCGGCGGTCCCGAACAGCCCGACTGAGCAGCCGGGTCACTTTCACTTTCACTTTAGAAGCGGCGGTCAGCTTTGACCGCCGCTTCTAAAGGGTTAATACCGCACATCGCCGCGATCGGTGATGTGTGGTATTAGCCGCGGGTCCCGGCCGTTGATTAGCGCCGGGACCGACGCGATATGATGCGGGATCGCGGCGCGATCCCGCTTCATATCGCGGGAGCCGGCGCAGGACGTAAATATACGTCCTGCGTCGTTAAGGGGTTAAAGGGGTACTCCGGTGTAAAACAATTTTTTTTCTTGACAAAAAGGTTAAAGGCACAGGGGAGGACTCGAACTCACGGACATCCACAGCACGAGAGGCGGCAGCTCTAACCCCACCGCTACCTTCTGGTTCGGTGTTACTGGCATGTCTAGCCGGAGCTTTGGACTTTACCAGTTTAAATAGCCCAGCGTGACAAAAAGGGGCAAGGCACAGGGGAGGACTCAAATTCATGGATGACGAGAGGTGGCAGCTCTACCCTCGAGCTACCTCCAGGCCTATTTCCTCCAAGCCTGTTTGTGTCCTCCAAGCCTGTTTCCTCCAAGCCTGTTTCCTCCAAGCCTGTTTCCAAGCAGCTCCCACGGCCTAGTGGTTAGAGTTGCCGCCTTGGAGCGCAGAGGTTGTGAGTTCAAGTCCTGTGAAGACCCAGGAGCTGAATTGGAGAGAGCGTGGGAGCGGAGCAAGCCTGACTGATGGAGCGTGGAAGCAGAGGATGTCCAGGAAAGCGTGTTCGGGAGAAGCGGTTGGTGGTCGCACATCTGGAAGGTGTCAGAGCAGCGGATATGGTGCAGGAGGGAGGGTGATGTGGATGTCTGTGGATGCCTGTGGTAGCTGGTCTGACGGGGGAGTGTGGAAGCAGAGCATGTCAGGGAGATGTGGCTCAAGCTCACGCATGCGGAAGGGGTGAGGGTGGTGGTGTGGCTAGGCGAAAGAAGGGAGGAAAAAGGCTGCTGGTGTGGCTGGAAAGGGCTGGAAATGGCCAGAGATAATGGTGGCCCCTTTTCTTGATTATATATCTAAAAAATGTATATATATCTAATAAAACTTCAACCAAATGACCTACTTGCCTCAGCAGATGCACCACCACTTTTGGCAGAGCTGCAACCTAGAATCCTACCTCATGCCCTCCGCCGTAGGAAGGGGAGAACTTTCCACAACTCCCTCCACTCACTTACCTCGACATCACGCGCTCCTACTACACTGGATTGCCATTTGCTTTCCTTGACATCCTCCCTCATACCCTTTCACACCTTTCTCCCCATCCACAATCACCTCCGCTCACTTACCTCGACATCATGCGCTCCCACGACACTGGGCCGCCATCTGCTTTCCTTGACATCCTTGATGACCCGGAAAGCGTGTTTGGGAGACCCGGCTCAAGATCACGCATGCAGAAGGTGTCGGATGCGGGTAGCTGGTGTGGAAGTGAGCTTTCCTTAATATGTGGTTTCGGTGACATGGGCGGGCCAGGGTGATGGTGGTGGTGTGGGTGCCAAGGGAGGAAGATGGCTACTGGTGTTGCTGGAAAGGGCCAGAGATAATTGTGGTAGAGAGGAGGCCCCTTTTCTTGATATATATAAAAAAAATAGTAAATAAAAGCACACACTTCAACCAAATGGCACTGATCTACTTGCCTCAGCAGATGCAACACCACCGTTGGCAGAGCTACAACCTGGAATCCTCCCTCATGCCCTCTGCTGCAGGCAGGGGAGGACTTTCCACACCTTCCTCCTCACTTGCTCCCACTACACTGGACTGCCATCTACTTTCCTTGACATCCTCCCTCATACCTTTCACCACAGGAAGTGGAGCACTTTTCACAATCACCCCAGCTCACTTGCCTTGACATCACACTCTCCCATCTGCTTTGTTTGGCATCTTCTTCACTTCAGGCCACTGACATCATCCAGTCCCGCGATCCATAGAACTCTCACGATCCATCTCCTTCAACAGCTGCTGTATCTCCAAATCAGTCTCAGGGTCTTCACAGGATTCGAACTCTCAACCTCTGCGCTCCAAGGTGGCTGCTCTAACCACTAGGCCATATGAGCTGCATGACAACTGGTGAGGATGACCAAGGTCTTGGCCTGTTTTGACAAACAGAGAAACCGCAGAGAGGGGGGGAGGGGGGGGGGTACTCGAACCTAAGACCGAGCTAACTCTCAGCTTGTCGTAGTGAGAACACTGGCAGCCCAGTGGTTAGCCTTGGTGCTTTGCAAATGTCTTTAACCAGTGGATGTCAGTGAACCAGGGGGATGTGGGGTAGTTGGCAACAGGTCCTCCCCCTCTTTTATTTCGATGGAAGTTTTGTTAAACCACAAAAAGAGCAGGGATTTACAGTAGCGGATCTTAACCCCTTAAGGACTCAGGGTTTTTCCGTTTTTGCACTTTCGTTTTTTCCTCCTTACCTTTTAAAAATCATAACCCTTTCAATTTTCCACCTAAAAATCCATATTATGGCTTATTTTTTGCGTCGCCAATTCTACTTTGCAGTGACATTAGTCATTTTACCCAAAAATGCACGGCGAAACGGAAAAAAAAATCATTGTGCGACAAAATCGAAAAAAAAACGCCATTTTGTAACTTTTGGGGGCTTTCGTTTCTACGCAGTGCATATTTCGGTAAAAATTACACCTTATCATTATTCTGTAGGTCCATACGGTTAAAATGATACCCTACTTATATAGGTTTGATTTTGTCGCACTTCTGGAAAAAATCCTAACTACATGCAGGAAAATTTATACGTTTAAAAATGTCATCTTCTGACCCCTATAACTTTTTTATTTTTCCATGTATGGGGTGGTATGAGGACTCATTTTTTGCGCCGTGATCTGAAGTTTTTATCGGTATGATTTTTGTTTTGATCGGACTTTTTGATCACTTTTTATTCATTTTTTAATGATATAAAAAGTGACCAAAATACGCTTTTTTGGACTTTGGAATTTTTTTGCGCGTACGCCATTGACCGTACGGCTTAATTAATGATATATTTTTATAGTTCGGACATTTACGCACGCGGCGATACCACATATGTTTATTTTTTATTTTTTTTACACTGTTTTATTTTTTTTATGGGAAAAGGGGGGTGATTCAAACTTTTATTAGGGAAGGGGTTAAATGACCTTTATTAACACTTTTTTTTAACATTTTTTTTGCAGTGTTATAGGTCCCATAGGGGGCTATAACACTGCACACACTGATCTCCTATGCTGATCACAGGCGTGCATTAACACGCCTGTGATCAGCATTATCGGCGCTTGACTGCTCCTGCCTGGATCTCAGGCACGGAGCAGTCATTCGTCGATCGGACACCGGGGAGGCAGGTAAGAGCCCTCCCGGTGTCCGATCAGCTGTTCGGGACGCCGCGATTTCACCGCGGCGGTCCCGAACAGCCCGACTGAGCAGCCGGGTCACTTTCACTTTCACTTTAGAAGCGGCGGTCAGCTTTGACCGCCGCTTCTAAAGGGTTAATACCGCACATCGCCGCGATCGGTGATGTGTGGTATTAGCCGCGGGTCCCGGCCGTTGATTAGCGCCGGGACCGACGCGATATGATGCGGGATCGCGGCGCGATCCCGCTTCATATCGCGGGAGCCGGCGCAGGACGTAAATATACGTCCTGCGTCGTTAAGGGGTTAAAGGGGTACTCCGGTGTAAAACAATTTTTTTTCTTGACAAAAAGGTTAAAGGCACAGGGGAGGACTCGAACTCACGGACATTCACAGCACGAGAGGCGGCAGCTCTAACCCCACCGCTACCTTCTGGTTCGGTGTTACTGGCATGTCTAGCCGGAGCTTTGGACTTTACCAGTTTAAATAGCCCAGCGTGACAAAAAGGGGCAAGGCACAGGGGAGGACTCAAATTCATGGATGACGAGAGGTGGCAGCTCTACCCTCGAGCTACCTCCAGGCCTATTTCCTCCAAGCCTGTTTGTGTCCTCCAAGCCTGTTTCCTCCAAGCCTGTTTCCTCCAAGCCTGTTTCCTCCAAGCCTGTTTCCAAGCAGCTCCCACGGCCTAGTGGTTAGAGTTGCCGCCTTGGAGCGCAGAGGTCGTGAGTTCAAGTCCTGTGAAGACCCAGGAGCTGAATTGGAGAGAGCGTGGGAGCGGAGCAAGCCTGACTGATGGAGCGTGGAAGCAGAGGATGTCCAGGAAAGCGTGTTCGGGAGAAGCGGTTGGTGGTCGCACATCTGGAAGGTGTCAGAGCAGCGGATATGGTGCAGGAGGGAGGGTGATGTGGATGCCTGTGGATGCCTGTGGTAGCTGGTCTGACGGGGGAGTGTGGAAGCAGAGCATGTCAGGGAGATGTGGCTCAAGCTCACGCATGCGGAAGGGGTGAGGGTGGTGGTGTGGCTAGGCGAAAGAAGGGAGGAAAAAGGCTGCTGGTGTGGCTGGAAAGGGCTGGAAATGGCCAGAGATAATGGTGGCCCCTTTTCTTGATTATATATCTAAAAAATGTATATATATCTAATAAAACTTCAACCAAATGACCTACTTGCCTCAGCAGATGCACCACCACTTTTGGCAGAGCTGCAACCTAGAATCCTACCTCATGCCCTCCGCCGTAGGAAGGGGAGAACTTTCCACAATTCCCTCCACTCACTTACCTCGACATCACGCGCTCCTACTACACTGGATTGCCATTTGCTTTCCTTGACATCCTCCCTCATACCCTTTCACACCTTTCTCCCCATCCACAATCACCTCCGCTCACTTACCTCGACATCATGCGCTCCCACGACACTGGGCCGCCATCTGCTTTCCTTGACATCCTTGATGACCCGGAAAGCGTGTTTGGGAGACCCGGCTCAAGATCACGCATGCAGAAGGTGTCGGATGCGGGTAGCTGGTGTGGAAGTGAGCTTTCCTTAATATGTGGTTTCGGTGACATGGGCGGGCCAGGGTGATGGTGGTGGTGTGGGTGCCAAGGGAGGAAGATGGCTACTGGTGTTGCTGGAAAGGGCCAGAGATAATTGTGGTAGAGAGGAGGCCCCTTTTCTTGATATATATAAAAAAAATAGTAAATAAAAGCACACACTTCAACCAAATGGCACTGATCTACTTGCCTCAGCAGATGCAACACCACCGTTGGCAGAGCTACAACCTGGAATCCTCCCTCATGCCCTCTGCTGCAGGCAGGGGAGGACTTTCCACACCTTCCTCCTCACTTGCTCCCACTACACTGGACTGCCATCTACTTTCCTTGACATCCTCCCTCATACCTTTCACCACAGGAAGTGGAGCACTTTTCACAATCACCCCAGCTCACTTGCCTTGACATCACGCTCTCCCATCTGCTTTCTTTGGCATCTTCTTCACTTCAGGCCACTGACATCATCCAGTCCCGCGATCCATAGAACTCTCACGATCCATCTCCTTCAACAGCTGCTGTATCTCCAAATCAGTCTCAGGGTCTTCACAGGATTCGAACTCTCAACCTCTGCGCTCCAAGGTGGCTGCTCTAACCACTAGGCCATATGAGCTGCATGACAACTGGTGAGGATGACCAAGGTCTTGGCCTGTTTTGACAAACAGAGAAACCGCAGAGAGGGGGGGAGGGGGGGGGGTACTCAAACCTAAGACCGAGCTAACTCTCAGCTTGTCGTAGTGAGAACACTGGCAGCCCAGTGGTTAGCCTTGGTGCTTTGCAAATGTCTTTAACCAGTGGATGTCAGTGAACCAGGGGGATGTGGGGTAGTTGGCAACAGGTCCTCCCCCTCTTTTATTTCGATGGAAGTTTTGTTAAACCACAAAAAGAGCAGGGATTTACAGTAGCGGATCTTAACCCCTTAAGGACTCAGGGTTTTTCCGTTTTTGCACTTTCGTTTTTTCCTCCTTACCTTTTAAAAATCATAACCCTTTCAATTTTTCACCTAAAAATCCATATTATGGCTTATTTTTTGCGTCGCCAATTCTACTTTGCAGTGACATTAGTCATTTTACCCAAAAATGCACGGCGAAACGGAAAAAAAAATCATTGTGCGACAAAATCGAAAAAAAAACGCCATTTTGTAACTTTTGGGGGCTTTCGTTTCTACGCAGTGCATATTTCGGTAAAAATTACACCTTATCATTATTCTGTAGGTCCATACGGTTAAAATGATACCCTACTTATATAGGTTTGATTTTGTCGCACTTCTGGAAAAAATCATAACTACATGCAGGAAAATTTATACGTTTAAAAATGTCATCTTCTGACCCCTATAACTTTTTTATTTTTCCATGTATGGGGTGGTATGAGGACTCATTTTTTGCGCCGTGATCTGAAGTTTTTATCGGTATGATTTTTGTTTTGATCGGACTTTTTGATCACTTTTTATTCATTTTTTAATGATATAAAAAGTGACCAAAATACGCTTTTTTGGACTTTGGAATTTTTTTGCGCGTACGCCATTGACCGTACGGCTTAATTAATGATATATTTTTATAGTTCGGACATTTACGCACGCGGCGATACCACATATGTTTATTTTTTATTTTTTTTACACTGTTTTATTTTTTTTATGGGAAAAGGGGGGTGATTCAAACTTTTATTAGGGAAGGGGTTAAATGACCTTTATTAACACTTTTTTTTAACATTTTTTTTGCAGTGTTATAGGTCCCATAGGGGGCTATAACACTGCACACACTGATCTCCTATGCTGATCACAGGCGTGCATTAACACGCCTGTGATCAGCATTATCGGCGCTTGACTGCTCCTGCCTGGATCTCAGGCACGGAGCAGTCATTCGTCGATCGGACACCGGGGAGGCAGGTAAGAGCCCTCCCGTTGTCCGATCAGCTGTTCGGGACGCCGCGATTTCACCGCGGCGGTCCCGAACAGCCCGACTGAGCAGCCGGGTCACTTTCACTTTCACTTTAGAAGCGGCGGTCAGCTTTGACCGCCGCTTCTAAAGGGATAATACCGCACATCGCCGCGATCGGTGATGTGTGGTATTAGCCGCGGGTCCCGGCCGTTGATTAGCGCCGGGACCGACGCGATATGATGCGGGATCGCGGCGCGATCCCGCTTCATATCGCGGGAGCCGGCGCAGGACGTAAATATACGTCCTGCGTCGTTAAGGGGTTAAAGGGGTACTCCGGTGTAAAACAATTTTTTTTCTTGACAAAAAGGTTAAAGGCACAAGGGAGGACTCGAACTCACGGACATTCACAGCACGAGAGGCGGCAGCTCTAACCCCACCGCTACCTTCTGGTTCAGTGTTACTGGCATGTCTAGCCGGAGCTTTGGACTTTACCAGTTTAAATAGCCCAGCGTGACAAAAAGGGGCAAGGCACAGGGGAGGACTCAAATTCATGGATGACGAGAGGTGGCAGCTCTACCCTCGAGCTACCTCCAGGCCTATTTCCTCCAAGCCTGTTTGTGTCCTCCAAGCCTGTTTCCTCCAAGCCTGTTTCCTCCAAGCCTGTTTCCAAGCAGCTCCCACGGCCTAGTGGTTAGAGTTGCCGCCTTGGAGCGCAGAGGTTGTGAGTTCAAGTCCTGTGAAGACCCAGGAGCTGAATTGGAGAGAGCGTGGGAGCGGAGCAAGCCTGACTGATGGAGCGTGGAAGCAGAGGATGTCCAGGAAAGCGTGTTCGGGAGAAGCGGTTGGTGGTCGCACATCTGGAAGGTGTCAGAGCAGCGGATATGGTGCAGGAGGGAGGGTGATGTGGATGCCTGTGGATGCCTGTGGTAGCTGGTCTGACGGGGGAGTGTGGAAGCAGAGCATGTCAGGGAGATGTGGCTCAAGCTCACGCATGCGGAAGGGGTGAGGGTGGTGGTGTGGCTAGGCGAAAGAAGGGAGGAAAAAGGCTGCTGGTGTGGCTGGAAAGGGCTGGAAATGGCCAGAGATAATGGTGGCCCCTTTTCTTGATTATATATCTAAAAAATGTATATATATCTAATAAAACTTCAACCAAATGACCTACTTGCCTCAGCAGATGCACCACCACTTTTGGCAGAGCTGCAACCTAGAATCCTACCTCATGCCCTCCGCCGTAGGAAGGGGAGAACTTTCCACAATTCCCTCCACTCACTTACCTCGACATCACGCGCTCCTACTACACTGGATTGCCATTTGCTTTCCTTGACATCCTCCCTCATACCCTTTCACACCTTTCTCCCCATCCACAATCACCTCCGCTCACTTACCTCGACATCATGCGCTCCCACGACACTGGGCCGCCATCTGCTTTCCTTGACATCCTTGATGACCCGGAAAGCGTGTTTGGGAGACCCGGCTCAAGATCACGCATGCAGAAGGTGTCGGATGCGGGTAGCTGGTGTGGAAGTGAGCTTTCCTTAATATGTGGTTTCGGTGACATGGGCGGGCCAGGGTGATGGTGGTGGTGTGGGTGCCAAGGGAGGAAGATGGCTACTGGTGTTGCTGGAAAGGGCCAGAGATAATTGTGGTAGAGAGGAGGCCCCTTTTCTTGATATATATAAAAAAAATAGTAAATAAAAGCACACACTTCAACCAAATGGCACTGATCTACTTGCCTCAGCAGATGCAACACCACCGTTGGCAGAGCTACAACCTGGAATCCTCCCTCATGCCCTCTGCTGCAGGCAGGGGAGGACTTTCCACACCTTCCTCCTCACTTGCTCCCACTACACTGGACTGCCATCTACTTTCCTTGACATCCTCCCTCATACCTTTCACCACAGGAAGTGGAGCACTTTTCACAATCACCCCAGCTCACTTGCCTTGACATCACGCTCTCCCATCTGCTTTCTTTGGCATCTTCTTCACTTCAGGCCACTGACATCATCCAGTCCCGCGATCCATAGAACTCTCACGATCCATCTCCTTCAACAGCTGCTGTATCTCCAAATCAGTCTCAGGGTCTTCACAGGATTCGAACTCTCAACCTCTGCGCTCCAAGGTGGCTGCTCTAACCACTAGGCCATATGAGCTGCATGAAAACTGGTGAGGATGACCAAGGTCTTGGCCTGTTTTGACAAACAGAGAAACAGCAGAGAGGGGGGGAGGGGGGGGGGTACTCGAACCTAAGACCGAGCTAACTCTCAGCTTGTCGTAGTGAGAACACTGGCAGCCCAGTGGTTAGCCTTGGTGCTTTGCAAATGTCTTTAACCAGTGGATGTCAGTGAACCAGGGGGATGTGGGGTAGTTGGCAACAGGTCCTCCCCCTCTTTTATTTCGATGGAAGTTTTGTTAAACCACAAAAAGAGCAGGGATTTACAGTAGCGGATCTTAAAGGGGTACTCCGGTGTAAAACAATTTTTTTTCTTGACAAAAAGGTTAAAGGCACAGGGGAGGACTCGAACTCACGGACATTCACAGCACGAGAGGCGGCAGCTCTAACCCCACCGCTACCTTCTGGTTCGGTGTTACTGGCATGTCTAGCCGGAGCTTTGGACTTTACCAGTTTAAATAGCCCAGCGTGACAAAAAGGGGCAAGGCACAGGGGAGGACTCAAATTCATGGATGACGAGAGGTGGCAGCTCTACCCTCGAGCTACCTCCAAGCCTATTTCCTCAAAGCCTGTTTGTGTCCTCCAAGCCTGTTTCCTCCAAGCCTGTTTCCTCCAAGCCTGTTTCCTCCAAGCCTGTTTCCTCCAAGCAGCTCCCACGGCCTAGTGGTTAGAGTTGCCGCCTTGGAGCGCAGAGGTTGTGAGTTCAAGTCCTGTGAAGACCCAGGAGCTGAATTGGAGAGAGCGTGGGAGCGGAGCAAGCCTGACTGATGGAGCGTGGAAGCAGAGGATGTCCAGGAAAGCGTGTTCGGGAGAAGCGGTTGGTGGTCGCACATCTGGAAGGTGTCAGAGCAGCGGATATGGTGCAGGAGGGAGGGTGATGTGGATGCCTGTGGTAGCTGGTCTGACGGGGGAGTGTGGAAGCAGAGCATGTCAGGGAGTTGTGGCTCAAGCTCACGCATGCGGATGGGGTGAGGGTGGTGGTGTGGCTAGGCGAAAGAAGGGAGGAAAAAGGCTGCTGGTGTGGCTGGAAAGGGCTGGAAATGGCCAGAGATAATGGTGGCCCCTTTTCTTGATTATATATCTAAAAAATTTATATATATCTAATAAAACTTCAACCAAATGACCTACTTGCCTCAGCAGATGCACCACCACTTTTGGCAGAGCTGCAACCTAGAATCCTACCTCATGCCCTCCGCTGTAGGAAGGGGAGAACTTTCCACAATTCCCTCCACTCACTTACCTCGACATCACGCGCTCCTACTACAGTGGATTGCCATTTGCTTTCCTTGACATCCTCCCTCATACCCTTTCACACCTTTCTCCCCATCCACAATCACCTCCGCTCACTTACCTCGACATCATGCGCTCCCACGACACTGGACTGCCATCTACTTTCCTTGACATCCTCCCTCATACCTTTCACCACAGGAAGTGGAGCACTTTTCACAATCACCCCAGCTCACTTGCCTTGACATCACGCTCTCCCATCTGCTTTCTTTGGCATCTTCTTCACTTCAGGCCACTGACATCATCCAGTCCCGCGATCCATAGAACTCTCACGATCCATCTCCTTCAACAGCTGCTGTATCTCCAAATCAGTCTCAGGGTCTTCACAGGATTCGAACTCTCAACCTCTGCGCTCCAAGGTGGCTGCTCTAACCACTAGGCCATATGAGCTGCATGACAACTGGTGAGGATGACCAAGGTCTTGGCCTGTTTTGACAAACAGAGAAACCGCAGAGAGGGGGGGAGGGGGGGGGGGTACTCAAACCTAAGACCGAGCTAACTCTCAGCTTGTCGTAGTGAGAACACTGGCAGCCCAGTGGTTAGCCTTGGTGCTTTGCAAATGTCTTTAACCAGTGGATGTCAGTGAACCAGGGGGATGTGGGGTAGTTGGCAACAGGTCCTCCCCCTCTTTTATTTCGATGGAAGTTTTGTTAAACCACAAAAAGAGCAGGGATTTACAGTAGCGGATCTTAACCCCTTAAGGACTCAGGGTTTTTCCGTTTTTGCACTTTCGTTTTTTCCTCCTTACCTTTTAAAAATCATAACCCTTTCAATTTTTCACCTAAAAATCCATATTATGGCTTATTTTTTGCGTCGCCAATTCTACTTTGCAGTGACATTAGTCATTTTACCCAAAAATGCACGGCGAAACGGAAAAAAAAATCATTGTGCGACAAAATCGAAAAAAAAACGCCATTTTGTAACTTTTGGGGGCTTTCGTTTCTACGCAGTGCATATTTCGGTAAAAATTACACCTTATCATTATTCTGTAGGTCCATACGGTTAAAATGATACCCTACTTATATAGGTTTGATTTTGTCGCACTTCTGGAAAAAATCATAACTACATGCAGGAAAATTTATACGTTTAAAAATGTCATCTTCTGACCCCTATAACTTTTTTATTTTTCCATGTATGGGGTGGTATGAGGACTCATTTTTTGCGCCGTGATCTGAAGTTTTTATCGGTATGATTTTTGTTTTGATCGGACTTTTTGATCACTTTTTATTCATTTTTTAATGATATAAAAAGTGACCAAAATACGCTTTTTTGGACTTTGGAATTTTTTTGCGCGTACGCCATTGACCGTACGGCTTAATTAATGATATATTTTTATAGTTCGGACATTTACGCACGCGGCGATACCACATATGTTTATTTTTTATTTTTTTTACACTGTTTTATTTTTTTTATGGGAAAAGGGGGGTGATTCAAACTTTTATTAGGGAAGGGGTTAAATGACCTTTATGAACACTTTTTTTTAACATTTTTTTTGCAGTGTTATAGGTCCCATAGGGGGCTATAACACTGCACACACTGATCTCCTATGCTGATCACAGGCGTGCATTAACACGCCTGTGATCAGCATTATCGGCGCTTGACTGCTCCTGCCTGGATCTCAGGCACGGAGCAGTCATTCGTCGATCGGACACCGGGGAGGCAGGTAAGAGCCCTCCCGGTGTCCGATCAGCTGTTCGGGACGCCGCGATTTCACCGCGGCGGTCCCGAACAGCCCGACTGAGCAGCCGGGTCACTTTCACTTTCACTTTAGAAGCGGCGGTCAGCTTTGACCGCCGCTTCTAAAGGGTTAATACCGCACATCGCCGCGATCGGTGATGTGTGGTATTAGCCGCGGGTCCCGGCCGTTGATTAGCGCCGGGACCGACGCGATATGATGCGGGATCGCGGCGCGATCCCGCTTCATATCGCGGGAGCCGGCGCAGGACGTAAATATACGTCCTGCGTCGTTAAGGGGTTAAAGGGGTACTCCGGTGTAAAACAATTTTTTTTCTTGACAAAAAGGTTAAAGGCACAGGGGAGGACTCGAACTCACGGACATTCACAGCACGAGAGGCGGCAGCTCTAACCCCACCGCTACCTTCTGGTTCGGTGTTACTGGCATGTCTAGCCGGAGCTTTGGACTTTACCAGTTTAAATAGCCCAGCGTGACAAAAAGGGGCAAGGCACAGGGGAGGACTCAAATTCATGGATGACGAGAGGTGGCAGCTCTACCCTCGAGCTACCTCCAGGCCTATTTCCTCCAAGCCTGTTTGTGTCCTCCAAGCCTGTTTCCTCCAAGCCTGTTTCCTCCAAGCCTGTTTCCAAGCAGCTCCCACGGCCTAGTGGTTAGAGTTGCCGCCTTGGAGCGCAGAGGTTGTGAGTTCAAGTCCTGTGAAGACCCAGGAGCTGAATTGGAGAGAGCGTGGGAGCGGAGCAAGCCTGACTGATGGAGCGTGGAAGCAGAGGATGTCCAGGAAAGCGTGTTCGGGAGAAGCGGTTGGTGGTCGCACATCTGGAAGGTGTCAGAGCAGCGGATATGGTGCAGGAGGGAGGGTGATGTGGATGCCTGTGGATGCCTGTGGTAGCTGGTCTGACGGGGGAGTGTGGAAGCAGAGCATGTCAGGGAGATGTGGCTCAAGCTCACGCATGCGGAAGGGGTGAGGGTGGTGGTGTGGCTAGGCGAAAGAAGGGAGGAAAAAGGCTGCTGGTGTGGCTGGAAAGGGCTGGAAATGGCCAGAGATAATGGTGGCCCCTTTTCTTGATTATATATCTAAAAAATGTATATATATCTAATAAAACTTCAACCAAATGACCTACTTGCCTCAGCAGATGCACCACCACTTTTGGCAGAGCTGCAACCTAGAATCCTACCTCATGCCCTCCGCCGTAGGAAGGGGAGAACTTTCCACAATTCCCTCCACTCACTTACCTCGACATCACGCGCTCCTACTACACTGGATTGCCATTTGCTTTCCTTGACATCCTCCCTCATACCATTTCACACCTTTCTCCCCATCGACACTGGGCCGCCATCTGCTTTCCTTGACATCCTTGATGACCCGGAAAGCGTGTTTGGGAGACCCGGCTCAAGATCACGCATGCAGAAGGTGTCGGATGCGGGTAGCTGGTGTGGAAGTGAGCTTTCCTTAATATGTGGTTTCGGTGACATGGGCGGGCCAGGGTGATGGTGGTGGTGTGGGTGCCAAGGGAGGAAGATGGCTACTGGTGTTGCTGGAAAGGGCCAGAGATAATTGTGGTAGAGAGGAGGCCCCTTTTCTTGATATATATAAAAAAAATAGTAAATAAAAGCACACACTTCAACCAAATGGCACTGATCTACTTGCCTCAGCAGATGCAACACCACCGTTGGCAGAGCTACAACCTGGAATCCTCCCTCATGCCCTCTGCTGCAGGCAGGGGAGGACTTTCCACACCTTCCTCCTCACATGCTCCCACTACACTGGACTCTCATCTACTTTCCTTGACATCCTCCCTCATACCCTTCACCACAGGAAGTGGAGCACTTTTCACAATCACCCCAGCTCACTTGCCTTGACATCACGCTCTCCCATCTGCTTTCTTTGGCATCTTCTTCACTTCAGGCCACTGACATCATCCAGTCCCGCGATCCATCGAACTCTCACGATCCATCTCCTTCAACAGCTGCTGTATCTCCAAATCAGTCTCAGGGTCTTCACAGGATTCGAACTCTCAACCTCTGCGCTCCAAGGTGGCTGCTCTAACCACTAGGCCATATGAGCTGCATGACAACTGGTGAGGATGACCAAGGTCTTGGCCTGTTTTGACAAACAGAGAAACCGCAGAGAGGGGGGGAGGGGGGGGGGGGTACTCGAACCTAAGACCGAGCTAACTCTCAGCTTGTCGTAGTGAGAACACTGGCAGCCCAGTGGTTAGCCTTGGTGCTTTGCAAATGTCTTTAACCAGTGGATGTCAGTGAACCAGGGGGATGTGGGGTAGTTGGCAACAGGTCATCCCCCTCTTTTATTTCGATGGAAGTTTTGTTAAACCACAAAAAGAGCAGGGATTTACAGTAGCGGATCTTAAAGGGGTACTCCGGTGTAAAACAATTTTTTTTCTTGACAAAAAGGTTAAAGGCACAGGGGAGGACTCGAACTCACGGACATTCACAGCACGAGAGGCGGCAGCTCTAACCCCACCGCTACCTTCTGGTTCGGTGTTACTGGCATGTCTAGCCGGAGCTTTGGACTTTACCAGTTTAAATAGCCCAGCGTGACAAAAAGGGGCAAGGCACAGGGGAGGACTCAAATTCATGGATGACGAGAGGTGGCAGCTCTACCCTCGAGCTACCTCCAGGCCTATTTCCTCCAAGCCTGTTTCCTCCAAGCCTGTTTCCTCCAAGCCTGTTTCCTCCAAGCCTGTTTCCAAGCAGCTCTGGAAGGTGTCAGAGCAGCGGATATGGTGCAGGAGGGAGGGTGATGTGGATGTCTGTGGATGCCTGTGGTAGCTGGTCTGACGGGGGAGTGTGGAAGCAGAGCATGTCAGGGAGATGTGGCTCAAGCTCACGCATGCGGAAGGGGTGAGGGTGGGCGAAAGAAGGGAGGAAAAAGGCTGCTGGTGTGGCTGGAAAGGGCTGGAAATGGCCAGAGATAATGGTGGCCCCTTTTCTTGATTATATATCTAAAAAATGTATATATATCTAATAAAACTTCAACCAAATGACCTACTTGCCTCAGCAGATGCACCACCACTTTTGGCAGAGCTGCAACCTAGAATCCTACCTCATGCCCTCCGCCGTAGGAAGGGGAGAACTTTCCACAATTCCCTCCACTCACTTACCTCGACATCACGCGCTCCTACTACACTGGATTGCCATTTGCTTTCCTTGACATCCTCCCTCATACCCTTTCACACCTTTCTCCCCATCCACAATCACCTCCGCTCACTTACCTCGACATCATGCGCTCCCACGACACTGGGCCGCCATCTGCTTTCCTTGACATCCTTGATGACCCGGAAAGCGTGTTTGGGAGACCCGGCTCAAGATCACGCATGCAGAAGGTGTCGGATGCGGGTAGCTGGTGTGGAAGTGAGCTTTCCTTAATATGTGGTTTCGGTGACATGGGTGGGCCAGGGTGATGGTGGTGGTGTGGGTGCCAAGGGAGGAAGATGGCTACTGGTGTTGCTGGAAAGGGCCAGAGATAATTGTGGTAGAGAGGAGGCCCCTTTTCTTGATATATATAAAAAAAATAGTAAATAAAAGCACACACTTCAACCAAATGGCACTGATCTACTTGCCTCAGCAGATGCAACACCACCGTTGGCAGAGCTACAACCTGGAATCCTCCCTCATGCCCTCTGCTGCAGGCAGGGGAGGACTTTCCACACCTTCCTCCTCACTTGCTCCCACTACACTGGACTGCCATCTACTTTCCTTGACATCCTCCCTCATACCTTTCACCACAGGAAGTGGAGCACTTTTCACAATCACCCCAGCTCACTTGCCTTGACATCACGCTCTCCCATCTGCTTTCTTTTGCATCTTCTTCACTTCAGGCCACTGACATCATCCAGTCCCACGATCCATAGAACTCTCACGATCCATCTCCTTCAACAGCTGCTGTATCTCCAAATCAGTCTCAGGGTCTTCACAGGATTCGAACTCTCAACCTCTGCGCACCAAGGTGGCTGCTCTAACCACTAGGCCATATGAGCTGCATCACAACTGCTGAGGATGACCAAGGTCTTGGCCTGTTTTGACAAACAGAGAAACCGCAGAGAGGGGGGGAGGGGGGGGGGGGGTACTCGAACCTAAGACCGAGCTAACTCTCAGCTTGTCGTAGTGAGAACACTGGCAGCCCAGTGGTTAGCCTTGGTGCTTTGCAAATGTCTTTAACCAGTGGATGTCAGTGAACCAGGGGGATGTGGGGTAGTTGGCAACAGGTCCTCCCCCTCTTTTATTTCGATGGAAGTTTTGTTAAACCACAAAAAGAGCAGGGATTTACAGTAGCGGATCTTAAAGGGGTACTCCGGTGTAAAACAATTTTTTTTCTTGACAAAAAAAGGTTAAAGGCACAGGGGAGGACTCGAACTCACGGACATCCACAGCACGAGAGGCGGCAGCTCTAACCCCACCGCTACCTTTTGGTTCGGTGTTACTGGCATGTCTAGCCGGAGCTTTGGACTTTACCAGTTTAAATAGCCCAGCGTGACAAAAAGGGGCAAGGCACAGGGGAGGACTCAAATTCATGGATGACGAGAGGTGGCAGCTCTACCCTCGAGCTACCTCCAGGCCTATTTCCTCCAAGCCTGTTTGTGTCCTCCAAGCCTGTTTCCTCCAAGCCTGTTTCCTCCAAGCCTGTTTCCAAGCAGCTCCCACGGCCTAGTGGTTAGAGTTGCCGCCTTGGAGCGCAGAGGTTGTGAGTTCAAGTCCTGTGAAGACCCAGGAGCTGAATTGGAGAGAGCGTGGGAGCGGAGCAAGCCTGACTGATGGAGCGTGGAAGCAGAGGATGTCCAGGAAAGCGTGTTCGGGAGAAGCGGTTGGTGGTCGCACATCTGGAAGGTGTCAGAGCAGCGGATATGGTGCAGGAGGGAGGGTGATGTGGATGCCTGTGGTAGCTGGTCTGACGGGGGAGTGTGGAAGCAGAGCATGTCAGGGAGTTGTGGCTCAAGCTCACGCATGCGGAAGGGGTGAGGGTGGTGGTGTGGCTAGGCGAAAGAAGGGAGGAAAAAGGCTGCTGGTGTGGCTGGAAAGGGCTGGAAATGGCCAGAGATAATGGTGGCCCCTTTTCTTGATTATATATCTAAAAAATTTATATATATCTAATAAAACTTCAACCAAATGACCTACTTGCCTCAGCAGATGCACCACCACTTTTGGCAGAGCTGCAACCTAGAATCCTACCTCATGCCCTCCGCCGTAGGAAGGGGAGAACTTTCCACAATTCCCTCCACTCACTTACCTCGACATCACGCGCTCCTACTACACTGGATTGCCATTTGCTTTCCTTGACATCCTCCCTCATACCCTTTCACACCTTTCTCCCCATCCACAATCACCTCCGCTCACTTACCTCGACATCATGCGCTCCCACGACACTGGGCCGCCATCTGCTTTCCTTGACATCCTTGATGACCCGGAAAGCGTGTTTGGGAGACCCGGCTCAAGATCACGCATGCAGAAGGTGTCGGATGCGGGTAGCTGGTGTGGAAGTGAGCTTTCCTTAATATGTGGTTTCGGTGACATGGGCGGGCCAGGGTGATGGTGGTGGTGTGGGTGCCAAGGGAGGAAGATGGCTACTGGTGTTGCTGGAAAGGGCCAGAGATAATTGTGGTAGAGAGGAGGCCCCTTTTCTTGATATATATAAAAAAAATAGTAAATAAAAGCACACACTTCAACCAAATGGCACTGATCTACTTGCCTCAGCAGATGCAACACCACCGTTGGCAGAGCTACAACCTGGAATCCTCCCTCATGCCCTCTGCTGCAGGCAGGGGAGGACTTTCCACACCTTCCTCCTCACATGCTCCCACTACACTGGACTGCCATCTACTTTCCTTGACATCCTCCCTCATACCCTTCACCACAGGAAGTGGAGCACTTTTCACAATCACCCCAGCTCACTTGCCTTGACATCACGCTCTCCCATCTGCTTTCTTTGGCATCTTCTTCACTTCAGGCCACTGACATCATCCAGTCCCGCGATCCATCGAACTCTCACGATCCATCTCCTTCAACAGCTGCTGTATCTCCAAATCAGTCTCAGGGTCTTCACAGGATTCGAACTCTCAACCTCTGCGCTCCAAGGCGGCTGCTCTAACCACTAGGCCATATGAGCTGCATGACAACTGGTGAGGATGACCAAGGTCTTGGCCTGTTTTGACAAACAGAGAAACCGCAGAGAGGGGGGGAAGGGGGGGGGGGTACTCGAACCTAAGACCGAGCTAACTCTCAGCTTGTCGTAGTGAGAACACTGGCAGCCCAGTGGTTAGCCTTGGTGCTTTGCAAATGTCTTTAACCAGTGGATGTCAGTGAACCAGGGGGATGTGGGGTAGTTGGCAACAGGTCCTCCCCCTCTTTTATTTCGATGGAAGTTTTATTAAACCACAAAAAGAGCAGGGATTTACAGTAGCGGATCTTAAAGGGGTACTCCGGTGTAAAACAATTTTTTTTCTTGACAAAAAGGTTAAAGGCACAGGGGAGGACTCGAACTCACGGACATTCACAGCACGAGAGGCGGCAGCTCTAACCCCACCGCTACCTTCTGGTTCGGTGTTACTGGCATGTCTAGCCGGAGCTTTGGACTTTACCAGTTTAAATAGCCCAGCGTGACAAAAAGGGGCAAGGCACAGGGGAGGACTCAAATTCATGGATGACGAGAGGTGGCAGCTCTACCCTCGAGCTACCTCCAGGCCTATTTCCTCCAAGCCTGTTTGTGTCCTCCAAGCCTGTTTCCTCCAAGCCTGTTTCCTCCAAGCCTGTTTCCAAGCAGCTCCCACGGCCTAGTGGTTAGAGTTGCCGCCTTGGAGCGCAGAGGTTGTGAGTTCAAGTCCTGTGAAGACCCAGGAGCTGAATTGGAGAGAGCGTGGGAGCGGAGCAAGCCTGACTGATGGAGCGTGGAAGCAGAGGATGTCCAGGAAAGCGTGTTCGGGAGAAGCGGTTGGTGGTCGCACATCTGGAAGGTGTCAGAGCAGCGGATATGGTGCAGGAGGGAGGGTGATGTGGATGCCTGTGGATGCCTGTGGATGCCTGTGGTAGCTGGTCTGACGGGGGAGTGTGGAAGCAGAGCATGTCAGGGAGATGTGGCTCAAGCTCACGCATGCGGAAGGGGTGAGGGTGGTGGTGTGGCTAGGCGAAAGAAGGGAGGAAAAAGGCTGCTGGTGTGGCTGGAAAGGGCTGGAAATGGCCAGAGATAATGGTGGCCCCTTTTCTTGATTATATATCTAAAAAATGTATATATATCTAATAAAACTTCAACCAAATGACCTACTTGCCTCAGCAGATGCACCACCACTTTTGGCAGAGCTGCAACCTAGAATCCTACCTCATGCCCTCCGCCGTAGGAAGGGGAGAACTTTCCACAATTCCCTCCACTCACTTACCTCGACATCACGCGCTCCTACTACACTGGATTGCCATTTGCTTTCCTTGACATCCTCCCTCATACCCTTTCACACCTTTCTCCCCATCCACAATCACCTCCGCTCACTTACCTCGACATCATGCGCTCCCACGACACTGGGCCGCCATCTGCTTTCCTTGACATCCTTGATGACCCGGAAAGCGTGTTTGGGAGACCCGGCTCAAGATCACGCATGCAGAAGGTGTCGGATGCGGGTAGCTGGTGTGGAAGTGAGCTTTCCTTAATATGTGGTTTCGGTGACATGGGCGGGCCAGGGTGATGGTGGTGGTGTGGGTGCCAAGGGAGGAAGATGGCTACTGGTGTTGCTGGAAAGGGCCAGAGATAATTGTGGTAGAGAGGAGGCCCCTTTTCTTGATATATATAAAAAAAATAGTAAATAAAAGCACACACTTCAACCAAATGGCACTGATCTACTTGCCTCAGCAGATGCAACACCACCGTTGGCAGAGCTACAACCTGGAATCCTCCCTCATGCCCTCTGCTGCAGGCAGGGGAGGACTTTCCACACCTTCCTCCTCACATGCTCCCAGTACACTGGACTGCCATCTACTTTCCTTGACATCCTCCCTCATACCCTTCACCACAGGAAGTGGAGCACTTTTCACAATCACCCCAGCTCACTTGCCTTGACAGGCCTATTTCCTCCAAGCCTGTTTGTGTCCTCCAAGCCTGTTTCCTCCATGCCTGTTTCCTCCAAGCCTGTTTCCTCCAAGCCTGTTTCCAAGCAGCTCCCACGGCCTAGTGGTTAGAGTTGCCGCCTTGGAGCGCAGAGGTTGTGAGTTCAAGTCCTGTGAAGACCCAGGAGCTGAATTGGAGAGAGCGTGGGAGCGGAGCAAGCCTGACTGATGGAGCGTGGAAGCAGAGGATGTCCAGGAAAGCGTGTTCGGGAGAAGCGGTTGGTGGTCGCACATCTGGAAGGTGTCAGAGCAGCGGATATGGTGCAGGAGGGAGGGTGATGTGGATGCCTGTGGTAGCTGGTCTGACGGGGGAGTGTGGAAGCAGAGCATGTCAGGGAGTTGTGGCTCAAGCTCACGCATGCGGATGGGGTGAGGGTGGTGGTGTGGCTAGGCGAAAGAAGGGAGGAAAAAGGCTGCTGGTGTGGCTGGAAAGGGCTGGAAATGGCCAGAGATAATGGGGGCCCCTTTTCTTGATTATATATCTAAAAAATGTATATATATCTAATAAAACTTCAACCAAATGACCTACTTGCCTCAGCAGATGCACCACCACTTTTGGCAGAGCTGCAACCTAGAATCCTACCTCATGCCCTCCGCCGTAGGAAGGGGAGAACTTTCCACAATTCCCTCCACTCACTTACCTCGACATCACGCGCTCCTACTACACTGGATTGCCATTTGCTTTCCTTGACATCCTCCCTCATACCCTTTCACACCTTTCTCCCCATCCACAATCACCTCCGCTCACTTACCTCGACATCATGCGCTCCCACGACACTGGGCCGCCATCTGCTTTCCTTGACATCCTTGATGACCCGGAAAGCGTGTTTGGGAGACCCGGCTCAAGATCACGCATGCAGAAGGTGTCGGATGCGGGTAGCTGGTGTGGAAGTGAGCTTTCCTTAATATGTGGTTTCGGTGACATGGGCGGGCCAGGGTGATGGTGGTGGTGTGGGTGCCAAGGGAGGAAGATGGCTACTGGTGTTGCTGGAAAGGGCCAGAGATAATTGTGGTAGAGAGGAGGCCCCTTTTCTTGATATATATATAAAAAAAATAGTAAATAAAAGCACACACTTCAACCAAATGGCACTGATCTACTTGCCTCAGCAGATGCAACACCACCGTTGGCAGAGCTACAACCTGGAATCCTCCCTCATGCCCTCTGCTGCAGGCAGGGGAGGACTTTCCACACCTTCCTCCTCACTTGCTCCCACTACACTGGACTGCCATCTACTTTCCTTGACATCCTCCCTCATACCTTTCACCACAGGAAGTGGAGCACTTTTCACAATCACCCCAGCTCACTTGCCTTGACATCACGCTCTCCCATCTGCTTTCTTTGGCATCTTCTTCACTTCAGGCCACTGACATCATCCAGTCCCGCGATCCATCGAACTCTCATGATCCATCTCCTTCAACAGCTGCTGTATCTCCAAATCAGTCTCAGGGTCTTCACAGGATTCGAACTCTCAACCTCTGCGCTCCAAGGCGGCTGCTCTAACCACTAGGCCATATGAGCTGCATGACAACTGGTGAGGATGACCAAGGTCTTGGCCTGTTTTGACAAACAGAGAAACCGCAGAGAGGGGGGGAGGGGGGGGGGGTACTCGAACCTAAGACCGAGCTAACTCTCAGCTTGTCGTAGTGAGAACACTGGCAGCCCAGTGGTTAGCCTTGGTGCTTTGCAAATGTCTTTAACCAGTGGATGTCAGTGAACCAGGGGGATGTGGGGTAGTTGGCAACAGGTCCTCCCCCTCTTTTATTTCGATGGAAGTTTTGTTAAACCACAAAAAGAGCAGGGATTTACAGTAGCGGATCTTAAAGGGGTACTCCGGTGTAAAACAATTTTTTTTCTTGACAAAAAGGTTAAAGGCACAGGGGAGGACTCGAGCTCACGGACATCCACAGCACGAGAGGCGGCAGCTCTAACCCCACCGCTACCTTCTGGTTCGGTGTTACTGGCATGTCTAGCCGGAGCTTTGGACTTTACCAGTTTAAATAGCCCAGCGTGACAAAAAGGGGCAAGGCACAGGGGAGGACTCAAATTCATGGATGACGAGAGGTGGCAGCTCTACCCTCGAGCTACCTCCAGGCCTATTTCCTCCAAGCCTGTTTGTGTCCTCCAAGCCTGTTTCCTCCAAGCCTGTTTCCTCCAAGCCTGTTTCCAAGCAGCTCCCACGGCCTAGTGGTTAGAGTTGCCGCCTTGGAGCGCAGAGGTTGTGAGTTCAAGTGGCTCAAGCTCACGCATGCGGAAGGGGTGAGGGTGGTGGTGTGGCTAGGCGAAAGAAGGGAGGAAAAAGGCTGCTGGTGTGGCTGGAAAGGGCTGGAAATGGCCAGAGATAATGGTGGCCCCTTTTCTTGATTATATATCTAAAAAATGTATATATATCTAATAAAACTTCAACCAAATGACCTACTTGCCTCAGCAGATGCACCACCACTTTTGGCAGAGCTGCAACCTAGAATCCTACCTCATGCCCTCCGCCGTAGGAAGGGGAGAACTTTCCACAATTCCCTCCACTCACTTACCTCGACATCACGCGCTCCTACTACACTGGATTGCCATTTGCTTTCCTTGACATCCTCCCTCATACCCTTTCACACCTTTCTCCCCATCCACAATCACCTCCGCTCACTTACCTCGACATCATGCGCTCCCACGACACTGGGCCGCCATCTGCTTTCCTTGACATCCTTGATGACCCGGAAAGCGTGTTTGGGAGACCCGGCTCAAGATCACGCATGCAGAAGGTGTCGGATGCGGGTAGCTGGTGTGGAAGTGAGCTTTCCTTAATATGTGGTTTCGGTGACATGGGCGGGCCAGGGTGATGGTGGTGGTGTGGGTGCCAAGGGAGGAAGATGGCTACTGGTGTTGCTGGAAAGGGCCAGAGATAATTGTGGTAGAGAGGAGGCCCCTTTTCTTGATATATATAAAAAAAATAGTAAATAAAAGCACACACTTCAACCAAATGGCACTGATCTACTTGCCTCAGCAGATGCAACACCACCGTTGGCAGAGCTACAACCTGGAATCCTCCCTCATGCCCTCTGCTGCAGGCAGGGGAGGACTTTCCACACCTTCCTCCTCACATGCTCCCAGTACACTGGACTGCCATCTACTTTCCTTGACATCCTCCCTCATACCCTTCACCACAGGAAGTGGAGCACTTTTCACAATCACCCCAGCTCACTTGCCTTGACATCACGCTCTCCCATCTGCTTTCTTTGGCATCTTCTTCACTTCAGGCCACTGACATCATCCAGTCCCGCGATCCATCGAACTCTCACGATCCATCTCCTTCAACAGCTGCTGTATCTCCAAATCAGTCTCAGGGTCTTCACAGGATTCGAACTCTCAACCTCTGCGCTCCAAGGCGGCTGCTCTAACCACTAGGCCATATGAGCTGCATGACAACTGGTGAGGATGACCAAGGTCTTGGCCTGTTTTGACAAACAGAGAAACCGCAGAGAGGGGGGGAAGGGGGGGGTACTCGAACCTAAGACCGAGCTAACTCTCAGCTTGTCGTAGTGAGAACACTGGCAGCCCAGTGGTTAGCCTTGGTGCTTTGCAAATGTCTTTAACCAGTGGATGTCAGTGAACCAGGGGGATGTGGGGTAGTTGGCAACAGGTCCTCCCCCTCTTTTATTTCGATGGAAGTTTTGTTAAACCACAAAAAGAGCAGGGATTTACAGTAGCGGATCTTAAAGGGGTACTCCGGTGTAAAACAATTTTTTTTCTTGACAAAAAGGTTAAAGGCACAGGGGAGGACTCGAACTCACGGACATTCACAGCACGAGAGGCGGCAGCTCTAACCCCACCGCTACCTTCTGGTTCGGTGTTACTGGCATGTCTAGCCGGAGCTTTGGACTTTACCAGTTTAAATAGCCCAGCGTGACAAAAAGGGGCAAGGCACAGGGGAGGACTCAAATTCATGGATGACGAGAGGTGGCAGCTCTACCCTCGAGCTACCTCCAGGCCTATTTCCTCCAAGCCTGTTTGTGTCCTCCAAGCCTGTTTCCTCCAAGCCTGTTTCCTCCAAGCCTGTTTCCAAGCAGCTCCCACGGCCTAGTGGTTAGAGTTGCCGCCTTGGAGCGCAGAGGTTGTGAGTTCAAGTCCTGTGAAGACCCAGGAGCTGAATTGGAGAGAGCGTGGGAGCGGAGCAAGCCTGACTGATGGAGCGTGGAAGCAGAGGATGTCCAGGAAAGCGTGTTCGGGAGAAGCGGTTGGTGGTCGCACATCTGGAAGGTGTCAGAGCAGCGGATATGGTGCAGGAGGGAGGGTGATGTGGATGCCTGTGGTAGCTGGTCTGACGGGGGAGTGTGGAAGCAGAGCATGTCAGGGAGATGTGGCTCAAGCTCACGCATGCGGAAGGGGTGAGGGTGGTGGTGTGGCTAGGCGAAAGAAGGGAGGAAAAAGGCTGCTGGTGTGGCTGGAAAGGGCTGGAAATGGCCAGAGATAATGGTGGCCCCTTTTCTTGATTATATATCTAAAAAATGTATATATATCTAATAAAACTTCAACCAAATGACCTACTTGCCTCAGCAGATGCACCACCACTTTTGGCAGAGCTGCAACCTAGAATCCTACCTCATGCCCTCCGCCGTAGGAAGGGGAGAACTTTCCACAATTCCCTCCACTCACTTACCTCGACATCACGCGCTCCTACTACACTGGATTGCCATTTGCTTTCCTTGACATCCTCCCTCATACCCTTTCACACCTTTCTCCCCATCCACAATCACCTCCGCTCACTTACCTCGACATCATGCGCTCCCACGACACTGGGCCGCCATCTGCTTTCCTTGACATCCTTGATGACCCGGAAAGCGTGTTTGGGAGACCCGGCTCAAGATCACGCATGCAGAAGGTGTCGGATGCGGGTAGCTGGTGTGGAAGTGAGCTTTCCTTAATATGTGGTTTCGGTGACATGGGCGGGCCAGGGTGATGGTGGTGGTGTGGGTGCCAAGGGAGGAAGATGGCTACTGGTGTTGCTGGAAAGGGCCAGAGATAATTGTGGTAGAGAGGAGGCCCCTTTTCTTGATATATATAAAAAAAAATAGTAAATAAAAGCACACACTTCAACCAAATGGCACTGATCTACTTGCCTCAGCAGATGCAACACCACCGTTGGCAGAGCTACAACCTGGAGTCCTCCCTCATGCCCTCTGCTGCAGGCAGGGGAGGACTTTCCACACCTTCCTCCTCACTTGCTCCCACTACACTGGACTGCCATCTACTTTCCTTGACATCCTCCCTCATACCCTTCACCACAGGAAGTGGAGCACTTTTCACAATCACCCCAGCTCACTTGCCTTGACATCACGCTCTCCCATCTGCTTTCTTTGGCATCTTCTTCACTTCAGGCCACTGACATCATCCAGTCCCGCGATCCATCGAACTCTCACGATCCATCTCCTTCAACAGCTGCTGTATCTCCAAATCAGTCTCAGGGTCTTCACAGGATTCGAACTCTCAACCTCTGCGCTCCAAGGCGGCTGCTCTAACCACTAGGCCATATGAGCTGCATGACAACTGGTGAGGATGACCAAGGTCTTGGCCTGTTTTGACAAACAGAGAAACCGCAGAGAGGGGGGGAAGGGGGGGGGTACTCGAACCTAAGACCGAGCTAACTCTCAGCTTGTCGTAGTGAGAACACTGGCAGCCCAGTGGTTAGCCTTGGTGCTTTGCAAATGTCTTTAACCAGTGGATGTCAGTGAACCAGGGGGATGTGGGGTAGTTGGCAACAGGTCCTCCCCCTCTTTTATTTCGATGGAAGTTTTGTTAAACCACAAAAAGAGCAGGGATTTACAGTAGCTGATCTTAAAGGGGTACTCCGGTGTAAAACAATTTTTTTTCTTGACAAAAAGGTTAAAGGCACAGGGGAGGACTCGAACTCACGGACATTCACAGCACGAGAGGCGGCAGCTCTAACCCCACCGCTACCTTCTGGTTCGGTGTTACTGGCATGTCTAGCCGGAGCTTTGGACTTTACCAGTTTAAATAGCCCAGCGTGACAAAAAGGGGCAAGGCACAGGGGAGGACTCAAATTCATGGATGACGAGAGGTGGCAGCTCTACCCTCGAGCTACCTCCAGGCCTATTTCCTCCAAGCCTGTTTGTGTCCTCCAAGCCTGTTTCCTCCAAGCCTGTTTCTAAGCAGCTCCCACGGCCTAGTGGTTAGAGTTGCCGCCTTGGAGCGCAGAGGTTGTGAGTTCAAGTCCTGTGAAGACCCAGGAGCTGAATTGGAGAGAGCGTGGGAGCGGAGCAAGCCTGACTGATGGAGCGTGGAAGCAGAGGATGTCCAGGAAAGCGTGTTCGGGAGAAGCGGTTGGTGGTCGCACACCTGGAAGGTGTCAGAGCAGCGGATATGGTGCAGGAGGGAGGGTGATGTGGATGCCTGTGGATGCCTGTGGTAGCTGGTCTGACGGGGGAGTGTGGAAGCAGAGCATGTCAGGGAGATGTGGCTCAAGCTCACGCATGCGGAAGGGGTGAGGGTGGTGGTGTGGCTAGGCGAAAGAAGGGAGGAAAAAGGCTGCTGGTGTGGCTGGAAAGGGCTGGAAATGGCCAGAGATAATGGTGGCCCCTTTTCTTGATTATATATCTAATAAAACTTCAACCAAATGACCTACTTGCCTCAGCAGATGCACCACCACTTTTGGCAGAGCTGCAACCTAGAATCCTACCTCATGCCCTCCGCCGTAGGAAGGGGAGAACTTTCCACAATTCCCTCCACTCACTTACCTCGACATCACGCGCTCCTACTACACTGGATTGCCATTTGCTTTCCTTGACATCCTCCCTCATACCCTTTCACACCTTTCTCCCCATCCACAATCACCTCCGCTCACTTACCTCGACATCATGCGCTCCCACGACACTGGGCCGCCATCTGCTTTCCTTGACATCCTTGATGACCCGGAAAGCGTGTTTGGGAGACCCGGCTCAAGATCACGCATGCAGAAGGTGTCGGATGCGGGTAGCTGGTGTGGAAGTGAGCTTTCCTTAATATGTGGTTTCGGTGACATGGGCGGGCCAGGGTGATGGTGGTGGTGTGGGTGCCAAGGGAGGAAGATGGCTACTGGTGTTGCTGGAAAGGGCCAGAGATAATTGTGGTAGAGAGGAGGCCCCTTTTCTTGATATATATAAAAAAAAATAGTAAATAAAAGCACACACTTCAACCAAATGGCACTGATCTACTTGCCTCAGCAGATGCAACACCACCGTTGGCAGAACTACAACCTGGAATCCTCCCTCATGCCCTCTGCTGCAGGCAGGGGAGGACTTTCCACACCTTCCTCCTCACATGCTCCCACTACACTGGACTGCCATCTACTTTCCTTGACATCCTCCCTCATACCCTTCACCACAGGAAGTGGAGCACTTTTCACAATCACCCCAGCTCACTTGCCTTGACATCACGCTCTCCCATCTGCTTTCTTTGGCATCTTCTTCACTTCAGGCCACTGACATCATCCAGTCCCGCGATCCATCGAACTCTCACGATCCATCTCCTTCAACAGCTGCTGTATCTCCAAATCAGTCTCAGGGTCTTCACAGGATTCGAACTCTCAACCTCTGCGCTCCAAGGCGGCTGCTCTAACCACTAGGCCATATGAGCTGCATGACAACTGGTGAGGATGACCAAGGTCTTGGCCTGTTTTGACAAACAGAGAAACCGCAGAGAGGGGGGGAGGGGGGCGGGGGTACTCGAACCTAAGACCGAGCTAACTCTCAGCTTGTCGTAGTGAGAACACTGGCAGCCCAGTGGTTAGCCTTGGTGCTTTGCAAATGTCTTTAACCAGTGGATGTCAGTGAACCAGGGGGATGTGGGGTAGTTGGCAACAGGTCCTCCCCCTCTTTTATTTCGATGGAAGTTTTGTTAAACCACAAAAAGAGCAGGGATTTACAGTAGCGGATCTTAAAGGGGTACTCCGGTGTAAAACAATTTTTTTTCTTGACAAAAAGGTTAAAGGCACAGGGGAGGACTCGAACTCACGGACATCCACAGCACGAGAGGCGGCAGCTCTAACCCCACCGCTACCTTCTGGTTCGGTGTTACTGGCATGTCTAGCCGGAGCTTTGGACTTTACCAGTTTAAATAGCCCAGCGTGACAAAAAGGGGCAAGGCACAGGGGAGGACTCAAATTCATGGATGACGAGAGGTGGCAGCTCTACCCTCGAGCTACCTCCAGGCCTATTTCCTCCAAGCCTGTTTGTGTCCTCCAAGCCTGTTTCCTCCAAGCCTGTTTCCTCCAAGCCTGTTTCCAAGCAGCTCCCACGGCCTAGTGGTTAGAGTTGCCGCCTTGGAGCGCAGAGGTTGTGAGTTCAAGTCCTGTGAAGACCCAGGAGCTGAATTGGAGAGAGCGTGGGAGCGGAGCAAGCCTGACTGATGGAGCGTGGAAGCAGAGGATGTCCAGGAAAGCGTGTTCGGGAGAAGCGGTTGGTGGTCGCACATCTGGAAGGTGTCAGAGCAGCGGATATGGTGCAGGAGGGAGGGTGATGTGGATGCCTGTGGATGCCTGTGGTAGCTGGTCTGACGGGGGAGTGTGGAAGCAGAGCATGTCAGGGAGATGTGGCTCAAGCTCACGCATGCGGAAGGGGTGAGGGTGGTGGTGTGGCTAGGCGAAAGAAGGGAGGAAAAAGGCTGCTGGTGTGGCTGGAAAGGGCTGGAAATGGCCAGAGATAATGGTGGCCCCTTTTCTTGATTATATATCTAAAAAATGTATATATATATATCTAATAAAACTTCAACCAAATGACCTACTTGCCTCAGCAGATGCACCACCACTTTTGGCAGAGCTGCAACCTAGAATCCTACCTCATGCCCTCCGCCGTAGGAAGGGGAGAACTTTCCACAATTCCCTCCACTCACTTACCTCGACATCACGCGCTCCTACTACACTGGATTGCCATTTGCTTTCCTTGACATCCTCCCTCATACCCTTTCACACCTTTCTCCCCATCCACAATCACCTCCGCTCACTTACCTCGACATCATGCGCTCCCACGACACTGGGCCGCCATCTGCTTTCCTTGACATCCTTGATGACCCGGAAAGCGTGTTTGGGAGACCCGGCTCAAGATCACGCATGCAGAAGGTGTCGGATGCGGGTAGCTGGTGTGGAAGTGAGCTTTCCTTAATATGTGGTTTCGGTGACATGGGCGGGCCAGGGTGATGGTGGTGGTGTGGGTGCCAAGGGAGGAAGATGGCTACTGGTGTTGCTGGAAAGGGCCAGAGATAATTGTGGTAGAGAGGAGGCCCCTTTTCTTGATATATATAAAAAAAAATAGTAAATAAAAGCACACACTTCAACCAAATGGCACTGATCTACTTGCCTCAGCAGATGCAACACCACCGTTGGCAGAGCTACAACCTGGAATCCTCCCTCATGCCCTCTGCTGCAGGCAGGGGAGGACTTTCCACACCTTCCTCCTCACTTGCTCCCACTACACTGGACTGCCATCTACTTTCCTTGACATCCTCCCTCATACCCTTCACCACAGGAAGTGGAGCACTTTTCACAATCACCCCAGCTCACTTGCCTTGACATCATGCTCTCCCATCTGCTTTCTTTGGCATCTTCTTCACTTCAGGCCACTGACATCATCCAGTCCCGCGATCCATCGAACTCTCACGATCCATCTCCTTCAACAGCTGCTGTATCTCCAAATCAGTCTCAGGGTCTTCACAGGATTCGAACTCTCAACCTCTGCGCTCCAAGGCGGCTGCTCTAACCACTAGGCCATATGAGCTGCATGACAACTGGTGAGGATGACCAAGGTCTTGGCCTGTTTTGACAAACAGAGAAACCGCAGAGAGGGGGGGAAGGGGGGGGGTACTCGAACCTAAGACCGAGCTAACTCTCAGCTTGTCGTAGTGAGAACACTGGCAGCCCAGTGGTTAGCCTTGGTGCTTTGCAAATGTCTTTAACCAGTGGATGTCAGTGAACCAGGGGGATGTGGGGTAGTTGGCAACAGGTCCTCCCCCTCTTTTATTTCGATGGAAGTTTTGTTAAACCACAAAAAGAGCAGGGATTTACAGTAGCTGATCTTAAAGGGGTACTCCGGTGTAAAACAATTTTTTTTCTTGACAAAAAGGTTAAAGGCACAGGGGAGGACTCGAACTCACGGACATTCACAGCACGAGAGGCGGCAGCTCTAACCCCACCGCTACCTTCTGGTTCGGTGTTACTGGCATGTCTAGCCGGAGCTTTGGACTTTACCAGTTTAAATAGCCCAGCGTGACAAAAAGGGGCAAGGCACAGGGGAGGACTCAAATTCATGGATGACGAGAGGTGGCAGCTCTACCCTCGAGCTACCTCCAGGCCTATTTCCTCCAAGCCTGTTTGTGTCCTCCAAGCCTGTTTCCTCCAAGCCTGTTTCCTCCAAGCCTGTTTCCTCCAAGCCTGTTTCCAAGCAGCTCCCACGGCCTAGTGGTTAGAGTTGCCGCCTTGGAGCGCAGAGGTTGTGAGTTCAAGTCCTGTGAAGACCCAGGAGCTGAATTGGAGAGAGCGTGGGAGCGGAGCAAGCCTGACTGATGGAGCGTGGAAGCAGAGGATGTCCAGGAAAGCGTGTTCGGGAGAAGCGGTTGGTGGTCGCACATCTGGAAGGTGTCAGAGCAGCGGATATGGTGCAGGAGGGAGGGTGATGTGGATGCCTGTGGTAGCTGGTCTGACGGGGGAGTGTGGAAGCAGAACATGTCAGGGAGTTGTGGCTCAAGCTCACGCATGCGGATGGGGTGAGGGTGGTGGTGTGGCTAGGCGAAAGAAGGGAGGAAAAAGGCTGCTGGTGTGGCTGGAAAGGGCTGGAAATGGCCAGAGATAATGGTGGCCCCTTTTCTTGATTATATATCTAAAAAATTTATATATATCTAATAAAACTTCAACCAAATGACCTACTTGCCTCAGCAGATGCACCACCACTTTTGGCAGAGCTGCAACCTAGAATCCTACCTCATGCCCTCCGCCGTAGGAAGGGGAGAACTTTCCACAATTCCCTCCACTCACTTACCTCGACATCACGCGCTCCTACTACACTGGATTGCCATTTGCTTTCCTTGACATCCTCCCTCATACCCTTTCACACCTTTCTCCCCATCCACAATCACCTCCGCTCACTTACCTCGACATCATGCGCTCCCACGACACTGGGCCGCCATCTGCTTTCCTTGACATCCTTGATGACCCGGAAAGCGTGTTTGGGAGACCCGGCTCAAGATCACGCATGCAGAAGGTGTCGGATGCGGGTAGCTGGTGTGGAAGTGAGCTTTCCTTAATATGTGGTTTCGGTGACATGGGCGGGCCAGGGTGATGGTGGTGGTGTGGGTGCCAAGGGAGGAAGATGGCTACTGGTGTTGCTGGAAAGGGCCAGAGATAATTGTGGTAGAGAGGAGGCCCCTTTTCTTGATATATATAAAAAAAATAGTAAATAAAAGCACACACTTCAACCAAATGGCACTGATCTACTTGCCTCAGCAGATGCAACACCACCGTTGGCAGAGCTACAACCTGGAATCCTCCCTCATGCCCTCTGCTGCAGGCAGGGGAGGACTTTCCACACCTTCCTCCTCACTTGCTCCCACTACACTGGACTGCCATCTACTTTCCTTGACATCCTCCCTCATACCTTTCACCACAGGAAGTGGAGCACTTTTCACAATCACCCCAGCTCACTTGCCTTGACATCACGCTCTCCCATCTGCTTTCTTTGGCATCTTCTTCACTTCAGGCCACTGACATCATCCAGTCCCGCGATCCATAGAACTCTCACGATCCATCTCCTTCAACAGCTGCTGTATCTCCAAATCAGTCTCAGGGTCTTCACAGGATTCGAACTCTCAACCTCTGCGCTCCAAGGCGGCTGCTCTAACCACTAGGCCATATGAGCTGCATGACAACTGGTGAGGATGACCAAGGTCTTGGCCTGTTTTGACAAACAGAGAAACCGCAGAGAGGGGGGGAGGGGGGGGGGGGTACTCGAACCTAAGACCGAGCTAACTCTCAGCTTGTCGTAGTGAGAACACTGGCAGCCCAGTGGTTAGCCTTGGTGCTTTGCAAATGTCTTTAACCAGTGGATGTCAGTGAACCAGGGGGATGTGGGGTAGTTGGCAACAGGTCCTCCCCCTCTTTTATTTCGATGGAAGTTTTGTTAAACCACAAAAAGAGCAGGGATTTACAGTAGCGGATCTTAAAGGGGTACTCCGGTGTAAAACAATTTTTTTTCTTGACAAAAAGGTTAAAGGCACAGGGGAGGACTCGAACTCACGGACATCCACAGCACGAGAGGCGGCAGCTCTAACCCCACCGCTACCTTCTGGTTCGGTGTTACTGGCATGTCTAGCCGGAGCTTTGGACTTTACCAGTTAAAATAGCCCAGCGTGACAAAAAGGGGCAAGGCACAGGGGAGGACTCAAATTCATGGATGACGAGAGGTGGCAGCTCTACCCTCGAGCTACCTCCAGGCCTATTTCCTCCAAGCCTGTTTGTGTCCTCCAAGCCTGTTTCCTCCAAGCCTGTTTCCTCCAAGCCAGGGGGGGGGGTACTCGAACCTAAGACCGAGCTAACTCTCAGCTTGTCGTAGTGAGAACACTGGCAGCCCAGTGGTTAGCCTTGGTGCTTTGCAAATGTCTTTACCAGTGGATGTCAGTGAACCAGGGGGATGTGGGGTAGTTGGCAACAGGTCCTCCCCCTCTTTTATTTCGATGGAAGTTTTGTTAAACCACAAAAAGAGCAGGGATTTACAGTAGCGGATCTTAAAGGGGTACTCCGGTGTAAAACAATTTTTTTTCTTGACAAAAAGGTTAAAGGCACAGGGGAGGACTCGAACTCACGGACATCCACAGCACGAGAGGCGGCAGCTCTCAGATGCAACACCACCGTTGGCAGAGCTACAACCTGGAATCCTCCCTCATGCCCTCTGCTGCAGGCAGGGGAGGACTTTCCACACCTTCCTCCTCACTTGCTCCCACTACACTGGACTGCCATCTACTTTCCTTGACATCCTCCCTCATACCTTTCACCACAGGAAGTGGAGCACTTTTCACAATCACCCCAGCTCACTTGCCTTGACATCATGCTCTCCCATCTGCTTTCTTTGGCATCTTCTTCACTTCAGGCCACTGACATCATCCAGTCCCGCGATCCATAGAACTCTCACGATCCATCTCCTTCAACAGCTGCTGTATCTCCAAATCAGTCTCAGGGTCTTCACAGGATTCGAACTCTCAACCTCTGCGCTCCAAGGCGGCTGCTCTAACCACTAGGCCATATGAGCTGCATGACAACTGGTGAGGATGACCAAGGTCTTGGCCTGTTTTGACAAACAGAGAAACCGCAGAGAGGGGGGGAGGGGGGGGGGGTACTCGAACCTAAGACCGAGCTAACTCTCAGCTTGTCGTAGTGAGAACACTGGCAGCCCAGTGGTTAGCCTTGGTGCTTTGCAAATGTCTTTAACCAGTGGATGTCAGTGAACCAGGGGGATGTGGGGTAGTTGGCAACAGGTCCTCCCCCTCTTTTATTTCGATGGAAGTTTTGTTAAACCACAAAAAGAGCAGGGATTTACAGTAGCGGATCTTAAAGGGGTACTCCGGTGTAAAACAATTTTTTTTCTTGACAAAAAGGTTAAAGGCACAGGGGAGGACTCGAACTCACGGACATCCACAGCACGAGAGGCGGCAGCTCTAACCCCACCGCTACCTTCTGGTTCGGTGTTACTGGCATGTCTAGCCGGAGCTTTGGACTTTACCAGTTTAAATAGCCCAGCGTGACAAAAAGGGGCAAGGCACAGGGGAGGACTCAAATTCATGGATGACGAGAGGTGGCAGCTCTACCCTCGAGCTACCTCCAGGCCTATTTCCTCCAAGCCTGTTTGTGTCCTCCAAGCCTGTTTCCTCCAAGCCTGTTTCCTCCAAGCCTGTTTCCAAGCAGCTCCCACGGCCTAGTGGTTAGAGTTGCCGCCTTGGAGCGCAGAGGTTGTGAGTTCAAGTCCTGTGAAGACCCAGGAGCTGAATTGGAGAGAGCGTGGGAGCGGAGCAAGCCTGACTGATGGAGCGTGGAAGCAGAGGATGTCCAGGAAAGCGTGTTCGGGAGAAGCGGTTGGTGGTCGCACATCTGGAAGGTGTCAGAGCAGCGGATATGGTGCAGGAGGGAGGGTGATGTGGATGCCTGTGGATGCCTGTGGTAGCTGGTCTGACGGGGGAGTGTGGAAGCAGAGCATGTCAGGGAGATGTGGCTCAAGCTCACGCATGCGGAAGGGGTGAGGGTGGTGGTGTGGCTAGGCGAAAGAAGGGAGGAAAAAGGCTGCTGGTGTGGCTGGAAAGGGCTGGAAATGGCCAGAGATAATGGTGGCCCCTTTTCTTGATTATATATCTAAAAAATGTATATATATATATCTAATAAAACTTCAACCAAATGACCTACTTGCCTCAGCAGATGCACCACCACTTTTGGCAGAGCTGCAACCTAGAATCCTACCTCATGCCCTCCGCCGTAGGAAGGGGAGAACTTTCCACAATTCCCTCCACTCACTTACCTCGACATCACGCGCTCCTACTACACTGGATTGCCATTTGCTTTCCTTGACATCCTCCCTCATACCCTTTCACACCTTTCTCCCCATCCACAATCACCTCCGCTCACTTACCTCGACATCATGCGCTCCCACGACACTGGGCCGCCATCTGCTTTCCTTGACATCCTTGATGACCCGGAAAGCGTGTTTGGGAGACCCGGCTCAAGATCACGCATGCAGAAGGTGTCGGATGCGGGTAGCTGGTGTGGAAGTGAGCTTTCCTTAATATGTGGTTTCGGTGACATGGGCGGGCCAGGGTGATGGTGGTGGTGTGGGTGCCAAGGGAGGAAGATGGCTACTGGTGTTGCTGGAAAGGGCCAGAGATAATTGTGGTAGAGAGGAGGCCCCTTTTCTTGATATATATAAAAAAATAGTAAATAAAAGCACACACTTCAACCAAATGGCACTGATCTACTTGCCTCAGCAGATGCAACACCACCGTTGGCAGAGCTACAACCTGGAATCCTCCCTCATGCCCTCTGCTGCAGGCAGGGGAGGACTTTCCACACCTTCCTCCTCACATGCTCCCACTACACTGGACTGCCATCTACTTTCCTTGACATCCTCCCTCATACCCTTCACCACAGGAAGTGGAGCACTTTTCACAATCACCCCAGCTGACTTGCGTTGACATCACGCTCTCCCATCTGCTTTCTTTGGCATCTTCTTCACTTCAGGTCACTGACATCATCCAGTCCCGCGATCCATAGAACTCTCACGATCCATCTCCTTCAACAGCTGCTGTATCTCCAAATCAGTCTCACAGGATTCGAACTCTCAACCTCTGCACTCCAAGGTGGCTGCTCTAACCACTAGGCCATATGAGCTGCATGACAACTGGTGAGGATGACCAAGGTCTTGGCCTGTTTTGACAAACAGAGAAACCGCAGAGAGGGGGGGAGGGGGGGGGGGGTACTCGAACCTAAGACCGAGCTAACTCTCAGCTTGTCGTAGTGAGAACACTGGCAGCCCAGTGGTTAGCCTTGGTGCTTTGCAAATGTCTTTAACCAGTGGATGTCAGTGAACCAGGGGGATGTGGGGTAGTTGGCAACAGGTCCTCCCCCTCTTTTATTTCGATGGAAGTTTTGTTAAACCACAAAAAGAGCAGGGATTTACAGTAGCGGATCTTAAAGGGGTACTCCGGTGTAAAACAATTTTTTTTCTTGACAAAAAGGTTAAAGGCACAGGGGAGGACTCGAACTCACGGACATCCACAGCACGAGAGGCGGCAGCTCTAACCCCACCGCTACCTTCTGGTTCGGTGTTACTGGCATGTCTAGCCGGAGCTTTGGACTTTACCAGTTTAAATAGCCCAGCGTGACAAAAAGGGGCAAGGCACAGGGGAGGACTCAAATTCATGGATGACGAGAGGTGGCAGCTCTACCCTCGAGCTACCTCCAGGCCTATTTCCTCCAAGCCTGTTTGTGTCCTCCAAGCCTGTTTCCTCCAAGCCTGTTTCCTCCAAGCCTGTTTCCTCCAAGCCTGTTTCCTCCAAGCAGCTCCCACGGCCTAGTGGTTAGAGTTGCCGCCTTGGAGCGCAGAGGTTGTGAGTTCAAGTCCTGTGAAGACCCAGGAGCTGAATTGGAGAGAGCGTGGGAGCGGAGCAAGCCTGACTGATGGAGCGTGGAAGCAGAGGATGTCCAGGAAAGCGTGTTCGGGAGAAGCGGTTGGTGGTCGCACATCTGGAAGGTGTCAGAGCAGCGGATATGGTGCAGGAGGGAGGGTGATGTGGATGCCTGTGGTAGCTGGTCTGACGGGGGAGTGTGGAAGCAGAGCATGTCAGGGAGTTGTGGCTCAAGCTCACGCATGCGGATGGGGTGAGGGTGGTGGTGTGGCTAGGCGAAAGAAGGGAGGAAAAAGGCTGCTGGTGTGGCTGGAAAGGGCTGGAAAGGGCTGGAAATGGCCAGAGATAATGGTGGCCCCTTTTCTTGATTATATATCTAAAAAATGTATATATATCTAATAAAACTTCAACCAAATGACCTACTTGCCTCAGCAGATGCACCACCACTTTTGGCAGAGCTGCAACCTAGAATCCTACCTCATGCCCTCCGCCGTAGGAAGGGGAGAACTTTCCACAATTCCCTCCACTCACTTACCTCGACATCACGCGCTCCTACTACACTGGATTGCCATTTGCTTTCCTTGACATCCTCCCTCATACCCTTTCACACCTTTCTCCCCATCCACAATCACCTCCGCTCACTTACCTCGACATCATGCGCTCCCACGACACTGGGCCGCCATCTGCTTTCCTTGACATCCTTGATGACCCGGAAAGCGTGTTTGGGAGACCCGGCTCAAGATCACGCATGCAGAAGGTGTCGGATGCGGGTAGCTGGTGTGGAAGTGAGCTTTCCTTAATATGTGGTTTCGGTGACATGGGCGGGCCAGGGTGATGGTGGTGGTGTGGGTGCCAAGGGAGGAAGATGGCTACTGGTGTTGCTGGAAAGGGCCAGAGATAATTGTGGTAGAGAGGAGGCCCCTTTTCTTGATATATATAAAAAAAATAGTAAATAAAAGCACACACTTCAACCAAATGGCACTGATCTACTTGCCTCAGCAGATGCAACACCACCGTTGGCAGAGCTACAACCTGGAATCCTCCCTCATGCCCTCTGCTGCAGGCAGGGGAGGACTTTCCACACCTTCCTCCTCACTTGCTCCCACTACACTGGACTGCCATCTACTTTCCTTGACATCCTCCCTCATACCTTTCACCACAGGAAGTGGAGCACTTTTCACAATCACCCCAGCTCACTTGCCTTGACATCACGCTCTCCCATCTGCTTTCTTTGGCATCTTCTTCACTTCAGGCCACTGACATCATCCAGTCCCGCGATCCATAGAACTCTCACGATCCATCTCCTTCAACAGCTGCTGTATCTCCAAATCAGTCTCAGGGTCTTCACAGGATTCGAACTCTCAACCTCTGCGCTCCAAGGTGGCTGCTCTAACCACTAGGCCATATGAGCTGCATGACAACTGGTGAGGATGACCAAGGTCTTGGCCTGTTTTGACAAACAGAGAAACCGCAGAGAGGGGGGGAGGGGGGGGGGTACTCGAACCTAAGACCGAGCTAACTCTCAGCTTGTCGTAGTGAGAACACTGGCAGCCCAGTGGTTAGCCTTGGTGCTTTGCAAATGTCTTTAACCAGTGGATGTCAGTGAACCAGGGGGATGTGGGGTAGTTGGCAACAGGTCCTCCCCCTCTTTTATTTCGATGGAAGTTTTGTTAAACCACAAAAAGAGCAGGGATTTACAGTAGCGGATCTTAAAGGGGTACTCCGGTGTAAAACAATTTTTTTTCTTGACAAAAAGGTTAAAGGCACAGGGGAGGACTCGAACTCACGGACATTCACAGCACGAGAGGCGGCAGCTCTAACCCCACCGCTACCTTCTGGTTCGGTGTTACTGGCATGTCTAGCCGGAGCTTTGGACTTTACCAGTTTAAATAGCCCAGCGTGACAAAAAGGGGCAAGGCACAGGGGAGGACTCAAATTCATGGATGACGAGAGGTGGCAGCTCTACCCTCGAGCTACCTCCAGGCCTATTTCCTCCAAGCCTGTTTGTGTCCTCCAAGCCTGTTTCCTCCAAGCCTGTTTCCTCCAAGCCTGTTTCCAAGCAGCTCCCACGGCCTAGTGGTTAGAGTTGCCGCCTTGGAGCGCAGAGGTTGTGAGTTCAAGTCCTGTGAAGACCCAGGAGCTGAATTGGAGAGAGCGTGGGAGCGGAGCAAGCCTGACTGATGGAGCGTGGAAGCAGAGGATGTCCAGGAAAGCGTGTTCGGGAGAAGCGGTTGGTGGTCGCACATCTGGAAGGTGTCAGAGCAGCGGATATGGTGCAGGAGGGAGGGTGATGTGGATGCCTGTGGTAGCTGGTCTGACGGGGGAGTGTGGAAGCAGAGCATGTCAGGGAGATGTGGCTCAAGCTCACGCATGCGGAAGGGGTGAGGGTGGTGGTGTGGCTAGGCGAAAGAAGGGAGGAAAAAGGCTGCTGGTGTGGCTGGAAAGGGCTGGAAATGGCCAGAGATAATGGTGGCCCCTTTTCTTGATTATATATCTAAAAAATGTATATATATCTAATAAAACTTCAACCAAATGACCTACTTGCCTCAGCAGATGCACCACCACTTTTGGCAGAGCTGCAACCTAGAATCCTACCTCATGCCCTCCGCCGTAGGAAGGGGAGAACTTTCCACAATTCCCTCCACTCACTTACCTCGACATCACGCGCTCCTACTACACTGGATTGCCATTTGCTTTCCTTGACATCCTCCCTCATACCCTTTCACACCTTTCTCCCCATCCACAATCACCTCCGCTCACTTACCTCGACATCATGCGCTCCCACGACACTGGGCCGCCATCTGCTTTCCTTGACATCCTTGATGACCCGGAAAGCGTGTTTGGGAGACCCGGCTCAAGATCACGCATGCAGAAGGTGTCGGATGCGGGTAGCTGGTGTGGAAGTGAGCTTTCCTTAATATGTGGTTTCGGTGACATGGGCGGGCCAGGGTGATGGTGGTGGTGTGGGTGCCAAGGGAGGAAGATGGCTACTGGTGTTGCTGGAAAGGGCCAGAGATAATTGTGGTAGAGAGGAGGCCCCTTTTCTTGATATATATAAAAAAAATAGTAAATAAAAGCACACACTTCAACCAAATGGCACTGATCTACTTGCCTCAGCAGATGCAACACCACCGTTGGCAGAGCTACAACCTGGAATCCTCCCTCATGCCCTCTGCTGCAGGCAGGGGAGGACTTTCCACACCTTCCTCCTCACATGCTCCCACTACACTGGACTGCCATCTACTTTCCTTGACATCCTCCCTCATACCCTTCACCACAGGAAGTGGAGCACTTTTCACAATCACCCCAGCTCACTTGCCTTGACATCACGCTCTCCCATCTGCTTTCTTTGGCATCTTCTTCACTTCAGGCCACTGACATCATCCAGTCCCGCAATCCATCGAACTCTCACGATCCATCTCCTTCAACAGCTGCTGTATCTCCAAATCAGTCTCAGGGTCTTCACAGGATTCGAACTCTCAACCTCTGCGCTTCAAGGCGGCTGCTCTAACCACTAGGCCATATGAGCTGCATGACAACTGGTGAGGATGACCAAGGTCTTGGCCTGTTTTGACAAACAGAGAAACCGCAGAGAGGGGGGGAAGGGGGGGGGTACTCGAACCTAAGACCGAGCTAACTCTCAGCTTGTCGTAGTGAGAACACTGGCAGCCCAGTGGTTAGCCTTGGTGCTTTGCAAATGTCTTTAACCAGTGGATGTCAGTGAACCAGGGGGATGTGGGGTAGTTGGCAACAGGTCCTCCCCCTCTTTTATTTCGATGGAAGTTTTGTTAAACCACAAAAAGAGCAGGGATTTACAGTAGCGGATCTTAACCCCTTAAGGACTCAGGGTTTTTCCGTTTTTGCACTTTCGTTTTTTCCTCCTTACCTTTTAAAAATCATAACCCTTTCAATTTTCCACCTAAAAATCCATATTATGGCTTATTTTTTGCGTCGCCAATTCTACTTTGCAGTGACATTAGTCATTTTACCCAAAAATGCACGGCGAAACGGAAAAAAAAATCATTGTGCGACAAAATCGAAAAAAAAACGCCATTTTGTAACTTTTGGAGGCTTTCGTTTCTACGCAGTGCATATTTCGGTAAAAATTACACCTTATCATTATTCTGTAGGTCCATACGGTTAAAATGATACCCTACTTATATAGGTTTGATTTTGTCGCACTTCTGGAAAAAATCATAACTACATGCAGGAAAATTTATACGTTTAAAAATGTCATCTTCTGACCCCTATAACTTTTTTATTTTTCCATGTATGGGGTGGTATGAGGACTCATTTTTTGCGCCGTGATCTGAAGTTTTTATCGGTATGATTTTTGTTTTGATCGGACTTTTTGATCACTTTTTATTCATTTTTTAATGATATAAAAAGTGACCAAAATACGCTTTTTTGGACTTTGGAATTTTTGTGCGCGTACGCCATTGACCGTACGGCTTAATTAATGATATATTTTTATAGTTCGGACATTTACGCACGCGGCGATACCACATATGTTTATTTTTTATTTTTTTTACACTGTTTTGTTTTTTTTATGGGAAAAGGGGGGTGATTCAAACTTTTATTAGGGAAGGGGTTAAATGACCTTTATTAACACTTTTTTTTAACATTTTTTTTGCAGTGTTATAGGTCCCATAGGGGGCTATAACACTGCACACACTGATCTCCTATGCTGATCACAGGCGTGCATTAACACGCCTGTGATCAGCATTATCGGCGCTTGACTGCTCCTGCCTGGATCTCAGGCACGGAGCAGTCATTCGTCGATCGGACACCGGGGAGGCAGGTAAGAGCCCTCCCGGTGTCCGATCAGCTGTTCGGGACGCCGCGATTTCACCGCGGCGGTCCCGAACAGCCCGACTGAGCAGCCGGGTCACTTTCACTTTCACTTTAGAAGCGGCGGTCAGCTTTGACCGCCGCTTCTAAAGGGTTAATACCGCACATCGCCGCGATCGGTGATGTGTGGTATTAGCCGCGGGTCCCGGCCGTTGATTAGCGCCGGGACCGACGCGATATGATGCGGGATCGCGGCGCGATCCCGCTTCATATCGCGGGAGCCGGCGCAGGACGTAAATATACGTCCTGCGTCGTTAAGGGGTTAAAGGGGTACTCCGGTGTAAAACAATTTTTTTTCTTGACAAAAAGGTTAAAGGCACAGGGGAGGACTCGAACTCACGGACATTCACAGCACGAGAGGCGGCAGCTCTAACCCCACCGCTACCTTCTGGTTCGGTGTTACTGGCATGTCTAGCCGGAGCTTTGGACTTTACCAGTTTAAATAGCCCAGCGTGACAAAAAGGGGCAAGGCACAGGGGAGGACTCAAATTCATGGATGACGAGAGGTGGCAGCTCTACCCTCGAGCTACCTCCAGGCCTATTTCCTCCAAGCCTGTTTGTGTCCTCCAAGCCTGTTTCCTCCAAGCCTGTTTCATCCAAGCCTGTTTCCAAGCAGCTCCCACGGCCTAGTGGTTAGAGTTGCCGCCTTGGAGCGCAGAGGTTGTGAGTTCAAGTCCTGTGAAGACCCAGGAGCTGAATTGGAGAGAGCGTGGGAGCGGAGCAAGCCTGACTGATGGAGCGTGGAAGCAGAGGATGTCCAGGAAAGCGTGTTCGGGAGAAGCGGTTGGTGGTCGCACATCTGGAAGGTGTCAGAGCAGCGGATATGGTGCAGGAGGGAGGGTGATGTGGATGCCTGTGGTAGCTGGTCTGACGGGGGAGTGTGGAAGCAGAGCATGTCAGGGAGTTGTGGCTCAAGCTCACGCATGCGGATGGGGTGAGGGTGGTGGTGTGGCTAGGCGAAAGAAGGGAGGAAAAAGGCTGCTGGTGTGGCTGGAAAGGGCTGGAAATGGCCAGAGATAATGGTGGCCCCTTTTCTTGATTATATATCTAAAAAATGTATATATATCTAATAAAACTTCAACCAAATGACCTACTTGCCTCAGCAGATGCACCACCACTTTTAGCAGAGCTGCAACCTAGAATCCTACCTCATGCCCTCCGTCGTTGGAAGGGGAGAACTTTCCACAATTCCCTCCACTCACTTACCTCGACATCACGCGCTCCTACTACACTGGATTGCCATTTGCTTTCCTTGACATCCTCCCTCATACCCTTTCACACCTTTCTCCCCATCCACAATCACCTCCGCTCACTTACCTCGACATCATGCGCTCCCAAGGCACAGGGGAGGACTCAAATTCATGGATGACGAGAGGTGGCAGCTCTACCCTCGAGCTACCTCCAGGCCTATTTCCTCCAAGCCTGTTTGTGTCCTCCAAGCCTGTTTCCTCCAAGCCTGTTTCATCCAAGCCTGTTTCCAAGCAGCTCCCACGGCCTAGTGGTTAGAGTTGCCGCCTTGGAGCGCAGAGGTTGTGAGTTCAAGTCCTGTGAAGACCCAGGAGCTGAATTGGAGAGAGCGTGGGAGCGGAGCAAGCCTGACTGATGGAGCGTGGAAGCAGAGGATGTCCAGGAAAGCGTGTTCGGGAGAAGCGGTTGGTGGTCGCACATCTGGAAGGTGTCAGAGCAGCGGATATGGTGCAGGAGGGAGGGTGATGTGGATGCCTGTGGTAGCTGGTCTGACGGGGGAGTGTGGAAGCAGAGCATGTCAGGGAGTTGTGGCTCAAGCTCACGCATGCGGATGGGGTGAGGGTGGTGGTGTGGCTAGGCGAAAGAAGGGAGGAAAAAGGCTGCTGGTGTGGCTGGAAAGGGCTGGAAATGGCCAGAGATAATGGTGGCCCCTTTTCTTGATTATATATCTAAAAAATGTATATATATCTAATAAAACTTCAACCAAATGACCTACTTGCCTCAGCAGATGCACCACCACTTTTAGCAGAGCTGCAACCTAGAATCCTACCTCATGCCCTCCGTCGTTGGAAGGGGAGAACTTTCCACAATTCCCTCCACTCACTTACCTCGACATCACGCGCTCCTACTACACTGGATTGCCATTTGCTTTCCTTGACATCCTCCCTCATACCCTTTCACACCTTTCTCCCCATCCACAATCACCTCCGCTCACTTACCTCGACATCATGCGCTCCCAAGGCACAGGGGAGGACTCAAATTCATGGATGACGAGAGGTGGCAGCTCTACCCTCGAGCTACCTCCAGGCCTATTTCCTCCAAGCCTGTTTGTGTCCTCCAAGCCTGTTTCCTCCAAGCCTGTTTCCTCCAAGCCTGTTTCCAAGCAGCTCCCACGGCCTAGTGGTTAGAGTTGCCGCCTTGGAGCGCAGAGGTTGTGAGTTCAAGTCCTGTGAAGACCCAGGAGCTGAATTGGAGAGAGCGTGGGAGCGGAGCAAGCCTGACTGATGGAGCGTGGAAGCAGAGGATGTCCAGGAAAGCGTGTTCGGGAGAAGCGGTTGGTGGTCGCACATCTGGAAGGTGTCAGAGCAGCGGATATGGTGCAGGAGGGAGGGTGATGTGGATGCCTGTGGTAGCTGGTCTGACGGGGGAGTGTGGAAGCAGAGCATGTCAGGGAGATGTGGCTCAAGCTCACGCATGCGGAAGGGGTGAGGGTGGTGGTGTGGCTAGGCGAAAGAAGGGAGGAAAAAGGCTGCTGGTGTGGCTGGAAAGGGCTGGAAATGGCCAGAGATAATGGTGGCCCCTTTTCTTGATTATATATCTAAAAAATGTATATATATCTAATAAAACTTCAACCAAATGACCTACTTGCCTCAGCAGATGCACCACCACTTTTGGCAGAGCTGCAACCTAGAATCCTACCTCATGCCCTCCGCCGTAGGAAGGGGAGAACTTTCCACAATTCCCTCCACTCACTTACCTCGACATCACGCGCTCCTACTACACTGGATTGCCATTTGCTTTCCTTGACATCCTCCCTCATACCCTTTCACACCTTTCTCCCCATCCACAATCACCTCCGCTCACTTACCTCGACATCATGCGCTCCCACGACACTGGGCCGCCATCTGCTTTCCTTGACATCCTTGATGACCCGGAAAGCGTGTTTGGGAGACCCGGCTCAAGATCACGCATGCAGAAGGTGTCGGATGCGGGTAGCTGGTGTGGAAGTGAGCTTTCCTTAATATGTGGTTTCGGTGACATGGGCGGGCCAGGGTGATGGTGGTGGTGTGGGTGCCAAGGGAGGAAGATGGCTACTGGTGTTGCTGGAAAGGGCCAGAGATAATTGTGGTAGAGAGGAGGCCCCTTTTCTTGATATATATAAAAAAAATAGTAAATAAAAGCACACACTTCAACCAAATGGCACTGATCTACTTGCCTCAGCAGATGCAACACCACCGTTGGCAGTGCTACAACCTGGAATCCTCCCTCATGCCCTCTGCTGCAGGCAGGGGAGGACTTTCCACACCTTCCTCCTCACATGCTCCCACTACACTGGACTGCCATCTACTTTCCTTGACATCCTCCCTCATACCCTTCACCACAGGAAGTGGAGCACTTTTCACAATCACCCCAGCTCACTTGCCTTGACATCACGCTCTCCCATCTGCTTTCTTTGGCATCTTCTTCACTTCAGGCCACTGACATCATCCAGTCCCGCGATCCATCGAACTCTCACGATCCATCTCCTTCAACAGCTGCTGTATCTCCAAATCAGTCTCAGGGTCTTCACAGGATTCGAACATCTCAACCTCTGCGCTCCAAGGCGGCTGCTCTAACCACTAGGCCATATGAGCTGCATGACAACTGGTGAGGATGACCAAGGTCTTGGCCTGTTTTGACAAACAGAGAAACCGCAGAGAGGGGGGGAAGGGGGGGGGTACTCGAACCTAAGACCGAGCTAACTCTCAGCTTGTCGTAGTGAGAACACTGGCAGCCCAGTGGTTAGCCTTGGTGCTTTGCAAATGTCTTTAACCAGTGGATGTCAGTGAACCAGGGGGATGTGGGGTAGTTGGCAACAGGTCCTCCCCCTCTTTTATTTCGATGGAAGTTTTGTTAAACCACAAAAAGAGCAGGGATTTACAGTAGCGGATCTTAAAGGGGTACTCCGGTGTAAAACAATTTTTTTTCTTGACAAAAAGGTTAAAGGCACAGGGGAGGACTCGAACTCACGGACATTCACAGCACGAGAGGCAGCAGCTCTAACCCCACCGCTACCTTCTGGTTCGGTGTTACTGGCATGTCTAGCCGGAGCTTTGGACTTTACCAGTTTAAATAGCCCAGCGTGACAAAAAGGGGCAAGGCACAGGGGAGGACTCAAATTCATGGATGACGAGAGGTGGCAGCTCTACCCTCGAGCTACCTCCAGGCCTATTTCCTCCAAGCCTGTTTGTGTCCTCCAAGCCTGTTTCCTCCAAGCCTGTTTCCTCCAAGCCTGTTTCCAAGCAGCTCCCACGGCCTAGTGGTTAGAGTTGCCGCCTTGGAGCGCAGAGGTTGTGAGTTCAAGTCCTGTGAAGACCCAGGAGCTGAATTGGAGAGAGCGTGGGAGCGGAGCAAGCCTGACTGATGGAGCGTGGAAGCAGAGGATGTCCAGGAAAGCGTGTTCGGGAGAAGCGGTTGGTGGTCGCACATCTGGAAGGTGTCAGAGCAGTGGATATGGTGCAGGAGGGAGGGTGATGTGGATGCCTGTGGTAGCTGGTCTGACGGGGGAGTGTGGAAGCAGAGCATGTCAGGGAGATGTGGCTCAAGCTCACGCATGCGGAAGGGGTGAGGGTGGTGGTGTGGCTAGGCGAAAGAAGGGAGGAAAAAGGCTGCTGGTGTGGCTGGATAGGGCTGGAAAGGGCTGGAAATGGCCAGAGATAATGGTGGCCCCTTTTCTTGATTATATATCTAAAAAATGTATATATATCTAATAAAACTTCAACCAAATGACCTACTTGCCTCAGCAGATGCACCACCACTTTTGGCAGAGCTGCAACCTAGAATCCTACCTCATGCCCTCCGCCGTAGGAAGGGGAGAACTTTCCACAATTCCCTCCACTCACTTACCTCGACATCACGCGCTCCTACTACACTGGATTGCCATTTGCTTTCCTTGACATCCTCCCTCATACCCTTTCACACCTTTCTCCCCATCCACAATCACCTCCGCTCACTTACCTCGACATCATGCGCTCCCACGACACTGGGCCGCCATCTGCTTTCCTTGACATCCTTGATGACCCGGAAAGCGTGTTTGGGAGACCCGGCTCAAGATCACGCATGCAGAAGGTGTCGGATGCGGGTAGCTGGTGTGGAAGTGAGCTTTCCTTAATATGTGGTTTCGGTGACATGGGCGGGCCAGGGTGATGGTGGTGGTGTGGGTGCCAAGGGAGGAAGATGGCTACTGGTGTTGCTGGAAAGGGCCAGAGATAATTGTGGTAGAGAGGAGGCCCCTTTTCTTGATATATATAAAAAAAATAGTAAATAAAAGCACACACTTCAACCAAATGGCACTGATCTACTTGCCTCAGCAGATGCAACACCACCGTTGGCAGAGCTACAACCTGGAATCCTCCCTCATGCCCTCTGCTGCAGGCAGGGGAGGACTTTCCACACCTTCCTCCTCACTTGCTCCCACTACACTGGACTGCCATCTACTTTCCTTGACATCCTCCCTCATACCTTTCACCACAGGAAGTGGAGCACTTTTCACAATCACCCCAGCTCACTTGCCTTGACATCACGCTCTCCCATCTGCTTTCTTTGGCATCTTCTTCACTTCAGGCCACTGACATCATCCAGTCCCGCGATCCATAGAACTCTCACGATCCATCTCCTTCAACAGCTGCTGTATCTCCAAATCAGTCTCAGGGTCTTCACAGGATTCGAACTCTCAACCTCTGCGCTCCAAGGTGGCTGCTCTAACCACTAGGCCATATGAGCTGCATGACAACTGGTGAGGATGACCAAGGTCTTGGCCTGTTTTGACAACAGAGAAACCGCAGAGAGGGGGGGAGGGGGGGGGGTACTCGAACCTAAGACCGAGCTAACTCTCAGCTTGTCGTAGTGAGAACACTGGCAGCCCAGTGGTTAGCCTTGGTGCTTTGCAAATGTCTTTAACCAGTGGATGTCAGTGAACCAGGGGGATGTGGGGTAGTTGGCAACAGGTCCTCCCCCTCTTTTATTTCGATGGAAGTTTTGTTAAACCACAAAAAGAGCAGGGATTTACAGTAGCGGATCTTAAAGGGGTACTCCGGTGTAAAACAATTTTTTTTCTTGACAAAAAGGTTAAAGGCACAGGGGAGGACTCGAACTCACGGACATCCACAGCACGAGAGGCGGCAGCTCTAACCCCACCGCTACCTTCTGGTTCGGTGTTACTGGCATGTCTAGCCGGAGCTTTGGACTTTACCAGTTTAAATAGCCCAGCGTGACAAAAAGGGGCAAGGCACAGGGGAGGACTCAAATTCATGGATGACGAGAGGTGGCAGCTCTACCCTCGAGCTACCTCCAGGCCTATTTCCTCCAAGCCTGTTTGTGTCCTCCAAGCCTGTTTCCTCCAAGCCTGTTTCCTCCAAGCCTGTTTCCAAGCAGCTCCCACGGCCTAGTGGTTAGAGTTGCCGCCTTGGAGCGCAGAGGTTGTGAGTTCAAGTCCTGTGAAGACACAGGAGCTGAATTGGAGAGAGCGTGGGAGCGGAGCAAGCTTGACTGATGGAGCGTGGAAGCAGAGGATGTCCAGGAAAGCGTGTTCGGGAGAAGCGGTTGGTGGTCGCACATCTGGAAGGTGTCAGAGCAGCGGATATGGTGCAGGAGGGAGGGTGATGTGGATGTCTGTGGATGCCTGTGGTAGCTGGTCTGACGGGGGAGTGTGGAAGCAGAGCATGTCAGGGAGATGTGGCTCAAGCTCACGCATGCGGAAGGGGTGAGGGTGGTGGTGTGGCTAGGCGAAAGAAGGGAGGAAAAAGGCTGCTGGTGTGGCTGGAAAGGGCTGGAAATGGCCAGAGATAATGGTGGCCCCTTTTCTTGATTATATATCTAAAAAATGTATATATATCTAATAAAACTTCAACCAAATGACCTACTTGCCTCAGCAGATGCACCACCACTTTTGGCAGAGCTGCAACCTAGAATCCTACCTCATGCCCTCCGCCGTAGGAAGGGGAGAACTTTCCACAATTCCCTCCACTCACTTACCTCGACATCACGCGCTCCTACTACACTGGATTGCCATTTGCTTTCCTTGACATCCTCCCTCATACCCTTTCACACCTTTCTCCCCATCCACAATCACCTCCGCTCACTTACCTCGACATCATGCGCTCCCACGACACTGGGCCGCCATCTGCTTTCCTTGACATCCTTGATGACCCGGAAAGCGTGTTTGGGAGACCCGGCTCAAGATCACGCATGCAGAAGGTGTCGGATGCGGGTAGCTGGTGTGGAAGTGAGCTTTCCTTAATATGTGGTTTCGGTGACATGGGCGGGCCAGGGTGATGGTGGTGGTGTGGGTGCCAAGGGAGGAAGATGGCTACTGGTGTTGCTGGAAAGGGCCAGAGATAATTGTGGTAGAGAGGAGGCCCCTTTTCTTGATATATATAAAAAAAATAGTAAATAAAAGCACACACTTCAACCAAATGGCACTGATCTACTTGCCTCAGCAGATGCAACACCACCGTTGGCAGAGCTACAACCTGGAATCCTCCCTCATGCCCTCTGCTGCAGGCAGGGGAGGACTTTCCACACCTTCCTCCTCACTTGCTCCCACTACACTGGACTGCCATCTACTTTCCTTGACATCCTCCCTCATACCTTTCACCACAGGAAGTGGAGCACTTTTCACAATCACCCCAGCTCACTTGCCTTGACATCACGCTCTCCCATCTGCTTTCTTTGGCATCTTCTTCAATTCAGGCCACTGACATCATCCAGTCCCGCGATCCATAGAACTCTCACGATCCATCTCCTTCAACAGCTGCTGTATCTCCACATCAGTCTCAGGGTCTTCACAGGATTCGAACTCTCAACCTCTGCGCTCCAAGGTGGCTGCTCTAACCACTAGGCCATATGAGCTGCATGACAACTGGTGAGGATGACCAAGGTCTTGGCCTGTTTTGACAAACAGAGAAACCGCAGAGAGGGGGGGAGGGGGGGGGGTACTCGAACCTAAGACCGAGCTAACTCTCAGCTTGTCGTAGTGAGAACACTGGCAGCCCAGTGGTTAGCCTTGGTGCTTTGCAAATGTCTTTAACCAGTGGATGTCAGTGAACCAGGGGGATGTGGGGTAGTTGGCAACAGGTCCTCCCCCTCTTTTATTTCGATGGAAGTTTTGTTAAACCACAAAAAGAGCAGGGATTTACAGTAGCGGATCTTAAAGGGGTACTCCGGTGTAAAACAATTTTTTTCTTGACAAAAAGGTTAAAGGCACAGGGGAGGACTCGAACTCACGGACATTCACAGCACGAGAGGCGGCAGCTCTAACCCCACCGCTACCTTCTGGTTCGGTGTTACTGGCATGTCTAGCCGGAGCTTTGGACTTTACCAGTTTAAATAGCCCAGCGTGACAAAAAGGGGCAAGGCACAGGGGAGGACTCAAATTCATGGATGACGAGAGGTGGCAGCTCTACCCTCGAGCTACCTCCAGGCCTATTTCCTCCAAGCCTGTTTGTGTCCTCCAAGCCTGTTTCCTCCAAGCCTGTTTCCTCCAAGCCTGTTTCCAAGCAGCTCCCACGGCCTAGTGGTTAGAGTTGCCGCCTTGGAGCGCAGAGGTTGTGTGTTCAAGTCCTGTGAAGACCCAGGAGCTGAATTGGAGAGAGCGTGGGAGCGGAGCAAGCCTGACTGATGGAGCATGGAAGCAGAGGATGTCCAGGAAAGCGTGTTCGGGAGAAGCGGTTGGTGGTCGCACATCTGGAAGGTGTCAGAGCAGCGGATATGGTGCAGGAGGGAGGGTGATGTGGATGCCTGTGGTAGCTGGTCTGACGGGGGAGTGTGGAAGCAGAGCATGTCAGGGAGTTGTGGCTCAAGCTCACGCATGCGGATGGGGTGAGGGTGGTGGTGTGGCTAGGCGAAAGAAGGGAGGAAAAAGGCTGCTGGTGTGGCTGGAAAGGGCTGGAAATGGCCAGAGATAATGGTGGCCCCTTTTCTTGATTATATATCTAAAAAATGTATATATATCTAATAAAACTTCAACCAAATGACCTACTTGCCTCAGCAGATGCACCACCACTTTTGGCAGAGCTGCAACCTAGAATCCTACCTCATGCCCTCCGCCGTAGGAAGGGGAGAACTTTCCACAATTCCCTCCACTCACTTACCTCGACATCACGCGCTCCTACTACACTGGATTGCCATTTGCTTTCCTTGACATCCTCCCTCATACCCTTTCACACCTTTCTCCCCATCCACAATCACCTCCGCTCACTTACCTCGACATCATGCGCTCCCACGACACTGGGCCGCCATCTGCTTTCCTTGACATCCTTGATGACCCGGAAAGCGTGTTTGGGAGACCCGGCTCAAGATCACGCATGCAGAAGGTGTCGGATGCGGGTAGCTGGTGTGGAAGTGAGCTTTCCTTAATATGTGGTTTCGGTGACATGGGCGGGCCAGGGTGATGGTGGTGGTGTGGGTGCCAAGGGAGGAAGATGGCTACTGGTGTTGCTGGAAAGGGCCAGAGATAATTGTGGTAGAGAGGAGGCCCCTTTTCTTGATATATATAAAAAAAATAGTAAATAAAAGCACACACTTCAACCAAATGGCACTGATCTACTTGCCTCAGCAGATGCAACACCACCGTTGGCAGAGCTACAACCTGGAATCCTCCCTCATGCCCTCTGCTGCAGGCAGGGGAGGACTTTCCACACCTTCCTCCTCACATGCTCCCACTACACTGGACTGCCATCTACTTTCCTTGACATCCTCCCTCATACCCTTCACCACAGGAAGTGGAGCACTTTTCACAATCACCCCAGCTCACTTGCCTTGACATCACGCTCTCCCATCTGCTTTCTTTGGCATCTTCTTCACTTCAGGCCACTGACATCATCCAGTCCCGCGATCCATCAAACTCTCACGATCCATCTCCTTCAACAGCTGCTGTATCTCCAAATCAGTCTCAGGGTCTTCACAGGATTCGAACTCTCAACCTCTGCGCTCCAAGGCGGCTGCTCTAACCACTAGGCCATATGAGCTGCATGACAACTGGTGAGGATGACCAAGGTCTTGGCCTGTTTTGACAAACAGAGAAACCGCAGAGAGGGGGGGAAGGGGGGGGGTACTCGAACCTAAGACCGAGCTAACTCTCAGCTTGTCGTAGTGAGAACACTGGCAGCCCAGTGGTTAGCCTTGGTGCTTTGCAAATGTCTTTAACCAGTGGATGTCAGTGAACCAGGGGGATGTGGGGTAGTTGGCAACAGGTCCTCCCCCTCTTTTATTTCGATGGAAGTTTTGTTAAACCACAAAAAGAGCAGGGATTTACAGTAGCGGATCTTAACCCCTTAAGGACTCAGGGTTTTTCCGTTTTTGCACTTTCGTTTTTTCCTCCTTACCTTTTAAAAATCATAACCCTTTCAATTTTCCACCTAAAAATCCATATTATGGCTTATTTTTTGCGTCGCCAATTCTACTTTGCAGTGACATTAGTCATTTTACCCAAAAATGCACGGCGAAACGGAAAAAAAAATCATTGTGCGACAAAATCGAAAAAAAAACGCCATTTTGTAACTTTTGGGGGCTTTCGTTTCTACGCAGTGCATATTTCGGTAAAAATTACACCTTATCATTATTCTGTAGGTCCATACGGTTAAAATGATACCCTACTTATATAGGTTTGATTTTGTCGCACTTCTGGAAAAAATCATAACTACATGCAGGAAAATTTATACGTTTAAAAATGTCATCTTCTGACCCCTATAACTTTTTTATTTTTCCATGTATGGGGTGGTATGAGGACTCATTTTTTGCGCCGTGATCTGAAGTTTTTATCGGTATGATTTTTGTTTTGATCGGACTTTTTGATCACTTTTTATTCATTTTTTAATGATATAAAAAGTGACCAAAATACGCTTTTTTGGATTTTGGAATTTTTTTGCGCGTACGCCATTGACCGTACGGCTTAATTAATGATATATTTTTATAGTTCGGACATTTACGCACGCGGCGATACCACATATGTTTATTTTTTATTTTTTTTACACTGTTTTATTTTTTTTATGGGAAAAGGGGGGTGATTCAAACTTTTATTAGGGAAGGGGTTAAATGACCTTTATTAACACTTTTTTTAAACATTTTTTTTGCAGTGTTATAGGTCCCATAGGGGGCTATAACACTGCACACACTGATCTCCTATGCTGATCACAGGCGTGCATTAACACGCCTGTGATCAGCATTATCGGCGCTTGACTGCTCCTGCCTGGATCTCAGGCACGGAGCAGTCATTCGTCGATCGGACACCGGGGAGGCAGGTAAGAGCCCTCCCGGTGTCCGATCAGCTGTTCGGGACGCCGCGATTTCACCGCGGCGGTCCCGAACAGCCCGACTGAGCAGCCGGGTCACTTTCACTTTCACTTTAGAAGCGGCGGTCAGCTTTGACCGCCGCTTCTAAAGGGTTAATACCGCACATCGCCGCGATCGGTGATGTGTGGTATTAGCCGCGGGTCCCGGCCGTTGATTAGCGCCGGGACCGACGCGATATGATGCGGGATCGCGGCGCGATCCCGCTTCATATCGCGGGAGCCGGCGCAGGACGTAAATATACGTCCTGCGTCGTTAAGGGGTTAAAGGGGTACTCCGGTGTAAAACAATTTTTTTTCTTGACAAAAAGGTTAAAGGCACAGGGGAGGACTCGAACTCACGGACATCCACAGCACGAGAGGCGGCAGCTCTAACCCCACCGCTACCTTCTGGTTCGGTGTTACTGGCATGTCTAGCCGGAGCTTTGGACTTTACCAGTTTAAATAGCCCAGCGTGACAAAAAGGGGCAAGGCACAGGGGAGGACTCAAATTCATGGATGACGAGAGGTGGCAGCTCTACCCTCGAGCTACCTCCAGGCCTATTTCCTCCAAGCCTGTTTGTGTCCTCCAAGCCTGTTTCCTCCAAGCCTGTTTCCAAGCAGCTCCCACGGCCTAGTGGTTAGAGTTGCCGCCTTGGAGCGCAGAGGTTGTGAGTTCAAGTCCTGTGAAGACCCAGGAGCTGAATTGGAGAGAGCGTGGGAGCGGAGCAAGCCTGACTGATGGAGCGTGGAAGCAGAGGATGTCCAGGAAAGCGTGTTCGGGAGAAGCGGTTGGTGGTCGCACATCTGGAAGGTGTCAGAGCAGCGGATATGGTGCAGGAGGGAGGGTGATGTGGATGTCTGTGGATGCCTGTGGTAGCTGGTCTGACGGGGGAGTGTGGAAGCAGAGCATGTCAGGGAGATGTGGCTCAAGCTCACGCATGCGGAAGGGGTGAGGGTGGTGGTGTGGCTAGGCGAAAGAAGGGAGGAAAAAGGCTGCTGGTGTGGCTGGAAAGGGCTGGAAATGGCCAGAGATAATGGTGGCCCCTTTTCTTGATTATATATCTAAAAAATGTATATATATCTAATAAAACTTCAACCAAATGACCTACTTGCCTCAGCAGATGCACCACCACTTTTGGCAGAGCTGCAACCTAGAATCCTACCTCATGCCCTCCGCCGTAGGAAGGGGAGAACTTTCCACAACTCCCTCCACTCACTTACCTCGACATCACGCGCTCCTACTACACTGGATTGCCATTTGCTTTCCTTGACATCCTCCCTCATACCCTTTCACACCTTTCTCCCCATCCACAATCACCTCCGCTCACTTACCTCGACATCATGCGCTCCCACGACACTGGGCCGCCATCTGCTTTCCTTGACATCCTTGATGACCCGGAAAGCGTGTTTGGGAGACCCGGCTCAAGATCACGCATGCAGAAGGTGTCGGATGCGGGTAGCTGGTGTGGAAGTGAGCTTTCCTTAATATGTGGTTTCGGTGACATGGGCGGGCCAGGGTGATGGTGGTGGTGTGGGTGCCAAGGGAGGAAGATGGCTACTGGTGTTGCTGGAAAGGGCCAGAGATAATTGTGGTAGAGAGGAGGCCCCTTTTCTTGATATATATAAAAAAAATAGTAAATAAAAGCACACACTTCAACCAAATGGCACTGATCTACTTGCCTCAGCAGATGCAACACCACCGTTGGCAGAGCTACAACCTGGAATCCTCCCTCATGCCCTCTGCTGCAGGCAGGGGAGGACTTTCCACACCTTCCTCCTCACTTGCTCCCACTACACTGGACTGCCATCTACTTTCCTTGACATCCTCCCTCATACCTTTCACCACAGGAAGTGGAGCACTTTTCACAATCACCCCAGCTCACTTGCCTTGACATCACACTCTCCCATCTGCTTTCTTTGGCATCTTCTTCACTTCAGGCCACTGACATCATCCAGTCCCGCGATCCATAGAACTCTCACGATCCATCTCCTTCAACAGCTGCTGTATCTCCAAATCAGTCTCAGGGTCTTCACAGGATTCGAACTCTCAACCTCTGCGCTCCAACGTGGCTGCTCTAACCACTAGGCCATATGAGCTGCATGACAACTGGTGAGGATGACCAAGGTCTTGGCCTGTTTTGACAAACAGAGAAACCGCAGAGAGGGGGGGAGGGGGGGGGGTACTCGAACCTAAGACCGAGCTAACTCTCAGCTTGTCGTAGTGAGAACACTGGCAGCCCAGTGGTTAGCCTTGGTGCTTTGCAAATGTCTTTAACCAGTGGATGTCAGTGAACCAGGGGGATGTGGGGTAGTTGGCAACAGGTCCTCCCCCTCTTTTATTTCGATGGAAGTTTTGTTAAACCACAAAAAGAGCAGGGATTTACAGTAGCGGATCTTAACCCCTTAAGGACTCAGGGTTTTTCCGTTTTTGCACTTTCGTTTTTTCCTCCTTACCTTTTAAAAATCATAACCCTTTCAATTTTCCACCTAAAAATCCATATTATGGCTTATTTTTTGCGTCGCCAATTCTACTTTGCAGTGACATTAGTCATTTTACCCAAAAATGCACGGTGAAACGGAAAAAAAAATCATTGTGCGACAAAATCGAAAAAAAAACGCCATTTTGTAACTTTTGGGGGCTTTCGTTTCTACGCAGTGCATATTTCGGTAAAAATTACACCTTATCATTATTCTGTAGGTCCATACGGTTAAAATGATACCCTACTTATATAGGTTTGATTTTGTCGCACTTCTGGAAAAAATCCTAACTACATGCAGGAAAATTTATACGTTTAAAAATGTCATCTTCTGACCCCTATAACTTTTTTATTTTTCCATGTATGGGGTGGTATGAGGACTCATTTTTTGCGCCGTGATCTGAAGTTTTTATCGGTATGATTTTTGTTTTGATCGGACTTTTTGATCACTTTTTATTCATTTTTTAATGATATAAAAAGTGACCAAAATACGCTTTTTTGGACTTTGGAATTTTTTTGCGCGTACGCCATTGACCGTACGGCTTAATTAATGATATATTTTTATAGTTCGGACATTTACGCACGCGGCGATACCACATATGTTTATTTTTTATTTTTTTTACACTGTTTTATTTTTTTTATGGGAAAAGGGGGGTGATTCAAACTTTTATTAGGGAAGGGGTTAAATGACCTTTATTAACACTTTTTTTTAACATTTTTTTTGCAGTGTTATAGGTCCCATAGGGGGCTATAACACTGCACACACTGATCTCCTATGCTGATCACAGGCGTGCATTAACACGCCTGTGATCAGCATTATCGGCGCTTGACTGCTCCTGCCTGGATCTCAGGCACGGAGCAGTCATTCGTCGATCGGACACCGGGGAGGCAGGTAAGAGCCCTCCCGGTGTCCGATCAGCTGTTCGGGACGCCGCGATTTCACCGCGGCGGTCCCGAACAGCCCGACTGAGCAGCCGGGTCACTTTCACTTTCACTTTAGAAGCGGCGGTCAGCTTTGACCGCCGCTTCTAAAGGGTTAATACCGCACATCGCCGCGATCGGTGATGTGTGGTATTAGCCGCGGGTCCCGGCCGTTGATTAGCGCCGGGACCGACGCGATATGATGCGGGATCGCGGCGCGATCCCGCTTCATATCGCGGGAGCCGGCGCAGGACGTAAATATACGTCCTGCGTCGTTAAGGGGTTAAAGGGGTACTCCGGTGTAAAACAATTTTTTTTCTTGACAAAAAGGTTAAAGGCACAGGGGAGGACTCGAACTCACGGACATTCACAGCACGAGAGGCGGCAGCTCTAACCCCACCGCTACCTTCTGGTTCGGTGTTACTGGCATGTCTAGCCGGAGCTTTGGACTTTACCAGTTTAAATAGCCCAGCGTGACAAAAAGGGGCAAGGCACAGGGGAGGACTCAAATTCATGGATGACGAGAGGTGGCAGCTCTACCCTCGAGCTACCTCCAGGCCTATTTCCTCCAAGCCTGTTTGTGTCCTCCAAGCCTGTTTCCTCCAAGCCTGTTTCCTCCAAGCCTGTTTCCTCCAAGCCTGTTTCCAAGCAGCTCCCACGGCCTAGTGGTTAGAGTTGCCGCCTTGGAGCGCAGAGGTCGTGAGTTCAAGTCCTGTGAAGACCCAGGAGCTGAATTGGAGAGAGCGTGGGAGCGGAGCAAGCCTGACTGATGGAGCGTGGAAGCAGAGGATGTCCAGGAAAGCGTGTTCGGGAGAAGCGGTTGGTGGTCGCACATCTGGAAGGTGTCAGAGCAGCGGATATGGTGCAGGAGGGAGGGTGATGTGGATGCCTGTGGATGCCTGTGGATGCCTGTGGTAGCTGGTCTGACGGGGGAGTGTGGAAGCAGAGCATGTCAGGGAGATGTGGCTCAAGCTCACGCATGCGGAAGGGGTGAGGGTGGTGGTGTGGCTAGGCGAAAGAAGGGAGGAAAAAGGCTGCTGGTGTGGCTGGAAAGGGCTGGAAATGGCCAGAGATAATGGTGGCCCCTTTTCTTGATTATATATCTAAAAAATGTATATATATCTAATAAAACTTCAACCAAATGACCTACTTGCCTCAGCAGATGCACCACCACTTTTGGCAGAGCTGCAACCTAGAATCCTACCTCATGCCCTCCGCCGTAGGAAGGGGAGAACTTTCCACAATTCCCTCCACTCACTTACCTCGACATCACGCGCTCCTACTACACTGGATTGCCATTTGCTTTCCTTGACATCCTCCCTCATACCCTTTCACACCTTTCTCCCCATCCACAATCACCTCCGCTCACTTACCTCGACATCATGCGCTCCCACGACACTGGGCCGCCATCTGCTTTCCTTGACATCCTTGATGACCCGGAAAGCGTGTTTGGGAGACCCGGCTCAAGATCACGCATGCAGAAGGTGTCGGATGCGGGTAGCTGGTGTGGAAGTGAGCTTTCCTTAATATGTGGTTTCGGTGACATGGGCGGGCCAGGGTGATGGTGGTGGTGTGGGTGCCAAGGGAGGAAGATGGCTACTGGTGTTGCTGGAAAGGGCCAGAGATAATTGTGGTAGAGAGGAGGCCCCTTTTCTTGATATATATAAAAAAAATAGTAAATAAAAGCACACACTTCAACCAAATGGCACTGATCTACTTGCCTCAGCAGATGCAACACCACCGTTGGCAGAGCTACAACCTGGAATCCTCCCTCATGCCCTCTGCTGCAGGCAGGGGAGGACTTTCCACACCTTCCTCCTCACTTGCTCCCACTACACTGGACTGCCATCTACTTTCCTTGACATCCTCCCTCATACCTTTCACCACAGGAAGTGGAGCACTTTTCACAATCACCCCAGCTCACTTGCCTTGACATCACGCTCTCCCATCTGCTTTCTTTGGCATCTTCTTCACTTCAGGCCACTGACATCATCCAGTCCCGCGATCCATAGAACTCTCACGATCCATCTCCTTCAACAGCTGCTGTATCTCCAAATCAGTCTCAGGGTCTTCACAGGATTCGAACTCTCAACCTCTGCGCTCCAAGGTGGCTGCTCTAACCACTAGGCCATATGAGCTGCATGACAACTGGTGAGGATGACCAAGGTCTTGGCCTGTTTTGACAAACAGAGAAACCGCAGAGAGGGGGGGAGGGGGGGGGGTACTCAAACCTAAGACCGAGCTAACTCTCAGCTTGTCGTAGTGAGAACACTGGCAGCCCAGTGGTTAGCCTTGGTGCTTTGCAAATGTCTTTAACCAGTGGATGTCAGTGAACCAGGGGGATGTGGGGTAGTTGGCAACAGGTCCTCCCCCTCTTTTATTTCGATGGAAGTTTTGTTAAACCACAAAAAGAGCAGGGATTTACAGTAGCGGATCTTAACCCCTTAAGGACTCAGGGTTTTTCCGTTTTTGCACTTTCGTTTTTTCCTCCTTACCTTTTAAAAATCATAACCCTTTCAATTTTTCACCTAAAAATCCATATTATGGCTTATTTTTTGCGTCGCCAATTCTACTTTGCAGTGACATTAGTCATTTTACCCAAAAATGCACGGCGAAACGGAAAAAAAAATCATTGTGCGACAAAATCGAAAAAAAAAACGCCATTTTGTAACTTTTGGGGGCTTTCGTTTCTACGCAGTGCATATTTCGGTAAAAATTACACCTTATCATTATTCTGTAGGTCCATACGGTTAAAATGATACCCTACTTATATAGGTTTGATTTTGTCGCACTTCTGGAAAAAATCATAACTACATGCAGGAAAATTTATACGTTTAAAAATGTCATCTTCTGACCCCTATAACTTTTTTATTTTTCCATGTATGGGGTGGTATGAGGACTCATTTTTTGCGCCGTGATCTGAAGTTTTTATCGGTATGATTTTTGTTTTGATCGGACTTTTTGATCACTTTTTATTCATTTTTTAATGATATAAAAAGTGACCAAAATACGCTTTTTTGGACTTTGGAATTTTTTTGCGCGTACGCCATTGACCGTACGGCTTAATTAATGATATATTTTTATAGTTCGGACATTTACGCACGCGGCGATACCACATATGTTTATTTTTTATTTTTTTACACTGTTTTATTTTTTTTATGGGAAAAGGGGGGTGATTCAAACTTTTATTAGGGAAGGGGTTAAATGACCTTTATTAACACTTTTTTTTAACATTTTTTTTGCAGTGTTATAGGTCCCATAGGGGGCTATAACACTGCACACACTGATCTCCTATGCTGATCACAGGCGTGCATTAACACGCCTGTGATCAGCATTATCGGCGCTTGACTGCTCCTGCCTGGATCTCAGGCACGGAGCAGTCATTCGTCGATCGGACACCGGGGAGGCAGGTAAGAGCCCTCCCGGTGTCCGATCAGCTGTTCGGGACGCCGCGATTTCACCGCGGCGGTCCCGAACAGCCCGACTGAGCAGCCGGGTCACTTTCACTTTCACTTTAGAAGCGGCGGTCAGCTTTGACCGCCGCTTCTAAAGGGATAATACCGCACATCGCCGCGATCGGTGATGTGTGGTATTAGCCGCGGGTCCCGGCCGTTGATTAGCGCCGGGACCGACGCGATATGATGCGGGATCGCGGCGCGATCCCGCTTCATATCGCGGGAGCCGGCGCAGGACGTAAATATACGTCCTGCGTCGTTAAGGGGTTAAAGGGGTACTCCGGTGTAAAACAATTTTTTTTCTTGACAAAAAGGTTAAAGGCACAGGGGAGGACTCGAACTCACGGACATTCACAGCACGAGAGGCGGCAGCTCTAACCCCACCGCTACCTTCTGGTTCGGTGTTACTGGCATGTCTAGCCGGAGCTTTGGACTTTACCAGTTTAAATAGCCCAGCGTGACAAAAAGGGGCAAGGCACAGGGGAGGACTCAAATTCATGGATGACGAGAGGTGGCAGCTCTACCCTCGAGCTACCTCCAGGCCTATTTCCTCCAAGCCTGTTTGTGTCCTCCAAGCCTGTTTCCTCCAAGCCTGTTTCCTCCAAGCCTGTTTCCAAGCAGCTCCCACGGCCTAGTGGTTAGAGTTGCCGCCTTGGAGCGCAGAGGTTGTGAGTTCAAGTCCTGTGAAGACCCAGGAGCTGAATTGGAGAGAGCGTGGGAGCGGAGCAAGCCTGACTGATGGAGCGTGGAAGCAGAGGATGTCCAGGAAAGCGTGTTCGGGAGAAGCGGTTGGTGGTCGCACATCTGGAAGGTGTCAGAGCAGCGGATATGGTGCAGGAGGGAGGGTGATGTGGATGCCTGTGGATGCCTGTGGTAGCTGGTCTGACGGGGGAGTGTGGAAGCAGAGCATGTCAGGGAGATGTGGCTCAAGCTCACGCATGCGGAAGGGGTGAGGGTGGTGGTGTGGCTAGGCGAAAGAAGGGAGGAAAAAGGCTGCTGGTGTGGCTGGAAAGGGCTGGAAATGGCCAGAGATAATGGTGGCCCCTTTTCTTGATTATATATCTAAAAAATGTATATATATCTAATAAAACTTCAACCAAATGACCTACTTGCCTCAGCAGATGCACCACCACTTTTGGCAGAGCTGCAACCTAGAATCCTACCTCATGCCCTCCGCCGTAGGAAGGGGAGAACTTTCCACAATTCCCTCCACTCACTTACCTCGACATCACGCGCTCCTACTACACTGGATTGCCATTTGCTTTCCTTGACATCCTCCCTCATACCCTTTCACACCTTTCTCCCCATCCACAATCACCTCCGCTCACTTACCTCGACATCATGCGCTCCCACGACACTGGGCCGCCATCTGCTTTCCTTGACATCCTTGATGACCCGGAAAGCGTGTTTGGGAGACCCGGCTCAAGATCACGCATGCAGAAGGTGTCGGATGCGGGTAGCTGGTGTGGAAGTGAGCTTTCCTTAATATGTGGTTTCGGTGACATGGGCGGGCCAGGGTGATGGTGGTGGTGTGGGTGCCAAGGGAGGAAGATGGCTACTGGTGTTGCTGGAAAGGGCCAGAGATAATTGTGGTAGAGAGGAGGCCCCTTTTCTTGATATATATAAAAAAAATAGTAAATAAAAGCACACACTTCAACCAAATGGCACTGATCTACTTGCCTCAGCAGATGCAACACCACCGTTGGCAGAGCTACAACCTGGAATCCTCCCTCATGCCCTCTGCTGCAGGCAGGGGAGGACTTTCCACACCTTCCTCCTCACTTGCTCCCACTACACTGGACTGCCATCTACTTTCCTTGACATCCTCCCTCATACCTTTCACCACAGGAAGTGGAGCACTTTTCACAATCACCCCAGCTCACTTGCCTTGACATCACGCTCTCCCATCTGCTTTCTTTGGCATCTTCTTCACTTCAGGCCACTGACATCATCCAGTCCCGCGATCCATAGAACTCTCACGATCCATCTCCTTCAACAGCTGCTGTATCTCCAAATCAGTCTCAGGGTCTTCACAGGATTCGAACTCTCAACCTCTGCGCTCCAAGGTGGCTGCTCTAACCACTAGGCCATATGAGCTGCATGAAAACTGGTGAGGATGACCAAGGTCTTGGCCTGTTTTGACAAACAGAGAAACCGCAGAGAGGGGGGGAGGGGGGGGGGGGTACTCGAACCTAAGACCGAGCTAACTCTCAGCTTGTCGTAGTGAGAACACTGGCAGCCCAGTGGTTAGCCTTGGTGCTTTGCAAATGTCTTTAACCAGTGGATGTCAGTGAACCAGGGGGATGTGGGGTAGTTGGCAACAGGTCCTCCCCCTCTTTTATTTCGATGGAAGTTTTGTTAAACCACAAAAAGAGCAGGGATTTACAGTAGCGGATCTTAAAGGGGTACTCCGGTGTAAAACAATTTTTTTTCTTGACAAAAAGGTTAAAGGCACAGGGGAGGACTCGAACTCACGGACATTCACAGCACGAGAGGCGGCAGCTCTAACCCCACCGCTACCTTCTGGTTCGGTGTTACTGGCATGTCTAGCCGGAGCTTTGGACTTTACCAGTTTAAATAGCCCAGCGTGACAAAAAGGGGCAAGGCACAGGGGAGGACTCAAATTCATGGATGACGAGAGGTGGCAGCTCTACCCTCGAGCTACCTCCAGGCCTATTTCCTCCAAGCCTGTTTGTGTCCTCCAAGCCTGTTTCCTCCAAGCCTGTTTCCTCCAAGCCTGTTTCCAAGCAGCTCCCACGGCCTAGTGGTTAGAGTTGCCGCCTTGGAGCGCAGAGGTTGTGAGTTCAAGTCCTGTGAAGACCCAGGAGCTGAATTGGAGAGAGCGTTGGAGCGGAGCAAGCCTGACTGATGGAGCGTGGAAGCAGAGGATGTCCAGGAAAGCGTGTTCGGGAGAAGCGGTTGGTGGTCGCACATCTGGAAGGTGTCAGAGCAGCGGATATGGTGCAGGAGGGAGGGTGATGTGGATGTCTGTGGATGCCTGTAGTAGCTGGTCTGACGGGGGAGTGTGGAAGCAGAGCATGTCAGGGAGATGTGGCTCAAGCTCACGCATGCGGAAGGGGTGAGGGTGGTGGTGTGGCTAGGCGAAAGAAGGGAGGAAAAAGGCTGCTGGTGTGGCTGGAAAGGGCTGGAAATGGCCAGAGATAATGGTGGCCCCTTTTCTTGATTATATATCTAAAAAATGTATATATATCTAATAAAACTTCAACCAAATGACCTACTTGCCTCAGCAGATGCACCACCACTTTTGGCAGAGCTGCAACCTAGAATCCTACCTCATGCCCTCCGCCGTAGGAAGGGGAGAACTTTCCACAATTCCCTCCACTCACTTACCTCGACATCACGCGCTCCTACTACACTGGATTGCCATTTGCTTTCCTTGACATCCTCCCTCATACCCTTTCACACCTTTCTCCCCATCCACAATCACCTCCGCTCACTTACCTCGACATCATGCGCTCCCACGACACTGGGCCGCCATCTGCTTTCCTTGACATCCTTGATGACCCGGAAAGCGTGTTTGGGAGACCCGGCTCAAGATCACGCATGCAGAAGGTGTCGGATGCGGGTAGCTGGTGTGGAAGTGAGCTTTCCTTAATATGTGGTTTCGGTGACATGGGCGGGCCAGGGTGATGGTGGTGGTGTGGGTGCCAAGGGTGTTGCTGGAAAGGGCCAGAGATAATTGTGGTAGAGAGGAGGCCCCTTTTCTTGATATATATAAAAAAAATAGTAAATAAAAGCACACACTTCAACCAAATGGCACTGATCTACTTGCCTCAGCAGATGCAACACCACCGTTGGCAGAGCTACAACCTGGAATCCTCCCTCATGCCCTCTGCTGCAGGCAGGGGAGGACTTTCCACACCTTCCTCCTCACTTGCTCCCACTACACTGGACTGCCATCTACTTTCCTTGACATCCTCCCTCATACCTTTCACCACAGGAAGTGGAGCACTTTTCACAATCACCCCAGCTCACTTGCCTTGACATCACGCTCTCCCATCTGCTTTCTTTGGCATCTTCTTCACTTCAGGCCACTGACATCATCCAGTCCCACGATCCATAGAACTCTCACGATCCATCTCCTTCAACAGCTGCTGTATCTCCAAATCAGTCTCAGGGTCTTCACAGGATTCGAACTCTCAACCTCTGCGCTCCAAGGTGGCTGCTCTAACCACTAGGCCATATGAGCTGCATGACAACTGGTGAGGATGACCAAGGTCTTGGCCTGTTTTGACAAACAGAGAAACCGCAGAGAGGGGGGGAGGGGGGGGGGGTACTCGAACCTAAGACCGAGCTAACTCTCAGCTTGTCGTAGTGAGAACACTGGCAGCCCAGTGGTTAGCCTTGGTGCTTTGCAAATGTCTTTAACCAGTGGATGTCAGTGAACCAGGGGGATGTGGGGTAGTTGGCAACAGGTCCTCCCCCTCTTTTATTTCGATGGAAGTTTTGTTAAACCACAAAAAGAGCAGGGATTTACAGTAGCGGATCTTAAAGGGGTACTCCGGTGTAAAACAATTTTTTTTCTTGACAAAAAGGTTAAAGGCACAGGGGAGGACTCGAACTCACGGACATCCACAGCACGAGAGGCGGCAGCTCTAACCCCACCGCTACCTTCTGGTTCGGTGTTACTGGCATGTCTAGCCGGAGCTTTGGACTTTACCAGTTTAAATAGCCCAGCGTGACAAAAAGGGGCAAGGCACAGGGGAGGACTCAAATTCATGGATGACGAGAGGTGGCAGCTCTACCCTCGAGCTACCTCCAGGCCTATTTCCTTCAAGCCTGTTTGTGTCCTCCAAGCCTGTTTCCTCCAAGCCTGTTTCCTCCAAGCCTGTTTCCAAGCAGCTCCCACGGCCTAGTGGTTAGAGTTGCCGCCTTGGAGCGCAGAGGTTGTGAGTTCAAGTCCTGTGAAGACCCAGGAGCTGAATTGGAGAGAGCGTGGGAGCGGAGCAAGCCTGACTGATGGAGCGTGGAAGCAGAGGATGTCCAGGAAAGCGTGTTCGGGAGAAGCGGTTGGTGGTCGCACATCTGGAAGGTGTCAGAGCAGCGGATATGGTGCAGGAGGGAGGGTGATGTGGATGCCTGTGGTAGCTGGTCTGACGGGGGAGTGTGGAAGCAGAGCATGTCAGGGAGATGTGGCTCAAGCTCACGCATGCGGAAGGGGTGAGGGTGGTGGTGTGGCTAGGCGAAAGAAGGGAGGAAAAAGGCTGCTGGTGTGGCTGGAAAGGGCTGGAAATGGCCAGAGATAATGGTGGCCCCTTTTCTTGATTATATATCTAAAAAATGTATATATATCTAATAAAACTTCAACCAAATGACCTACTTGCCTCAGCAGATGCACCACCACTTTTGGCAGAGCTGCAACCTAGAATCCTACCTCATGCCCTCCGCCGTAGGAAGGGGAGAACTTTCCACAATTCCCTCCACTCACTTACCTCGACATCACGCGCTCCTACTACACTGGATTGCCATTTGCTTTCCTTGACATCCTCCCTCATACCCTTTCACACCTTTCTCCCCATCCACAATCACCTCCGCTCACTTACCTCGACATCATGCGCTCCCACGACACTGGGCCGCCATCTGCTTTCCTTGACATCCTTGATGACCCGGAAAGCGTGTTTGGGAGACCCGGCTCAAGATCACGCATGCAGAAGGTGTCGGATGCGGGTAGCTGGTGTGGAAGTGAGCTTTCCTTAATATGTGGTTTCGGTGACATGGGCGGGCCAGGGTGATGGTGGTGGTGTGGGTGCCAAGGGAGGAAGATGGCTACTGGTGTTGCTGGAAAGGGCCAGAGATAATTGTGGTAGAGAGGAGGCCCCTTTTCTTGATATATATAAAAAAAATAGTAAATAAAAGCACACACTTCAACCAAATGGCACTGATCTACTTGCCTCAGCAGATGCAACACCACCGTTGGCAGAGCTACAACCTGGAATCCTCCCTCATGCCCTCTGCTGCAGGCAGGGGAGGACTTTCCACACCTTCCTCCTCACATGCTCCCACTACACTGGACTGCCATCTACTTTCCTTGACATCCTCCCTCATACCCTTCACCACAGGAAGTGGAGCACTTTTCACAATCACCCCAGCTCACTTGCCTTGACATCACGCTCTCCCATCTGCTTTCTTTGGCATCTTCTTCACTTCAGGCCACTGACATCATCCAGTCCCGCGATCCATCGAACTCTCACGATCCATCTCCTTCAACAGCTGCTGTATCTCCAAATCAGTCTCAGGGTCTTCACAGGATTCGAACTCTCAACCTCTGCGCTCCAAGGCGGCTGCTCTAACCACTAGGCCATATGAGCTGCATGACAACTGGTGAGGATGACCAAGGTCTTGGCCTGTTTTGACAAACAGAGAAACCGCAGAGAGGGGGGGAAGGGGGGGGGGGTACTCGAACCTAAGACCGAGCTAACTCTCAGCTTGTCGTAGTGAGAACACTGGCAGCCCAGTGGTTAGCCTTGGTGCTTTGCAAATGTCTTTAACCAGTGGATGTCAGTGAACCAGGGGGATGTGGGGTAGTTGGCAACAGGTCATCCCCCTCTTTTATTTCGATGGAAGTTTTGTTAAACCACAAAAAGAGCAGGGATTTACAGTAGCGGATCTTAACCCCTTAAGGACTCAGGGTTTTTCCGTTTTTGCACTTTCGTTTTTTCCTCCTTACCTTTTAAAAATCATAACCCTTTCAATTTTCCATTAAAAAATCCATATTATGGCTTATTTTTTGCGTCGCCAATTCTACTTTGCAGTGACATTAGTCATTTTACCCAAAAATGCACGGCGAAACGGAAAAAAAAATCATTGTGCGACAAAATCGAAAAAAAAACGCCATTTTGTAACTTTTGGGGGCTTTCGTTTCTACGCAGTGCATATTTCGGTAAAAATTACACCTTATCATTATTCTCTAGGTCCATACGGTTAAAATGATACCCTACTTATATAGGTTTGATTTTGTCGCACTTCTGGAAAAAATCATAACTACATGCAGGAAAATTTATACGTTTAAAAATGTCATCTTCTGACCCCTATAACTTTTTTATTTTTCCATGTATGGGGTGGTATGAGGACTCATTTTTTGCGCCGTGATCTGAAGTTTTTATCGGTATGATTTTTGTTTTGATCGGACTTTTTGATCACTTTTTATTCATTTTTTAATGATATAAAAAGTGACCAAAATACGCTTTTTTGGACTTTGGAATTTTTTTGCGCGTACGCCATTGACCGTACGGCTTAATTAATGATATATTTTTATAGTTCGGACATTTACGCACGCGGCGATACCACATATGTTTATTTTTTATTTTTTTTACACTGTTTTATTTTTTTTATGGGAAAAGGGGGGTGATTCAAACTTTTATTAGGGAAGGGGTTAAATGACCTTTATTAACACTTTTTTTAAACATTTTTTTTGCAGTGTTATAGGTCCCATAGGGGGCTATAACACTGCACACACTGATCTCCTATGCTGATCACAGGCGTGCATTAACACGCCTGTGATCAGCATTATCGGCGCTTGACTGCTCCTGCCTGGATCTCAGGCACGGAGCAGTCATTCGTCGATCGGACACCGGGGAGGCAGGTAAGAGCCCTCCCGGTGTCCGATCAGCTGTTCGGGATGCCGCGATTTCACCGCGGCGGTCCCGAACAGCCCGACTGAGCAGCCGGGTCACTTTCACTTTCACTTTAGAAGCGGCGGTTCTAAAGGGTTAATACCGCACATCGCCGCGATCGGTGATGTGTGGTATTAGCCGCGGGTCCCGGCCGTTGATTAGCGCCGGGACCGACGCGATATGATGCGGGATCGCGGCGCGATCCCGCTTCATATCGCGGGAGCCGGCGCAGGACGTAAATATACGTCCTGCGTCGTTAAGGGGTTAAAGGGGTACTCCGGTGTAAAACAATTTTTTTTCTTGACAAAAAGGTTAAAGGCACAGGGGAGGACTCGAACTCACGGACATTCACAGCACGAGAGGCGGCAGCTCTAACCCCACCGCTACCTTCTGGTTCGGTGTTACTGGCATGTCTAGCCGGAGCTTTGGACTTTACCAGTTTAAATAGCCCAGCGTGACAAAAAGGGGCAAGGCACAGGGGAGGACTCAAATTCATGGATGACGAGAGGTGGCAGCTCTACCCTCGAGCTACCTCCAGGCCTATTTCCTCCAAGCCTGTTTGTGTCCTCCAAGCCTGTTTCCTCCAAGCCTGTTTCCTCCAAGCCTGTTTCTAAGCAGCTCCCACGGCCTAGTGGTTAGAGTTGCCGCCTTGGAGCGCAGAGGTTGTGAGTTCAAGTCCTGTGAAGACCCAGGAGCTGAATTGGAGAGAGCGTGGGAGCGGAGCAAGCCTGACTGATGGAGCGTGGAAGCAGAGGATGTCCAGGAAAGCGTGTTCGGGAGAAGCGGTTGGTGGTCGCACATCTGGAAGGTGTCAGAGCAGCGGATATGGTGCAGGAGGGAGGGTGATGTGGATGCCTGTGGTAGCTGGTCTGACGGGGGAGTGTGGAAGCAGAGCATGTCAGGGAGTTGTGGCTGCTGGTGTGGCTGGAAAGGGCTGGAAATGGCCAGAGATAATGGTGGCCCCTTTTCTTGATTATATATCTAAAAAATTTATATATATCTAATAAAACTTCAACCAAATGACCTACTTGCCTCAGCAGATGCACCACCACTTTTGGCAGAGCTGCAACCTAGAATCCTACCTCATGCCCTCCGCCGTAGGAAGGGGAGAACTTTCCACAATTCCCTCCACTCACTTACCTCGACATCACGCGCTCCTACTAAACTGGATTGCCATTTGCTTTCCTTGACATCCTCCCTCATACCATTTCACACCTTTCTCCCCATCCACAATCACCTCCGCTCACTTACCTCGACATCATGCGCTCCCACGACACTGGGCCGCCATCTGCTTTCCTTGACATCCTTGATGACCCGGAAAGCGTGTTTGGGAGACCCGGCTCAAGATCACGCATGCAGAAGGTGTCGGATGCGGGTAGCTGGTGTGGAAGTGAGCTTTCCTTAATATGTGGTTTCGGTGACATGGGCGGGCCAGGGTGATGGTGGTGGTGTGGGTGCCAAGGGAGGAAGATGGCTACTGGTGTTGCTGGAAAGGGCCAGAGATAATTGTGGTAGAGAGGAGGCCCCTTTTCTTGATATATATAAAAAAAATAGTAAATAAAAGCACACACTTCAACCAAATGGCACTGATCTACTTGCCTCAGCAGATGCAACACCACCGTTGGCAGAGCTACAACCTGGAATCCTCCCTCATGCCCTCTGCTGCAGGCAGGGGAGGACTTTCCACACCTTCCTCCTCACATGCTCCCACTACACTGGACTGCCATCTACTTTCCTTGACATCCTCCCTCATACCCTTCACCACAGGAAGTGGAGCACTTTTCACAATCACCCCAGCTCACTTGCCTTGACATCACGCTCTCCCATCTGCTTTCTTTGGCATCTTCTTCACTTCAGGCCACTGACATCATCCAGTCCCGCGATCCATCGAACTCTCACGATCCATCTCCTTCAACAGCTGCTGTATCTCCAAATCAGTCTCAGGGTCTTCACAGGATTCGAACTCTCAACCTCTGCGCTCCAAGGCGGCTGCTCTAACCACTAGGCCATATGAGCTGCATGACAACTGGTGAGGATGACCAAGGTCTTGGCCTGTTTTGACAAACAGAGAAACCGCAGAGAGGGGGGGAGGGGGGGGGGTACTCGAACCTAAGACCGAGCTAACTCTCAGCTTGTCGTAGTGAGAACACTGGCAGCCCAGTGGTTAGCCTTGGTGCTTTGCAAATGTCTTTAACCAGTGGATGTCAGTGAACCAGGGGGATGTGGGGTAGTTGGCAACAGGTCCTCCCCCTCTTTTATTTCGATGGAAGTTTTGTTAAACCACAAAAAGAGCAGGGATTTACAGTAGCGGATCTTAAAGGGGTACTCCGGTGTAAAACAATTTTTTTTCTTGACAAAAAGGTTAAAGGCACAGGGGAGGACTCGAACTCACGGACATTCACAGCATGAGAGGCGGCAGCTCTAACCCCACCGCTACCTTCTGGTTCGGTGTTACTGGCATGTCTAGCCGGAGCTTTGGACTTTACCAGTTTAAATAGCCCAGCGTGACAAAAAGGGGCAAGGCACAGGGGAGGACTCAAATTCATGGATGACGAGAGGTGGCAGCTCTACCCTCGAGCTACCTCCAGGCCTATTTCCTCCAAGCCTGTTTGTGTCCTCCAAGCCTGTTTCCTCCAAGCCTGTTTCCTCCAAGCCTGTTTCCAAGCAGCTCCCACGGCCTAGTGGTTAGAGTTGCCGCCTTGGAGCGCAGAGGTTGTGAGTTCAAGTCCTGTGAAGACCCAGGAGCTGAATTGGAGAGAGCGTGGGAGCGGAGCAAGCCTGACTGATGGAGCGTGGAAGCAGAGGATGTCCAGGAAAGCGTGTTCGGGAGAAGCGGTTGGTGGTCGCACATCTGGAAGGTGTCAGAGCAGCGGATATGGTGCAGGAGGGAGGGTGATGTGGATGCCTGTGGTAGCTGGTCTGACGGGGGAGTGTGGAAGCAGAGCATGTCAGGGAGTTGTGGCTCAAGCTCACGCATGCGGATGGGGTGAGGGTGGTGGTGTGGCTAGGCGAAAGAAGGGAGGAAAAAGGCTGCTGGTGTGGCTGGAAAGGGCTGGAAATGGCCAGAGATAATGGTGGCCCCTTTTCTTGATTATATATCTAAAAAATTTATATATATCTAATAAAACTTCAACCAAATGACCTACTTGCCTCAGCAGATGCACCACCACTTTTGGCAGAGCTGCAACCTAGAATCCTACCTCATGCCCTCCGCCGTAGGAAGGGGAGAACTTTCCACAATTCCCTCCACTCACTTACCTCGACATCACGCGCTCCTACTACACTGGATTGCCATTTGCTTTCCTTGACATCCTCCCTCATACCCTTTCACACCTTTCTCCCCATCCACAATCACCTCCGCTCACTTACCTCGACATCATGCGCTCCCACGACACTGGGCCGCCATCTGCTTTCCTTGACATCCTTGATGACCCGGAAAGCGTGTTTGGGAGACCCGGCTCAAGATCACGCATGCAGAAGGTGTCGGATGCGGGTAGCTGGTGTGGAAGTGAGCTTTCCTTAATATGTGGTTTCGGTGACATGGGCGGGCCAGGGTGATGGTGGTGGTGTGGGTGCCAAGGGAGGAAGATGGCTACTGGTGTTGCTGGAAAGGGCCAGAGATAATTGTGGTAGAGAGGAGGCCCCTTTTCTTGATATATATAAAAAAAATAGTAAATAAAAGCACACACTTCAACCAAATGGCACTGATCTACTTGCCTCAGCAGATGCAACACCACCGTTGGCAGAGCTACAACCTGGAATCCTCCCTCATGCCCTCTGCTGCAGGCAGGGGAGGACTTTCCACACCTTCCTCCTCACTTGCTCCCACTACACTGGACTGGACTGCCATCTACTTTCCTTGACATCCTCCCTCATACCTTTCACCACAGGAAGTGGAGCACTTTGTTTTATTGTTTTACTCCGGTGTAAAACAATTTTTTTTCTTGACAAAAAGGTTAAAGGCACAGGGGAGGACTCGAACTCACGGACATTCACAGCACGAGAGGCGGCAGCTCTAACCCCACCGCTACCTTCTGGTTCGGTGTTACTGGCATGTCTAGCCGGAGCTTTGGACTTTACCAGTTTAAATAGCCCAGCGTGACAAAAAGGGGCAAGGCACAGGGGAGGACTCAAATTCATGGATGACGAGAGGTGGCAGCTCTACCCTCGAGCTACCTCCAGGCCTATTTCCTCCAAGCCTGTTTGTGTCCTCCAAGCCTGTTTCCTCCAAGCCTGTTTCCTCCAAGCCTGTTTCCAAGCAGCTCCCACGGCCTAGTGGTTAGAGTTGCCGCCTTGGAGCGCAGAGGTTGTGAGTTCAAGTCCTGTGAAGACCCAGGAGCTGAATTGGAGAGAGCGTGGGAGCGGAGCAAGCCTGACTGATGGAGCGTGGAAGCAGAGGATGTCCAGGAAAGCGTGTTCGGGAGAAGCGGTTGGTGGTCGCACATCTGGAAGGTGTCAGAGCAGCGGATATGGTGCAGGAGGGAGGGTGATGTGGATGTCTGTGGATGCCTGTGGTAGCTGGTCTGACGGGGGAGTGTGGAAGCAGAGCATGTCAGGGAGATGTGGCTCAAGCTCACGCATGCGGATGGGGTGAGGGTGGTGGTGTGGCTAGGCGAAAGAAGGGAGGAAAAAGGCTGCTGGTGTGGCTGGAAAGGGCTGGAAATGGCCAGAGATAATGGTGGCCCCTTTTCTTGATTATATATCTAAAAAATGTATATATATCTAATAAAACTTCAACCAAATGACCTACTTGCCTCAGCAGATGCACCACCACTTTTGGCAGAGCTGCAACCTAGAATCCTACCTCATGCCCTCCGCCGTAGGAAGGGGAGAACTTTCCACAATTCCCTCCACTCACTTACCTCGACATCACGCGCTCCTACTACACTGGATTGCCATTTGCTTTCCTTGACATCCTCCCTCATACCCTTTCACACCTTTCTCCCCATCCACAATCACCTCCGCTCACTTACCTCGACATCATGCGCTCCCACGACACTGGGCCGCCATCTGCTTTCCTTGACATCCTTGATGACCCGGAAAGCGTGTTTGGGAGACCCGGCTCAAGATCACGCATGCAGAAGGTGTCGGATGCGGGTAGCTGGTGTGGAAGTGAGCTTTCCTTAATATGTGGTTTCGGTGACATGGGCGGGCCAGGGTGATGGTGGTGGTGTGGGTGCCAAGGGAGGAAGATGGCTACTGGTGTTGCTGGAAAGGGCCAGAGATAATTGTGGTAGAGAGGAGGCCCCTTTTCTTGATATATATAAAAAAAATAGTAAATAAAAGCACACACTTCAACCAAATGGCACTGATCTACTTGCCTCAGCAGATGCAACACCACCGTTGGCAGAGCTACAACCTGGAATCCTCCCTCATGCCCTCTGCTGCAGGCAGGGGAGGACTTTCCACACCTTCCTCCTCACATGCTCCCACTACACTGGACTGTCATCTACTTTCCTTGACATCCTCCCTCATACCCTTCACCACAGGAAGTGGAGCACTTTTCACAATCACCCCAGCTCACTTGCCTTGACATCACGCTCTCCCATCTGCTTTCTTTGGCATCTTCTTCACTTCAGGCCACTGACATCATCCAGTCCCGCGATCCATCGAACTCTCACGATCCATCTCCTTCAACAGCTGCTGTATCTCCAAATCAGTCTCAGGGTCTTCACAGGATTCGAACTCTCAACCTCTGCGCTCCAAGGTGGCTGCTCTAACCACTAGGCCATATGAGCTGCATGACAACTGGTGAGGATGACCAAGGTCTTGGCCTGTTTTGACAAACAGAGAAACCGCAGAGAGGGGGGGAGGGGGGGGGGGTACTCGAACCTAAGACCGAGCTAACTCTCAGCTTGTCGTAGTGAGAACACTGGCAGCCCAGTGGTTAGCCTTGGTGCTTTGCAAATGTCTTTAACCAGTGGATGTCAGTGAACCAGGGGGATGTTGGGTAGTTGGCAACAGGTCATCCCCCTCTTTTATTTCGATGGAAGTTTTGTTAAACCACAAAAAGAGCAGGGATTTACAGTAGCGGATCTTAAAGGGGTACTCCGGTGTAAAACAATTTTTTTTCTTGACAAAAAGGTTAAAGGCACAGGGGAGGACTCGAACTCACGGACATTCACAGCACGAGAGGCGGCAGCTCTAACCCCACCGCTACCTTCTGGTTCGGTGTTACTGGCATGTCTAGCCGGAGCTTTGGACTTTACCAGTTTAAATAGCCCAGCGTGACAAAAAGGGGCAAGGCACAGGGGAGGACTCAAATTCATGGATGACGAGAGGTGGCAGCTCTACCCTCGAGCTACCTCCAGGCCTATTTCCTCCAAGCCTGTTTCCTCCAAGCCTGTTTCCTCCAAGCCTGTTTCCTCCAAGCCTGTTTCCAAGCAGCTCTGGAAGGTGTCAGAGCAGCGGATATGGTGCAGGAGGGAGGGTGATGTGGATGTCTGTGGATGCCTGTGGTAGCTGGTCTGACGGGGGAGTGTGGAAGCAGAGCATGTCAGGGAGATGTGGCTCAAGCTCACGCATGCGGAAGGGGTGAGGGTGGGCGAAAGAAGGGAGGAAAAAGGCTGCTGGTGTGGCTGGAAAGGGCTGGAAATGGCCAGAGATAATGGTGGCCCCTTTTCTTGATTATATATCTAAAAAATGTATATATATCTAATAAAACTTCAACCAAATGACCTACTTGCCTCAGCAGATGCACCACCACTTTTGGCAGAGCTGCAACCTAGAATCCTACCTCATGCCCTCCGCCGTAGGAAGGGGAGAACTTTCCACAATTCCCTCCACTCACTTACCTCGACATCACGCGCTCCTACTACACTGGATTGCCATTTGCTTTCCTTGACATCCTCCCTCATACCCTTTCACACCTTTCTCCCCATCCACAATCACCTCCGCTCACTTACCTCGACATCATGCGCTCCCACGACACTGGGCCGCCATCTGCTTTCCTTGACATCCTTGATGACCCGGAAAGCGTGTTTGGGAGACCCGGCTCAAGATCACGCATGCAGAAGGTGTCGGATGCGGGTAGCTGGTGTGGAAGTGAGCTTTCCTTAATATGTGGTTTCGGTGACATGGGCGGGCCAGGGTGATGGTGGTGGTGTGGGTGCCAAGGGAGGAAGATGGCTACTGGTGTTGCTGGAAAGGGCCAGAGATAATTGTGGTAGAGAGGAGGCCCCTTTTCTTGATATATATAAAAAAATAGTAAATAAAAGCACACACTTCAACCAAATGGCACTGATCTACTTGCCTCAGCAGATGCAACACCACCGTTGGCAGAGCTACAACCTGGAATCCTCCCTCATGCCCTCTGCTGCAGGCAGGGGAGGACTTTCCACACCTTCCTCCTCACATGCTCCCACTACACTGGACTGCCATCTACTTTCCTTGACATCCTCCCTCATACCCTTCACCACAGGAAGTGGAGCACTTTTCACAATCACCCCAGCTCACTTGCCTTGACATCCCCCTCTTTTATTTCGATGGAAGTTTTGTTAAACCACAAAAAGAGCAGGGATTTACAGTAGCGGATCTTAAAGGGGTACTCCGGTGTAAAACAATTTTTTTTCTTGACAAAAAGGTTAAAGGCACAGGGGAGGACTCGAACTCACGGACATTCACAGCACGAGAGGCGGCAGCTCTAACCCCACCGCTACCTTCTGGTTCGGTGTTACTGGCATGTCTAGCCGGAGCTTTGGACTTTACCAGTTTAAATAGCCCAGCGTGACAAAAAGGGGCAAGGCACAGGGGAGGACTCAAATTCATGGATGACGAGAGGTGGCAGCTCTACCCTCGAGCTACCTCCAGGCCTATTTCCTCCAAGCCTGTTTCCTCCAAGCCTGTTTCCTCCAAGCCTGTTTCCTCCAAGCCTGTTTCCAAGCAGCTCTGGAAGGTGTCAGAGCAGCGGATATGGTGCAGGAGGGAGGGTGATGTGGATGTCTGTGGATGCCTGTGGTAGCTGGTCTGACGGGGGAGTGTGGAAGCAGAGCATGTCAGGGAGATGTGGCTCAAGCTCACGCATGCGGAAGGGGTGAGGGTGGGCGAAAGAAGGGAGGAAAAAGGCTGCTGGTGTGGCTGGAAAGGGCTGGAAATGGCCAGAGATAATGGTGGCCCCTTTTCTTGATTATATATCTAAAAAATGTATATATATCTAATAAAACTTCAACCAAATGACCTACTTGCCTCAGCAGATGCACCACCACTTTTGGCAGAGCTGCAACCTAGAATCCTACCTCATGCCCTCCGCCGTAGGAAGGGGAGAACTTTCCACAATTCCCTCCACTCACTTACCTCGACATCACGCGCTCCTACTACACTGGATTGCCATTTGCTTTCCTTGACATCCTCCCTCATACCCTTTCACACCTTTCTCCCCATCCACAATCACCTCCGCTCACTTACCTCGACATCATGCGCTCCCACGACACTGGGCCGCCATCTGCTTTCCTTGACATCCTTGATGACCCGGAAAGCGTGTTTGGGAGACCCGGCTCAAGATCACGCATGCAGAAGGTGTCGGATGCGGGTAGCTGGTGTGGAAGTGAGCTTTCCTTAATATGTGGTTTCGGTGACATGGGCGGGCCAGGGTGATGGTGGTGGTGTGGGTGCCAAGGGAGGAAGATGGCTACTGGTGTTGCTGGAAAGGGCCAGAGATAATTGTGGTAGAGAGGAGGCCCCTTTTCTTGATATATATAAAAAAAATAGTAAATAAAAGCACACACTTCAACCAAATGGCACTGATCTACTTGCCTCAGCAGATGCAACACCACCGTTGGCAGAGCTACAACCTGGAATCCTCCCTCATGCCCTCTGCTGCAGGCAGGGGAGGACTTTCCACACCTTCCTCCTCACTTGCTCCCACTACACTGGACTGCCATCTACTTTCCTTGACATCCTCCCTCATACCTTTCACCACAGGAAGTGGAGCACTTTTCACAATCACCCCAGCTCACTTGCCTTGACATCACGCTCTCCCATCTGCTTTCTTTGGCATCTTCTTCACTTCAGGCCACTGACATCATCCAGTCCCACGATCCATAGAACTCTCACGATCCATCTCCTTCAACAGCTGCTGTATCTCCAAATCAGTCTCAGGGTCTTCACAGGATTCGAACTCTCAACCTCTGCGCACCAAGGTGGCTGCTCTAACCACTAGGCCATATGAGCTGCATCACAACTGGTGAGGATGACCAAGGTCTTGGCCTGTTTTGACAAACAGAGAAACCGCAGAGAGGGGGGGAGGGGGGGGGGGTACTCGAACCTAAGACCGAGCTAACTCTCAGCTTGTCGTAGTGAGAACACTGGCAGCCCAGTGGTTAGCCTTGGTGCTTTGCAAATGTCTTTAACCAGTGGATGTCAGTGAACCAGGGGGATGTGGGGTAGTTGGCAACAGGTCCTCCCCCTCTTTTATTTCGATGGAAGTTTTGTTAAACCACAAAAAGAGCAGGGATTTACAGTAGCGGATCTTAAAGGGGTACTCCGGTGTAAAACAATTTTTTTTCTTGACAAAAAAAGGTTAAAGGCACAGGGGAGGACTCGAACTCACGGACATCCACAGCACGAGAGGCGGCAGCTCTAACCCCACCGCTACCTTTTGGTTCGGTGTTACTGGCATGTCTAGCCGGAGCTTTGGACTTTACCAGTTTAAATAGCCCAGCGTGACAAAAAGGGGCAAGGCACAGGGGAGGACTCAAATTCATGGATGACGAGAGGTGGCAGCTCTACCCTCGAGCTACCTCCAGGCCTATTTCCTCCAAGCCTGTTTGTGTCCTCCAAGCCTGTTTCCTCCAAGCCTGTTTCCTCCAAGCCTGTTTCCAAGCAGCTCCCACGGCCTAGTGGTTAGAGTTGCCGCCTTGGAGCGCAGAGGTTGTGAGTTCAAGTCCTGTGAAGACCCAGGAGCTGAATTGGAGAGAGCGTGGGAGCGGAGCAAGCCTGACTGATGGAGCGTGGAAGCAGAGGATGTCCAGGAAAGCGTGTTCGGGAGAAGCGGTTGGTGGTCGCACATCTGGAAGGTGTCAGAGCAGCGGATATGGTGCAGGAGGGAGGGTGATGTGGATGCCTGTGGTAGCTGGTCTGACGGGGGAGTGTGGAAGCAGAGCATGTCAGGGAGATGTGGCTCAAGCTCACGCATGCGGAAGGGGTGAGGGTGGTGGTGTGGCTAGGCGAAAGAAGGGAGGAAAAAGGCTGCTGGTGTGGCTGGAAAGGGCTGGAAATGGCCAGAGATAATGGTGGCCCCTTTTCTTGATTATATATCTAAAAAATGTATATATATCTAATAAAACTTCAACCAAATGACCTACTTGCCTCAGCAGATGCACCACCACTTTTGGCAGAGCTGCAACCTAGAATCCTACCTCATGCCCTCCGCCGTAGGAAGGGGAGAACTTTCCACAATTCCCTCCACTCACTTACCTCGACATCACGCGCTCCTACTACACTGGATTGCCATTTGCTTTCCTTGACATCCTCCCTCATACCCTTTCACACCTTTCTCCCCATCCACAATCACCTCCGCTCACTTACCTCGACATCATGCGCTCCCACGACACTGGGCCGCCATCTGCTTTCCTTGACATCCTTGATGACCCGGAAAGCGTGTTTGGGAGACCCGGCTCAAGATCACGCATGCAGAAGGTGTCGGATGCGGGTAGCTGGTGTGGAAGTGAGCTTTCCTTAATATGTGGTTTCGGTGACATGGGCGGGCCAGGGTGATGGTGGTGGTGTGGGTGCCAAGGGAGGAAGATGGCTACTGGTGTTGCTGGAAAGGGCCAGAGATAATTGTGGTAGAGAGGAGGCCCCTTTTCTTGATATATATAAAAAAATAGTAAATAAAAGCACACACTTCAACCAAATGGCACTGATCTACTTGCCTCAGCAGATGCAACACCACCGTTGGCAGAGCTACAACCTGGAATCCTCCCTCATGCCCTCTGCTGCAGGCAGGGGAGGACTTTCCACACCTTCCTCCTCACATGCTCCCACTACACTGGACTGCCATCTACTTTCCTTGACATCCTCCCTCATACCCTTCACCACAGGAAGTGGAGCACTTTTCACAATCACCCCAGCTCACTTGCCTTGACATCACGCTCTCCCATCTGCTTTCTTTGGCATCTTCTTCACTTCAGGCCACTGACATCATCCAGTCCCGCGATCCATCGAACTCTCACGATCCATCTCCTTCAACAGCTGCTGTATCTCCAAATCAGTCTCAGGGTCTTCACAGGATTCGAACTCTCAACCTCTGCACTCCAAGGCGGCTGCTCTAACCACTAGGCCATATGAGCTGCATGACAACTGGTGAGGATGACCAAGGTCTTGGCCTGTTTTGACAAACAGAGAAACCGCAGAGAGGGGGGGAAGGGGGGGGGGTACTCGAACCTAAGACCGAGCTAACTCTCAGCTTGTCGTAGTGAGAACACTGGCAGCCCAGTGGTTAGCCTTGGTGCTTTGCAAATGTCTTTAACCAGTGGATGTCAGTGAACCAGGGGGATGTGGGGTAGTTGGCAACAGGTCATCCCCCTCTTTTATTTCGATGGAAGTTTTGTTAAACCACAAAAAGAGCAGGGATTTACAGTAGCGGATCTTAACCCCTTAAGGACTCAGGGTTTTTCCGTTTTTGCACTTTCGTTTTTTCCTCCTTACCTTTTAAAAATCATAACCCTTTCAATTTTCCACCTAAAAATCCATATTATGGCTTATTTTTTGCGTCGCCAATTCTACTTTGCAGTGACATTAGTCATTTTACCCAAAAATGCACGGCGAAACGGAAAAAAAAATCATTGTGCGACAAAATCGAAAAAAAAACGCCATTTTGTAACTTTTGGGGGCTTTCGTTTCTACGCAGTGCATATTTCGGTAAAAATTACACCTTATCATTATTCTGTAGGTCCATACGGTTAAAATGATACCCTACTTATATAGGTTTGATTTTGTCGCACTTCTGGAAAAAATCATAACTACATGCAGGAAAATTTATACGTTTAAAAATGTCATCTTCTGACCCCTATAACTTTTTTATTTTTCCATGTATGGGGTGGTATGAGGACTCATTTTTTGCGCCGTGATCTGAAGTTTTTATCGGTATGATTTTTGTTTTGATCGGACTTTTTGATCACTTTTTATTCATTTTTTAATGATATAAAAAGTGACCAAAATACGCTTTTTTGGACTTTGGAATTTTTTTGCGCGTACGCCATTGACCGTACGGCTTAATTAATGATATATTTTTATAGTTCGGACATTTACGCACGCGGCGATACCACATATGTTTATTTTTTATTTTTTTTACACTGTTTTATTTTTTTTATGGGAAAAGGGGGGTGATTCAAACTTTTATTAGGGAAGGGGTTAAATGACCTTTATTAACACTTTTTTTTAACATTTTTTTTGCAGTGTTATAGGTCCCATAGGGGGCTATAACACTGCACACACTGATCTCCTATGCTGATCACAGGCGTGCATTAACACGCCTGTGATCAGCATTATCGGCGCTTGACTGCTCCTGCCTGGATCTCAGGCACGGAGCAGTCATTCGTCGATCGGACACCGGGGAGGCAGGTAAGAGCCCTCCCGGTGTCCGATCAGCTGTTCGGGACGCCGCGATTTCACCGCGGCGGTCCCGAACAGCCCGACTGAGCAGCCGGGTCACTTTCACTTTCACTTTAGAAGCGGCGGTCAGCTTTGACCGCCGCTTCTAAAGGGTTAATACCGCACATCGCCGCGATCGGTGATGTGTGGTATTAGCCGCGGGTCCCGGCCGTTGATTAGCGCCGGGACCGACGCGATATGATGCGGGATCGCGGCGCGATCCCGCTTCATATCGCGGGAGCCGGCGCAGGACGTAAATATACGTCCTGCGTCGTTAAGGGGTTAAAGGGGTACTCCGGTGTAAAACAATTTTTTTTCTTGACAAAAAGGTTAAAGGCACAGGGGAGGACTCGAACTCATGGACATTCACAGCACGAGAGGCGGCAGCTCTAACCCCACCGCTACCTTCTGGTTCGGTGTTACCGGCATGTCTAGCCGGAGCTTTGGACTTTACCAGTTTAAATAGCCCAGCGTGACAAAAAGGGGCAAGGCACAGGGGAGGACTCAAATTCATGGATGACGAGAGGTGGCAGCTCTACCCTCGAGCTACCTCCAGGCCTATTTCCTCCAAGCCTGTTTGTGTCCTCCAAGCCTGTTTCCTCCAAGCCTGTTTCCTCCAAGCCTGTTTCCAAGCAGCTCCCACGGCCTAGTGGTTAGAGTTGCCGCCTTGGAGCGCAGAGGTTGTGAGTTCAAGTCCTGTGAAGACCCAGGAGCTGAATTGGAGAGAGTGTGGGAGCGGAGCAAGCCTGACTGATGGAGCGTGGAAGCAGAGGATGTCCAGGAAAGCGTGTTCGGGAGAAGCGGTTGGTGGTCGCACATCTGGAAGGTGTCAGAGCAGCGGATATGGTGCAGGAGGGAGGGTGATGTGGATGCCTGTGGATGCCTGTGGTAGCTGGTCTGACGGGGGAGTGTGGAAGCAGAGCATGTCAGGGAGATGTGGCTCAAGCTCACGCATGCGGAAGGGGTGAGGGTGGTGGTGTGGCTAGGCGAAAGAAGGGAGGAAAAAGGCTGCTGGTGTGGCTGGAAAGGGCTGGAAATGGCCAGAGATAATGGTGGCCCCTTTTCTTGATTATATATCTAAAAAATGTATATATATCTAATAAAACTTCAACCAAATGACCTACTTGCCTCAGCAGATGCACCACCACTTTTGGCAGAGCTGCAACCTAGAATCCTACCTCATGCCCTCCGCTGTAGGAAGGGGAGAACTTTCCACAATTCCCTCCACTCACTTACCTCGACATCACGCGCTCCTACTACACTGGATTGCCATTTGCTTTCCTTGACATCCTCCCTCATACCCTTTCACACCTTTCTCCCCATCCACAATCACCTCCGCTCACTTACCTCGACATCATGCGCTCCCACGACACTGGGCCGCCATCTGCTTTCCTTGACATCCTTGATGACCCGGAAAGCGTGTTTGGGAGACCCGGCTCAAGATCACGCATGCAGAAGGTGTCGGATGCGGGTAGCTGGTGTGGAAGTGAGCTTTCCTTAATATGTGGTTTCGGTGACATGGGCGGGCCAGGGTGATGGTGGTGGTGTGGGTGCCAAGGGAGGAAGATGGCTACTGGTGTTGCTGGAAAGGGCCAGAGATAATTGTGGTAGAGAGGAGGCCCCTTTTCTTGATATATATAAAAAAAATAGTAAATAAAAGCACACACTTCAACCAAATGGCACTGATCTACTTGCCTCAGCAGATGCAACACCACCGTTGGCAGAGCTACAACCTGGAATCCTCCCTCATGCCCTCTGCTGCAGGCAGGGGAGGACTTTCCACACCTTCCTCCTCACATGCTCCCACTACACTGGACTGCCATCTACTTTCCTTGACATCCTCCCTCATACCCTTCACCACAGGAAGTGGAGCACTTTTCACAATCACCCCAGCTCACTTGCCTTGACATCACGCTCTCCCATCTGCTTTCTTTGGCATCTTCTTCACTTCAGGCCACTGACATCATCCAGTCCCGCGATCCATCGAACTCTCACGATCCATCTCCTTCAACAGCTTCTGTATCTCCAAATCAGTTTCAGGGTCTTCACAGGATTCGAACTCTCAACCTCTGCGCTCCAAGGCGGCTGCTCTAACCACTAGGCCATATGAGCTGCATGACAACTGGTGAGGATGACCAAGGTCTTGGCCTGTTTTGACAAACAGAGAAACCGCAGAGAGGGGGGGAAGGGGGGGGGTACTCGAACCTAAGACCGAGCTAACTCTCAGCTTGTCGTAGTGAGAACACTGGCAGCCCAGTGGTTAGCCTTGGTGCTTTGCAAATGTCTTTAACCAGTGGATGTCAGTGAACCAGGGGGATGTGGGGTAGTTGGCAACAGGTCATCCCCCTCTTTTATTTCGATGGAAGTTTTGTTAAACCACAAAAAGAGCAGGGATTTACAGTAGCGGATCTTAACCCCTTAAGGACTCAGGGTTTTTCCGTTTTTGCACTTTCGTTTTTTCCTCCTTACCTTTTAAAAATCATAACCCTTTCAATTTTCCACCTAAAAATCCATATTATGGCTTATTTTTTGCGTCGCCAATTCTACTTTGCAGTGACATTAGTCATTTTACCCAAAAATGCACGGCGAAACGGAAAAAAAAATCATTGTGCGACAAAATCGAAAAAAAAACGCCATTTTGTAACTTTTGCAATGCATATTTCGGTAAAAATTACACCTTATCATTATTCTGTAGGTCCATACGGTTAAAATGATACCCTACTTATATAGGTTTGATTTTGTCGCACTTCTGGAAAAAATCATAACTACATGCAGGAAAATTTATACGTTTAAAAATGTCATCTTCTGACCCCTATAACTTTTTTATTTTTCCATGTATGGGGTGGTATGAGGACTCATTTTTTGCGCCGTGATCTGAAGTTTTTATCGGTATGATTTTTATTTTGATCGGACTTTTTGATCACTTTTTATTCATTTTTTAATGATATAAAAAGTGACCAAAATACGCTTTTTTGGACTTTGGAATTTTTTTGCGCGCACGCCATTGACCGTACGGCTTAATTAATGATATATTTTTATAGTTCGGACATTTACGCACGCGGCGATACCACATATGTTTATTTTTTATTTTTTTTACACTGTTTTATTTTTTTTATGGGAAAAGGGGGGTGATTCAAACTTTTATTAGGGAAGGGGTTAAATGACCTTTATGAACACTTTTTTTTAACATTTTTTTTGCAGTGTTATAGGTCCCATAGGGGGCTATAACACTGCACACACTGATCTCCTATGCTGATCACAGGCGTGCATTAACACGCCTGTGATCAGCATTATCGGCGCTTGACTGCTCCTGCCTGGATCTCAGGCACGGAGCAGTCATTCGTCGATCGGACACCGGGGAGGCAGGTAAGAGCCCTCCCGGTGTCCGATCAGCTGTTCGGGACGCCGCGATTTCACCGCGGCGGTCCCGAACAGCCCGACTGAGCAGCCGGGTCACTTTCACTTTCACTTTAGAAGCGGCGGTCAGCTTTGACCGCCGCTTCTAAAGGGTTAATACCGCACATCGCCGCGATCGGTGATGTGTGGTATTAGCCGCGGGTCCCGGCCGTTGATTAGCGCCGGGACCGACGCGATATGATGCGGGATCGCGGCGCGATCCCGCTTCATATCGCGGGAGCCGGCGCAGGACGTAAATATACGTCCTGCGTCGTTAAGGGGTTAAAGGGGTACTCCGGTGTAAAACAATTTTTTTTCTTGACAAAAAGGTTAAAGGCACAGGGGAGGACTCGAACTCACGGACATTCACAGCACGAGAGGCGGCACCTCTAACCCCACCGCTACCTTCTGGTTCGGTGTTACTGGCATGTCTAGCCGGAGCTTTGGACTTTACCAGTTTAAATAGCCCAGCGTGACAAAAAGGGGCAAGGCACAGGGGAGGACTCAAATTCATGGATGACGAGAGGTGGCAGCTCTACCCTCGAGCTACCTCCAGGCCTATTTCCTCCAAGCCTGTTTGTGTCCTCCAAGCCTGTTTCCTCCAAGCCTGTTTCCTCCAAGCCTGTTTCCAAGCAGCTCCCACGGCCTAGTGGTTAGAGTTGCCGCCTTGGAGCGCAGAGGTTGTGAGTTCAAGTCCTGTGAAGACCCAGGAGCTGAATTGGAGAGAGCGTGGGAGCGGAGCAAGCCTGACTGATGGAGCGTGGAAGCAGAGGATGTCCAGGAAAGCGTGTTCGGGAGAAGCGGTTGGTGGTCGCACATCTGGAAGGTGTCAGAGCAGCGGATATGGTGCAGGAGGGAGGGTGATGTGGATGCCTGTGGATGCCTGTGGTAGCTGGTCTGACGGGGGAGTGTGGAAGCAGAGCATGTCAGGGAGTTGTGGCTCAAGCTCACGCATGCGGATGGGGTGAGGGTGGTGGTGTGGCTAGGCGAAAGAAGGGAGGAAAAAGGCTGCTGGTGTGGCTGGAAAGGGCTGGAAATGGCCAGAGATAATGGTGGCCCCTTTTCTTGATTATATATCTAAAAAATGTATATATATCTAATAAAACTTCAACCAAATGACCTACTTGCCTCAGCAGATGCACCACCACTTTTGGCAGAGCTGCAACCTAGAATCCTACCTCATGCCCTCCGCCGTAGGAAGGGGAGAACTTTCCACAATTCCCTCCACTCACTTACCTCGACATCACGCGCTCCTACTACACTGGATTGCCATTTGCTTTCCTTGACATCCTCCCTCATACCCTTTCACACCTTTCTCCCCATCCACAATCACCTCCGCTCACTTACCTCGACATCATGCGCTCCCACGACACTGGGCCGCCATCTGCTTTCCTTGACATCCTTGATGACCCGGAAAGCGTGTTTGGGAGACCCGGCTCAAGATCACGCATGCAGAAGGTGTCGGATGCGGGTAGCTGGTGTGGAAGTGAGCTTTCCTTAATATGTGGTTTCGGTGACATGGGCGGGCCAGGGTGATGGTGGTGGTGTGGGTGCCAAGGGAGGAAGATGGCTACTGGTGTTGCTGGAAAGGGCCAGAGATAATTGTGGTAGAGAGGAGGCCCCTTTTCTTGATATATATAAAAAAATAGTAAATAAAAGCACACACTTCAACCAAATGGCACTGATCTACTTGCCTCAGCAGATGCAACACCACCGTTGGCAGAGCTACAACCTGGAATCCTCCCTCATGCCCTCTGCTGCAGGCAGGGGAGGACTTTCCACACCTTCCTCCTCACATGCTCCCACTACACTGGACTGCCATCTACTTTCCTTGACATCCTCCCTCATACCCTTCACCACAGGAAGTGGAGCACTTTTCACAATCACCCCAGCTCACTTGCCTTGACATCACGCTCTCCCATCTGCTTTCTTTGGCATCTTCTTCACTTCAGGCCACTGACATCATCCAGTCCCGCGATCCATCGAACTCTCACGATCCATCTCCTTCAACAGCTGCTGTATCTCCAAATCAGTCTCAGGGTCTTCACAGGATTCGAACTCTCAACCTCTGCGCTCCAAGGCGGCTGCTCTAACCACTAGGCCATATGAGCTGCATGACAACTGGTGAGGATGACCAAGGTCTTGGCCTGTTTTGACAAACAGAGAAACCGCAGAGAGGGGGGGAGGGGGGGGGGGGTACTCGAACCTAAGACCGAGCTAACTCTCAGCTTGTCGTAGTGAGAACACTGGCAGCCCAGTGGTTAGCCTTGGTGCTTTGCAAATGTCTTTAACCAGTGGATGTCAGTGAACCAGGGGGATGTGGGGTAGTTGGCAACAGGTCATCCCCCTCTTTTATTTCGATGGAAGTTTTGTTAAACCACAAAAAGAGCAGGGATTTACAGTAGCGGATCTTAACCCCTTAAGGACTCAGGGTTTTTCCGTTTTTGCACTTTCGTTTTTTCCTCCTTACCTTTTAAAAATCATAACCCTTTCAATTTTCCATTAAAAAATCCATATTATGGCTTATTTTTTGCGTCGCCAATTCTACTTTGCAGTGACATTAGTCATTTTACCCAAAAATGCACGGCGAAACGGAAAAAAAAATCATTGTGCGACAAAATCGAAAAAAAAACGCCATTTTGTAACTTTTGGGGGCTTTCGTTTCTACGCAGTGCATATTTCGGTAAAAATTACACCTTATCATTATTCTCTAGGTCCATACGGTTAAAATGATACCCTACTTATATAGGTTTGATTTTGTCGCACTTCTGGAAAAAATCATAACTACATGCAGGAAAATTTATACGTTTAAAAATGTCATCTTCTGACCCCTATAACTTTTTTATTTTTCCATGTATGGGGTGGTATGAGGACTCATTTTTTGCGCCGTGATCTGAAGTTTTTATCGGTATGATTTTTGTTTTGATCGGACTTTTTGATCACTTTTTATTCATTTTTTAATGATATAAAAAGTGACCAAAATACGCTTTTTTGGACTTTGGAATTTTTTTGCGCGTACGCCATTGACCGTACGGCTTAATTAATGATATATTTTTATAGTTCGGACATTTACGCACGCGGCGATACCACATATGTTTATTTTTTATTTTTTTTACACTGTTTTATTTTTTTTATGGGAAAAGGGGGGTGATTCAAACTTTTATTAGGGAAGGGGTTAAATGACCTTTATTAACACTTTTTTTTAACATTTTTTTTGCAGTGTTATAGGTCCCATAGGGGGCTATAACACTGCACACACTGATCTCCTATGCTGATCACAGGCGTGCATTAACACGCCTGTGATCAGCATTATCGGCGCTTGACTGCTCCTGCCTGGATCTCAGGCACGGAGCAGTCATTCGTCGATCGGACACCGGGGAGGCAGGTAAGAGCCCTCCCGGTGTCCGATCAGCTGTTCGGGATGCCGCGATTTCACCGCGGCGGTCCCGAACAGCCCGACTGAGCAGCCGGGTCACTTTCACTTTCACTTTAGAAGCGGCGGTTCTAAAGGGTTAATACCGCACATCGCCGCGATCGGTGATGTGTGGTATTAGCCGCGGGTCCCGGCCGTTGATTAGCGCCGGGACCGACGCGATATGATGCGGGATCGCGGCGCGATCCCGCTTCATATCGCGGGAGCCGGCGCAGGACGTAAATATACGTCCTGCGTCGTTAAGGGGTTAAAGGGGTACTCCGGTGTAAAACAATTTTTTTTCTTGACAAAAAGGTTAAAGGCACAGGGGAGGACTCGAACTCACGGACATTCACAGCACGAGAGGCGGCAGCTCTAACCCCACCGCTACCTTCTGGTTCGGTGTTACTGGCATGTCTAGCCGGAGCTTTGGACTTTACCAGTTTAAATAGCCCAGCGTGACAAAAAGGGGCAAGGCACAGGGGAGGACTCAAATTCATGGATGACGAGAGGTGGCAGCTCTACCCTCGAGCTACCTCCAGGCCTATTTCCTCCAAGCCTGTTTGTGTCCTCCAAGCCTGTTTCCTCCAAGCCTGTTTCCTCCAAGCCTGTTTCTAAGCAGCTCCCACGGCCTAGTGGTTAGAGTTGCCGCCTTGGAGCGCAGAGGTTGTGAGTTCAAGTCCTGTGAAGACCCAGGAGCTGAATTGGAGAGAGCGTGGGAGCGGAGCAAGCCTGACTGATGGAGCGTGGAAGCAGAGGATGTCCAGGAAAGCGTGTTCGGGAGAAGCGGTTGGTGGTCGCACATCTGGAAGGTGTCAGAGCAGCGGATATGGTGCAGGAGGGAGGGTGATGTGGATGCCTGTGGTAGCTGGTCTGACGGGGGAGTGTGGAAGCAGAGCATGTCAGGGAGTTGTGGCTGCTGGTGTGGCTGGAAAGGGCTGGAAATGGCCAGAGATAATGGTGGCCCCTTTTCTTGATTATATATCTAAAAAATTTATATATATCTAATAAAACTTCAACCAAATGACCTACTTGCCTCAGCAGATGCACCACCACTTTTGGCAGAGCTGCAACCTAGAATCCTACCTCATGCCCTCCGCCGTAGGAAGGGGAGAACTTTCCACAATTCCCTCCACTCACTTACCTCGACATCACGCGCTCCTACTAAACTGGATTGCCATTTGCTTTCCTTGACATCCTCCCTCATACCATTTCACACCTTTCTCCCCATCCACAATCACCTCCGCTCACTTACCTCGACATCATGCGCTCCCACGACACTGGGCCGCCATCTGCTTTCCTTGACATCCTTGATGACCCGGAAAGCGTGTTTGGGAGACCCGGCTCAAGATCACGCATGCAGAAGGTGTCGGATGCGGGTAGCTGGTGTGGAAGTGAGCTTTCCTTAATATGTGGTTTCGGTGACATGGGCGGGCCAGGGTGATGGTGGTGGTGTGGGTGCCAAGGGAGGAAGATGGCTACTGGTGTTGCTGGAAAGGGCCAGAGATAATTGTGGTAGAGAGGAGGCCCCTTTTCTTGATATATATAAAAAAAATAGTAAATAAAAGCACACACTTCAACCAAATGGCACTGATCTACTTGCCTCAGCAGATGCAACACCACCGTTGGCAGAGCTACAACCTGGAATCCTCCCTCATGCCCTCTGCTGCAGGCAGGGGAGGACTTTCCACACCTTCCTCCTCACATGCTCCCACTACACTGGACTGCCATCTACTTTCCTTGACATCCTCCCTCATACCCTTCACCACAGGAAGTGGAGCACTTTTCACAATCACCCCAGCTCACTTGCCTTGACATCACGCTCTCCCATCTGCTTTCTTTGGCATCTTCTTCACTTCAGGCCACTGACATCATCCAGTCCCGCGATCCATCGAACTCTCACGATCCATCTCCTTCAACAGCTGCTGTATCTCCAAATCAGTCTCAGGGTCTTCACAGGATTCGAACTCTCAACCTCTGCACTCCAAGGCGGCTGCTCTAACCACTAGGCCATATGAGCTGCATGACAACTGGTGAGGATGACCAAGGTCTTGGCCTGTTTTGACAAACAGAGAAACCGCAGAGAGGGGGGGAAGGGGGGGGGGTACTCGAACCTAAGACCGAGCTAACTCTCAGCTTGTCGTAGTGAGAACACTGGCAGCCCAGTGGTTAGCCTTGGTGCTTTGCAAATGTCTTTAACCAGTGGATGTCAGTGAACCAGGGGGATGTGGGGTAGTTGGCAACAGGTCATCCCCCTCTTTTATTTCGATGGAAGTTTTGTTAAACCACAAAAAGAGCAGGGATTTACAGTAGCGGATCTTAACCCCTTAAGGACTCAGGGTTTTTCCGTTTTTGCACTTTCGTTTTTTCCTCCTTACCTTTTAAAAATCATAACCCTTTCAATTTTCCACCTAAAAATCCATATTATGGCTTATTTTTTGCGTCGCCAATTCTACTTTGCAGTGACATTAGTCATTTTACCCAAAAATGCACGGCGAAACGGAAAAAAAAATCATTGTGCGACAAAATCGAAAAAAAAACGCCATTTTGTAACTTTTGGGGGCTTTCGTTTCTACGCAGTGCATATTTCGGTAAAAATTACACCTTATCATTATTCTGTAGGTCCATACGGTTAAAATGATACCCTACTTATATAGGTTTGATTTTGTCGCACTTCTGGAAAAAATCATAACTACATGCAGGAAAATTTATACGTTTAAAAATGTCATCTTCTGACCCCTATAACTTTTTTATTTTTCCATGTATGGGGTGGTATGAGGACTCATTTTTTGCGCCGTGATCTGAAGTTTTTATCGGTATGATTTTTGTTTTGATCGGACTTTTTGATCACTTTTTATTCATTTTTTAATGATATAAAAAGTGACCAAAATACGCTTTTTTGGACTTTGGAATTTTTTTGCGCGTACGCCATTGACCGTACGGCTTAATTAATGATATATTTTTATAGTTCGGACATTTACGCACGCGGCGATACCACATATGTTTATTTTTTATTTTTTTTACACTGTTTTATTTTTTTTATGGGAAAAGGGGGGTGATTCAAACTTTTATTAGGGAAGGGGTTAAATGACCTTTATTAACACTTTTTTTTAACATTTTTTTTGCAGTGTTATAGGTCCCATAGGGGGCTATAACACTGCACACACTGATCTCCTATGCTGATCACAGGCGTGCATTAACACGCCTGTGATCAGCATTATCGGCGCTTGACTGCTCCTGCCTGGATCTCAGGCACGGAGCAGTCATTCGTCGATCGGACACCGGGGAGGCAGGTAAGAGCCCTCCCGGTGTCCGATCAGCTGTTCGGGACGCCGCGATTTCACCGCGGCGGTCCCGAACAGCCCGACTGAGCAGCCGGGTCACTTTCACTTTCACTTTAGAAGCGGCGGTCAGCTTTGACCGCCGCTTCTAAAGGGTTAATACCGCACATCGCCGCGATCGGTGATGTGTGGTATTAGCCGCGGGTCCCGGCCGTTGATTAGCGCCGGGACCGACGCGATATGATGCGGGATCGCGGCGCGATCCCGCTTCATATCGCGGGAGCCGGCGCAGGACGTAAATATACGTCCTGCGTCGTTAAGGGGTTAAAGGGGTACTCCGGTGTAAAACAATTTTTTTTCTTGACAAAAAGGTTAAAGGCACAGGGGAGGACTCGAACTCATGGACATTCACAGCACGAGAGGCGGCAGCTCTAACCCCACCGCTACCTTCTGGTTCGGTGTTACTGGCATGTCTAGCCGGAGCTTTGGACTTTACCAGTTTAAATAGCCCAGCGTGACAAAAAGGGGCAAGGCACAGGGGAGGACTCAAATTCATGGATGACGAGAGGTGGCAGCTCTACCCTCGAGCTACCTCCAGGCCTATTTCCTCCAAGCCTGTTTGTGTCCTCCAAGCCTGTTTCCTCCAAGCCTGTTTCCTCCAAGCCTGTTTCCAAGCAGCTCCCACGGCCTAGTGGTTAGAGTTGCCGCCTTGGAGCGCAGAGGTTGTGAGTTCAAGTCCTGTGAAGACCCAGGAGCTGAATTGGAGAGAGCGTGGGAGCGGAGCAAGCCTGACTGATGGAGCGTGGAAGCAGAGGATGTCCAGGAAAGCGTGTTCGGGAGAAGCGGTTGGTGGTCGCACATCTGGAAGGTGTCAGAGCAGCGGATATGGTGCAGGAGGGAGGGTGATGTGGATGCCTGTGGATGCCTGTGGTAGCTGGTCTGACGGGGGAGTGTGGAAGCAGAGCATGTCAGGGAGATGTGGCTCAAGCTCACGCATGCGGAAGGGGTGAGGGTGGTGGTGTGGCTAGGCGAAAGAAGGGAGGAAAAAGGCTGCTGGTGTGGCTGGAAAGGGCTGGAAATGGCCAGAGATAATGGTGGCCCCTTTTCTTGATTATATATCTAAAAAATGTATATATATCTAATAAAACTTCAACCAAATGACCTACTTGCCTCAGCAGATGCACCACCACTTTTGGCAGAGCTGCAACCTAGAATCCTACCTCATGCCCTCCGCTGTAGGAAGGGGAGAACTTTCCACAATTCCCTCCACTCACTTACCTCGACATCACGCGCTCCTACTACACTGGATTGCCATTTGCTTTCCTTGACATCCTCCCTCATACCCTTTCACACCTTTCTCCCCATCCACAATCACCTCCGCTCACTTACCTCGACATCATGCGCTCCCACGACACTGGGCCGCCATCTGCTTTCCTTGACATCCTTGATGACCCGGAAAGCGTGTTTGGGAGACCCGGCTCAAGATCACGCATGCAGAAGGTGTCGGATGCGGGTAGCTGGTGTGGAAGTGAGCTTTCCTTAATATGTGGTTTCGGTGACATGGGCGGGCCAGGGTGATGGTGGTGGTGTGGGTGCCAAGGGAGGAAGATGGCTACTGGTGTTGCTGGAAAGGGCCAGAGATAATTGTGGTAGAGAGGAGGCCCCTTTTCTTGATATATATAAAAAAAATAGTAAATAAAAGCACACACTTCAACCAAATGGCACTGATCTACTTGCCTCAGCAGATGCAACACCACCGTTGGCAGAGCTACAACCTGGAATCCTCCCTCATGCCCTCTGCTGCAGGCAGGGGAGGACTTTCCACACCTTCCTCCTCACCTGCTCCCACTACACTGGACTGCCATCTACTTTCCTTGACATCCTCCCTCATACCCTTCACCACAGGAAGTGGAGCACTTTTCACAATCACCCCAGCTCACTTGCCTTGACATCACGCTCTCCCATCTGCTTTCTTTGTCATCTTCTTCACTTCAGGCCACTGACATCATCCAGTCCCGCGATCCATCGAACTCTCACGATCCATCTCCTTCAACAGCTTCTGTATCTCCAAATCAGTTTCAGGGTCTTCACAGGATTCGAACTCTCAACCTCTGCGCTCCAAGGCGGCTGCTCTAACCACTAGGCCATATGAGCTGCATGACAACTGGTGAGGATGACCAAGGTCTTGGCCTGTTTTGACAAACAGAGAAACCGCAGAGAGGGGGGGAAGGGGGGGGGTACTCGAACCTAAGACCGAGCTAACTCTCAGCTTGTCGTAGTGAGAACACTGGCAGCCCAGTGGTTAGCCTTGGTGCTTTGCAAATGTCTTTAACCAGTGGATGTCAGTGAACCAGGGGGATGTGGGGTAGTTGGCAACAGGTCATCCCCCTCTTTTATTTCGATGGAAGTTTTGTTAAACCACAAAAAGAGCAGGGATTTACAGTAGCGGATCTTAACCCCTTAAGGACTCAGGGTTTTTCCGTTTTTGCACTTTCGTTTTTTCCTCCTTACCTTTTAAAAATCATAACCCTTTCAATTTTCCACCTAAAAATCCATATTATGGCTTATTTTTTGCGTCGCCAATTCTACTTTGCAGTGACATTAGTCATTTTACCCAAAAATGCACGGCGAAACGGAAAAAAAAATCATTGTGCGACAAAATCGAAAAAAAAACGCCATTTTGTAACTTTTGCAGTGCATATTTCGGTAAAAATTACACCTTATCATTATTCTGTAGGTCCATACGGTTAAAATGATACCCTACTTATATAGGTTTGATTTTGTCGCACTTCTGGAAAAAATCATAACTACATGCAGGAAAATTTATACGTTTAAAAATGTCATCTTCTGACCCCTATAACTTTTTTATTTTTCCATGTATGGGGTGGTATGAGGACTCATTTTTTGCGCCGTGATCTGAAGTTTTTATCGGTATGATTTTTGTTTTGATCGGACTTTTTGATCACTTTTTATTCATTTTTTAATGATATAAAAAGTGACCAAAATACGCTTTTTTGGACTTTGGAATTTTTTTGCGCGCACGCCATTGACCGTACGGCTTAATTAATGATATATTTTTATAGTTCGGACATTTACGCACGCGGCGATACCACATATGTTTATTTTTTATTTTTTTTACACTGTTTTATTTTTTTTATGGGAAAAGGGGGGTGATTCAAACTTTTATTAGGGAAGGGGTTAAATGACCTTTATGAACACTTTTTTTTAACATTTTTTTTGCAGTGTTATAGGTCCCATAGGGGGCTATAACACTGCACACACTGATCTCCTATGCTGATCACAGGCGTGCATTAACACGCCTGTGATCAGCATTATCGGCGCTTGACTGCTCCTGCCTGGATCTCAGGCACGGAGCAGTCATTCGTCGATCGGACACCGGGGAGGCAGGTAAGAGCCCTCCCGGTGTCCGATCAGCTGTTCGGGACGCCGCGATTTCACCGCGGCGGTCCCGAACAGCCCGACTGAGCAGCCGGGTCACTTTCACTTTCACTTTAGAAGCGGCGGTCAGCTTTGACCGCCGCTTCTAAAGGGTTAATACCGCACATCGCCGCGATCGGTGATGTGTGGTATTAGCCGCGGGTCCCGGCCGTTGATTAGCGCCGGGACCGACGCGATATGATGCGGGATCGCGGCGCGATCCCGCTTCATATCGCGGGAGCCGGCGCAGGACGTAAATATACGTCCTGCGTCGTTAAGGGGTTAAAGGGGTACTCCGGTGTAAAACAATTTTTTTTCTTGACAAAAAGGTTAAAGGCACAGGGGAGGACTCGAACTCACGGACATTCACAGCACGAGAGGCGGCACCTCTAACCCCACCGCTACCTTCTGGTTCGGTGTTACTGGCATGTCTAGCCGGAGCTTTGGACTTTACCAGTTTAAATAGCCCAGCGTGACAAAAAGGGGCAAGGCACAGGGGAGGACTCAAATTCATGGATGACGAGAGGTGGCAGCTCTACCCTCGAGCTACCTCCAGGCCTATTTCCTCCAAGCCTGTTTGTGTCCTCCAGGCCTGTTTCCTCCAAGCCTGTTTCCTCCAAGCCTGTTTCCAAGCAGCTCCCACGGCCTAGTGGTTAGAGTTGCCGCCTTGGAGCGCAGAGGTTGTGAGTTCAAGTCCTGTGAAGACCCAGGAGCTGAATTGGAGAGAGCGTGGGAGCGGAGCAAGCCTGACTGATGGAGCGTGGAAGCAGAGGATGTCCAGGAAAGCGTGTTCGGGAGAAGCGGTTGGTGGTCGCACATCTGGAAGGTGTCAGAGCAGCGGATATGGTGCAGGAGGGAGGGTGATGTGGATGCCTGTGGTAGCTGGTCTGACGGGGGAGTGTGGAAGCAGAGCATGTCAGGGAGATGTGGCTCAAGCTCACGCATGCGGAAGGGGTGAGGGTGGTGGTGTGGCTAGGCGAAAGAAGGGAGGAAAAAGGCTGCTGGTGTGGCTGGAAAGGGCTGGAAATGGCCAGAGATAATGGTGGCCCCTTTTCTTGATTATATATCTAAAAAATGTATATATATCTAATAAAACTTCAACCAAATGACCTACTTGCCTCAGCAGATGCACCACCACTTTTGGCAGAGCTGCAACCTAGAATCCTACCTCATGCCCTCCGCCGTAGGAAGGGGAGAACTTTCCACAATTCCCTCCACTCACTTACCTCGACATCACGCGCTCCTACTACACTGGATTGCCATTTGCTTTCCTTGACATCCTCCCTCATACCCTTTCACACCTTTCTCCCCATCCACAATCACCTCCGCTCACTTACCTCGACATCATGCGCTCCCACGACACTGGGCCGCCATCTGCTTTCCTTGACATCCTTGATGACCCGGAAAGCGTGTTTGGGAGACCCGGCTCAAGATCACGCATGCAGAAGGTGTCGGATGCGGGTAGCTGGTGTGGAAGTGAGCTTTCCTTAATATGTGGTTTCGGTGACATGGGCGGGCCAGGGTGATGGTGGTGGTGTGGGTGCCAAGGGAGGAAGATGGCTACTGGTGTTGCTGGAAAGGGCCAGAGATAATTGTGGTAGAGAGGAGGCCCCTTTTCTTGATATATATAAAAAAAATAGTAAATAAAAGCACACACTTCAACCAAATGGCACTGATCTACTTGCCTCAGCAGATGCAACACCACCGTTGGCAGAGCTACAACCTGGAATCCTCCCTCATGCCCTCTGCTGCAGGCAGGGGAGGACTTTCCACACCTTCCTCCTCACATGCTCCCACTACACTGGACTGCCATCTACTTTCCTTGACATCTTCCCTCATACCCTTCACCACAGGAAGTGGAGCACTTTTCACAATCACCCCAGCTCACTTGCCTTGACATCACACTCTCCCATCTGCTTTCTTTGGCATCTTCTTCACTTCAGGCCACTGACATCATCCAGTCCCGCGATCCATCGAACTCTCACGATCCATCTCCTTCAACAGCTGCTGTATCTCCAAATCAGTCTCAGGGTCTTCACAGGATTCGAACTCTCAACCTCTGCGCTCCAAGGCGGCTGCTCTAACCACTAGGCCATATGAGCTGCATGACAACTGGTGAGGATGACCAAGGTCTTGGCCTGTTTTGACAAACAGAGAAACCGCAGAGAGGGGGGGAAGGGGGGGGGGTACTCGAACCTAAGACCGAGCTAACTCTCAGCTTGTCGTAGTGAGAACACTGGCAGCCCAGTGGTTAGCCTTGGTGCTTTGCAAATGTCTTTAACCAGTGGATGTCAGTGAACCAGGGGGATGTGGGGTAGTTGGCAACAGGTCATCCCCCTCTTTTATTTCGATGGAAGTTTTGTTAAACCACAAAAAGAGCAGGGATTTACAGTAGCGGATCTTAACCCCTTAAGGACTCAGGGTTTTTCCGTTTTTGCACTTTCGTTTTTTCCTCCTTACCTTTTAAAAATCATAACCCTTTCAATTTTCCACCTAAAAATCCATATTATGGCTTATTTTTTGCGTCGCCAATTCTACTTTGCAGTGACATTAGTCATTTTACCCAAAAATGCACGGCGAAACGGAAAAAAAAATCATTGTGCGACAAAATCGAAAAAAAAAACGCCATTTTGTAACTTTTGGGGGCTTTCGTTTCTACGCAGTGCATATTTCGGTAAAAATTACACCTTATCATTATTCTGTAGGTCCATACGGTTAAAATGATACCCTACTTATATAGGTTTGATTTTGTCGCACTTCTGGAAAAAATCATAACTACATGCAGGAAAATTTATACGTTTAAAAATGTCATCTTCTGACCCCTATAACTTTTTTATTTTTCCATGTATGGGGTGGTATGAGGACTCATTTTTTGCGCCGTGATCTGAAGTTTTTATCGGTATGATTTTTGTTTTGATCGGACTTTTTGATCACTTTTTATTCATTTTTTAATGATATAAAAAGTGACCAAAATACGCTTTTTTGGACTTTGGAATTTTTTTGCGCGTACGCCATTGACCGTACGGCTTAATTAATGATATATTTTTATAGTTCGGACATTTACGCACGCGGCGATACCACATATGTTTATTTTTTATTTTTTTTACACTGTTTTATTTTTTTTATGGGAAAAGGGGGGTGATTCAAACTTTTATTAGGGAAGGGGTTAAATGACCTTTATTAACACTTTTTTTTAACATTTTTTTTGCAGTGTTATAGGTCCCATAGGGGGCTATAACACTGCACACACTGATCTCCTATGCTGATCACAGGCGTGCATTAACACGCCTGTGATCAGCATTATCGGCGCTTGACTGCTCCTGCCTGGATCTCAGGCACGGAGCAGTCATTCGTCGATCGGACACCGGGGAGGCAGGTAAGAGCCCTCCCGGTGTCCGATCAGCTGTTCGGGACGCCGCGATTTCACCGCGGCGGTCCCGAACAGCCCGACTGAGCAGCCGGGTCACTTTCACTTTCACTTTAGAAGCGGCGGTCAGCTTTGACCGCCGCTTCTAAAGGGTTAATACCGCACATCGCCGCGATCGGTGATGTGTGGTATTAGCCGCGGGTCCCGGCCGTTGATTAGCGCCGGGACCGACGCGATATGATGCGGGATCGCGGCGCGATCCCGCTTCATATCGCGGGAGCCGGCGCAGGACGTAAATATACGTCCTGCGTCGTTAAGGGGTTAAAGGGGTACTCCGGTGTAAAACAATTTTTTTTCTTGACAAAAAGGTTAAAGGCACAGGGGAGGACTCGAACTCACGGACATTCACAGCACGAGAGGCGGCAGCTCTAACCCCACCGCTACCTTCTGGTTCGGTGTTACTGGCATGTCTAGCCGGAGCTTTGGACTTTACCAGTTTAAATAGCCCAGCGTGACAAAAAGGGGCAAGGCACAGGGGAGGACTCAAATTCATGGATGACGAGAGGTGGCAGCTCTACCCTCGAGCTACCTCCAGGCCTATTTCCTCCAAGCCTGTTTGTGTCCTCCAAGCCTGTTTCCTCCAAGCCTGTTTCCAAGCAGCTCCCACGGCCTAGTGGTTAGAGTTGCCGCCTTGGAGCGCAGAGGTTGTGAGTTCAAGTCCTGTGAAGACCCAGGAGCTGAATTGGAGAGAGCGTGGGAGCGGAGCAAGCCTGACTGATGGAGCGTGGAAGCAGAGGATGTCCAGGAAAGCGTGTTCGGGAGAAGCGGTTGGTGGTCGCACATCTGGAAGGTGTCAGAGCAGCGGATATGGTGCAGGAGGGAGGGTGATGTGGATGCCTGTGGATGCCTGTGGTAGCTGGTCTGATGGGGGAGTGTGGAAGCAGAGCATGTCAGGGAGATGTGGCTCAAGCTCACGCATGCGGAAGGGGTGAGGGTGGTGGTGTGGCTAGGCGAAAGAAGGGAGGAAAAAGGCTGCTGGTGTGGCTGGAAAGGGCTGGAAATGGCCAGAGATAATGGTGGCCCCTTTTCTTGATTATATATCTAAAAAATGTATATATATCTAATAAAACTTCAACCAAATGACCTACTTGCCTCAGCAGATGCACCACCACTTTTGGCAGAGCTGCAACCTAGAATCCTACCTCATGCCCTCCGCCGTAGGAAGGGGAGAACTTTCCACAATTCCCTCCACTCACTTACCTCGACATCACGCGCTCCTACTACACTGGATTGCCATTTGCTTTCCTTGACATCCTCCCTCATACCCTTTCACACCTTTCTCCCCATCCACAATCACCTCCGCTCACTTACCTCGACATCATGCGCTCCCACGACACTGGGCCGCCATCTGCTTTCCTTGACATCCTTGATGACCCGGAAAGCGTGTTTGGGAGACCCGGCTCAAGATCACGCATGCAGAAGGTGTCGGATGCGGGTAGCTGGTGTGGAAGTGAGCTTTCCTTAATATGTGGTTTCGGTGACATGGGCGGGCCAGGGTGATGGTGGTGGTGTGGGTGCCAAGGGAGGAAGATGGCTACTGGTGTTGCTGGAAAGGGCCAGAGATAATTGTGGTAGAGAGGAGGCCCCTTTTCTTGATATATATAAAAAAAATAGTAAATAAAAGCACACACTTCAACCAAATGGCACTGATCTACTTGCCTCAGCAGATGCAACACCACCGTTGGCAGAGCTACAACCTGGAATCCTCCCTCATGCCCTCTGCTGCAGGCAGGGGAGGACTTTCCACACCTTCCTCCTCACATGCTCCCACTACACTGGACTGCCATCTACTTTCCTTGACATCCTCCCTCATACCCTTCACCACAGGAAGTGGAGCACTTTTCACAATCACCCCAGCTCACTTGCCTTGACATCACGCTCTCCCATCTGCTTTCTTTGGCATCTTCTTCACTTCAGGCCACTGACATCATCCAGTCCCGCGATCCATCGAACTCTCACGATCCATCTCCTTCAACAGCTGCTGTATCTCCAAATCAGTCTCAGGGTCTTCACAGGATTCGAACTCTCAACCTCTGCGCTCCAAGGCGGCTGCTCTAACCACTAGGCCATATGAGCTGCATGACAACTGGTGAGGATGACCAAGGTCTTGGCCTGTTTTGACAAACAGAGAAACCGCAGAGAGGGGGGGAAGGGGGGGGGGTACTCGAACCTAAGACCGAGCTAACTCTCAGCTTGTCGTAGTGAGAACACTGGCAGCCCAGTGGTTAGCCTTGGTGCTTTGCAAATGTCTTTAACCAGTGGATGTCAGTGAACCAGGGGGATGTGGGGTAGTTGGCAACAGGTCCTCCCCCTCTTTTACTTCGATGGAAGTTTTGTTAAACCACAAAAAGAGCAGGGATTTACAGTAGCGGATCTTAAAGGGGTACTCCGGTGTAAAACAATTTTTTTTCTTGACAAAAAGGTTAAAGGCACAGGGGAGGACTTGAACTCACGGACATTCACAGCACGAGAGGCGGCAGCTCTAACCCCACCGCTACCTTCTGGTTCGGTGTTACTGGCATGTCTAGCCGGAGCTTTGGACTTTACCAGTTTAAATAGCCCAGCGTGACAAAAAGGGGCAAGGCACAGGGGAGGACTCAAATTCATGGATGACGAGAGGTGGCAGCTCTACCCTCGAGCTACCTCCAGGCCTATTTCCTCCAAGCCTGTTTGTGTCCTCCAAGCCTGTTTCCTCCAAGCCTGTTTCCTCCAAGCCTGTTTCCAAGCAGCTCCCACGGCCTAGTGGTTAGAGTTGCCGCCTTGGAGCGCAGAGGTTGTGAGTTCAAGTCCTGTGAAGACCCAGGAGCTGAATTGGAGAGAGCGTGGGAGCGGAGCAAGCCTGACTGATGGAGCGTGGAAGCAGAGGATGTCCAGGAAAGCGTGTTCGGGAGAAGCGGTTGGTGGTCGCACATCTGGAAGGTGTCAGAGCAGCGGATATGGTGCAGGAGGGAGGGTGATGTGGATGCCTGTGGTAGCTGGCCTGACGGGGGAGTGTGGAAGCAGAGCATGTCAGGGAGTTGTGGCTCAAGCTCATGCATGCGGATGGGGTGAGGGTGGTGGTGTGGCTAGGCAAAAGAAGGGAGGAAAAAGGCTGCTGGTGTGGCTGGAAAGGGCTGGAAATGGCCAGAGATAATGGTGGCCCCTTTTCTTGATTATATATCTAAAAAATGTATATATATCTAATAAAACTTCAACCAAATGACCTACTTGCCTCAGCAGATGCACCACCACTTTTGGCAGAGCTGCAACCTAGAATCCTACCTCATGCCCTCCGCCGTAGGAAGGGGAGAACTTTCCACAATTCCCTCCACTCACTTACCTCGACATCACGCGCTCCTACTACACTGGATTGCCATTTGCTTTCCTTGACATCCTCCCTCATACCCTTTCACACCTTTCTCCCCATCCACAATCACCTCCGCTCACTTACCTCGACATCATGCGCTCCCACGACACTGGGCCGCCATCTGCTTTCCTTGACATCCTTGATGACCCGGAAAGCGTGTTTGGGAGACCCGGCTCAAGATCACGCATGCAGAAGGTGTCGGATGCGGGTAGCTGGTGTGGAAGTGAGCTTTCCTTAATATGTGGTTTCGGTGACATGGGCGGGCCAGGGTGATGGTGGTGGTGTGGGTGCCAAGGGAGGAAGATGGCTACTGGTGTTGCTGGAAAGGGCCAGAGATAATTGTGGTAGAGAGGAGGCCCCTTTTCTTGATATATATAAAAAAAATAGTAAATAAAAGCACACACTTCAACCAAATGGCACTGATCTACTTGCCTCAGCAGATGCAACACCACCGTTGGCAGAGCTACAACCTGGAATCCTCCCTCATGCCCTCTGCTGCAGGCAGGGGAGGACTTTCCACACCTTCCTCCTCACATGCTCCCACTACACTGGACTGCCATCTACTTTCCTTGACATCCTCCCTCATACCCTTCACCACAGGAAGTGGAGCACTTTTCACAATCACCCCAGCTCACTTGCCTTGACATCACGCTCTCCCATCTGCTTTCTTTGGCATCTTCTTCACTTCAGGCCACTGACATCATCCAGTCCCGCGATCCATCGAACTCTCACGATCCATCTCCTTCAACAGCTGCTGTATCTCCAAATCAGTTTCAGGGTCTTCACAGGATTCGAACTCTCAACCTCTGCGCTCCAAGGCGGCTGCTCTAACCACTAGGCCATATGAGCTGCATGACAACTGGTGAGGATGACCAAGGTCTTGGCCTGTTTTGACAAACAGAGAAACCGCAGAGAGGGGGGGAAGGGGGGGGGGTACTCGAACCTAAGACCGAGCTAACTCTCAGCTTGTCGTAGTGAGAACACTGGCAGCCCAGTGGTTAGCCTTGGTGCTTTGCAAATGTCTTTAACCAGTGGATGTCAGTGAACCAGGGGGATGTGGGGTAGTTGGCAACAGGTCATCCCCCTCTTTTATTTCGATGGAAGTTTTGTTAAACCACAAAAAGAGCAGGGATTTACAGTAGCGGATCTTAACCCCTTAAGGACTCAGGGTTTTTCCGTTTTTGCACTTTCGTTTTTTCCTCCTTACCTTTTAAAAATCATAACCCTTTCAATTTTCCACCTAAAAATCCATATTATGGCTTATTTTTTGCGTCGCCAATTCTACTTTGCAGTGACATTAGTCATTTTACCCAAAAATGCACGGCGAAACGGAAAAAAAAATCATTGTGCGACAAAATCGAAAAAAAAACGCCATTTTGTAACTTTTGGGGGCTTTCGTTTCTACGCAGTGCATATTTCGGTAAAAATTACACCTTATCATTATTCTGTAGGTCCATACGGTTAAAATGATACCCTACTTATATAGGTTTGATTTTGTCGCACTTCTGGAAAAAATCATAACTACATGCAGGAAAATTTATACGTTTAAAAATGTCATCTTCTGACCCCTATAACTTTTTTATTTTTCCATGTATGGGGTGGTATGAGGACTCATTTTTTGCGCCGTGATCTGAAGTTTTTATCGGTATGATTTTTGTTTTGATCGGACTTTTTGATCACTTTTTATTCATTTTTTAATGATATAAAAAGTGACCAAAATACGCTTTTTTGGACTTTGGAATTTTTTTGCGCGCACGCCATTGACCGTACGGCTTAATTAATGATATATTTTTATAGTTCGGACATTTACGCACGCGGCGATACCACATATGTTTATTTTTTATTTTTTTTACACTGTTTTATTTTTTTTATGGGAAAAGGGGGGTGATTCAAACTTTTATTAGGGAAGGGGTTAAATGACCTTTATTAACACTTTTTTTTAACATTTTTTTTGCAGTGTTATAGGTCCCATAGGGGGCTATAACACTGCACACACTGATCTCCTATGCTGATCACAGGCGTGCATTAACACGCCTGTGATCAGCATTATCGGCGCTTGACTGCTCCTGCCTGGATCTCAGGCACGGAGCAGTCATTCGTCGATCGGACACCGGGGAGGCAGGTAAGAGCCCTCCCGGTGTCCGATCAGCTGTTCGGGACGCCGCGATTTCACCGCGGCGGTCCCGAACAGCCCGACTGAGCAGCCGGGTCACTTTCACTTTCACTTTAGAAGCGGCGGTCAGCTTTGACCGCCGCTTCTAAAGGGTTAATACCGCACATCGCCGCGATCGGTGATGTGTGGTATTAGCCGCGGGTCCCGGCCGTTGATTAGCGCCGGGACCGACGCGATATGATGCGGGATCGCGGCGCGATCCCGCTTCATATCGCGGGAGCCGGCGCAGGACGTAAATATACGTCCTGCGTCGTTAAGGGGTTAAAGGGGTACTCCGGTGTAAAACAATTTTTTTTCTTGACAAAAAGGTTAAAGGCACAGGGGAGGACTCGAACTCACGGACATTCACAGCACGAGAGGCGGCACCTCTAACCCCACCGCTACCTTCTGGTTCGGTGTTACTGGCATGTCTAGCCGGAGCTTTGGACTTTACCAGTTTAAATAGCCCAGCGTGACAAAAAGGGGCAAGGCACAGGGGAGGACTCAAATTCATGGATGACGAGAGGTGGCAGCTCTACCCTCGAGCTACCTCCAGGCCTATTTCCTCCAAGCCTGTTTGTGTCCTCCAAGCCTGTTTCCTCCAAGCCTGTTTCCTCCAAGCCTGTTTCCTCCAAGCCTGTTTCCAAGCAGCTCCCACGGCCTAGTGGTTAGAGTTGCCGCCTTGGAGCGCAGAGGTTGTGAGTTCAAGTCCTGTGAAGACTCAGGAGCTGAATTGGAGAGAGCGTGGGAGCGGAGCAAGCCTGACTGATGGAGCGTGGAAGCAGAGGATGTCCAGGAAAGCGTGTCCAGGAAAGCGTGTTCGGGAGAAGCGGTTGGTGGTCGCACATCTGGAAGGTGTCAGAGCAGCGGATATGGTGCAGGAGGGAGGGTGATGTGGATGCCTGTGGATGCCTGTGGTAGCTGGTCTGACGGGGGAGTGTGGAAGCAGAGCATGTCAGGGAGTTGTGGCTCAAGCTCACGCATGCGGATGGGGTGAGGGTGGTGGTGTGGCTAGGCGAAAGAAGGGAGGAAAAAGGCTGCTGGTGTGGCTGGAAAGGGCTGGAAATGGCCAGAGATAATGGTGGCCCCTTTTCTTGATTATATATCTAAAAAATGTATATATATCTAATAAAACTTCAACCAAATGACCTACTTGCCTCAGCAGATGCACCACCACTTTTGGCAGAGCTGCAACCTAGAATCCTACCTCATGCCCTCCGCCGTAGGAAGGGGAGAACTTTCCACAATTCCCTCCACTCACTTACCTCGACATCACGCGCTCCTACTACACTGGATTGCCATTTGCTTTCCTTGACATCCTCCCTCATACCCTTTCACACCTTTCTCCCCATCCACAATCACCTCCGCTCACTTACCTCGACATCATGCGCTCCCACGACACTGGGCCGCCATCTGCTTTCCTTGACATCCTTGATGACCCGGAAAGCGTGTTTGGGAGACCCGGCTCAAGATCACGCATGCAGAAGGTGTCGGATGCGGGTAGCTGGTGTGGAAGTGAGCTTTCCTTAATATGTGGTTTCGGTGACATGGGCGGGCCAGGGTGATGGTGGTGGTGTGGGTGCCAAGGGAGGAAGATGGCTACTGGTGTTGCTGGAAAGGGCCAGAGATAATTGTGGTAGAGAGGAGGCCCCTTTTCTTGATATATATAAAAAAAATAGTAAATAAAAGCACACACTTCAACCAAATGGCACTGATCTACTTGCCTCAGCAGATGCAACACCACCGTTGGCAGAGCTACAACCTGGAATCCTCCCTCATGCCCTCTGCTGCAGGCAGGGGAGGACTTTCCACACCTTCCTCCTCACTTGCTCCCACTACACTGGACTGCCATCTACTTTCCTTGACATCCTCCCTCATACCTTTCACCACAGGAAGTGGAGCACTTTTCACAATCACCCCAGCTCACTTGCCTTGACATCACGCTCTCCCATCTGCTTTCTTTGGCATCTTCTTCACTTCAGGCCACTGACATCATCCAGTCCCGCGATCCATAGAACTCTCACGATCCATCTCCTTCAACAGCTGCTGTATCTCCAAATCAGTCTCAGGGTCTTCACAGGATTCGAACTCTCAACCTCTGCGCTCCAAGGTGGCTGCTCTAACCACTAGGCCATATGAGCTGCATGACAACTGGTGAGGATGACCAAGGTCTTGGCCTGTTTTGACAAACAGAGAAACCGCAGAGAGGGGGGGAGGGGGGGGGGTACTCGAACCTAAGACCGAGCTAACTCTCAGCTTGTCGTAGTGAGAACACTGGCAGCCCAGTGGTTAGCCTTGGTGCTTTGCAAATGTCTTTAACCAGTGGATGTCAGTGAACCAGGGGGATGTGGGGTAGTTGGCAACAGGTCCTCCCCCTCTTTTATTTCGATGGAAGTTTTGTTAAACCACAAAAAGAGCAGGGATTTACAGTAGCGGATCTTAAAGGGGTACTCCGGTGTAAAACAATTTTTTTTCTTGACAAAAAGGTTAAAGGCACAGGGGAGGACTCGAACTCACGGACATCCACAGCACGAGAGGCGGCAGCTCTAACCCCACCGCTACCTTCTGGTTCGGTGTTACTGGCATGTCTAGCCGGAGCTTTGGACTTTACCAGTTTAAATAGCCCAGCGTGACAAAAAGGGGCAAGGCACAGGGGAGGACTCAAATTCATGGATGACGAGAGGTGGCAGCTCTACCCTCGAGCTACCTCCAGGCCTATTTCCTCCAAGCCTGTTTGTGTCCTCCAAGCCTGTTTCCTCCAAGCCTGTTTCCTCCAAGCCTGTTTCCAAGCAGCTCCCACGGCCTAGTGGTTAGAGTTGCCGCCTTGGAGCGCAGAGGTTGTGAGTTCAAGTCCTGTGAAGACTCAGGAGCTGAATTGGAGAGAGCGTGGGAGCGGAGCAAGCCTGACTGATGGAGCGTGGAAGCAGAGGATGTCCAGGAAAGCGTGTTCGGGAGAAGCGGTTGGTGGTCGCACATCTGGAAGGTGTCAGAGCAGCGGATATGGTGCAGGAGGGAGGGTGATGTGGATGCCTGTGGATGCCTGTGGTAGCTGGTCTGACGGGGGAGTGTGGAAGCAGAGCATGTCAGGGAGTTGTGGCTCAAGCTCACGCATGCGGATGGGGTGAGGGTGGTGGTGTGGCTAGGCGAAAGAAGGGAGGAAAAAGGCTGCTGGTGTGGCTGGAAAGGGCTGGAAATGGCCAGAGATAATGGTGGCCCCTTTTCTTGATTATATATCTAAAAAATGTATATATATCTAATAAAACTTCAACCAAATGACCTACTTGCCTCAGCAGATGCACCACCACTTTTGGCAGAGCTGCAACCTAGAATCCTACCTCATGCCCTCCGCCGTAGGAAGGGGAGAACTTTCCACAATTCCCTCCACTCACTTACCTCGACATCACGCGCTCCTACTACACTGGATTGCCATTTGCTTTCCTTGACATCCTCCCTCATACCCTTTCACACCTTTCTCCCCATCCACAATCACCTCCGCTCACTTACCTCGACATCATGCGCTCCCACGACACTGGGCCGCCATCTGCTTTCCTTGACATCCTTGATGACCCGGAAAGCGTGTTTGGGAGACCCGGCTCAAGATCACGCATGCAGAAGGTGTCGGATGCGGGTAGCTGGTGTGGAAGTGAGCTTTCCTTAATATGTGGTTTCGGTGACATGGGCGGGCCAGGGTGATGGTGGTGGTGTGGGTGCCAAGGGAGGAAGATGGCTACTGGTGTTGCTGGAAAGGGCCAGAGATAATTGTGGTAGAGAGGAGGCCCCTTTTCTTGATATATATAAAAAAAATAGTAAATAAAAGCACACACTTCAACCAAATGGCACTGATCTACTTGCCTCAGCAGATGCAACACCACCGTTGGCAGAGCTACAACCTGGAATCCTCCCTCATGCCCTCTGCTGCAGGCAGGGGAGGACTTTCCACACCTTCCTCCTCACATGCTCCCACTACACTGGACTGCCATCTACTTTCCTTGACATCCTCCCTCATACCCTTCACCACAGGAAGTGGAGCACTTTTCACAATCACCCCAGCTCACTTGCCTTGACATCACGCTCTCCCATCTGCTTTCTTTGGCATCTTCTTCACTTCAGGCCACTGACATCATCCAGTCCCGCGATCCATCGAACTCTCACGATCCATCTCCTTCAACAGCTGCTGTATCTCCAAATCAGTCTCAGGGTCTTCACAGGATTCGAACTCTCAACCTCTGCGCTCCAAGGCGGCTGCTCTAACCACTAGGCCATATGAGCTGCATGACAACTGGTGAGGATGACCAAGGTCTTGGCCTGTTTTGACAAACAGAGAAACCGCAGAGAGGGGGGGAAGGGGGGGGGTACTCGAACCTAAGACCGAGCTAACTCTCAGCTTGTCGTAGTGAGAACACTGGCAGCCCAGTGGTTAGCCTTGGTGCTTTGCAAATGTCTTTAACCAGTGGATGTCAGTGAACCAGGGGGATGTGGGGTAGTTGGCAACAGGTCATCCCCCTCTTTTATTTCGATGGAAGTTTTGTTAAACCACAAAAAGAGCAGGGATTTACAGTAGCGGATCTTAACCCCTTAAGGACTCAGGGTTTTTCCGTTTTTGCACTTTCGTTTTTTCCTCCTTACCTTTTAAAAATCATAACCCTTTCAATTTTCCACCTAAAAATCCATATTATGGCTTATTTTTTGCGTCGCCAATTCTACTTTGCAGTGACATTAGTCATTTTACCCAAAAATGCACGGCGAAACGGAAAAAAAAATCATTGTGCGACAAAATCGAAAAAAAAAAACGCCATTTTGTAACTTTTGGGGGCTTTCGTTTCTACGCAGTGCATATTTCGGTAAAAATTACACCTTATCATTATTCTGTAGGTCCATACGGTTAAAATGATACCCTACTTATATAGGTTTGATTTTGTCGCACTTCTGGAAAAAATCATAACTACATGCAGGAAAATTTATACGTTTAAAAATGTCATCTTCTGACCCCTATAACTTTTTTATTTTTCCATGTATGGGGTGGTATGAGGACTCATTTTTTGCGCCGTGATCTGAAGTTTTTATCGGTATGATTTTTGTTTTGATCGGACTTTTTGATCACTTTTTATTCATTTTTTAATGATATAAAAAGTGACCAAAATACGCTTTTTTGGACTTTGGAATTTTTTTGCGCGCACGCCATTGACCGTACGGCTTAATTAATGATATATTTTTATAGTTCGGACATTTACGCACGCGGCGATACCACATATGTTTATTTTTTATTTTTTTTACACTGTTTTATTTTTTTTATGGGAAAAGGGGGGTGATTCAAACTTTTATTAGGGAAGGGGTTAAATGACCTTTATTAACACTTTTTTTTAACATATTTTTTGCAGTGTTATAGGTCCCATAGGGGGCTATAACACTGCACACACTGATCTCCTATGCTGATCACAGGCGTGCATTAACACGCCTGTGATCAGCATTATCGGCGCTTGACTGCTCCTGCCTGGATCTCAGGCACGGAGCAGTCATTCGTCGATCGGACACCGGGGAGGCAGGTAAGAGCCCTCCCGGTGTCCGATCAGCTGTTCGGGACGCCGCGATTTCACCGCGGCGGTCCCGAACAGCCCGACTGAGCAGCCGGGTCACTTTCACTTTCACTTTAGAAGCGGCGGTCAGCTTTGACCGCCGCTTCTAAAGGGTTAATACCGCACATCGCCGCGATCGGTGATGTGTGGTATTAGCCGCGGGTCCCGGCCGTTGATTAGCGCCGGGACCGACGCGATATGATGCGGGATCGCGGCGCGATCCCGCTTCATATCGCGGGAGCCGGCGCAGGACGTAAATATACGTCCTGCGTCGTTAAGGGGTTAAAGGGGTACTCCGGTGTAAAACAATTTTTTTTCTTGACAAAAAGGTTAAAGGCACAGGGGAGGACTCGAACTCACGGACATTCACAGCACGAGAGGCGGCACCTCTAACCCCACTGCTACCTTCTGGTTCGGTGTTACTGGCATGTCTAGCCGGAGCTTTGGACTTTACCAGTTTAAATAGCCCAGCGTGACAAAAAGGGGCAAGGCACAGGGGAGGACTCAAATTCATGGATGACGAGAGGTGGCAGCTCTACCCTCGAGCTACCTCCAGGCCTATTTCCTCCAAGCCTGTTTGTGTCCTCCAAGCCTGTTTCCTCCAAGCCTGTTTCCTCCAAGCCTGTTTCCTCCAAGCCTGTTTCCAAGCAGCTCCCACGGCCTAGTGGTTAGAGTTGCCGCCTTGGAGCGCAGAGGTTGTGAGTTCAAGTCCTGTGAAGACCCAGGAGCTGAATTGGAGAGAGCGTGGGAGCGGAGCAAGCCTGACTGATGGAGCGTGGAAGCAGAGGATGTCCAGGAAAGCGTGTTCGGGAGAAGCGGTTGGTGGTCGCACATCTGGAAGGTGTCAGAGCAGCGGATATGGTGCAGGAGGGAGGGTGATGTGGATGCCTGTGGTAGCTGGTCTGACGGGGGAGTGTGGAAGCAGAGCATGTCAGGGAGATGTGGCTCAAGCTCACGCATGCGGAAGGGGTGAGGGTGGTGGTGTGGCTAGGCGAAAGAAGGGAGGAAAAAGGCTGCTGGTGTGGCTGGAAAGGGCTGGAAATGGCCAGAGATAATGGTGGCCCCTTTTCTTGATTATATATCTAAAAAATGTATATATATCTAATAAAACTTCAACCAAATGACCTACTTGCCTCAGCAGATGCACCACCACTTTTGGCAGAGCTGCAACCTAGAATCCTACCTCATGCCCTCCGCCGTAGGAAGGGGAGAACTTTCCACAATTCCCTCCACTCACTTACCTCGACATCACGCGCTCCTACTACACTGGATTGCCATTTGCTTTCCTTGACATCCTCCCTCATACCCTTTCACACCTTTCTCCCCATCCACAATCACCTCCGCTCACTTACCTCGACATCATGCGCTCCCACGACACTGGGCCGCCATCTGCTTTCCTTGACATCCTTGATGACCCGGAAAGCGTGTTTGGGAGACCCGGCTCAAGATCACGCATGCAGAAGGTGTCGGATGCGGGTAGCTGGTGTGGAAGTGAGCTTTCCTTAATATGTGGTTTCGGTGACATGGGCGGGCCAGGGTGATGGTGGTGGTGTGGGTGCCAAGGGAGGAAGATGGCTACTGGTGTTGCTGGAAAGGGCCAGAGATAATTGTGGTAGAGAGGAGGCCCCTTTTCTTGATATATATAAAAAAAATAGTAAATAAAAGCACACACTTCAACCAAATGGCACTGATCTACTTGCCTCAGCAGATGCAACACGAGAGGCGGCACCTCTAACCCCACCGCTACCTTCTGGTTCGGTGTTACTGGCATGTCTAGCCGGAGCTTTGGACTTTACCAGTTTAAATAGCCCAGCGTGACAAAAAGGGGCAAGGCACAGGGGAGGACTCAAATTCATGGATGACGAGAGGTGGCAGCTCTACCCTCGAGCTACCTCCAGGCCTATTTCCTCCAAGCCTGTTTGTGTCCTCCAAGCCTGTTTCCTCCAAGCCTGTTTCCTCCAAGCCTGTTTCCTCCAAGCCTGTTTCCAAGCAGCTCCCACGGCCTAGTGGTTAGAGTTGCCGCCTTGGAGCGCAGAGGTTGTGAGTTCAAGTCCTGTGAAGACCCAGGAGCTGAATTGGAGAGAGCGTGGGAGCGGAGCAAGCCTGACTGATGGAGCGTGGAAGCAGAGGATGTCCAGGAAAGCGTGTTCGGGAGAAGCGGTTGGTGGTCGCACATCTGGAAGGTGTCAGAGCAGCGGATATGGTGCAGGAGGGAGGGTGATGTGGATGCCTGTGGTAGCTGGTCTGACGGGGGAGTGTGGAAGCAGAGCATGTCAGGGAGATGTGGCTCAAGCTCACGCATGCGGAAGGGGTGAGGGTGGTGGTGTGGCTAGGCGAAAGAAGGGAGGAAAAAGGCTGCTGGTGTGGCTGGAAAGGGCTGGAAATGGCCAGAGATAATGGTGGCCCCTTTTCTTGATTATATATCTAAAAAATGTATATATATATCTAATAAAACTTCAACCAAATGACCTACTTGCCTCAGCAGATGCACCACCACTTTTGGCAGAGCTGCAACCTAGAATCCTACCTCATGCCCTCCGCCGTAGGAAGGGGAGAACTTTCCACAATTCCCTCCACTCACTTACCTCGACATCACGCGCTCCTACTACACTGGATTGCCATTTGCTTTCCTTGACATCCTCCCTCATACCCTTTCACACCTTTCTCCCCATCCACAATCACCTCCGCTCACTTACCTCGACATCATGCGCTCCCACGACACTGGGCCGCCATCTGCTTTCCTTGACATCCTTGATGACCCGGAAAGCGTGTTTGGGAGACCCGGCTCAAGATCACGCATGCAGAAGGTGTCGGATGCGGGTAGCTGGTGTGGAAGTGAGCTTTCCTTAATATGTGGTTTCGGTGACATGGGCGGGCCAGGGTGATGGTGGTGGTGTGGGTGCCAAGGGAGGAAGATGGCTACTGGTGTTGCTGGAAAGGGCCAGAGATAATTGTGGTAGAGAGGAGGCCCCTTTTCTTGATATATATAAAAAAAATAGTAAATAAAAGCACACACTTCAACCAAATGGCACTGATCTACTTGCCTCAGCAGATGCAACACCACCGTTGGCAGAGCTACAACCTGGAATCCTCCCTCATGCCCTCTGCTGCAGGCAGGGGAGGACTTTCCACACCTTCCTCCTCACTTGCTCCCACTACACTGGACTGCCATCTACTTTCCTTGACATCCTCCCTCATACCTTTCACCACAGGAAGTGGAGCACTTTTCACAATCACCCCAGCTCACTTGCCTTGACATCACGCAAAAAGGGGCAAGGCACAGGGGAGGACTCAAATTCATGGATGACGAGAGGTGGCAGCTCTACCCTCGAGCTACCTCCAGGCCTATTTCCTCCAAGCCTGTTTGTGTCCTCCAAGCCTGTTTCCTCCAAGCCTGTTTCCTCCAAGCCTGTTTCCAAGCAGCTCCCACGGCCTAGTGGTTAGAGTTGCCGCCTTGGAGCGCAGAGGTTGTGAGTTCAAGTCCTGTGAAGACTCAGGAGCTGAATTGGAGAGAGCGTGGGAGCGGAGCAAGCCTGACTGATGGAGCGTGGAAGCAGAGGATGTCCAGGAAAGCGTGTTCGGGAGAAGCGGTTGGTGGTCGCACATCTGGAAGGTGTCAGAGCAGCGGATATGGTGCAGGAGGGAGGGTGATGTGGATGCCTGTGGATGCCTGTGGTAGCTGGTCTGACGGGGGAGTGTGGAAGCAGAGCATGTCAGGGAGTTGTGGCTCAAGCTCACGCATGCGGATGGGGTGAGGGTGGTGGTGTGGCTAGGCGAAAGAAGGGAGGAAAAAGGCTGCTGGGAGGAAAAAGGCTGCTGGTGTGGCTGGAAAGGGCTGGAAATGGCCAGAGATAATGGTGGCCCCTTTTCTTGATTATATATCTAAAAAATGTATATATATCTAATAAAACTTCAACCAAATGACCTACTTGCCTCAGCAGATGCACCACCACTTTTGGCAGAGCTGCAACCTAGAATCCTACCTCATGCCCTCCGCCGTAGGAAGGGGAGAACTTTCCACAATTCCCTCCACTCACTTACCTCGACATCACGCGCTCCTACTACACTGGATTGCCATTTGCTTTCCTTGACATCCTCCCTCATACCCTTTCACACCTTTCTCCCCTTCCACAATCACCTCCGCTCACTTACCTCGACATCATGCGCTCCCACGACACTGGGCCGCCATCTGCTTTCCTTGACATCCTTGATGACCCGGAAAGCGTGTTTGGGAGACCCGGCTCAAGATCACGCATGCAGAAGGTGTCGGATGCGGGTAGCTGGTGTGGAAGTGAGCTTTCCTTAATATGTGGTTTCGGTGACATGGGCGGGCCAGGGTGATGGTGGTGGTGTGGGTGCCAAGGGAGGAAGATGGCTACTGGTGTTGCTGGAAAGGGCCAGAGATAATTGTGGTAGAGAGGAGGCCCCTTTTCTTGATATATATAAAAAAAATAGTAAATAAAAGCACACACTTCAACCAAATGGCACTGATCTACTTGCCTCAGCAGATGCAACACCACCGTTGGCAGAGCTACAACCTGGAATCCTCCCTCATGCCCTCTGCTGCAGGCAGGGGAGGACTTTCCACACCTTCCTCCTCACTTGCTCCCACTACACTGGACTGCCATCTACTTTCCTTGACATCCTCCCTCATACCTTTCACCACAGGAAGTGGAGCACTTTTCACAATCACCCCAGCTCACTTGCCTTGACATCACGCTCTCCCATCTGCTTTCTTTGGCATCTTCTTCACTTCAGGCCACTGACATCATCCAGTCCCGCGATCCATAGAACTCTCACGATCCATCTCCTTCAACAGCTGCTGTATCTCCAAATCAGTCTCAGGGTCTTCACAGGATTCGAACTCTCAACCTCTGCGCTCCAAGGTGGCTGCTCTAACCACTAGGCCATATGAGCTGCATGACAACTGGTGAGGATGACCAAGGTCTTGGCCTGTTTTGACAAACAGAGAAACCGCAGAGAGGGGGGGAGGGGGGGGGGGTACTCGAACCTAAGACCGAGCTAACTCTCAGCTTGTCGTAGTGAGAACACTGGCAGCCCAGTGGTTAGCCTTGGTGCTTTGCAAATGTCTTTAACCAGTGGATGTCAGTGAACCAGGGGGATGTGGGGTAGTTGGCAACAGGTCCTCCCCCTCTTTTATTTCGATGGAAGTTTTGTTAAACCACAAAAAGAGCAGGGATTTACAGTAGCGGATCTTAAAGGGGTACTCCGGTGTAAAACAATTTTTTTTCTTGACAAAAAGGTTAAAGGCACAGGGGAGGACTCGAACTCACGGACATCCACAGCACGAGAGGCGGCAGCTCTAACCCCACCGCTACCTTCTGGTTCGGTGTTACTGGCATGTCTAGCCGGAGCTTTGGACTTTACCAGTTTAAATAGCCCAGCGTGACAAAAAGGGGCAAGGCACAGGGGAGGACTCAAATTCATGGATGACGAGAGGTGGCAGCTCTACCCTCGAGCTACCTCCAGGCCTATTTCCTCCAAGCCTGTTTGTGTCCTCCAAGCCTGTTTCCTCCAAGCCTGTTTCCTCCAAGCCTGTTTCCAAGCAGCTCCCACGGCCTAGTGGTTAGAGTTGCCGCCTTGGAGCGCAGAGGTTGTGAGTTCAAGTCCTGTGAAGACCCAGGAGCTGAATTGGAGAGAGCGTGGGAGCGGAGCAAGCCTGACTGATGGAGCGTGGAAGCAGAGGATGTCCAGGAAAGCGTGTTCGGGAGAAGCGGTTGGTGGTCGCACATCTGGAAGGTGTCAGAGCAGCGGATATGGTGCAGGAGGGAGGGTGATGTGGATGCCTGTGGTAGCTGGTCTGACGGGGGAGTGTGGAAGCAGAGCATGTCAGGGAGATGTGGCTCAAGCTCACGCATGCGGAAGGGGTGAGGGTGGTGGTGTGGCTAGGCGAAAGAAGGGAGGAAAAAGGCTGCTGGTGTGGCTGGAAAGGGCTGGAAATCACGCATGCAGAAGGTGTCGGATGCGGGTAGCTGGTGTGGAAGTGAGCTTTCCTTAATATGTGGTTTCGGTGACATGGGCGGGCCAGGGTGATGGTGGTGGTGTGGGTGCCAAGGGAGGAAGATGGCTACTGGTGTTGCTGGAAAGGGCCAGAGATAATTGTGGTAGAGAGGAGGCCCCTTTTCTTGATATATATAAAAAAAATAGTAAATAAAAGCACACACTTCAACCAAATGGCACTGATCTACTTGCCTCAGCAGATGCAACACCACCGTTGGCAGAGCTACAACCTGGAATCCTCCCTCATGCCCTCTGCTGCAGGCAGGGGAGGACTTTCCACACCTTCCTCCTCACTTGCTCCCACTACACTGGACTGCCATCTACTTTCCTTGACATCCTCCCTCATACCTTTCACCACAGGAAGTGGAGCACTTTTCACAATCACCCCAGCTCACTTGCCTTGACATCACGCAAAAAGGGGCAAGGCACAGGGGAGGACTCAAATTCATGGATGACGAGAGGTGGCAGCTCTACCCTCGAGCTACCTCCAGGCCTATTTCCTCCAAGCCTGTTTGTGTCCTCCAAGCCTGTTTCCTCCAAGCCTGTTTCCTCCAAGCCTGTTTCCAAGCAGCTCCCACGGCCTAGTGGTTAGAGTTGCCGCCTTGGAGCGCAGAGGTTGTGAGTTCAAGTCCTGTGAAGACTCAGGAGCTGAATTGGAGAGAGCGTGGGAGCGGAGCAAGCCTGACTGATGGAGCGTGGAAGCAGAGGATGTCCAGGAAAGCGTGTTCGGGAGAAGCGGTTGGTGGTCGCACATCTGGAAGGTGTCAGAGCAGCGGATATGGTGCAGGAGGGAGGGTGATGTGGATGCCTGTGGATGCCTGTGGTAGCTGGTCTGACGGGGGAGTGTGGAAGCAGAGCATGTCAGGGAGTTGTGGCTCAAGCTCACGCATGCGGATGGGGTGAGGGTGGTGGTGTGGCTAGGCGAAAGAAGGGAGGAAAAAGGCTGCTGGGAGGAAAAAGGCTGCTGGTGTGGCTGGAAAGGGCTGGAAATGGCCAGAGATAATGGTGGCCCCTTTTCTTGATTATATATCTAAAAAATGTATATATATCTAATAAAACTTCAACCAAATGACCTACTTGCCTCAGCAGATGCACCACCACTTTTGGCAGAGCTGCAACCTAGAATCCTACCTCATGCCCTCCGCCGTAGGAAGGGGAGAACTTTCCACAATTCCCTCCACTCACTTACCTCGACATCACGCGCTCCTACTACACTGGATTGCCATTTGCTTTCCTTGACATCCTCCCTCATACCCTTTCACACCTTTCTCCCCATCCACAATCACCTCCGCTCACTTACCTCGACATCATGCGCTCCCACGACACTGGGCCGCCATCTGCTTTCCTTGACATCCTTGATGACCCGGAAAGCGTGTTTGGGAGACCCGGCTCAAGATCACGCATGCAGAAGGTGTCGGATGCGGGTAGCTGGTGTGGAAGTGAGCTTTCCTTAATATGTGGTTTCGGTGACATGGGCGGGCCAGGGTGATGGTGGTGGTGTGGGTGCCAAGGGAGGAAGATGGCTACTGGTGTTGCTGGAAAGGGCCAGAGATAATTGTGGTAGAGAGGAGGCCCCTTTTCTTGATATATATAAAAAAAATAGTAAATAAAAGCACACACTTCAACCAAATGGCACTGATCTACTTGCCTCAGCAGATGCAACACCACCGTTGGCAGAGCTACAACCTGGAATCCTCCCTCATGCCCTCTGCTGCAGGCAGGGGAGGACTTTCCACACCTTCCTCCTCACATGCTCCCACTACACTGGACTGCCATCTACTTTCCTTGACATCCTCCCTCATACCCTTCACCACAGGAAGTGGAGCACTTTTCACAATCACCCCAGCTCACTTGCCTTGACATCACGCTCTCCCATCTGCTTTCTTTGGCATCTTCTTCACTTCAGGCCACTGACATCATCCAGTCCCGCGATCCATCGAACTCTCACGATCCATCTCCTTCAACAGCTGCTGTATCTCCAAATCAGTCTCAGGGTCTTCACAGGATTCGAACTCTCAACCTCTGCGCTCCAAGGCGGCTGCTCTAACCACTAGGCCATATGAGCTGCATGACAACTGGTGAGGATGACCAAGGTCTTGGCCTGTTTTGACAAACAGAGAAACCGCAGAGAGGGGGGGAAGGGGGGGGGTACTCGAACCTAAGACCGAGCTAACTCTCAGCTTGTCGTAGTGAGAACACTGGCAGCCCAGTGGTTAGCCTTGGTGCTTTGCAAATGTCTTTAACCAGTGGATGTCAGTGAACCAGGGGGATGTGGGGTAGTTGGCAACAGGTCATCCCCCTCTTTTATTTCGATGGAAGTTTTGTTAAACCACAAAAAGAGCAGGGATTTACAGTAGCGGATCTTAACCCCTTAAGGACTCAGGGTTTTTCCGTTTTTGCACTTTCGTTTTTTCCTCCTTACCTTTTAAAAATCATAACCCTTTCAATTTTCCACCTAAAAATCCATATTATGGCTTATTTTTTGCGTCGCCAATTCTACTTTGCAGTGACATTAGTCATTTTACCCAAAAATGCACGGCGAAACGGAAAAAAAAATCATTGTGCGACAAAATCGAAAAAAAAAAAACGCCATTTTGTAACTTTTGGGGGCTTTCGTTTCTACGCAGTGCATATTTCGGTAAAAATTACACCTTGTCATTATTCTGTAGGTCCATACGGTTAAAATGATACCCTACTTATATAGGTTTGATTTTGTCGCACTTCTGGAAAAAATCATAACTACATGCAGGAAAATTTATACGTTTAAAAATGTCATCTTCTGACCCCTATACCTTTTTTATTTTTCCATGTATGGGGTGGTATGAGGACTCATTTTTTGCGCCGTGATCTGAAGTTTTTATCGGTATGATTTTTGTTTTGATCGGACTTTTTGATCACTTTTTATTCATTTTTTAATGATATAAAAAGTGACCAAAATACGCTTTTTTGGACTTTGGAATTTTTTTGCGCGCACGCCATTGACCGTACGGCTTAATTAATGATATATTTTTATAGTTCGGACATTTACGCACGCGGCGATACCACATATGTTTATTTTTTATTTTTTTTACACTGTTTTATTTTTTTTATGGGAAAAGGGGGGTGATTCAAACTTTTATTAGGGAAGGGGTTAAATGACCTTTATTAACACTTTTTTTTAACATTTTTTTTGCAGTGTTATAGGTCCCATAGGGGGCTATAACACTGCACACACTGATCTCCTATGCTGATCACAGGCGTGCATTAACACGCCTGTGATCAGCATTATCGGCGCTTGACTGCTCCTGCCTGGATCTCAGGCACGGAGCAGTCATTCGTCGATCGGACACCGGGGAGGCAGGTAAGAGCCCTCCCGGTGTCCGATCAGCTGTTCGGGACGCCGCGATTTCACCGCGGCGGTCCCGAACAGCCCGACTGAGCAGCCGGGTCACTTTCACTTTCACTTTAGAAGCGGCGGTCAGCTTTGACCGCCGCTTCTAAAGGGTTAATACCGCACATCGCCGCGATCGGTGATGTGTGGTATTAGCCGCGGGTCCCGGCCGTTGATTAGCGCCGGGACCGACGCGATATGATGCGGGATCGCGGCGCGATCCCGCTTCATATCGCGGGAGCCGGCGCAGGACGTAAATATACGTCCTGCGTCGTTAAGGGGTTAAAGGGGTACTCCGGTGTAAAACAATTTTTTTTCTTGACAAAAAGGTTAAAGGCACAGGGGAGGACTCGAACTCACGGACATTCACAGCACGAGAGGCGGCACCTCTAACCCCACCGCTACCTTCTGGTTCGGTGTTACTGGCATGTCTAGCCGGAGCTTTGGACTTTACCAGTTTAAATAGCCCAGCGTGACAAAAAGGGGCAAGGCACAGGGGAGGACTCAAATTCATGGATGACGAGAGGTGGCAGCTCTACCCTCGAGCTACCTCCAGGCCTATTTCCTCCAAGCCTGTTTGTGTCCTCCAAGCCTGTTTCCTCCAAGCCTGTTTCCTCCAAGCCTGTTTCCAAGCAGCTCCCACGGCCTAGTGGTTAGAGTTGCCGCCTTGGAGCGCAGAGGTTGTGAGTTCAAGTCCTGTGAAGACCCAGGAGCTGAATTGGAGAGAGCGTGGGAGCGGAGCAAGCCTGACTGATGGAGCGTGGAAGCAGAGGATGTCCAGGAAAGCGTGTTCGGGAGAAGCGGTTGGTGGTCGCACATCTGGAAGGTGTCAGAGTAGCGGATATGGTGCAGGAGGGAGGGTGATGTGGATGCCTGTGGATGCCTGTGGTAGCTGGTCTGACGGGGGAGTGTGGAAGCAGAGCATGTCAGGGAGATGTGGCTCAAGCTCACGCATGCGGAAGGGGTGAGGGTGGTGGTGTGGCTAGGCGAAAGAAGGGAGGAAAAAGGCTGCTGGTGTGGCTGGAAAGGGCTGGAAATGGCCAGAGATAATGGTGGCCCCTTTTCTTGATTATATATCTAAAAAATGTATATATATATAATAAAACTTCAACCAAATGACCTACTTGCCTCAGCAGATGCACCACCACTTTTGGCAGAGCTGCAACCTAGAATCCTACCTCATGCCCTCCGCCGTAGGAAGGGGAGAACTTTCCACAATTCCCTCCACTCACTTACCTCGACATCACGCGCTCCTACTACACTGGATTGCCATTTGCTTTCCTTGACATCCTCCCTCATACCCTTTCACACCTTTCTCCCCATCCACAATCACCTCCGCTCACTTACCTCGACATCATGCGCTCCCACGACACTGGGCCGCCATCTGCTTTCCTTGACATCCTTGATGACCCGGAAAGCGTGTTTGGGAGACCCGGCTCAAGATCACGCATGCAGAAGGTGTCGGATGCGGGTAGCTGGTGTGGAAGTGAGCTTTCCTTAATATGTGGTTTCGGTGACATGGGCGGGCCAGGGTGATGGTGGTGGTGTGGGTGCCAAGGGAGGAAGATGGCTACTGGTGTTGCTGGAAAGGGCCAGAGATAATTGTGGTAGAGAGGAGGCCCCTTTTCTTGATATATATAAAAAAAATAGTAAATAAAAGCACACACTTCAACCAAATGGCACTGATCTACTTGCCTCAGCAGATGCAACACCACCGTTGGCAGAGCTACAACCTGGAATCCTCCCTCATGCCCTCTGCTGCAGGCAGGGGAGGACTTTCCACACCTTCCTCCTCACTTGCTCCCACTACACTGGACTGCCATCTACTTTCCTTGACATCCTCCCTCATACCTTTCACCACAGGAAGTGGAGCACTTTTCACAATCACCCCAGCTCACTTGCCTTGACATCACGCTCTCCCATCTGCTTTCTTTGGCATCTTCTTCACTTCAGGCCACTGACATCATCCAGTCCCGCGATCCATAGAACTCTCACGATCCATCTCCTTCAACAGCTGCTGTATCTCCAAATCAGTCTCAGGGTCTTCACAGGATTCGAACTCTCAACCTCTGCGCTCCAAGGTGGCTGCTCTAACCACTAGGCCATATGAGCTGCATGACAACTGGTGAGGATGACCAAGGTCTTGGCCTGTTTTGACAAACAGAGAAACCGCAGAGAGGGGGGGAGGGGGGGGGGGGGTACTCGAACCTAAGACCGAGCTAACTCTCAGCTTGTCGTAGTGAGAACACTGGCAGCCCAGTGGTTAGCCTTGGTGCTTTGCAAATGTCTTTAACCAGTGGATGTCAGTGAACCAGGGGGATGTGGGGTAGTTGGCAACAGGTCCTCCCCCTCTTTTATTTCGATGGAAGTTTTGTTAAACCACAAAAAGAGCAGGGATTTACAGTAGCGGATCTTAAAGGGGTACTCCGGAGTAAAACAATTTTTTTTCTTGACAAAAAGGTTAAAGGCACAGGGGAGGACTCGAACTCACGGACATCCACAGCACGAGAGGCGGCAGCTCTAACCCCACCGCTACCTTCTGGTTCGGTGTTACTGGCATGTCTAGCCGGAGCTTTGGACTTTACCAGTTTAAATAGCCCAGCGTGACAAAAAGGGGCAAGGCACAGGGGAGGACTCAAATTCATGGATGACGAGAGGTGGCAGCTCTACCCTCGAGCTACCTCCAGGCCTATTTCCTCCAAGCCTGTTTGTGTCCTCCAAGCCTGTTTCCTCCAAGCCTGTTTCCTCCAAGCCTGTTTCCAAGCAGCTCCCACGGCCTAGTGGTTAGAGTTGCCGCCTTGGAGCGCAGAGGTTGTGAGTTCAAGTCCTGTGAAGACTCAGGAGCTGAATTGGAGAGAGCGTGGGAGCGGAGCAAGCCTGACTGATGGAGCGTGGAAGCAGAGGATGTCCAGGAAAGCGTGTTCGGGAGAAGCGGTTGGTGGTCGCACATCTGGAAGGTGTCAGAGCAGCGGATATGGTGCAGGAGGGAGGGTGATGTGGATGCCTGTGGATGCCTGTGGTAGCTGGTCTGACGGGGGAGTGTGGAAGCAGAGCATGTCAGGGAGTTGTGGCTCAAGCTCACGCATGCGGATGGGGTGAGGGTGGTGGTGTGGCTAGGCGAAAGAAGGGAGGAAAAAGGCTGCTGGTGTGGTTGGAAAGGGCTGGAAATGGCCAGAGATAATGGTGGCCCCTTTTCTTGATTATATATCTAAAAAATGTATATATATCTAATAAAACTTCAACCAAATGACCTACTTGCCTCAGCAGATGCACCACCACTTTTGGCAGAGCTGCAACCTAGAATCCTACCTCATGCCCTCCGCCGTAGGAAGGGGAGAACTTTCCACAATTCCCTCCACTCACTTACCTCGACATCACGCGCTCCTACTACACTGGATTGCCATTTGCTTTCCTTGACATCCTCCCTCATACCCTTTCACACCTTTCTCCCCATCCACAATCACCTCCGCTCACTTACCTCGACATCATGCGCTCCCACGACACTGGGCCGCCATCTGCTTTCCTTGACATCCTTGATGACCCGGAAAGCGTGTTTGGGAGACCCGGCTCAAGATCACGCATGCAGAAGGTGTCGGATGCGGGTAGCTGGTGTGGAAGTGAGCTTTCCTTAATATGTGGTTTCGGTGACATGGGCGGGCCAGGGTGATGGTGGTGGTGTGGGTGCCAAGGGAGGAAGATGGCTACTGGTGTTGCTGGAAAGGGCCAGAGATAATTGTGGTAGAGAGGAGGCCCCTTTTCTTGATATATATAAAAAAAATAGTAAATAAAAGCACACACTTCAACCAAATGGCACTGATCTACTTGCCTCAGCAGATGCAACACCACCGTTGGCAGAGCTACAACCTGGAATCCTCCCTCATGCCCTCTGCTGCAGGCAGGGGAGGACTTTCCACACCTTCCTCCTCACATGCTCCCACTACACTGGACTGCCATCTACTTTCCTTGACATCCTCCCTCATACCCTTCACCACAGGAAGTGGAGCACTTTTCACAATCACCCCAGCTCACTTGCCTTGACATCACGCTCTCCCATCTGCTTTCTTTGGCATCTTCTTCACTTCAGGCCACTGACATCATCCAGTCCCGCGATCCATCGAACTCTCACGATCCATCTCCTTCAACAGCTGCTGTATCTCCAAATCAGTCTCAGGGTCTTCACAGGATTCGAACTCTCAACCTCTGCGCTCCAAGGCGGCTGCTCTAACCACTAGGCCATATGAGCTGCATGACAACTGGTGAGGATGACCAAGGTCTTGGCCTGTTTTGACAAACAGAGAAACCGCAGAGAGGGGGGGAAGGGGGGGGGTACTCGAACCTAAGACCGAGCTAACTCTCAGCTTGTCGTAGTGAGAACACTGGCAGCCCAGTGGTTAGCCTTGGTGCTTTGCAAATGTCTTTAACCAGTGGATGTCAGTGAACCAGGGGGATGTGGGGTAGTTGGCAACAGGTCATCCCCCTCTTTTATTTCGATGGAAGTTTTGTTAAACCACAAAAAGAGCAGGGATTTACAGTAGCGGATCTTAACCCCTTAAGGACTCAGGGTTTTTCCGTTTTTGCACTTTCGTTTTTTCCTCCTTACCTTTTAAAAATCATAACCCTTTCAATTTTCCACCTAAAAATCCATATTATGGCTTATTTTTTGCGTCGCCAATTCTACTTTGCAGTGACATTAGTCATTTTACCCAAAAATGCACGGCGAAACGGAAAAAAAAATCATTGTGCGACAAAATCGAAAAAAAAAAAACGCCATTTTGTAACTTTTGGGGGCTTTCGTTTCTACGCAGTGCATATTTCGGTAAAAATTACACCTTGTCATTATTCTGTAGGTCCATACGGTTAAAATGATACCCTACTTATATAGGTTTGATTTTGTCGCACTTCTGGAAAAAATCATAACTACATGCAGGAAAATTTATACGTTTAAAAATGTCATCTTCTGACCCCTATACCTTTTTTATTTTTCCATGTATGGGGTGGTATGAGGACTCATTTTTTGCGCCGTGATCTGAAGTTTTTATCGGTATGATTTTTGTTTTGATCGGACTTTTTGATCACTTTTTATTCATTTTTTAATGATATAAAAAGTGACCAAAATACGCTTTTTTGGACTTTGGAATTTTTTTGCGCGCACGCCATTGACCGTACGGCTTAATTAATGATATATTTTTATAGTTCGGACATTTACGCACGCGGCGATACCACATATGTTTATTTTTTATTTTTTTTACACTGTTTTATTTTTTTTATGGGAAAAGGGGGGTGATTCAAACTTTTATTAGGGAAGGGGTTAAATGACCTTTATTAACACTTTTTTTTAACATTTTTTTTGCAGTGTTATAGGTCCCATAGGGGGCTATAACACTGCACACACTGATCTCCTATGCTGATCACAGGCGTGCATTAACACGCCTGTGATCAGCATTATCGGCGCTTGACTGCTCCTGCCTGGATCTCAGGCACGGAGCAGTCATTCGTCGATCGGACACCGGGGAGGCAGGTAAGAGCCCTCCCGGTGTCCGATCAGCTGTTCGGGACGCCGCGATTTCACCGCGGCGGTCCCGAACAGCCCGACTGAGCAGCCGGGTCACTTTCACTTTCACTTTAGAAGCGGCGGTCAGCTTTGACCGCCGCTTCTAAAGGGTTAATACCGCACATCGCCGCGATCGGTGATGTGTGGTATTAGCCGCGGGTCCCGGCCGTTGATTAGCGCCGGGACCGACGCGATATGATGCGGGATCGCGGCGCGATCCCGCTTCATATCGCGGGAGCCGGCGCAGGACGTAAATATACGTCCTGCGTCGTTAAGGGGTTAAAGGGGTACTCCGGTGTAAAACAATTTTTTTTCTTGACAAAAAGGTTAAAGGCACAGGGGAGGACTCGAACTCACGGACATTCACAGCACGAGAGGCGGCACCTCTAACCCCACCGCTACCTTCTGGTTCGGTGTTACTGGCATGTCTAGCCGGAGCTTTGGACTTTACCAGTTTAAATAGCCCAGCGTGACAAAAAGGGGCAAGGCACAGGGGAGGACTCAAATTCATGGATGACGAGAGGTGGCAGCTCTACCCTCGAGCTACCTCCAGGCCTATTTCCTCCAAGCCTGTTTGTGTCCTCCAAGCCTGTTTCCTCCAAGCCTGTTTCCTCCAAGCCTGTTTCCAAGCAGCTCCCACGGCCTAGTGGTTAGAGTTGCCGCCTTGGAGCGCAGAGGTTGTGAGTTCAAGTCCTGTGAAGACCCAGGAGCTGAATTGGAGAGAGCGTGGGAGCGGAGCAAGCCTGACTGATGGAGCGTGGAAGCAGAGGATGTCCAGGAAAGCGTGTTCGGGAGAAGCGGTTGGTGGTCGCACATCTGGAAGGTGTCAGAGTAGCGGATATGGTGCAGGAGGGAGGGTGATGTGGATGCCTGTGGATGCCTGTGGTAGCTGGTCTGACGGGGGAGTGTGGAAGCAGAGCATGTCAGGGAGATGTGGCTCAAGCTCACGCATGCGGAAGGGGTGAGGGTGGTGGTGTGGCTAGGCGAAAGAAGGGAGGAAAAAGGCTGCTGGTGTGGCTGGAAAGGGCTGGAAATGGCCAGAGATAATGGTGGCCCCTTTTCTTGATTATATATCTAAAAAATGTATATATATATAATAAAACTTCAACCAAATGACCTACTTGCCTCAGCAGATGCACCACCACTTTTGGCAGAGCTGCAACCTAGAATCCTACCTCATGCCCTCCGCCGTAGGAAGGGGAGAACTTTCCACAATTCCCTCCACTCACTTACCTCGACATCACGCGCTCCTACTACACTGGATTGCCATTTGCTTTCCTTGACATCCTCCCTCATACCCTTTCACACCTTTCTCCCCATCCACAATCACCTCCGCTCACTTACCTCGACATCATGCGCTCCCACGACACTGGGCCGCCATCTGCTTTCCTTGACATCCTTGATGACCCGGAAAGCGTGTTTGGGAGACCCGGCTCAAGATCACGCATGCAGAAGGTGTCGGATGCGGGTAGCTGGTGTGGAAGTGAGCTTTCCTTAATATGTGGTTTCGGTGACATGGGCGGGCCAGGGTGATGGTGGTGGTGTGGGTGCCAAGGGAGGAAGATGGCTACTGGTGTTGCTGGAAAGGGCCAGAGATAATTGTGGTAGAGAGGAGGCCCCTTTTCTTGATATATATAAAAAAAATAGTAAATAAAAGCACACACTTCAACCAAATGGCACTGATCTACTTGCCTCAGCAGATGCAACACCACCGTTGGCAGAGCTACAACCTGGAATCCTCCCTCATGCCCTCTGCTGCAGGCAGGGGAGGACTTTCCACACCTTCCTCCTCACTTGCTCCCACTACACTGGACTGCCATCTACTTTCCTTGACATCCTCCCTCATACCTTTCACCACAGGAAGTGGAGCACTTTTCACAATCACCCCAGCTCACTTGCCTTGACATCACGCTCTCCCATCTGCTTTCTTTGGCATCTTCTTCACTTCAGGCCACTGACATCATCCAGTCCCGCGATCCATAGAACTCTCACGATCCATCTCCTTCAACAGCTGCTGTATCTCCAAATCAGTCTCAGGGTCTTCACAGGATTCGAACTCTCAACCTCTGCGCTCCAAGGTGGCTGCTCTAACCACTAGGCCATATGAGCTGCATGACAACTGGTGAGGATGACCAAGGTCTTGGCCTGTTTTGACAAACAGAGAAACCGCAGAGAGGGGGGGAGGGGGGGGGGGGGTACTCGAACCTAAGACCGAGCTAACTCTCAGCTTGTCGTAGTGAGAACACTGGCAGCCCAGTGGTTAGCCTTGGTGCTTTGCAAATGTCTTTAACCAGTGGATGTCAGTGAACCAGGGGGATGTGGGGTAGTTGGCAACAGGTCCTCCCCCTCTTTTATTTCGATGGAAGTTTTGTTAAACCACAAAAAGAGCAGGGATTTACAGTAGCGGATCTTAAAGGGGTACTCCGGAGTAAAACAATTTTTTTTCTTGACAAAAAGGTTAAAGGCACAGGGGAGGACTCGAACTCACGGACATCCACAGCACGAGAGGCGGCAGCTCTAACCCCACCGCTACCTTCTGGTTCGGTGTTACTGGCATGTCTAGCCGGAGCTTTGGACTTTACCAGTTTAAATAGCCCAGCGTGACAAAAAGGGGCAAGGCACAGGGGAGGACTCAAATTCATGGATGACGAGAGGTGGCAGCTCTACCCTCGAGCTACCTCCAGGCCTATTTCCTCCAAGCCTGTTTGTGTCCTCCAAGCCTGTTTCCTCCAAGCCTGTTTCCTCCAAGCCTGTTTCCAAGCAGCTCCCACGGCCTAGTGGTTAGAGTTGCCGCCTTGGAGCGCAGAGGTTGTGAGTTCAAGTCCTGTGAAGACTCAGGAGCTGAATTGGAGAGAGCGTGGGAGCGGAGCAAGCCTGACTGATGGAGCGTGGAAGCAGAGGATGTCCAGGAAAGCGTGTTCGGGAGAAGCGGTTGGTGGTCGCACATCTGGAAGGTGTCAGAGCAGCGGATATGGTGCAGGAGGGAGGGTGATGTGGATGCCTGTGGATGCCTGTGGTAGCTGGTCTGACGGGGGAGTGTGGAAGCAGAGCATGTCAGGGAGTTGTGGCTCAAGCTCACGCATGCGGATGGGGTGAGGGTGGTGGTGTGGCTAGGCGAAAGAAGGGAGGAAAAAGGCTGCTGGTGTGGTTGGAAAGGGCTGGAAATGGCCAGAGATAATGGTGGCCCCTTTTCTTGATTATATATCTAAAAAATGTATATATATCTAATAAAACTTCAACCAAATGACCTACTTGCCTCAGCAGATGCACCACCACTTTTGGCAGAGCTGCAACCTAGAATCCTACCTCATGCCCTCCGCCGTAGGAAGGGGAGAACTTTCCACAATTCCCTCCACTCACTTACCTCGACATCACGCGCTCCTACTACACTGGATTGCCATTTGCTTTCCTTGACATCCTCCCTCATACCCTTTCACACCTTTCTCCCCATCCACAATCACCTCCGCTCACTTACCTCGACATCATGCGCTCCCACGACACTGGGCCGCCATCTGCTTTCCTTGACATCCTTGATGACCCGGAAAGCGTGTTTGGGAGACCCGGCTCAAGATCACGCATGCAGAAGGTGTCGGATGCGGGTAGCTGGTGTGGAAGTGAGCTTTCCTTAATATGTGGTTTCGGTGACATGGGCGGGCCAGGGTGATGGTGGTGGTGTGGGTGCCAAGGGAGGAAGATGGCTACTGGTGTTGCTGGAAAGGGCCAGAGATAATTGTGGTAGAGAGGAGGCCCCTTTTCTTGATATATATAAAAAAAATAGTAAATAAAAGCACACACTTCAACCAAATGGCACTGATCTACTTGCCTCAGCAGATGCAACACCACCGTTGGCAGAGCTACAACCTGGAATCCTCCCTCATGCCCTCTGCTGCAGGCAGGGGAGGACTTTCCACACCTTCCTCCTCACATGCTCCCACTACACTGGACTGCCATCTACTTTCCTTGACATCCTCCCTCATACCCTTCACCACAGGAAGTGGAGCACTTTTCACAATCACCCCAGCTCACTTGCCTTGACATCACGCTCTCCCATCTGCTTTCTTTGGCATCTTCTTCACTTCAGGCCACTGACATCATCCAGTCCCGCGATCCATCGAACTCTCACGATCCATCTCCTTCAACAGCTGCTGTATCTCCAAATCAGTCTCAGGGTCTTCACAGGATTCGAACTCTCAACCTCTGCGCTCCAAGGCGGCTGCTCTAACCACTAGGCCATATGAGCTGCATGACAACTGGTGAGGATGACCAAGGTCTTGGCCTGTTTTGACAAACAGAGAAACCGCAGAGAGGGGGGGAAGGGGGGGGGTACTCGAACCTAAGACCGAGCTAACTCTCAGCTTGTCGTAGTGAGAACACTGGCAGCCCAGTGGTTAGCCTTGGTGCTTTGCAAATGTCTTTAACCAGTGGATGTCAGTGAACCAGGGGGATGTGGGGTAGTTGGCAACAGGTCATCCCCCTCTTTTATTTCGATGGAAGTTTTGTTAAACCACAAAAAGAGCAGGGATTTACAGTAGCGGATCTTAACCCCTTAAGGACTCAGGGTTTTTCCGTTTTTGCACTTTCGTTTTTTCCTCCTTACCTTTTAAAAATCATAACCCTTTCAATTTTCCACCTAAAAATCCATATTATGGCTTATTTTTTGCGTCGCCAATTCTACTTTGCAGTGACATTAGTCATTTTACCCAAAAATGCACGGCGAAACGGAAAAAAAAAATCATTGTGCGACAAAATCGAAAAAAAAAAACGCCATTTTGTAACTTTTGGGGGCTTTCGTTTCTACGCAGTGCATATTTCGGTAAAAATTACACCTTATCATTATTCTGTAGGTCCATACGGTTAAAATGATACCCTACTTATATAGGTTTGATTTTGTCGCACTTCTGGAAAAAATCATAACTACATGCAGGAAAATTTATACGTTTAAAAATGTCATCTTCTGACCCCTATAACTTTTTTATTTTTCCATGTATGGGGTGGTATGAGGACTCATTTTTTGCGCCGTGATCTGAAGTTTTTATCGGTATGATTTTTGTTTTGATCGGACTTTTTGATCACTTTTTATTCATTTTTTAATGATATAAAAAGTGACCAAAATACGCTTTTTTGGACTTTGGAATTTTTTTGCGCGCACGCCATTGACCGTACGGCTTAATTAATGATATATTTTTATAGTTCGGACATTTACGCACGCGGCGATACCACATATGTTTATTTTTTATTTTTTTTACACTGTTTTATTTTTTTTATGGGAAAAGGGGGGTGATTCAAACTTTTATTAGGGAAGGGGTTAAATGACCTTTATTAACACTTTTTTTTAACATTTTTTTTGCAGTGTTATAGGTCCCATAGGGGGCTATAACACTGCACACACTGATCTCCTATGCTGATCACAGGCGTGCATTAACACGCCTGTGATCAGCATTATCGGCGCTTGACTGCTCCTGCCTGGATCTCAGGCACGGAGCAGTCATTCGTCGATCGGACACCGGGGAGGCAGGTAAGAGCCCTCCCGGTGTCCGATCAGCTGTTCGGGACGCCGCGATTTCACCGCGGCGGTCCCGAACAGCCCGACTGAGCAGCCGGGTCACTTTCACTTTCACTTTAGAAGCGGCGGTCAGCTTTGACCGCCGCTTCTAAAGGGTTAATACCGCACATCGCCGCGATCGGTGATGTGTGGTATTAGCCGCGGGTCCCGGCCGTTGATTAGCGCCGGGACCGACGCGATATGATGCGGGATCGCGGCGCGATCCCGCTTCATATCGCGGGAGCCGGCGCAGGACGTAAATATACGTCCTGCGTCGTTAAGGGGTTAAAGGGGTACTCCGGTGTAAAACAATTTTTTTTCTTGACAAAAAGGTTAAAGGCACAGGGGAGGACTCGAACTCACGGACATTCACAGCACGAGAGGCGGCAGCTCTAACCCCACCGCTACCTTCTGGTTCGGTGTTACTGGCATGTCTAGCCGGAGCTTTGGACTTTACCAGTTTAAATAGCCCAGCGTGACAAAAAGGGGCAAGGCACAGGGGAGGACTCAAATTCATGGATGACGAGAGGTGGCAGCTCTACCCTCGAGCTACCTCCAGGCCTATTTCCTCCAAGCCTGTTTGTGTCCTCCAAGCCTGTTTCCTCCAAGCCTGTTTCCTCCAAGCCTGTTTCCAAGCAGCTCCCACGGCCTAGTGGTTAGAGTTGCCGCCTTGGAGCGCAGAGGTTGTGAGTTCAAGTCCTGTGAAGACCCAGGAGCTGAATTGGAGAGAGCGTGGGAGCGGAGCAAGCCTGACTGATGGAGCGTGGAAGCAGAGGATGTCCAGGAAAGCGTGTTCGGGAGAAGCGGTTGGTGGTCGCACATCTGGAAGGTGTCAGAGCAGCGGATATGGTGCAGGAGGGAGGGTGATGTGGATGCCTGTGGATGCCTGTGGTAGCTGGTCTGACGGGGGAGTGTGGAAGCAGAGCATGTCAGGGAGATGTGGCTCAAGCTCACGCATGCGGAAGGGGTGAGGGTGGTGGTGTGGCTAGGCGAAAGAAGGGAGGAAAAAGGCTGCTGGTGTGGCTGGAAAGGGCTGGAAATGGCCAGAGATAATGGTGGCCCCTTTTCTTGATTATATATCTAAAAAATGTATATATATCTAATAAAACTTCAACCAAATGACCTACTTGCCTCAGCAGATGCACCACCACTTTTGGCAGAGCTGCAACCTAGAATCCTACCTCATGCCCTCCGCCGTAGGAAGGGGAGAACTTTCCACAATTCCCTCCACTCACTTACCTCGACATCACGCGCTCCTACTACACTGGATTGCCATTTGCTTTCCTTGACATCCTCCCTCATACCCTTTCACACCTTTCTCCCCATCCACAATCACCTCCGCTCACTTACCTCGACATCATGCGCTCCCACGACACTGGGCCGCCATCTGCTTTCCTTGACATCCTTGATGACCCGGAAAGCGTGTTTGGGAGACCCAGCTCAAGATCACGCATGCAGAAGGTGTCGGATGCGGGTAGCTGGTGTGGAAGTGAGCTTTCCTTAATATGTGGTTTCGGTGACATGGGCGGGCCAGGGTGATGGTGGTGGTGTGGGTGCCAAGGGAGGAAGATGGCTACTGGTGTTGCTGGAAAGGGCCAGAGATAATTGTGGTAGAGAGGAGGCCCCTTTTCTTGATATATATAAAAAAAATAGTAAATAAAAGCACACACTTCAACCAAATGGCACTGATCTACTTGCCTCAGCAGATGCAACACCACCGTTGGCAGAGCTACAACCTGGAATCCTCCCTCATGCCCTCTGCTGCAGGCAGGGGAGGACTTTCCACACCTTCCTCCTCACTTGCTCCCACTACACTGGACTGCCATCTACTTTCCTTGACATCCTCCCTCATACCTTTCACCACAGGAAGTGGAGCACTTTTCACAATCACCCCAGCTCACTTGCCTTGACATCACGCTCTCCCATCTGCTTTCTTTGGCATCTTCTTCACTTCAGGCCACTGACATCATCCAGTCCCGCGATCCATAGAACTCTCACGATCCATCTCCTTCAACAGCTGCTGTATCTCCAAATCAGTCTCAGGGTCTTCACAGGATTCGAACTCTCAACCTCTGCGCTCCAAGGTGGCTGCTCTAACCACTAGGCCATATGAGCTGCATGACAACTGGTGAGGATGACCAAGGTCTTGGCCTGTTTTGACAAACAGAGAAACCGCAGAGAGGGGGGGAGGGGGGGGGGTACTCGAACCTAAGACCGAGCTAACTCTCAGCTTGTCGTAGTGAGAACACTGGCAGCCCAGTGGTTAGCCTTGGTGCTTTGCAAATGTCTTTAACCAGTGGATGTCAGTGAACCAGGGGGATGTGGGGTAGTTGGCAACAGGTCCTCCCCCTCTTTTATTTCGATGGAAGTTTTGTTAAACCACAAAAAGAGCAGGGATTTACAGTAGCGGATCTTAAAGGGGTACTCCGGTGTAAAACAATTTTTTTTCTTGACAAAAAGGTTAAAGGCACAGGGGAGGACTCGAACTCACGGACATCCACAGCACGAGAGGCGGCAGCTCTAACCCCACCGCTACCTTCTGGTTCGGTGTTACTGGCATGTCTAGCCGGAGCTTTGGACTTTACCAGTTTAAATAGCCCAGCGTGACAAAAAGGGGCAAGGCACAGGGGAGGACTCAAATTCATGGATGACGAGAGGTGGCAGCTCTACCCTCGAGCTACCTCCAGGCCTATTTCCTCCAAGCCTGTTTGTGTCCTCCAAGCCTGTTTCCTCCAAGCCTGTTTCCTCCAAGCCTGTTTCCAAGCAGCTCCCACGGCCTAGTGGTTAGAGTTGCCGCCTTGGAGCGCAGAGGTTGTGAGTTCAAGTCCTGTGAAGACTCAGGAGCTGAATTGGAGAGAGCGTGGGAGCGGAGCAAGCCTGACTGATGGAGCGTGGAAGCAGAGGATGTCCAGGAAAGCGTGTTCGGGAGAAGCGGTTGGTGGTCGCACATCTGGAAGGTGTCAGAGCAGCGGATATGGTGCAGGAGGGAGGGTGATGTGGATGCCTGTGGATGCCTGTGGTAGCTGGTCTGACGGGGGAGTGTGGAAGCAGAGCATGTCAGGGAGTTGTGGCTCAAGCTCACGCATGCGGATGGGGTGAGGGTGGTGGTGTGGCTAGGCGAAAGAAGGGAGGAAAAAGGCTGCTGGTGTGGCTGGAAAGGGCTGGAAATGGCCAGAGATAATGGTGGCCCCTTTTCTTGATTATATATCTAAAAAATGTATATATATCTAATAAAACTTCAACCAAATGACCTACTTGCCTCAGCAGATGCACCACCACTTTTGGCAGAGCTGCAACCTAGAATCCTACCTCATGCCCTCCGCCGTAGGAAGGGGAGAACTTTCCACAATTCCCTCCACTCACTTACCTCGACATCACGCGCTCCTACTACACTGGATTGCCATTTGCTTTCCTTGACATCCTCCCTCATACCCTTTCACACCTTTCTCCCCATCCACAATCACCTCCGCTCACTTACCTCGACATCATGCGCTCCCACGACACTGGGCCGCCATCTGCTTTCCTTGACATCCTTGATGACCCGGAAAGCGTGTTTGGGAGACCCGGCTCAAGATCACGCATGCAGAAGGTGTCGGATGCGGGTAGCTGGTGTGGAAGTGAGCTTTCCTTAATATGTGGTTTCGGTGACATGGGCGGGCCAGGGTGATGGTGGTGGTGTGGGTGCCAAGGGAGGAAGATGGCTACTGGTGTTGCTGGAAAGGGCCAGAGATAATTGTGGTAGAGAGGAGGCCCCTTTTCTTGATATATATAAAAAAAATAGTAAATAAAAGCACACACTTCAACCAAATGGCACTGATCTACTTGCCTCAGCAGATGCAACACCACCGTTGGCAGAGCTACAACCTGGAATCCTCCCTCATGCCCTCTGCTGCAGGCAGGGGAGGACTTTCCACACCTTCCTCCTCACATGCTCCCACTACACTGGACTGCCATCTACTTTCCTTGACATCCTCCCTCATACCCTTCACCACAGGAAGTGGAGCACTTTTCACAATCACCCCAGCTCACTTGCCTTGACATCACGCTCTCCCATCTGCTTTCTTTGGCATCTTCTTCACTTCAGGCCACTGACATCATCCAGTCCCGCGATCCATCGAACTCTCACGATCCATCTCCTTCAACAGCTGCTGTATCTCCAAATCAGTCTCAGGGTCTTCACAGGATTCGAACTCTCAACCTCTGCGCTCCAAGGCGGCTGCTCTAACCACTAGGCCATATGAGCTGCATGACAACTGGTGAGGATGACCAAGGTCTTGGCCTGTTTTGACAAACAGAGAAACCGCAGAGAGGGGGGGAAGGGGGGGGGTACTCGAACCTAAGACCGAGCTAACTCTCAGCTTGTCGTAGTGAGAACACTGGCAGCCCAGTGGTTAGCCTTGGTGCTTTGCAAATGTCTTTAACCAGTGGATGTCAGTGAACCAGGGGGATGTGGGGTAGTTGGCAACAGGTCATCCCCCTCTTTTATTTCGATGGAAGTTTTGTTAAACCACAAAAAGAGCAGGGATTTACAGTAGCGGATCTTAACCCCTTAAGGACTCAGGGTTTTTCCGTTTTTGCACTTTCGTTTTTTCCTCCTTACCTTTTAAAAATCATAACCCTTTCAATTTTCCACCTAAAAATCCATATTATGGCTTATTTTTTGCGTCGCCAATTCTACTTTGCAGTGACATTAGTCATTTTACCCAAAAATGCACGGCGAAACGGAAAAAAAAATCATTGTGCGACAAAATCGAAAAAAAAAAACGCCATTTTGTAACTTTTGGGGGCTTTCGTTTCTACGCAGTGCATATTTCGGTAAAAATTACACCTTATCATTATTCTGTAGGTCCATACGGTTAAAATGATACCCTACTTATATAGGTTTGATTTTGTCGCACTTCTGGAAAAAATCATAACTACATGCAGGAAAATTTATACGTTTAAAAATGTCATCTTCTGACCCCTATAACTTTTTTATTTTTCCATGTATGGGGTGGTATGAGGACTCATTTTTTGCGCCGTGATCTGAAGTTTTTATCGGTATGATTTTTGTTTTGATCGGACTTTTTGATCACTTTTTATTCATTTTTTAATGATATAAAAAGTGACCAAAATACGCTTTTTTGGACTTTGGAATTTTTTTGCGCGCACGCCATTGACCGTACGGCTTAATTAATGATATATTTTTATAGTTCGGACATTTACGCACGCGGCGATACCACATATGTTTATTTTTTATTTTTTTTACACTGTTTTATTTTTTTTATGGGAAAAGGGGGGTGATTCAAACTTTTATTAGGGAAGGGGTTAAATGACCTTTATTAACACTTTTTTTTAACATTTTTTTTGCAGTGTTATAGGTCCCATAGGGGGCTATAACACTGCACACACTGATCTCCTATGCTGATCACAGGCGTGCATTAACACGCCTGTGATCAGCATTATCGGCGCTTGACTGCTCCTGCCTGGATCTCAGGCACGGAGCAGTCATTCGTCGATCGGACACCGGGGAGGCAGGTAAGAGCCCTCCCGGTGTCCGATCAGCTGTTCGGGACGCCGCGATTTCACCGCGGCGGTCCCGAACAGCCCGACTGAGCAGCCGGGTCACTTTCACTTTCATTTTAGAAGCGGCGGTCAGCTTTGACCGCCGCTTCTAAAGGGTTAATACCGCACATCGCCGCGATCGGTGATGTGTGGTATTAGCCGCGGGTCCCGGCCGTTGATTAGCGCCGGGACCGACGCGATATGATGCGGGATCGCGGCGCGATCCCGCTTCATATCGCGGGAGCCGGCGCAGGACGTAAATATACGTCCTGCGTCGTTAAGGGGTTAAAGGGGTACTCCGGTGTAAAACAATTTTTTTTCTTGACAAAAAGGTTAAAGGCACAGGGGAGGACTCGAACTCACGGACATTCACAGCACGAGAGGCGGCACCTCTAACCCCACCGCTACCTTCTGGTTCGGTGTTACTGGCATGTCTAGCCGGAGCTTTGGACTTTACCAGTTTAAATAGCCCAGCGTGACAAAAAGGGGCAAGGCACAGGGGAGGACTCAAATTCATGGATGACGAGAGGTGGCAGCTCTACCCTCGAGCTACCTCCAGGCCTATTTCCTCCAAGCCTGTTTGTGTCCTCCAAGCCTGTTTCCTCCAAGCCTGTTTCCTCCAAGCCTGTTTCCAAGCAGCTCCCACGGCCTAGTGGTTAGAGTTGCCGCCTTGGAGCGCAGAGGTTGTGAGTTCAAGTCCTGTGAAGACCCAGGAGCTGAATTGGAGAGAGCGTGGGAGCAGAGCAAGCCTGACTGATGGAGCGTGGAAGCAGAGGATGTCCAGGAAAGCGTGTTCGGGAGAAGCGGTTGGTGGTCGCACATCTGGAAGGTGTCAGAGCAGCGGATATGGTGCAGGAGGGAGGGTGATGTGGATGCCTGTGGTAGCTGGTCTGACGGGGGAGTGTGGAAGCAGAGCATGTCAGGGAGATGTGGCTCAAGCTCACGCATGCGGAAGGGGTGAGGGTGGTGGTGTGGCTAGGCGAAAGAAGGGAGGAAAAAGGCTGCTGGTGTGGCTGGAAAGGGCTGGAAATGGCCAGAGATAATGGTGGCCCCTTTTCTTGATTATATATCTAAAAAATGTATATATATCTAATAAAACTTCAACCAAATGACCTACTTGCCTCAGCAGATTGGCAGAGCTGCAACCTAGAATCCTACCTCATGCCCTCCGCCGTAGGAAGGGGAGAACTTTCCACAATTCCCTCCACTCACTTACCTCGACATCACGCGCTCCTACTACACTGGATTGCCATTTGCTTTCCTTGACATCCTCCCTCATACCCTTTCACACCTTTCTCCCCATCCACAATCACCTCCGCTCACTTACCTCGACATCATGCGCTCCCACGACACTGGGCCGCCATCTGCTTTCCTTGACATCCTTGATGACCCGGAAAGCGTGTTTGGGAGACCCGGCTCAAGATCACGCATGCAGAAGGTGTCGGATGCGGGTAGCTGGTGTGGAAGTGAGCTTTCCTTAATATGTGGTTTCGGTGACATGGGCGGGCCAGGGTGATGGTGGTGGTGTGGGTGCCAAGGGAGGAAGATGGCTACTGGTGTTGCTGGAAAGGGCCAGAGATAATTGTGGTAGAGAGGAGGCCCCTTTTCTTGATATATATAAAAAAAATAGTAAATAAAAGCACACACTTCAACCAAATGGCACTGATCTACTTGCCTCAGCAGATGCAACACCACCGTTGGCAGAGCTACAACCTGGAATCCTCCCTCATGCCCTCTGCTGCAGGCAGGGGAGGACTTTCCACACCTTCCTCCTCACATGCTCCCACTACACTGGACTGCCATCTACTTTCCTTGACATCCTCCCTCATACCCTTCACCACAGGAAGTGGAGCACTTTTCACAATCACCCCAGCTCACTTGCCTTGACATCACGCTCTCCCATCTGCTTTCTTTGGCATCTTCTTCACTTCAGGCCACTGACATCATCCAGTCCCGCGATCCATCGAACTCTCACGATCCATCTCCTTCAACAGCTGCTGTATCTCCAAATCAGTCTCAGGGTCTTCACAGGATTCGAACTCTCAACCTCTGCGCTCCAAGGCGGCTGCTCTAACCACTAGGCCATATGAGCTGCATGACAACTGGTGAGGATGACCAAGGTCTTGGCCTGTTTTGACAAACAGAGAAACCGCAGAGAGGGGGGGAAGGGGGGGGGTACTCGAACCTAAGACCGAGCTAACTCTCAGCTTGTCGTAGTGAGAACACTGGCAGCCCAGTGGTTAGCCTTGGTGCTTTGCAAATGTCTTTAACCAGTGGATGTCAGTGAACCAGGGGGATGTGGGGTAGTTGGCAACAGGTCATCCCCCTCTTTTATTTCGATGGAAGTTTTGTTAAACCACAAAAAGAGCAGGGATTTACAGTAGCGGATCTTAACCCCTTAAGGACTCAGGGTTTTTCCGTTTTTGCACTTTCGTTTTTTCCTCCTTACCTTTTAAAAATCATAACCCTTTCAATTTTCCACCTAAAAATCCATATTATGGCTTATTTTTTGCGTCGCCAATTCTACTTTGCAGTGACATTAGTCATTTTACCCAAAAATGCACGGCGAAACGGAAAAAAAAAATCATTGTGCGACAAAATCGAAAAAAAAAAACGCCATTTTGTAACTTTTGGGGGCTTTCGTTTCTACGCAGTGCATATTTCGGTAAAAATTACACCTTATCATTATTCTGTAGGTCCATACGGTTAAAATGATACCCTACTTATATAGGTTTGATTTTGTCGCACTTCTGGAAAAAATCATAACTACATGCAGGAAAATTTATACGTTTAAAAATGTCATCTTCTGACCCCTATAACTTTTTTATTTTTCCATGTATGGGGTGGTATGAGGACTCATTTTTTGCGCCGTGATCTGAAGTTTTTATCGGTATGATTTTTGTTTTGATCGGACTTTTTGATCACTTTTTATTCATTTTTTAATGATATAAAAAGTGACCAAAATACGCTTTTTTGGACTTTGGAATTTTTTTGCGCGCACGCCATTGACCGTACGGCTTAATTAATGATATATTTTTATAGTTCGGACATTTACGCACGCGGCGATACCACATATGTTTATTTTTTATTTTTTTTACACTGTTTTATTTTTTTTATGGGAAAAGGGGGGTGATTCAAACTTTTATTAGGGAAGGGGTTAAATGACCTTTATTAACACTTTTTTTTAACATTTTTTTTGCAGTGTTATAGGTCCCATAGGGGGCTATAACACTGCACACACTGATCTCCTATGCTGATCACAGGCGTGCATTAACACGCCTGTGATCAGCATTATCGGCGCTTGACTGCTCCTGCCTGGATCTCAGGCACGGAGCAGTCATTCGTCGATCGGACACCGGGGAGGCAGGTAAGAGCCCTCCCGGTGTCCGATCAGCTGTTCGGGACGCCGCGATTTCACCGCGGCGGTCCCGAACAGCCCGACTGAGCAGCCGGGTCACTTTCACTTTCACTTTAGAAGCGGCGGTCAGCTTTGACCGCCGCTTCTAAAGGGTTAATACCGCACATCGCCGCGATCGGTGATGTGTGGTATTAGCCGCGGGTCCCGGCCGTTGATTAGCGCCGGGACCGACGCGATATGATGCGGGATCGCGGCGCGATCCCGCTTCATATCGCGGGAGCCGGCGCAGGACGTAAATATACGTCCTGCGTCGTTAAGGGGTTAAAGGGGTACTCCGGTGTAAAACAATTTTTTTTCTTGACAAAAAGGTTAAAGGCACAGGGGAGGACTCGAACTCACGGACATTCACAGCACGAGAGGCGGCACCTCTAACCCCACCGCTACCTTCTGGTTCGGTGTTACTGGCATGTCTAGCCGGAGCTTTGGACTTTACCAGTTTAAATAGCCCAGCGTGACAAAAAGGGGCAAGGCACAGGGGAGGACTCAAATTCATGGATGACGAGAGGTGGCAGCTCTACCCTCGAGCTACCTCCAGGCCTATTTCCTCCAAGCCTGTTTGTGTCCTCCAAGCCTGTTTCCTCCAAGCCTGTTTCCTCCAAGCCTGTTTCCAAGCAGCTCCCACGGCCTAGTGGTTAGAGTTGCCGCCTTGGAGCGCAGAGGTTGTGAGTTCAAGTCCTGTGAAGACCCAGGAGCTGAATTGGAGAGAGCGTGGGAGCAGAGCAAGCCTGACTGATGGAGCGTGGAAGCAGAGGATGTCCAGGAAAGCGTGTTCGGGAGAAGCGGTTGGTGGTCGCACATCTGGAAGGTGTCAGAGCAGCGGATATGGTGCAGGAGGGAGGGTGATGTGGATGCCTGTGGTAGCTGGTCTGACGGGGGAGTGTGGAAGCAGAGCATGTCAGGGAGATGTGGCTCAAGCTCACGCATGCGGAAGGGGTGAGGGTGGTGGTGTGGCTAGGCGAAAGAAGGGAGGAAAAAGGCTGCTGGTGTGGCTGGAAAGGGCTGGAAATGGCCAGAGATAATGGTGGCCCCTTTTCTTGATTATATATCTAAAAAATGTATATATATCTAATAAAACTTCAACCAAATGACCTACTTGCCTCAGCAGATTGGCAGAGCTGCAACCTAGAATCCTACCTCATGCCCTCCGCCGTAGGAAGGGGAGAACTTTCCACAATTCCCTCCACTCACTTACCTCGACATCACGCGCTCCTACTACACTGGATTGCCATTTGCTTTCCTTGACATCCTCCCTCATACCCTTTCACACCTTTCTCCCCATCCACAATCACCTCCGCTCACTTACCTCGACATCATGCGCTCCCACGACACTGGGCCGCCATCTGCTTTCCTTGACATCCTTGATGACCCGGAAAGCGTGTTTGGGAGACCCGGCTCAAGATCACGCATGCAGAAGGTGTCGGATGCGGGTAGCTGGTGTGGAAGTGAGCTTTCCTTAATATGTGGTTTCGGTGACATGGGCGGGCCAGGGTGATGGTGGTGGTGTGGGTGCCAAGGGAGGAAGATGGCTACTGGTGTTGCTGGAAAGGGCCAGAGATAATTGTGGTAGAGAGGAGGCCCCTTTTCTTGATATATATAAAAAAAATAGTAAATAAAAGCACACACTTCAACCAAATGGCACTGATCTACTTGCCTCAGCAGATGCAACACCACCGTTGGCAGAGCTACAACCTGGAATCCTCCCTCATGCCCTCTGCTGCAGGCAGGGGAGGACTTTCCACACCTTCCTCCTCACTTGCTCCCACTACACTGGACTGCCATCTACTTTCCTTGACATCCTCCCTCATACCTTTCACCACAGGAAGTGGAGCACTTTTCACAATCACCCCAGCTCACTTGCCTTGACATCACGCTCTCCCATCTGCTTTCTTTGGCATCTTCTTCACTTCAGGCCACTGACATCATCCAGTCCCGCGATCCATAGAACTCTCACGATCCATCTCCTTCAACAGCTGCTGTATCTCCAAATCAGTCTCAGGGTCTTCACAGGATTCGAACTCTCAACCTCTGCGCTCCAAGGTGGCTGCTCTAACCACTAGGCCATATGAGCTGCATGACAACTGGTGAGGATGACCAAGGTCTTGGCCTGTTTTGACAAACAGAGAAACCGCAGAGAGGGGGGGAGGGGGGGGGGGGGTACTCGAACCTAAGACCGAGCTAACTCTCAGCTTGTCGTAGTGAGAACACTGGCAGCCCAGTGGTTAGCCTTGGTGCTTTGCAAATGTCTTTAACCAGTGGATGTCAGTGAACCAGGGGGATGTGGGGTAGTTGGCAACAGGTCCTCCCCCTCTTTTATTTCGATGGAAGTTTTGTTAAACCACAAAAAGAGCAGGGATTTACAGTAGCGGATCTTAAAGGGGTACTCCGGAGTAAAACAATTTTTTTTCTTGACAAAAAGGTTAAAGGCACAGGGGAGGACTCGAACTCACGGACATCCACAGCACGAGAGGCGGCAGCTCTAACCCCACCGCTACCTTCTGGTTCGGTGTTACTGGCATGTCTAGCCGGAGCTTTGGACTTTACCAGTTTAAATAGCCCAGCGTGACAAAAAGGGGCAAGGCACAGGGGAGGACTCAAATTCATGGATGACGAGAGGTGGCAGCTCTACCCTCGAGCTACCTCCAGGCCTATTTCCTCCAAGCCTGTTTGTGTCCTCCAAGCCTGTTTCCTCCAAGCCTGTTTCCTCCAAGCCTGTTTCCAAGCAGCTCCCACGGCCTAGTGGTTAGAGTTGCCGCCTTGGAGCGCAGAGGTTGTGAGTTCAAGTCCTGTGAAGACTCAGGAGCTGAATTGGAGAGAGCGTGGGAGCGGAGCAAGCCTGACTGATGGAGCGTGGAAGCAGAGGATGTCCAGGAAAGCGTGTTCGGGAGAAGCGGTTGGTGGTCGCACATCTGGAAGGTGTCAGAGCAGCGGATATGGTGCAGGAGGGAGGGTGATGTGGATGCCTGTGGATGCCTGTGGTAGCTGGTCTGACGGGGGAGTGTGGAAGCAGAGCATGTCAGGGAGTTGTGGCTCAAGCTCACGCATGCGGATGGGGTGAGGGTGGTGGTGTGGCTAGGCGAAAGAAGGGAGGAAAAAGGCTGCTGGTGTGGTTGGAAAGGGCTGGAAATGGCCAGAGATAATGGTGGCCCCTTTTCTTGATTATATATCTAAAAAATGTATATATATCTAATAAAACTTCAACCAAATGACCTACTTGCCTCAGCAGATGCACCACCACTTTTGGCAGAGCTGCAACCTAGAATCCTACCTCATGCCCTCCGCCGTAGGAAGGGGAGAACTTTCCACAATTCCCTCCACTCACTTACCTCGACATCACGCGCTCCTACTACACTGGATTGCCATTTGCTTTCCTTGACATCCTCCCTCATACCCTTTCACACCTTTCTCCCCATCCACAATCACCTCCGCTCACTTACCTCGACATCATGCGCTCCCACGACACTGGGCCGCCATCTGCTTTCCTTGACATCCTTGATGACCCGGAAAGCGTGTTTGGGAGACCCGGCTCAAGATCACGCATGCAGAAGGTGTCGGATGCGGGTAGCTGGTGTGGAAGTGAGCTTTCCTTAATATGTGGTTTCGGTGACATGGGCGGGCCAGGGTGATGGTGGTGGTGTGGGTGCCAAGGGAGGAAGATGGCTACTGGTGTTGCTGGAAAGGGCCAGAGATAATTGTGGTAGAGAGGAGGCCCCTTTTCTTGATATATATAAAAAAAATAGTAAATAAAAGCACACACTTCAACCAAATGGCACTGATCTACTTGCCTCAGCAGATGCAACACCACCGTTGGCAGAGCTACAACCTGGAATCCTCCCTCATGCCCTCTGCTGCAGGCAGGGGAGGACTTTCCACACCTTCCTCCTCACATGCTCCCACTACACTGGACTGCCATCTACTTTCCTTGACATCCTCCCTCATACCCTTCACCACAGGAAGTGGAGCACTTTTCACAATCACCCCAGCTCACTTGCCTTGACATCACGCTCTCCCATCTGCTTTCTTTGGCATCTTCTTCACTTCAGGCCACTGACATCATCCAGTCCCGCGATCCATCGAACTCTCACGATCCATCTCCTTCAACAGCTGCTGTATCTCCAAATCAGTCTCAGGGTCTTCACAGGATTCGAACTCTCAACCTCTGCGCTCCAAGGCGGCTGCTCTAACCACTAGGCCATATGAGCTGCATGACAACTGGTGAGGATGACCAAGGTCTTGGCCTGTTTTGACAAACAGAGAAACCGCAGAGAGGGGGGGAAGGGGGGGGGTACTCGAACCTAAGACCGAGCTAACTCTCAGCTTGTCGTAGTGAGAACACTGGCAGCCCAGTGGTTAGCCTTGGTGCTTTGCAAATGTCTTTAACCAGTGGATGTCAGTGAACCAGGGGGATGTGGGGTAGTTGGCAACAGGTCATCCCCCTCTTTTATTTCGATGGAAGTTTTGTTAAACCACAAAAAGAGCAGGGATTTACAGTAGCGGATCTTAACCCCTTAAGGACTCAGGGTTTTTCCGTTTTTGCACTTTCGTTTTTTCCTCCTTACCTTTTAAAAATCATAACCCTTTCAATTTTCCACCTAAAAATCCATATTATGGCTTATTTTTTGCGTCGCCAATTCTACTTTGCAGTGACATTAGTCATTTTACCCAAAAATGCACGGCGAAACGGAAAAAAAAAATCATTGTGCGACAAAATCGAAAAAAAAAAACGCCATTTTGTAACTTTTGGGGGCTTTCGTTTCTACGCAGTGCATATTTCGGTAAAAATTACACCTTATCATTATTCTGTAGGTCCATACGGTTAAAATGATACCCTACTTATATAGGTTTGATTTTGTCGCACTTCTGGAAAAAATCATAACTACATGCAGGAAAATTTATACGTTTAAAAATGTCATCTTCTGACCCCTATAACTTTTTTATTTTTCCATGTATGGGGTGGTATGAGGACTCATTTTTTGCGCCGTGATCTGAAGTTTTTATCGGTATGATTTTTGTTTTGATCGGACTTTTTGATCACTTTTTATTCATTTTTTAATGATATAAAAAGTGACCAAAATACGCTTTTTTGGACTTTGGAATTTTTTTGCGCGCACGCCATTGACCGTACGGCTTAATTAATGATATATTTTTATAGTTCGGACATTTACGCACGCGGCGATACCACATATGTTTATTTTTTATTTTTTTTACACTGTTTTATTTTTTTTATGGGAAAAGGGGGGTGATTCAAACTTTTATTAGGGAAGGGGTTAAATGACCTTTATTAACACTTTTTTTTAACATTTTTTTTGCAGTGTTATAGGTCCCATAGGGGGCTATAACACTGCACACACTGATCTCCTATGCTGATCACAGGCGTGCATTAACACGCCTGTGATCAGCATTATCGGCGCTTGACTGCTCCTGCCTGGATCTCAGGCACGGAGCAGTCATTCGTCGATCGGACACCGGGGAGGCAGGTAAGAGCCCTCCCGGTGTCCGATCAGCTGTTCGGGACGCCGCGATTTCACCGCGGCGGTCCCGAACAGCCCGACTGAGCAGCCGGGTCACTTTCACTTTCACTTTAGAAGCGGCGGTCAGCTTTGACCGCCGCTTCTAAAGGGTTAATACCGCACATCGCCGCGATCGGTGATGTGTGGTATTAGCCGCGGGTCCCGGCCGTTGATTAGCGCCGGGACCGACGCGATATGATGCGGGATCGCGGCGCGATCCCGCTTCATATCGCGGGAGCCAGCGCAGGACGTAAATATACGTCCTGCGTCGTTAAGGGGTTAAAGGGGTACTCCGGTGTAAAACAATTTTTTTTCTTGACAAAAAGGTTAAAGGCACAGGGGAGGACTCGAACTCACGGACATTCACAGCACGAGAGGCGGCAGCTCTAACCCCACCGCTACCTTCTGGTTCGGTGTTACTGGCATGTCTAGCCGGAGCTTTGGACTTTACCAGTTTAAATAGCCCAGCGTGACAAAAAGGGGCAAGGCACAGGGGAGGACTCAAATTCATGGATGACGAGAGGTGGCAGCTCTACCCTCGAGCTACCTCCAGGCCTATTTCCTCCAAGCCTGTTTGTGTCCTCCAAGCCTGTTTCCTCCAAGCCTGTTTCCTCCAAGCCTGTTTCCAAGCAGCTCCCACGGCCTAGTGGTTAGAGTTGCCGCCTTGGAGCGCAGAGGTTGTGAGTTCAAGTCCTGTGAAGACCCAGGAGCTGAATTGGAGAGAGCGTGGGAGCGGAGCAAGCCTGACTGATGGAGCGTGGAAGCAGAGGATGTCCAGGAAAGCGTGTTCGGGAGAAGCGGTTGGTGGTCGCACATCTGGAAGGTGTCAGAGCAGCGGATATGGTGCAGGAGGGAGGGTGATGTGGATGCCTGTGGATGCCTGTGGTAGCTGGTCTGACGGGGGAGTGTGGAAGCAGAGCATGTCAGGGAGATGTGGCTCAAGCTCACGCATGCGGAAGGGGTGAGGGTGGTGGTGTGGCTAGGCGAAAGAAGGGAGGAAAAAGGCTGCTGGTGTGGCTGGAAAGGGCTGGAAATGGCCAGAGATAATGGTGGCCCCTTTTCTTGATTATATATCTAAAAAATGTATATATATCTAATAAAACTTCAACCAAATGACCTACTTGCCTCAGCAGATGCACCACCACTTTTGGCAGAGCTGCAACCTAGAATCCTACCTCATGCCCTCCGCCGTAGGAAGGGGAGAACTTTCCACAATTCCCTCCACTCACTTACCTCGACATCACGCGCTCCTACTACACTGGATTGCCATTTGCTTTCCTTGACATCCTCCCTCATACCCTTTCACACCTTTCTCCCCATCCACAATCACCTCCGCTCACTTACCTCGACATCATGCGCTCCCACGACACTGGGCCGCCATCTGCTTTCCTTGACATCCTTGATGACCCGGAAAGCGTGTTTGGGAGACCCAGCTCAAGATCACGCATGCAGAAGGTGTCGGATGCGGGTAGCTGGTGTGGAAGTGAGCTTTCCTTAATATGTGGTTTCGGTGACATGGGCGGGCCAGGGTGATGGTGGTGGTGTGGGTGCCAAGGGAGGAAGATGGCTACTGGTGTTGCTGGAAAGGGCCAGAGATAATTGTGGTAGAGAGGAGGCCCCTTTTCTTGATATATATAAAAAAAATAGTAAATAAAAGCACACACTTCAACCAAATGGCACTGATCTACTTGCCTCAGCAGATGCAACACCACCGTTGGCAGAGCTACAACCTGGAATCCTCCCTCATGCCCTCTGCTGCAGGCAGGGGAGGACTTTCCACACCTTCCTCCTCACTTGCTCCCACTACACTGGACTGCCATCTACTTTCCTTGACATCCTCCCTCATACCTTTCACCACAGGAAGTGGAGCACTTTTCACAATCACCCCAGCTCACTTGCCTTGACATCACGCTCTCCCATCTGCTTTCTTTGGCATCTTCTTCACTTCAGGCCACTGACATCATCCAGTCCCGCGATCCATAGAACTCTCACGATCCATCTCCTTCAACAGCTGCTGTATCTCCAAATCAGTCTCAGGGTCTTCACAGGATTCGAACTCTCAACCTCTGCGCTCCAAGGTGGCTGCTCTAACCACTAGGCCATATGAGCTGCATGACAACTGGTGAGGATGACCAAGGTCTTGGCCTGTTTTGACAAACAGAGAAACCGCAGAGAGGGGGGGAGGGGGGGGGGGTACTCGAACCTAAGACCGAGCTAACTCTCAGCTTGTCGTAGTGAGAACACTGGCAGCCCAGTGGTTAGCCTTGGTGCTTTGCAAATGTCTTTAACCAGTGGATGTCAGTGAACCAGGGGGATGTGGGGTAGTTGGCAACAGGTCCTCCCCCTCTTTTATTTCGATGGAAGTTTTGTTAAACCACAAAAAGAGCAGGGATTTACAGTAGCGGATCTTAAAGGGGTACTCCGGTGTAAAACAATTTTTTTTCTTGACAAAAAGGTTAAAGGCACAGGGGAGGACTCGAACTCACGGACATCCACAGCACGAGAGGCGGCAGCTCTAACCCCACCGCTACCTTCTGGTTCGGTGTTACTGGCATGTCTAGCCGGAGCTTTGGACTTTACCAGTTTAAATAGCCCAGCGTGACAAAAAGGGGCAAGGCACAGGGGAGGACTCAAATTCATGGATGACGAGAGGTGGCAGCTCTACCCTCGAGCTACCTCCAGGCCTATTTCCTCCAAGCCTGTTTGTGTCCTCCAAGCCTGTTTCCTCCAAGCCTGTTTCCTCCAAGCCTGTTTCCAAGCAGCTCCCACGGCCTAGTGGTTAGAGTTGCCGCCTTGGAGCGCAGAGGTTGTGAGTTCAAGTCCTGTGAAGACTCAGGAGCTGAATTGGAGAGAGCGTGGGAGCGGAGCAAGCCTGACTGATGGAGCGTGGAAGCAGAGGATGTCCAGGAAAGCGTGTTCGGGAGAAGCGGTTGGTGGTCGCACATCTGGAAGGTGTCAGAGCAGCGGATATGGTGCAGGAGGGAGGGTGATGTGGATGCCTGTGGATGCCTGTGGTAGCTGGTCTGACGGGGGAGTGTGGAAGCAGAGCATGTCAGGGAGTTGTGGCTCAAGCTCACGCATGCGCATGCGGATGGGGTGAGGGTGGTGGTGTGGCTAGGCGAAAGAAGGGAGGAAAAAGGCTGCTGGTGTGGCTGGAAAGGGCTGGAAATGGCCAGAGATAATGGTGGCCCCTTTTCTTGATTATATATCTAAAAAATGTATATATATCTAATAAAACTTCAACCAAATGACCTACTTGCCTCAGCAGATGCACCACCACTTTTGGCAGAGCTGCAACCTAGAATCCTACCTCATGCCCTCCGCCGTAGGAAGGGGAGAACTTTCCACAATTCCCTCCACTCACTTACCTCGACATCACGCGCTCCTACTACACTGGATTGCCATTTGCTTTCCTTGACATCCTCCCTCATACCCTTTCACACCTTTCTCCCCATCCACAATCACCTCCGCTCACTTACCTCGACATCATGCGCTCCCACGACACTGGGCCGCCATCTGCTTTCCTTGACATCCTTGATGACCCGGAAAGCGTGTTTGGGAGACCCGGCTCAAGATCACGCATGCAGAAGGTGTCGGATGCGGGTAGCTGGTGTGGAAGTGAGCTTTCCTTAATATGTGGTTTCGGTGACATGGGCGGGCCAGGGTGATGGTGGTGGTGTGGGTGCCAAGGGAGGAAGATGGCTACTGGTGTTGCTGGAAAGGGCCAGAGATAATTGTGGTAGAGAGGAGGCCCCTTTTCTTGATATATATAAAAAAAATAGTAAATAAAAGCACACACTTCAACCAAATGGCACTGATCTACTTGCCTCAGCAGATGCAACACCACCGTTGGCAGAGCTACAACCTGGAATCCTCCCTCATGCCCTCTGCTGCAGGCAGGGGAGGACTTTCCACACCTTCCTCCTCACATGCTCCCACTACACTGGACTGCCATCTACTTTCCTTGACATCCTCCCTCATACCCTTCACCACAGGAAGTGGAGCACTTTTCACAATCACCCCAGCTCACTTGCCTTGACATCACGCTCTCCCATCTGCTTTCTTTGGCATCTTCTTCACTTCAGGCCACTGACATCATCCAGTCCCGCGATCCATCGAACTCTCACGATCCATCTCCTTCAACAGCTGCTGTATCTCCAAATCAGTCTCAGGGTCTTCACAGGATTCGAACTCTCAACCTCTGCGCTCCAAGGCGGCTGCTCTAACCACTAGGCCATATGAGCTGCATGACAACTGGTGAGGATGACCAAGGTCTTGGCCTGTTTTGACAAACAGAGAAACCGCAGAGAGGGGGGGAAGGGGGGGGGTACTCGAACCTAAGACCGAGCTAACTCTCAGCTTGTCGTAGTGAGAACACTGGCAGCCCAGTGGTTAGCCTTGGTGCTTTGCAAATGTCTTTAACCAGTGGATGTCAGTGAACCAGGGGGATGTGGGGTAGTTGGCAACAGGTCATCCCCCTCTTTTATTTCGATGGAAGTTTTGTTAAACCACAAAAAGAGCAGGGATTTACAGTAGCGGATCTTAACCCCTTAAGGACTCAGGGTTTTTCCGTTTTTGCACTTTCGTTTTTTCCTCCTTACCTTTTAAAAATCATAACCCTTTCAATTTTCCACCTAAAAATCCATATTATGGCTTATTTTTTGCGTCGCCAATTCTACTTTGCAGTGACATTAGTCATTTTACCCAAAAATGCACGGCGAAACGGAAAAAAAAAATCATTGTGCGACAAAATCGAAAAAAAAAAACGCCATTTTGTAACTTTTGGGGGCTTTCGTTTCTACGCAGTGCATATTTCGGTAAAAATTACACCTTATCATTATTCTGTAGGTCCATACGGTTAAAATGATACCCTACTTATATAGGTTTGATTTTGTCGCACTTCTGGAAAAAATCATAACTACATGCAGGAAAATTTATACGTTTAAAAATGTCATCTTCTGACCCCTATAACTTTTTTATTTTTCCATGTATGGGGTGGTATGAGGACTCATTTTTTGCGCCGTGATCTGAAGTTTTTATCGGTATGATTTTTGTTTTGATCGGACTTTTTGATCACTTTTTATTCATTTTTTAATGATATAAAAAGTGACCAAAATACGCTTTTTTGGACTTTGGAATTTTTTTGCGCGCACGCCATTGACCGTACGGCTTAATTAATGATATATTTTTATAGTTCGGACATTTACGCACGCGGCGATACCACATATGTTTATTTTTTATTTTTTTTACACTGTTTTATTTTTTTTATGGGAAAAGGGGGGTGATTCAAACTTTTATTAGGGAAGGGGTTAAATGACCTTTATTAACACTTTTTTTTAACATTTTTTTTGCAGTGTTATAGGTCCCATAGGGGGCTATAACACTGCACACACTGATCTCCTATGCTGATCACAGGCGTGCATTAACACGCCTGTGATCAGCATTATCGGCGCTTGACTGCTCCTGCCTGGATCTCAGGCACGGAGCAGTCATTCGTCGATCGGACACCGGGGAGGCAGGTAAGAGCCCTCCCGGTGTCCGATCAGCTGTTCGGGACGCCGCGATTTCACCGCGGCGGTCCCGAACAGCCCGACTGAGCAGCCGGGTCACTTTCACTTTCACTTTAGAAGCGGCGGTCAGCTTTGACCGCCGCTTCTAAAGGGTTAATACCGCACATCGCCGCGATCGGTGATGTGTGGTATTAGCCGCGGGTCCCGGCCGTTGATTAGCGCCGGGACCGACGCGATATGATGCGGGATCGCGGCGCGATCCCGCTTCATATCGCGGGAGCCGGCGCAGGACGTAAATATACGTCCTGCGTCGTTAAGGGGTTAAAGGGGTACTCCGGTGTAAAACAATTTTTTTTCTTGACAAAAAGGTTAAAGGCACAGGGGAGGACTCGAACTCACGGACATTCACAGCACGAGAGGCGGCACCTCTAACCCCACCGCTACCTTCTGGTTCGGTGTTACTGGCATGTCTAGCCGGAGCTTTGGACTTTACCAGTTTAAATAGCCCAGCGTGACAAAAAGGGGCAAGGCACAGGGGAGGACTCAAATTCATGGATGACGAGAGGTGGCAGCTCTACCCTCGAGCTACCTCCAGGCCTATTTCCTCCAAGCCTGTTTGTGTCCTCCAAGCCTGTTTCCTCCAAGCCTGTTTCCTCCAAGCCTGTTTCCAAGCAGCTCCCACGGCCTAGTGGTTAGAGTTGCTGCCTTGGAGCGCAGAGGTTGTGAGTTCAAGTCCTGTGAAGACCCAGGAGCTGAATTGGAGAGAGCGTGGGAGCAGAGCAAGCCTGACTGATGGAGCGTGGAAGCAGAGGATGTCCAGGAAAGCGTGTTCGGGAGAAGCGGTTGGTGGTCGCACATCTGGAAGGTGTCAGAGCAGCGGATATGGTGCAGGAGGGAGGGTGATGTGGATGCCTGTGGTAGCTGGTCTGACGGGGGAGTGTGGAAGCAGAGCATGTCAGGGAGATGTGGCTCAAGCTCACGCATGCGGAAGGGGTGAGGGTGGTGGTGTGGCTAGGCGAAAGAAGGGAGGAAAAAGGCTGCTGGTGTGGCTGGAAAGGGCTGGAAATGGCCAGAGATAATGGTGGCCCCTTTTCTTGATTATATATCTAAAAAATGTATATATATCTAATAAAACTTCAACCAAATGACCTACTTGCCTCAGCAGATTGGCAGAGCTGCAACCTAGAATCCTACCTCATGCCCTCCGCCGTAGGAAGGGGAGAACTTTCCACAATTCCCTCCACTCACTTACCTCGACATCACGCGCTCCTACTACACTGGATTGCCATTTGCTTTCCTTGACATCCTCCCTCATACCCTTTCACACCTTTCTCCCCATCCACAATCACCTCCGCTCACTTACCTCGACATCATGCGCTCCCACGACACTGGGCCGCCATCTGCTTTCCTTGACATCCTTGATGACCCGGAAAGCGTGTTTGGGAGACCCGGCTCAAGATCACGCATGCAGAAGGTGTCGGATGCGGGTAGCTGGTGTGGAAGTGAGCTTTCCTTAATATGTGGTTTCGGTGACATGGGCGGGCCAGGGTGATGGTGGTGGTGTGGGTGCCAAGGGAGGAAGATGGCTACTGGTGTTGCTGGAAAGGGCCAGAGATAATTGTGGTAGAGAGGAGGCCCCTTTTCTTGATATATATAAAAAAAATAGTAAATAAAAGCACACACTTCAACCAAATGGCACTGATCTACTTGCCTCAGCAGATGCAACACCACCGTTGGCAGAGCTACAACCTGGAATCCTCCCTCATGCCCTCTGCTGCAGGCAGGGGAGGACTTTCCACACCTTCCTCCTCACTTGCTCCCACTACACTGGACTGCCATCTACTTTCCTTGACATCCTCCCTCATACCTTTCACCACAGGAAGTGGAGCACTTTTCACAATCACCCCAGCTCACTTGCCTTGACATCACGCTCTCCCATCTGCTTTCTTTGGCATCTTCTTCACTTCAGGCCACTGACATCATCCAGTCCCGCGATCCATAGAACTCTCACGATCCATCTCCTTCAACAGCTGCTGTATCTCCAAATCAGTCTCAGGGTCTTCACAGGATTCGAACTCTCAACCTCTGCGCTCCAAGGTGGCTGCTCTAACCACTAGGCCATATGAGCTGCATGACAACTGGTGAGGATGACCAAGGTCTTGGCCTGTTTTGACAAACAGAGAAACCGCAGAGAGGGGGGGAGGGGGGGGGGGTACTCGAACCTAAGACCGAGCTAACTCTCAGCTTGTCGTAGTGAGAACACTGGCAGCCCAGTGGTTAGCCTTGGTGCTTTGCAAATGTCTTTAACCAGTGGATGTCAGTGAACCAGGGGGATGTGGGGTAGTTGGCAACAGGTCCTCCCCCTCTTTTATTTCGATGGAAGTTTTGTTAAACCACAAAAAGAGCAGGGATTTACAGTAGCGGATCTTAAAGGGGTACTCCGGAGTAAAACAATTTTTTTTCTTGACAAAAAGGTTAAAGGCACAGGGGAGGACTCGAACTCACGGACATCCACAGCACGAGAGGCGGCAGCTCTAACCCCACCGCTACCTTCTGGTTCGGTGTTACTGGCATGTCTAGCCGGAGCTTTGGACTTTACCAGTTTAAATAGCCCAGCGTGACAAAAAGGGGCAAGGCACAGGGGAGGACTCAAATTCATGGATGACGAGAGGTGGCAGCTCTACCCTCGAGCTACCTCCAGGCCTATTTCCTCCAAGCCTGTTTGTGTCCTCCAAGCCTGTTTCCTCCAAGCCTGTTTCCTCCAAGCCTGTTTCCAAGCAGCTCCCACGGCCTAGTGGTTAGAGTTGCCGCCTTGGAGCGCAGAGGTTGTGAGTTCAAGTCCTGTGAAGACTCAGGAGCTGAATTGGAGAGAGCGTGGGAGCGGAGCAAGCCTGACTGATGGAGCGTGGAAGCAGAGGATGTCCAGGAAAGCGTGTTCGGGAGAAGCGGTTGGTGGTCGCACATCTGGAAGGTGTCAGAGCAGCGGATATGGTGCAGGAGGGAGGGTGATGTGGATGCCTGTGGATGCCTGTGGTAGCTGGTCTGACGGGGGAGTGTGGAAGCAGAGCATGTCAGGGAGTTGTGGCTCAAGCTCACGCATGCGGATGGGGTGAGGGTGGTGGTGTGGCTAGGCGAAAGAAGGGAGGAAAAAGGCTGCTGGTGTGGTTGGAAAGGGCTGGAAATGGCCAGAGATAATGGTGGCCCCTTTTCTTGATTATATATCTAAAAAATGTATATATATCTAATAAAACTTCAACCAAATGACCTACTTGCCTCAGCAGATGCACCACCACTTTTGGCAGAGCTGCAACCTAGAATCCTACCTCATGCCCTCCGCCGTAGGAAGGGGAGAACTTTCCACAATTCCCTCCACTCACTTACCTCGACATCACGCGCTCCTACTACACTGGATTGCCATTTGCTTTCCTTGACATCCTCCCTCATACCCTTTCACACCTTTCTCCCCATCCACAATCACCTCCGCTCACTTACCTCGACATCATGCGCTCCCACGACACTGGGCCGCCATCTGCTTTCCTTGACATCCTTGATGACCCGGAAAGCGTGTTTGGGAGACCCGGCTCAAGATCACGCATGCAGAAGGTGTCGGATGCGGGTAGCTGGTGTGGAAGTGAGCTTTCCTTAATATGTGGTTTCGGTGACATGGGCGGGCCAGGGTGATGGTGGTGGTGTGGGTGCCAAGGGAGGAAGATGGCTACTGGTGTTGCTGGAAAGGGCCAGAGATAATTGTGGTAGAGAGGAGGCCCCTTTTCTTGATATATATAAAAAAAATAGTAAATAAAAGCACACACTTCAACCAAATGGCACTGATCTACTTGCCTCAGCAGATGCAACACCACCGTTGGCAGAGCTACAACCTGGAATCCTCCCTCATGCCCTCTGCTGCAGGCAGGGGAGGACTTTCCACACCTTCCTCCTCACATGCTCCCACTACACTGGACTGCCATCTACTTTCCTTGACATCCTCCCTCATACCCTTCACCACAGGAAGTGGAGCACTTTTCACAATCACCCCAGCTCACTTGCCTTGACATCACGCTCTCCCATCTGCTTTCTTTGGCATCTTCTTCACTTCAGGCCACTGACATCATCCAGTCCCGCGATCCATCGAACTCTCACGATCCATCTCCTTCAACAGCTGCTGTATCTCCAAATCAGTCTCAGGGTCTTCACAGGATTCGAACTCTCAACCTCTGCGCTCCAAGGCGGCTGCTCTAACCACTAGGCCATATGAGCTGCATGACAACTGGTGAGGATGACCAAGGTCTTGGCCTGTTTTGACAAACAGAGAAACCGCAGAGAGGGGGGGAAGGGGGGGGGGTACTCGAACCTAAGACCGAGCTAACTCTCAGCTTGTCGTAGTGAGAACACTGGCAGCCCAGTGGTTAGCCTTGGTGCTTTGCAAATGTCTTTAACCAGTGGATGTCAGTGAACCAGGGGGATGTGGGGTAGTTGGCAACAGGTCATCCCCCTCTTTTATTTCGATGGAAGTTTTGTTAAACCACAAAAAGAGCAGGGATTTACAGTAGCGGATCTTAACCCCTTAAGGACTCAGGGTTTTTCCGTTTTTGCACTTTCGTTTTTTCCTCCTTACCTTTTAAAAATCATAACCCTTTCAATTTTCCACCTAAAAATCCATATTATGGCTTATTTTTTGCGTCGCCAATTCTACTTTGCAGTGACATTAGTCATTTTACCCAAAAATGCACGGCGAAACGGAAAAAAAAAATCATTGTGCGACAAAATCGAAAAAAAAAAACGCCATTTTGTAACTTTTGGGGGCTTTCGTTTCTACGCAGTGCATATTTCGGTAAAAATTACACCTTATCATTATTCTGTAGGTCCATACGGTTAAAATGATACCCTACTTATATAGGTTTGATTTTGTCGCACTTCTGGAAAAAATCATAACTACATGCAGGAAAATTTATACGTTTAAAAATGTCATCTTCTGACCCCTATAACTTTTTTATTTTTCCATGTATGGGGTGGTATGAGGACTCATTTTTTGCGCCGTGATCTGAAGTTTTTATCGGTATGATTTTTGTTTTGATCGGACTTTTTGATCACTTTTTATTCATTTTTTAATGATATAAAAAGTGACCAAAATACGCTTTTTTGGACTTTGGAATTTTTTTGCGCGCACGCCATTGACCGTACGGCTTAATTAATGATATATTTTTATAGTTCGGACATTTACGCACGCGGCGATACCACATATGTTTATTTTTTATTTTTTTTACACTGTTTTATTTTTTTTATGGGAAAAGGGGGGTGATTCAAACTTTTATTAGGGAAGGGGTTAAATGACCTTTATTAACACTTTTTTTTAACATTTTTTTTGCAGTGTTATAGGTCCCATAGGGGGCTATAACACTGCACACACTGATCTCCTATGCTGATCACAGGCGTGCATTAACACGCCTGTGATCAGCATTATCGGCGCTTGACTGCTCCTGCCTGGATCTCAGGCACGGAGCAGTCATTCGTCGATCGGACACCGGGGAGGCAGGTAAGAGCCCTCCCGGTGTCCGATCAGCTGTTCGGGACGCCGCGATTTCACCGCGGCGGTCCCGAACAGCCCGACTGAGCAGCCGGGTCACTTTCACTTTCACTTTAGAAGCGGCGGTCAGCTTTGACCGCCGCTTCTAAAGGGTTAATACCGCACATCGCCGCGATCGGTGATGTGTGGTATTAGCCGCGGGTCCCGGCCGTTGATTAGCGCCGGGACCGACGCGATATGATGCGGGATCGCGGCGCGATCCCGCTTCATATCGCGGGAGCCGGCGCAGGACGTAAATATACGTCCTGCGTCGTTAAGGGGTTAAAGGGGTACTCCGGTGTAAAACAATTTTTTTTCTTGACAAAAAGGTTAAAGGCACAGGGGAGGACTCGAACTCACGGACATTCACAGCACGAGAGGCGGCACCTCTAACCCCACCGCTACCTTCTGGTTCGGTGTTACTGGCATGTCTAGCCGGAGCTTTGGACTTTACCAGTTTAAATAGCCCAGCGTGACAAAAAGGGGCAAGGCACAGGGGAGGACTCAAATTCATGGATGACGAGAGGTGGCAGCTCTACCCTCGAGCTACCTCCAGGCCTATTTCCTCCAAGCCTGTTTGTGTCCTCCAAGCCTGTTTCCTCCAAGCCTGTTTCCTCCAAGCCTGTTTCCAAGCAGCTCCCACGGCCTAGTGGTTAGAGTTGCTGCCTTGGAGCGCAGAGGTTGTGAGTTCAAGTCCTGTGAAGACCCAGGAGCTGAATTGGAGAGAGCGTGGGAGCAGAGCAAGCCTGACTGATGGAGCGTGGAAGCAGAGGATGTCCAGGAAAGCGTGTTCGGGAGAAGCGGTTGGTGGTCGCACATCTGGAAGGTGTCAGAGCAGCGGATATGGTGCAGGAGGGAGGGTGATGTGGATGCCTGTGGTAGCTGGTCTGAGTGTGGAAGCAGAGCATGTCAGGGAGATGTGGCTCAAGCTCACGCATGCGGAAGGGGTGAGGGTGGTGGTGTGGCTAGGCGAAAGAAGGGAGGAAAAAGGCTGCTGGTGTGGCTGGAAAGGGCTGGAAATGGCCAGAGATAATGGTGGCCCCTTTTCTTGATTATATATCTAAAAAATGTATATATATCTAATAAAACTTCAACCAAATGACCTACTTGCCTCAGCAGATTGGCAGAGCTGCAACCTAGAATCCTACCTCATGCCCTCCGCCGTAGGAAGGGGAGAACTTTCCACAATTCCCTCCACTCACTTACCTCGACATCACGCGCTCCTACTACACTGGATTGCCATTTGCTTTCCTTGACATCCTCCCTCATACCCTTTCACACCTTTCTCCCCATCCACAATCACCTCCGCTCACTTACCTCGACATCATGCGCTCCCACGACACTGGGCCGCCATCTGCTTTCCTTGACATCCTTGATGACCCGGAAAGCGTGTTTGGGAGACCCGGCTCAAGATCACGCATGCAGAAGGTGTCGGATGCGGGTAGCTGGTGTGGAAGTGAGCTTTCCTTAATATGTGGTTTCGGTGACATGGGCGGGCCAGGGTGATGGTGGTGGTGTGGGTGCCAAGGGAGGAAGATGGCTACTGGTGTTGCTGGAAAGGGCCAGAGATAATTGTGGTAGAGAGGAGGCCCCTTTTCTTGATATATATAAAAAAAATAGTAAATAAAAGCACACACTTCAACCAAATGGCACTGATCTACTTGCCTCAGCAGATGCAACACCACCGTTGGCAGAGCTACAACCTGGAATCTTACCTCATGATTTCTCAGAAGTGTGATTGACTTGGAGTTACCTTGTGTTATTTAAGTGTTCAATTAATTTTTTTGATGTTTTTTTCCTTTCTACAATGGAGCATTATCTTCTAAAGGGAGTGCAGCTTTAAATGTGTTAAAAATGTGGAACAAATTTTAGTTCAGTTTAAGGCAACTAATAATTGGTCTAAACAGGCACATTTAAAAATTGTTCCACTTCGGGCATGTTCACATGCAATTTTTGATTCCTTATTTTTTCCTTAAAAATTTCTTTTTTGCAGCTGACGTTTGCTAAAAGAAAGTTAGCGCCTTTTTTTCTTAAATAACTGTAGTAATTTTATACAATAAGTGTATTAGAACAATTTTTTTTTAAACAGACATACGAATATCCAGTCTTTTGTACCTTAAAATGGCCCAATAAGGATTTTTTTGGGGTACATAGCATACATTTACACTGTCTAAATGTTCAATCTTGTCCTGTGCTTTAATCATATATTGGGGAGGTTTATCAAGATCTGTTCATAGGAAAAGTTGCTGAGTTGCCCATAGCAACCAATCAGATCACTTCTTTCATTTTTGAAAAGGCCTATGAAAAATGAAAGAAGAAATCTGTTTGGTTGCTATGGGCAATTGGGCAACTTTTCCTCTAGACAGGTTTTGATAAATCTCCCCCATATTAGTTTCCCAAGACTGCAATGATATTTCCTGTGCCACAGAGGCAGATCACTCCTACTTTGGCCATTATATTTTTTCTATTGCGTATTGCAGAAAGGAATGCGTTTTCTGCATTTGGATTAATACATGTTCATCAGTCCCATATGTTTTACATTTCTTGTTTTCTGGTTAATTAACAAGGCAACTGCTTCTGTTCCATCAATTTGTCTTTCTTTATATGTAGAATTAGTATGGGGAAGGCACTTGTGCAGGGGCAGGCACGGTGCGTTCACTTGTCTAAGTGTTAGCTTGTCAAAGTGTTGTTGCAGTTAAACTCGGCAGTTAGACAAGGCAAAGACAAGAATCCTTTTAATCAACTTGCCCAGCTCTTCAACTGACTACTCTATTAGGCCTCAACTTTAATATACACATTGATATATTCAAGATATTGAATTGATACATTGCTTGAAAAGTAAGTAGTCTAATTACATTTGTTACCAAGCTGATAATAAGAAACAAGAAAGCCAGCAAGGATCTACCTTATTTTTCGCCCTAAAGGTCGCAACAGCATATAAGACGCACCCAATTTTAAAGGTGCAAAATCTAGAAAAAAAACATTCTGCACCCAACAGTGATCTTCAAACTGCGGCCCTCCAGATGTTGCAAAACTACAACTCCCAGCATGCCCGGACAGCCGTTGGCTGTCTGGGCATGCTGGGTGTTGTAGTTTTGCAACATCTGGAGGTCCGCAGGTTGAAGACCACTGGATAGGAGGTAGTACTTGTCACCGCTGCCCTGGATGTTGCTCCATCACTGTTGCCGCGTCCCCGGTGTCCCCGACGCTCCGGACGTCTTCTTCCCCGGGATCCCCACTCTCCGTCGCTGTCATCACATCGCTACGCATGCCGCTTCTATTGGATGATGGGACGGCGTGCGCGACGACGTGATGACGTCAAAGGAGAGCGCCGCCATGCAGGGGATCCCGGGACGGAGCACACACCGTGGAGGCAGGTAAGGTCCCTCCCGGTGTCCTGTAAGCTCTTCGGGATGCCGCGGTGAAATTTCACCGCGGCAGTCCCGAACAGCCCCACTTTCGCTTCAGCCCCAGGCGGTATCTGTTTGCCGCATCTGAAGGGTTAATACAGGGCATCACCACAATCGGTGATATCCTGTATTAGTCGCGGGTCCCAGCCGTTGATGGCCGCAGGGACCGACCCGATAGATGTGTATTCACCGTATAAGACGCACCAAATTTTCCTCCCAGTTTTGGGGAAGAAAAAGTGCGTCTTATACAGCAAAAAATACGGTAGTTAGAAAGAAATGTATAAAGTTTTAAAAAAAAAATTCAGCTCCTCTGTTGTGCTTTTTTACCTTAGTGCAGCCAGTCTGGCTGTTTTCCCCTGAGTTGTACTGTAACTAAGCCTATACTAAGCCATTTTTGTTCTCCGCCTTATCCTTGTAGGGTATGTGGTTTCCTCTTCCTTACTTTGTTTAATAAAGTGTTCTTTTAGTAAATTTTATTTCCTCCATTCCAGATGTCTTCACCTGGATCCAGCAATCACGCTTCTAGAGGACACAGAGCTATATCTAAGCATAGGCATTTAATCTGAATATTTTGCACTTTTCCCGGATGGCTATGAATTTTCCTAGCTGGAGGAGGTGTTTTGTTGGGTGAAACAAGTGGGAAGGTCTATAAATGATTTCAAAGACTTCCTTACCCAAAAAAGAGCTCAGTCTCCCCAGAGAGCTGTTCAGATAGAGGAGGATGCTTATCAGGTGATCGATGAGGGGTATTCTTCATCACCTGAGTAGGAGGAGGCAGAGAAAGTCTTTACTCAGGATCTCACTTTTGAAAAAATTCAGCAACTTGGTCAAGGTTCAGGAAGATGATCCCAATGAAGCTTCAGAATCCTCCTCTAGGGGGCCTTCAAAAGAGATGAGTAACTAATTATGAAGATGGACGCCAAGTAGAAAGGAAAAGCGGCCAAAAAAATGTAAAAACATGTCTCCTCTCGTGGAAGATCAGCTGAAGCATTGGGGTCCTTCCCCTATGGTGCACATTGAAATTGCCAAAATGTCAGGACTGTTGTTTCCTCAGATGTTGGCTTTTATATCCAGGATCCCATTGACAGACGTGCACAATGCACCCTAAAGAGAAACTACTCCACAGCTTTTGCATCTGTTTATGTAGTGATAGCTGTAACGTCACTGGTTAAAAACCACCAGAGTACTATGTGTTCTTTACAGTGTCAGGCGACATCCTCTGCATTTTCTTTGCTGCAGTTTCCTCCTTGTCCACTATAGGGCCAACATGCATTCCCTAGTAATTCCCCTTCCAATACCTGCCAGGCGCTCCCTATATAAAGAAGCTCCACTTCTTTCCGGATGCCTTAGTAATAAAGTAGTTTCCTGCACATCTTAGGTCTTTGAGGTTTCATCTGATCAAGTGTTCCTGACCATTGGCTGACTACTGGACATTGCCCCTGCCTCATACCTTGGATTCTGTCTTGTCTCTCCTGTGCTTGACATTGGACTGTTGACTCTGCCTCTGTCTGCCAGCAAGCTTGTTCCACCTCTGTACCCATCTTGGCTAGCTGTTCTGACAACAACTGCTATCACTTCGGTTCAGCTCTGCTGCGTCTGAAGCCTTTCATAATGTCTGTTTGCCCCATTCTGCCTGATTGGCCAGATGCCACTGTCCAGAGCAGGAGAAAATCTCCATAGCAAACCTGTGCTGCTCTGGACAGTTCCTGACATGGACAGAGGTGTCAGTAGAGAGCACTGCGGACAAGGCAAAAAAGAAATTAAAAAAGAACAGAATTTCCTCAGTAGCATACAGCTGCTAAAAAGTACATGAAGGCAAAGATTTTTTAATAGAAGTAATTTACAAATCTGTTTAACTTTCTGGCACCAGTTGACTTATAAATATCGAAAAAAAAAAAAAAATTCCAACGGAGTACCCCTTGGTGCTCCTACACATTACCAGCACACAAAAAAAGGTGTAGAAAAATGCTTCACTTACACCTAAAATTATGAATGCCCCCTATTAAGTTTAATATATATATAAATTAGTATTATGAATTTTCTAAAAACAAATTGACATAATAAATATTGCCATCTACTGGTGGACTTGTGTATCACACTCACATCTGAAAATGTAAACAAACTCATGTGGGAAATACACATATGCATAGTGGATGGGTGGAATAGATAGATATATAGATAGATAGATGATAGATAGATAGTGTTGCTTGCGAATTTTCGCAATGCAAATTTTATTTGCGAATATCGCATATTCGCGAATTCGCGAATATTCGCAAATATAGCACTATATATTCGTAATTACGAATATTCGTTTTTTTTTTCTTCACAGTACACATCACAGTGATCATCCCTCTCTGCTTCCAGCTTGTGTGGTGTAAAGAAGGCTCTAATACTACTGTGTGAGACTGGTGTGCGAATTTTCGCATATACGAAATTTGCATATACTAATTTTCGCATATGCGGATTTTCGCTTATGTAATTTTTGTATATGCTAATTTCCGCATATGTAAATTTTCGCATACGCGAATTTTCACATATGCGGAAATAAAACGAGAATATTACGAATATGCAAATATTCGCGAATATATGACGAATATTCGTCCATATATTCGCGAATATTCGCGAATTCGAATATGGCCTATGCCGCTCAACACTATAGATAGATAGATAATAGATAGATAGATAGATAAAAAAAATAAAGCCAGTGCAGCACTTCATAAGGTGAAAAAAGTTAATTTATTCCATCAAAATTTGTAAAAGTGGCAGCGAAGATTTGATCCTCTCCAATATCTTTCTCAAGCAAATACCAACAGATCTGTGACACAATTTGTACACGAGCAAGTCATGTGGCTCAATCAATTAATGAATTTAAAAATACAGTAAAGTGCAATAAGTGCAAAAGATTATACAATACAGAGATATATAATAGTGACAGTGGCCCAATATTTATCATTGTCTTTAGACTGTTTTTGTGTCTAAAAAAGTGGCAAAAAAAGGCAAAAGAAGGGTGTTTTGCGCCTTTTTTTGCCCCTTTTTGTTTACACATTTCTGCTGATTTTGAGTTGCAATCCACTGATTTTGGCAATACACATGATATGGAAGGGATTTATCATTGCGCCTTTTTGTAAAAAGGAGCAAAGCCACTGAAAAGTCTCTAAAACTACACCAGCCCAGACATGTGTAGCTTTTTGGTGTATGTGTAGACAGAAATTTCAGAAAATGTGACCTGCACAAAATTTATCAAAGCTCTTTTGCCTTTTAATAAATTTGGAGCTCCTACACATTATCAGCACACACAAAAAAAAAAGGTGTAAAAAATGCTTCACTTGCACTGCAATGATAAATGTGAGCCAGTGTCTGCACATATTTAATGTTGTATCCAAAGTGTTACTTCATATCTCATTGTTATACATATAATAAAGTGCAAAAGATAAATATATAAAATACCCCAAATCATGTGATTAAAAACATTAACAATCAGAGGAATAAGATCATTGAATATACAGTAATACATTACGTGTGTGATGGCGTGCACGGACAACTTGGCATTCCGGAAGCTCCGTCCATTGTAGCCACACCCACTGTCTCTCTTTCTACCAATCACTGCATTTTTTAATCCATTAATTGATTGATTGATTCAGTCACATGATTTGCTTGTGTATTAATTGTGTCACAGATCTGTTGGTATTTGCTTGAGAAAGATCGAAACATCACTGCTACTTATACACATTTTTTTTTTTTGTTGATGGAATAAATGTACTTTTTTTCACCTTATGAAGTGCTGCACTGGCTTTATTTTCACATATAATTATGGTCAGTGAATCAGACAGGCATCATTATAGTTATATCACGTGTGAAGGACTAAGGAAATCCTGAAAACATGACCTGTTGGGGGTGCTTGAGGACCGCACTTGGGAAACACTGGTTTAAAGAGATACATGTCAAATAAAAAAAAGAGCCTGGTCATTAAGGTAAAAAATGGGTCTGTCCTTAAGGGGTTAATATACATAATTAACAATAAATCTGCATACACTTAATTTTTATGTCAGGACTATCCTTTCTAAAACAACAGACTGTACCAACAACATTGGGTAAATGGTGTCAAAATCTATCTATCTAAAAAAGAAATTCACAACAGCACTCAAGTGAAAAAAATTTACCTGGTTGGAAAACCTTGAGTTCAGTTCTTTTACCTATCTCAGTATTTTCCAACCAGTGTGCCTCCAGCTGTTGCAAAACTACAATTTCCAGCATGTACTGATCGCTGAAGGGCATGCTAGGAGTTGTAGTTATGCAACAGCTGGAGGCATGCAACTGCGACTCCCAGCATGCAGAAACGGCCATTTGCTGTTTGATCATGCTAGGAGTTGTATTTTTGCAATATGTGGAGGGCCACGGTTTAGAGACCACCGCACAGTGATCTCCAAACCCCTCCAGATGTTGCAAAACTGCAAATCCCAGCATGCCCAGACAGCAAACTGCAAAAGATAAATATTTAAAATACCCCAAATCATGTGATTAAAAACATCAGAGGAATAAAATCATTGAATATACAGTAATACATTACATGCAGACATGTGTGATGGCGTGCACGGACAACTCGGCATTCGACAATCCGTTGTAGCCAAGGCCGGCGTTAGGGTGGGGCAAGCCAGGCAATTGCCTAGGGCCCCATCCCCCGGGGGCCCCCTGCTGGCTGCTCAGCATAGGACTTATCAAGCCCGGAGGGGGGTATCCGCGGCCGCCACTGAGCAGCCCACAGGGGGCCCCCGTCACATTTTGGATATCCCTGTGTCCCGAAATATCTTTGCGGGACACAAGGATGTCCCTGTTACCTTTCTGCGGCGGCCCCCGCGTTAACTTTAAAAACGCAGGGGCCGCCGGGAGCTAGCACACACAGGGACGTCACTGAAGTCCCGTGCGTGCGCCAATAGCAACGAAGGAGAGGAGCGGAGCTGTGAGGAGGACGTGGCACGTCCTCTTCGGTGCTCCGATCACCAGTCCTCCATTCCCGGGACCTACTGCTATGGCCTATAGGCTATAGCAGTAGATCGTGACCCTGGACCGCAGGATGGTTGAAGGCTGTATTGCACCTAATGTGGGGAACTATACTTCACCTAATGTGGGGGAAGTGTACTGCACCTAATGTGGGGGAAGTGTACTGCACCTAATGTGGGGTAACTATACTTCACCTAATGTGGGGAACTATGTGGCACCAAATGTAGGGGAAATATACTGCACCTAATGTGGGGGACTATACTGCACCTAATGTGGGGAACTATATGGCACCTAATGTGGGGGAGCTATACTGCATCTAATGTGGGGGACTATACTGCACCTAATGTGGGGAACTATACTGCACCTAATGTGGGGGAGCTATACTGCACCTAATGTGGGGAACTGTACTGCCAACCTAATGTGGGGGAGCTATACTGCACTTAATGTGGAGAACTATACTGCACCTAATGTGAGGGAAGTGTACTACACCTAATGTGGGGAACTATACTGCACCTAATGTGGGGGAACTATAATGCACCTAATGTGGGGGAACTATACTGCACCTAATGTAGGGGAACTGTACTGCACCTAATGTGGGGAAACAATACTGCACCTAATGTGGGGGAGCTATACTGCACCTAATGTGGGGGAACCGTACTGCACCTAATGTGGGGAGCTATACTGCACCTAATGTGGGGGACTATACTGCACCTAATGTGGGGAACTATATGGCACCTAATGTGGGGGAACTATACTGCACCTAATGTGGGAGACTATACTGCACCTAATGTGGGGGACTATACTGCACCTAATGTGGGGAACTATACTGCACCTAATTTGGGGGAGCTATACTGCACCTAATGTGGGGAACTATACTGCCAACCTAATGTGGGGGAGCTATACTGCACCTACTGTGGGGAACTATACTGCACCTAATGTGAGGGGAATGTGGGGAACTATACTGCACCTAATGTGGGAAACTATACTGCACCTAATGTGGGGGAACTATACTGCACCTAATGTGGGGAACTATACTGCACGTAATGTGGGGAACTATACTGCACCTAATGTGGGGAACTATACTGCACCTAATGTGGGGGAACTATACTGCACCTAATGTGGGGGAACTGTACTGCACCTAATGTGGAAGAACTATACTGCACCTAATGTGGGGAACTGTACTGCACCTAATGTGGGGAACTATACTGCACCTAATGTGGGGGAACTGTACTGCACCTAATGTGGGGAGCTATACTGCACCTAATGTGGGGGAACTATACTGCACCTAATATGGGGAACTATATTGCACAGTACTGCACCTAATGTGGGGAATGTGGGGAACTGTACTGCACCTAATGTGTAGGGAACTGTACTGCAGCTAATGTGGGGAGAACTTTACTGCAGCTAATGTGGGGAGAACTGTACTGCACCTAATGTGGGGGGAACTGTACTGCACTTAATGTGGGGGGAAATGTACTGCACCCAATGTGGGGGGAACTGTACTGCACACCTAATGGGGGAACTATACTGCACCTAATGTGGGAGGAACTGTACTGCACACCTAATTGGGGGGACTGTACTGCACACCTAATGTGGGGGGAACTGTACTGCACTCCTAATGTTGGGGGAACTGTACTGCACACCTAATGTGGGGGAAACTGTACTGCCAACCTAATGTGGGGGGAACTGTACTGCCAACCTAATGTGGGGGAACTGTACTGCCAACCTAATGTGGGGGAACTATACTGCCAACCTAATGTGGGGGACTATACTGCCAACCTAATGTGGGGGAACTATACAAAAATAAAAAATTATACTATTCTGATCCCTATAACTCTTTTATTTTTCGGTACATGGGGATGTATGAGGGTCATTTTTTGCGCTTTGATTTGTAGTTTTTATCGGTACCATTTTTGTTTTAATGGGACTTTTCAATTGCTTTTTAGATATTTTTTATGGTATTTGAAGTGACCAAAAATGTGCAAATATGGTTATTACGACTTTTGGGGCCCCACTTTTGATTTTGCCTAGGGCCACGCTAAGCCTAAAACCGGCCCTGGTTGTAGCCACACCAACTGTCTCTCTTTCTACCAATCACAGCATTTTTTTTTATTCATTAATTGATTGATTGAGTCACATGATTTGCTTGTGTATTAAATTCTTTTTTAGATAGATAGATAGTTTTTGGCACCATTTACCCAATGTTGTTGGTACAGTCTGCTATTTTAGAAGGATAGTCCTGACATAAAAATTAAGTGTATGCAGATTTATTATAAATTATAAATATTAATTACTAGCTGAGTACCCGGCGCTGTCCGGTTTTTCCTACCTTATCCTTGTGGGGGAGAAAAAGCAACAAAGGAGGAAGCTTCTGTACTCATATCCTGTCCTTAAATCCTGACCACATATCCACATATCCCCCTCCTCATATCCCAACCCCAAATCCCCTCCTCATATTCCTACCTCATATCCCGTCCTCATATCTTGTCCTCATATATCGATCTCATATCCTGTCCTCATATCCCGTTCCCATATCCCGTCCTCATATACCATCCCCATATTCCGCCCCCATATCCCATCCCCATATCCCGTCCTCATATCCCGACCTCATATCTCATCCTCATATCCTGTGGAAATAAAAGAAAAAGGACCGATGGACGGCGCCTCGTGTAATACCCTTAGCGAGCATAAGATTAGTGGGGGGCAGCCCCATGGAGCTTATAGATGGCCGCTCACCTTAGAAAAATTATAAATGTGCATATCACCCCAGAAAGTATCGGGGTACAAAAGGTGCGAGTCGCTGCTCAGCCGGTGGGTTACAGGAGAAGACAACAGTCGTCCTGGAGAGGTATGTGTAAGCAAAGAAATACAGCATATTTGGAGAGGAGCATATTCATTTGCAACAGCTGAAGAACCGCAGTGGACCGGAAGTGGCCCGCTGCAGCATCTGAATAGTTAGTAAAGCGATCCTCTGTACAGAACCCATATCGCTGTGTATATGCGCATTAGCAATCTGGAGCGTCTGGTTGCCCCGGACGCGTTGCTATTCTGAGAGGTCACATGATAGACCTCAGCCAATCAGCTACATTTAAGCTTTGTGTTTACTTGTCAGTGCGTGTCACTCGTGCTTTATACTATGTGAGTAACAATTGCGCTGTTGAGTATGCGATAGAAGGCCTGGGGGAGATATAATACCTGGAAATAATACAGGGGATATAAGTAGAAAAATATGGGTAGACAGAGCAGGGTAATAATGTGAACGGCGGGACCTCAGGGGAATGTTAGAGTCTGGATCCGTGGTGACTTAGTAATATAAATCATGGTAGGTATATAAAGTGTAGTTGGTATATAGAATTAAAGTCTGATGAACATCATAATAAGCCCATACTGTGCATATAGTGGGTAGTAGGACTGCATTAGATAATACCATAAACCAATATTGAATAGATCAGGCATAGGCAACCTTCAGCACTGCAGAAGTTTTGGACTACATCTCCCATGATGCTTTTGCAGCATTTTGGCTATAAGAGAATGATGGGAGATGTAGTCCAAAACATCTGCAGTGCCGAAGGTTGCTTATGCCTGGAATAGATCATACTAAGTCCAGAGTGAAGGTTTTAGAGGGCTAGGCTACTCTATTAGATCATTATAAAATAAAACGGGCCCATGGTGTGGGTCTGAAGGGTTGTAATCTATTAGATAAGAGGGGATACATAGGGATGTAGACGTGAAGACATTCACTGACAGTTAGAGGGGTTTCTACCACCATGACAAAAATTTACTGGGATGATACCCTAATATAAAAGGGATGGTATGGAGGAGTAGTGCACATAATACACACTTCATTAAATAGTGGTATATATTACAATAAAAATAAAGGATCTGTGTGTAAAATCAATGGTACTAAAATGCGCATAAAACGGGGGTCACCTTCAGGAGAGGCAAAATACTCCGTAATATCGTAGCCCCAAGTAGATTTAAAACCCACAATCCCCAACCTGAGAACTTCCTTTCAACCATAGGTGCTAAAACCTTCCCCTCCAAGACCACGGGAGAAACATTTCAGATCAAGTCATCACTCAATTGTTCCTCCTAATATGTGGTATAGATTTTAGAATGCCAATGCGGTATACAATATGTAGGGAGAACCATTAGATGCCTGCGAAAAAGAATCACTAAACACCAGAACAATGCCACTAATGGTTTTCTACAACATAGCGTCTCTAGGCACATCACGCAACACCATCACCAAAAGTTTGATGCCATTACCATTACTCCCATAGAAAGTATATCCAAAGATAATCCCCAGAGATTCAACACCCTGCATAAAAGGGAGAACTATTGGATATACAGACTCCAAACATTGGTTCCCACTGGCCTTAATGAAATGATTGAATGTTCTTTATAACCACCACTATTGCTTCTTAATCCTGTTTTATGCACATTTTTAGCACCATTGAGTTTACTCACAGATCCCTTATTTTTATTATAATATATACCACTTTTTAATCAAGTGTGTATTATGTGCACTACTCCTGCATACCATCCCTTATATATTAGGGTATCATCCCAGTTAATTTTTGTCATGGTGGTGGTAACCCCTCTAACTTACAGTGAATGTCTTCATGTCTACATCCCCATGTATCCCCTCTTTTTTATTTTATAACTAGCTGAGTACCCGGTGTTGCCAGTGTTTTCCTTCCTCATCCTTGTTGGGGAGGAAAATCATCAAAGGAGGAAGCTTTTGACTTCATATCCTGTCCTCATATATTGTTGTCATATCCTGACCTCCTATCCCGTCCTCCTATCTCCACCTCATATCTTGACCTCCTAAATCGACCTCCTATCCCACCCTCCTATCCCCTCCTCCTATCCCCTCCTCCTATCTCGACCTTCTATCATGACCTTCTATCCCAACATCCTATCCCGACCTCCTATCCAGTCCTCATATCCCGACCTCCTATCCCGTCCTCCTATCTTCACCTCCTATCTCGACCTCCTATCCCGTCCTCTTATCCCATCCTCATATCCCGACCTCCTAACTCGACCTCCTATCCTGACCCCCTATCCCGTCCTCCTATCTCGACCTCCTATCCCGTCCTCCTATCCCGATCTCCTATCCCATCCTCATATCCCATCCTCCTATCTCCCCCTCCTATCCCGTCCTCATATCCTGACCTCCCAACTCGACCTCCTATCCCGACCTCCTATCTCGACCTCCTATCTCGACCTCCTATCCCGTTCTTCTATCCCGACCTCCTATCCCGTCCTCCTATCCCGACCTCCTATCCTGTCCTCCTATCCCGACCTCCTATCCCGACCGCCTATCCCGACCGCCTATCCCGCCCTCATATCCCGACATTCTAACTCGACCTCCTATCCCCACCCGTAATATGTGCACCAGGTATTGAAATATCTCCAGCCGTACGGAAGTTATGTGAGAACATACATTTCCCATTGATTTTCATGGGACTTTAAACAAAAACCCCGACCCTCACAAATGGGGGTGGTTAAGGGTTAAATTAACTATCCTATATTTTAAATGGACATATAAGTAACATGTGACCAAGTATTATCGAAATATCTCCAGCCATTTGGAAGTTATGCAGTAACATATATTTCCCATAGAGTTGTATGGGACTTTAAACATAAACCCCGCCCCTGGCAAATGAGGGTGAGTAAGGGTTAAATCACCTATCTTATGTTTGTAGTTGACATATAAGTAACATGTGTGCCAAGTTTCATGTTAATATCTTTAGCCGTTTGGACGTTTTTGTGGAACATACATACACACACACACACACACACATTGGCCCTCATTTACTAACAGGATCTCGGTTTTGCACCAGAATTCTGTCTGCGCCAGAATTTGCGCCACAATTCGTGCCAGAATCTGGCGCACAACCCGACAAAAGCAAAATCACTCAGAGTGAAAAAAAAAACTACAAAAGGGGCGTTTTTCCTGGCAAAAAAGGGCGTGTTCCCGACAAAACGAGAAAAAACATTCCGAGTGTGAAGAAAACTCATAGAAAAACCTGTGAGTTTTGCTTCACATAAACCCGACAGCTCTGAGCTGTCGGGAAATTACTCAAAACGGAGTGAATCCTGCTACCCCCAGCATGGAACAGGGTCTGTTCCATGTTGGGGGTAGTGGTACAGGGGCTGAGGGATTTATAGCACCGGGTCTCACTTCTGAGACACGATCCGATCAAAAGTTATTAAGCAGGGGACTGGGCGGCATGTTCCGATCCCCCGCAATGTACAGTAAACTTTCATTTTTTAATTTCCCACCAGAAGCCCTCCTGGCAGGGTTTTAATATAGAAGCGCTGTGGTGGGCAAAGATGTATAGAATCGCTGGGGGGGGGGGGGGGTATATATCTGGCCCCTCCAGCGTTTCTATATATATTTCCCCCTGCTGCGCTATTTCAAACTTTGTGGCCGCTGTGCTTGAATAAATGTACTGCCCCCCCAAGCGCTATTATATATCTATACTGACCCCCGCTGCGCATATACTGACCCCCGCTGCGCATATTTATATATATATACTGCCCTCCCCCTAAGCTGCGCATATTAATCTTCATCTTCTCCCTCCCCAGGCTGCCAAGGAATGAAAACTCTATTAGCGGGGGAGCAGAGGGCTGCATATCAGCAGCTGCATATCATACTGTGAGGGTCAGACATATATCCATATGTCTGACCCCTACCGCGCATCTATATATACACAGGTGTCGGCTCACCGCTATGAATGACAAGTAAAGCAGTGCAGGGAGCGGAGGCTCGCGCTGCTGCTGCCAATAGCTTACTTGTCATTCATAGCGGTGAGCTGGCATTTGTATATGTATGATGTGAGGACCAGACATATATCCATATGTCTGACCCCCACAGTATGATATGCAGCTGCTGCCCGCTATGAATGACAAACTCTTAGCAGCAAGAGCGGGCAGCAGCCCTCCGCTCCCCCGCTAATAGAGTTTTCATTCATTGGCAGCCAGGGGAGGGAGAAGATGAAGATTAATATGCTCAGCTTGGGGGAAGGGGGGCAGTATATATATATATAAATATGCGCAGCGGGGGTCAGTATATGCGCAGCAGGGGTCAGTATAGATATATAATAGCGCTAGGGGGGGCAGTACATTTATTCAAGCGCAGCGGCCACTAAGTTTGATATAGCGCAGCAGGGGGAAATATATATAGAAACGCTGGAGGGGCCAGATATATACCCCCCCCCCCAGCGATTCTATACATCTTTGGCCACCACAGCGCTTCTATATTACGTTTCAAAAGTTTTTATTGAAGTTTTCACATATCAATAAGAAGCATTGTATTACATAGTGCAACACGTAAAATACAACATACAAGGCAGTCGAAACCTTAATTATACAGAATAAAGAAAAGCCAGAGACCATAAAGCCAAGAAGGCTGCACTCCGCCACTACCTCCCGCTTCGAAGTCAGCATGCTCTCGGTATGACACGTCAGCCCATCCACGGAGGGAGTGGCTGCACCTCGAAACACATCGTCAAGCAAGCCAATAAAAATAAAGATAACAAAACTAATAACTTCAAAAAGGTGGAGTTCAAAAATATCAGACATGTATATAAAAAGAATGTCAATAAACTTGTTACACTATAGGTGTGAATTTCTTCTGGATCCTATGGCTACGGATTGATACCATTCTAGCGTTTCCATACTATAAGCAATGTATAGAGGTATAGTATTGAATGCTACCGTTTAACCCTACTCCTTCTGTTTGAGTCCCTTGGGAAGTCAGCATCTCCTTACTACCAAGTAGTGTCTCTCCACATCTCTCCACGCCCCGGTAAGGGGAGGGGGAAGCAGAGGTGGAGAGATCAACAATCCTTCATGTAGAGCCGTGATGGTCACGCTGGCCACCCCTTGATGCAAAGACATTCCACGCTTCCCATACCGTCCTATGTGCAGGAAAATTACCCTGACCTGTCGCCCAGACCTCCTCCAAGGTGCAGATATGTGTAATCATAGTCACAAGATCTTCCAACCTGGGGGGTGCTGTGTTTCTCCACTTACGAGTAATTGAGATCTTTGCCAAAACCTAAATTTTACAGAAAAGGACTCTTACAAAGGGAGGGAAATCTTGCATGTCAATTAGTAATAAAGCTGTCTGAGGAGTGAGTTTGACAGGTTCCCCTATTATGTCACTCAACAAGCTCCCTACCTCCTTCCAGTATTGGGCAAGTTTCGGGCACGCCCATAACACCTACCTCTCTGAGAACAATCCCTCCAACACCTATCCGAGCTTAAGGGGTACATAACATGGAGTCTAGCAGGGGTGTAGTACCACCTAAGATGTGTTTTGACTACTGCTTCTACATGTGAAACAGCTTTTAAGGACCTCTGGACTAGTTTAAATGCACCATTCCACTTCTCAGCAGGCAGCTCCAGGTTCAACTCCAAGTCCCACGCCTTCATATATGGTGTCTTTCCCAGTAGACTACCAGAGGACAAGTCTTCATATAAGGGTTTGAGCCCTTTAAGTTGTTTAGAGAAATATTCCACCAAACTAAGGCTCATTGGCGGAACAGTTCGGCATGCTTCAACTAAAAAACTTTTAATACGTAGATATGGGAATATTAGTTGAATAGGGAGGCTAAATTTAGCTTTAAGGTCTTAAAATTGTAACAACTTGTCATTCTCATATAGATCTGACACCCGAAGAATACCCCTGTCCACCCACTTCTTCACATCAAGATCTTCCACCGCCAAGGAAAGTATGGAAAATGGGGCCATTTTATTCCCAGTAAATGAAGTGTCAGTCCTAATCTGTTGTGCATAAGCACAACATTGTTGGGCTGCAGTCGTAAACAAAGATGTCCTAGGTGAGGTGGGAACTCGCCAGGCGTGTAAGAATACTATACTTCGGGGGTCATGTATAGACGCCAAAAAGCACTCAATTTGTACCCAGTGAACATCTGTTCTCCTTTCCCAACATGGTTTCAATAGGGAAATAATCGTAGCCGTGTGGTATCTGCGTAAATCAGGAATCCTCAAACCTCCTATCTTCCTATGTTTAGTAGCCACGCAATACGAAGTTCGTGGCTTCTTATTGGCCCATATAAAGGACGATACTAGAGTGCGCACTGTGGTGAAAAAGGATAGAGGAGGCTTAATGGGTAGAGTGCGGAATGAATATAGTGTTACGCCGAGCGCTCCGGGTCTCCGCTCCTTCCCGGAGCGCTCATAGCGTTCTCCTACTCGCAGAGCCCCGGTCAGACCCGCTGACCGGGTGCGCTGCGATAATGTCCCTAGCCGGGATGCGATTCGCGATGCGGGACGCGCCCGCTCGCGATGCGCATCCCGACACGCTTACAAGACACGCTCCACGTCTGTGCTGTCCCGGCGCGCGGCCCCGCTCCCTAGGGCGCGCGCGCGCCGGTTCTTTGCGATTTAAAGGGCCGGTGCGCCACTGATTGGCGCATGGCTTTTAATTAGTATGGTCACCTGTGCACTTCCCTATATTACCTCACTTCCCCTGCACTTCCTTGCCGGATCTTGTTGCCATTGTGCCAGTGAAAGCGTTCCTTGTGTATCCCTAGCCAGTGTTCCAGACCTCTTGCCGTTGCCCCTGACTACGATCCTTGCTGCCTGCCCTGATCTTCTGCTACGTCCGACTCTGCTCTTGTCTAATCCCTTGTACCGCGCCTATATCAGCAGTCAGAGAGTTTGAGCCATTGCCGCTGGATACGACCTGGTTGCTACCGCCGCTGTAAGACCATCCGCTTTGCGGCGGGCTCTGGTGAAAACCAGTAGCAACTTAGAACCGGTCCACCGACACGGTCCACGCCAATCCCTCTCTGGCACAGAAGATCCACCTCCAGCCTGCCGAATCCTGACAGTAGATCCGGCCATGGATCCCGCTGAGGTCCCGCTGCCAGTTGTCGCTGACCTTACCACAGTGGTCGCCCAGCAGTCGCAACAGATAGCGCAACAAGGCCACCAGCTGTCTCAACTGACTGTGATGCTACAGCAGCTTCTACCACAGCTTCAGCAACCATCTCCTCCGCCAGCTCCTGCACCTCCTCCGCAGCGAGTGGCCGCATCCAGCCTCCGTTTATCATTGCCGGACAAGTTTGATGGGGACTCTAAACTTTGCCGTGGTTTTCTCTCGCAATGTTCCCTGCATTTGGAGATGATGTCGGACCAATTTCCAACTGAAAGGTCAAAGGTGGCTTTCGTGGTCAGTCTTCTTTCTGGGAAAGCCCTGTCATGGGCCACACCGCTCTGGGACCGCAATGATCCTGTCACTGCCTCTGTACAATCTTTCCTTGCGGAGATTCGAAGTGTCTTCGAGGAACCAGCCCGAGCCTCTTCTGCCGAGACTGCCCTGCTGAACCTGGTCTAGGGTAATTCTTCAGTAGGCGAGTACGCCATCCAATTCCGTACTCTCGCCTCCGAATTGTCTTGGAATAACGAGGCCCTCTACGCGACCTTCAAAAAAGGCCTATCCAGTAACATCAAAGATGTGCTGGCCGCACGAGAAATCCCTGCTAACCTGCATGAACTTATTCATCTTGCCACCCGCATTGACATGCGTTTTTCCAAAAGACGTCAGGAGCTCCGCCAGGATATGGACTTTGTTCGCACGAGGCGGTTTATCTCCCCGGCTCCTCTCTTCTCTGGTCTGCTGCAATCTGTTCCTGGGCCTTCTGCCGTGGAGGCCATGCAAGTAGACCGGTCTCGCCTGACACCTCAAGAGAGGACACGCCGCCGCAATGAGAACCTACGCCTGTACTGTACCAGTACCGAACACTTCTTGAAAGATTGCCCTATCCGACCTCCACATCAGGAAAGACGCACTCCGATTCTGCACAAAGGTGAGACAGCTCTAGGTGTGAACTCTGCTTCTCCACGTCTTACTGTGCCTGTGCGGATTTCTTCTTCTAACTTCTCCTTCTCAGCTGTGGCCTTCTTGGATTCCGGATCTGCAGGAAATTTTATTTTGGCCTCTTTCGTCAACAGGTTCAACATCCCAGTGACCAGTCTCGCCAGACACCTCTACATCGCCTCTGTTAATGGTGAAAGATTGGACTGTACCGTGCGGTACCACACAGAACCCCTCTTAATGTGCATTGGACCCCAAAAAATTGAATTTCTGGTACTTTCTAACTGCACCTCTGAAATTCTTCTTGGACTACCGTGGCTGCAACGCCATTCCCCTACCCTTGACTGGACCACCGGGGAAATCAAGAACTGGGGTACTTCTTGCCACAAAAAATGCCTTATGTCTGCTCCCAGTCCTGCCAGTCAAAACCCTATGGCTTCTCCGATACCAGGTCTCCCCAAGGCCTATCTGGACTATGCTGATGTTTTTTGCAAAAAACAAGCAGAGACTTTGCCTCCTCACAGGCCTTATGACTGTCCTATTGATCTCCTCCCTGGTACCACTCCACCCCGGGGCAGAATCTATCCTCTGTCTGCTCCGGAAACACTTGCCATGACGGAGTACATCCAAGAGAATTTAAAAAGGGGATTTATCCGCAAGTCTTCCTCCCCTGCCGGAGCAGGGTTCTTCTTTGTCTCCAAAAAAGACGGTTCCTTACGACCTTGCATTGATTACCGCGGTCTTAATAAAATCACTATAAAAAAACGCTATCCCCTGCCTCTTATCTCGGAACTCTTTGATCGCCTACGTGGCGCCAACATCTTTACCAAATTGGATTTAAGAGGTGCATATAATCTCATCCGCATCAGGGAAGGGGACGAGTGGAAGACCGCGTTTAACACCAGAGATGGACACTTTGAATATCTGGTTATACCCTTTGGGCTTTGCAACGCCCCTGCTGTCTTCCAGGACTTTGTAAATGAAATTTTTCGTGATTTACTATATACCTGTGTTGTGGTCTACCTGGACGATATTTAGAATTTTTCTTCTAACCTAGAAGAACACCGCCGGCATGTCCGCATGGTTCTTCAGAGACTCCGGGACAATCAGTTATATGCTAAGATGGAGAAATGTCTCTTTGAATGCCAATCTCTTCCCTTCCTAGGATACTTAGTCTCTGGCCAGGGACTCCAAATGGACCCGGACAAACTATCAGCCGTGTTGGATTGGCCACGCCCCTCCGGACTCCGAGATATCCAATGTTTCTTGGGGTTTGCCAATTACTACAGAGAATTTATTCCACATTTTTCCACCATTGTGGCCCCAATTGTGGCCCTAACTAAGAAAAACGCCAATCCTAAGTCTTGGCCTCCTCAAGCGGAAGAGGCGTTCAACCGTCTCAAAACTGCCTTTTCGTCTGCTCCCGTACTCTCCAGACCTGATCCATCTAAACCCTTCTCACTGGAGGTAGACGCCTCCTCGGTGGGAGCTGGAGTTGTACTCCTACAGAAAAATTCTTACGGACATGGTGTTACTTGTGGTTTCTTTTCTAGGACCTTCTCTCCGGCGGAGAAAAACTACTCCATTGGTGATCGAGAACTACTGGCCATAAAACTGGCCCTCGAGGAATGGAGGCACCTGCTGGAGGGGTCCAAATACCCAGTTATTATATACACTGATCACAAGAATCTCACTTATCTTCAGTCTGCCCAACGGCTGAACCCTCGCCAGGCTAGGTGGTCGTTGTTCTTTGCCCGTTTTAACTTTGAGATTTATTTTTGCCCCGCTGACAAGAACATTAGGGCTGACTCCCTATCTCGCTCCTCGAATGCCTCTGAAATAGAAACCTCCCTGCAACACATTATTCCTCCTGACTGTCTGATCTCCGCTTCCCCAGCTTCCATCAGACAAACTCCTCCCGGAAAGACCTTCGTCCCTCCACGCCAGCGCCTCAGGATTCTCAGGTGGGGACACTCCTCACATCTCGCCGGCCATGCTGGCGTCAAAAAATCCGTCCAGCTCATCTCTCGTTTTTATTGGTGGCCTACCCTGGAAGCAGATGTTGCTGAGTTTGTTCAGGCTTGTACGGTCTGTGCCCGGGATAAGACTCCTCGCCAGAAGCCTGCCGGTCTTCTTCATCCTCTGCCTGTTCCTGAGCTACCATGGACTCAGATTGCTATGGACTTTATAACTGACTTACCTTTATCCCATGGCAACACAGTTATTTGGGTGGTCGTTTGGGTATCGTTTCTCCAAGATGGCACATTTTATCCCTCTTCCAGGTCTTCCTTCTGCGCCACAGTTGGCGAAACAATTTTTTGTGCACATTTTTCACCTTCACGGGCTTCCTACGCATATCGTCTCGGATAGAGGCGTTCAATTTGTGTTGAAATTCTGGAGGGCCCTCTGTAATCAGCTTAAAATCAAATTAAACTTCTCGTCTTCCTATCATCCCCAATCCAATGGGCAAGTGGAGAGAGTTAATCAGGTTCTTGGTGACTATTTGCGACATTTTGTTTCCTCCCGCCAGGATGACTGGGCCGATCTCCTACCATGGGCCGAATTCTCGTACAATTTCAAAGTCTCTGAGTCCTCCGCTAAATCCCCATTCTTTGTGGTGTACTGCCGTCACCCTCTTCCCCCCCTCCCCACTCCCACGCCTTCTGGTTTGCCCGCTGTTGATGAGGTGACTCGGGACTTCTCCAACATCTGGAAAGAGACTCAAAAATCTCTCATACAGGCCTCATCCCGGATGAAAAAACATGCCGATAAAAAAAGAAGAACCCCTCCTGTCTTTTCTCCTGGAGACAAAGTGTGGCTCTCCGCCAAGTATATCAGCTTCCGTGTCCCCAGTTATAAACTGGGACCACGTTATCTTGGACCTTTTAAAATCAAATGCCAAATCAACCCTGTCTCCTACAAACTCCTTCTTCCTCCTTCTCTCCGTATTCCCAATGCTTTACATGTCTCTCTCCTTAAACCACTTATCCTTAACCGCTTCTCTCCTAAGGTTGTTACTCCTACTCCTGTCTCCGGGTCCTCTGACATCTTCTCGGTTAAAGAAATTCTGGCATCCAAGACGGTCAGAGGTAAAAGATTTTTTCTTGTAGATTGGGAGAATTGCGGTCCGGAGGAGAGGTCATGGGAACCTGAGGACAACATCCTTGACAAGGACCTTATCTGCAAATTTTCAGGTTCTAAAAAGAGGGGGAGACCCAAGGGGGGGGGGTGCTGTTACGCCGAGCGCTCCGGGTCCCCGCTCCTCCCCGGAGCGCTCACAGCGTTCTCCTACTCGCAGCGCCCCGGTCAGACCCGCTGACCGGGTGCGCTGCGATAATGTCCCTAGCCGGGATGCGATTCGCGATGCGGGACGCGCCCGCTCGCGATGCGCATCCCGACACGCCTACCAGACCCGCTCCCCGTCTGTGCTGTCCCGGCGCGCGTGGCCCCGCTCCCTAGGGCGCACGCGCGCCGGTTCTTTGCGATTTAAAGGGCCGGTGCGCCACTGATTGGCGCATGGCTTTTAATTAGTATGGTCACCTGTGCACTTCCCTATATTACCTCACTTCCCCTGCACTTCCTTGCCGGATCTTGCTGCCATTGTGCCAGTGAAAGCATTCCTTGTGTATCCCTAGCCAGTGTTCCAGACCTCTTGCCGTTGCCCCTGACTACGATCCTTGCTGCCTGCCCTGACCTTCTGCCACGTCCGACTCTGCTCTTGTCTAATCCCTTGTACCGCGCCTATCTCAGCAGTCAGAAAGATTGAGCCGTTGCCGGTGGATACGACCTGGTTGCATCCGCCGCTGCAAGACCATCCCGCTTTGCGGCGGGCTCTGGTGAAAACAAGTAGCAACTTAGAACCGGTCCACCGACACGGTCCATGCCAATCCCTCTCTGGCACAGAGGATCCACCTCCAGCCTGCCGAATCCTGACATATAGTAACTTAGGGAGGACTGACATTTTAAATGCCGCTATTCTGCCTAGCCATGAGATTTCTACTTTACCAATAGATTGTAAGTCATTCTCCAGGGCTTTGAAATACGGGACATAGTTAGTTAAATATAGGGATCTTGCATGGGAGGTTAGGGAGATGCCTAAATATTTGATATGATGTTGCTGCCAGTCTAGAGGATAACGGAGCATTAAATCAGTTAACAACTGTGGAGGTAGATTTAGAGGTAGGACCTGGGATTTTAGTTCATTCAACTTATAATAAGATGTAAGACCAAATTTATGTAATAATGACAGCGCAGCCGGAAGGGACACCGCAGGGTTGGATAGGGACAAGATGATATCATCCGCATATAAGGAAACTACATGGTCAACATGCCCCACCTTGATGCCAGTTATGTCATCTGCCTCCGTCATCGCCTGCGCCAATGGTTCTAAAGAGATTATAAAAAGTAAGGGGGACAAAGGGCACCCCTGTCGGGTCCCATTGGACAGGCGAAAAGGGTCAGAGAGGGTCCCATTAGTGAAGACTTGGGCAGAAGGATGCGAATAAAGTGCTCTAATGGCCCTAACTATGTCGTCCTGAAAACCTAGTTTACTCAGGACCGCGAATGCATAGTCCCAGTGGAGGCGGTCGAACGCCTTTTTGGCGTCAAGCGCTACCATGACAGCAGGCATGGCATATTGATTAGCATATTGTATTAGATTAAGTACTCTCTGAGAGTTATCAGACGACTGGCGCCCTATAACAAACCCTGTTTGGTCATGGTTGATTAGACTAGGCAATATATTGGCTAAACGTTTTGCAATTAATTTGGCATATATCTTTGCATCACAGTTTAGCAAAGAAATGGGCCTAAAGTTTTGGGGGACGTCTGGCTCCTTCCCAGCTTTAGGAAGAGTAACAATAAGAGCCCTCTGGTTTTCCTCTGGAAAGGACCCGGACGTTATCGCTAACCTAAAAAACAATAGCATGGGGGCACGCAGGGTAGGGGCAAATTTTTTAAAGTAATCGTTAGTGAGCCCATCTGGTCCTGGTGATTTACCAGATGGGAGGGAACTTATCACATTATCGAGTTCCATCAACGTGCTGGGACCATTTAGACTGTTAAGTTGGGTTGATGTGAGCTTTGGCAAGTTGACAGACGTTAAAAACGCATTAATGGTATCCTCAGAGGGCTGAGGCGTGGACCCATCAGAAGCCAAGTTGTATAAAGACGCATAAAATGTTTGAAAACTATTCGCTATAGCTTTAGGGTCTACCAATTTCCCTTTTTTATCACTATCCCATAGGAATGGAATAGTGGATTTAAGCTGTTTAGCTTTAATGCGGGACGCTAAGAGCTTCCCAGCCCTATCAGAACAAGCATAAAAGGTCGCTTTCATTTTCCTGGCTTTTCTTTCATAGTCTACAAATAATCGCTCTCTAAGAATGCGTCTCAGATCCTTTAGGTTATTTGCCAGCAATTCAGATGGAGAAGTTTTATTAAAGACCTCACATCTATGTATGTCATCTAACAAATTAGTAATGTCTACCCTCCGAGTCTTCTTAAATTGGGCACCTAGCTTAATGAAAGTCCCTTGTATAAATGCCTTGTGGGCATTCCACACAGAGAACATGTTAGTCTGCGAGTTGTCATGAACCCGGAAATACTCTTCTAGGTCCCTGCCAACTACTTTAGAGTAATCCGGATGGTTTATTATATATTGATTAGCCCTCCACAAATATGTGAGCGGGAGCCTGGCACTCTCTTTCAGGGTCAGAGCAATAGCGGCATGGTCAGACCACTTAATTGCATCTATGGACGATGACATAGCATTAAGTAGCACAGTCCTGTCTACCAGAAACATGTCGAGTCGAGTCTAGCATAGCTATTGTGGGCCGCTGAGTGAAAAGTAAAATCCTTTTCAGAGGGATGGTGCACCCTCCACACATCATGCAGGTCTGAGGACAATAGTACATCCTTTATATTTGAGGGCCTAAGATGTGACCCCCCCCGTGCAGTCCCATACCCTGTCCACAACTGCATTAATGTCTCCACATAGAATAACTATTCCTTGGCGAATTCTGTAAATTCTAGATAGTACTTTGCGTAGAAACCTCTCCTGACCCCTGTTAGGGGCATATACGGAGGCCAATGTATAGAGCACATTATTTAAAAAACCCACCACTATAACATATCTACCTTGTGAATCTGTTACTACCTCTTTAAGCTGAAATGCAATAGTGTGCCTAATGGCAATCATCACCCCTCTAGTTTTACTGTTAGCATGTGCTTGAAATATGTGAGGGTAAAACCTATTACACAGTCTATGTGCATCTTTCTTAAGTAAATGCATCTCCTGCGCACACAATACAACACTTCTTAACTGCTTTGCTTCGTTCCACAAATAATTCCTTTTTTGTGGGCTATTAAGCCCATTAACATTAATGGATGAAAAACATATTACCATAATAAATCACCAGTATCGCTAAGTACGAACAGTGTAATGCATACCATAGAGAAAGACACATCTCAGGATCCATGCGTGAGTAAAGCAGTCCACCTAAAACAGAACAAAAAAGAACAGAAAACAACGGCAGGTATGTGCCAGCAAAAAAGAGAAAAACTAGGAAAACCTGTTGAGAAAAACAGATAAGACCATCTTGGACAGGGAGCATAGTTCACTTGAGCCAGAACAGCCCTACTCCCAAACGCCAGAACTGCAACTAAAAAGGCCCTCAAGTTGCAGCCCCAACTCTCTTCCATTCCTCAGCGATTCTTGAAGGAGGTTTCTTGGTGGTGAGCGGATCTCTCGGCTGGGGTAAGTTCCACTGTTGGAGAAGGTTGGCACCCTCCTCCACGTTGCGCACCACGTGCATGCTATTATCTCTCTGTATCAGGAGGCGAACCGGGAACCCCCAGCGATACAAAATTTTATGGTCCCGAAGCACTGCAGTAATGGGCGCTAAGATGCGCCGTTGTTGAAGGGTTGCTGCAGACAAATCAGTAAACAATAAAATCTTGCTAAAGTCCCCAGGTAACTCCAAAGGTTTCCTCGCAGCCGCCATAAGCTCTTCCTTAATATGGAAATAGTGGATCCGAGCCAATACGTCTCTTGGTACATCATCCGCAAGATGTTTGGGTCTTGGGACCCTATGAGCTCTGTCAATCACCATGTCAATCTCAGTGCTGTGTGGAAGGACCATTTTAATAAAGTCCTGCAAGAACTTTTTCAATGCTGATGGTGGTATACTTTCAGGTACACCACGGAATTTAATATTATTCCGGCGGGACCTGTCTTCCAGGTCCGCCATCTTTGCTCTCATTAGCTGTATCTCGTCTTCCACCTCATAGTGCGCATCCAGCAACTCATTATGCGAGGACACCAACTCTCCCATCTTGTTCTCAATATGATTAACCCTAGATTGCACTTCCACCATATCCCTTTTCACCGGAGACAGCATGGTTGCTACGTCCACATGTATAGACTGGTGGAGAGCCATAAGCATGTTCTTTAAAGTCACTTCAGTAACTGGGTCATTAGAGGAGGGGTGACTCGCCAGACAGTCAGCAATAAAAGCATCAGAGCCACTCACCTCCTCCCCATGCTGTTCGTCCTCTGAATGTAGTCGCTGTCTCTGCTTGGCAGGGCTACCTGAGAGTGGTGAAGCAGGCGCAGAGGCCGGCAGCCCCGCACCGTTCAGTCCACGGCCGCGTCCTCCGGAGCTTAGAAGTGAGCTCCTGCCTTCCCGAACATCAGGTATAGGGCACGGGGGTGCAGACGCGCTCCTCCGGTTGTCATCTCGGGAGGAGGGTTGCGCCTCTTTATGTCTCCGGGAGCTCGCTGACTCCACACTGGCAGGAGAGCGCGGGCCCGCGCCATCTTGGAAGTCTCCCGGGTCTGCCGCGAGGTAGAAATCTGTAAGTTTGCGGAGTCTTGGGTTCGCTTTTCCTCTCCTTCTAGTTCTAGAAGCCATCTTGCAATGGAATAGGTGGGATTGGCGAAGAAATCCCTCTTAAAATGGGCAGTAAGTCGCTGTAGTTGCTTGCAGTTCACGGAGCTCTCTGATCAAGCAGCCATCTCCGGCAAGCACCAAGCCACGCCATCAGGGCTTTTATATTAAAACCCTGCCAGGAGGGCTTGTTGTGGGGAATTTAAAAATGAAAGTTTACTGTACATTGCAGGGGATTGGAACATGCCGCCCAGTCCCCTGCTTAATAACTTTTGATCGAATCGGGTCTCAGAAGTGAGACCCGGTGCGATCAATCCCTCAGCCCCTATACTACTACCCCCAACATGGAACAGACCCTGTCCCATGATGGGGGTAGTAGTACAAGCACTAATGTAGTCAGAATTTGCAGAGACTTTTTTCTGCCGCACAGAATGCATTTTGTGCGACAGAAAAAACCCTGCGACAGAAAGAAAGGGAAATTGGGAGACAGATTGGTAAATCACAAGGGAAAAAAAGACGAGTACACTGAAAAAAAAAAACCTAACCGACACTCCAGTCTTTGTAAATGAAGGCCATTGAGTTTTATATATATAGATGACTAGCTGAGTACCCGGTGTTGCCCGGTTTTTCCTTCCTAATCCTTGTTGGGGAGGAAAATAAACAAAGGAGGAAGCTTTTGACTTCATATCCCGTCCTCATATATTGTTGTCATATCCCAACCCCACATTCTGACCTCCTATCCTGTCCTCCAATCACGACCTCCTGTCCCCACCTCCTGTCCCGACGTCCTATACCGTCTTCCTATCCCGTCCTCCTATCCAGTCCTCCTATCTCGACCTCCTATCCCGACCTCCTATCCCGACCTCCAATCTCGACCTCCTATCCCGACCTCCTTACCTGACCTCCTATCCCGACCTCCTATCCCATACTCCTATCTCAACCTCCTATCCTGTCCTCCTATCTCAACCTCCTATCCCGTCCTCCTATCCTGACCTCCTATCCCGTCCTCCTTTCCCATCCTCATATCTCGACCTCCTATCTCGACCTCCTATCCCATCCTCCTATCTCGACCTCCTATCCCGGCCTCCTATCCCGTCCTCCTATCCGGACCTCCTTTCCCGTCCTCATATCTCGATCTCCTATCTTGACCTCCTATCTCGTCCTCCTATCTCGACCTCCTATCCCAACCTCCTATCCAGACCTCCTATCCCGTCCTCCTATCCCGTCCTCCTATCCCGACCTCCCATCTCGTCCTCATATCCCGTCCTCATATCCCGACCCGTAATATGTGTACCAGGTATTGAAATAGCTCCAGCCGTACGGAAGTTATATGGGAACATAAATTTCTCATTGATTTGCATGGGACTTTAAACAAAAACCCCGACCCTCACAAATGGGGGTAGTTAAGGGTTAAATTAACTATCCTATATTTTAAGTGGACATAGAAGTAACATGTGACCAAGTATTATCGAAATATCTCCAGCCATTTTTCTACTTATATCCCCTGTATTATTTCCAGGTATTATATCTCCCCCAGGCCTTCTATCGCATACTCAACAGGGCGATTGTTACTCACATAGTATAAAGCACGAGTGACACGCACTGACAAGTAAACACAAAGCCTAAATGTAGCTGATTTGCTGAGGTCTATCATGTGACCTCTCAGTACAGCAACGCATCCAGGGCAACCAGACGCTCCAGATTGCTAATGCGCATATGTACAGCAATATGGGATCTGTACAGAGGATCGCTTTACTAACTATTCAGATGCCGCAGCGGGCCACTTCCGGTCTACTGCGGTTCTGCAGCTGTTGCAAATGAACATGCTCCTCTCCAGATATGCTGTATTTCTACAGAAGATTGGAATGTAACACTGATGTATATATATATTTATTTTATATGTTGCTCTGTTATATTGTGTTGTATGGCATAATTGCGGTTTTAACTCCTTAGTGTACACCCTTTGTTTTGAAAACCCATTTTTGGGCTATATAAACTTGTACCTGACCTGGCTTACCTCACCCTGACTTGAGGAAGGGAGGGACCCTCCTGAAACACGTAATCCTGTCTTTTATTTTTTTTGTTCAATAAACGGTCCTCCTGAGGGCTACTTCAAACTATTTCTGGCATCTGCCTTATTCATCCATAAGAGTCTGCAGCGCCATATTCCATATGTCCTCATATCTAATCCTCATTTCTAATCCTCATATTCCATCCTCAAGTGGGGCTGAGTTGTGGTAAAGATTTTGTAAGCTCAAAATAAAAGGGGTGTGGTTTAAAGGGTAGGCATGTCTTTGCAAGATGGGGCATGGAATGCGTGGGGAGTATAGCTTGCCAGCTGGATGCATTCACCAGGAGATGCAGAGCTGTGCTTGTTGAATGGTACTGTAAGTTCCATATACTTTCATGGGACTTGAAGCAAAAAACCCAATCCTTCACATATGGGGGTAGGTTAGGGGTTAATTTAACTATTATATATTTTTATTTGACATATAAGTAACTTGTGACCAAGTATTATCGAAATATCTCCAGCCGTACTAAAGTTAGGCTGGAACATACATTTCCCATAAATTTGCATTGGATTATAACCTGTCCAGGAGTAAAAGGGCATACAGGTATGCCCTCGGACCCTGGTACTTAAGGACCAAGGGCGCACCTGTACGCCCTGGTCCCAATAACGAGGTTTAAACTGTTCTCACCAGCGGAGAACGGGTTAAACCCGAGCAGCCAGGACCCACGCCTAATGCCAGGCATCGCCGATCGGGCCGATGCCAGGCATTAACTCTTTGGATGCCACGATCAAAGTTGAATGAAAGTGAAAGCTCATCAGGAGTGTCGCCAAGCTGATCGGGACTATCGTGACAATCGCAGCAGAGCGCCGAGAACACCGATCAATGGTATTCTATGGCATAGCATTGATCAATATATGCAATCAGAAGATTGCATGTTATAGCCCCCTGTGGAGGCTAAAAAAAAAAGTGTAGAAAGATTAAAAAGTTAATAAAAGTGAATTAACCCCTTTAGTTTAAATCACCCCCCTTTTCCCATTTTTTAAATAAAATAATGTAATAAAAAATAAAAATAATCATATGTGGAACCACCATGCATAAATGTCCAAACTATTAAAATATAAGGTTAGCTAAACCGTATGTTCGATGATGTACATGTAAAAAAAAAATACCAAAAAAAGTCCAAAATTGTGCATTTTTTGTCACTTCATATACCATAAAAAAACTAATAAAAAGTGATCAAAAAGTCCCATCAAAACAAACATGGTATTGATAAAAACTACAGACCACGGCGCAAAAAACGGAGCCTTCATATATATATATTTATATATATATATATGTATGTGGAAAGATAAAGTTATATGGGTCAGAAGAAATTTTGCTGCATGTACCGTATTTATCGGCGTATAACACGCACTTTTTAGGCAAAATTTTTTAGCCTAAAGTCTACCTGCGTGTTATACGCCGATAAGCCGCTGTGCAGTGCATAGCAACGACGCATGGGACGCACACCGGAGGCGTGAAGCAGCACGGACCCGACCCCAGCAACAGGTAATTATGCAACCGGGTATGGGGGAGGCAACGGGGCAGTGGCGCCGGCAATGGATGCCGCTGCCCCTTCTCTCCCCCTGGCTATCGGCGCCGCTGCCCCATTGCCGGCGCCGCTTCTCTCCCCTGGCTATCGGCGCCGGCAATGGGGAACCGATAGTCAGGGGGAGAGAACGGGCAGCGGCGCCGAGAACACTGATCAATGGTATTCTATGGCATAGCATTGATCAATATATGCAATCAGAAGATTGCATGTTATAGCCCCCTGTGGAGGCTAAAAAAAAAAAGTGTAAAAAGATTAAAAAGTTAATTAAAGTGAATTAACCCCTTTAGTTTAAATCACCCCCCTTTTCCCATTTTTTAAATAAAATAATGTAATAAAAAATAAAAATAATCATATGTGGAACCACCATGCATAAATGTCCAAACTATTAAAATATAAGGTTAGCTAAACCGTATGTTCGATGATGTACATGTAAAAAAAAATACCAAAGTCCAAAATTGTGCATTTTTTGTCACTTCATATACCATAAAAAAAAACTAATAAAAAGTGATCAAAAAGTCCCATCAAAACAAACATGGTATTGATAAAAACTACAGACCACGGCGCAAAAACGGAGCCCTCATACATATATATATATATATATATATATATATATATATATATGTATATATATATATGTGTATGTGGAAAGATAAAGTTATATGGGTCAGAAGAAATTTTGGTGCATGTACCGTATTTATCGGCGTATAACACGCACTTTTTAGGCTAAAATTTTTAGCCTAAAGTCTACCTGCGTGTTATAAGCCGATAAGCCGCTGCAGTTCAATGATTTAAAGCGGGCGCTTTAAATCAATGAACTGCAGCGGCTTTGCAGGTACAGAGACCGCCAGCGCTGCCGGCTTCTCTGCCCCTGCCTGTCCTGGGGTCTAGAGCCCTGCTGCCGGCCCTTCTCTCCCCCTGGCTATCGGCGCCGCTGCCCGTTTTCTCCCCCTGACTATCGGTGCCGGCGCCCCATTGCCGGCGCCGATAGCCAGGGGGAGAGAAGTGGCGCCGGCAATGGGACAGCGGCGCCGACAGACGGGGAGAGAAGGGGCAGCGGCACCCATTGCCGGCGCCGCTGCCCCGTTGCCTCCCCCATCCCTGGTTGGATAATTACCTGTTGTCGGGGTCGGGTCCTCGCTGCTTCAGGCCTCCGGTGTGCGTCCCCTGCATCGTTGCTATGCGCTGCATGGCGCGGCGCAATGATGTCACTCGTCATTGCGCCGTGCAGTGCATAGCAACGACGCATGGGACGCACACCGGAGGCCTGAAGCAGCACGGACCCGACCCCGGCAACAGGTAATTATGCAACCGGGGATGGGGGAGGCAACGGGGCAGCGGCGCCGGCAATGGGTGCCGCTGCCCCTTCTCTCCCCCTGGCTATCGGCGCCGCTGCCCCATTGCCGGCGCCGCTTCTCTCCCCCTAGCCAGGGGGATAGAAGGGCCGGCAGCAGGGCTCTAGACCCCAGGAAAGGCAGGGGGAGAGAAGCGGGCAGCGACGGCCTCTCTCCCCCTGCCTTTCCTGGGGGTGTATCGGGGTATACGCATGCAAACACACGCACCCTCATTTTACCAAGGATATTTGGGTAAAAAACTTTTTTTACCCAAATATCCTTGCTAAAATGAGGGTGCGTGTTATAGGCCGGTGCGTGGTATACCACGATAAATACGGTAGTTAGGACATAACATAAAATCTAATTAAATTGGGTATATTTGCAACCGTATGAACCTACAGAATAAAGATAAGGTGTCATTTCTTCAGAAAATTGCACTGTGTAGAAACAGAAGCCCCCAAATTTACAAAGTGGCTTTTTTTTCAATTTCATCCCACAAATATATGTTTTTTGGTTTTGCGGTAGATTTTTTTATTAAATGATTGATGTCATTACAAAGTAATCGTGGCACAAAAACAAGTCCTTATATGGGTCTGTAGGTGCAAAATTGAAAGCAGTATGATTTTTAGAAGGAGAGGAGGAAAAAACGAAAGTGCATAAACGAAAATTGGCCTGGTCCTTAACCCCTCAAGGACCAATGACGTATGCAAACGTCTCCGCACCCTGGGATTTAAGGACCCATGACGTATGAGTACGTCATGGCGTTTTCCGGTCTCTGCCGCTCACCGGGCGGAGATCGGAATGGCATGCCTGCTGAAATCCTTCAGCAGGCATGCCGTGCAAATGCCGAAGGGGGTCCGCAAGCGATCTTGGGCGATTCGGGTCATTCGGGTGACTTGTGACCCGATGACCCGCAAATACAAGGTGATCAGCGGTGTACAATACACCGCCAATCACCTGCCGTTGCTGGGGAGCGGTGACAATACTGTCACCGCCCCAGCAACGCTGCTATAGGCTGTCGATCGTCCAGCCAATAGCAGAGCGGCAGAGGTGGGGTTAACGGTCCTTCCCGCCACTGTACCCGCTCTCTGTGTTCAGTCAGTGGGTGCAGCAGCAGGCAGGGCCCTCGGAGCTCTGAAGCCCCCTCAGTAGCCGTTAGAATAGGGACAGAGGCTTGCAGGGACAGGTAGGTGTAATAAAGTATAAGAAAGTTAAAAAAAAAGTAAAAAGATAAAATAAAGTAACCCCCCCTGACCCCCCGATTCGTTTTTGGCCAGGTCCAATGAATGGCGTGCCATTGATGCAGCGGAAATGAGGATTTGGGGCATTTTGGGACCTCACGCTGCATTTGAGTCTGGACAAAAAAACAAGTGCTCGTCATTACTGGATCGGGGACGTCCTCCACCAGACCCCGCTTTATAGTATGGCAATGACACGGAAGCGGTAAGAGGCGATTCGGAAATGCCTGCATTAGTCATCGATCACTTTGGGGCCAAATTTTTGGAGGCCTACGTACCGCTCAGGGACCTCTCGGTAGATGAGTCTCTCATCAGTTTTAAGGGGAGACTCATCTTCCGCCATTCCCTCGAAGCGGGCACGGTATGGCGTGAAGCTCTATAAACTTTGTGAGAGTACTTCCGGGTACACTTACAAGTTTAGAGTATATGAGGGACGAGATTCCCGTATTGAACCCCCAGAATGTCCCCCCACTTGGGGTGTTAGCGGGAAACTCGTTTGGGACCTTGTGCACCCATTGCTGGATAAGGGTTACCACGTGTATGTGGATAACTTTTATACCAGCATCCCTCTGTTCAAATCCCTTTCCGCCAGATCCACGTCCGCTTGTGGGACCGTGCGGAGGAAACAGAGAGGCCTCCCTCTAAATTTGGTCCAGACGCCTATCCCCAAGGGTGAGTCCCGTGCCCTCACCCATGATAACCTGTTGTTGGTGAAGTATAAAGATAAGAGGGATGTCCTTATGCTCACCACTATTCATGGGAACGGCAGCACTCCTGTCCCTGTGCGAGGTACCGTGGGACCGGTCCTCAAGCTCGATTGTATTGTGGACTACAATCGGTATATGGGGGGAGTCGATCTCTCAGATCAAGTCCTCAAGCCATATAACGCCATGTGGAAAACACGGGCATGGTAGAAGAAAGTTGCGGTCTACTTGGTACAGGTTGCCATGTACAATGCTTTTGTACTATCCCAGTACGCTGGCAACACAGGGACATTCCTCCAGTACCAAGAAGAAGTCCTAAGGTTCCTGATCTTTGCTGACCGGGAAAGAGCAGGCCAGACTTCCCAAGGGTCTGGAGTTATAGGCGCCAGGATCGTCCCAGGCCAACACTTTCGAGGTGAGGTCCCCCACAGTGGAAAGAAGGGGCTATCCCAGAAAAGATGCGGAGTGTGTTTCAGGAAGGGGATTCGGAAGGACACCACATATCAATGTGAAACTTGCCCAGATAATCCGGGCCTCTGCATAGGCTGCTTCAGGGAGTATCACACTTCTATGGAGCCCAAAATTTTCCCTTTTCCATAATTTGACCAATGTACCAAGTCCAGAGTACATTCCAAATTTAACCCCCAAATTGCCCCAAAAAACCTTAAAAAAAAAAAAAAACCTGATAAGACCTCTGGGGCTGTTTTTTCAAAAATGGGTCATAGGTCACTGAGTCACTATCATCGGGGACTTTTTTATGTTGCCTCAAATGCGCAGCGCTCTCTCTCTCCACCTGAGCGGGTGCGCATTTGAGGCAACAGGTTAGGGACGGCCACACACATCACATTCCCAGAATGATGATTCAGAGAATAGAGTTTGGGGTGGGCATATTTTTTTTTGTTTTGGCTATGCTCTGGGTCATCATTCTGGGAACATATCCTATTTTATTATGTTTTATAATTTTCTGGTCCACTTTAGCCCATATTACGGGCCTCTGTACCCCACCTGTCTACCCCAGTTACGGCCTGTTGTCCCCCATAGTGTTCCCCTATTTTTGGGCTCAGTGCTCGCCCCATTAACGCTCCTTGAGGGGGGGGTCCCACATCCTGGCTCCATATCAAGCTCAAGTTCCCTGAGTGCGCTCCCACTCAAGCAGGACCTGCTGTGCACCCGCCAAGCCAAACTCATCAAAAAATAAGGTGTGTCCTTACTCCAAAGAAATGTATTTACAAATTGTACATATTTTTTTACATATGCAAAAGCCGTGAAACCCCTGTGGGGTATTAAGGCTTACTTTACCCCTTGTGATGTTCCTCAAAGGGTCTAGTTTCCAAAATGGTATGCCATGTGTTCTTTTTTTGCTGTCCTGGCACCATAGGGGCTTGCTAAATGCGACATGTCCCCCCCATTTCAGCAAAGTTTGCAAAAGTTACTCCTTCTATCTGAGCATTGTGGCACCCCTGCAGTGCACTTGACGTCCACTTATGGGGTACCTCCATACTCAGAAGAGATGGGGTTACAAATTTTTTTTTTCTGCTATTAACCCTTGCAAAAATGTGAAATTTGGGGGAAACACACATTTTAGTGAAAAAAAATGTTTTTTTTACACATGCGAAAGTCGTGAAACCCCTGGGGGGTATTAAGGCTCACTTTATTCCTTTTTACGTTCCTCAAGGGGTCTAGTTTCCAAAATGGTATGCCATGTGTTTTTTTTTACTGTCCTGGCACCATAGGGGCTTCCTAAATGTGACATGCCCCCCGAGCAAAATTTGCTCTCAAAAAGCCAAATATGACTCCTTCTCTTCTGAGCATTGTAGTTCGCCCGCAGTGCGCTTCAGGTCAACTTATGGGGTACCTCCATACTCAGAAGAGATGGGGTTACAAATTTTGGGGGGTATTTTCTGCTATTAACCCTTGCAAAAATGTGAAATTTGGGGGAAACACACATTTTAGTGAAATATATATATATATATTTTTTACATATGCAATAGTCGTGAAACCCCTGTGGGGGTATTAAGGCTCACTTTATTCCTTGTTACGTTCCTCAAGGGGTCTAGTTTCCAAAATGGTATGCCATGTGGTTTTTTTTTTTTGCTGTCCTGGCTCCATAGGGGCTTCCTAAATGCAACATGCACCCCGAGCAAAATTTGCTCTCAAAAAGCCAAATATGACTCCTTCTCTTCTGAGCATTGTAGTTCGCCCGCAGTGAACTTCAGGTCAACTTATGGGGTACCTCCATACTCAGAAGAGATGGGTTTACAAATTTTGGGGGGTCTTTGCTGCTATTAACTCTTGCAAAAATGTGAAATTTGGGGGGGAAACACACATTTTAGCGAAAAATAAATATTTTTTTTTTACATATGCAAAAGTCATGAAACCCCTGTGGGGTATTAAGGCTCATTTTATTTCTTGTTACGTTCCTCAAGGAGTCTAGTTTCCAAAATGGTATGCCATGCAGTTTTTCTTTTTTGCTGTCTTGGCACCATAGGGGCTTCCTAAATGCGACAGGCCCCCCGAGCAAAATTTGCTCTCAAAAAGCCAAATATGACTCCTTCTCTTCTGAGCATTGTAGTTCGCCCGCAGTGCGCTTCAGTTCAACTTATGGGGTACCTCCATACTCAGAAGAGATGGGGTTACAAATTTGGGGGTCTTTTCTGCTATTAACCCTTGCAAAAATGTGAAATTTGGGGAGGGAAACACACATTTTAGTGAAAAATAAATATTAAGGCTCATTTTATTCCTTGTTATGTTCCTCAAGGGGTCTAGTTTCCAAAATGGTATGCCATGTGTTTTTTTTTTTTTGCTGTCCTGGCACCATATTGGCTTCCTAAATGTGACATGCCCCCCGAGCAAAATTTGCTCTCAAAAAGCCAAATATGACTCCTCTTCTGAGAATTGTAGTTCGCCCGCAGTGCACTTCAGGTCAACTTATGGGGTACCTCCATACTCAGAAGAGATGGGATTACAAATTTTGAGGGGTCTTTTCTACTATTAACCCTTGCAAAAATGTGAAATTTGGGGGGAAACACATTTTTTTGAAATTTTTTTTATTTTTTTTTACATATGCAAAAGTCGTGAAACACCTGTGGGGTATTAAGGCTCACTTAATTCCTTGTTACGTTCCTCAAGGGGTCTAGTTTCCAAAATGGTATGGCATGTGTTTTTTTTTGCTGTTCTGGCACAATAGGGGCTTCCTAAATGCAACATGCCCCCCAAAAACCATTTCAGAAAAACATACTCTCCAAAATCCCCTTGTCGCTCCTTCGCTTCTGAGCCCTCTACTGCGCCCGCCGAACACTTTACATAGACATATGAGGTATGTGCTTACTCGAGAGAAATTGGGCTACAAATATAAGCATACATTTTCTCCTTTTACCCCTTGTAAAAATTCTAAAATTGGGTCTACAAGAACATGCGAGTGTAAAAAATTAAGATTGTGAATTTTCTCCTTCACTTTGCTGCTATTCTTGTGAAACACCTAAAGGGTTAAAATGCTGACTGAATGTCATTTTGAATACTTTGGGTGGTGCAGTTTTTATAATGGGGTCATTTGTGGGGTATTTCTAATATGAAGACCCTTCAAATCCACTTCAAACCTGAACTGGTCCCTGAAAAATAGTGAGTTTGAAAATTTTGTGAAAAATTGGAAAATTGCTGCTGAACTTTGAAGCCCTCTGGTGTCTTCCAAAAGTAAAAACATGTAAATTTTATGATGCAAACATAAACTAGACATATTGGAAATGTGAATTAAAAAAAATTATTGGGAATATAAATTTTCCTTACAAGCAGAGAGCTTCAAAGTTAGAAAAATGCAAAATTTTCTAATTTTTAATCAAATTTGGGGATTTTTCCCCAAGAAAGGATGCAAGTTACCACAAAATTTTACCTCTAAGTTAAAGTAGAATATGTCACGAAAAAAACAATCTTGGAATCAGAATGATAACTAAAAGCATTCCAGAGTTATTAATGTTAATTAAAGTGACAGTGGTCAGATGTTCAAAAAATGGCCGGGTCCTTAAGGGGTTAAAGGGGTACTCTACTGGAAAAAATATTTTTTAAATCAACTGGTGCCAGAAAGTTAAAAAGATTTGTTAATTACTTCTATTAAAACATCTTAATCCTTCCAGTACTTATGAGCTGCTGTATACTACAGAGGAAGTTCTCTTCTTTTTTAATTTCCTTTCTGCCTGACCACAGTGCTCTCTGCTGACACCTCTGTCCAATGTCAGGAACTGTCCAGAGTAGGAGCAAATCCCCATAGAAAACCTATCCTGCTCTGGACAGTTCCTAAAATGGAAAGAGGTGTCAGCAGTGAGCACTGTGGTAAGACAGAAAGGAAATACAGAAAGAAAAGAGCTTCCTGTAGATAATAATAGCAGCTGATAAGTACTGGAATGATTAATATTTTTAAATATAAGTAATTTACAAATCTGTTTAACTTTCTGGCACCAGATAATTAAAAAAAATGTTTTTCCAGTGGAGTAACCCTTTAAGGTGAAAATGGGCTTGGTCCTTAACCCCTTAAGGACTCAACCCATATTCACCTTAAAGGGGTACTCTGCCCCTAGCATCTTATCCCCTATCCAAAGGATAGGGGATAAGATGTCAGATCGGGGGGGGGGGGGGGTCCCGCCGCTGGGGACCCCTGGGATCTCCGCTGCAGCGCACCGCTTTAATTACTGCACAGAGCAAACTCGCTCTGTGTGTAATGACCGGCGATACAGGGGCCGGAGCATCGTAACATCACGGCTCCACCCCCTCATGACGTTACGGCCTGTCCCGCAATACAAGTCTATGGGAGGGGGCATGGCGGCCATCACGCCACCTCCCATAGACTTGTATTGAGGGGGTAATAGGAGAAAATGCCCTCATCTCTTCAGAATATGTAAATACCCCTTGTGTGGACATCAAGTGCACTGCAGGCGAACTACAATGCTCAGAAAAGAAAAAGTCACATTTGGCTTTTGGAAAGCAAATTTTGCTGAAATGGTGTTTGGGGGACATGTCACATTTAGGAAGACCCTATGGTGCCAGAACAGCAAAAAAAAAAAAAAAACACATGGCATACTATTTTGGAATTTACACCCCTCAAGGAATGTAACAAGGGGTACAGTGAACCTTAACACCCCACAGGTGTTTGACGAGTTTTCATTAAAGTTGGATGTGTAAATAAAAAAAATTTTCTCACTAAAATGCTGTTCCCCCCCCCCCCCCACATTTAACATTTTTACAAGGGGTAATAGGATGAAAATGTCCCCTAAAATGTGTAACCCTATTTGTTCTGAGTATGGAAATACCCCATGTGTGGACGTCAAGTGCACTGCGGGCGCACTACAATGCTCAGAAGAGAAGGAGCCACATCTGGCTTTTTGAAAGCAAATTTTGCTGAAATTGTTTTTGGGGGCATGTTGCATTTAGGAAGCCCCTATGGTACCACAACACTAAAAAAGCCCCACATGGCACACTATTTGGGAAACAACACCCCTCAAGGAACGTAACAAGGGGTACAGTGAGCCTTAACACCCCACAGGTGTTTGACAAATTTCCACTAAAGTTGGACATGAAAATGAAAAATTAGATTTTTTTCACTAAAATGTTACCCCAGATTTTTTATTTCCACAAGGGGTAATAGGAGAAAAGCCTCCCAAAATTTTTAACCCCGTTTCTTTTGAGTATGGAAATACCCCATGTGTGGATGTAAAGTTCTCTGTGGGCGAACTACAATGCACAGAAGAGAAGGAGCGCCATTGGGCTTTTGGAGAGAGAATTTGTTTTGAATGGAAGTCGGGGGCATGTGCGTTTAGAAAGCCCCCCCCCATGGTGCCAGAACAGTGGACCCCCACCCCACATGTGACCCCATTTTGGAAACTATCCCGTCCTCCTATCCCATCCTCCTATCCCGACCTCATATCTCGACCTCCTATCCTGACCTCCAATCTAGAGCTCCGATCCCGACCTCCTTTCCCGACCTCCTATCCCGACTTCCTATCCCGTCCTCATATCCCGTCCTCATATCCCATCCTCATATCCCATCCTCCTATCTCGACCTCCTATCTTGACCTCTTATTCCGACTTTCTATCCTGACCTCCTATCCCGTCCTCATATCCCGACCCGTGATATGTGTACCAGGTATTGAAATATCTCCAGCCGTATGGAAGTTATGTGGGAACATACATTTCCCATAGATTTGCATGGGACTTTAACCCCTTAAGGACCGAGCCATTTTATACCTTAAGGACCTGAGCGTTTTTTGCAATTCTGACCACTGTCACTTTAAACATTAATAACTCTGGAATGCTTTTAGTTATCATTCTGATTCCGAGATTGTTTTTTCGTGACATATTGTACTTTAACTTAGTGGTAAAATTTTATGGTAACTTGCATCCTTTCTTGGTGAAAAATCCCAAAATTTGATGAAAAAAATGAAAATTTTGCATTTTTCTAACTTTGAAGCTCTCTGCTTGTAAGGAAAATGGATATTCAAAATATATTTTTGTTGGGTTCACATATACAATATGTCTACTTTATGTTTGCATCATAAAATTTATGAGTTTTTACTTTTGGAAGACACCATAGGGCTTCAAAGTTCAGCAGCAATTTTGACATTTTTCACAAAATTTTCAAACTCACTATTTTTCAGGGACCAGTTCAGTTTTGAAGTGGATTTGAAGGGTCTTCATATTAGAAATACCCCATAAAAGACCCCATTATAAAAACTACACCCCCTAAAGTATTCAAAAAAACATTCAGTAAGTGTATTAACCCTTTAGGTGTTTCACAGGAATAGTAGCAAAGTGAAGGAGAAAATTCAAAATCTTCATTTTTTACACTCGCATGTTCTTGTAGACCCAATTTTTGAATTTTTGCAAGGGATAAAAAGGAGAAAATTTTTACTTGTATTTGAAACCCAATTTCTCTCGAGTAAGCACATACCTCATATGTCTATGTTAATTGTTCGGCGGGCGCAGTAGAGGGCTCAGAAGGGAAGGAGCGACAAATGGTTTTTGGGGGGCATGCCGCATTTAGGAAGCCCCTATGGTGCCAGGAAAGCAAAAAAAAAACCTTGCATACCATTTTGGAAACTAGACCCCTCAGGGAACGTAACAAGGGGTAAAGTGAACCTTAATACCCTACAGGTGATTCACGACTTTTGCATATGTAAAAAAAAATATTATTTTTTTACCTAAAATGCTTGGTTTCCCAAAAATTTTACATTTTTAAAAAGGGTAATAGCAGAAAATACCCCCCAAAATTTGAAGCCCAATTTCTCCCGATACAGAAAACACCTTGCATGGGGGTGAAAAGTTCTCTGCTGGCGCACTACAGGTCTCAGAAGAGAAGGAGTCACATTTGGCTTTTTGAAAGCAAATTTTGCTCTGGGGGCATGCCGCATTTAGGAAGCCCCTATGGTGCCAGAACAGCAAAAAAAAAAACACATGGCATACCATCTTGGAAACTAGACCCCTCGGGGAACGTAACAAGGGGTAATGTGAACCTTAATACCCTACAGGTGTTTCACGACTTTTGCATATGTAAAAAAATATATATTTTTTTTACCTAAAATGCTTGGTTTCCCAAAATTTTTACAATTTTAAAAAGGGTAATAGCAGAAAATACCGCCCAAAATTTGAAGCCCAATTTCCCCCGATTCAGAAAACACCCCATATGGGTGTGAAAAGTGCTCTGCTGGTGCACTACAGGTCTCAGAAGAGAAGGAGTCACATTTGGCTTTTTGAAAGCAAATTTTGCTCTGGGGGCATGCCGCATTTAGGAAGCCCCTATGGTGCCAGGACAGCAAAAAAAAACACATGGCATACCATTTTGGAAACTAGACCCCTCGGGGAACGTAACAAGGGGTAATTTGAACCTTAATACCCTACAGGTGTTTCACGACTTTTGCATATGTAAAAAAAATATATTTTTTTTACCTAAAATGCTTGTTTTCCCAAAAATTTTAAATTTTTTAAAAGGGTAATAGCAGAAAATACCCCCCAAAATTTGAAGCCCAATTTCTCCCGAGTACGGCGATACCCCATATGTGACCCTAAACTGTTGCCTTGAAATACGACAGGGCTCCAAAGTGAGAGCGCCATGCGCATTTGAGGCCTAAATTAGGGACTTGCATAGGGGTGGACATAGGGGTATTCTACGCCAGTGATTCCCAAACAGGGTGCCTCCAGCTGTTGTAAAACTCCCAGCATGCCTGGACAGTCAACGGCTATCTGGCAATACTGGGAGTAGTTGGTTTGCAACAGCTGGAGGCTCCGTTTTGGAAACAGTGGCGTACCAGACGTTTTTCATTTTTATTGGGGAGGGGGGTTGTATAGGGGTATGTGTATATGTAGTGTTTTTTACTTTTTATTTTATTTTGTGTTAGGGTAGTGTTTTTAGGGTACAGTCGCACGGGCGGGGGTTCACAGTAGTTTCTCGCTGGCAGTTTGAGCTACGGCAGAAAATTTGACGCAGCTCAAACTTGCAGCCGGATACTTACTGTAATCCTCCGCCCATGTGAGTGTACCCTGTACGTTCACATTGGGGGGGGGGGGGGGGGACATCCAGCTGTTGCAAAACTACAACTCCCAGCATGTACGGTCTATCAGTGCATGCTGGGAGTTGTAGTTTTGCAACCGCTGGAGGCTCCGTTTTGGAAACAGTGGCGTACCAGACGTTTTTCATTTTTATTGGGGAGGGGGGCTGTGTAGGGGTATGTGTATATGTAGTGTTTTTTACTTTTTATTTTATTGTGTGTTAGTGTAGTGTTTTTAGGGTACAGTCACACGGGCGGGGGGTTCACAGTAGTTTCTCGCTGGCAGTTTGAGCTGCGGCAGAAATTTTGCCGCACCTCAAACTTGCAGCCGGATACTTACTGTAATCCTCCGCCCATGTGAGTGTACCCTGTACATTCACATTGGGGGGGGGGGACATCCAGCTGTTGCAAAACTACAACTCCCAGCATGTATGGTCTATCAGTGCATGCTGGGAGTTGTAGTTTTGCAACAGCTGGAGGCACACTGGTTGTGAAACACCGAGTTTGGTAACAAACTCAGTGTTTTGCAACCAGTGTGCCTTCAGCTGTTGCAAAAGCTACAACCCCCAGCATGTACGGACAGCGGAAGGGCATGCTGGGTGTTGTAGTTATGCAACAGCTGGAGGCATACTACTTTGGCTGGGGATGCTGGGGATTGTAGTTATGCAACAGCTGGAGACACACTGGTTTGCTACTTAACTCAGTGTGCCTTCAGCTGTTGCAAAACTACAACTCTCAGCAGTCACCGACAGCCAACGGGCATGCTGGGAGTTGTAGTTATGCAACCACCAGATGCACCACTACAACTCCCAGCATGCACTTTAGCTGATTGTGCAAACTGGGAGTTGTAGTTACACAACGGCTGAAGGTACACTTTTACATAGAAAGAATGTGCCTCCAGCTGTTGCAAAACTACAAGTCCCAGCATGCCCATAAGGGCATGCTGGGAGTTGTGGTGGTCTGCCTCCTGCTGTTGCATAACTACAGCTCCCAGCATGCCCTTTTTGCATGCTGGGAGCTGTTGCTAAGCAACAGCAGGAGGCTGTCACTCACCTCCAACGATCCTCGCTGCACCAGGTCAGTCCCTCGTCGTCTCCGCCGCCGCCGCTGCTCCTGGGGCCCCGATCCCAACAGGGGCGCCGGGGATCGGGGTCCCCAGCACCCGGGGTGCACGTCCCGCACCCGCTCACGTCCTCCGGAAGAGGGGCGGAGCGGGTTGCGGGAGTGACACCCGCAGCAGGCGCCCTGATTGGTCGGCCGGTAATCCGGCCGACGAATCAGGGCGATCGTGAGGTGGCACCAGTGCCACCTCACCCCTGCTGGCTATGGCTGTTCGGGGCCGTCTCTGACGGCCCCGATCAGCCAATAATTCCGGGTCACCGGGTCACTGGAGACCCGATTGACCCGGAATCCGCCGCAGATCGCTGGACTGAATTGTCCAGCGATCTGCGGCCATCTCCGACATGGGGGGTCATAATGACCCCCCTGGGCGATATGCCCCGATGCCTGCTGAACGATTTCAGCAGGCATCGGGGACCGGCTCCGCTCCAGATGGTTGCGGGGGGCCGGTAAAACACATGACGTTCTCATACGTCATGTGTCCTTAAGGACTCGGAAATGGAGACGTATGAGAACGTCATGTGTCCTTAAGGGGTTAAAAAAAAACCCCAACAATCACAAATGGGTATAGTTAAGGGTTAAATTAACAATCCTATATTTTAAGTGGACATATAAGTAACGTGACCAAGTATGTAGAAAATTTGTTGCTCACCTGAAATTTTCTTTTCCTGTAGTCCCTACGGCGGCACACCATGGGTTAATATCGACTTGCTACCCGGAATGAAGAAGCACACTAACAAAGCAATTAGTCAAGTTAATTAAGTTAATAACACCTAATTGCCTACCATAAAACACCCCCAAGAACACACAGACACTAGTATCGTATGCAGCAATTAAATTTAATAAGGGAGGGTATAATTGTGCCGCCTATGGACTACAGGAAAATAAAATTTCGGGTGAGCAACAAATTTTCTACTTCCTGGTCGTCCCTACGGCGGTACATGCAAAGCAGTAACTTAAATAATACAGGGAGGGCACATTAACTATTCATGGCACCTTGCAGGACACTCATACCAAAGGCTGATCCTTCGGACGACATGACGTCCAACCTGTAATGCTTGATAAATGTGTTGGGTGAAGCCCACGTAGCCACTTTGCAGATTTGATCCAGCGGAACATGATATCTCTCGGCATAGGACGTAGAGGTGGATCTTGTCGAGTGCGCTCTTAACAAGAGGGAGAGTCTTTACCTTCTGACAGATAACAGATTCTGATGGTGTCTCTTATCCACCTTGCAAGAGATGATTTACTCGCTCTCTTCCCTTTATTCTGTCCTTGAAACTGAACAAAGAGTGCTTCAGTCTGCCTAAACTCCGAGGTTTTATTCAGATAAGCGATGATAGCTCTTTTAACATCCAGAAGGTGTAGACCATTAGTAGATGTGTCTTTGAAGATTGATAAGACAATCTCCTGATTTATATTGGTACTTGAGGCCACTTTCGGCAGGAACCCTGGCATGGTTCTCAATATGACTGAGTCCGCCATCATACGGAGATATGGCTCCTTTGAGGAGAGTGCTTGAAGTTCGCTCAATCTTCTAGCGGATGTAATAGCTATCAGGAATAGTGTTGCTCGCGAATATTCGCAATACGATTTTTATTCGCGAATATCGCATATTCACGAATTCGCGAATATTTGCGAATATAGCGCTATATATTCGTAATTACGAATATTCGTTTTTTTTTTTTTTCACAGTACACATCACAGTGATCATCCCTCTCTGCTTCCAGCTTGTGTGGTGTAAAGAAGGCTCTAATACTACTGTATGAGACTGGTGTGCGAATTTTCGCATATGCGAAAATATGCATATGCTAATTTTCGCATATGCAGATTTCCATTTATGTAAATTTTCGCATACGCGAATGTTCGCGTATACGAAAATAAAACGAGAATATTACGAATATGCGAATATTCGCGAATATAGGACGAATATTCGTCCATATATTCACGAATATTCGTGAATTCGAATATGGCCTATGCCGCTCAACACTAATCAGGAATAGACATTTGAAAGACACATGTTTCAAGGATGACTCCTCTATGGGTTCAAAGGGAGATAAGGTCAAACATCTTAAGACTAGCGTTAGATCCCATGATGGTAAAGGATTATGGAAAGTTGGATGCAACTTATTAATCGCTCTAAAAAATCTGTTAATGAGAGGTTTCCCTGAAAAAATCCCATTGAGGTAGGAGTTGATGGCTGTCAACTGTACTTTTGGCTTCAAGCCTTTCTCAAAACCTTCTTGCAGGAATTGAAGAAGAGAGGCAACTTCTTCTGGAGCGAGAGCTTTCCTGAGACACCAAGCTGAATACAGGGACCATACCCTGCTGTATACCTTCAAGGTGGCTGGTTTTCTGGAAGCTAAGAGTGTAGAAATCACTTCTTGAGATAACCCCTGATCTAATAGAGCTCTGCGTTCATATTCCATGCCGCGAGTTGTAATCTCTGGAGGTCCGGGTAAAACATCCCTGACTGGAGAAGGAGATCTTTCTGAAAAGGGAGTTTCCAAACCTGCTGATTCGCCAAATCCAGGGCCAGCGAGAACCAGGCCCTCCTGGGCCAAAACGGAAGAACCGCTATTGCTCGAACTTTCTCGTCCCGGTTCTTCTGCAGCAACTTGGGAATCAGTGGTATCGGGGGAAAGATATAGACAAAATCTTTCCTCCAACTCACTGACAGGCCATCTATTGACAGAGGATTGCCTATTCTTGACAGGGAGCAAAATCGGGGCAACTTCTTGTTGTGGGAAGTCGCCATGGCATCCAGGGTTGGAAGTCCCCATCTGGAGGTTATCTGGTCGAATATCAGGGGAATCAGTTCCCACTCTCCCGGACAAATGACATTCCTGCTCAACCAATCCACCCTTGTGTTGTCCACTCCTCTCATGTGGACTGCCGAGATTGATAGAAGATGTTTCTCTGCCCACGACATTATGCGGCACATTCTTTCCTCAAGGACTGGCTGCGGGTTCCACCCTGCTTGTTCAGGTAGAAGACAGACACTAAGTTGTCCGACTGTACTTGAACTGCTCTGTGGAGAAGTTGGGGTTTGAAGATAGATAGCGCTTTCCTTATGGCTGTCAATTCTTTTAGATTTGATGACATCCGACGTTCCTCTCGAGACCAGGCTTCTTGAATCCAATGATCCTGTACATGGGCACCCCAAGCTAAGCCTGAGGCATCTGATGTGAGCACTATCGGAGTCTGAGTCCAAAGAGACCTGCCTTGAAGAAAGCGCTGGGGATGCAACCACCATCGGAGATCTTGTTGAACTTTCGGTGGGATGTTGATGATGGAGTCCAGAGACTGTTGAGACTTGTCCCACTGGGAGAGGATACAATGCTGAAGACCCCTGAAATGGGCTCTCGGCCACGGAACTGCTTCCAGAGAAGATGTCATCATCCCCAAGATCCTCATGGCTGGCCCCACTGGACAACGATCTACCAGAAGGAGATTCTGGACCGCTGCTTAAAGACTGCTGGCTCTCTAATCTGTGAGGCCATGCACCTATATCAGCCAACTTGGGTGGGGCTTGTAGCCTCTCTCCCCCCTTCCATTGTATGTGTGCTTAGTCACGCTGGAGGGAACTGGGAGCAGGCTACATGTCGACCTAGTGCTGCTGTAATTGCCCACTGGCCCCTGGTTTTTGCTTATTACGCACAGGTAGGTTAGCGTTAGGTCCCGTGCCATCTGAGAAACCTTGGCGTTGGTGTGCGGGCTCTGGTGTGTCCTTAATATAAGGATACACTGGCGAATGTCTCAATTTTAACATCAGTGTTGAGGGATTAGCCAATGTCATTGTATACATCCACCACAGTAGCGCACCTACATTTCTGTATTGTATTCTAATTGTTACACATCCACACCGTTTACCTGGTGTAGGATTCTATTGTGGCACTTGTAGTCCACTGCAGGCATCCTCCATTGTATGCATTTTTATGCTGGGGATCGCCCCTAGCAACGGACTACAAGGGCAGGATCTGCTCCCCCAGTATATATGCACAACTGCATGTGGGGTTGAGCACCTCCAGCCATTTGAGACCACGTTTTTTGTTGTTGTTTGTAAATTTATACGTGGAGGTGTGTAAACTCCATATGTTAATTTGCCTTGAACATTTTCCAGGTAGCATTAGGGTTGCACCTGTGAGGCCATGCACCTATATCAGCCAACTTGGGTGGGGCTTGTAGCCTCTCTCCCCCCTTCCATTGTATGTGTGCTTAGTCACGCTGGAGGGAACTGGGAGCAGGCTACATGTCGACCTAGTGCTGCTGTAATTGCCCACTGGCCCCTGGTATTTGCTTATTACGCACAGGTAGGTTAGCGTTAGGTCCCGTGCCATCTGAGAAACCTTGGCGTTGGTGTGCGGGCTCTGGTGTGTCCTTAATATAAGGATACACTGGCGAATGTCTCAATTTTAACATCAGTGTTGAGGGATTAGCCAATGTCATTGTATACATCTACCACAGTAGTGCACCTACATTTCTGTATTATATTATGGCTCTCTAATCTGATAAGAAGAGTCTCATCCTTAGCGTGTCTGTTGAGAACCCCAGGTATGAAATTACTGTGGAAGGAACCAGGCATGATTTTTTTACATTTACCAGGAACCTGTGAGAGTCCAGGACCTGCAGATTGGTAACGAGATTCTGCTTCAATTGAGACTCTGATGGAGCTCTGATCAGCCAATCGTCTAGATATGGCGTTACCGTTATCCCCTGAAGAAGAAGATGTGCTGTAAGGACGACCACTATCTTGGTAAATACGCGAGGAGCTGACGTGATACCAAAGGGAAGACATGTAAACTGGAGGTGAAGGATCTGATGTTGAACCTGGAGAGCAATCCTGAGGTACTTCCTGTGGGACTGGAGAATGGGAACATGGAGATATGCATCTTGGAGATCTATCGATGCTAAGAAGTCTCTTTCCTCTATGTTCACTATCACCGATTTGATGGACTCCATCCGAAACTTGCGTTTCTGGAAGAACTGGTTCAGATAGGAAAGGTCCATTACCAGCCTCCAACCCCCTGATGCTTTGGGAACTGGAAATACTGGGGAATATAGTCCCTTGAATTGTTCTTTCTTGGGAACTTTTTCTAGAGCATGCTTGGCGATGAACTCTTCTATCAATTGCAGCACCACTGGATTGGACGGCCTGTTGACCATGAACTTTCGTGGAGGGTGGGAATTTAGTTCTAAGGAGTATCCCCTTGTTATAGTGTCCGTCACCCAGGCATCGGACGATGTCCTTTGCCAAACTTGAGAAAAAACTTTAATCTTCCCCCTACTGGAAAGTCCCTTCTGGCGTCATGAGTCCTTAGACTTGGTGAAAGGCTTCTTCTTGCTTGTCGAAGAATCCTGCTTTTTGAGGTAATTCGACTTCTTATTCTGTCGAAAGGAATAGTTCCTTTTTGGAGAATATCTGGCCCTAATGTAAGATGATCTACTAGGCTTCTTTCTTTCAAAGGGAAAAGCAGCATCCTTTTCCTCATTATAGGATTTCAAGACATCTTTAAGATGAGGACCAAACATAGATGTTGGATGGAATGGAAGATTGATGAAACTAAATTTGGACGACATGTCCCTGACCATTGTTTCATCCACAGGGCTCTTCTGGTGGCATTGGAGAGCGCCAGAGACCTGGAAGAAAATTTCATTACATCAACCGGCGCGTCACACAGAAACTCAGCCGAGGACTTCATGATATCTAGCCCCTTCAGTAAGCGATCTCTGGACACTCCATCTTCTATGTCCTGAGACAACTGGCTTAACCAGATTCTGAGTGCTTGTGCTATAGGAATAGATGAGGCCGCTATTTTAGAGGTGGATGCTGCAGTCAAATAATTATTTTTGGCCAGGTTATCCGCCTTTCTCTCCAGTGGATCTGATAACCTGGAGGGCTCATCTGAAGGAAAGAGTGACTTTTTTACCATTCTCGCTGCTGCTAGATCTAACTTAGGGAGATTCTCCCACTCTGCTGCTGACTTTGGATCAAATCAATATGTGGATTTGAAACGAGACCCTGCATCTGATTTCTTATCTGGCTTAGGCCACTCTTTCTTAAACCAATCAGTAAGAACAGGATGGGAAGGAAGGTGCATGTCAGGCAATTGGGGAAAGTAGTACAACTGATCCTTTTTGGGCTTATTGGACACGTCTTTACTAGATTCTACTGTGTCCTTTACAGCCGCCAACAACTTTGAGAATTTTTCTTTTGGCAACAAATATAAGTCATCGTCCATGTCATGGAAGACTGCTTCAGGATCAGAAGAAGAGTCCTCAGAATCTTTAGATGCAGACCCTGAAGCCACCGGAGAAGTAACTTTATCAAGTCTCTTCTTTTTTCTAGGGACCAGGGACTCTTTAATTTCCTTAAAGGTGTTGCACATTTCACCTTTGAACCACGACAAAAAGGAACTTGTTTACATGGTATCAGATGTATTCAGGCACCTTTCACATATGTCTTGAGACTACGATCTAAGTAATGGCTGTTCACATTTGGAGCACTGATTGTGCTTGGACTTCCTCTTTGCCTTTCCAGAAGACATCTGAAAAATCAAAGAGAAAGTCCCCAAGACTAAGATATAACCACCATTTATGATAACACATTCATTTAGGAGTAATAAAACCACTGGTACCTCTGACCGGCTGAAGGATCTGCTGCCCAAGGCTGAGTGCAGCCATTTGCAGAACTGGACGGCCAGAAATACTGTGCCTGCTGTCCATATCCGGTCCAGACCGGAAGTGACGCAGCGGAAGTGGGGCAGGATGCGACTGAACAAAGTCGCCATCTTGAAGGACCAGATTATTCATTAAGAATTTTGATTTGCCTTATTTAAAACACATGACATAGTAAGGGAGAGTAAAAGGCGCATCTGCCCGCACTCTGAAGGCCCTTCCCCACACGAAAAAAGACAAGCCCCGGCATACTTTACCGAGCGGCCGGAAGTGACGATCCTGCGCATGCGCAGACACTCACCCGGCTCCCGGGGCGCGCTGCTGAGACCCAGCGTCCCGTCTCTTTGTTCGCAATGACAGGAACAAGATGGCACCACCACACAGCCACCGGATCGCGCAGCGATGGGATTACGGCTGAGGGACCAGAGATAGCATCTGGTATACGGCCGACCCGAACTCAGGGACCTAGGAAGCCCCAGGTGTGAGTACCTTGCTTCTGACTTAACAATTCCGAGTGAAGAAGAAAAAATACTAGTGTCTGTGTGTTCTTGGGGTGTTTTATGGTAGGCAATTAGGTGTTATTAACTTAATTAACTTGACTAATTGCTTTGTTAGTGTTCTTCTTCATTCCGGGTAGCAAGTCGATATTAACCCATGGTGTGCTGCCGTAGGGACGACCAGGAATATTGAAATATCTCCAGCCGTTTGGAAGTAATGGGACTTAAACAAAAAGCCCGACCCTGGCAAATGGGGGTGGGTAAGGGTTAAAATACCTATCCTATGGTTGTTGTTGACATATAAGTAACATGTGTGCCTGTTTGGACGTGATTCTGGAGCATACACACACACATACACGTTGCGTTTTATTTATACATATATATATATATATATATAGATATATATACACATATATATATATATATATATATATATATATATATATATATATATACACACATTAGAAATCCACAAGGAGATTAGTAAACATCTAAATGGAAAAGAGAAGCCCTGGACAGATGGAGCACGGATCCAGGTGCTGGACAACACCAGCAAGCAAATAGAACAAAGAAAGTTGGAATCCAGCCCTTGTGCAAATAAAATCCAACATTTATTGCCATACAACAACACAGGAACACAGGAGGTTACGCGTTTCAAGCGCAAAAAGCGCTCTTAGTCATACATCAAATGAAGGAAAGACATTTATAGGTGGAGCAATCACACCGGAACACATGTCCTGTGGTCCAATGGTATTAACCCCTTCCACAAAATATAATGAACTTTATTAATACATATAAAACAAAGCATATAAATAAATATGAATAGGTATAAAGATGGATATAAACCCATAAAAAAATAGAAGCTGTGACAAGAGTCTGATAAAAGTAAAGAAGTGAATTAATAAACATATAGATAAATGTCACACTAAGGGAGGACAAAAATGCAAAAAATATCATTATAAATAGAAAAAAATTGGAATAGAGAGCTTGAGAAAGACTGCAATTGGGCAGTTGAAAAGTTGTTCCTTGATGTTGGGTCAATAAACCTTTTTCACCTTTATCTACTGGAGTGCTGCGGTCTTCGTTTGTGGTGTAAAAAAATTGGAATATATATATTTATACCATATGGTGAAAAAACACCACAAGTAGAAATACATATAGATAAATGACACCATAAACAGAAGCCCAAAAAACGTTGGCAACACCAGAGGGGATGACATACGCAGGTGGTAGAATAATCCTAATATCATTATTGTTTAATAATACTATTTAGATTTTAATATATTCAAATACAGTGACCCCCCGACTTATGATGGCCCCGACATATGATCATTTCAACATACGATGGCCTCTCAGAGCCCATCTTATGTTGAAGGCAGCATCGACATACGATGCTGCTGTGTGTCGGGGCCATCGTTCAAACAGCTATCTGACAGCGCTAACAACTTCAGCAACTGACAGATAGTTGTATAATGTGCCCCGTTCTGCCTCCTGTTACTCACATGCTGTCCTGCTAACTCACGCAGGCTTCCACTGTGAGCTCTGTGTAAGCCCCACCCCCCAGTGCAGCCATAGCCAATAGCCTGCAGCATCTTGCTGCAGGCATCCAATGAGCTGCTGGCTGCCTTCCCCTTCCTTTCCGATAGAGCTGTAGTCGGCAGGATCGTAATGGAGGACATTCTGTCCCCCCCTGAAGGTATTTAAAGAACTGTACAGTACTGTATGCAATGTCACACATCACATACAATACATATACACACTTTACACCCCATACATCAATGTTTCCCTATCAGTGTGCCTCCAGCTGTTGCAAAACTATAACTCCCAGCATGCCCAGACAGTCAATGGCTGTACATGCATGCTGGGAGTTGTAGTTGTGCAACAGCTGGAGGCACCCTGGTTTGTTAAACACTCCCCATACACTCCACATACAATGGTCATCCCAGAACCAATTAGCAGTTTCCCATAGAGATATGTATTCAACATACAATGGTTCCGAGGCCCCTGAACCGATTACCATTTTTACATAGACATATGTACTCGACATATGATGGTTTCAACATATGATGGTCCTCCAGGAACCAATTACCATCATATGTTGAGGGACCACTGTATATCAATAGTGTAACACAACATCCTGTCGTTTGTTCATACCCAATGGTGCGCGAGTTGAAAGTTTCAAGATCCAAAATATTTCTCTATTTGAAAGCTTCTGTCTATGATCTCCTCCTCTTATACGGATTCACTCTTTCAATGGCTGAAAACTGTAATGATGAAAAACTACCTTGGTGTATCTCAGCATAATGTTTGGAAACTGCTGATAAATTTTTAGATTAAAAATTCGGAATGTCAGACAAATGTTTGCGGAGTCTCACCTTGAGTGGATTAGTTGTACAGCCGACATATTGCATGTGGCAGGTGATGCATGACACCAGATATACCACATAAGTGGTATTACAATTAATATACTGTTTAATCAAAAATGTTGAATTATTAACAAAAGATGTAAAAGATCTGGTAACATGCATGACCTTACAGCAAATTCAGCGTCCGTGACCGCATTTGTAAGAACCAGGATAGGAGAGCCATGTGGAAGATGCTCAAAAATAGGCTCGGAGATACAATTTAGCCAATGGTAGGTGCTCTTTTTGCTATGCTCCTGTATCCTAATTTCCTCACACTATCAAAAAGTGGATGAGATAAAATCATAGGCACATAAGTATGAATTATTTTACAAATCTAAAGGTTTAAAAGATGTGTAACTTCTAATATTCTTACAATTCATGATTTTCTATGATACGCACAACTGCAGAATTGATGCAGAAATTCTTTGTGAGGAGCAAGGCTGGAGTTTCTGTTCTGTTAAAAAAAAGGGTTGGATTATGATATTCCACATCAGCTGGAACACAATACTGTATAAAACACACTGCAGATGCTGATGAAAGGGAATCTGTCATCAGTTTCACCTGCACTAACTTGTCGGTACAGACAGGTAGTGCAGGTGACAGTGATGACAACGGCTTGGAGCATGGGCGGAGCTTCCTGATGTCACTGGTTCTGCTTCTCTAGTGGCTCCCAATGCTAGCAAACAGCTGCTGTTGACATCACGAAGCTCCGCCCATGCACCAAGTCGGCCCCAGAGCAGAAGATACAGAAATAGATTGCGGTAGAACCAGAGCACGGAACGGGACAAGGTAAGTATGATTTTCATCAGTGTCACCTGCACTACCTGTCTGTACTCACAGGTTAGTGCAGGTGACACTGATGACAAATTTCCTTCAAAACATAAAGTGAGTTCTACGTTTCAGTCGGACAGTAGTTGCCGCTTGAGAAGGAACTTAAAAAAGTGATCTGTGCACTTTGTCAGAGCGGCTGCAAAAAAAAACCATAACATTTACCTACACACATGCTCATTATGTTGTAGACCTGTGATTGATTTCACCTCTTTCTGTATATAGTGGGAGATTCACAGTATATCTGCACAATATATACAGGGTGGGCCATTTACATGGATACACCTTAATAAAATGGGCATTGTTGGTGATATTAACTTCCTGTTTGTGGCACATCAGTATATGTGAGGGGGGGGAACTTTTCAAGATGGGTGTTGCTATCACTCTTCACACACTGATAGCAACACCGCAGGAGAAAAGCTAGCACAGGCTTCCAGTATCCGTAGTTTCAGGTGCTGCAGAATGGGCAAAACAAAAATTGGAACAGGACCCTCAGTTTACGCAGAAGATTTTGTTCAGTGATGAGGCAAACTTTTATGTGAATGGTGAAGTTAACAAACAAAACCACCGCTATTGGTCTGACACATTCGATAGATCCCTCCAAGACTGTTGGAACACAAAAATTGATGGTATGGTGTGGTATATGAGGTACAAAGATAGTGGGGCCATACTTCATCAATGGAAATCTCAAGGCCACTGGATATGCAAAATTGCTACATGATGATGTGTTTCCCTCTTTATGGCACGTTCCCTGAGTTTTTCCAGCAAGATGGTATACCACCACATTATGGGTGTCAGGTCCGAGCATTCCTAGATGAACAGTTTCCTGGAAAGTGGATTGGTCATCGTGGGCCAGTTGAATGGCCCCCAAGGTCTCCCGATCTGACCCCCTTAGACTTTTATCTTTGGGGTCATCTGAAGGCAATTGTCTATGCTGTGAAGATACGAGATGTGCAGCACCTGAAACTACAGATGCGTTGACAATCCAACACAACGGGCAGAAACTTGTAAATAACTCATGTAAGAATAAAGTTACATTAAAACCAAGTACTTCATTGTTTTTCTTGTGAAATACCCAATAAGTTTGATGTGTCACATGACCCTCTTCCTATTGAAAAAACAAAAGTCTGATTCAAAATGGCCAACTTCAAAATGGCCGCCATGGTCACCACCCATCTTGAAAAGTTTCCCCCCTCACACATAATAATGTACCACAAACAGGAAGTTAATATCACCAACCATTCCCATTTTATTAAGGTGTATCCATATATGCAGTTTTTTCTACATATCTGTGACAAGATTTGCATGTAAAACCTCTGCTTCAAAAACTCTGACCTTAATAGGGTATGGTCAGTCAAATGTTTAGAACAGCCATGATGTGAATTTAAAGGGTTTGTCCCAAAAAAAAAATAAAAAAAAATAAAACACAGCTAATTATTTTCAAAAACAGCTCCATGTCTGTCTCCAGGTTGGGTGTGGTTATACAACTTGGCTCCATTCACTTCAAAGGAACTGAGCTGCAAAACCACACCAAACCTGGAGACAGACAGGGGCGGTTTTAGAAAGAATGCAGCTATTTTTTTCTATTCCTGGATAACCCCTTTAATTAAAGTGGAAGAATTTGTATTTTTTTTCTCTATGCCATAGCAATGCAGCAGCTATATTAAAAGTTTCTTTTTTTTTTATCTCAAGTGCTGCTCCCTTTAACACTGCTGCTCTAGGCACAGGCTCTCTAATGGGAAAATACAGCCCTGGTGGAGCTGAACAAGAGCTGGGAGCGAGAAAGAAAAAGGTTGTTAAATAATTGATTCATCCAATAAACAATCCAATTTTTTTATGTGGATGGGGCCCTAATGTGCCATCTTCTCCTTCTACACCTGGAACTAGGAATGAGTGAATCGAATCTGACGTATCCAAATTCGTTAGGAAAAATTTGATTCGCAACGAATGTGAATATCGGCGGGATTCGATCGTGCAAAAAGCTTCATTAAACTCCATTTAGTGCAGTCCCGGCTCCAGGGCAATCCAAAATGGCGGATTCAAATGTGAGGACATGGGGCAAGGAATCCCAGAAAGGTGGGAACAAGGGTTGGTGGTGACCCTGAATCACATGCAGCATGCAGCCTATCAGCAGCCGGCCACCCCTGCGATGTCACAACCCTATATAATCGGCAGCCATCTTGCGGCCAGTCACTTCAGCTTGTTATTGCAGAGAGAGAGGGACAGAGAGCAGTGTGTGTTGCACAGAAAACCATTTTTACAGCAGCGATTCACCTCCCAGTCACATCAGTGTTCTATTGCAGAGAGGGACAGACCAGTGTGTTGCACAGAAAAGCTTTTTTACAGCAGCGATTCACCTCAAGCCCAAAACCAGCCTAGAAGCACTGATAGGGAAGGGAGTAAGACTGAGAGAGAAAGTGCAATTTTGGGTGTAGTACACAGCGACTGTGTGCTGCAGCACTGGTGTGTACTACAACTGAAAAGCTAATAGTAGCCAGCAAGTTAGGGTGAGCAGAGCACTAAAAGCATATAGTCCTCTATTAAGTGTAATCTGTGCACACATCTAAATGGTCTACCATTTTGTTCCTGTTAAAGTCTTAAGGGCCTAGATACTGTGAAAGGCCAGCCAAAAGTACACACCTGCTGGTTTGTAGACAAATACTGTATAAAGCATACTGGAGCACATTGTCCTCTCCTCATAAGTGCATAACACATACGTACATCTAAGTGGTGTACCATTTTGTTCCTGTTAATGTCTTTAGGGCCCAGATACTGTGAAAGGCCAGCCAAAAGTACACACCTGCTTGTGTTGTAGACAAATACTGTTTTAAGCATACTGGAGCATATTGTCCTCCCCTCATAAGTGCATACAACATACGTACATCTAAGTGGTGTACCATTTGGTTCCTGTTAAAGTCTTAAGGGCCTTGATACTGTGAAAAGACTGTTAAGCCGCGAGGCATTTTGGCAGTTTGCGCTCCAGAAGAGAGCCCCCAAGGGTTGAACAAAAGAAGAGAACTCATGTTTCCCTATTAATAGATGTTTGCTACATTTGAATTTTCCATCTGTCCCCCAAATCTAATTGTGAATGCAAGTTTTTGTGCACAGCGGCATGCAAATTACCTTGCGGTATTTCCGCAGCAGATGTTTTACACACTACTCAAATGCAGGATGTGCACAGAAGTCATTTTCCATTTTTCATGCATTTTACTTTCATTTGAACCTGTCTTTTGTGATAATGTGTTTTATATAGTATTATATTTTAATTTACAACTGGTGACTCCTCCCTCTGAGTCTCATACAAAGAGGGGAAGGTGTGCACAGGTGGTATGGTGATCAAGAGCGTGCATGCGTTCGAAACATGTCCATGTTGCGGTGTATCACTGGCTAGGTGGTGTGTCGTGAGTGTTTTCTTGCTAAATTTTTAACGATTTTGATTATGAATAAAATGTATGCTTTACGGAATTGCTGGATCCAGAACATATTTCTTCACATTACCAGGAAAAAGTACCTACCTGCTGGTGTTGTAGACAAATACTGTTGACAGTGGCGTCTAAAAGTGCCTTTATCCCTTCCTTGGTGGTCCAGTGGGGTGGATCGCCCCCCTGCAGTGCAATTACAGGGGGGGGGGGGTTTCCACTGCTGAGGTAGCCAGTGGGATTACCTCTCCTGTAGTGCTGGCTTCTGCGCTCAGAATGATAAAGCCTGGCAGGACCAGGCTTTATCAATCGAGCGTAGAGCACACAGATCAATGTGGTTTTATGAAACCACATTAATCTGTATGAGGAATCAAATGATTCCTCCTAAAAGTCCCCTAAGTGGACTAAAAGTGTAGGAAAAAAAAAAGTTTAAAAAGTTTAAAAACACACACATTAACCCCTTCCTTATTAAAAGTTTAAATCACCCCCCTTTTCCCAAATTCCATATAAATATATATAAACATAATAAAAATAAACATATGTGGTAATGCCGGGTGCGTACATGTCCGAAATATAAAAATGTATCATTAATTAAACCTCATGGTCAATGGCATATGCACAAAAAAATTCCAAAGTCCAAAATAACGAATTTTTGGTCACTTTTTATACCATAAAAATGAATAAAAAGCAATCAAAAATGGTTCAGATCACGGCGCAAAATATGAGCCCTCATACAGTCCCGTACACAAAAAATAAAAAAAGTTATAGGGGTCAGAAGAGGACAATTTTAAATCTATAAATTTTCATGCATGTAGTTATGATTTTTTCCAGAAGTACGACAAAATCAAACCTAAATAAGTAGGGTATCAATTTAATCGTATGGACCTACAGAATAAAGATAAAGTGTAATTTCACATTCCTCTGCATCAGACCACAAGTAAGTATTGAGGATATGCATTACGTAAAACTTAACTTTTAATAATATTCTTAGGATAAAAATAAAATATATGGACCCAATTATTTTTTTTTAAATCAAACAAAAAGAAAGGTGTGCAAAAAAAAACATGTGCCACCTACACCACCAAGTATTGATGTGATGCAAAGACCACAAAAAGGTGGAAGGGAACAACTTATAGTTCATTGTAACCGGTGGGGGCAAAAGCTTCCCCTGTAAGGCCCTACTCTCACATTATTAATTCCCTTCTTTGCAAGTGTTACTCGCCCTAAAAAGGGCGGCCCCACACAGAAACCTCTCTCTATTTCCCCTTACAAACACTGCCATTTCCCAGGATTTTTAGCTGCTAATAGAGTTTCCTGTGTGGGGCCACCCTTTATAGGGTAAGTAACACTTGCCAAGAAGGGAATTAATAGGGCGAGAGTAGGGCCTTACAGGGGAAGTTTTTACCCCCACCTACTACAATGGACAATACGTTGTTCCCTTTCACCTTTTCAAGGAAAGTGTTACTTTTTTTTTTGCAATGTTATAGCTCCCATAGGGGGCCATAAGACTGCACACACTGATCTTGTACATTGATCAATGGTTTCTCATAGGAAACCATTGATCTATGATTTTGCCTCTTGACTGCTCATGCCTGGATCTCAGGCACTGAGCAGTCATTCGGTGATCAGACAGCGAGGAGGAAGGTAGGGGACCCTCCTGCTGTCCTACAGCTTTTCAGGATGCCGCGATTTTGCCGCGGCGATCCCGAACAGCCCCCTGAGCTAACTGGCATTAGTTTACTTGAATGCCATGTCTAAAGGGTTAATAGCGCGAGGCACCGTGATCAGCGCTATTAGCCACTGGTCCCGGCTGTCTAACAACGGCTGGGCCCGACACGCTATTACACGAGGCCACGGCGTTATAGAAAGGGAGTGGGCAAAAGGTGTACAGGTACGCCCTCCTTCCCCAACATGTTAATAGGGATTCACCGCAAATAAATTCAGACCGAAACAAATTTTGGGGGGAAAATTCGGCGAATCGGCTGAATCAAATTTTTTCAAGAATTCGCTCATCTCTACCTGGAACAAGTGTCAGAATAGCCTCTCTGGAGATACAACCCTGCACAAAAGGAGAAAACGAAAAAACCTTTTAAACTACAGTAGAGGAAAAGTCATCCATACATCCACATTTTACCTCCCATCCTCTTCAGTTAACATTTTTATAATCAAAGTTTTTTTTAAAACATAACATTTTCAGGGAGTAATGTACCTCTTAATACAAGTTCAAAAATGTAAGCGTAGTACTGGGAGCCCATTGTGTATTACTAATAGTACCAAATCCATTGAAAAATAGGTTCATGCTAATTATTTTCCTGAGCTTACATTAGTTTTATATGTGATACATGGACTGTGTCACACTATTGATATGATATACTAACCGATGACCCCTTTAAACTAGCCTCTTCTAGTTCCTTTTCTTTATGGCCAGCAAAACACTGATTTACAGTCTGGAAGCATAGGAAACCATGGAGCCATAAACCAGCAGAGCCAGATGTCAGTGAGCAAATACATTATACTGCTACATAGGGTACATCCTGTGTGAAGGTGGAACATCACTTTTCCTGCACGGTCATCACTGTTAAGTAAGCTGTTCAATAAGTCTGCTTTGTTATGCCTAATTTCTACTTTGTTTCCATATCACTGCATTATAAGCCATTACTCTCTACATGCTGAATCATTATGCACGATACTGCTGCATACTATTAATGTGCCAATCACATCACCATTCTGAAAGGCTCGCACTGTTATTCTGTTTCCATAGCGGCAAAATAGGCCGATGGAAAAGCAGGAATAACAAACATCTTGTTCTTTTATAGGAGATGGAGCAGTGCTGGCAAAACTTGTTATTTTCACTTTGGAATTATTTTCCGTACTAAGTTTTCAGAGGAGGCAAATCATGAGACTAAAAGCAGCAGCCCTATATTGCGGCAGAATGTTTTATACTAATTTACTGTCAGTAGAGTTAGTAGAGTTAGTTAATGACAAATAAAATAAAAACTAATTAATATTAACAATGCGAAAAAAGAGCCCTCCAACTCTGACCCCAATAGTTGTCGAGAGGGGGGGAGTATCAGGTTCGCTGCTTTTTCTTTGCTTAATCCTTTTATTATTGGGAAGAAGGAGTACTGTGGTGCTGTACAACTTATCGCCTATCCAAAGGATAAAGGATAAGTGTCTGATCGCGGGGTGGGGGGTGTAACCCTGTACCTTGATCAGACACTTATCCCCTAACCTTTGGATGATTTTTGCCAAAAATGCTGTGGTCAGTTGTTAGCTGGAAAATATAAAATACCAGACCCACATGGCAATTTTTTTTTTTTGTACTTTCTTTTACCCTTTAGTGGTGTTTTTAGGTTTAGTTGCAATTTTTCTAAATCACTGCATGTTCTGGGTATGACATTTTTTTGTGATCCAATAGACTTCTATACACCTTGTTGGCAATTTTTTCTGTCCCCCTGGCCTCCACCAATTTTTTTTATAGAAATGCATGATAAAAGTCACATGATAAAAGAGTCGCATGACTTAGAATGAGAAAAAACTTAGGGGTTATAATGTCAATACAAAAAAATGGCCATAATAATACACACTATTTTTGGAATGAAAAAAAGGTACAAAAACTGCATTGTGAAGGAGAAAAAAAGAAATAAGGAGGCAGTTTTTTGTGTTCGACATCCCCCCCTTCCCCTCCCCCCATTATCAGACACTCATCCCCTATCCCGTAAAGTTTTTAAAAACCGGAATACCCCTTTAATACTGCTATTGAAATAAGTACAATAAGTACTATTTCATGAGGGTTTTATTCACTATCTTCATAACCATTTTGTAATTCTAATCAGTAACTTCATTCATTTTAGTCGTGATTCTCATTCAGCAGACAGTGAAACATGTTTTCTGTGTGGGCGGATGAAATTGTGTGTCTAGCAGCCAAAGGAAAAACTGGCATGTTACATTTTAGTAGTAAAAGAAATGAGTAGGAATTAAATGTAATCCCATTTTCATAGTAATCCGATACATTGATTCATACATTGGTTTCAGTTATGTCATCATTGCAGCTGTACAGTTACAATATACCTCATGTAAATAAAATGTTGTATTCTGGTTGTTGTCTTGCCTCATTTCAACTTAAAGAAAACCATACCTCATCAAACATATTTCCTGGGATTTCTGAACAGAAAATTATTTCCTTCTTTTTCCCATTTATATGTTCATTCTTCCTCCCAGCCTTTGGAGAAAGGAAAAGGTGACCAATATTTGTTGCATCCTAGCACAACAAATCTTCCTGAATGCTCGTTCTTCGATATTCGTCTTTGGCCATACCCAAGTCTATGCGTTACGGTCCACACTCCGGCCAGTCACCCAGGCCGTGAGCGCACCCCTCCTGCACCTGCCAGCGGGGCTGGGATTTGCATCGTGGGACGCACCCTCATGCAAATCCCAGCCCATCACTCACCTCCGCCCTCCTCCGTTCCTTCTGTCTTCCTGCAGCGCCGGTGCTCTAAAAGTACTGTAGGCCCTTAATTAGGATTAGCACCAGCACTGTTTTTTTTTATTTTTTAAAAATAACTGCACCTCCCATCACTCCGTGCCAGATATTTGTTGCCCTAGTGCTTAGTGAAAGCGTTTCCAGTGTTGCCTTGCCGTGTTCCTGACCCTAGTATTCCGTGACCTGACCTTGATCTTAGCCATCTGCCTATTAATCTACTGTTACGTTCCTGACTACGCATCTGTGCCGCCAGCCCTGACTTCCTGCTATCCAGACCACATCTTGTTTATCCCTCCTGTACCTCGCATCACCTCAGCTGCCCGTGTGGTCGAGTCATGCCAGGGGTAGCACCTCAGACTCTGCTCCCTGACACGGCCCGCGTCATCTGCCACACAGGTCCAGCAGATCCACAACCTTCTGAGAGACCAGCCACTTGCTGTAAGTCATTACACAATGTACACTTGAAAATGAAGGTAAACATTGGTGTCAGCTATAGCAGTTTCCAATGAGAGCTACCTTAGCTAATAAGCAGCTAAAGCAGTGCTACCTCTTGTAATTCCATATTCTTACATTAAAAGCTATGTATTTATAGGATATATGTACTGTGTGATGAAAAACACCTAAACTTTACCCATGTATCTTCTATTCAGAAAAAATCATAAGCAGGCAGATCTTATAGATATATATACTTTAATTAGCCTATGTATCTAATGGAATATTAACCAATAATCCTTTTTTCCATAATGCATACTGTGTAAACACAAAGGCCACAAGGTAGAAAAGTTTCCAGTGCCTCACAGCACGTTAACATTACCATGGCATGGTGAATTATTGTAAGATTTATGCCAGTAAACGTGTTGGTAAGCCAAATAGGAGGATTGGGTACAACATCTCTATGACCGTGAAGCATACTGGGTGCTTCTTTCGAATTCTGTAAGTCCTAATGAATAAAGGAAGTTAAAATTATATTATTAAATTTTCTTTTTTTAATCCATGTTTCCTCTTTATGCTCATATGCGTGTTGTGATATATGCATTCATGTTATTGGCCACTATTCACACTTCTGCTTGTGCTCAGTTTCAGGTTGGCCATATGTCCATGCTTGTTTTTCTATATTATTATATTAGCCCATCATTCTGCTATTATGGCTTTAGTACTTCTGATGCATTACATAAGTATTGCATTGTCAGTGTTTACTGTTTTCATATGAACGTGTCTTTTGATCCTGGTGGTCTATACAAGTTTTTTCCTTTTTTTTTTTCTGCCACATTCTTTTTTCCAATAAGGCAATGGTTAATGGCCTAAGTCTTTGCTTGAGTGTCAGCATAACTCAACTCTGTTTTGGTTCTACTTAACTTAGCTCCTGTTCTCTGGACTCTGCCTCAAGTCACCTGTATCCAAATCTGGTCCTGTTTTGTAGTCCTGATTCTGAGTTCTTGCTCCTTGAATCTGCTTGTGCAAAGCCCTAGATGTGCCAGCCCAGCATCAACGTTCCTGGCCTCTTCTATTCTGTGTCTACACCTGCAAATCCTGTGTCTACGTGTCAGCCCCAAGTCTTCATTCCTGGTCGTAATTGGCGCTTGTGATAGTACATTCTGGAGTCTATGCAAGTCCTATGTATGGTTGCTAGTAATCCCTGCTCTACAGTCCATGCTAGTGATTCCAGCTTTTCTTGTCATCCCTACTGTATCTAGCTACCTACTGGTGGCTATTCTGGGGACCAAGACCTAGAGTTACTCACCCTTTCACATTATGTCCCAGTCTGCCCAGTGCCAAACCAGTAACAGATAAGAAGGCCAAAAAATACCACTGTCCAGAGTTTTATTTAGTTTTATGTTTGAACACATTTTTTAAAGGAGTACTTCGGCCCTAAGACATCTTATCCCCTATCCAAAGGAATGGGGATAAGATGTCTAGTCACTAGGGGGCCGGAGTATCGTGACGTCATGACTCCGCCCCATGTGATGTCACGCCCCCTCCCATAGACCTGCATTGCGGGCGTGATGTCACATGGGGGTGGAGTCGTGATGTCACGATACTCCGGCCCCATAGTCGTGACCCGGCAAAATCGGAGGCTGCAGCTCTGCGTGCAGATCCCACAGGTGGGTGCTGCATGCAAGATTGCGGGGTCCCCAGTGGTGGGACCCCTGCAATCAAACATCTTATCCCCTATAGGGGCTAAGATGTCTTAGGGCCGGTGTACCCACTTAAATTATTAGCTTTTTATTTCTCCAATAAATATGTACTAAAGATACAATAGGCCCCTAATGTATAATAGACAAACAGTAGCAGAATTACTATAGTCAGCTATTATAAATATAGAGAGAGATGTAGGAACTATTTTGCACCATTGCCTGGTACTCTAATAGTCACATATTCCTTATTTCGAATACAACTTTAAACCTCTGTAGTGAATATAGGCTGAGGATATTATTTTTAAGGAAATATGGTGGATATCTCTGACTCCTTACTGTCTGGGACACCCTTATGAAGTTGCATAAATCCTCCTGACCTGTGATTGTTTTTCTTTGGCTGTATACCATTTACTGTTTGATCATGTCCCCCCCCCCCCCCCCCCCCCATATCTTTTGTCACTCTCCTGTAAATTCTTGTGCATACCTGTTTTATCCCTTAACACCTAGCTGTGAGGAGCCTCAAGACAGCTAGTTTGCTGATTGGGTTAATCGTGCATATCCTGACAGTTTGGTATCAACTTAAACAAAAGGTTTATATTTTCTATATAGCAAATTATGTCCCAGTGGTAGAAATATGTTTTTCAGGGCTCCCCTTAGTAGCCATAGTTATATATTCCCCAGAATCAGGATCCCAAAATATTAGACTGTCCAGTGATTAAGCTGTATGTACCTCTGCCTTTGTGTCTATCATAACCCCTTCATGTATCCTGTCAAAATATGCTTTTTGATGTCACCATATCGCTGAGTGTACTACCATCTATGTCATATCTTTTGTGTACAATGGAAGTTAGGATTTATGGACGATCATCATTGATTGAGAGGAGGTTGGGACATTTTGGAGGTGGGCTGATCTAAGAAGAAGCATTAAGTATTGAACTCTTCTGATTTTTATTCCCTTTTATTTTGTATACCTGTTTTTGCAAATTTTGTATTTTTGTTTCTTTAACTCTTTTTTGTAACTAAGTATTGTATCCTTTATGTACATTAAAGCCATAACTTTAAAGCATAGCCTTGTATGCTCTAAGGAACCTATAGCCCTATAGCTTATATAGTTGTATCAGTGTATAAATGTGGCTCGTGCTGTTACCATAGTTTCGGTGTCATAAAATGCAGAGTGTAAGAATCTGTGTATGAACGGAGGCATGCTTTTGGCCTACTGATAGATGGTGGCAGCGTATTTGTGTGTGGTGGCGTGTGGACTGGTTTTGGGGTGTGTGTGTAGCTAATTTTTAGGGCCTACTGTGGTAGGTGTGTGTGAAAGTGAGCGTGGAAGCAGAGTACCCCTATACCTTCCCAGCCGAGGTCACGTGTGCAGGCAAGACACAGGGACCTACAAACAGTGTTTAAGTTGTGTCACTGGCTCATAAGGGGGCAGAGCGTGCTCAAAGGAGCCGAGAGTGAACGTGCCAAGGTGGCAGCTTAGTGTTAGAATATTAGAGTAGATTTTCTGTTGGTTTTGTGTTTTTTTTAGTCCGCTCACTCTTTCCAGAGAGGCGTGGACGTGTCCATACTCCAGGTCGTGTGCGCTGTACGTGACAACCTCTAAATTTAAAGGGGTTTTCCAGGAAAAAACTTTTTTTTATATATCAACTGGCTCCAGAAAGTTAAACAGATTTGTAAATTACTTCTATTAAAAAATCTTAATCCTTTCAGTACTTATGAGCTTCTGAAGTTAAGGTTGTTCTTTTCTGTCTAAGTGCTCTCTGATGACACCTGTCTCGGGAAAGGCCCAGTTTAGAAGCCAATCCCCATAGAAAACCTCTTCTAAACTGGGCGTTTCCCGAGACAGGTGTCATCAGAGAGCACTTAGACAGAAAAGAAAAACCTTAACTTCAGAAGCTCATAAGTACTGAAAGGATTAAGATTTTTTTATAGAAGTAATTTACAAATCTGTTTAAATTTCTGGAGCCAGTTGATATATTTAAAAAGTTTTTTCCTGGAATACCCCTTTAATTTGTCTTTATCAGCCTGAACACTCTGCATAATGTAATTTCTGTCCCGTGTCAAACTGTAGAAGATGCAGAGATTTCAATTGTTTTGTAGGATGGCTGCAGACACGGTGGTTTTATGAGCGCTGATATTTACTTTTCCTTGTTTGCCCCTTAACTGTGCACTATATATACAGTGGTCCCTCAAGTTACAATATTAATTGGTTCTTGGACGACCATTGTAAGTGGAAACCATTGTATGTTGAGACCACAACTCTATGGAAACCTGGTAATTGGTTCTAAAGGCACCAAAATGTCATCCAAAAATAGGAAAATGTGAGAATTAAAGAAAAATAAGTAGATAACTAATATAGATAAAGCAAATCCTTACATATCAAAGTAATAAGGATCTGCTGGAAGCTGTAAATCACTGTCTATTTTAGTGTTTCCCAAGCAGGGAGCCTCCAGCTGTTGCAAAACTACAACTCCTAGCGGCGATACCAAATATGTTTATATATATTAAAAAAAATGTACGCTTTTTGGGGGTAAAATGGGAAAAACTGACAATTTTCATTTTTATTGGGGGAGGGGATTTTTCACTTTTATTTTATTTTTTATTTTTTAATTTTTCAACTTTTTTTTTTTTTTACACTTTTTATGTCCCCATAGGGGACTATCTATAGCAATCCTTTGATTGCTAATACTGTTCAGTGCTATGCATAGGACACAGCACAGCTCAGTATTATCGGTCATCTTCTGCTCTGGTCTGCTCGATCTCAGACCAGAGCAGAAGACCCCGGGAGACGGCCGGAGCCAGGTGAGGGGACCGCCATGCTGGATGATCGGATCGCCGTGGCAGTGCACCGGGCAATCCGATCATCCAATCAAAGTACCGCAAGGCCACAGATCTGTATTGATCATGGTATCTGAGGGGTTAATGGCGGACATCCGCGCGATTGCCATTACGGGCGGGTCCCTGGCTGCTGCTGGCAGCCGGAACCTGCCGTGTATGACGCGAGCACCCTTCCGAAGCTCGCGGTCATACACAGGACGTAAATGTACGTCCTGATGCGGGAAGTCCCGCCAGACCAGTTTAAAAAAAAAAAAGCTATATATGAAGAAAGATATGAATATGTGAACAAAAAAACTGCCTCCTCATTTCACTCCCAAGATGAAAGTGTTTTTTTTTTTTTTTTTTAAATGATGAGTTATAGTATAGGCGTTATATCACCTGCAATGTTCCCCTCGTTTTTTTTATTTCGTCATTTAAATATGTGACTTAAAGATTTCTATGGAAGAATTTGAAAAAGTAAAGTTAAAGTGCCAGAAAAAATGTAAAATCCATAGTGCATTGTATTTACTCCAATAGAAGTCTATAGGAGGAAAAACACCAACATTTAAAATGCCTCAACAGGGTGAAAAAAATTGACAAAATTGCTATTTAAAAAATAAAAAAAAACAATTGGAATCCCAGCTTTAGGGAGCGTTCATACGGAGTAATTCAAGAGGAATATACTTGAGTAAATCATCTTGAATTCTCTGCTCCAAATTAATGCACATCTCCTCTGCCCATTGACTTTAATGTTATTTCTGCTGTCCTGTTCACAATGCGGAAATTCTGCTAGTGAAATTCTGACCCTGAATTCCGTTTCGCTTGAAGAAAGAACATGTTCATTCTTCAAGCGGAATCCGCTAGCAGAAATCAATAGAAGTCAATGGTAAAAAAAAATTCCGCCCGACATTGTTTTCGCACGGAATTCGCGAAATGGCTGAAAAACCCTTCACTTCTTTCTCCTCCATTTCCGCGCGCAATCCCGTGTGCAATTTCACGCAAATTGCGCGCAAATTTCCCGTGAATTTCGCACGAAAATTAAATTCTTTTTTTCCGCCCGTAAAATTTTCAGCGTGAATTACTCTTCATTTACTCCGTGTGAACGCACCTTAAAGCTGCTAAACTGTGTTTTTTTGGGTGTGTAAAACTGCTGTTTTTGAGCAAAAACAAAGCGTGAATAAAAAAAATAAAATAAATGCAATGTGTGAATGCAGCCTAAGGTTGATATCACACATAGCATTCTCCATGTCTTTGTAAATGATGTATTTTTATGTGTTTTTTTGTTTTTTGTTTTTGGCCAAAACTAGAAGTAGATCCAGCAGGATAGAGAAATATAAGGCTTGTTTACTTGCCGCTTTTGCATCGTGCCAAAAAGTACCTGCTGGAGTTACAAAAAAGGTACCTTTAACCCCTTAAGGACCATGGGTTTTTCCGTCTTTTGCACTTTGGTTTTTCTCACCTTTTAAAAATCATAACCCTTTCAATTTTGCACCTAAAAATCCATATTAGGGCTTATTTTTTGCGCCACCAATTCTACTTTGCAGTGACATTAGTCATTTTACCCAAAAATCTACGGCGAAACGGAAAAAAAAATCATTGTGCGACAAAATCGAAGAAAAAAAGCCATTTTGTAACTTTTGGGGGCTTCCGTTTCTACGCAGTGTATTTTTCGGTAAAAATGACACCTTATGTTTATTCTGTAGGTCCATACAATTAAAATGATACCCTACTTATATAGGTTTTATTTTGTTGTACTTCTGTAAAAAATCCTAACCACATGCAGAAAAATGCATACGTTTAAAAGTGTCATTTTCTGACCCCTATAACTTTTTTATTTTCCTGCATATGGGGCGGTATGAGGGCTCATTTTTTGCGCCGTGATATGAAGTTTTTATCGGTACCATTTTTGTATTTATCGAACTTTTTGATCGCTTTTTATTAATTTTTCCATGATAAAAAAGCCACCGAAAATACGTTATTTTGGATGTTGGAATTTTTTTGCGCGTACGCCATTGACCACGCGGTTTAATTAATGATATATTTTTATAGTTCGGACATTTACGCACGCGGCAATACCACATATGTTTATATTTATTTTTATTTACATGGTGTTTTTTTTATGGGAAAAGGGGGGTGATTTGAACTTTTATTAAGGAAAGGGTTAAATCACATTTATGAACTTTTTTTTTTACACTTTTTTTTTTGCAGTGTTATAGCTCCCATAGGAACCTATAACACTGCACACACTGATTGCAAGCACTGTTCACTGCAAAGCCATAGCTGTGCAATGATCAGCGTTATCGGCGGTCGATTGCTCAAGCCTGAATCTAAGGCTTGGAGCAATCAATCGCAGAGGGGACACGCCGGAGGCAGGTAAGAGGACCTCCGCTTGTGTCCCAGCTGATGGGGACACCGCATTTTCACTGTGGTAGTCCCGATCAGCCCCGCTGAGCAGCCGGGCAGCTTTCACTTTCGTTTTAGACACGCGTTCAACTTTGAACGCCACGTCTAAAGTTGCTGCCGCTGCGGCGCGCTATTAGCCCCGGGTCCCGGCATCAGATACATGCCGGGAACGACCCGATATGATGCGGGGTCACCGTGTATACGTCCTTGGTCGTTAAGGGGTTAAACCAGGATGCAACATGTATTGTATCCTATCGCCTCTGTATCCTTTTAACATGATATAAAAACACGCTGTGAACTTAGCATGTCCTCCTTCATATTTTTCCTTCCTTCTGAATCCAGTTCCGATTTTGGCAAAAAAAAAAATTTAATTGTTCATCATCATTTTGCCTAATGCTGAGAGATATCCTTGCCTTTTTGATCTGTATGGCTAGTGCAACCTTTGTCCCGAGAGATCCTGTTGCTCTTTCTTAAAGGGCTGACTCTGGACATATGTCTTTTTCCAAACGGTACCTCTAGCTTTACATGGTTTTTCTGTATATCATCTCTTTTGTAACTGACTGAATTTGTGTTGCATTTTTTTGTGTTTGTAAAAACCTTAATAAACTCTTTGAAAAAAACAAAACAAAAAAAGAATAAAAACCAAATATTTTCCCAAAATATACTGAATGGGGGACATGTATCAAAGATTTTACCCCTGTTTTGTGTGTATTTTTTTGCGCAAAATTTTGCGCAAGCCCTTTTTTTGCGCAATTTTTTTGCGCACGTTTTGGTAGAGCATGTCCTCCAGATGTGGCTGAATCAGGGTACCTTGGAGTGACATCTATAGTACACATGGATTTATTAACTGCGTACTTTTTTTTTACACCAAAAATTTTGCAGCAAGAGCTGTTTTTTTTGCGCAAATATAAGCCATCTTGGACTTAACGTAGCAAGATGCTTTAAATCATTGATTCTATTTTCCAAAGAGTGGATTTAGGAGATCACTATATTTACCCGCAATTTATGAAGCTCATTGCACTTGATTGATAAATTTTGCGCTTCTGCACATAATTTAGAATTCGGGAAAAGGGGTAAAATGCTTCTACCATACACAAATAATGATACATGTCCCCCGATATGTATAATCCCCTATGTGAGGTTTCATACACAGCTTTAGACTTTTGTCTTTTATTTCTGATTTAGAGTTTATTCAGATTTTTTAATAGATTCGCTGTGTTTTTGATTTTCCTTCCTGTTCTTAAATATCCCTTTGTGTCTTGCCTTCCCGTTCTCTGTACAGGCGCTGTAAAGTGCTTCCTGTAGATGACAATGCTGATCTTCAGTGTTCAGCCTTAGGTTTCACAGTGTGAGAAGATCTATTTGGCATTCTGTATGTTAATTCTAAATACCAATGTACAGGGTGGGCCATTTATATGGATACACCTTAATAAAATGGGAATGGTTGGTGATATTAACTTCCTGTTTGTGGCACATTAGTATATGTGAGGGGGAAAACTTTTCAAGATGGGTGGTGACCATGGCGGCCATTTTTAAGTCGGCCAGTTTGAATCCAACTTTTGTTTTTTCAATAGGAAGAGGGTCATGTGACACATCAAACATATTGGGAATTTCACAAGAAAAACAATGATGTGCTTGGTTTTAATGTAACTTTCTTCTTTCATGAGTTATTTACAAGTTTCTGACAACTTATAAAATTTGTTCAATGTGCTGCCTACTGTGTTGGATTGTCAATGCAACCCTCTTCTCCCACTCTTCACACACTGATAGCAACACCGCAGGAGAAATGCTAGCACAGACTTCCAGTATCCGTAGTTTCAGGTGCTGCACATCTCGTATCTTCACAGCATAGACAATTGCCTTCAGATGACCCCAAAGATAAAAGTCTAAGGGGGTCAGATCGGGAGACCTTGGGGGCCATTCAACTGGCCCACAATGACCAATCCACTTTTCAGGAAACTGTTCATCTAGGAATGCTCGGACCTGACACTCATAATGTGGTGGTGCACCATCTTGCTGGAAAAACTCAGGGAACGTGCCAGCTTCAGTGCATAAAGAGGGAAACACATCATCATGTAGCAATTTTGCATATCCAGTGGCCTTGAGGTTTCCATGGATGAAGAATGGTCCCACTATCTTTGTACCCCATATACCACACCATACCATCAATTTTTGTGTTCCAATAGTCTTGGAGGGATCTATCCAATGGGGGTTATTGTCAGACCAATAGCGGTGGTTTTGTTTGTTAACTTCACCATTCACATAAAAGTTTGCCTCATCACTGAACAAAATCTTCTGTGTAAACTGAGGGTCCTGTTCCAATTTTTGTTTTGACCATTCTGCAGCACCTGAAACTACGGATACTGGAAGCCTGTGCTAGCTTTTCTCCTGCGGTGTTGCTATCAGTGTGTGAAGAGTGGGAGAAGAGGGTTGCATTGACAATCCAACATAATGGGCAGCACATTGAACACATTTTATAAGTGGTCAGAAATTTACAGAGGAAATTCTTTTCTTTTTGGAACACAGAGCTCTCTGCTGACATCAAGACCACAGTGCTCTCTGCTGACACCTCTGTCCATTTTAAGAACTGTCCAGAGTAGGAGAAAATCCCCATAGAAAACATATGCTGCTCTGGACAGTTCCTAAAATGGACAGAGATGTCAGCAGAGAGCACTGTGTTCCAAAAATAAAAGAATTTCCTCTGTTGTATTCCGCAGCTAATAAGTACTGGAAGGGTTAAGATTTTTTATTAGAAGTAATTTACAAATCTGTTTAACTTTCTGGCACCAGTTGCTTTAAAAAAAAAAGTTTTCCACCGGAGTACCCCTTTAAGGCATGCTGTTCCCTCTACATTCCACACCCGAGATATGTACCTATGTACCCACTTCCTTTACACCTCTCACTTCCAGGCATAAAAACAACCCATGCTGGAGATATGAAATCCCTCATAAATCTGTTTTGGTAAATCATCATCATTGAGTTCTTCAGCCCAATGGCTGAACACTGCTTTAGACATATTCTACCACTAGGATAGTGTTTCCAAACTAGGGTGCTTCCATCTGTTGCATATCTACTGGGAGTTGTAGTTTTGCAACAGCTGGAGGCACCTTGGTTGGAAAACATTAAACTAGGAGTATTGCACCTAAAGGAGGATACAATGCAGTATTAAGGGTACATTATGGCAACACGCAATTTAGCAATGCAGTATAAAGGGTACCATATGGCAGCACACAATTCTCCCCATAAGACAGTGTTTCCCAACCAGGGTGCCTTCAGCTGTTGAAAAACTATAACTCACAGCATACCCTGACAACCAAAGGCTGTCCAGGCATGCTGGGAGTTGTAGTTCTGCAACAGCTGGATGCACCCTGGTTGGGAAACACTGCACTAGGAGTATAGCACCTAGAAGAGGATACAATGAAGTATAAATGGCACTATATGGTAGCCCACAATACTCTAGGACAGTGTTTCCCAGCCAGGGTGCCTCCAGCTGTTGCAAAACTACAACCAGCAACATGCCTGGACAGCCTTTGGCTGTCCAGGCATGCTGTGAGTTGTACTTTTGCAACAGCTGAAGGCACCCTGGTTGAGAAACACTACACTAGGAGTATGTGCCCTAGAAAAGGTGCAGTATTAATGGCACCATATGGCAGCACACAATGGGGGGGAAGTTATCATTGGTTTTACCCTGGTTTTGGGGGGTAAACTTGTTGCACAGTTTGTCTCAGATGCTATTTAGAGACTTTTTATTGCGACTTTTGGTTTAGAGACTTTAAAAAAAAGAACATACCAAGTTGGGATTTCAGTCGATATCATGCAGTGGACTTGCAGTTTGTCACATCATTTGGCAAAACTGTGCTGAGGCGCAATTCTACACCAGTCCTTAGTTGGCTTGCAAACTGACTGTGGACAGCCTTATAAAAAAAGTTGCACATTTGTTGCACGGGTTAAAGATTTGCACAAAAAGTTGCAGAGAAAGCATCATACAAAGAAAGCATTGTACAAATGTATTCAACATTATTTGTATCACATGCCCTGCACCTAGAGTGAACACGTGTACCGGATCGCCCGGGACAGTCCCTCATTTGGAGAGTCTGTCCCGAGTCCCGGTCACCCTCATTCCAGGACAATGCAGTGTCCGGGAATGATCTGAGCCCGTGAGCCGCCGTCCGCCGACTGTGGGGGAAGAGGAAGCCCCGTTCCTGGAGCTGCTGAAGAGCGGCAGCCGCGGATATGATCTGTACTCCAGCGTATAATGGGCGCTGCAGCCACAGGTGTGTGTGATCCGTCCACCCCACTTGTTTGTGCTGTATACACAGGGAACATGAACCACAGAACGTGAGGTCGGCCTGCAGAGGGCGCTGCATTGATAGGTGTGTAGTGCGCACTATCCTTGTGCCCCAGGTTTTTATTATACAGGAGGTGGTCTGTGTGTATATAGAGAGGGTACTAGTATACAGGGGGTGGTGTGTATATAGAGGGGGCACTATTATACAGGGTGTGGTGTGTGTATATAGAGGGGGCACTATTATACAGGAGGTGGTGTGTGTATGTAGAGGGGGCACTAGTATACAGGGGGTGGTGTGTGTGTGTATAGAGGGGGGCACTGTTCTTTAATGCAACTTGTTTTGTTTTCAATTTCTTCAGAGATATCTATGTAGCCAGTTAAAGTGTGCAGAAATACTGAAAAATACACAGGCAGATATGTTTTTGCCAGTCTCACGAATACGTTTGACGAAATGCACTTGTGAAAGTAAGTGTCCCTGAATGGCAGTTAGGAAATGTGGTCACCCTGCCTGCACCATGTAATACATTTGGTGCAGGTACACAGTTTCCACCACAAGAATTAATGGAGTAAAAAGACGTTCACCTACTCAACTTTTCATGAATACCCCCTAAGGTGCCTAGGGACTTTGTATGCTTCTAGCTAGAGCCCATGCACACATTCTTGCCAGGTGTATAAAATCTAATGTGGTGACATGGGGGTGCAAGATATACTTATCAAATCGTGATGCCAGGGCACTGTTAGCCTATGCACATTCTGAGGTTGAGACAGCTTCTCCTGGGCAATCAGGGTCACCTGATTACTCTGCATGGGTACAGTACAAATATAATATAATACAGTGAATCACAATATAACAGTAAACAATATGGTAGTAAGCCCAACATAAGTGCAGCAGGCATACCCTAGGTGATCCGTAGCCCACATGACAGTCTTTCATGCTTGGACACCACAATAATACTTGGCAAAAATGCTAGGCTAGATTTTGTTCCATTTAATATTCGTAGAAATTCAAATAGTAAAATTACAAAATAAAATCATAGTATAGTAAATCGTATAAACAAAGCTTGCAGTCAATGCTTTGTTGGCAATAAGCGGTGCAGAGGAAATCATGTGGGAATTACAAGGTAAAAAAAATGATCCCTTTAAATTACATGGCATCTGCTCGGAATAATCCGGAGATATCATTAGAGGAATGGTGAGAAATGGCTTTCAGAGTGAAGCCGGAGTTTGTCATTCACAGATTGTAGTAGAGGTTTCTCTCAATTGCATTAACTTGTTATTGTAATAGAAATTATTGTATCTCGCGTCATCCTGCATAACACTAAAGGTGCAGAAAGTGACTGTAGATTATAGTTTAGTTTGTTATTATCTCCGTATATATAGGATCAAAACCGTTTTGGGGTTTTCACTTAAACACATTACTGATGCACTGGGTCCTGCAACTAATATATGTACGCTGACAGGTAAAGTGAATAACACAGATTATCTCATGACAATGGTAACTGGTATCTGGCGGTTGTAGATGTGTTAGGAAGCAAGTTCTTGTCAGTTCTTTAAAACGATGTGTTGGAAGCAGGAAAAATAAGGAAGCGTGAGGATCTAAGTGTTTGTGCTAGTGGTTAGCACCTATTAAAAGTGGGCTAAGAAAAGACATCCAGTCAACAGCCTAGGGTCATGGATGCCTAATATTTATTAAGGTATGAAGGATAGCCAATATTGTCCAATCCCACAGAGGAGCTACTAGAAAATATTTCTGTGCTAGTTGAAGGGGTAGTCTTGGAAACTGAATTTATCAGACACTTATCCAGGGGATAGGGAATAAGTGTCTATCACTAGAGATGAGTGGCATTGCCCATATTCGAATTCGCGATATTTTGCGAATATATAGACCAATATTCCTCTTATATTTGTGAATTTTGTGAATATTCGCATATTCGCGTATTCGAGGAAGAAAACAGTGAGGGGGGGTGGGCAACTTTACTATTGATTGCTAGGGATGTTGTTGATAACCTCTGACAAGTGTATTTCCATCATTCTAATTGGCCCTCAAGTGAAAAGAAGGAGTATGCGAATATTCACATATGCGAATATGCGGAAAAAAGTGAATATTCGTAATTTCGAATATATAGCGAATTTCGAAATGCAAATATTTGCGCCCAACACTATCTATCACGAGGGATCTGACCGTGTTGTCCCACCACAGCTGGGGATTGGCTTATTGGGCAGTAACTTGCGCTTGTCCAGGTGGGGGAAGGAGCACGCAGAGAACAGGTAAGTCGATGGGGTCCTGTACAGGGTATCGTCACCCCCCTCCCCAGCAAAAAAATCTGTGGATAGGAGATAAGTGTCTTATTAGTTTAGTTTCTTGGACTACCCCTTTAACCCCTTCCCGCTATTGGACGTATGCATACGTCCAGGCGAACTACACGTTCGCGCAAATGGACGTATGCATACGTCCAAGCGATCTCCTGCTCTGCCGCGGGCAGCGCAGGAAATCGCGGGTGGGACTCAGCTGTCAATCACAGCCGGAGTCCCACCGCAGCTGCCGGGGCCGCGATCGCGCCGGTCGCGGCAGCATTAACACCATAGATGCCGTGATCAGTTCTGATCATGGCATCTATGGTGTTTGCTGGGGGAGTGCTCTCCCCCTGCCCACCAACGGCGGCACCGCGATAAAATAAGGGGGATCGAGGGTGTCCAAGACACCCTCGATCCCCATTGAAGAGATAGCGGAGCGACCGTCCAATAGCAGACTGGGGGCGGGGGGGTTAAAGTTCGGTTCCCCCCGCTATGCCCACCCATCAGTGTCCGGGCACAGCGGGGGGAACCGTGTAGTAGCGGCGGCGGCGGCGGCAGCGGCGGTCACTTACCCGGCAGCGGAGCTCCAGATGACGGTGGCGGCTGTGATCATGGCGGCGGTGGAGGTGAGTATGGCGCCGCATGTCCGGGAGTCTGTTGCCTAGCAACATCTAAAGGGCAACAGTTTGGAGAGTGGTCTCTAAACTGTGGCCCTCCAGATGTTGCAAAACTACAACTCCCACCATGCCTTGACAGCTGTTTGCTGTGTTGGCATGCTGGGAGTTGTAGTGTAGCAAGATTTAGAGGGGTTCAGGCTAGAGATCACTGACAGTGGTCTCTAAACTGTAGCCCTCCAGATGTTACAAAACTACAACTCCCAGCATGCCCAGACAGCAGTTTGCTGTCTTAGCATGCTGAGATTTGTAGTTTTGCAACATCTGGAGGGCCACAGTTTAGAGACCACTGTCAGTGATCTCCAGCCTGAACCTCTCTAAATCTTGCAAAACTACAACTCCCAGCATTCAGGAACAACAAATGGCTGTCTCGGCATGCTGGGAGTTGTACTTGCGTGCCTCCAGCTGTTGCATAACTACATCTCCCAGCATTCCCATTGGTAATCAGTACATGCTGAGAGTTGTAGTTCTGCAACAGCTGGAGGCACACTGGTTGGGAAATACCGAGTTAGGTAATAGGTTCTATTACCTAACTCAGTATTTTCCAACCAGTGTGCCTCCAGCTGTTGCAAAACTACAACTCCCAGCATGCACGTTCTGTCAGTGCATGCTGGGAGTTGTAGTTTTGCCCCTCCCCCCCCCCTCCCATGTGAATGTACAGGTTACATTCACACTGGCGGCGGATTACAGTAAGTTCCCTGCTTCAAGTTTGAGCTGCAGCCGCAGCTCAAACTCCTAGCGGGAGACTCAGTGTAATCCGCCGTCAGTGTGAATGTAACCTAAAAACACTACACTACACTAACATAAAATAAAGAGTAAAACACTACATATACACACGTACACTGCCACCCCCCCCAACCTCCCCCCCAATAAAAATGAAAAACGTATCCTACAGCAGTGTTTCCAAAACGGAGCCTCCAGCTGTTGCAAAACAAAAACTCCCAGCATTTCCGGACAGCCATTGACTGTCCAAGCATGCTGGGAGTTTAGAAACAGCTGGAGGCACCCTATTTGGGAATCACTGGTGTAGAATACCCCTATGTCCACCCCTATGCAAATCCCTAATTTAGGCCTCAAATGCGCATGGCGCTCTCACTTTGGAGCCCTGTCGTATTTCAAGGCAACAGTTTAGGGCCACATATGGGGTATCGCCGTACTCGGGAGAAATTGCCTAACAAATTTTGGGGGGCTTTTTCTCCTTTTACCCCTTATGAAAAGGTAAAGTTGGGGTCTACACCAGCATGTTAGTGTACAAAAATGTTTTTTTTTTTTTACACTAACATACTGGTGTTGCCCCATACTTTAAAATTTCACAAGCGGTAAAAGAAAAAAAGCCTCCAAAATTTGTAACGCAATTTCTCCTGAGTACGGAGATACCCCATATGTGGGCGCAAAGTGTTCTGGGGACGCACAACAAGGCTCAGAAGGGAGAGTGCGCCATGTACATTTGAGGTCTAAATTGGTGATTTGCACAGGGGTGGCTGATTTTACAGTGGTTCTGACATACGTGTAAAACAATAAATACCCACATGTGACCCCATTTTGGAAACTACACCCCTCAGTGAGCATTTACACCCCACAGGTGTCTAACAGATCTTTGAAACAGGGGTCTGTGAAAATGAAAAATAAATTTTTTTATTTGCACAGCCCACTGTTCCAAAGATCCGTCAAATGCCAGTGGGGTGTAAATTCTCCCTGCACCCCTTATTACCTTCCGTGAGGGGTGTAGTTTTAAAAATGGGGTCACATGTGGGGGGGTCCACTGTTCTGGCACCACGGGGGGCTTTGGAAATGCACATGGCCAAATTCTCTCTCCAAAAGCTCAATGATGCTCCTTCCCTTCTGAGCATTGTAATTCGCCCCCAGTGCACTTCACGTTCACTTATGGGGTATTTCCATACTCAGAAGAGATGGGGTTACAAATTTTGGGGGTATTTTCTGCTATTATCCCTTGTAAAAATGTAAAATTTGGGGGAAAACAAGCATTTTAGTGTAAAAAAAATATATTTTTTTTACATATGCAAAAGTCTTGAAACACCTGTGGGGTATTAAGGTTCACTTTACCCCTTGTTACGTTCCCCAAGGGGTCTAGTTTCCAAAATGGTATGCCATGTGGTTTTTTTTCTGTCCTGGCACCATAGGGGCTTCCTAAATGCGGCATGCCCCCAGAGCAAAATTTGCTTCCAAAAAGCCAAATGTGACTCCTTCTCTTCTGAGACCTGTAGTGCGCCAGTAGAGCACTTTTCATCCCCATATTGGGTGTTTTCTGAATCGGGAGAAATTTGGCTTCAAATTTTGGGGGGTATTTTCTGCTATTACCTTTTTAAAAATGTAAAATTTTTGCTAAACCAAGCATTTTTGGTAAAAAAATGTTTTTTTTTTTTACATATGCAAAAGTCGTGAAACACCTGTGGGGTATTAAGGTTCACTTTATCCCTTGTTATGTTCCTCAAGGGGTCTAGTTTCCAAAATGGTATGCCATGTGTTTTTTTTGCTGTCCTGGCACCATAGGGGCTTCCTAAATGCGACATGCCCCCCGAGCAAAATTTGCTCTCAAAAAGCCAAATTTGACTCCTTCTCTTCTGAGAATTGTAGTTCGCCCGTAGTGCACTTCAGGTCAACTTATGGGGTACCTCCATACTCAGAAGAGATGGGGTTACACATTTTGGGGGGTATTTTCTGCTATTAACAAAATGTAAAATTTGGGGGGAAACACACATTTTTGTGAAATATATATATATTTTTTTACATATGCAAAAGTCATGAAACACCTGTAGGGTATTAAGGCTCACTTAATTCCTTGTTACGTTCCTCAAGGGGTCTAGTTTCCAAAATGGTATGCAAGTTTTTTTTTTTTGCTGTTTTGGCACCATAGGTGCTTCCTAAATGCAACATGCCCCCCAAAAACCATTTCAGAAAAACGAACTCTCCAAAATCCCCTGGTCGCTCCTTCGCTTCTGAGCCCTCTACTGTGCCTGCCGAACAATTTACATAGACATATGAGGTATGTGCTTACTCGAGAGAAATAGGGATACAAATTCAAGTATGAATTTTACCCTTTTACCCCTTGTAAAAATTCAAAAATTGGGTCTACAAGAACATGCAAGTGTAAAAAATGAAGATTTTGAATTTTCTCCTTCACTTTGCTGCTTTTCCTGTGAAACACCTAAAGGGTTAAAACACTTACTGAATGTCATTTTGAATACTTTGGGGGGTGCAGTTTTTGTAATGGGGTCATTTATGGGGTATTTCTAATATGAAGACCCTTCAAATCCACTTCAAACCTGAACTGGTCCATGAAAAATAGCGAGTTTGAAAATTTTATGAAAAATTGTAAAATTGCTGCTAAACTTTGAAGCCCTCTGGTGTCTTACAAAAGTAAAAACACGTCAATTTTATGATGAAAATATTTGTGGTCGTTGCTACATGACTGATATGCGTACAACCCTAGTACTAACCTAACAACCAACTGTAACCAATAACCTATCAACCTCAACTAAGCAGTCTGAAGTGTGCCATAACTGCGGCGTAAAGAATATGCCTGGAAAAGAGGGCATACCCTGTGGTAAGTGTGATGGAATGAAAAGAAGGGGGGGCGGGTGGGAGCGAAGAACCCACAGCGTCATTGAAGGGGGGAGAGCCGTGGGTTTTTATGGTCATCCCGCTCCTCCCACAATTACAGGCCAGCTGCGCAGGCCTTACCATTTGTGGTCGTTGCTACATGACTGATATGCGTACAACCCTAGTACTAACCTAACAACCAACTGTAACCAATAACCTATCAACCTCAACTAAGCAGTCTGAAGTGTGCCATAACTGCGGCGTAAAGAATATGCCTGGAAAAGAGGGCAAAACCCGGATTTAAACAAACATTTGTTTATTGCAGATTACAACACAAGAGACTGGAATGCGCTAGCCATTTCTTTGCGAGGGTTAGGGATATACTGCATGTAGCATCCGCATTTCCAACATCCTAATTTCATGATTACGTGGGCTGGGACTCCGTGCTTAGAAGTGGCTGTAGCTGCGCCAATACGGAAGGAGTGACCGGATAATGAAGTCGGGACTCCTCCCAGCGACCTGACCGAAATGCGTAAATGTTTGATGAATTGAGAAGTAGTTAGCGGGTTGGATCTGAAATGGAGTAAAGGGTCGTCAGCTGATAGGTTAACACAGGCATTCAACAATTCACGGAGGACTGTGACAGGACACCATTTGTGCGCGGTGGGGAAAACCGGACAATCACAGTTTGACCCGGAGACGAGGTCTTGGTCTGACTGAGGGACAGCTCGAAATGATCAGAGACAAGGTCAGTCAGCTGTCACATAAGAAAGGGCGCGTTGACAGTCCGAGCAGTACACTCACCCGGTCTGAGAAACCCATAATAGGCAAGGTACATGGCCGCTATCAATGTGAGGCTATCACGAATACCCAATGGTGCGAAGTCTAACAAGTCGGACAACTGCCTGAACATGTTGCCTGTGATTGGTTGTCTGACTGGGCTGCGAGGGACTTCCTTCTCAAGGATGCCCTTCAGAGCGTACTTCACCAAGCGAGAAGAGAGTATAGAGTAACTACAGGTATTGGTCAAGGATAAATGGTGTTGGATACCGGCTAGATAACTCTTGATAGTATTGTGGGATAAATGCAGTGTGGTATGGCAAAACCCGACATATGCTAATAGGAAGGGAACTGAAATCTTGTCGCCTTCGGCGTGCTTGGATCTGAATTTGGAGAATGAGTTCCACGCCGTACCATAAATTTTTCGTGTATTTGCGGACAAGGAATCACTGACCAAATGTTTGGCTATCCGAAGGTGCTGGTTCAGTTCATGACTAGTGAATGGAATGGGGGAACTTGCGCCCCTATGGAATCGGCTTCTGGCATCACCTGAAAGAATTGTGACAGGTTGTTCCTAGATAAGGCATCTGCTGCAATATTCTGGACTGCTTCAATGTGAGCACATGTGAAAGTAAATGTATGTTGTAGGGACAGCCAAACTAACCGTCTAGCCAAGATCATTTATCTATAACATAGCTGACCGTCTAACACCAGGACAGAGAGAGAGTATCCGAAGACGTGTCGGATGAGAATTGTATACGTGACTGGACCTAGACAAGTACGAAACGTTATACAAGTACCTTAACAACCTAGAACACCCTGAAGAGCATCTTTAGGAACGAGACTACACAGAGAAAGGAGTGCATCGACAACGCAAGCAATCACAACCTGAAAACGTGTCAGGTTCATGAGGTGATTACTTGGAGAACAATGTACGACACTTTAAACCAGAACAGAGGGAAAGTATCCGAAGATGTGTCGGACGAGAATCGTATGCGTAACCGGGCCTAGATGAGTATGCGCCTGGTGACAAGTGCGAAGCGTTATACGAGTACCATATCAACCTAGAACACCATGAAGTACATTTTTGGGACATGACTACACAGAGAAAGGAGCGCATCGACAACGCAAGCAATCACAACCTGAAAGCGTGTCAGGTTCATGAGGTGATTACTTGGACAACAATGTACGACACTTTAAACCAGAACAGAGGGAAAGTATCCGAAGATGTGTCGGACGAGAATCGTATGCGTAACCGGGCCTAGACGAGTATGCGCCCGGTGACAAGTGCGAAGCGTTATACGAGTACCATATCAACCTAGAACACCATGAAGTACATTTTTGGGACATGACTACACAGAGAAAGGAGCGCATCGACAACGCAAGCAATCACAACCTGAAAGCGTGTCAGGTTCATGAGGTGATTACTTGGACAACAATAAACAACTCTTTAAACCAGGACAGAGGGAAAGTATCCGAAGGCGTGTCGGACGAGAATTGTATGCGTAACTGAGTCTAGATAAGTGTGAAAGTTCATACGAGTACCATGACAACCCAAAACATCGTGAATTCCGTTTTTTGAGAACGTGACTATATCGTAAAAGAGGTGCACCGACAACACAAGTAAACACAACCTGAAGACGTGTCAGGTTCATGAGGTGATTACTTGGATAATAAAACAAATCTTATCACCTATGTGTGGCGTTATTGCTGTTCTGAAGGCGTGTCAGTAACAACCGTGCAACGTACCCCCTGCAGGCGTGGCAGGCATGATGGGTATACATCACATATCTGTGGTGTTATTGCTGTTCTGAAGGCGTGTCAGTAATAACAATTATGCGACGTACCCTTTCTGCAACATGACAGGCTTAACAGGTAAACACCACCTATGCGTAATGTCAGTGTCGTTCAGAAGGCATGTCAGTACCAACGATAATGAAACATACCCCGTCTGCAACGGTTTACTGGGTAAGCCCCGCCTGTGCGTCGTGTAATTGTCGTTCTGAATATGTGTCAGCAGCGACAACTGCTATGTATCACCCTGCCTATATAAAGATGCGTGCAGAACGACTACATGTGAAACTGTCGTGAACCGCTATGCATGGCTGTACCACCAACTTGATGAACCTATACTCGGGCCAACCATATACGCGTATAGACCACCAGTGAACGCCTGAAGCTAACCACGACCGATGGCAGAGATTATGCCGGCAAGTAGTAACTATTGTGACCACATACCTGCGTACGGGGCCACACCCAATGTGCTGTATGAGCATGTGTGCTGCACAAAACTGCGGGCGTACGAACTTCACAAATAGCGCAAGCGCATGTACAGAACACATGCCACGAGTGCACACGCAGCCTGATTCCCGCGTGCACCCGAGTAATATAACCCTACAAACATGCGTGATACAAGTCCTGCGAGCGGGTGTGCAGCACAATCCTTATGAGTGCATATTCAGTAGTAATCCTACGAGCGTGGGGGCCATGTAATACTATAAACGTGCGTACAGTGTGACTCGTATGAGCGTGTACATAGTATGATTCCTATTAGTGTGTACAACATGACTCCTACAAGAGCGTGTGTAGTATGAACCTTGCAAGCGAGTACAAGCATGTATACCACGTAAACCTACGAGCAAGTGTACAGTATGAATGCTACATTGGTATGCACCGCATGAACTTTATGAATTATGCGAGCGAGTGTACCGTATAAATGCTACCGCGATTGTACTGCATAATCCTAACGCGTGTAAAGTAAGAATCCAACAAGCGTGTGTACAGGATATCCTACCAGTGTGTACTGTGTACGGCATGAATCTTATAAGTATGTACGCAGCATAATGCTACAAATATGTACAAGCGTGTGTATAGAGTAGATGCTACAAGCATGCACCCCACAAATATGCTCAAGCGTGAGTGCGGTATGAATGCTACAAGCAAGCGTACAGCATGAATCCTAAGGGCGAATGTACAATATAATCCTACAAGCGAGTGTACAGTATGAAACCTGTAGGCAAGTAAACGGCATAAACTCTACAAGTGTGTACTGTATGAATCTTACAAGCGTGTGTGCAGTATAAACCTTACAAAGGGGGTGTACAGTATGACCCTAAAAGCGTGTGTACGGTATAAAACTACAAGCGCGTAGAGAACGAATGAACCCTATAAGCGTGTGTGGCGTATAAATGTTACCAGCATGAATCCTACCAACGTGTATGGGTACCAGGATGTGTACAGCATGAACCCTACGGCATGATTCCTATAAGTGAGAATCGTAGCTCCACAACAGCTGGAGGCACACCGCCCGGAAACACAGAAGTATAAATATAAAATAAATGAAAAGAAAACTGTGAGGAAGTTAGTTAAGAGACAAAGGTTGGAGGTGAGCGCAGCTGTTGGTGTAGCGTGCCTTAGACTGACCAGATTGGCAGCTGTGGGGGTGAAGCATAAGCCCACAGGGTGGGGCGGAGCGGTGAGTCCGATTGAGTGTAAAGGTGTGCGAGTCTCAGTATACCGGAGACACATATAGATCCTCCCAGCAGCACAGAACTACAAAATGTGATAATGATATATATGTGCAGGAGGCTGTTCACATAGAGCGGTAATGTTATACATGTGCAGGAGACTGTTGACGTGGTCCGGAAATGATAAAATATGCAGGAGACTGTTCACATAGTGCGGTAATGATATGCATGTGCAAGAAGCCTAACACATAGTGCGGTAATGATATGCATGTGCAAGAAGCCTATCACATAGTGCGGTAATGATATGCATGTGCAGGAGACTGTTCACATAATGCAGTAATCATATACATGTGCAAGAAGCCTATCACATAGTGCGGTAATGATATGCATGTGCAGGAGACTGTTCACATAATGCAGTAATCATATACATGTGCAAGAAGCCTATCACATAGTGCGGTAATGATATGCATGTGCAGGAGACTGTTCACATAATGCAGTAATCATATACATGTGCAAGAAGCCTATCACATAGTGCGGTAATGATATGCATGTGCAGGAGACTGTTCACATAGTGCGGTAATGATATGAATGTGCAGGAGACTGTTCACATAGTGCGGTAATCATATACATGCGCAGCAAGCCGTTCACATAGTGCGGTAATGATATGCATGTGCAGGAGGCTGTTCACATAATGCAGTAATCATATACATGTGCAAGAAGCCTAACACATAGAGCGGTAATGATATGCATGTGCAAGAAGCCTAACACATGGTGCGGTAATGATATGCATGTGCAGGAGGCTGTTCACATAGTGCGGTAATCATATACATGCGCAAGAAGCCTAACACATGGTGCGGTAATGATATGCATGTGCAGGAGACTGTTCATATAATGCAGTAATCATATACATGTGCAAGAAGCCTAACACATAGTGCGGTAATCATATACATGTGCAAGAAGCCTAACACATAGCGCGGTAATCATATACATGTGCAAAAAGCCTAAAACATAGCGCGGTAATGATATGCATGTGCAGGAGCTGTTCACATAGTGCGGTAATGATATGCATGTGCAGGAGGCTGTTCACACAGTGCAGTAATCATATACATGCGCAGCAAGCCGTTCACATAGTGCGGTAATGATATGCATGTGCGAGAAGCCGAATGCCGATATGTAATACAATAACCTGGGGCCGGGCTGACCAAGGGTTTCCCTGAACTCCGGCTCACCTCCGGAGTCCGGGAACAGCCAGCGTTACCCCCAGTCAGCCACGGCCACTTACCACCACCATGCCGGCTGAAGCGACCTTCCAGTCAGCTGACTCGTGCAGTCAGCTGACCGGTGGGAACGTGACTCCACCTCCTGCCGACACCATGTGACAAACCCTCAAGCGAAGAACCCACAGCGTCATTGAAGGGGCGAGAGCCGTGGGTTTTTATGGTCATCCCGCTCCTCCCACAATTACAGGCCAGCTGCGCAGGCCTTACCATAAAGTAGACATATTGTATATGTGAATCCAAAAAATATATATTTGGAATATCCATTTTCCTTACAAGCAGAGAGCTTCAAAGTTAGAAAAATGCAAAATTTTCATTTTTTTCATCAAATTTTGGGATTTTTCACCAAGAAAGGATGCAAGTTACCACAAAAATTTACCACTATGTTAAAGTAGAATATGTCACGAAAAAACAATCTCAGAATCAGATTGATAAGTAAAAGCATCCCAGAGTTATTAATGTTTAAAGTGACAGTGGTCAGATGTGCAAAAAAGGGCTGCGTCCTAGAGGTGAAAATGGGCTGTGTCCTTAAGGGGTTAATGCTGGCTATGATACAAAGCTTTTAGAATGTAGACTGCTGTACATGGTACTGCATAGATGTAGACTATGCCAACCTCTGAATGCCCATGCCAACCTCTGTTCCTTGTCAGAACTGGACCATATAGCAATAGAAGAAGGTGGCCTGGCACCAGAGATGGAACTAGACTGCACTATATAAAAAAAATAAAAAGCTAGCAAAAGGAGTGCAATGCTCTGTCCATTTTTTTTTTTTTACTGGAAATCCTTGTATTCATGAGGATGTTACTTTGACACATGCCACCTACCTAAACATTTTTGCAGGTCAAATACATTCCTTCATGGCAGTGGCCTATTTTAGCAGGACAATGCCCCAACCACACTGCAAAAAAAAAAAAGAAAGAAAAAAAAAAAACACTGCTAATAACCTTCAGAGATCTTGTAGAGTCCATGCTTCAAGGCGCCAGAGGAGTTTTGGGACCTAGACTATCTTAGACTGGTGGATTTAATATTATAGGTGATTGGTGTATAACTAGAGATTTTTACCAACTCTCATATTAGAAGAAAGGATATGTCCAACGCAGGTAATGAGCAAAAATCTTCGTCTTTTATTATTTAAAAGCCAGCATTACAGGAAAAAAGAGGTGACATGTTTCAAGTGCCAGTCTGCACTTTTAATCATTCATAACATAAAATGTGAAACAATACACATATGTATAGGGAAATGTGGGGTCAGCCCCCTCCAGTTGAAACCCGGTTAGGGTGGACGTCACATTTAACCCCTCACATGATAAAATCCTAATAGAATGATATTGTAAATATAACAATGGGTTAATGTCCTAGACAAATATAATAAATAGGGAGGAAAAATACTTTACTGAAAAATACAAAAAACATAAATATATGCATGTGTACAAAAGGAGAAAATATTGTGAAGACTCAAAAATACATGGCAAAGAAACATGCAAAAAAGGCGTGACTAGTCATGATGTCATAAACCATTATCAATAGTGAAGTATTATGTCTTGACGCCTGTTCAGACTATGCGGGATTCGGGTAGCTAGTTTGAGAATCCAAAACACTTCTCTGTTGACTAGTGCTTGTCTGTGGCATGACCTTGCATGGAGAGTGGCATTAACTGCCGTCTCTTTGCGATATGTGGTGGAAAATACTTTCTTATGAGCTGGATTACCTGTTAAATTAAGGTCCAAAAAGAAGATGACTTGCTGATAGTGTGTGAGCATAAATTTAAAATTATATGTATTATTGTTAAGATGTCTATTGAACTGAAGTATATGATCTTGTTCAGATTTCAACACTACCAGCAAGTCGTCTATATATCTGACATACAAGGCAATATCCAAGGCAAACACATTAGCAGGAGAAAAAAAAAGATGTTCTTTCTCCCAAAATCCCATAGAGATATTGGCTAATGAAGGTGAGAAACGAGCACCCATGTGGACGCCGGTCGTTTGCAGGAAAAATTCACCATCAAATGCGAAAAAATTATGTGTTAACAAATATTCAATTACTAAAATGATAAATTCCTGCAAATGATCGGAATACGTTGAATAAACATTCAAAAATCACCTCAAGGCTTCAAGAGCTAATGAGTGAGGAATGACAGATTATAGAGATGTCACGTCCGCAGAGATCCATGACATGCCCTCTGTCCACTCCAAACTATCCATGGCAAAAAGTAAATGTTTAGTATCTTGTATGTAGCCAGGGATTTGGGGAATTAGTGGTTTTAAAAGACTATCAACCCAAACCGACTAGTTTTCATTTAGTGAACCAATTCTGATTAGGTGACTGTTACTAGTGGGGTACCACAGGGCTCCATCTTGGGTTCTGTCCTATTTAATATATTTATAAATGACTTTGTAGTGGGGTTGAATATTAAAGTAGCAATCTTTGCAGATGATACTAAACTCTGTAAAGCGGTAAACACAATAGAGGACAGAGAACTATTACAAATGGATCTGGATAGGTTGGAGGTTTGGGCTGGGAAGTGGCTGATGAGATCCAACACTGATAAATGGAAGGTAATGCACATGGGGAAGAAAAATCCAGGCTGGGATTATGTGTTAAATGGGAGAACACTTGGGATGACTGACGTGGAAAAGGACTTAGGAGTCTTAGTTAACAGTAAATTTAGCTTTAGTGACCAGTGTCGGGCAGCTGCTGCCAAAGTAAATAAAATCATGGGGTACATCCATAGGGGCATAGATGCACGCGACAAGGAAGTAATTCTACCACTGTAGAAATCACTAATCAGACCACATATAGAATACTGTGTACAGTACTGGGCACCAGTGTACAAGAAAGATATAGTGGAGCTGGAGAGGGTTCAAAGACGGGCAACCAGAGTAATACGGGGAATGGGAGGACTGCAGTACCCAGAAAGATTATCAGAATTAGGGTAATTTAGTTTAGGAAAAGAAGGCTTAGGGGAGACCTAATAACTTTGTATAAATATATCAGGGGACAGTACAGAGATCTCTCCCATGATCTATTTATACCCAGGACTGTATCTATAACAAGGGGGCATCCTCTACGTTTTGAGGAAAGAAGGTTTCTACACCTGCACAGACGGGGGTTCTTTACTGTAAGAGCAGTGAGACTGTGGAATTCTCTGCCAGAGGAGGTGGTCATAGTGAACTCTGTAAAAGAGTTCAAAAGGGGTCTGGATGCATTTATGGAGAATAATAACATCGCTGGTTAAGTATACTAGATTTATAGGGACAGCATGTTGATCCAGGGATTTATTCTGACTGCCATATTTGGAGTCGAGAAGGAATTTTTACCTCTAGTATGAGGGTTTTTTGTCTTCCTCTGGATCAACTCAACTCAGTAGGGACTCATTAGGGTTATAGGTTTAACTTGATGGACTCTGGTCTTTTTTCAACCTTATGAACTATGTTACTATGCCTGCAACAATGGGTCTGATCGGGGAAGGAAATATCTTCTTGTGAATCTTGGGGAAGGAGTGGAATATAGCAATGATAGGATGTTTAGTTATAACATATTTGGACTCTGAGGTCGTAAAAAAATCCCTCACTAAGATTCACAAGACTGTTAAGCTCATGGCTAAATTCAGGGGTGGGATTACTTGATAAAGGATTATATGTAGATGTATCATTTAATACCTCAGTTTTTATATAGACCTGCATCAAGCAAAACAACCGCCCCCCTTGTCACCTTGGCGAACTACCAAATCTGACATGTGAACATATAACTTCCTCTATATTGATAATTTTTTAGTATTTGCATTATGTCTACTATTTATGTATGCTATACACATCAACACTTTGTTCCTGTTACATTTACAATATCGTATTAGGGTTTTATTATGTGAAGGGTTAAACGTGGCATCCGCCCTAACCGGGTTTCACTGGGAGGGGCTGACCCCACAGTTCCCTATATATATGTGTATTGTTTCACATTTTATGTTATGTGTGATTAAAAGTGCAGACTGGCACGTGAAACGCATCACCTCTTTTTTCCTGTAATGCTGGCTTTTAAATAATAAAATACAACATTTTTGCACATTACCTGCACTGGACATATCCTTTCTTCTGTTCTGTTTTTGGTGCCTGCCATAGCACTGTCTGAGCTGTGGGCGGGATAAACGTGAGCTGGAGTATTGCTGCTGCAATACATCCTTACAACACTCAGCTATTTTGTCACCAAATAGTAGTAAACACCGAAATTAAACTAAAATGAATATAAATAAGAAGTCACTGAGCACCTCTTTGAGCCTAACTGAGCTGTAAAGACTATTCCATCTGTCTGCCTCAGTAAAGCTGCTGATGTTCCATAACTTGGCGACAGAGTCATTATTTGCCCTGTGCCTAGCCCAGGATCCAGCTGGCCACTTCAGGTGGTGCCGAGGTTAACCACGCCCTGGCGTCAGGAATACAAGGGGTTAATGCCATCTGCCCCTAAGGTAATAACATCTGCCCTCATCACACCCTCACCAAAACTTTTGGCATCACGAACAGGATACAGGTGTGCGCCTTATGCAAAAAGTACCCCCCAGTCTGAACTGTGTCCAGTATTGCCCAAAATTAGCACACAGATGTGAAAAGAAATTCCGCAGGAAAGTGTATGGGACTTTGTCAGTGAAATCTATTTATTGCGAGGCTGAAATAGAGCGGGAGGTGAAGAAAAGTCTGCTATCTGCCATTGTGAATAGTAAAAGAAGTGTGCAGCCCTGTGTAAAGTTTGTACCTGAAGGGGTTAATTCAGTCCAATGATTCCCAGACGAGCAGTTGTAGCTCCGCCCACCTCAGTCCCCAGCAGTGACGCCTCTTCAATTCAGCAAGAAAGAACCAAAAGGACCGCCTGTGTTGCACAGGGGAAGACTTTCCTGACTGGACCCAAACCGGACGTTCCCTGGGCCAGCCACAGCCAGCCAGCACCGGCTGCTATGCTCGTCTCCAGCGGTTACTCCCAGTGTCGGCGCTGCACTTCAAGTCCTGCAAACTTCACCGATAAGCAATATAAAGTCTCCAGTACCCGAGTTTGTTATTATTGTTCCAGTATTGTCCACAACTCTGGTCGCTAAGCCGCCTGCCATCGGGTACCTTCAAAATAGAGTGGGGGTGTCTGTTGTAGTACCCTCATTATCCAAACCGGAGCTGCTGCAGCACCTCACCAGCTCTGATAAAGGGGAACACACCTCATTCTTCTTAAAGCGACAGCACACTCAAAAGTCTACAAGATGTCTGAACCCAGCACCACAGATCAACCGGGCATCAGTGCCCCTTCATCTCCAGCGGCGAATCCGCCACCTGGTGCAGCAACTAGTGTCCTGGCCCTTGCAAGCATCAACAATCCAGGTGTTCCAGCGACAGCACCAGTATTCATGGGGAATCCTGTCCTTCCCACCTGCAATGGATCCAGTGTTTTTTTGTCTTTTAATCTTTCCCTCCTAACCAACAGGTGCAACTGCTTATGGGAAAACTCCAGGGACCAGCACTAGAGGAAGTCCGCACCTGGCCAACATTTGAAAAGGCGATGGTGGAACAGATCTTTGAAGGACTGTACCAGGTATTTGAGTCACATTCTCCATCAGAGGTATGTCTCCGGCTGTATGAAAGGCGACAGAAGCCAGGTAAAACCTTGAGAGCATTTGCTGTAGCCCTACAGAATGCCCTAGAGACTGTCCAGAAGTTAGATGCTATAACTCCCAAGCAGGGCAACAAAGTGTTAATGGACAGATTGATTGATGGAGCCCATATCAAATAGGACAAGGCCCAATTGAGAATGTTAGCAGTTCAAAATCCCAACATGTCATTTCCTTCTTTAAAAGACTGGCTATCCAAGTGATTCAGTCCGGGACTGAGTTAGAGGAAGTTTGTGCTCCCCTTTATACCTGCTCCAGAACGACTAGGGGTAGCAGCCAGGCCTATACCATCACCATCCCCTGTCCCTGCCCCAGTGCAACATACTTTGTCAGTCACCACAGTGTCAGATCTCAACAGTGTTAGGCAGGACATTGAGCAATTGACTTAGGCTGTTAAGGAGCTTGCCACCCAGCCTGCTCCACCTGACCGTGAACCGCCCTTGCCTAGGAAACCTGCCCCTGCACCCCGCAATCACAGTTACCATAATCCTTGCCCCAATAGATACTCTGGGACTCAGAGACCTTTTTGCACCTATTGTAACAAGCCTGGCCATTGGAAAATGCAGTGCTGGGATTTAAACGTATTCACCCTGAGGTCGAGGACCGGCCCTCAGGAAAACAGTCACCAGGTGCGACCCCCAAAGTGTCTTATTGTACCTGGACGATGTCATTGTGTATTCCAAGGAACCAGGAACACCTTCAAGTCCTGATCAAACATCGGTTGAAGATCAAACCATCAAAGTATCACTTGCTCAAACCTCAAGTTCATTACCTGGGCCACGTTGTCAGTGCAGAGGGAGTTCAGACAAATTCTGAAAAGGTGGATGCTGTCAAGAACTGGCCTACCCCCGCAAAAGCTGAAGGATGTCAGGAACTTCTTGGAATTTGCCGGCTACTACCGCAGCTTCATCCCACACTTTGCACAAATTGCAGAACCCCTCACAGCTCTTCTACGGGGTACAGCAAAGGAGAATTACAATGGAAGGCTACCTATTGAATGGGCCGAAGAGCAGGAGGCAGCGTTCCGAGCTCTTAATTGTCTACTGACAGGACCGCCCATCTTGGCGTATCCAGACTACAGTCAACCATTCTGGCTATATACTGATGCCAGTTTTGAAGGTCTGGGAGCTGTCCTGTCCCAATTTCTAGATGGCCAAGAGAGAGTGATTGCCTTTTGCCACTCATAACCTACAAGGAGCAGAGAAGAACAATGCCAATTACAGTTCATTTAAATTGGAACTTCTTGCCCTGTTATGGGCCGTGACAGAAAAATTCTAATATTATTTGGCTGCCACACCATTTACTGTCTATACGGATGATAACCCCTTGGCCCACCTGAACACTGCCAAGTTTGGTGCCTACTCTAAGTGGGTTGTCGTTTTCCCCGTCAAAGATCTCACAGCCAAGATGGCGGCCCAGATGTTCTATTCTAAATGGGTGCATACCCTTGGATGTCCAGAGTCTGTCTTAACTGAATGGCCTTTGAGGCCCAACAATTTCAAGAACTCTGTCAATTCCATGACTTAAAGACACTCAGAACCATCACTTATCACCCTCAAGGGAACGGACTCTGTGAACGGATAAACCAGGTCTTCATCCATATGCTACGAGCAGCCTCAGTGTCATGACAAGAAGAATGGCCCCGGTTACTGCCTGAGTTTCTGTAAATTTACAATAATACAGTACATCTGATGATGGGACGACACGGACAACTGCCTAAAGATCGAATGTTTTGGTTGAAAGCCCCGATCAACAATTCTCCTCAAGCGTCCCTTTAGTGGGTTTCTGATCATCAAAGGTGGATTCAAGAAGCCAAAGAGATTGTCAGTAAGAAGATGGGCAAGGCCCGACAAAGACAACAAGATGACTACAACCACCATGCCACGGCCAAACCAATCCAGGTGGGCGACAAAGTCTGGCTACGAAAGTTCCCGAGAACAGATAAATTGGATTCCATCTGGGAAACAGAGCCCTACACAGTGACCGCTATACCCTATCCCAAGTCGGATGTGTATGAAGTTCAGAAGCCTGGGTATGAGCCGCAAGTCATCAACTGAAATCGTATCAAGATCTGCCTAAAGGAAGATCTACCAGTACTCCCATCACCGCCTCTTTCAGATGTCAGACCTGCGAGGGAGTATGTTCCTGGCGAAGGGATCCATCCATCCATGGATTTCCCTATGTTCTTCCCAAGTCAGCCAGCGTTCATCTGTTTGCCTCCAGCACTGGGGCTGGTCCAACCAACGTTAGTCAATACGCCAGCTCCTGTTCTATCTCTGTTGGCTCCAGCTTATGTACCTGCTCCCAGAGTGTTAGCAATAGCTCCAACCTCTCCAGTTCACGTACCAGTGGTCCTGATTCCAGCAACTCCTGAACAAGTTCCAGCTCCTGTGATTGCTGAAGAAGAGCCTGCTGAGATTTCAGAAGTACCGTCAGTTCCTGATTCACCAGAGGTGATGCTGCGCAGATCCCAATGGTCCACACAATGCCAATTACCTGCTAGGTATAGAGAGTAAAAATACCTATGTATATAAAACTTATCCATCAATAGCATACTATTGTCTAGTAGTAATAGTCGAGTATCTAATTTTTGTACAGAAAGTCAGTATAACTAGTCAGTGATATACATAGCATATTTTGTGTACCGAAAATAGTCACATGTTTATTCAGGACTGTAGGTAGCCAAATTGTCAATATACCCAGTCCACATCAGTCAACAAATGTCTAATGTCTATTGTTTCCTGTCCACGGTGCACAGGGTTCTCTTGTGGCCGGAGAGTTCTCCTGAAAATCGTAAGTAGCACATAAAGTGAGAGAGCTATTGTGTATGTATGTAATATTTTCATGTGTTGTCAGAAAAATGTATAACTGCTAGTCCAATGTTATGGGGAGAAGTAGCTTTAGCTGAAGGGCCCCATTAGCACAGGTATCAGGCTAGAGAGCCTCAGGCAGCCCGATCCAAACCAATTATTTACCATCAAGCATTTATGAGTCCGAAACATCTCAACATCATTTGGTTCAATTTATCCTGGTTAAATACCCCAAAAAACTGAGCATGTATGGACGCTATACACAATGCCACATGAGTTCATCAGCCCTGTGAGGGACATTGGTTCAAATGCCCCAGGAACTGTTTTTGTTGTCATCTCATGACCTCCAGTGGCCACTTTATATCATCCGCCCTCCAGCTCTGGGCGCCGAGGACGGCTGTTGTTAAGAGGGGGAGTTTGTGGTGGCCCAGTACAGGAGTTGCACCCCTATACCCTTGCTGTCCTGTCTGGCAGACTCTATTGCAGTGACCACTGAGCCCACCCTCCCATTGAGTAGGTTAAATGGTTAATCAGTGCCTTATGTTATTCATGAAAGTGTGTTTATAATGTATATACCTTTAAATCTTGTTACCATGTCTTGTAACCAGGGAAGGTGTCAGTGACCAGATGACTTGTGGGTGACCTAGAGGACCCCTCCAAAGTCTCCCCCATATAAACCCTGCGAGGAGCTAGCCAGTCAGCACTATGCATGCTGAGGAACTATCAAGACCTGAGAGAGTCTGCTGTCCAAGGCCTAGTCACGCAGCCACGCTTCCATCACCAAGTGCCCCACAGGTGAACATCAAAGCCTGGTAAGCTACACAAGGGGTGAAGTCTAGTCAGTCCTAGTCAAATCAGTCAAGTCTGTCTAAATTCAGCATGGGTCTGCAGCATTCTGTCCAAGTCCACTACAAGTCCCAGCGAGCCCGCAAGTCTCTGAAGTAACTGGTCACCTCTTTGTGCCTAACTGAGCTGTAAAGACTATTCCATCTGCCTCAGTAAAGCTGCCATTGTTCTGCAACTTGGCGTCGGAGTCATTATTTGCCCCCTGCCTAGCCCAGGATCCAGCGGCCATACCTCGGGTGGTACAGAGGTTAACCACACCCTGGCGTCACAAATACAAGGGGTTAATGCCATCTGCCCCTAGGGTAATAACATCTGCCCTCATCACACCCTCACCACATATTCAAACATAAAAAATTTGGCACAATGTTAAAAGACACCAGAACACAAACAGAAGATAGGTATGAGGGACCCAAAGAAGATGGATACAGAAGAGAGTAATGTGCATAAAGGAACAGCATAACCATGAAGGCATAAAGCAAAAATAAGGACATTAGAATGTATTAACAACCTCCTGCATTAGCAAAGAGGATAGTCCATATAGGGTGCAAGACCATACCTACCCAACCCCAACAATTGTTTCACTGCATCGAGCTTCCTTACGCTCCCTGAGGAAGCTTGTTTGCAGTGAAATGATCGTTAGTGTTGGGTAGGTATGGTCTTGCACCCTATGTGGACCATCCTCTTTGCTAATGCAGGAGGTTGTTAATACATTCTTATGTCCTTATTTTTGCTGTATGCCTTTATGGTTATGCTGTTCCTGTATGCACATTACTCTCTCCTGTATCCATCTTCTTTGGGGCCCTCATACCTATCTTCTGTTTGTGCTCTAAAAATGTTACACAATGTTAAAAAGACCAATGTTTGAATATGTCCCAATAAAGATTGATTTGTCTTCATGTGATCTGTCTAGTGCAGTTTTTTCCATTTTGGTTTATTTTCGGTGTTGCATATTTGTGGTACACGCTTACCTACGGTTTATGTAGGGTATTTGTTTATCGGTGACCACTAAATAGTAGTCTTAAACAGTAGTCTACTGGTAACCACTAGATCCTATTCTACAGCCAGCTCACCCAATGAAGAATAGCCACATCATCAATATCACTGTATATACTGGTTTAGCCATTTATAAAAATCCATATTAAAAGATGATACAAAAAACAAAAAAGCAACAGCACTCAAAAAGTCCAAACGATATATAGGAATAGGTGCAGGCAACCTGTAAAAGGATCAAGTCCAACGATCCATCCAAATGTAGAAAAAGAGAGATCAGGGCAGCACTCCAATAGTGTGAAAAAAAGTTAAAATTTATTCCATCAAAGCAATGTGCAAAACAGCAGCGACGTTTCGATCCTCTCCAGGATCTTTTTCAAGCTGAACTAAACAGATTTGTGATTTCTTTTATACAGATACTCATCAAGTGAAACAATTATCAATCACATATAAAGTCAAAAAACAATAAAGTGCAATTAAAGCATAAACCGTGTACAGTAGAGTGATCAATGTACAATATAGGGCTCATATAACTTTCTTATTGTGAGCAATAAGAAAGTTATATGAGCCCTATATTGTACATTGATCACTCTACTGTACACGGTTTATGCTTTAATTGCACTTTATTGTTTTTTGACTTTATATGTGATTGATAATTGTTTCACTTGATGAGTATCTGTATAAAAGAAATCACAAATCTGTTTAGTTCAGCTTGAAAAAGATCCTGGAGAGGATCGAAACGTCGCTGCTGTTTTGCACATTGCTTTGATGGAATAAATTTTAACTTTTTTTCACACTATTGGAGTGCTGCCCTGATCTCTCTTTTTCTACATATTAAAAGATGGGGGTATGGCTGCTGTAATGCATGAAACATCGAGTACACCACAACAAGTCTCACTTATTGAGCAGCTCTTAGTTCTGGCTCATAGAAGAGGGTTATGAATGGGGGATCCCCCTCTATAGCATCCCTATGTAAATCCTACTGTGTCTTATCCAATTGTAATAAACATAAGATAGATAAAAGAGGAAGCACCACTGAATAATATGGGTAGACACCTTGTGGGAGATTTATCAAACTGTGAGAGAAAAAGTGGAGTGATTTTCCCACAGCAATCAATCACAGCTCAGCTAACGAGCTCTGGTAAAGTGAAACCTGAACTATGATTGGTGGCTATGGGAAAATCACTCCACTTTTTCTCTCACACAGTTTGATACCTCTGGACCCTTGAGTTGTATTTCTCTTATGGTTCTGGAGGATTGGGAATTACGGTCAGCCAATATTCAATTGGTGGCCTCCCATCTTACTTGTTTATCTTGCTGAGCAAGTCAATTTAATAAACCTGTGACCTCTGCTCTGACTTTTCACCCAAATATATCTATTTGGCACTTTCAGTATCAAATTACACAGGGCACAATAAATAGGACATTATATATATATATATATATATATATATATATATTAGAGATGAGCGAATTTAGAGTAAATTCGATTCGTCACGAACTTCTCGGCTCGGCAGTTGATGACTTATCCTGCATAAATGAGTTCAGCTTTCCGGTGCTCCGGTGGGCTGGAAAAGGGGGATACACTCCTAGGAAAGAGTCTCCTAGGACTGTATCCACCTTTTCCAGCCCACGGGAGCACCTGAAAGCTGAACTAATTTATGCAGGATAAGTCATCAACTGCCGAGCCGAGAAGTTCGTGACGAATCGAATTTACTGTAAATTCGCTCATCTCTAATATATATATATATATATATATATATATATATATATATATATATATATATCCAGATACAGAGTACATATATATATATATATATATATATATATATATATATATATATATTAGAGGTGCACCGAAATGGAAATTTCAGAACCGAAACGTAGCCGAAATAAAAAAAAATGTCCGGCCGAAACCGATACCGAAAATGACTTCTCCCCGTCTTCTGGTAAAATGCAGCGCTCCGCTCATTAGATTAGATTCCCCCACATTAGATTGCCAGCTCCCCCACATTAGGTCGGGAGTTCCCCCACATTAGTAGGCAGCTCCCCCACAATAGTAGGCAGCTCCCCCACAATAGTAGGCAGCTCCCCCACAATAGTAGGCAGCTCTCCCGCAATAGTAGGCAGCTCCCCCGCAATAGTAGGCAGCTACCCCACACCAGTAGGCAGGTTCCCCAAATTAGGTCAGCATTTCCCCCACAATAGTAGGCAGGTTCCCCACAATAGTAGGCAGCTCCCCCACAATAGTAGGCAGTTCCCACACAATATTAGGCAGCTCCCCCCAACAATATTAGTCAGCTCCCCCCACATTTTTAGGCAGCTCCCCCCCACATTAGGTCAGCAGTTCCCCCACAATAGTAGGCAGGTTCCTCACAATAGTAGGCAGCTCCCCCACATTAGGTCAGCATTTCCCCCACAATAGTAGGCAGCTCGCCCCAACAATAGTAGGCAGTTCCCACACAATATTAGGCAGCTCCCCCCAACAATATTAGGCAGCTCCCCCCACATTTGTAGGCAGCTCCCCCCCACATTAGGTCAGCAGTTCCCCCACAATAGTAGGCAGGTTCCCCACAATATTAGGCAATTACCCCACAATATTAGGCAGCTCCCCCACATTTGTAGGCAGCTCCCCCCCCACAATATTAGGCAGCTCCCCCCCCACAATATTAAGCAGCTCCCCCTCCCCCCCACAATATTAGGCAGCTCCCCCCCCCCACAATATCAGGCAGCTCCCCCCAACAATATTAAGCAGCTCCCCCCAACAATATTAGGCAGCCCCCCCCCCCCAATATTAGGCAGCTCCCCCCCCCCCCACAATATTAGGCAGCTCCCCCCAACAATATCAGGCAGCTCCCCCCCCCCAATATTAGGCAGCTCCCCCCACATTTGTAGGCAGCTCCCCCCCCCACATTAGGTCAGCAGTTCCCCCACCCCACAGACATACAGCATCCAGCCATATACAGTGTATGGCTGGAGGCTGTATGTCTGTACTGCTGCCCCCACAGTGTTCCGATCACCGCTCCTCCGGCCCGGGGTCACATCTACTGCTATGGCCTATGGACCATAGCAGTAGGTGCCGGGACCGAAGGAGCGGTGACCGGAACACTGAAGAAGATGACGCGGTCACTTACCAGGCCCCGGCCGGCGTGCGTTCTCCCGCGACGATCCTGCGGTCCTCCTGCGTCTCTATGGTTGTACGCACGGGACGTCAGTGACGTCCCGTGCGTACGACCATAGAGGCGGAGAAGCGAAGGACCGAAGGAGGATCGCAGGAGGACGCCGGGGAATGGTGAGTGACCGCCGGACATCCTTATGTCCCGAAAAGATTTTTCGGGACACAGGGATGTCCGGGATAGGAATACTTCTTTTTATGTGCCCGGGCCGGCTCCTGTGTGTGACTGCAGGCGGGGCCGTCCAGAGCATATAAAGACTAATACTGTACTCTAAAAACCAGGGGACCTCCAGCTGTTGTGAAACTACAACTCCCAGCATGCCCGGACAGACTTTGCCGGTCCGGGCATGCTGGTAGTTGTAGTTTCACAACAGCTGGAGGCCCCTGGTTTTTAGTACACAGTATTAGTTTTTATATGCGCTGGTCGGCCCCCGCCTGCAGTCACACACAGGAGCCGGCCCGGGCACATAAAAAGAAGTATTCCTAATCCTATCCCGGAGAGCGCAACCCCCGCCCCCCCCCAGATGTTGCGGCCGGCCCCCCCTGCACCGCCCACGAGTGCCTCTGCCACTGGCAGTGTTTGTAACTTGTGCTGTGGGCGGGCAGGGGAGGTGGGTCATTATCGGCACATTTTTTGTTGTTTCGGCATTTTGCCGAAATAGCTATTTTCGGCCGATATGTATCAGCCACCGATATATCGGTGCATCCCTAATATATATATATTATACATATATCCCTAAAATATATATATACTTGTGGAAGAGCAGCACTCCCAAGCCCGTAGTAAGGGGGTGCAGACAGTCTCAGGGGCCCCGGTCCTGGGTCCAAAGGATCATACAGGCAAGAAGACGACCGCAGCACTCCAAATCAAGGTGCAAAAGTATTTATTCCAGAGTGAATACAGGCAACATTTCTGTGTTGGATTTTAGAATCCTATTTTATGTTTTTAATGCACTATCGTCACTTTTTATGGATATGCACTTTATTATATGTATACATTGTCTTTTGACATCTTTTATTACATCACAGCTATAATTGTTTGCACTGTAAACTATTTTTATGACATTATTCACTGCTAATTATGTATAATGAGCCCTTATGTATGTAACTATTTAAGGCTCTCTGAATCACTCAGTCATTGCTTGAAAATGGTGGTGTGAGGCCACAGAAACGTTGCCTGAATTAACTCTGGAATAAACACTTTTGCACCTTGATTTGGAGTGCTGCGGTCCTCTTCTTGCCTGTATATATATATATATATATATATATATATATATATATATACAGCAACAGGAGAATACAGCAGCACACTGCTTGCACAAACAAGCTAAGTACCTCACTGTTTCATAATTTCATATTTTCATTTGTTGCACTACAGCTGTATAGCTTTTCATGATTTATCTATATACTCAGGTTTCATCTATATACTCATGTTTCATCTATATCTTTGTGCTAGCAGTGTGCTGCTGTATTCTCCTGTTGCTGTATATTTAGCCCAGCAGCCTGCACCTGTAAGCCCGGTCCATATAATAGTTTGGAATCAATAGTGCTGGCCAACTTAGTCTTTGGTTTTATATATATATATATATATATATATATATATATATATATATATATATATATATGTGTGTGTGTGTGTGTAGATATGAACATCTATGTGAACTGTCACCATCATCCAACGAGTTCATCCGCTGACAGAAAACTGAGGTGCAGCCCAAACATATTCATATATTTGATACCATCAGGTGCTAGGAATAGGTTTTCCACCTTTCTTGCAAAACATACTGGCCATGCTAATTTGCATTATATGCTTAACATCTCAAGATACACATATGTGGAGGGAAATTTTGTCCTATTCTGACCCCTATAACCCCATAACTTTTTTATTTCTCCCTATACGGGCCTGTATGAGGACTGATTTTTTTTTTTGCACCCCGATCTGTAGTTTTGAACAGTACCATTTTTGTTTTGATGTGCCTTTTTGATCGGCTTCTTTTAAATTAAATTTGGGAGTTGCAGTTAGTTACTAACTAAAACTCCTAGCATGCCCTGATACAGCCTGTGGCTCAGCAGCTGCCCAAAACAAAAACTACAAATCCCTGCATGTTGGATTATATAGTAGAATATACACTGCTGGAAAAAAAAAAAAAAAAGGCAACACTTAAACAACACAATGTAACTCCAAGTCAGTCACACTTCTGTAAAATCACACTGTCTACTCAGGAAGCAACACTGATTGACAATCAATTTCACATGCTGTTGTGCAAATGGAACAGACAACAGGTGGAAATTATAGCCAATGAGCAAGAGACCCCAAATAAAGGAGTGGTTCTGCAGGGGGTGACCACAGATCACTTCGCAGTTCCTATGCTTCCTGGCTGATGTTTTGGTTACTTTTGAATGTTGGCAGTGTTTTCACTGTAGTGGTAGCATGAGACTGAGTCTACAACTCACACAAGTGGCTCAGGTAGTGCAGCTCATCCAGGATGGCACATCAATGTGAGCTGTGGCAAGAAGGTTTGCTGTGTCTGTCAGCGTAGTGTCCATAGCATGGAGGTGCTACCAGGAGACAGGGCAGTACATCAGGAGACGTGGAGGTGGCCATAGGAGGGTAATAACCCCAGCAGCAGGACCACTACCTCCGCCTTTGTGCAAGGAGGAGCAGGACGAGCACTGCCAGAGCCCTGCAAAAGGACATCCAGCAGGCCACAAATGTGCATGTGTCCACTCAAACGGTCAGAAACAGACTTACAGCCCAACACCGTTCAGGACATTTTGCAATTGCCAGAGAACACCAAGATTGGCAAATTCGCCACTGACGCCCTGTGCTCTTCACAGATGAAAGCAGGTTCCCACTGAGCACATATGACAGACGTGACAGAGTCTGGAAACGCCGTGGAGAATGTTCTGCTGCCTGCAACATCCTCCAGCATGACCGGTTTGGCGGTGGGTCAGTAATGGTGTGACGTGGCATTTCTTTAGGGGGCCACACAGCCCTCCATGTGCTTGCCAGAGGTAGCCTGACCCCTTGTGAGACCATGTGCTGGTGCAGTTGGCCCTGGGTTCCTCCTAATGCAAGACAATGCTAGACTTCATGTAGCTGGAGTGTGTCAGAAGTTCATGCAAGAGGAAGGCATTGACTTGCCCGCCCATTCCCCAGACTTGAATCCGATTCAGCACATCTGGGACATCATGTTTCGCTCCATCCACCAACAGACTGTCCAGGAGTTGGCGGATACTTTAGTCCATAAGGACATTACATCAAAGTTGGATCAGCCTGTAGTGTGGTTTTCCACTTTGATTTTGAGTGTGACTCCATATCCAGACCTCCATGGGTTGATAAATTAGATTTCCATTGATAATTTTTGTGTGATTTTGTTGTCAGCACATTCAACTATGTAAAGACAAAAGTATTTCATACGATTAGTTCATTCATTCAGATCTAGGATGTGTTATCTTAGTGTTCCCTTTATTTTTTTGAACACTGTAGTATAGGTCAGTGTTTTCCAACCAGGGGTGCCTCCTGCTGATACAAAACTACAAATCCCAGCATGTTGGACTATACAGTAGTATATAGTTTAGGTCAGTGTTTGCCAACCAGGGGTTCCTCCAGCTGTTGCAAAACTACAACTCCCGGCATGCCCGGACAGCCGGATTTGCTGTCCGGACTTGCTGGGAGTTGTAGTTTTGCAACAGCTGGAGGCTCTCTGTTGGAAAACACTGGTATAGTATTTGGTGCAACATTCCGGGAGTTAAAGGATCGGTTGGATAAATACCGGCCATTGCATTGCAGGTATTTTTAATTTAACGGGCAGGGTGGCCAAAAATATCAGCTGTGCCGATAAAATACCGGCCAGGTGGCAACCCTAGTTAGGAATCATATTGTATATCTGTCTTTACAGAACATGTGCACATCCACTTTAAGTTGCATAATAGTCTTTCTTGTCATCTGTGACCTTGCAGGATTTATTATAAACAAGATCCAAAAGGTTATTTGTGAATGTACCCATGAAAATGACCTTAGTGGGAAGTAACTGACACTCCAGAGACAGCTCCATATGGAGGTTTCCTCTACTGGACCACAGGACCCCATTGTATCAGCTTGGCCTACCATAGAATCCACTGTTACTGTGGTGGGCTGGTCTGACCTTTATTTTATGGGGAATTGTACTATGGAAAATTTGGGTATGTCTGATGTGTACGTTTTCTAGATAAAAGCTGACCTGCAGTGTGGTATTCAAAATCTGAACCGGATTTTTCCGCACTGAAATTCCGTCATGTGAACATACTCAAAGGGGGAAAATCTGCAACATTAACCCCTTCCCGACCTATGACATACCTGTACGTCATGGGTGGCAAGGCGTTCCCGACCCATGACATACAGGTACGTCATGGACATTACTGCCGCTACTCGCGGCATCCCGCAGCGCCCGGAAAGATGGTGGCTATCACTGATAGCCAGCCATCTTACCGTGCGACCACGGGGGGTTTCGTCCCCCACCCCCCCCCAGCGATCGCTGCTATCAGCTGGTCAAATGTGACTAGCTGATAGCAGCGTTTCGCTATGAAAACACTTAGCAGCGCGGTGTGTGAGTCCCGATCACGGGGATCGGGACACACACCGCTCTGCTAAGTGTCCCTGACCCGTCCCCCGGCGTCACTTACCCGTCCGAGCGGTGTCCCGAGCGGTCCCGGCGGTCCCGGCGTCCTCCATGCGGTCCTGGCTGCGCTGCGTCCCGGAGGTGAGTTTGCAGCAGCAGGGCGGCATCTTCATTGGCAGCAGTGAGATCGCCGTAAAGCGATCTCACTGCTGCCTCTGAGAGTTTCAAAACTGCAACTCCCAGCATGCCCAGACAGCCTTTGGCTTTCTGGGCATGCTGGGAGTTGTAGTTTTGCAACATCTGGAGGTCCACAGTTTGGAGACCACTGTATAATGGTCTCCAATCTGTGCTCTTCCAGATGTTGCAAAACTACAAATCTCAGCATGCTCAGTCTGTCCAGGCATGCTGGGAGTTGTAGTTCTCTAACATCTGGAAGACCACAGATTGGAGACCATTATACAGTGGTCTCCAAACTGTGGACCTCCAGATGTTGCAAAACTACAACTCCCAGCATGCCCAGACTGCCCAAGCATGCTGGAAGTTGTAGTTCGGCAACATCTGATCCTTCAGATATTGCCGAACTACAACTTCCAGCATGCCTTGGCAGTCTGGGCATGCTGGGAGTTGTAGTTTTGCAACAACTGGAGGCACACTAGTTGGGAAACATTGTCCGTTTCCTACCTCAGTGCCTCCAGCTGTTGCAATTGTTGCTAAACTATAACTCCCAGCATGCACTGACAGACCATGCATGCTGGGAGTTGTAGTTTTGCAACAGCTGGAGGCACACTGGTTTGGAAACACTAAGTTTGGTTGCAAAACACTTGAAAGTTTATTACTCAACTTAGTGTTTCCAAACCAGTGTTCCTCCAGCTGTTGCAAAACTACAACTCCCAGCATGCACGGACAGCTCAAGGGCATGCTCGGAGTTTGCAACAGCTGGATGTTTGCCCCCTCCCCCCAATGTGAATGTACAGGGTACACTCACATGGGCGGAGGTTTACAGTGAGTGCTGCAAGTTTGAGATGGCGCAAATTTTGCGCTGCAGCTCAAACTTCCAGCGGCAAACTTGCTGTGAACCTCTGCCCATGCGACTGTACCCTAAAAACACTACACTACACTACACTGACACTAACCTAAAATAAAAAGTAAAAAACACTACATATACACATACCCCTACACAGCCCCCCTCCCCCCAAAAAATGAAAAACGTCTGGTACGCTACTGTTTCCAAAACGGAGCCTCCAGCTGTTGCAAAATAATAACTCCCAGTATTGCCGGACAGCCATTGACTGTCCAGGCATGCTGGGAGTTTTGCAACAGCTGGAGGCACCCTGTTTGGGAATCACTGGCGTAGAATACCCCTATGTCCACCCCTATGCAAATCCCTAATTCAGGCCTCAAATGCGCATGGCGCTCTCTCACTTTGGAGCCCTGTCGTATTTCAGAGCAACAGTTTTGGGACACATATGGGGTATCGCCGTACTCGGGAGAAATTGCCTTACAAATTTTGGGGGGCTTTTTCTTCTTTAACCCCTTATGAAAAGGTGAAGTTGGGGTCTACACCAGCATGTTAGTGTAAAAAAATAAATTTTTTACACTGACATGCTGGTGTTGCCCTATACTTTTCATTTTCACAAGAGGTAAAAGGGAAAAAAGACCCTCTAAATTTGTAACGCAATTTCTCCTGAGTACGGAGATACCCCATATGTGGGCGCAAAGTGCTCTGGGGGCGCACAACAAGGCCCAGAAGGGAGAGTGCACCATGTACATTTGAGGCGATTTGCACAGGGGTGGCTGATTGTTACAGCAGTTCTGACAAACGCAAAACAATAAATATCCACATGTGACCCCATTTTGGAAACTACACCCCTCACGGAATGTAATAAGGGGTGCAGTGAGCATTTACACCCCACTGGTGTATGACAGATTTTTGGAACAGTGGTCTGTGAAAATGAAAAATTAAATTTTTGATTTGCACAGTCCACTGTTTCAAATATCTGTCAAACGCCAGTGGGGTGTAAATGCTCACTGCACCCCTTATTAAATTCCATGAGGGGTATAGTTTCCAAAATGGGGTGACATGTGGGGGGGGTCCACTGTTCTGGCACCATAGGGGCTTCCTAAATGGGACATGCCCCCCAAAAACCCTTTCAGAAAAACTCACTCTCCAAAATCCCATTGTCGCTCCTTCCCTTCTGAGCCCTGTAGTGCACCCGCCGAACACTTTACATACACATATGAGGTATTTCCTTACTCGAGAGAAATTGGGTTACAAATTTTAGGGTGATTTCTCTCCTTTTACCCCTTGTAAAAATTCAAAAATTGGGTCTACAAGAAAATGCGAGTGTAAAAAATTAAGATTTAGAATTTTCTCCTTCACTTTGCTGCTATTCCTGTGAAACCCATAAAGGGTTAAAACGCTTACTGAATGTCATTTTGAATACTTTCGGGGGTGCAGTTTTTATAATGGGGTCATTTATGGGGTATTTCTAATATGAAGACCCTTCAAATCCACTTCAAACCTGAACTGGTCCCTGAAAAAAAGCGAGTTTCAAAATTTTGTGAAAAATTGGAAAATTGCTGCGGAACTTTGAAGCCCTCTGGTGTCTTCCAAAAGTAAAAACTTGTCAATTTTTTAATGCAAACACAAAGTAGACATATTGTATATGTGAATCAATATGTAATTTATTTGGAATATCCATTTTCCTTTCAAGCAGAGACTTTCAAAGTTAGAAAAATGCAAAATTTTCAAAATTTTCATGAAATTTTTAGATTTTTTACAGAGAAAGGATACAAATATCAGTGAAATTTTACCGATAACATAAAGTAGAATATGTCACGAAAAAACAATCTCGGAATCAGAATGATAAGTAAAAGCATTCCAAAGTTATTAATGTTTAAAGTGACAGTGGTCAGATTTTCAAAAAATGCCCAGGTCATGAAGGTGAAAATGGGCTGGGTCATGAAGGGGTTAAAGGGGTACTCCGGTGAAAAACTTTTTTTTTTTAATCAACTGGTGCCAGAAAGTTAAACAGATTTGTAAATTACTTCTATAAAAAATTTTTAATCCTTCCTGTACTTATTAGCTGCTGAATACTACAGCGCAAATTATTTTCTTTTTGAAACACAGTGCTCTCTGCTGACATCATGAGCACAGTGCTCTCTGCTGACATCTCTGTCCATTTTAGGAACTGTCCAGAGCAGCAAATGTTTGCTGTGGGGATTTCTTTTTACTCTGGACAGTTCCAAAAATGGACAGAGATGTCAGCAGAGAGCACTGTGCTCGTGATGTCAGCAGACAGCTCTGTGTTTCAAACGGAAACATTTTTTCACTGTAGTATTCAGCAGCTAATAAGTACAGGAAGGATTAAGATTTTTTAATAGAAGTAATTTACAAATCTGTTTAACTTTCTGGCACCAGTTGATTTAAATTAAAAAAAAAGTTTTTCACTGGAGTACCCCTTTAGTGTTGCAGATTTTCACCCTTGGGGTATGTTCACATGACGGAATTTCAGTGCGAAGAAATTTCGCCGGAAAAATTCACTTTGAACACGGCGGAATTATCATGGCAAATCTCTATTTTGGCTTTTGTCAATTGTTTTGGCGGAATCCTCTTGAAAATGCATCGACGTTTATGAAGGCGGCGCATTTCCCAGTGGTGCTGCACCAGCGGAACATGCTGTTTGCCGAGCAAACATTATGCACATTTTCCGCTGTGTGAATGAGGCCTTTGTCTTCAGTATTTATCCAAGCACAGTGGCTCATCCAGATATACATTTTGGTGAACATTGGAGATTTAGTTTTAATACATTGGAACATCTATGATCTATAACAGTGGTCTTCAACCTGCGGACCTCCAGATGTTGCAAAACTACAACTCCCAGCATGCCCGGACAGCCAACGGGTGTCCGGGCATGCTGGGAGTTGTAGTTTTGCAACATCTGGAGGTCCGCAGGTTGAAGACCACTGATCTATAATAATGCTAGGTAGAAAACCAGTATTCAATATTATGTACCTATAAATATGTCTAAAGGCACTACTGCTGTACATATCTAACCTCCAAGGCTTGTTCTAGGTATTCTAAATCTTATAATGTCAAGACCAGTGTTTCCCAAGCAGTGTGTCTCCAGCTGTTGCAAAACTCCAACTCCCAGTAACCTTCGGTTGTCCGGGCTTGCTGGGAGTTGTAGTTTTGCAACAGCTGGAGGCACACTGCCTGGGAAACACTGGTCTAGACATGACAACAAGCAATAAACTGAATCATTATGAGCCCGGATGGAATGTTTTTAGTTTTAATTGTTATTGTATCAACTGTCACTTGTATTTGTAAATACTAAAGATTCTCTTTGCAGTACACAGAGCATGCTGCATATACAGTGATCCCTCAACTTACAATGGCCTCAACATACAATAGTTTCAACATGCAATGGTCTTTTCTGGACCATTGTAACTTGAAATCAGACTCAACATACAATGCTATGGAATCTGCGAAATGTGTCAATGGCTGGAAGAACCGACCAATCAGAATGGATATTGCACTGGTAAAACCCCTGTGTTCCTAAAGTACATGCACTGACTGGCTGTCTGGTAGCGCCCCCTACAGTACAGGGAGGTATTACATGTTCTGTACTCTTTACCTGTGCCAGGGTTTGCTGCTCCTTTGGGCATCAGGTGAGAGCAGCTCCATTTTACTTTTTTTTAGGAAATTGCGTGTTCTGTACAGGACCCTGAAGAAGCTCCTGTCCTCTACATAGACCAGTGTTTCCAAAGAGGGTGCCTCCAGCTGTTGCAAAACTACAACTCCCAGCATGCCCGGACAGCCAAAGGCTGTCCGAGCATGCTGGGAGTTGTAGTTTTGCAACAGCTGGAGGCACCCTGGTTGGGGAACACTGAAATAGACAGTGATTACAGCTCCCAGCTGATTTTTCTTACTTTTATATGTAAGGATTTGCTTTATCTGTATTAATTATCTACTTATTTATCTTTAATCCTCATTTTTTCCTATTTTTGGATGACATTTTGGTGGCTTCAGAACCAATTACCAGGTTTCCATAGAGTTCTGGTCTCAACATACGATCGTTTCAACATACAATGGTCGTCCTGGAACCAATTAATATTGTAACTTGAGGGACCACTGTTACATGTCTATGGAATACATTTATATTCTTATAGTTCATGCTTTCCTTTTTGGGCTCATTTTAGACTTGTATCTGAGATGGATCAATGAGTATAAGGATGAAGTCTGTTCCCAGGCTGCAGATGTGAACTTTCAGAGAATGCTCACTACAAGACTGTCCTACACATGACCTATACTTCTTCTCTATGCCTGAGGCATGACATGTCGTGATATGCTTGATGCATGGGACCTGAGACACTGACTGATCCTCCAATCCATGCACCTTGCAGAGCTTAGTATGTGAGCAAGAGGCAGGAAAAGAGAAGCAAGGTCACATGAGCAGCAGCAGCAGCAGCAGCAGCAGTCCCCCACCCCCTCCTCTGTCCCCGGCACATCACCAGATTACTACAGGGAGCAAGCCCTGCATCTTCCTGCTCCGTCTGGACACACAAGACCCCCCTGCTGCCTGATCCTGACCACCCAGCACACGCTTCTTCTCCGGATCACGGGCACTTTGCCCAGTCAGCTGCAGCAGGAGGGTATGGAGGGGGCACATTATGCCAATCCGTGCAGTTTGAGCTTCCATGGTCACAATGCTGGGCACTGATTGCAAAACACGGGTTCCAAGGCTGGCATCAGCGGCAGGTAATGCATGCATGCTAAAGCTAGGCTTAGGTTTGGGTATGAATGTACAGGATACAGTAATACTTCATGTATAGAGAAGGGCTAAGTGTGCATTGATATCCCATATATGTCTTCATATCCCATACTTGTATATGTCTTCAGGATGAGAATAGATGATGCATTGGTACCCCATGTATGTATATGGTGTAAGTGTGCATTGATATCTTATATATGCCTTCAGTATGAGTGTAGAGGATGTCATGATATCCCATATAGGTCTTCAGGATGAGTATAGATATGCCTTCAGTATGAGTGTAGAGGATGTCATGATATCCCATATATGTCTTCATATCCCATACTTGTATATGTCTTCAGTATGACTATAGAGGATGCAGTGATGCCCCTTGTATGTATATGGTGTAAGTGTGCATTGATATCTTATATATGCCTACAGTATGAGTGTAGAGGATGTCATGATATCCCATATAGGTCTTCAGGATGAGTATAGATATGCCTTCAGTATGAGTGTAGAGGATGTCATGATATCCCATATAGGTCTTCAGGATGAGTATAGACTCTATACTCATCCTGAAGACCTATATGGGATATCATGACATCCTCTACACTCATACTGAAGGCATATATAAGATATCAATGCACACTTACACCATATACATACAAGGGGCATCACTGCATCCTCTATACTCATATCAAAGACATAACCATGTATGGGATATCCATGCACTCTTACATATACATGAGGTATAATTGCATGCTCTATACTATAGAGGATGCAATTATACCTCATGTATATGTAAGAGTACATGGATATCCCATACATGGTTATGTCATTGGTATGAGTATAGAGGATGCAGTGATGCCCCATGTATGTGTAAGAGTACATGGATATCCCATACATGGTTATGTCTTTGGTATGAGTATAGAGGATGCAGTGATACCCCATGTATGTGTAAGAGTGCATGGATATCCCATACATGGTTATGTCTTTGGTATGAGTATAGAGGATGCAGTGATACCCCATGTATGTGTAAGAGTACATGGATATCCCATACATGGTTATGTCTTTGATATGAGTATAGAGGATGCAGTGATACCCCATGTATGTGTAAGAGTACATGGATATCCCATACATGGTTATGTCTTTGATATGAGAATAGAGAATGCAGAGATGCCCCATGTATGTGTAAGAGTACATGGATATCCCATACATGGTTATTTCTTTGATATGAGTATAGAGGATGCAGTGATGCCCTATGTATGTGTAAGAGTACATGGATATCCCATACATGGTTATGTCTTTGATATGAGTATAGAGGATGCAGTCATGACCTATGTATGTGTAAGAGTACATGGATATCCCATACATGGTTATGTCTTTGATATGAGTATAGAGGATGCAGTCATGACCCATGTATGTGTAAGAGTACATTGATATCCCATACATGGTTATGTCTTTGATATGAGTATAGATGATGCAGTGATACCCCATGTATGTGTAAGAGTGCATGGATATCCCATACATGGTTATTTCTTTGGTATGAGTATAGAGGATGCAGTGATACCCCATATATGTAATAGAGCACATGGATATCCCATACATGGTTATGTCTTTGATATGAGTATAGAGGATGCAGTGATACCCCATGTATGTGTAAGAGTACATGGATATCCCATACATGGTTTTGTCTTTGGCCTGAGTATAGAGGATGCAGTGATGACCCATGTATGTGTAAGAGTGCATGGATATCCCATACATGGTTATGTCTTTGGTATGAGTATAGAGGATGCAGTGATACCCCATGTATGTGTAAGAGTACATGGATATCCCATACATGGTTATGTCTTTGATATGAGAATAGAGAATGCAGAGATGCCCCATGTATGTGTAAGAGTGCATGGATATCCCATACATGGTTATGTCTTTGATATGAGTATAGAGGATGCAGTGATGCCCTATGTATGTGTAAGAGTACATGGATATCCCATACATGGTTATGTCTTTGGTATGAGTATAGAGGATGCAGTCTTGACCCATGTATGTGTAAGAGTACATTGATATCCCATACATGGTTATGTCTTTGATATGAGTATAGATGATGCAGTGATACCCCATGTATGTGTAAGAGTGCATGGATATCCCATACATGGTTATTTCTTTGGTATGAGTATAGAGGATGCAGTGATACCCCATATATGTAATAGAGCACATGGATATCCCATACATGGTTATGTCTTTGATATGAGTATAGAGGATGCAGTGATACCCCATGTATGTGTAAGAGTACATGGATATCCCATACATGGTTTTGTCTTTGGCATGAGTATAGAGGATGCAGTGATGACCCATGTATGTGTAAGAGTGCATGGATATCCCATACATGGTTTTGTCTTTGGTATGAGTATAGAGGATGCTGTCATGACCCATATATGTGTAAGAGTGCATGGATATCCCATACATGGTTATGTCTTTGATATGAGTATTGAGGATGCAGTGATACCCCATGTATGTGTAAGAGTACATGGATATCCCATACATGGTTATGTCTTTGATATGAGTATAGAGGTTGCAGTGATGCCCCATTTATGTGTGATTGTACATGGATATCCCATCGTTGTATATGTCTTCAGTGAGAGTATAGATGATTCAGTGATACCCCATGTATGTGTAAGAGTACATGGATATCCCATACATGGTTATTTCTTTGATATGAGTATAGATGATGCAGTGATGCCCCATGTATGTGTAAGAGTGCATGGATATCCCATACATGGTTATTTCTTTGATATGAGTATAGAGGATGCAGTGATGCCCCATGTATGAAATAGAGTACATGGATATCCCATACAAGGTTATGTCTTTGATATGAGTATAGAGGATGCAGTGATGCCCCATGTATGTGTAAGAGTACATGGATATCCCATACATGGTTGTGTCTTTGATATGAGTATAGAGGATACAGTGATGCCCCATGTATGTGTAAGAGTGCATGGATATCCCATACATGGTTATTTCTTTAGTATGAGTATAGATGATGCAGTGATGCCCCATGTATGTATAAAAGTACATGGATATCCCATATATGGTTATGTCTTTGGTATGAGTATAGAGGATGCAGTGATACCCCATGTATGTAATAGAGCACATGGATATCCCATACATGGTTGTCTTTGATATGAGTATAGAGGATGCAGTGATTCCCCATGTATGTGTTATAGTACATGGATATCCCATACATGGTTATGTCTTTAGTATAAGTATAGATGATGCATTGATACCCCATGTATGTGTAATAGTACATGGATATCCGATACATGGTTATGTCTTTGGTATGAGTATAGATGATGCAGTGATGCCCCATATATGTGTAAGAGTACATGGATATCCCATACATGGTTATGTCTTTGGTATGAGTATAGAGGATGCAGTGATACCCCATGTATGTGTAAGAGTGCATGGATATCCCATACATGGTTATGTCTTTGGTATGAGTATAGAGGATGCAGTGATACCCCATGTATGTGTAAGAGTACATGGATATCCCATACATGGTTATGTCTTTGATATGAGTATAGAGGATGCAGTGATACCCCATGTATGTGTAAGAGTACATGGATATCCCATACATGGTTATGTCTTTGATATGAGAATAGAGAATGCAGAGATGCCCCATGTATGTGTAAGAGTACATGGATATCCCATACATGGTTATGTCTTTGATATGAGTATAGAGGATGCAGTCATGACCCATGTATGTGTAAGAGTACATTGATATCCCATACATGGTTATGTCTTTGATATGAGTATAGATGATGCAGTGATACCCCATGTATGTGTAAGAGTGCATGGATATCCCATACATGGTTATTTCTTTGGTATGAGTATAGAGGATGCAGTGATACCCCATATATGTAATAGAGCACATGGATATCCCATACATGGTTATGTCTTTGATATGAGTATAGAGGATGCAGTGATACCCCATGTATGTGTAAGAGTACATGGATATCCCATACATGGTTTTGTCTTTGGCCTGAGTATAGAGGATGCAGTGATGACCCATGTATGTGTAAGAGTGCATGGATATCCCATACATGGTTATGTCTTTGGTATGAGTATAGAGGATGCAGTGATGCCCTATGTATGTGTAAGAGTACATGGATATCCCATACATGGTTATGTCTTTGGTATGAGTATAGAGGATGCAGTCTTGACCCATGTATGTGTAAGAGTACATTGATATCCCATACATGGTTATGTCTTTGATATGAGTATAGATGATGCAGTGATACCCCATGTATGTGTAAGAGTGCATGGATATCCCATACATGGTTATTTCTTTGGTATGAGTATAGAGGATGCAGTGATACCCCATATATGTAATAGAGCACATGGATATCCCATACATGGTTATGTCTTTGATATGAGTATAGAGGATGCAGTGATACCCCATGTATGTGTAAGAGTACATGGATATCCCATACATGGTTTTGTCTTTGGCATGAGTATAGAGGATGCAGTGATGACCCATGTATGTGTAAGAGTGCATGGATATCCCATACATGGTTTTGTCTTTGGTATGAGTATAGAGGATGCTGTCATGACCCATATATGTGTAAGAGTACATGGATATCCCATACATGGTTATGTCTTTGATATGAGTATTGAGGATGCAGTGATACCCCATGTATGTGTAAGAGTACATGGATATCCCATACATGGTTATGTCTTTGATATGAGTATAGAGGTTGCAGTGATGCCCCATTTATGTGTGATTGTACATGGATATCCCATCGTTGTATATGTCTTCAGTGAGAGTATAGATGATTCAGTGATACCCCATGTATGTGTAAGAGTACATGGATATCCCATACATGGTTATTTCTTTGATATGAGTATAGATGATGCAGTGATGCCCCATGTATGTGTAAGAGTGCATGGATATCCCATACATGGTTATTTCTTTGATATGAGTATAGAGGATGCAGTGATGCCCCATGTATGAAATAGAGTACATGGATATCCCATACAAGGTTATGTCTTTGATATGAGTATAGAGGATGCAGTGATGCCCCATGTATGTGTAAGAGTACATGGATATCCCATACATGGTTGTGTCTTTGATATGAGTATAGAGGATACAGTGATGCCCCATGTATGTGTAAGAGTGCATGGATATCCCATACATGGTTATTTCTTTAGTATGAGTATAGATGATGCAGTGATGCCCCATGTATGTATAAAAGTACATGGATATCCCATATATGGTTATGTCTTTGGTATGAGTATAGAGGATGCAGTGATACCCCATGTATGTAATAGAGCACATGGATATCCCATACATGGTTGTCTTTGATATGAGTATAGAGGATGCAGTGATTCCCCATGTATGTGTTATAGTACATGGATATCCCATACATGGTTATGTCTTTAGTATAAGTATAGATGATGCATTGATACCCCATGTATGTGTAATAGTACATGGATATCCGATACATGGTTATGTCTTTAGTATAAGTATAGATGATGCAGTGATACCCCATGTATGTGTAAGAGTACATGGATATCCCATACATGGTTATGTCTTTGGTATGAGTATAGAGGATGCAGTGATACCCCATGTATGTGTAAGAGTGCATGGATATCCCATACATGGTTATGTCTTTGGTATGAGTATAGAGGATGCAGTGATACCCCATGTATGTGTAAGAGTACATGGATATCCCATACATGGTTATGTCTTTGATATGAGTATAGATGATGCAGTGATACCCCATGTATGTGTAAGAGTGCATGGATATCCCATACATGGTTATTTCTTTGGTATGAGTATAGAGGATGCAGTGATACCCCATATATGTAATAGAGCACATGGATATCCCATACATGGTTATGTCTTTGATATGAGTATAGAGGATGCAGTGATACCCCATGTATGTGTAAGAGTACATGGATATCCCATACATGGTTTTGTCTTTGGCATGAGTATAGAGGATGCAGTGATGACCCATGTATGTGTAAGAGTGCATGGATATCCCATACATGGTTTTGTCTTTGGTATGAGTATAGAGGATGCTGTCATGACCCATGTATGTGTAAGAGTACATGGATATCCCATACATGGTTATGTCTTTGATATGAGTATTGAGGATGCAGTGATACCCCATGTATGTGTAAGAGTACATGGATATCCCATACATGGTTATGTCTTTGATATGAGTATAGAGGTTGCAGTGATGCCCCATTTATGTGTGATTGTACATGGATATCCCATCGTTGTATATGTCTTCAGTGAGAGTATAGATGATTCAGTGATACCCCATGTATGTGTAAGAGTACATGGATATCCCATACATGGTTATTTCTTTGATATGAGTATAGATGATGCAGTGATGCCCCATGTATGTGTAAGAGTGCATGGATATCCCATACATGGTTATTTCTTTGATATGAGTATAGAGGATGCAGTGATGCCCCATGTATGAAATAGAGTACATGGATATCCCATACAAGGTTATGTCTTTGATATGAGTATAGAGGATGCAGTGATGCCCCATGTATGTGTAAGAGTACATGGATATCCCATACATGGTTGTGTCTTTGATATGAGTATAGAGGATACAGTGATGCCCCATGTATGTGTAAGAGTGCATGGATATCCCATACATGGTTATTTCTTTAGTATGAGTATAGATGATGCAGTGATGCCCCATGTATGTATAAAAGTACATGGATATCCCATATATGGTTATGTCTTTGGTATGAGTATAGAGGATGCAGTGATACCCCATGTATGTAATAGAGCACATGGATATCCCATACATGGTTGTCTTTGATATGAGTATAGAGGATGCAGTGATTCCCCATGTATGTGTTATAGTACATGGATATCCCATACATGGTTATGTCTTTAGTATAAGTATAGATGATGCATTGATACCCCATGTATGTGTAATAGTACATGGATATCCGATACATGGTTATGTCTTTAGTATAAGTATAGATGATGCAGTGATACCCCATGTATGTGTAAGAGTACATGGATATCCCATACATGGTTATGTCTTTGATATGAGTATAGAGGATGCAGTGATACCCCATGTATGTGTAAGAGTGCATGGATATCCCATACATGGTTATGTCTTTGGTATGAGTATAGAGGATGCAGTGATACCCCGTGTATGTATAAGTTGTAAGTGTGCATTTCATACCCTATATATGCCTTCAGTATGAGTATAGAGGATGCATTGAAAAACCATGCATGTATATAGCATACTTTTGCTATGGTATCCCATATATATCTTCAGCATGAGTATAAGGAAGGCAGTGATGTATTTATATGGCATAGATGTACACTGATATCCCATGTATGTCTTTAGTATGAGTACAGAAGATGCAGTGAGTGAGTGTAGATAGTGTAGTGATATCCCATATATGCTTTGCATATAGGGGATGCAATGGTATCCCCCATATGTATACAGCATAAGAGTGCATTGATATCCTATATATGTCTTTAGCATGAGTATAGAGGATGCAGTCAAGCCCGATGTATGTATAAGGTGTAATTGTACATTGATACGCTTTGAGCGTAGAGGATGTGATGATATTCCATGTATGTATACAGCATAAGTTTGCAGTGATATTCCATATATGTCTTCCGTATGAGTATAGAGTGTGCAATGATGTCTTCAGTATGAGTATAGAGGTTACAATCATGCCCTTTATATATATAGATATGGTATAAGTGTGCACTGATATCTCATATACCGTATGTCTTCAGTTTTCGTATAGAGGATGCATTGATGTCCCTAGTGTACTGTATATAAATAATATAAGTGTGCACTGATACCATATAAAGGGCCGCCGTCGGGGGTACAACCCATACTTGGTAAAACTTTTTTTGTGTGTGTCAGTGAGTGACTGTCACTCACTGACCACTGGGGCCCACCACTATACACTGACTGATTGACTGACTACTGTACATAAAGTCAGTCAATCAGTCAAAGACACACACTGACACAAAAGAAGCAACGTGCTCCGCATACTTCCGATGCCGGCAGCCGCTGTGTCTTTGAATCACCAGTGGCCGACGGGAGGTACTACTTGTGCAGGCACGTCCGACGTGCTGTAATACAGCGCACTCGCATCTGAAACTCTAGCACTGTGGTGGAGCAGAGGAGAATTTCCCTGCTGCTGTGCGGGGTCTGCTACTGCTTTGCTGACTGCCAAGGAGCGAAACTTCGGCAACGTGAAAGGAAGAGGAGCTGGAGCCTGCCCTAAGAACTGGAGAGTACTGTAAAAAAATGTATACATAATATTACTTGGGGCCGGTGGCCCAGGGCAGATTCGATTGTGGCATGCAGCTGGGGCTAAGGCCTACAACTATATGGGGGGGGGGGGGGGCAACAATTAGCAGCAGAGAGGGGCCTACAACAAACTAGATAGGGGCAAGTTGTGCCCACAAAGTTGTTGTAGGCTTTCTTTGCAAATATCTTCCCCCATTATAGTTGTAGGGACCCAGGCCTACAACAACTATAAGGGTGCAACTATTAACAGAGAGGCCCACCCAAACTATATTACAACTGTAATAAAAATTAAAGGAGTACTGCGGTAAAAAAAAATATTTCTAATCAAATGTTGGCAGAAAGTTATACAGATTTGTAAATTACTTCTATCTAAAATCTTAACCCTTCCAGTACTTATCAGCTGCTGTATAAGTGGTAATTTTTGTTGACACATGTTGAAAAACTGGAAAATCTCTGGCTTTTTTTTTTTTTTAAACATTTTTTTATGGTGTTCACTGTGCAGTAAAAGTATGTTATATTTATTCTGTCGGTCGGTATGATTATGGCGATAACCATTTTATATAGCTTTTTATGTTCTTTTTCTGAGCAAAATAAATGTTTTCCCTTTTTTTGTGTTATCATTTTCCGACAGCTGTAACTTTTTAATTTTTCATCCCACGCCATTGAGTAAGGGCTTATTTTTTGCAAGACAAGCTGTACTTTTTATTGGTATCATTTTAGCGATACATGCTACCTTTTGATCTTTTTTATTCCACTATTTGTACCAAAATTGGCGAATTTTGCGCTTTTCTGTTTTATTACAGTGTTCAACGTGCAGGATAAGTTACAATTTATAGCTTTATAGTACATGTCATTATGGACGGGGCAATACCTGGTATGTATATGATCTGTGTTTGTTTTTTTATGATAATATAGGGCTTTTATTGGGAAAGGGGCACTTTTTATTTTTTTACACTCTATACTTTTATTGAAGAACCTTTTATTATTTTATTTTTCACTTTTTACAGGTTATACTATGCTGCAATACATTAACCTAATGAGCTGCACACATTACAGCCTGTGGCTGGATCTCACAGGTTTGCCATAGCAACCAACGGCAACCCACAATTGGTTTGCATGGTTTAGTTTTTATACAATGCATTTGCAAAGCCTTTGACTTTTTTCATATTTTGTTATATTGCAGCCGTGTGCTAAAACAAAAATAAAAAGTATTTGCCCTTCAGTCTGCACTCAGTATCCCATAATGTGATAACAGAAGTTAAAAAATGTTTGAAAATGTATTAAAAAGGAAAAAACTAAAATTTTGCATGGCCATAAGTATTCAGACCCTTTACTGTGACACTTAAAATTTACCTCTGGCTCTTCCCATTTCTCTTGATCATCTCTGAGATGTTCGTCCACTTGATTGGAGTCATCTGTGGTAAATTCAGCTGATTGGACGGGATTAGTAAAGACAATCCCCTGTGTACATAAGGTCTCACAGCTGACAATGCATATCAGAGCAAAAACCAAACCATGAGGAGGAAAGAACTGCCTGTAGACCTTAGAGACAGGATTATGTGGAGGCACAAATCTGGAGAAGGGTCTCCAGCAAAATGTCTCCTGCACTGAAAGTTCACAAAAACACAGTGGCCTGCATAGTTAGTTCTTAAATGGAAGAAGTTTGGAACATCCAGGACTGTTCCAAGAGTTGGCCACCCCAAAAACTTAGTAATATGGGGAGAAGGGTCTTGGTAAGAGACGTGACCAAGAACTCAATGGTCACTCTGGCTGAGGTTCCAAAGATCCTGTGTGCAGGACTTCAAGAAGTTCAACCATCACTGCAGCACCACCAATCTGGGCTTTATGACAGACCAAAAAACACCTAAAGAACTCCCAGACTGTGAGGAACAAGATTCTCTCGTCTCATGTAAACAAAAGTGAACTCTACAGTAGCATGGTGTCAGCATCATGCTGTGGGGGTGCTTTGCAGTGGCTGGTCAGGATTAAGGAAAAGCTGAATGAAGCAAAGCACAGAGATCTTCCTAATGATCCAGAGTGCTCTGGATCTCAGACTAGGCCGAAAGGTTCACCTTCCAACAAGACATAGACCCAGATTTATCATAGAATGTCTACAGTAGAGCTAGTTTCCCACGTTTATTTGGGTAGTGGGTTTGACTAGCATGCATCTTATTTATCATGAAGGTGCAACAGGATGATGAATTTTGCACAGCTCTCCTGTGGTGGAAAAGCTCTACCACATACACTTTTTGTAGACGCTTGTGAGGGAGGGAAGTAGACACTTTCCGGGGTCCTGAATTTGGCAGGTTAGGTGTTTTTACTTACTTTCACAGAGTTGCCGGGATATTTTTATTACATTTTAGATGCTACAATCAAATTTGATTGCGGTATCTAAGGGGTTAAAGCCGAGCCTCACCGTGAGCATTAGAGATGGTTCCTGGTGGCAGATAGCCACCAGGACCACCCAGCTAGGACCACCCAGCTGTGACACGCTTAGCGCGTGTCATAGAAGGGGAGCGGGACACTGTCTTCCCCAAGAAGTTAAAGGTTGAATTGCGGAAGGTAGAAGTGATTCTCACGCCTACTGGTAGGTTTTGTAGCTTTGCGCCTAAAAAAAATCTTTGTGCACAAAAAAGCCACAAAAGTCACAAATGATAAATACATGACCACTGCATGGTCAACAAAAAAAAGTTCTACGGGTAGGCAAAAAGAGTGAAACTGTCTATATCAAAAGACGCATAAAAGTCGCTAAATATGCTGCTTGCGCCTGAAGTGCACCAAAACATAGACAAAAAAAAAAGCTCTAAAAGCAATGATAAATCTCCCCCATAGACCCTAAGCACACAGCCAGGACAGTACAGAAGTGGCTTATGGACAACTCAGTAAATGTCCTTGAGTGGCCCAGCCAAAGCCCTGAATTGAACGCAATCAAACATATCTAGAGAGACCCGAAAATGACATCCACCATTAGGTTATGTAACATTCTGTTTTCACTTTGTCATAATGGGGTATTGCGTATACAGTAGAATGATCTGGGGAAAACATTCTTTTATTTTTATTTTAGCCACACCATCACAAGATGTAAAAATGTGAATGATATCCAGTGTATGTGTTTGTTGGCTGTAAGTAACAAAAGAATGCAATCAGACCTTGACTATGCGTATAGAAAACGCAGTCATTTTTCTCTATGTTTTTCTATGAACATGAATGTTGTACGCATTCTGGTTATGCTCATAGATAATGCATTGACACTATATATGCCTCAGAGGTCATTGGTACCTTATGTATGTCATTGGTTAGTATCGGTGTAGAGAAAGCAGTGGCATCCCACCATGACGCGAGTTGTAGTTTTGCAACAGCTGGAGGCACCCTGGTTGGAAAACACTGCACTATACAGTGACCCCTCGACCTACGATGGCCCCGACATATGATAATTTCAACATGCGATGGCCTCTCAGAGGCCATCGCATGTTGAAGGCAGCATCAACATAGAATGCTTTTTTATGTCGGGGCCATCGCATAAATGGCTATCCGGCAGCGCTGACTGCTTCATCTGCCACCGGATAGCCGTTTACGGTACCCTGTGAGCTCCGGTGATGTCTCTTACCTGTCCTCGGGGCTCCGGCGCGTCCTCTTCAGGATCCCCTGCATCGTCGGCGCTCTCCATCGACGTCATCACGTCGCTGCGCACGCCGTCCCATCATCCAATAGGAGCGGCGTGCGTAGCGCCGTGATGGCAGCGACGGAGCGCGCGGATGCCGGGAAGCAAGGACCGTCGGGGATACCTCAGGGACGCGGCGACAGCAATGGAGGGCGACATCCCGGGCAGCAGTGACGAGCGGTAACGGTCCGGAGCGGCGGGGACAGGTGAGTACAACTTCCTCTAACAGTGGTCTTCAACCTGCGGACCTCCAGATGTTGCAAAACGACAACACCCAGCATGCCCGGACAGCCAACGGCTGTCCGGGCATGCTGGGTGTTGTCGTTTTGCAACATCTGGAGGTCCGCAGGTTGTAGACCACTGTCCTATACTTTACATTGCACGGATCTCTCAACATGCGATGGTTTCAACAAACGATGGTCCGTTTGGAACGGATTACCATCGTATGTTGAGGGACCACTGTACTGTGATATGTAAAGAACAGCCCACATAATTACAAGGTACAAGTGACCTCAGTGAGGTAAAGGTTATTCAAGTAGTAGAAAACTATATTGAAATGATGACTTATTTACCACGAACAGGAGCTTTTTACTTCCCCAGTAGCTGTTAAGTGATTTCTCAGCATTTATCTGGCACAGATGATGTTAACCGTGCAGGGCATGACCACCTAATAGTCTGCGAACGAGAAGATAATTTAATAGAGGAAATATATAATTAATAGGAAACATTTACAATGCACCGAGAGTGTTTGGACATTTGGTAAATTGTGTAAGACGACTGCAGCGTGGACACTGGCAGCAGATGTGTATCCTAATCCAATATCATTTGGGAAATCATTCGCCTGTGTAGTGTCTGCGGTTTTGCTGAATGTGGGGACGTCTGTGTGTGTCAGCCCTCCAGCATCAGAATGAGAAAAAAAAATATGATATGTTCTGCTGGATTCAAAATGTTAGAAAAACAGGCATTTTTAGACATGACCAGTGGGGATTAGGTAGAGGATTATGATAAAAGGTGTAGTCCAGGATACACTGTGATATGAGCTATTGTGTATGCATTGCTGCTGAAGTTTTAAAGGTTAGACCAGTGTTTTGCAAGCAGTGTGCCTTCAGCTGTTGCAAAACTACAACTCCCAGCATGCCTGGCCAGCCAAAGGCTGTCCAGGCATGCTGGAAGTTATAGTTTTGGAACAGCTGGAGGCACCCTGGTTGGGAAACACTGGTTTAGACTGTATTCATGTCATATGAGCCACATATGTTTGGTTTCCAAAAACAAATTACTTGTTTACTTACTTGTTTTTTTTTTTATTTGACTATGCTACAGGGGCTGTTAAAGGGGTACTCCCACCCTAGACATCTTATCCCCTATCCAAAGGGGACGGGCGTGACGTCACACGGGGGCGGAGTCCTGACGTCACGGACTTCCGTTCCCGTAGTCGCGAATCAGACCCTCCAGCGGTTCCGGTGAAAAAACAGGTGGGTGCCGCATCCTCAGCAGCGGGACCCCCGCGATCAGACATCTTATCTCCTATCCTTTGGATAGGGGATAAGATGTCTAGGGTGGGAGTACCCCTTTAAGTTAGTGTAGTTCATAATATAGTGTCTGTACCTGTGTTTAATGGTGGTCTCGCAAAATCTTATGTGATCTTTCTTCCGATGTTTATTTGTAACAGCATACAAAAGGAGTGTCGTCTCAGGTTATCCTAGATTGCAGTACGGCCCGAGACATTACATCATTAGTCAGCCAGTCTGCTTCAATGGGTGGAGCGACCGCTGGGTGAGGGGGAGATTAATTGTCGCAGGTGTGCTTCAATGGGTAGGGTGGCTGATGTGTGGGAGGGAGACAAGTAAATTCAGAGTTACATTACAGGGCTCCTGGGAGTAGTGGCGGATCCGGAGTCTAGTCTCAGGATGGGCACTATCAGAGTATTTTCTTTTTTATAAAAAAATATGGCTAATAAAAAAAACTCAATAGAATCCAGAACATAATCCTGTCTGGCTGCAGCATCATCCAGTAAGTGAAGGTGGGACTAGCACTTCTCTGTGCTCACTCCTGTCCTATCAGACTGTAGCTTGCAAAAAAGAGAGAAAGGGGTACAGAGCAGTCTGCAGTGATTGAATGAAGAGACCCAGCACAGAATGACAAAACAAGGGAGCAACAGATAGAAGGTACAGTGGGGCAAAAAAGTATTTAGTCAGCGACCAGTTGTGCAAGTTCTCCCACTTAAAAAGGTGAGAGAGGCCTGTCATTTTCATCATAGGTATACCTCAACTATGAGACATAATGAGAAAATCCATAAAATCACATTGTCTGATTTTTAAAGAATTTATTAGCAAATTATGGTGGAAAATAAGTATTTGGTCAATAACAAAAGTTCATCTCAATACTTTGTTATATACCCTTTGTTGGCAAACGTTAAGGTCAAACGTTTTCTGTAAGTCTTCACAAGGTTTTCACACACTGTTGCTGGCATTTTGGCCCATTCCTCCATGCAGATCTCCTCTAGAGCAGTGATGTTTTGGGGCTGTCACTGGGCAACACGGACTTTCAACTCCTTCCAAAGGTTTTCTATGGGATTGATATCTGGAGACTGGTTAGGCCACTCCAGGACCTTTAAATGCTTCTTACAAAGCCACTCCTTTGTTGCCCAGGCGGTGTGTTTGGGATCATTGTCATGCTGAAAGACCCAGCCACGTTTCATCTTCAATGCCCTTGCTGATGGAAGGAGGTTTTCACTCAAAATCTCACGATAAATGGCCCCATTCATTCTTTCCTTTACACAGATCGGTCGTCCTGGTCCCTTTACTGAAAAACAGCCCCAAAACATGATGTTTCTACCCCCACGCTTCACAGTAGGTATGGTGTTCTTTGGATGCAACTCAGAATTCTTTATCCTCCAAACATGACGAGTTAAGTTTTTACCAAACAGTTCTACTTTGGTTTCATCTGACCATATGACATTCTCCCAATCCTCTTCTGGATCACCCAAATGCTCTCTAGCAAACTTCATATGGGCCCGGACATGTACTGGCTTAAGTAGGGGGACACGTTTGGCACTGCATGATTTGAGTCCCTGGCGGTGTAGTGTGTTACTGATGGTAGCCTTTGTTACTTTGGTCCCAGCTCTCTGCAGGTCATTCACTAGTTCCCCCCATGTGATTCTGGGATTTTTGCTCACTGTTTTTGTTATCATTTTGACACCACGGGGTGGATCTTGTGTGGAGCCCCAGATCAAGGGAGATTATCAGTGGTCTTGTATGTCTTCCATTTTCTAACAATTGCTCCCACAGTTGATTTCTTCACACCAAGCTGCTTGCCTATTGCAGATTCAGTCTTCCCAGCCTGGTGCAGGTCTACAATTTTGTTTCTGGTGTCCTTCAACAGCTCTTTTGTCTTGGCCATAGTGGAGTTTGGAGTGTGACTGTTTGAGGTTGTGGACAGGTGGCTTTTATGCAGATAACAAGTTCAAACAGGTAAGTGGAGGACAGAGGAGACTCTTAAAGAAGAAGTTATAGGTCTGTGAGAGCCATAAATATTGCTACTTTTTAGGTGACCAAATACTTATTTTCCACCATAATTTGCAAATAAATTCTTTAGAAATCAGACATTGTGATTTTATGGAATTTAATTTTTTCTCATTATGTCTCTCATAGTTGAGATATACCTATTATGAAAATTACAGGCCTCTCATCTTTTTAAGTGGGAGAACTTGCACAATTGGTAACTGACTAAATACTTTTTTGCCCCACTGTATTTGTTAGAGAAATATAGGTGCTAGACACTTAAAACTACTGTACATGATCAGGATTAGGTATCATTTAACATTTTTTGTTGTGTTATATGACGGATACTCTTTAACCTGTTCAGGAGACGTGGGGTGCATGCATAAGCCCTGCATCCCGAGTCCTTAAGGACGTAGGGCGTATGCATACGCCCGTGGGAATTCCGGTCCCTGCCGCTAGCCGGTTGCGGACCGGACCGGGATGCCTGCTGGAAGGGGGCAGTAAGCGATATTTACTGCTGCCCTTCCTAGTGAGTGCCAAACTGCAACTCCCAGCATGCCCAGACAGCAAAAGGCTGTTGGGGCATGCTGGGAGTTGTAGTTTTGCAACATCTGGAGGGTCACAGTTTGGAGACCAGTGTTACAGTGGTGCCCAAACGGTAGCCCTCCAGATGTTGCCAAACTACAACTCTCAGCATGCCTAGACTGCCCAGACATGCTGGGAGTTGTAGTTCTGTAACATCTGTCCCTTCAGATTTTGCAATTTTCATGAAATTTTTGAAAATTGCTGCTCTACTTTGAAGCCCTCTAATTTTTTAAATAAGTAAAAATATGTCCATTTTGCCAACATAAAGTGGACATATTGTATTTGTGAATAAAAATAAAATGTATTTGGAATATCCATTTTCCTTACAAGTAGAGAGCTTCAAAGTTAGAAAAATGCAACATTTTCAAAATTTTCATGAAATTTTGGGATTTTTCACCAAAAAAGGATGCAAGTAACGACGAAAATTTACCACCAAAATTAAGTAGAATATGTCACGAAAAAAACAATCTCAGAATCAGAATATTCGGTAAAAGCGTTTTAGAGTTATTAATGCGTAAAGTGATGGTGGTCAGAATTGCGAAAAAGGGCTCAGTCCTTAAGGTGAAAAAGGGCTGCATCCTTAAAGGGGTACTCCGCCCCCAGACATCTTATCCCCTATCCAAAGGATAGGGGATAAGATGTCAGATTGCCGCGGTCCCGCGGCTGGGGAGCCCCGGGATCGCCGCTGCAGCAGCCTGCTATCATTACTGCACAGAGCGAATTCGCTCTGTGCGTAATGACAGGCGATACAGGGGACGGAGCAGAGTGACATCATGGCTCCGCCCCTTGTGACATCACGGCCCGTCCCCTTAATGCAAGTCTATGGCAGGGGGCGTGATGATTGCCACGCCCCTCCCATAGGCATGTATTGAGGGGGGCGGGCCGTGACGTCACAAGGGGCGGAGCCATGATGTAATGATGGGCAGAGCAATGATGTAACGATGCTCGGGCCCCTGTATCGCCCGTCATTACGTGCAGAGCGAACTCGCTCTGTGAAGTAGTGATAGCAGGCTGCCGCAGCCGAGATCCCGGGGCTCCCCAGCAGCGGGCCGCGGCAATCTGACATCTTATCCCCTATCTTATAAGATGTCTAGGGACGGAGTACCCCTTTAATGGGTTAAGGTGCCTCCATGGGGACAGGGACCTATTGCTGCTCTGTATAAAAGGGCCATAAAATAGCTGAGTTCATGAAGCATCATGCTGTGAAAGTCCAGAGTGGCCCAACATGTTATCCATGTGTGTACTAATTCACTCTTAGAAAAATGTCCGCAGGCTGTCCATAAAAGCAATAACACTATAGTACATTTGATTTATTAAATGAAATGGTAGGAAAGAAATAAAAGATTCCTGTAGGCTCTGTCATGTTCACTCAGGAGGACACTGAATTACTTATTGTAGCTATAATACAGGGAGAAATTGGAATTTATGTTCTGTGTCCTGCAGCCATGATAATTGTATCATTTCCCCTTATAATGGTTGATGTTGAATTTTTCACTATACAGGGTAGAAGGTGTGGGTGGTTTTCTTGTTCTGATTCTGCACTGTGTATTCCATGGGTAGGAAGATGTTTCTAGTATGTAAGCTACTTTTTGCTTAAGTATTCGTTCCTCTATTTGTATATTTCATTAAGTGTTTGCAAAAACTTTTAATATAATGTATATAATAACTTTATATGTATATTTGTAGTATACATTGGTTTAAAAATAGATAATATTTTTAGGAGAAAAAATGCTGTCCCTACAGCTATTGCCTGTTTGCCTCTGTGTGGAGACTGAATACAGGAAGTGAGGAAGGGATGAAAAGGGCTCTGTGCAGGCTCCTGGCTAGCCAATCATCCTGCTGTGTGACAATGGGGCATGTCACAGGGCCTCACAGCACAGAGCCTTGCTTGTCCTAAGTACCCAGAGCCCTGCTTGTCCTCAATGCACAGAGCCGGCTTGTCCTCAGTGTACAGAGCCCTGCTTGTCCTCAGTGCACAGAGCCCTGCTTGTCCTCAGTGTACAGAGCCCTGCTTGTCCTCAGTGCACAGAGCCCTGCTTGTCTTCAGTGCACAGAGCCCTGCTTTCCCTCAGTGTACAGAGCCCTGCTTGTCCTCAGTGCACAGAGCCCTTCTTGTCCTCAGTGCACAGAGCCCTGCTTGTCTTCAGTGCACAGAGCCCTGCTTTCCCTCAGTGTACAGAGCCCTGCTTGTCCTCAGTGTACAGGGCCCTGCTTGTCCTCAGTGCACAGATCCCTTCTTGTCCTCAGTGCACAGAGCCCTGCTTGTCCTCAGTGCACAGAGCCCTGCTTGTCCTCAGTGTACAGAGCCCTGCTTGTCCTCAGTGTACATAGCACTACTTGTCCTCAGTGCACAGAGCCCTGCTTGTCCTCAGTGTACGGAGCCCTGCTTGTCCTCAGTGTACGGAACCCTGCTTGTCTCACCCAAACTTCCTATATTTTGCTACAGGGATAAGCCAGGATTTTTTTTACCCCAAAAATATATATTTTTAGCCAATGTATATTACAAATATACAGATAATGTTATCTACATTATTTAAAATGTTTTTGAAAATGACAGGTACACTTTAACTAAGACATCCATAAAATACTCCTATAACAATGACAGTCAAAGGTGCCTTGCACAGAGTTACAGTCCACATGTTGTCATCTCCCTCTCAGACGATTCACTTTAAATTTTTTGTGCAATGCTGCTTCACCTTTGCCTTCTGGTGAGCCTCTCTAAGGACTTGTGAGAATCCAAAATACTCATATCCAGTACAACCAGTACCCTACTAGGTAGTAATGAGTAGCAATAATTCTGAAATAGTCCTTAAATAACTATTCTATATTGTTAGTAGACATTTAAGGAACATGTGACCAATTATTATCGCAATATCTCCAGCCGTTTGGAAGTTATGCAGTAACATATATATCACATAGACTTGTATGGGACTTTAAGCAAAAACCCTGACTCTCGCAAATGGGGGTGGGTAAGGGTTAATTTACCTATCCTATATTCTTAGTTGGCATATAAGTAACATGTGTACCAAGTTTCATGGAAATATCTTAAGCGGTTTGAAAGTGATGCTGGAATATACACAAATATAGAAGAAAGCAGGGAGTCAGCTCACCATGTGTTGTAATCAAGTCCGTCTTGGAGTCTGTTTTCCAGGAAGCACGGAGATAAGAATCGGCCGGGTCCCAAGCAATGAATCTTCGCAGAAAAAAATGGTGAAATCCAGATTCCTAAAACGTAAATTTTTTATTTAATCCATTAAAATTTAACAAAAAAAGTGCAAGTTAAAAGTTTAAAGTGCAAGTTTAAAGAAAAACCTTGTTCATAGCGGCGTTTCATTTGGCTTTTAACTTGCACTTTTTTTGTTCAATTTTAATGGATTAAATAAAACATTGAAGTTTTAGGAAGCTGGATTTCACCATTTTTTTCTGCTGGAATATACACACACACACACACAAACACACACATACATACATACACACACACATTGGCCCTCATTTGCTATTGCAAACCCGACATGTTTTGTCGGGTTGTGCGCCAGATTCTGTTGCATTGTGTCTGCGCCAGATTGTGCGCCAGAATTGTAAAAACCCTGACTAACGCTCCATTTTGCTAAGAAAACCCCTAAAAGGGGCGTGGTCCCTGGGGAAAGGGGGCGTATTCTCCTAAAAGGGGCGTGTTCCCGACATTTTCACAAATACCCAACATATTTACTAAGGTTTCCACATAAAATGTGGTGGATTTTAGCTGAGGAAAACCAGACAGATCAGAGCATGTGTAAAAAAGCAAAGTGTAGGGTAAGGGGAAAATGTAGGAAAATGGAAACCTACACTTTACTCTTAGTAAATTGAGTCATTGGCCATTGAGTTATATATATATATATATATATATATATATATATAAATATATGTTAGAGGCATAAAAATTAGATGTACATGGTCAGGCTTAGGCACTGAGTAATATATGAATTCTTTTTTTTTGTGTGTAATTCGACAGGTACGCTTTATGAAGCCTTAGGACATGACTGGGGATTTAAAGCGCAACTGTCAGGAAATCTGGGTGCAATAACCTGCACACAGCCTTTGTACTGTGTGCATGTGGAGGGTATAGCAATGTGGTGGATTTTAGCTGAGGAAAACCAGACAGATCAGAGCATGTGTAAAAAAGCAAAGTGTAGGGTAAGGGGAAAATGTAGGAAAATGGAAACCTACACTCCACTCTTAGTAAATTGAGTCATTGGCCATTGAGTTATATATATATATATATATATATATATATATATATATATATATATAAATATATGTTAGAGGCATAAAAATTAGATGTACATGGTCAGGCTTAGGCACTGAGTAATATATGAATTCTTTTCTTTTTTGTGTAATCCGACAGGTACGCTTTAAGAAGCCTTAGGACATGACTGGGGATTTAAAGCGCAACTGTTAGGAAATCTGGGTGCAATAACCTGCACACAGCCTTTGTACTGTGTGCATGTGGAGGGTATAGCAATGTTTTTACCTAATATTTGCTGGCTTTCATGACCCCAAAAAACGCTTTTGATGAAAGCCACTGACGGTCGGATAGACTTGGCGTGAGGTATGCAATGCTCCGCCGCCACCACGCCCACCCCCTGTATATCAGCGCTGGGACTGCTGTGTGATTGACACACAGGTCCCAGCGCATGTGCCCTTCATCTAATCTAACGTGCACGTCACTGCGTGTTATCCAGCAAACGCTGGTTCTTCCAGCAAGCGCTCGCTCCCGCCACCGTCTTCCTCCTCAGTGCACCTGCGCAGTGCTAGCTGGATGACATGCAGCGGCGCGCATGCTAGATTAGCTGAAGGGCGCATGCGCTGGGACCTGTGTGTCAATCACACAGCGGTCCCAGCGCTGACATACCTCGCACCACGCCTTTTCTACCGTCAGTGACTTTGATCAAAAGCATTTTTTGGGGTCACAAAAGCCTGCAAATATTAGGTGAAAACATTGCTATACCCACCACCTGCACACAGTACACAGGCTGTGTGCACGTTATTACATCCAGATTTCATGACAGTTGCGCTTTAATAAGCGAGACCAGAACCTCCCCAGAGGGAGAGCGTACCTGTAGACAGCTGTTTCAGGGTCCTTGCCTCATCTTTACAGAGCAGCGTGCTGGCTGGCTGCAGAGAGGCGTATACTTGTGGGACCAAAATATGGCATCAGAGATCTGCTTTACATATGCTTCTCAGAATTCCCAATGAAGCACGAATGGCCTATAAGTCTCCACATGTCTTTATGGTGCTCTCCTCCGGGAGCAATGTTACCCATTTGGTCCTATATTTTGTAACTGCAGTGATTTCTTTAATCATAATATAATAGGGAACTACTAATTTCCCAGCTTCCCTTATGTGAAATCCAATCTGTTAGTTTACCAAATGAATATAGGTCTATAAGCAGACTCTGCATTTGAGAAGAAGCCTGCCATGGCAATATGAATTTTAATGCTATATGTTCAGAATGTAGCAATAAATCTTTCATGCATGTTTCTATAAATATATCTCTTCCTTTCTGCTTCCTGACTACACCAGAGAAGCCCTGTAAAATGTCTGTGATGGACATGTAGGCATTGCGGCTTTCTCCTTCATGCAATTCATGTCGCCCACATTGATTTATTGTGGAAATCTCAGAACTGTATATGATAAGATAGAAGTAATGAGGGCAAACAAAGCTTAGGCGGCAAAGTTTCCATAGAGAATGACAGGCGGAAAGACATGACAAGATCGTAGTTCATACTTGGTGACCTCTTCACCTTGCTAGTGGCAAAGCGACCTACGTCTTGGAGCTATTAATTAACACCAAGGCTAAAAGACTCACTGAGCAGTGCTATCTGCATCCAGGGCTGTGAACGTGGGACTGATGGTATTAGTCAATTTATGACTGCATGCTAACTGCCTTTTTCTGAAAAAGAAAGCAAGAATATATAATATATATATATATATATATATATATATATATATATATATATAAAGAATTAACAAAAACTATATATATATATATATATATATATATATATATATATATATATATATACGGTATATATATAAAGAATTAACAAAAACTGTCTATAGGAACTCAAAGTCTGACATTCCATGCCATCTGCCTACCAATGAAATTACCCACTATGCCAATTAATAGTTCATCATATGAAATATAGCTGCAGTCTTTCTCCTTTTCTCCCTGCTACTGTAGCTCTTAGACACAGATGAGTGTGATCTGGGTGCTGTATAACTCTGTAAGTCTGCAGCTAATCAGGGTATGGACTCACCTACTACTATATATCATTGCACTCAAGCGCTGTAGAGATAGCAGCAACATTCTATAAATTGAGGTATATACAGACAGAGCTGGGTGGGGGAAAAGCCAGAGCCACCTGGAGGGATTTCATTGGTGAAGATGATGTATTGCTGTAGTTCACAGGAAGTCCTCAACACAGAAAAGATTGACTTTCTGTCCGCATGTTAGAGCATATAATTTTCTGGTTGTCGGTCTAGGGATCACATGACCCAGCTGTAGTAATTAATTGTATAGATATGAAGGAGCTGGGATGAAACAGATGACATTACAGGAATACTGGTGGTGAGTTAGCAATATATAGGCAGACACCCTGTCAATCAATCATGGATAGAGATGGGAGGGGGATCGAAGAGTTGTTTTAGCTGTCAGCACTTCAGGAGTTTGGGAACACCTCTTTGACACTTGGCCCAGGAGAATAAAATAATTTTTCTATGTTTCGATACCACTTACAGATATATGAAAGGTACCATGTGTTTCCTTGTCCTTTTAACTATTAGCTTGGAATGGAATTGCAGCTGACAGATTGACTTTGACCTTTAGGCTTCTGCTCCAATGTGGTGTATATTGAGAGGGAATAGTGACCCATACTACAGTTTCTTAACTATTATATACTAGGGATAATGTTTCCTTTTGTGTTAGAATTCCATCTTGTGATAATGTTATTGTGGGGAGATATTTTCCCAACTGTTTCATCTACCTTCTCCTGCTGCCAGTCTCCTGTGTTTCCATCTTGTTTGACCATACTGTATACTTTATATAATGACATGCACAAAGAGGACAATGGCTGACCACAACAATCATGTCACTATGACCAAAACGACAGTATCACAGAACACTTTTACACATACCATCTGGATAGGAACCATATAATTGCCACTTGGCTTTGAATATCTATGAAAAGTACCTAGTAAATAGCCACATGGTCCTACTTGACCATTCAGTTGGCAAGATACTTAGTTTAAAGAGAAGGTGCTGACTAAAAAGGCATGGCCGCTATGCATCTAATGTGGATGACCTACACTTGTCAGTGATCCCATTATTTCCTTTCATAGGATATCAGATAGCTTTGGGCTAAGGCTACTTAGTGACTTTTTGTAGCGCTATATGATTGATTTTAAAGGGGTATTCTGGTAAAAGACGGCAAAACCCAACTGGTAATATAAATGTATTTTCCCACATCAGTGGCTTTTACATCTGAATCTGGACATTTCCATTCAATATCTGCAATATAATTTATTGTTGGACTCAAAACTAGCACTTTTTCAGGACTATCATATTATCGGCATTGCCGGAGTATCGGTCATTCTGCCGAAATATTTAGCAGCTATTATTGAATAATTTTTTTATGAATTGCCATTTGAATTTTATGTTATTAATGTAGTTATTCCTTCCACAAGGGCCCTGTGGGGGAATTTATGTGTATTTTTAAATTTTTATAAATGTTATTATTCTTTATAATTGAAGCACTGTCTCAGACAAATCTATTTCAACTATATAAAATACCATTGTCCTTGAGGTGTGGGCTCCTCCTTTTTTCTAAATTTTCTAAATTTTACACACCTAGGGTATAAGTGTATTGCCCAATTCACCTCGGTCAGTGTGTAATTGTGAGCTGCACCATTTTTTTTATTTTGTCCAGATTTGTAAATTACTTCTATTTAAAAATCTTAATCCTTCCAGTACTTATCAGCTGCTGTATACTCCACAGGAAGTTCTTTTCTTTAAAAAAAAAAATAAAATTCTGACCACAGTGCTCTCTGCTTACACTTCTGTTCATGTCAGGAACTGTCCAGAGCAGAAGCAAATCCCCATAGCAAACCTATCCTGCTCTTGACAGTTCCTGACATGGACAGAGGTGTTTGCAGAGAGCACTGTGGTCAGACAGAAAAGAAATTCAAAAAGAAAAGAACTTCCTCTGTAGTATACAGCAGCTGATAAGTACTGGAAGGATTAAGATTTTTAAATAGAAGTAATTTATGAATCTGTTTAACTTTCTGGCACCAGTTGATTTAAAAAAAAAAAAAATTGTTTTCCACCGGAGTACCCCTTTAAATATTGAGCTACAGCTGCCGGGCAAAGTAGTACATTGGGTCTTGTGGACAAAAAAGTTGCAGTGTAAATCTGGCTTTAAGAAGGGGATCCTCAAATTATGACAAGTATATTCGGCACATAATTGGTCTTGTGAGACAAGAAATAGCATCTGTTTTCACATCAGCCTGTCTTATGGGACATAGTGTTATGGATGTCATCATTTTGCACAAGAGTAAAAGCAAACTAACATACAAAGACCGGTTTGCACTGGTTTGTGACTATTCACTTTCCTGTTATAAGACAGCTTTATAACATCTGAACCCACTGGATATCATTGTTATTAGTTATACACATTATAGTGATCTGGTACTGTCAAGGATGGCTTGAGGTGAAGCATTAAAATGTGAGTCATCGGCAACCAAAAACTCTCAGAACTCTTAGAAATTGAGACCACACACAGAGGGGAAGATTCCCCGTCGCTAGGGCTAGTCATAGTGGGTCGACAGAAGCCATTTCCATGGCTTGCCCAAAAGACGCCGATAAGCTACAGTTTCATAAAGAAATCAGCAGACTTACCGTGTTCTTGTGGAGATTTTAACTCCTAGTTTGGGCAGTTCTGGTTCCCCATGGACGTCTGGGAAAGTGTCGGTCCACCAGACTTGGCTCCTCCCTTGAGTTTGGTCCAGGGCACAGAATCCAACTTCTGACACCAACTGTCAAGGATGACTTGAGGTGAGGCATTAAAATGTGAGTGACTGCCACTATATACTGCTGAGTCCCGGCTCAAGGAATACACACCAGACAGAATGTTGGTATCATATCCCCTTCTCGACATACTCCCTAAAGAGCTGCTCAAGGAGTTCTGTTTAATTACACATTGTTTTTACATTTGACAAAAAAGGAAGGTTTAGTTATGATGTCAAAATCATCATGTTACATTTTGATTGGTTATTTGAGCTTTATCTCTGTATATATTAGCGTATTTAGCATCCATTTCTTTCTTGGCCAAAGTTCATTTATGCCGCCCTCTTACTGGAAAATCCCAGATCTTTGCCCTTCTATACAATCTGTATCTACCTCAAATGTTTTGTCTTCTGACGTCTCATCATGGGCCTCCTGGCGTCATTCCAAGGTTTCTCAGTTGCAAGCAAATAGCAAGCTGGTTTATGGGTTAAGGGGAGTTTAACAAATATCTTTCTCCAGCATCAGCATTGGCATATTAGTATTAATATATATATATATATATATATATATATATATATATATATTGATCAGTCATCAGAAACATAAGGGTCATCCTTATCAGTACCAACGACAACACAGAAAATAACCATATGGCAAAGAGAGGATGTATTTAGCTGACTCTGGACTGTTCCGGGTCAGAACCAGAATACACAGGAATGGGTTAATATGGGCAGTGATAACAGAAATCAGTATTAGGATAAAACCAGGGGGGGGTAGGATGATGAAGAGGGAATAGTAGGACATAGTCAAGCAATCAAGAAGTAATGGTGGTCTGTCAGCACCAAAACACAGTACTGTGGAACAGATGTTAACACAGACATGCAAGGGCTCAAGTAACAAAGATAAGGTAATGCCAGGAAAATTTTAGACCACACACCATTTTTTTTTATTTTTCAATAATTGAACAGTTAAATCAAACCTAAAAGAGGGGAGTAAATAAGCACATGGCAAGATAATGTCATCAGGATACTGGGCATACCTTTTTTTTTTAAATCCTTATAGCCCTTTCCAACACTAAGATATAAGCATTTTTGTTGTTATGCAAATGAGGCTCAAAAGCCCAAGAGGTGTTCCCCAGCATGGCAAGAGCCAAGGTACGTTGTCATCATCCAGACCCCCCCCTTTAGTTTTCTACTCACTTCCCCTAGGTGGGAAGGAAGGGTGAGCTGTTCTGGGCCATCTATGCTGCAGGGACCGTCCGGTGTGGAGGGTTAGTCATTCCGGGCTATCCATCTTCACCGGGAGGCCCTCTTCTCCGCTCCGGGCCCGGCCCGGACTAGTGAAGTTGCCTTGATGACGACGCACAGGGACATCTGTCCCTGCGCATGAACGTCCCTGTGCGTCGTTGTCAAGGCAATGTCACTAGTCTGGGGCCGGGCCCGGAGCGGAGAAGAGGGCCTCCCGGTGAAGATGGACAGCCCGGAAAGACTAACCCTCCCCACCGGACGGTCCCTGCAACATAGATGGCCCGGAACAGCTCACCCTTCTTTCCCACTGAGGGGAGGTGAGTAGAAAACTAAAGGTGGGGTCTGGATGATGACGAAGGCCGCAGTGGTCTTCAACCTGCGGACCACCAGGTGTTTCAAAACTACAACTCCCAGCATGCCCGGACAGCCGATGGCTGTCTGGGCATGCTGGGAGTTGTAGTTTTTCAACATCTGGAGGTCCGCAGGTTGAAGACCACTGATGAAGGAATTGACAGGCGGTGATGATATAGTGGGGGGAATGATGACAGTGGTCTGGATGATGACAGGCAGTGATGATGACAGGCGGTGATGATGAAGGGGGGGATGATGAAGGGGGGATGATGACAGGGTGATGATGAAGGGGGGGATGATGACAGGGTGATGATGACGGGGGTGTTAATGACGGGGGTCTGGATGATGACAGGGGGGGATGATGACATGGGGGGATGATGTGTTTCCCACCCTAGGCTTATAGTCGAGTCAATAACTTTTCCTGGGTTTTTGGGGTGAAATTAGGGGCCTCGGCTTATATTCGGTATCCTGGACAAATCATCCAGATTCACCTATATAACAAAATAACGAAATCCAATTTCTGCCCCCAGGAACCATTTATTAGAGGGTATGGTTTTATAATATAGATTGCACAGTATGTAATATGCTATTTTGTATGACAATAAAGCATTCGGTTTTGGAGAATCAAAATTCACATAATTATCAAGTGTACAATGCTTTCACACCTCACAGGGAAAATAAATAAGTATAAATAATGTCTATATCCTTCTCTCCAGGCCGGTTCAATTATTCTCTATGAGAAAGAGAGATGAAACATTATCTGATCTCTTATCAGAGATTGGACAGACTGAAGTCCACCGGTTAGCTGATCTGCGGGGCACTTTACCCTCTGCACGATATTAAGAAACTAGATCCACAGAGATAGTGCCCTTAAACATATATAGCAATTGTTATGAAAAGGAAATGATAATCGTCCTTTCATCCCAGCAGTTACATAAAGGACTTCCTCTTGATTTCAGATAAAGACCACACTGGAGGTAAAAGCTTCTTAATATAATCATTTATCACTTTGCCTGGCATCACTTTGTTTTCTGTGGTTCAGTACTATACTGAGAAGTCCTATTTAACCTGAGAAAATGAGTTAACAATACACGTTGGAGGGTCCTGTACAGAAATCCTAGATTTACTGGATCAAAGGATTCTCATTCCAGGCATAAATCATGAAAAACAATCACAAAATAAGTGTTAGCATTGTTTTATACACAGTTTTTGTTTTTTGTTGAAAAAGGGTACTTTTTTGGTGTTCGCTGCAGCTAGATAATTTGTATGGGGATGTTCACAAGTCTCCTTCAAACTTGATATTCTGCTGGGTATGTGCCACAGATTTGCAGCTTGTGGTGCCATGGATACACGGGACCCCATTGACATTCAGCTTTCCCATTTGGAATCTGCAAAGAAAACTAGGACGTGGCGCCAAATGACCCACACAACAACTTTCTGTTGCATGCCAAATGGTTGTAAAAACTCCATTTCATGAATTTCAGTGCAAAATCTGATACGTGTAAATGGGGCCTTAGTGTGCGTTCAAACTGAGTAATTCAAGATTCATTTACTCGAGTAATTCCTATTGAATTATCCTCTCCAAATTAATGCACATCTCTTCCCATTGACTTTAATGTTATTTCTGCTGTCCTGTTCATACTGCGGAAATTCTGCTAGCTGAATTCCTTTCCGCTTGAAGAAAGAAAGAAACATGTTCATTCTTCAAGCGGAATCCGCAAGCAGAATCCAATAGAAGTCAATAGTAAAAAAAAATTCTGCCCAACAACGTTTTCAAGCGCAATTCGAGCGGAATTCAAGCGGAATTCAGAAAGGTAGATTAAATAGCCCCCTCCTTCATTCCTCTTCATTTCCGCTTGAATTCTGCTTGATGGAGAAGGCAACAATTTCCTGAACGAAATTATTCCTTGTGAATTCCTCTTGAATTGCTCAGTGTGAACGTACCCTTAAAGTATAATTGTTTTTTTGTTTTTTTTGTCGTAAAAATGCAGCATGCTGTTTTCCCATAAAAGTTGTACAGGATTTAAACAGTGCTAGAACAAAGGCATGGTAGAAGTTTATTATAAAAACAACAAAACAACGTTCTAAAATGCCATCCAAAAAACATCCAAACATAAAAATGAATACTTTACAGGCCCTGGTGTCCTAGGTAGCAGCCACTGAATGCCAACAACATACAAGTCACATAACCTCCCCACTTCCTCTACAAACAGCCATCCATTTGAGCCAAATACTGACCCCAAAAATTCAACTTAGCATCGTGCCAGCGCACCTGTGAAATCCCTTTCGTGACAACCAAGTACCACAAGGGCTAGTGGTGTGGGAAGAAGAGATGATAATGCCAATGGTGGGTGCCCGGCAGGACACATTTCCTTAGCACTCCAATTTTTGTGCTCTTAAGCATTATTATGCGGGACATGTTGCCAATTTAGCAGATTTTTTGGATAGAAAGACTTCCATGGGGACCATTTTTGAAAAGAAAAAAATTATTTCTATGAACTGTAGAGGCTTTCAGTGTGAATTCACAGTTTTCATGAGATGTGAATGGATTTTCTCATATTCAGTGTTCTCTACTTCTTTCTACTTTGCTTTTTAAGAAGAGTTCAGGAGCCAACTCATCTCCTACTGCCAGTCATGGACCATGAGAATTGTGATATATAAGAACCCTGGCAGTGTTTAGAGACTTAGAGACATTCAGAGCTCCAAGAATTAGATCAACAGATATATAGATATACAGTTTTATACATTTACAGCAGTTAAATATATCGCTGTTTGTCTTGTACTCTACAGAACAATCCTTTTAGTTAAAAACAATTTCACTGTTCTATGACGCTTTAAAGTTTTGTAAGTGCAGGTTTCTTTAATCATTTGAGTGTGTATAGCTTTTATTATTGTCCTTAAAGGGAAAGTATCACCTAGATTTTTTTTACTGATTAGATACAGATACTGAAACATTTTTTTTATGGTTCATCTTTAGGAAATTATTATGGGGCAGCCATCTTGTCTGATCTGTTTTTAACAGCATTTAGAGATACGCTATGCTGCAAGTCCCTTGGTCATAGAAACAATAAACTGTCTCAGACACAATAGACTTCCCTAGTGGCCAGAATGAAAACTGCAAGATTTCAGAATAATTGTTTTTATATATAACATAATGGAAAATAAGAAAATTCTTAAAAATATGTTTAACAGAAAAGCTTGATTTAACCTTTAGTGTATATTCACATGTACAGCATATTTGATGCGCAGGATTTGAAGCTGCAGATTTGATGTTATGTTCAGCTATTTAGTTTACATTGAAATCTATATGGGAGAGGCGGGGATCTCCCTTACAGAGCCCCGGCTTTGTGCTGCTAGAGCGCGTTTTGTAACCAGTATGTCAGTTGGTCGAAACACACCCCCTCCATTAATTTCTATGAACGAGGCATAGACATAGGAACGTTGTGTCTCCACTAGAGATGTCGCGAATTGTTCGCCGCCGAACAGTTCCCGGCGAATTTAGCATGTTCGCGTTCGCATCGCCGGGCGAACATATGTGAAGTTCGATCCGCCCCCTATACTTTAACATTGCTGTAAACTTTGACCCTGTGAGTCAGAGTTAGCAGACACATTACAGCCAATCAGCAGCAGTCCCTCCCTTCCAGACCCTCCTACCTCTTGCACGGGCGCCATTTTAGCCTCATTCAGCATGCTGCAGGCTTAGGAAGTGGAGGGTCAGAGAAGCTGCTCCTGCTGTATAGGGAAAGCGATATCTAGGTTGCTGCTAGGTGGTGTATTCAGGGTCCAGTTTACTTCTAAAGCACTAGTGTAACATCTGCTTTAAGGACAGCACCCAAAAAAGCCCTTTTTAGGGCTGAAAGATATCAGTTCTGGGTTGGGAGGGAACCGCTGGTTAAAAGGGGTACTCCAGAATCAAACTTAAGTTCCTTCAAGCAACTATCTACTACAGTATTCAAAGGGCTGAAAGATATCAGTCCGTGTGTCTTGCAACAGCTGGAGGCACCCTGGTTGGGAGGGAACCGCTGGTTAAAAGGGGTACTACAGTATAAAACGTAAGTTCCTTCAAGCAACTAACTACTACAGTATTCAAAGGGCTGAAATATATCAGTCAGTGTGTTTTGCAACAGCTGAAGGCACCCTACCCTGGTTGGGGACCACTGCATAAAAGGGGAACTCCGCTGGCAACCTTTTTTTCTTTAAAGCAACTAACTACTACAGTATTCAAAGGGCTGAAATATATCAGTCCGTGTGTTTTGCAACAGCTGGAGGCACCCTGGTTGGGGACCACTGCTTAAAAGGGGAACTCCGCTGGCAAGCTTTTTTGCTCATTGTCACACTAGTGCAAATCACATTTGGTGTGACAGTTGTGCAAATAAAAAAAAAAAAATATAACTTTTTTGGCTGTTAAATAAAATCAGTCATCACTGTCAGTTCACATCACGGTTGCCAGTTTTTTTGCCTGCAGGGCAAATTGTGTCACCCTAGTGCAAATCACATTAAGTGTGAGAGTTGTGCACCGTCCTTCTCCTCTAGCTTAGCTTCGGGCACCTCTCATGCTACCACTTTCCCGCCTGCCGCCACCACCAACACTAGCACCACAGCAGCTTTACTTGATCCGTCAGAGGAGTTATTTACACATCAGTTTGAAGACATGAGTAATGCGCAACCATTATTGCCAGAGGATGTAGTTAACAGGGATATGTCTCAGTCAGGCAGCATTACACACATGGACGTACGGTGTGATGATGATGTTGTACCTGCTGGTGCTTCCTTTCTTGAGGTGTCAGATAGCGGTGAAGGTGTTGATGACGATGTGTCTGTGGATGCCACGTGGGTGCCCGCTAGAAGAGAAGAAGAGGGGGAAAGTTCAGATGGGGAGACAGAGAGGAGGATGAGACAAGTTGGAAGCAGGGGGAGGTCGTCGCAAGGAGCTAGTGGCACAGTCAGACAGCATGCATCGGCATCCGAGGTCAGCCAGACGGGACGCCAATCAACGGATGCTGTTGCCACCACCAGAATGCCGTCATCACAGAGCTCAGCAGTGTGGAATTTTTTTGTGTGTCTGCCTCTGACAACAGCGAGGCCATTTGCAACCTGTGCCAGAAGAAAGTGAGTCATGGGAAGTCAAACACCTAGGCACAACTGCTTTGCGAAGGCACATGATGTCACATCACAAATGCCTATGGGATCAACATGTCAGTACAAGCAGCACACAAAGTCAAAGCCGCCATCCTCTTCCTGGTCCAGCATCTTCAGCCAGGTCAACCACTGCTGCCCTCTTTGCCCCCTCTCAACCATCCGCCTCTCCGTCTCTCGCCTTGAGCAGTTCCTGCTCATCTGCCCACTGTCAGGTGTCTGTCAAGGAGATGTTTGTGCGCAAGAAGACAATGTCTCAAAGTCACCCCCTAGCCCGGCGTCTGACAGCTGGCTTGTCGGAACTGCTAGCCCGCCAGCTTTTACCATACAAGCTGGTGGAGTCTGAGGCCTTTAAAAAATTTGTAGCCATTGGGACACCGCAGTAGAAGGTACCCGGACAAAAAATTTTTGCACAAAAGGCAATCCCCAACCTTTACTCCATTGTGCAAAAGGAAATTATGGCATGTCTGGCACACAGTGTAGTGGCAAGGGTCCATCTGACCACTGATACCTAGTCTGCAAAGCATGGTCAGGGCAGGTATATCACCTACACTGCGCATCGGGTAAACCTGGTGACGGCTGCCAAGCATGGAATGCGTGGCTCTGCAGAGGAGTTGGTGACACCGCCACGACTTGCAGGCAGGCTTGCTGCCACCTTCTCTACTCCTCCTACTCCATCCTCTTCCATAACCTCCTCAGCCAAGTCCTCTTCCACTGCTGCGTCTTGCTCCACATCACCGGCACCCCCCCCAGCTCCCCAGGTGCTATTCCACATCCCGGATACGGCAGTGTCACGCCATCTTGGGGTTGACTTGCCTCAAAGCGGAGAGTCACACCGCATCACCGTCCTGCATTATAGAGTCTTCTGGACTTTATGACAATTTAAACTTGAATTTTCAAGAGTACTAACCATTACACAAAGGAACGCTTGTTGCGTGTGATTTTTTAACTTACATTTTCAAAAGTAAAATACAGAGAGGGAAGAACTCTGTTTCTTTATTTGATGAAAAATTTTATTTAGAAAATTTCTTTGTCTGTTTCTCCATCCTGCATTATAGAGTCTTCTGGACTCTTGAATATGCACTTGTTCTTATATTTCAGCCATGTGTACATGCCTAATTTTTCTGGCCTCTGGTGCTGCACTTTTTCTGCTGTTGCAATTTTTCTGGCCGCTGCTTTTATCTTGATTTGATGAAACATTTTATTTTGAAAATGATTTCTCTGTGATTTTCACCGTCCTGCATCATAGAGTCTTCTGGACTTTTGGAAATGCGCTTGTTCTTATATTTCAGCCATGTGTACATGCCTAATTTTTCTGGCCTCTGGTGCTGCACTTTTTATGCTGCCGCAATTTTTCTGGGCGCTGCTACAGCTGCGGCTGCAACAATACCACATTTTTCAGCCATGTGTACATGCCTAATTTTTCTGGTACTCTCTGCTGACATCTCTGTCCATTTTAGCAACCGTGCATATTAGATGTATGGTAAGGGTAGCATGGTGGTTCAGAGGTTAGCACTGCTGACTTGCAGCGCTGGGGCCTTGGGTTAAAATCCCACTATGTGCTGCCTAAAGGGGGGCTCTAACTATGTGCTGCCTAAAGGGGGGCTCTAACTATGTGCTGCCTAATATGGGGGAATCTATGTGCTGCCTAATATGGGGGAATCTATGTGCTGCCTAATATGGGGGTATCTAAATATGTGCTGCCTAAAGGGAGGCTCTAACTATGTGCTGCCTAATATGGGGGAATCTATGTGCTGCCTAAAGGGGGAAAACATACAGAGTACTAAACTAATAAGGATATGGGACATCTTAGCTATGAGAAAAGATTAAAACAATAAATTTGCTTAGTCTTGTGAAGCAACGTATAAGGGGGATATAATCAACGAATATAAATATATATATATGGCCCATACAAAAAAATATGGGGAAAAACTGTTCCAGGTAAACCCACTCAAAAGACAATGGAACACTCCCTTTGTTCTGAAGAAAAAATTGATTAGTTTCCAGGGGCGACATGACTTCTTTAACATAAGAACAGTGAATTTATGGAACAGTCTGTCTCAGCCTGTCATTGCAGGAACAGTTGAGGGATTCAAAACAGGGTTATATACATTCCTAGAACAAAATAACATTATTGATTATGCAGAAATATAGAATCCACTCCCCTTCTTTCACTAATACCACTTCCCTTTACCTCCTTGGTTGAACTTGACGACGTGTCTTTTTTCAACCGTACTATGTAACATGGATTGTATAAACCAGACAACACCTCTAGTTAAAAGTGATGTAGTATTCTGCGATATGAAGTATTGTAGGAAAGCTCTATCAATAATAGGAATAATAATAGGAAATGTATCTTCTGAATGGTATCTAATTTCTGTGTCAAACATATCTGAAAAGTATACCAAAGATGAACATAACTTATTGTTGTTGGTCTCCTGTAGCATGGACCATGAAGCTGCCCAGCTGGAGAATCAACATGTGCACAGCGTGTATGAGAGTACAGCTCCGTATTTCAATGAGCTGCAGAGTAAAGCATGGCCGAAGGTTCGACAATTTCTGCTGGAGCAAAAACCAGGCAGTCTTGTTGTTGACATAGGTAAGGATCTCTTATTGTAGTGTTACATACAGTGACTGTAGGTTTATAAAGACGATCAGCTCACCCACTCATATGAACCAGTCCTGTATGAGTTGCAGCACAACTCTCGTATGGAGGCCCGGAGATGAACACTGCAGCCAAGTCTCCAGGTGTAGTTTTCCACAGTGAAGAAAACAGGTAAATGTCTGGCTCCCAATAGGAGATAAATTATTAATCTTTATTTCAAGCTTCTTAAAATTACAGGTGGATTAACACCAGAAAAAATAATGAAGGATAAAACTGCAAACGAAACTCCGACGCATTTTTACTTGTTAATATGTCTTAGTCATGGCACTTTATCATGATACAACAAAACATTTAAATACCCTATGTGTCACATGACATATGTGTTAGATACACGCCCACACAACATACTACTCTGTCATTTCTAAAGGATACTGAATACACTTTAATTCAACTAAAGTGTATTATTTAGGTTCTTCCTACGGACATTTGCTGTATATATTTAAGTTGTTTACTTACAATGTTCACTCGCTTCTTTAGATTGTTGAATTGAAGTGTATTACGTATATATTAGGCATGACAGAGTAGTATGTTATGTGGGCGTGTATCTAACATGTATGTCATGTGACACATTTAAATGTTATGTTGTATCATGATAAAGTGCCATGACTAAGACATGTTAACAAGTCAAAACGCGTCAGAGTTTCGTTTGCGGTTTTATCCTTCATTATTTTTTCTAGTGTTGATCCACCTGTAATTTTAAAAAGCTTGAATTAAAGATTACCAGACGTTCACTTGTTTTCTTCACAGTGACTGTAGGTTGCCTCATTTCTATTATTGTATGGTGATATAAAACAGTATTTTTGTACAATTTTATATTTATTACATTAACAGAGTGTTTCTCAAGCCACTGGTATAGTTTAAGGGGTATTCCAGACAGAGAAAACTCTTTACTGTTGCAGGTATGTTATAAAACCTTTACTAGTATACTTGATCTTTGCTAACTAAGCCCTTGTGTGACCTTTCCTCTCTCTGTCCAGAAGGCAGGAAGTCTGTCTGTTCTGTACTCACAGCCCTGTTGTCTCATCATCCGTGCTGTGTGAGCAATATTCACCCTTAATACAGGGACAACACACATGTCAGATAAGGCACTTATAATCTTTCCTGAGCCCCTTATTCCCTGGATGATATCAAAAGTAAATGTTACAGGTGCTGTCAAAAGACTGTACTAGCAGAGCACAGATAAAAGAATACAGTGCAATGCAAAAGCATTGCAGTGTAGTATACAAGCAATTGAATGATCACTCAAGGGAGACTTATAAAGGGTAAAAAGAATTTAAATATATAAAGAAAAATACTTCTCATTTTCATATCACTCCCTTTTTCAGAGAAATAAATAGAAACTATTTTTTTTTTTTAAGTACATAATTGGTATTGCCATATGCTGAAATAACTATTATACCCATATCTCACCTACATGGTGAATGCTGTAAATGAAAGAAAATGCCCAATGCCAAATTTGTGTTTTCTTAGTCACCTTACGAAGTGCCCAAAAAGTCCAGTCTACTCCAAAATGATACGAATGATACTGATATTGCAGAATACAATAAATATTAAATTTTTACCTCACAGTGAAATATGTCATTTTAACCTCACAGTGAACTGCCATTAAAAAAGCAAAAACATTGGCCCTCGTAAAAATCTGTCATTTGGAAAACTAAAAAAACATTAGGGTAAGTTCCACGCTAAATTTTCACAAGGAGTCCATGTGCGTCAGTCTCCTCCAGAATTGCTACTTAATGTCCCATAGACAAGTGCTGTTCTGGGTGGATTCTGACTCTAGAATGAACATTAATTTTTTCAGCGGAATCAAATCCTCATTGACAGTTCCATAAGTGGAACTTCCGCAATGTGCATAGACCAGCAGTCTCCGATAGAGATCAATGGGAGGCTGCTGCAAGAATATTCAGCACAAAAATTCCATAGTTTGAGCATACCCTTATGGCTCATAGAAGGCGAGGAGGAAAAAAGAAAAACATGAAAATTGCTGTTGTGGGAAGGGATTAAAAGGCAAAATGGGTAAATTCACAGCATTAAATGGGCACTCTCATTAAAACTAAATTTTTGCTTTTGCACTCCTTATGGTAAATAAGTTTAAATAAATAAAGTTTTTTATGTCTTATTTGTGTTTAAAAAAGCTGTCCCTAGGTGCCTTCCTACTTGTCCAGAGCACATTTCCCCTATCTCTGCACAGACTTTGGACTCCTGCTGGCTTGGTAGAAGTCCAAAATCAGGAAATGCAGTCTGGAGTGCTGAGGTGGGTGTGCAGCCTTAGCCAATCATAGCTCATCTCACACTGAACTGCTCTGGGCTGTGTGTAGCAGAGTGAGGGAGGAAGTTCTCCCCTGTATGGCTTCAGAGGAAGTCACAACCTGCTGGGTAACGCCCCTTCCCAGTCTGTGAATCTGACTGAGACTGAGCAGAAAATACAGTTATATCAAGGTAGAAAACTAAAAAAGTTATAAAAATAAAGGGAGGGGGTGGTTTATTATGATGAGGGCAGTGAACTTGGAGGATTATAACATTTAACAAGATCATGACAGGTACTCTTTAAAGGACAAGGCATTTATCAATTACATTATGTTTTTAAAACTTTTTGCAATTATATTTTAAAAGAGAATAACTAAGAGGAGTGGTAATATGCGGCAGAGTTATTAAAGAGGTGGGCTTTGTTAAGGAGGACCTATAGCCAACCCCTCAAAAAAGGAGACATTAGTATCATTAAATAGCTAACCGCTCACACACCTTTTTACAGTTTTCTTTATATGTCTTCCCATTCCCTTGATATGAGGGTTTATCATTTCTTTGACAACTTAGTGAATCAGTCAGATGGGCATGAACTTAATTTTAATAATTGGTTATCATAGAAACACTCTGCACCACTAGGTTAACGTTCACCGATTACATTTGGATATAGAACTTACACGGCCCCTGGAAGCTGCTGCAAATCTTCTGTAGGTGCTGTCACTCAGATGACCAGACAGTATAATACAGTAGCAAAAAAGATGAAGCGGAGCACTCACCAGGTTCTTATGCAGGTGCTTCTTTATTGCTTGTCAGGCAAAGCGGGATGAAAGATACAGGGGAGCAGATGGGCAAGATGCAGGAGTATGGAGCTGGCGAAAGACTGCTGCACGCCGAGGCGCTCCGTCAGGCCAGAGCGTGCCGCTCTGGCCTGACAAAGCGCTTCGGCACGCAACGGTCCGTCGCCAGCTCCATACTGTTACGCCGAGCGCTCCGGGTCCCCGCTCCTCCCCGGAGCGCTCGCTTCACTCCCTCCGCTGCAGCGCTCCGGTCACGTCCTCTGACCCGGGGCGCTGCGATCCTGCTGCCAGCCGGGATGCGATTCGCGATGCGGGTAGCGCCCGCTCGCGATGCGCACCCCGGCTCCCCTACCTGACTCGCTCCCCGTCTGTTCTGTCCCGGCGCGCGCGGCCCCGCTCCCTAGGGCGCGCGCGCGCCGGGTCTCTGCGATTTAAAGGGCCACTGCGCCGCTGATTGGCGCAGTGGTTCCAATTAGGGTTTTCACCTGTGCACTTCCCTATATTACCTCACTTCCCTTGCACTCCCTGGCCGGATCTTGTTGCCTTAGTGCCAGTGAAAGCGTTCCTTGTGTGTTCCTTGCCTGTGTTTCCAGACCTTCTGCCGTTGCCCCTGACTACGATCCTTGCTGCCTGCCCCGACCTTCTGCTACGTCCGACCTTGCTTCTGCCTACTCCCTTGTACCGCGCCTATCTTCAGCAGCCAGAGAGGTGAGCCGTTGCTAGTGGATACGACCTGGTCACTACCGCCGCAGCAAGACCATCCCGCTTTGCGGCGGGCTCTGGTGAAAACCAGTAGTGGCTTAGAACCGGTCCACTAGCACGGTCCACGCCAATCCCTCTCTGGCACAGAGGGTCCACTACCTGCCAGCCGGCATCGTGACAGTAGATCCGGCCATGGATCCCGCTGAAGTTCCTCTGCCAGTTGTCGCTGACCTCACCACGGTGGTCGCCCAGCAGTCACAACAGATAGCGCAACAAGGCCAACAGCTGTCTCAACTGACCGTTATGCTACAACAGTTGCTACCACAGCTTCAGCAGTCATCTCCTCCGCCAGCTCCTGCACCTCCTCCGCAGCGAGTGGCCGCTCCTGGGATACGCTTATCCTTGCCGGATAAATTTGATGGGGACTCTAAGTTTTGCCGTGGCTTTCTTTCCCAATGTTCCCTGCATCTGGAGATGATGTCGGACCTGTTTCCCACTGAAAGGTCTAAGGTGGCTTTCGTAGTCAGTCTCCTGTCCGGAAAAGCCCTGTCATGGGCCACACCGCTCTGGGACCGCAATGACCCCGTCACTGCCTCTGTACACTCCTTCTTCTCGGAAATCCGAAGTGTCTTTGAGGAACCTGCCCGAGCCTCTTCTGCTGAGACTGCCCTGTTGAACCTGGTCCAGGGTAATTCTTCCGTTGGCGAGTATGCCGTACAATTCCGTACACTTGCTTCAGAATTGTCCTGGAATAATGAGGCCCTCTGCGCGACCTTCAAAAAAGGCCTATCCAGCAACATTAAAGATGTTCTGGCCGCACGAGAAATTCCTGCTAATCTACATGAACTTATTCACCTAGCCACTCGCATTGACATGCGTTTTTCTGAAAGGCGTCAGGAACTCCGCCAAGATATGGACTCTGTTCGCACGAGGCGTTTCGTCTCCTCGGCTCCTCTCTCCTCTGGTCCCCTGCAATCTGTTCCTGTGCCTCCCGCCGTGGAGGCTATGCAGGTCGACCGGTCTCGCCTGACACCTCAAGAGAGGACACGACGCCGTATGGAGAACCTCTGCCTGTACTGTGCTAGTACCGAACACTTCCTGAGGGATTGTCCTATCCGTCCTCCCCGCCTGGAAAGACGTACGCTGACTCCGCACAAAGGTGAGACAGTCCTTGATGTCTACTCTGCTTCTCCACGTCTTACTGTGCCTGTGCGGATGTCTGCCTCTGCCTTCTCCTTCTCTACAGTGGCCTTCTTGGACTCTGGATCTGCAGGAAATTTTATTTTGGCCTCTCTCGTCAACAGGTTCAACATCCCAGTGACCAGTCTCGCCAGACCCCTCTACATCAATTGTGTAAATAATGAAAGATTGGACTGTACCATACGTTTCCGCACGGAGCCCCTTCTTATGAGCATCGGATCTCATCATGAGAGGATTGAACTTTTGGTCCTCCCCAATTGCACCTCGGAGATTCTCCTTGGACTTCCCTGGCTTCAACTTCATTCCCCAACCCTGGATTGGTCCACTGGGGAGATCAAGAGTTGGGGGTCCTCTTGTTCCAAGAACTGTCTAAAACCGGTTCCCAGTAACCCTTGCCGTAACTCTGTGGTTCCTCCAGTAACCGGTCTCCCTAAGGCCTATATGGACTTCGCGGATGTTTTCTGCAAAAAACAAGCTGAGACTCTACCTCCTCACAGGCCTTATGATTGCCCTATCGACCTCCTCCCGGGTACTACTCCACCCCGGGGCAGAATTTATCCTCTCTCTGCCCCAGAGACTCTTGCCATGTCCGAATACGTCCAGGAGAATCTAAAAAAGGGCTTTATCCGTAAATCCTCCTCTCCTGCCGGAGCCGGATTTTTCTTTGTGTCCAAAAAAAATGGCTCCCTACGTCCTTGCATTGACTACCGCGGTCTTAATAAAATCACGGTTAAGAACCGCTACCCCTTACCCCTCATCTCTGAACTCTTTGATCGCCTCCAAGGTGCCCACATCTTCACTAAATTGGACTTAAGAGGCGCCTATAACCTCATCCGCATCAGAGAGGGGGACGAGTGGAAAACGGCATTTAACACCAGAGATGGACACTTTGAGTATCTGGTCATGCCCTTTGGACTGTGCAATGCCCCTGCCGTCTTCCAAGACTTTGTCAATGAAATTTTTCGTGATCTGTTATACTCCTGTGTTGTGGTATATCTGGACGATATCCTAATTTTTTCTGCCAATCTAGAAGAACACCGCCAGCATGTCCGTATGGTTCTTCAGAGACTTCGCGACAACCAACTCTATGCCAAAATTGAGAAATGTCTGTTTGAATGCCAATCTCTTCCTTTTCTAGGATATTTGGTCTCCGGCCAGGGACTACAGATGGATCCAGACAAACTCTCTGCCGTCTTAAATTGGCCACGCCCCTCCGGACTCCGTGCTATCCAACGCTTTTTGGGGTTCGCCAATTATTACAGGCAATTTATTCCACATTTTTCTACCATTGTGGCTCCTATCGTGGCTTTAACCAAGAAAAATGCTGATCCCAAGTCCTGGCCTCCTCAAGCAGAAGACTCCTTTAAACGACTCAAGTCTGCCTTTTCTTCGGCTCCCGTGCTCTCCAGACCTGACCCTTCCAAACCCTTCCTATTGGAGGTTGATGCCTCCTCAGTAGGAGCTGGAGCTGTTCTTCTACAAAAAAAATCCTTCCGGGCATGCTGTCACTTGTGGTTTTTTCTCTAGGACCTTCTCTCCAGCGGAGAGGAACTACTCCATCGGGGATCGAGAGCTTCTAGCCATTAAATTAGCACTTGAGGAATGGAGGCATCTGCTGGAGGGATCAAGATTTCCTGTTATTATCTACACCGACCACAAGAACCTCTCCTACCTCCAGTCGGCCCAACGGCTAAATCCTCGCCAGGCCCGGTGGTCTCTGTTCTTTGCCCGATTTAATTTTGAGATTCACTTTCGTCCTGCCGATAAGAACATTAGGGCCGATGCTCTCTCTCGTTCCTCGGATGCCTCAGAAGTTGATCTCCCTCCGCAACACATCATTCCACCTGACTGCCTGATCTCCACTTCTCCTGCCTCCATCAGGCAGACTCCTCCAGGAAAGACCTTTGTTTCTCCACGCCAACGCCTCGGAATCCTCAAATGGGGTCACTCCTCCCATCTCGCAGGTCATGCGGGCATCAAGAAATCTGTGCAACTCATCTCCCGCTTCTATTGGTGGCCGACTCTGGAGACGGATGTTGGGGACTTTGTGCGAGCCTGCACTATCTGTGCCCGGGATAAGACTCCTCGCCAGAAGCCCGCTGGTTTTCTTCATCCTCTGCCTGTCCCCGAACAGCCTTGGTCTCTGATTGGTATGGATTTTATTACTGATTTACCCCCTTCCCGTGGCAACACCGTTATTTGGGTGGTCGTTGATCGATTCTCCAAAATGGCACATTTCATCCCTCTTCCTGGTCTTCCTTCTGCGCCTCAGTTGGCTAAACAATTTTTTGTACACATTTTTCGTCTTCACGGGTTGCCTACGCAGATTGTCTCGGATAGAGGGGTCCAATTCGTGTCTAAATTCTGGAGGGCTCTCTGTAAACAACTCAAGATTAAATTAAATTTTTCCTCTGCATATCATCCCCAGTCCAATGGACAAGTAGAAAGAATTAACCAGATCCTGGGTGATTATTTGCGACATTTTGTTTCCTCCCGCCAGGATGACTGGGCAGATCTCCTTCCATGGGCCGAATTTTCGTATAACTTCAGGGTCTCTGAATCTTCCTCCAAATCCCCATTTTTCGTGGTGTACGGCCGTCACCCTCTTCCCCCCCTCCCTACCCCCTTGCCCTCTGGTCTGCCCGCTGTGGATGAAATTTCTCGTGACCTTTCCATTATATGGAGAGAGACCCAAAATTCTCTCTTACAGGCTTCTTCACGCATGAAGAGGTTCGCGGATAAGAAAAGAAGAGCTCCCCCCGTTTTTTCCCCTGGAGACAAGGTATGGCTCTCCGCTAAATATGTCCGCTTCCGTGTCCCTAGCTACAAGTTGGGACCACGCTATCTTGGTCCTTTCAAAATTTTGTGTCAAATTAATCCTGTCTCTTATAAACTTCTTCTTCCTCCTTCTCTTCGTATCCCTAATGCCTTTCACGTCTCTCTTCTCAAACCACTCATCCTCAACCGTTTTTCTCCCAAATCTGTTCCTCCCACTCCTGTTTCCGGCTCCTCGGACGTCTTCTCGGTCAAGGAAATTTTGGCTGCCAAAAAGGTCAGAGGGAAAAATTTTTTTTTAGTAGACTGGGAGGGTTGTGGTCCTGAAGAGAGATCCTGGGAACCTGAGGACAACATCCTTGACAAAAGTCTGCTCCTCAGGTTCTCAGGCTCCAAGAAGAGGGGGAGACCCAAGGGGGGGGGGTACTGTTACGCCGAGCGCTCCGGGTCCCCGCTCCTCCCCGGAGCGCTCGCTTCACTCCCTCCGCTGCAGCGCTCCGGTCACGTCCTCTGACCCGGGGCGCTGCGATCCTGCTGCCAGCCGGGATGCGATTCGCGATGCGGGTAGCGCCCGCTCGCGATGCGCACCCCGGCTCCCCTACCTGACTCGCTCCCCGTCTGTTCTGTCCCGGCGCGCGCGGCCCCGCTCCCTAGGGCGCGCGCGCGCCGGGTCTCTGCGATTTAAAGGGCCACTGCGCCGCTGATTGGCGCAGTGGTTCCAATTAGGGTTTTCACCTGTGCACTTCCCTATATTACCTCACTTCCCTTGCACTCCCTGGCCGGATCTTGTTGCCTTAGTGCCAGTGAAAGCGTTCCTTGTGTGTTCCTTGCCTGTGTTTCCAGACCTTCTGCCGTTGCCCCTGACTACGATCCTTGCTGCCTGCCCCGACCTTCTGCTACGTCCGACCTTGCTTCTGCCTACTCCCTTGTACCGCGCCTATCTTCAGCAGCCAGAGAGGTGAGCCGTTGCTAGTGGATACGACCTGGTCACTACCGCCGCAGCAAGACCATCCCGCTTTGCGGCGGGCTCTGGTGAAAACCAGTAGTGGCTTAGAACCGGTCCACTAGCACGGTCCACGCCAATCCCTCTCTGGCACAGAGGGTCCACTACCTGCCAGCCGGCATCGTGACACATACCTCTGCATCTCGTCCATCTGCTCCCCTGTATGTCTCACCCCGCCTTGCCTGACAAGCAGTAAAGAAGCACCTGCATAAGAACCTGGTGAGTGCTCCGCTTCATCTTTTTTGCTACTGTATACATTTTAATAATAAGAGTGAATATCAGATGATGGGTAGGATTATACAGTCAGTGGGGTGTGCATTAGGTATACACGCTACTCAATGTAAAACATTCACACCCCCTGACTGTAAAATGATTATCCATCTCCTCATCCATCTCAGTATTGAAAGTAAAGTCATGCCTCTCTGACTAATACCGGAGTTGTCACAAATTGTAAACCCACATATCACTTTATACTGTATAAAGGTGTGTGATCAGGGCATTCTAAGCTATTTCATGATAGTAACAGCTATTTTTTTTTGTGTTGGCCACAAGTCCTCTTTAACTAGCCATATTCGGGCATAGTAAAGGGTAATAGGTAAACATATATATACAGTAGTTATGCAGGCTGTGCACTCACTACTTTACATTGTAGCAGAGGGTCATTTCTTCAGTGTTGTCACATGAAAAGATATAAATGGACTTACTTATGTGAGATACTGTATATAGATACCGTATTTTTTGCCGTATAAGACGCACTTTTTCTTCCCCAAAACTGGGGGGGGGGGGGGAAAGTTGGTGCGTCTTATTCGGCAAATACCTGTCCTATCGCGGCGGTCCCTGTGGCCATCAACGGCCGGGACCCGTGGCTAATACAGGACATCACTGATCACGGAGAGCGAGGATACTGGGCAGCACAGACATTCCGGAGCGACGGGGACACGGCAACATCGATGGAGGGTGACATCCAGGGCAGCGGTGACGAGTCCGGAGCGGTGAGGACACGTGAATACAACCTCCTATACCAGTGGTCTTCAACCTGCGGACCTCCAGATGTTGCCAACGGCTGTCCGGGCATGCTGGGAGTTGTAGTTTTGCAACATCTGAAGGTCCGCAGGTTGAACATCACTGTCCTATACTTTACATTGTATTTGGTTCAGAATCTTTATTTTCTAGATTTTTATCCTATAAAATTAGGTGCGTCTTATATGCCGGAGCGTCTTATATGACGAAAAATACGGTAATGTGAGGGGTGGACTTACTTATGGGAGATACTGTATATGTATGTAATGTGAGGGGTGGACTCACTTATGGGAGATACTGTATATGTATATAATGTGAGGGGTGGACTTACTTATGGGAGATACTGTATATGTATATAATGTGAGGGGTGGACTTACTTATGGGAGATACTGTATATGTATGTAATGTGAGGGGTGGACTCACTTATGGGAGATACTGTATATGTATATAATGTGAGGGGTGGACTTACTTATGGGAGATACTGTATATGTATATAATGTGAGGGGTGGACTCACTTATGGGAGATACTGTATATGTATATAATGTGAGGGGTGGACTTACTTATGGGAGATACTGTATATGTATATAATGTGAGGGGTGGACTCACTTATGGGAAATTCTGTAATTGTTAGATCTTCCCCATTGTGTGCTTTGTAAGTGAACCCATTTGTCTATCATTATTATCCTGGGTGAATCTTTTGTATATGATGTTAAGAGGAACCTTGACAGGCATCTCACTGGCTCCAGCTACCTGAGTTCCGAGTAATGTCAGCCTACTCTGAACAATGACAGAAATAGACAATAGATAAAAATAGGTTGCGATGTGTTACAGTGCTGAGCTAACACTTAAGTAAGCACGATTTACCCTGTGTGAAGAATGAGCGATCATTTCTTACATAACAAGGAAAAGGAACATTTAGAGAAATGGAAATTCTAGCCGAGGAAAGAGTCCCTGGTAATAAATGCAACACGTTTTATAGTCTAAATATTTAAAAATTCAGAGTTTCACACTGTTATATTTATTGACTCTAAAAGGATGTTATTTTAGGAATTATTTCAGCATATTTCTATCCATAATGTTGTGAGGTGATAGATTTAATCATTGGGAATTAATGGGGATTTCATATTGTGTTTTTTTTTTCTTTTCTTTTTTTTTTATAAATTGCGCTTTTGTAGATAGGTTTTATAATCATTTAGTGTGCTGTGCTATTTTATACAGTAAAATCCAATGGGCTCAATTATAATCAGTGAGGTCCATTGATACCAATGGTATCTGTCATGTTTGTTGTCTTGTTGCATTGCTGCTCTAGAAATTAAAGGGGTAAAAACATCTTGTCCCTTATCCCTAGGCTCCCCGGCTCTCTGAGAGGAGTGTGTGATACAGATGGAACACACTCCATTAATTTCTATGGGAGTGCCAGAAATGCCCGAATATAACACTTGGGTCTCTCAGGCACTCCCATAGAAAGGAATAAAGTGCAGGCTGTCCTTAGCACACACTCCTCTTAGAGAACCAGGGCACTGGGCAGGAGATTGCTTAGGGGGTGCTGGTGGTGGTGGCAGGGGCCTGGCGGTCGGAGTCCCCGCAATCAGACACTTATCCCATATCCTAGGAACATAGGGGGAGATTTATCAAAACTTGTGCAGAGAAAAGTTGACCAGTTGGCCATAGCAACCAATCAGATCACTTCTTTCATTTTTAAAAAATCCTCTGAGAAATAAAATAAGTGATCTGATTGGTTGCTATGGGCAATTGGGCAACTATTCCTCTGCTCAGGGTTTGATAAATTTCCCCCATAACGCTTTAAATGAAATCTATCAGTAGCATCACCTGCACTAACCTGTTTATGATTCTGATTCTTATACAGTTTCCCTTCTTGAAATCTTTCCTGCAGTGTACTACTGCACGTAGGCAAATTGGGGACAGGTCAGGACTATAGGCTCTAACAAGTACAGGAACTATCAGATGCAGATTTCTTTATTGAGTGGAAGATATGACAAAAAGTTTTCTTTTTTAATGCTGGCTTTATGGCAAGCTCCCAAATAGGAATAATGGGAGAACTGTGACATGCCTCAGGCTTGCACTCTGAACCAAGCATGTGTCATAGGGACATTGGGACTCAAATCAAATACAGTAAAAAGATTTCCGTTTTTATTATTCTGAAATAGATAAGAAGAAGAAAGATTAAATGGTCCTGGTTGTTAAAAGGCTCTGAGATTACTGACCGGAGCACAGTGTAGGAATTCTAGTAAAGTGTAGTCAAACCTGCCACACCCCCTCCCATAGACTTGCATTAAAGGGGTGGGGCGTGATGAGGGGGCGTGTCCGTGACATCACAATCCCCCAGCCCCTGCATCGCCAGTCATCAGGCACGGAGCAAAGCTCACTCTGTGCACAAGATGACAGGGGGTGCTGCAGGAGAGATCACGGGGGTTCCCAGCGGCGGGACCCCCGCAATCAGACATCTTATCCCCTATCCTTTGGATAGGGGATAAGATGTCTAGGTGCAGAGTACCCTTGTAAAGTCTTTTGTATGTGTATCTCAATAGAGAAGGCAGCTGCTGACTGGAACTGCATGAGAAGCCAACATCTTCCAACTATGTTTCCTGGACCTGTGCAGGAGTAGAAGTGGAGATCAGCTGCCTCCTCCACTTCAATGCAGGTACGGGAGCTCTGCTTCCAATAAGTGGGTACCACATAGTGCTTTGCTGTTAGTGATGGAGCCAAGTGGGCACAACTGTGTGTCTGAAACTTTGTATAACCATAATATTATGCAGGAACAGGGTACTTAAAGCACAAGTCCAACATTGCTCACCCGCCCATTCTGCATAGCTCAGTGTGGTGAGGCGCTGCACATGATGAGTGATACAGTTGCTGAGGCAACTGTACTGAAACTCAGTGGGTTCTAATAATCAGAATAGGACTTGTGCACGGTAATCACTGGGCATTGTGCAGGTGCCTCAGCAACTGTACTGCCCAGTATGTGCAACATCTCTCCTTGCCAAACTTTGCAGAATGAGCAGGAGATGTGTTTGCGGATTGTGGCCCACACAACAGGGCAGTCAATGAGTGCCACCATACAGCAGTGCGGTAAGTGAGTGCTGACATATTGCTGTGCAGTCTGTGAGTGCAGCCACACTGCAGAATCCCCTGTGTCAAGTTGTTCAGGTGTAATGTTGGCAACTACCAGCATACCATGTGTCCTGGGTCTTACCAACATTGTGTGACGCTTTCTGTGTCTTGTTTCTTCTGTGTTTCCTGGTCTTCCCTCTCTGGTGTGTCTCCTGCTCTTTCCACTTTGTCCTCTAGGGGCCGCACATGAGTACTGGCTGAATTTTATAGAGCTAGCGTGCATTTCCTATTGGAATGTTCCTCCTATCCCTGTCTGGCACTCCCTATTTAAACCTACTACATCTGCTGTTCCTGGGTTCAGCAAGATTGTATTCTGTCCTGGTATCCTGTTCTGTTGGATATTTGTTCTGTCTACTGGTCCTCATCCTGCCTCGCCTATCTATTGGACTAGCCGTTTGCCTTATCCTTTGGACTCTGTACCTGCTTTGTAAATAAACACCTTTATCAGCATTGCTGTGTTTGATGCTTCCATAGTGTCAGTGTTGCCCTTTTCTGTCTGCCTGGCTGGGTTCCACTTGTGGCACAGTGAGTCCACACCCGTGGGGCGTTACATCAGGCCTGTTCTAATAGAATAGAGTAGTGAAGATTTTATCTGCACCTACAGCACTGGACTCTAATATGTCTGTTACAAGGAAGTAACAAAGGTATATCCTGTCTTATGTTATTAGTATCAATAGACCACAGACTGTGTACAGAACATGGCAGCTCTACCATGATATTTAATAAATCTTTCTTGCCTATTTATTTCTTGATATCTGTACCATGTTTTCTCTGCATAGAAGTAAAATAATATAATTTTTTTTTGTCATTGCAGGTTGTGGTACAGGAAAGTATCTCAGTGTAAACTGCAATACATATAATCTTGGCTGTGATTACTGTGAACCTCTAGTGGAGATTGGCAGAAATAACAACCTTGAAGTCATGGTATGTGACAATCTCAATCTCCCTTTTAGGGACAAGTGTTTCGACACCATTATCTCTATTGGGGGTAAGTCTGATATTTGTATTGTTGCATTCAGCAATTACTGTACATTACTGTAGATTGAAAATTGTGCAATATATGCTGACATACTATGCTAGAGTTTTATTCATATTAATATATATGATAGGATTCCATTAATCTGCCAACTGGCATAAGACAGCAATATTCCCAAACAAGGCATATATTGTTTGTGCCCATGGTCAGGACAAACCATCTTGAACTATTACTCTACTCCTCCCTTCTGCTTACTGCATTACAGTCAACACATTCGAGAAATCAATATTTATTTAGTGTAATAATCTAGGGTCAAGTCCTGGGGAAAAAGTTACCAATGCATTGCTGCAGGACTTGAGCCCTGGTAATGATCCCTTAAAGTCAAATACATACATCATAGTGATATGTCATTGTCCTTTCTGTGTCCTTTTGTGATTGTAATCTCTACAACTCTTATTACTTGACACAGTTCTTAACTTCTAAAACTTTTCTTATTTCCTTGGTGATTACGTTGTTGAGATTAAAGTGTTATCAAAGATAAAATGACAAGAAGCCCTTTATAGCTATGACTCATATGTACCTGCTTATTATTAGGTTTGCATATGCTGCATTTATGCTTCTATAAATAATTGTATGATACACATCAGATCGTTGGCCAATCCTGCCGGAATCGTCAGGTTCAGCCAACTTGAATCTTATGTGTATGACAGTTTTACAGATTAGAGATGAGCGAACTTACAGTAAATTCGATTCGTCACGAACTTCTCGGCTGGGCAGTTGATGATTTATCCTGCATAAATTAGTTCAGCTTTCAGGTGCTCAGGTGGAAAGAGTCTCCTAGGACTGTATCCACCTTTTCCAGCCCACCGGAGCACCTGAAAGCTGAACTCATTTATGCAGGATAAGCCATCAACTGCCGAGCCGAGAAGTTCGTGACAAATCGAATTTACTGTAAGTTCGCTCATCTCTATTACAGATCTTTTCATGACAACATTGGTTTTGCAATAATAAACATGAAAAGTCTTTGAACAGTGAAAACACATCATTCTAAAGAATGATATTATACAATGTAGTATTAAAGCGGTTTTCCCATCTTATAATGTTATGGCATAATTCTACAGTATGACTGATAGAGCATAACATAGGTTATGCTACCCTTCTTGACCCCACCCATTAGCTAATGATTGGCAGGTTTCTCGCAGAGTAAGAAATCTGCCAATCACTAGGCGGTGGTAAGCGGGGCTAGTAGCACGGAGCTACGCTGACGCTGCTTATGCAACTTTCATGTCAATGCCAGTTATGCTTTTGTATTCCCAACCTCCTCCATCAGGTGTAGGCAGGCTGGGGATGGTAAGCTACAAGAGTGTAATACCCTTTTATAGAGGTTGTTCCATCAGGACAACCCCTCTATATACACTCTATTAGGATACATATACACCATAGCAGGGACCCTCCAAGCAGAGAGCCACTAACAAACAGCAGCTCTCAGATTGGGTTTCGATTGGGCACTTTTTGAATAACTGCCATTGCAGTTTTTGAGCCAAAACCAAGGATAGATTAAAAAGAAAAAGAAAATATGAAGGAAGGATTTATACTTGTTCTTCCTGCTGGATCCACTTCTGGCTTTGGCTTAAAAGCTGCAGTGGCGGCTTTCTAAAAAGACTGCAAGGTGGAAACCCCGCCTTACTCTGGTGAACTTATGATGTCCGTGTATTAGCCAGCTGACTTTATATGTCTGTGACGGCACACTTTCTTTATGTGTATTCTTCACTTCTTAACTTCTCATTCATATGATGTTGGAACATGAAGATATTAATTTAATGCCTATTTCTTCTGGTTGTGTAAATAATACATGCAAATAATAATAAAAAGTGAAAACTTTACCACAAGCTTCTAATTCTAATCTTATAGCTGGACATGACTTTGAAAAACTTCTGGAGAATAAATGTTTTCAATTTTTTTTTCCTAGTGATTCATCATTTTTCCACTAAGCAAAGAAGAATTCGTGCAATAAAAGAAATGGCAAGAATTTTGCATCCCGGTGGTCAGATAATGTTGTATGTTTGGGCAATGGAACAAAAAAGCCGTCGGTTTGAAAAACAAGATGTATTTGTGCCATGGAACAAAGAATTATTGCCTCGACGAACCCCAGAAATAAACCAGTATGAAAATAAAGCAAACCCCAATATTAAGTCTAATGAAATCGACCAAAAGTTGGTCCAAGAGTCGGAGAGCATCAATTTGCATAACCTAAAGCAGACTTTTGATTCTAAGCAGTCACATAATACTAGCACCTGTAAAGCAAGTGAAACATGCTGCATGAAATTTCCCAATGATGATAGTAGACTCTACAGTGCTTTTGGAAGATCTATTCGCTCATGGTTCTTCTCCAGGTCCCTTGATGAGTCCATCTTAAAGAGGCAGATTGATAAGATGAAGTCTCTCAGCCCAGTCAGTGGGTGGGTGAACAGCACGGTGTCTGTGCAGCCTTCTCGACACTGTAGTCTTGACCTTGGACACCAGAAGTTTCTACTAAAGGAGCATAGTTTCGATGATGACGAGGTTTTTATTAAAAATGATACGCACAAAAAGCATCAGTGGTTTTTAGCTTTAGATCCCTCGAAAAATGAAAATGGAAGACATGTTGGTTTGGTCCGGAATGATATGAAGCAAAACTTTCAGCAAGATGGCAAATACTTTAGCTGTATTTGTAGCAGTGAGGGTGAAACTGGTACCCAAAACAAAATCTTAAAAAGAACTTCAACCACAGAGTCCAGCGACTCAGTTTTGGATGAAACCGTGGCAGCCAGTGACCAAGAGGCAGATGCTGTTGACTCAACAGCATACATGCGATATTATCATGTTTTCCGTGAGGGAGAACTGCGTAGCCTCTTGGAAACCGATGTTCCAGAACTTAGCGTTATAAGTTCTTCTTTTGACCATGGTAACTGGTGTGTAATTGCAGAAAAAAAATAATCTTATCCTACAAGTATTTTATTTTTACATAAAGTCATGGTTGATTCGTACTAGTAAGTCTTACAGTGGGGATCAAAAGTTTGGGCACCTCAGCTAAAAATTTGTATTAATGTACATAAAGAAGCCAAGGAAAGATGGAAAAATCTCCAAAAGGCTTCAAATTACAGATTAGACATTCTTATAATATGTCAACAAAAGTTAGATTTTATTTCCATCATTTACACTTTCAAAATAACAGAAAACAAAAAAATGGCATCTGCAAAAGTTTGGGCACCCTGCAGAATTTATAGCATGCACTGCCCCCTTTGCAAAGTTGAGACCTGCCAGTGTCATGGATTGTTCTCAATCATCATCTGGGAAGACCAGGTAATGTCAATCTCAAAGGTTTTAAATGCTCAGACTCATCTGACCTTGCCCCAACAATCAGCACCATGGGTTCTTCTAAGCAGTTGTCTAGAAATCTGAAGCTGAAAATAGTTGACGCTCACAAAGCTATAAGAAGATAGCAAAACATTTTCAGATGTCAATATCCTCTGTTCAGAATGTAATTAAGAAATGGCAGTCATCAGGAACAGTGGAAGTTAAAGCAAGATCTGGAAGACCAAGAAAAATATCAGACAGAACAGCCCGCAGGATTGTGAGAAAAACAATTCAAAACCCACGTTTGACTGCACAATCTCTCCAGAAAGCTCTGGCATACACTGGAGTTGTGGTACACTATTCCACTATAAAGGGATACTTGTACATATATGGTCTTCATGGAAGAGTCATCAGAAGAAAACCTATTCTTCAAAAATCAGCGTTCAAACTTTGCAAATGAACATATAGACAAGCCTGATGCATTTTGGAAACAAGTTCTGTGGACCGATGAGGTTAAAATTGAACTTTTTGGCCGGAATGAGCAAAGGTACGTTTGGAGAAGAAGGGGAACAGAATTTAATGAAAAGAACCTCTGTCCAACTGTTAAGCATGTGGTGGATCAATCATGCTTTGGGGTTGTATTGCAGCCAGTGGCACATGGAACATCTCACGAGTAGAAGGAAAAATGGATTCAATAAAATTTCAGCAAATTTTGGATGCTAACTTGATGCCATTTGTGAAAAAGCTGAAGTTAAAGAGAGGATGGCTTCTACAAATGGATATTGATCCTAAACACACCTCGAAATCCACGGGGGGATTACATCAAGAGGTGTAAACTGAAGGTTTTGCCATGGCCTTCACAATCTCCTGACCTCAACATAAATGAAAATCTATGGATAGACCGTAAAAGAGCAGTGCGTGACAGACAGACGAGAAATCTCAAAGAACTGGAAGACATTTGTAAGGAATAATGGGCAAAGATACCTCAAACAAGAATTGAAAGACTCTTGGCTGGCTAAAAAAAGCATTTACAAGCTGTGATACTTGCCAAAGGGGGCAATACAAGATATTAACTCTGCAGGGTGCCCAAACTTTTGCAGATGCCATTTTTTTGTTTTCTGTTATTTTGAAAGTGTAAATGATGGAAATAAAATCTAACTTTTGTTGACATATTATAAGAATGTCTAATCTGTAATTTGAGCCTTTTGGAGATTTTTCCATCTTTCCTTGGCTTCTTTATGCACATTAATACAAATTTTTACCTGGGGTGCCCAAACTTTTGATCCCCACTGTAATGTATTTTTGTTTTGTACTGCAAAAATAATAATTTTGCTATTTATTTTATTTATTACATGTGCAAACAACAATACTTGAAATAATGTTTTATACAGATTAGCCATTAGTTGATAATGGTGTATTTTTACTATTCTTGTTTCCTATTATAACTTTTCTTTCATTCATTTTTTTAACAAGGATTGGATTGAAGCAATACTGATTCTGGAAAAAGGCATTGTTACATGATGCTCCCGTAGCTGCCACCCATCATTACTGATTCATTTACCTCTTTCTGTCTGGTAATAGGTAATAATAGGATAATTAGAGGATTTCTATGTAGAATATTATTATTATTATTCTTTTACTAGGCAATTACCTAAGATGAACCACATGTATTCACTTAAATGCTGCTTACTTTACAAAGCAATTAAATATATACTTCAGGGCACCTTCAAACAGCATTCCACAATGTTGTTTTTTAAAGCATTTTTTCTGTGTTTTTTTTTCTGTATATTTTTGGTTGGCTACTATGCTATTGACAGACATTTGGTAAAAGTCTATAGAAAAATATATGCAAAAACAACATACAATATTCAAAGTGTTCCTGTCCTTTATAGAAAAATTTTTTTTGACATGTTGCAGAGACACGTAAAAATGTTTAATCCATTGAGGTGTGAGTTTTCATGAGAATGATCAAGAAGAAGTGTGAGGTTGTTCACTTTACTTCCCTGCTTGCTACACTAAATGAGCTCTATTATATGTGTCAGTTCACACGTGTATTTCCTGCAGCAGATTTGCTGTAGCAGATTTTGCAACCCATTGAAATCAGTGGGGAGCAAAATCTGCAGCAGAACCGCACCTAAATGCACCCTAAGGCTGGCTTATAGGGAGTTTTTTCTTTGTTTGAGGACATATACAAATTTTATAATTTATAAAGGGTTAAACTTGTTTGCAACAAGTATATAGTTCCCGCAGAGTTAAAGACAAGCCAGATACTGTTCTAATCTACCAGCTAAAGAAGCCAGGATGATTGGGCAGTATACAGGCCATAATGGGGCTGCCATAGAAAGAGTCTACTATACCCGCATGTGCCTCCTATGTCATATGGAGGTATATGCAAAGGTTTTTTCTAAAGGGTGACCCTCAGAAAGTTTTACAGTGTTCCATCAGATTCCAGGGGTGAATTTCTTCATACATAAAGCGGCTGATTGAAGCCATGCGGCTTTGTCATCAGAATACATCAGTAGGTCTGCCTTGGGATTTAAAGGGGTACTCTGGTGCTAAGACATCTTATTCCCTATCCAAAGCATAGGGAATAAGAAGCCTGATCGCGGGGGTCCCGCCGCTTGGGACCCCCGTGATCTTCCACGCCGCACCCCGTCAGAATCAGCCTCTGGAGCTTGCTCGCTCCGGGTCTGATTACTGGCGATCACGGGGACGGAGCATAGTGACGTCACAGCTCTGCCCCCGTGTGACGTCACGCCCTGCCCCCTCAATGCAAGCCTATGAAGGGGGCGTGACAGCTGGCACGCCCCCTCCATAGGCTTGCATTGAGGGGGCGGAGTATGATGTCACACGGGGGTGGAGCCGTGACGTCACTATGCTCCGTCCCCGTGATCGCCAGTAATCAGACCCAGAGCGAGCACACTCCGGGGGCTGATTCTAACGGGGTACGGCGTGGAAGATTACAGGGGTCCTCAGCGGCGGGACCCCTGCGACCAGGCATCTTATCCCCTATACTTTGGATAGGGGATAAGATGTCTTAGCGCCAGAGTACCCCTTTAAAGGGGTATTCCAGGCCAAAACTTTTTTTATATATCAACTGACTCCGGAAAGTTAAACAGATTTGTAAATTACTTCTTTTAAAAAATCTTAATCCTTCCAATAGTTATTAGCTTCTGAAGTTGAGTTGTTGTTTTCTGTCTAACTCCTCAATAATGATGTCACGTCTCGGGAGCTGTGCAGTTCCTATGGGGATATTCTCCCATCATGCACAGCTCCCGGGACGTGACATGATCATTGAGCAGTTAGCCAGAAAACTTCAGAAGCATATAACTATTGGAAGGATTAAGATTTTTTAATAGAAGTAATTTACAAATCTGTTTAACTTTCCGGAGCCAGTTGATATATATATATATAAAAAAAAAGTTTTTGCCTGGAATACCCCTTTAAGGAAAGGTCCTTATACATTTCTTTTGTAGGTATCCTTAAAAGCAGACAAGGAGAAGCATACTGTATATTTCATTGCATTTCCATATCTCTGAAAGAAACATACAGTGTATGTATCCCTAAAGAATTGGGCTATTATTTATAATTTATATATGTAGATTTTAGGAAATTTATATGTCAAGGATGAGGAAAAATATAATAGTATATGTTACACAAAGGTAAAATTTAATGGAACATTTTAACTCATAGTACACCAAAATATCACAAGGCCTGTGTGAGACAACAATCTTATTCTGCGTCCTGTTAAGCCATATTCAGCAATATTACCTAGAACTAGGAGCTCGAGTTCTTGCTTAGGAGGACCATCAAATATATACTCGTGGGGTCCCTGCAGAATAGTGTACAATAGAATATTATTCCTAAACTAATAATTAAACCAAACAATTACAGTACTAAAAAATACATTATATGTTAATGTGAACTAAATAAATATTTTTGTATGTAACAGGATTATCATATAATCTTTCCTAACTTGTGTGTCAAGTGCATAGAATGTTTAATTGGATTGTCACACAATGTATAAAAAAACAGGTACCCACCCACACTCGCTATATTAAACTCCCCCCTTACATATAGACCTATATGTGCCCCTTCTAAACATTAGGCGTGCATAGCTTATTTGGTTGGACAGTGCAATGTGACAAGGGTGGGGCATATCACCTGGCTTTTAAACACAACCCTCAAGTACATCTACATATATCTTATTAAAAATAATGCATATACAGTCATGGTCGTAAATGTTGGCACCCCTGACATTTTTCAAGAAAATGAAGTATTTCTCACAGAAAAAGTAACACATGTTTTGCTATACACATGTTTATTCCCTTTGAGTGTATTGGAACTAAACCAAAAAGGGAGGAAAAAAAGCAAATTGGACATAATGTCACACCAAACTCCAAAAATGGGCTGGACAAAATTATTGGCACCCTTAACTTAATATTTGGTTGCACACCCTTTGGAAATTCTATATAACAATCCTATAATCCTATAACAATCAATAAGCTTCTTACAGTTGTTGGACAACTCTTCCTTTGCAAATTGCTCCAGGTCTCTCTTATTGGAAGGGCTGCAATCCATTTCTGGGTGCTTTTTGACGTATGTTTGGTGTCATTGTCCTGCTGGAAGACCCAAGATCTCAGACGTAAACCCAGCTTTCTGACACTGGGCCATACAGTCCGACCCAAAATCGGTTGGTAATCCTCAGATTTCATGACGCTTTGCATACATTCAAGGCACCCAGTGCCAAAGGCAGCAAATTAACCCCAAAACATCATTTTGAACCTCCACCATATTTCACTGTAGGTACTATGTTCTATACTTTGTAGGCCTCATTCCATTTTCAGTAAACAGTAGAATGATGAGCTTTACCAAAAAGCTCTATCTTGGTCTCATCTGTCCACAAGATGTTTTCCCAGAAGGATTTTGGCTTACTCAAGTTCATTTTGGCAAAAAGTAGTCTTGCTTTTTTATGTCTCTGTGTCAGCAGTGGGGTTCTCCTTGGTCTCCTGCCGTAATGTTTCATTTCATTTAAATGTTGATGCATAGTTCGCGCTAACACTGATGCTCCCTGAGCCTGCAGGACAGCTTGAACATCTTTGGAACTTGTTTGGGGCTGCTTATCCACCATCTGGACTATCCTGCGTTGACACCTTTCATCAATTTTTGTCCTCCGTCCATGCCCAGGGAGATTAGCTACAGTGCCATGGGTTGCAAACTACTTGATAATGTTGCGCACTATGGACAAAGACAAATCTAGATCTCTGGAGATGGACTTGTAACCTTGAGATTGTTGATATTTTTCCACAATTTTGGTTCTCAAGTCCTCAGACAGTTCTCTTCTCATCTTTCTGTTTTCCATGCTTAGTGTGGCACACACAGACACACAATGCAAAGACTAAGTGAACTTCTCTCCTTTTATTTGCTTTCAGGAATGTTTTTTATATTGCCCACGCCTGTTACTTACCCCAGGTGAGTTTAAAGGAGCATTACATGCTTGAAACAATCTTATTTTTCCACAATTTTGAAAGGGTGCCAATAATTTTGTCCAGCCCATTTTTGGAGTTTGGTGTGACATTATGTCCAATTTGCTTTTTTTCCTGCCTTTTTTGGTTTAGTTCCAATACACACAAAAGGGATAAACATGTGTATAGCAAAACATGTGTTACTGCAATCCTTTTCAGTGAGAAATACTTCATTTTCTTGAAAAATTTCAGGGGTGCCAACATTTACGGCTATGACTGTATATAGTGCCAGAACCAAGCTTTATACAGACATATGGTGATAAAACCAAGTTCAGTACATAAATACAGCACCAAATCTAATGTCATTGCACATATATTGCCAGAATTAAAGGTTAAAGGGGGTACTCCGGTGATAGCTCTCATGCCCCCTCCCGTAGGCTTGCATTGAAGGGCGGAGCGTGATATCACACGGGGGTGGAGACGTGACGTCACACGCCTCCGGCCGTGTGGTCGCCGATAATCAGACCCGGAGCGAACACGCTCCGGGGACTGATTACAAATTGGGTGCCGCGTGCAAGATCCTGGGGGTCCCCAGTGGCGGGACTCCCGCGATCAGGCATCTTATCCCCTATCCTTTGGATAGGGGATAAGATGTCTAAGCACCGGAGTACCCCTTTAAGCTCAGTAGATAAACACACAACAAAATGAAGCTCAGTACAGCATTACAACGATGCCACATGGCTTAGTATAGTAAAGCACCAAATGCAAGATCATTTGAGAGAAATTTGTCATCATAACCAAGCTTATTACATATATGAAACAGAATGAAGCTCAGTGCATACAATACAAGACCACACTCAATATACAGTACCAGAATACATTGCCAGAACCAAGCTCAATACATAAACCAAGCAACAGAACCAAGCACAGTATATAAATACAGTACCATAACCAAGCACAGCACATAATATAGAACCAGAACTAAGGTTTAGTGATATGGTCCCAGAACCAGCATGTACCCATAGCAACAGAACCAAGCTCAGTACATAAATAGAGCACCAGAATTAAGCTCACCACTATTGATTGGATTTACTTGTTTATATCTCAAACAGTGCTGTGCACAAACATATAGCACCAGTTTTCAGATTCATTAGACAGAGGCAAATTAAACATTTAGATTCAATGACATCTTTGGAGCCTGTCTCTTTTTTTTTTTTTTCTTTTCTATACGGCTTTTCTATTCTGTGCCACTGAAAATAAAACACCACACATCCCCCTAAAGCAAATGCTCTACATTTCTCCCCTAAAAATAATGGCACATGCTGTGCACCCAGTAAACAGAGTCCAATAAATCTGTGGTCTCTCCTGTGGGACTATGCAGTCAGTAAAATGTCATCTTTGAAAAACTACCAAGTGGCATGGTAGGGAACTGATAGTTCCCTTGAACTGCCAGTGCTGTTAGGGTGCATGCACACTACGTTTCTTAAGATACAGGACCATATACGGCTGGGGAGAGGGGGGCAGAGAGTTGGGGCGGGGCAACCGCATGCTGCCGTATGCGGTCCAGTATCTAATGTATTTCAATGAGCGACCGGAGTGAAACGCTGTCTCCGATCAGCTCCGTTTTGGCCCGCATATGGTTTCCCGACCGGACCTAAAAACGCTGTCGACTACGTTTTTAGGTCTGGTCGGGAAACCGTATACAGGGCAAAACTGAGCCGACTGGAGGCAGCGTTTCACTCTGGTCGCTCATTGAAATACATTAGGTACGGGACCGCATATGGCAGCATGCGGTTGCCCCGCCCCCGACTCTGCCCCCCTCTCCCCAGCCGTATACGCTCCCGTATCCTAAGAACGTAGTGTGCATGCACCCTTAGGCTGTTCAATTGTATTGGTGTCATACTTCTCAGTTCTGTAAACCATCTTTTTAACAACTGGTTAAGATAGCTGGGAAAAAGCAGCTGGAATGAACACCTTGCTATCAGACGTCAGTGAGAGGCAGGGTACCTTATCTACAGATAACACACAATTGGGGAGCTCTATCAATACTGGTGTAAAAGTGCTACTGAAAGTGTACCTGTCATTGACAAAAACTTTTGGTATAATGTAGATAATACTATTATATGTATATTTGTAATATACATTATTTAAAAAATATGAATATTTTTGGGTGAAAAAATTGCTCTCTCTGCAGCTATTGTCTGTATGTCTCTGTGAGGAGTCCAAATACAGGAAGTGAGTGCAGGACATGCAAAGCTCTGTGCTGGCTCCTGGCTTGTCAATCATCCTGATGTGTGGGCCTGGAGCATGTAATAGAGCCTCAGTGCACAGAGCCCTGCTTGTCCTCAGTGTACAGATCCCTACTTGTCCTCAGTGCACGGAGCCCTGCTTATCCTCAGTGCACATAGCCCTGCTTGTCCTCAGTGCACAGAGCCCTGCTTGTCCTCAGTGTACAGAGCCCTGATTGTCTTCAGTGTACAGAGCCCTGATTGTCCTCAGTGTACAGAGCCCTGCTTGTCCTCAGTGCACAGAGCCCTGCTTGTCCTCAGTGTACAGAGCCCTGCTTGTCCTCAGTGTACAGAGCCCTGCTTGTCCTCAGTGTACAGAGCCCTGCTTGTCCTCTGTGTACAGAGCCCTGCTTGTCCTCAGTGTACAGAGCCCTGCTTGTCCTCAGTGTACAGAGCCCTGCTTGTCCTCAGTGCACAGAGCCCTGCTTGTCCTCACTGTACAGAGCCCTGCTTGTCCTCAGTGTACAGCGCCCTGCTTGTCCTCAGTGTACAGAGGCCTGCTTGTCCTCAGTGTACAGAGCCCTGCTTGTCCTCAGTGCACAAAGCCCTGCTTGTCCTCAGTGTACAGAGCCCTGATTGTCTTCAGTGTACAGAGCCCTGCTTGTCCTCAGTGTACAGGGCCCTGCTTGTCCTCAGTGTACAGAGCCCTGCTTGTCCTCAGTGCACAGAGCCCTGCTTGTGCTCACTGTACAGAGCCCTGCTTGTCCTCAGTGTGCAGAGCCCTGCTTGTCCTCAGTGTACAGAGCCCCGCTTGTCCTCAGTGTACAGAGCCCTGCTTGTCCTCAGTGCACAGAGCCCTGCTTGTCCTCACTGTACAGAGCCCTGCTTGTCCTCAGTGTGCAGAGGCCTGCTTGTCCTCAGTGTACAGAGCCCCGCTTGTCCTCAGTGTACAAAGCCCTGCTTGTCCTCAGTGTACAGAACCTTGCTTGTCCACTGTACTTCCTGTATTTGGACTCCTCATATAGACACACAGACAATAGCTGTAGGGACAAAATTATACAAATGTTTTAACCAATGTATATTACAAATATACATATAATGGCATGATCTACATTATATAAAAAGTTTTTGTTAACGACAGGTACACTTGAAAAATGTGAGGTGAAATCTAATCTGGCATGACAACTGTAAGGGACCCAACACAGGGCATTTTCATAATATGTTATTAATGAATATGAACTTGTCCATTGGAGAACTGATTTTTCTTATATGGGTCCCATGATGATAGTCTGTTCACATGAAGTCCCATTGCTGAGACCCTTAGCGATCAGCTGTAATCTATTACTGAACCCTGCAGCAAGTGTTTAATTTTCGTACTGCACCACTGCAGGAGAAATTTGATATTACACAAGTCATAATTTAAATCATTGAGCTGTCAAGAACAGTCTTTCCACGTTCCTCCAGACTGTGAGATGCTCTTTGAAGCAGGTCTCCATTAATAGATGGGTGTCCCTCCCCTCTGCATTAGTTTCCAGAGTAGTTGAAATGTTTTCTTATCCCATGCAACAGTTCAGTCTTATTTAAAAGACACATAAATGGATAGTGAAATACAGACAACAATCAAATAAAGATCTGTTATCAGAAAGTAAGGGCAATATAGATTGGAGACAGATATGCTCTCAGATTCACCAAAACAGTGCTAAAAATAAGCTAATATTAGAAATTGACGAATATGCTGGACACAGTTACAAGACTGGTGTATTCATGAGGGGAGTACTTACCTGCCTCTCCCCACTATCCTTACAGCTGACAGTCACCGCAGAGAACCAGGAACCTGCCCTTATTTTATGCTGTTAATGAAAAGAGTAGCATAAGTCTGATGAGAGATTCGCTTTGAAGTGGACAACGCAATAAAATGCTGCTATGTACAGTTTGTTCTTATTCATATTAGTAAAGTAGTGATGTCACTTCTGTAATAATATATTTATAGACTAAAGTTAAATGTTTGTGTATTCTGTGATATGTGTATCTGTCAGCAGATGTGTAATGGTCACCTCATACTAGGAACCTGTTTCAAATTGAAACTTGTATTTTGTGAGGAATAATGTGTTGTATAAAGCTAAACCACAACTAATAAATGAAGTCCAACAGTGTGGAGCGCTCGTATTCTGAAATATATATGTCCTGTCAAAAGTTTACTACTGAGTGTGACTCTAGAAGACTGCATGCTGGGTTCAAATCCCACCAAGGGGATTTTTTTTTTGGGGGGGGGGGGGAGTACTCCAGTCTAATTACAAGAAAAAACAAATAGTGCAGCACACAGTAGTAGATAGAGAACTCTGAGGTTAACTGAAAAGTGCTAAGATACCAAGGTCCTCCTGAGTCTTCATTTAATTTAAATGTCGACGGATAGTTTGCACTGACATTGATGCTCCCTGAGCCTGAAGGACAGCTTGAATATCTTTGGAACTTGTTTGGGGCTGCTTATCCACCAGCCGGACTATCCTGCATTGACACCTTTCAATTTTTATCTTCCGTCCACGCCCAGGGAGATTAGCTACAGTGCCATGGGTTTTTGAAAAAGTCAATGATGGGGATGCAGAGAGTTGATAAGAAACGGGTGTGTGTCACATATGTTTCAGGGGATACCTTAGCACCTTTCCTCAGTGACTGCAAATGGGTAATGCTCTAGAAGTTTCTGATCTCATTCTCAAGAGGTATATTTGGTCACTTGTTAATTGGTCTTCAGGTAAAAAACGAACACCAGGATCGAGACACAGTGAGGAATAGATCATATATAGACTAAATTCAGTATCTTTGAACATAAGTAAATGTTGGTGTAATTGAGAATAAAAATAGAATAAAATAAAAATACAGAAAGAGAGTGATATGTAGGAGACATTGGGCATAAGTAAGATGGAGAAATTCTCATTACCACAATGAATAAATATAGATCAAATTTGGTTTTCAAAGGTGTGAAATATATAAACAATATATAGGAGAAGGGATACATACATAAATATAAAATAACTAAGTAATTAATAATAAAATAATACTAATAAGTAGAGATGAGCGAACTTACAGTAAATTCGATTCGTCACGAACTTCTCGGCTTGGCAGTTGATGACTTATCCTGCATAAATTAGTTCAGCTTTCAGGTGCTCTCGTGGGCTGGAAAAGGTGGATATAGTCCTAGGAGACTCTTTCCTAGGACTGTATCCACCTTTTCCAGCCCACCGGAGCACCTGAAAGCTGAACTCATTTATGCAGGATAAGTCATCAACTGCCGAGCAGAGAAGTTCGTGACGAATCGAATTTACTGTAAGTTCACTCATCTCTAGTAATAAGTAATGAAAGTGGACTGAGGAATATATATATATATATATATATATATATATATATATATATGTATATATTCCTCACTCCACATGTATATCTATAGATATCTAATGTGGGGGAACTCGGCTGCCTATACCTAATGTGGGGGAACTCGGCTGCCTATACCTAATGTTGGGGAACTCTGCTGCCTATACCTAATGTTGTGGAACTCTGCTGCCTATACCTAATGTGGGGGAACTCTGCTTCTTATACCTACTGTGGGGAACTCTGCTGCCTACACCTACCATGGGGGAACTCTGCAGCCTACACATAATGTGGAGGAACTCTGCTGCCTACACTTAATGGGGGGAACTCTGCTGCCTTCACTCAATGGGGGGAACTCTGCTGCCTACAATTAATTTGGGGGAACTCTGTGGCCTACACTTAATGCGGGGGAACTTTTCTGCCTACAGTTAATGTGGGGGAACTCTGCTGCCTACACTTAATGTAGGGGAACTCTGCTGCCTACACCTACTATGGGGGAACTCTGCTGCCTACACCTAATGTGGGGGAACTTGGTGGCCTACACTTAATGTGGGGGAACTTTGCTGCCTACACTTAATGTGGGGGAACTCTGCGGCCTATACCTAATGTGGGGGAACTCTGCTTCTTATGCCTACTGTGGGGAACTCTGCTGCCTACACCTACCATGGGGGAACTCTGCTGCCTACACATAATGTGGAGGAACTCTGCTGCCTACACATAATGTGTAAGAACTCTGCTGCCTACACTTAATGGGGTGAACTCTTCTGCCTACACTCAGTGGGGGGAATTCTGCTGCCTACACTTAATTTGGGGGAACTCTGTGGCCTACACTTAATGTGGGGGAACTTTGCTGCCTACACTTAATGTGGGGGAACTCTGCTGCCTTCACCTACTATGGGGGAACTCTGCTGCCTACACATAATGTGGGGGAACTCTGCTGCCTACACATAATGTGGGGGAACTCTGCTGCCTACACTTAATGTTGGGGAACTTGGTGACCTACACTTAATGTGGGGGAACTCTTCTGCCTACACTTAATATGGGGGAACTCTGCTGCCTACACCTAATGTGGGGGAACTCTGCTGCCTACACTTAATGTGGGGGAACTCTTCTGCCTACACTTAATGTGGAGGAACTCTTCTGCCTATACCTAATGTTCGGGAACTCTGCTGCCTATACCTAATGTTGGGGAACTCTGCTGCCTATACCTAATGTTGGGGAACTCTGCTGCCTATATCTAATGTGGGGGAACTCTGCTGCCCATACCTACTGTGGGGGAACTCTTCTGCCTACACCTACTATTGTGGAACTCTGCTGCCTACACCTACTGGGGGAACTCTGCTGCCTATGCCTAATGTTGGAGAACTCTGCTGCCTACACCTAATGTGGGGGAACTCTGCTGCCCACACCTAATGTGGGGGAACTCTGCTGCCTACACTTAGTAGGGGAACACTTCTGCCTACACTTAATGTGGGGGAACTCTGCTGCCTACACCTATTAATGGGGGAACTCTGCTGCCTACACATAATGTGGGGGAACTCTGCTGCCTACATTTAATGGGGGGGGAACTCGGTGGCCTACACTTAATGTGGGGGAACTCTGCTGCATACACCTAATGTGGGGGAACTCGGCTGCCTACACTTAATGTGGGGGAACATTTCTGCCTACACTTAATGTGGGGGAACTTTTCTGCCTATACTTAATGTTAGGGAACTCTGCTTCCTATATCTAATGTGGAGGAACTCCGCTGCCCATGCCTACTGTGGGGGAACTCTGCTGCCTACACCTACTGGGGGGAACTCTGCTGCCTATACCTAATGTTGGAGAACTCTGCTGCCTACACCTAATGTGGGGGAACTCTGTTTACACTTAATGTGGGGGAACTCTGCTGCCTACACTTAATGTGGGGGAACTCTGCTGCCTACACCTAATGTGGGGGAACTCTGCTGCCTACACTTAATGTGGGAGAACATTTCTGCCTACACTTTTTGTGGGGGAACTCTTCTGCCTACACTTAATGTGGGGGAACTCTTCTGCCTACACTTAATGTGGGGGAACTCTGCTGCCTACACTTAATGTGGGGGAACATTTCTGCCTACACTTTGTGGGGGAACTCTTCTGCCTACACTTAATGTGGGGGAACTTTGCTGCCTACACCTAATGTGGGGGAACTCTGCTGCCTACACCTAATGGGGGGGCACTCTGCTGACTACACCTAATGTGATGAAACTCTGCAGCCTACACCATATGTGGGGGAACTCTGCTGCCTACCATATGTAGGGGACTTCTGCCTACCATATGTGGGGAACTACTATGTTCCTGCCTAGCTAATATCGGGACAAATTACCAAACTAATAGGACGACTACCTACATAGGGAGTTTTCATACAGGGGGCAGCTATCTGGGGGGTTTATCTACAAGGGGCATGACTATCTACCTGGGGGGGACATAAACTAACTGGGGGCATGATCTACTAGGGGCCACTACTGTCTGTCCTCTAAGACAAGATACACTGATAATGCCCCCCGAGACTGGACTCTGGATCCGCCACTGGGTGGAGGGGGGTGCTGGCTTTATACCTGGATGCCTAACTACTTACCTACATACCTGGCTGCCTAACTACCTACCTATATCTCTTGCTACCTACCTACATACCTAGCTACCTAACTACCTGTGTACATACCTGACCTTCATACATGGCTGCCTAACTACCTAGCTAGCCACCTGCCTATATGCCTGGTTACCTACCTACCTAGCTATTCACCTACCTACATATCTGGCTTTACTAATCTATCTACCTAGTTACCTATTCACCTGGCTACCTTCCTACTTGCCCTTTTACTGTGCAGGACACCAAGAAGGGCCTTACTACAGTTTGTGGGCCTATAGTTGGGAAGATTGTGTAGAGAATGGCATGATTATCCAGTTATTGTGTGGTGATATATATTTTCTCCTTGTATACTGGTATTATTGGTCATGGAAAATTATTTTACCTATGTTAAAGTGTTTCATATATATATAAATATATATATATATATATATATATATATATATACATATATAAATATGTGTGTATATATATATATATATATATATATATATATATATATATATTGTGTGTGTGTATATATCTATATATATATATATATATATATATATATATATATATATATATTTGAGTTTATTTTGTGTGTAGGGGTGGTGACTGGAATTTGGGTGGAATAAGGTTGTGGCAGAAGTGTGACCAGCATCAGAGCCTCGAAGGGGGCCCTTTCTTTTTTTTGGTCCGGGGGCCCTGGACGTTGTCAGTCCGCCCCTGGTTAAATTATTCATAATTTCAGGCTATGAAGGGGTTAATACCTGTGTCCAGCAGAGGTTTACTCACATGCTCAGGTTCCCGCTATGTCTACTCTCACAGAAAACTGAGCGTGATGTGCACTGTCTCTGAAAGGTAAATTAAAGCCTCCCTTTAATCTTAGCTGTATATAGGGGCATCGCCGGGGGGGGCTAACAGGGCTATAGCCCCGGGTGTGGCCCCCATAGCCCCAGGTCTGATGCCGGCTCGCTCGCTGATGGTGATCCAAGACACTTGTCCCGAATCCCCAGATGAGTGAGCGCCACTTTCACCAGTATGCACATACACCAGCAAGGTCCCTGCCGGTGTCAGTCGCAGACATCCGGCTTACGCTGACAGGAGAGCAAGAACTCTTCCCCCACGAAGTGCAGGTGCGATGATGTCACTCATCCGCGCTTGCACTGTGAAGGAACCAGGACGTGGCTGGTAGATCGCTGATCTACAGTCGGTAAGTATCTGTATTTGTTTTTTTTTTTTATCCTTTTCTCTCAACCTGGCACAGGTACCATGCTACCTACATACCTGACTAGCAAATTACCTGTCTACACACCTGCCTACCATACTACCTGCCTACACACCTGCCTTCCATACTACCTGCCTACACACCTGTCTACCAAACTAAAGTGAAAATACATTAAAGGAACCTTTTATATATGCACAAAATTTATATTTTACATAGAGGAAGAAATTTGAAGGACTTTTTGTGCGGCACTGATAATTCGAATGCTTGAGCACTATAGATGAGCCTATATAAATATTAAAATCTACGCTGATCCTTCTATACTAGCCACATAACATCCAAAATATGGCCATAAAATACCGGTGAAAGGATTCTATACTTGTTTATAAAAAAAAAAAATTTGAATTTACATGCTAAAATACCTGTGTGGCCCAGCATATATAGGGCAAACTACAAGACAAAAGTACATCTAACTGAACACAAATCGGTAATAAGGAGATTCCTACAAAAGAAAGATAGCAAAGAGGTTACACAAAAACCTAAGATACATGAAACAACAGTAGCAAAACACTTTAGAGATAAAAAAAACAAAAAACACCAAGGCCCAGAATTATCAAAGAATGTCTACGGTAGAGCTATTTTCTATTACGGTAGAAGCTGGAGGAGGTGAAGATTGATGTGGGACTGCTGAGGCAGAGTATGTAGGTCTCCCATGCTGAATGCAGAATCTTGACCATTGAAGATACTCTGGCTCCTGTCCCTGCCTCCCTGACTGACATGACTTCCCAGCTGGAATTATGCAGAATTAGCAGAAAGCGGACGATCTCGAAAACCAGCTGCGTAGGAACAACATCAGGGTCATTGGCTTGCCTGAACGTGCTGAGGGTACTACCCCTGGGGCCTTTGTGGAGCAGTGGTTAAAGGACTCCTTTCCAGATGCGCCATTCTCTATTGCCTTCACGGTGGAAAGGGCACACCACGTCCCTGCTAAGCCTCCTCCTCCTGGGGCCCCGCCACGGCCTTTGTTGGCCCGTATCCTGAACTGCAACGACCGGGACTGAATCCTTCGGGTGGCACGGAGGACCCCTGATCTGAAGTTCGATAATGCCAGGATCTCCATTTTTCTAGATTTCTCTGCGGATCTGCAGCGGCGCAGAGCTACCTTTGTGGAGGTGAAAAGAAAGCTGCGAGACCTCGGGATCGCCTACTCCATGGCCTATCCGGCTGGATTACGCGTTGTGGATGGCGACCGTGCCCTCTTCTTCAATGATCCGGGAGAAGCTGCAGATTGGGTGCGCAGACAGCGAGGATCCCCCCGATGCTGAGGTCTCCTGATGATGCTGTTCCACTTGTCTTCCTGAGCTTCTGAGATTCCTGATCCTGCTCCACTGATGAGTACTCTCCCCCTTCTCTCCCTCCTGTTCCTTTCCTCCCCCCCCCGTTCCCCCCCAATCTGTTAAAAAGAAATCGCTGGTTTTCTCCCATATCCGCATGTTTAACCCACATATTGTCTGTCTCCAGGAGACCCATATGGTCCCCGATCACCTGTGGGTATTTCACAAACCGTGGATACAGTGGGCGGGGCACTCATGGTACTCCACCTACTTCCGGGGAGTTTCCCTGTTAGTCCATAGGTCCTTGTGCTGGGAGGTGGATCAGACTAGGGTGGACCCCTTGGGTCGTTATGTCTTTGTGCATGCCTTCATTAATAATACGCCTTTTGTTTTATTAGGTATTTACAATCCCCCTCCGGCCACATTGGAGGTGCTGCATCAGGCGGTCACTTTCGCAGCGGGCTTTCCTTATGCTCGGGTGCTATGCTTGGGTGCATATAATTTAACTCCGGACCCTGTGTTGGATCGCCTCCATGTGACACCCGCATTGTCTCTGTTTCCCACTTCTACTCCTCTGGCCTCCTTCCTATCTGAGGTGGGTTGGTTAGATGTGTTCAGATGTAAATTCCCTCGCCTCTTACAATATTCATGTTTCTACGTTGGTAGTAACTCCCTTTCAAGCATTGACCTGGCGTGCTGTAACCCCTCCTTTTATGCTCTGGTCACGCATGTCTCTCTTGAGACTCGCGCTATCTCCGACCATTCTCCTTTATTGGTGGAGATATCGTTGTCCCAGGAGACTTAGGCCCACAGGTGGAAGGTTCATCCCTTTTGGTTACAGTTAATTGGCCCCCATGATCGCATACCTGATCAACTTCAAACATTTCTCACTATTAATGAACCCTCGGGGTCTGCCGCCCTCCTGTGGAAAACACTTAAAGCTTATCTCCGGGGTTGCTTAAAATCGACTATTTCCTATATTAAAAGAGATTCTGCTGCCAGGGAGACGGAGCTGGCCCGCACCTGTTCTGACTTAGAGGGTGCCTATGTAGCTGTCCCTACTGAGGAAAATAAACATGCCTGCTCACCACTGGTCACCAGTATATGCCTTATCTTAATGAAAAAATTAACTGCAAATTATTCTTTTCCAAACAATTCTATTTTGAGCACGGTAACCAGTCCAGTAAATTACTAGCCCACCTGGTTAAACAGAACCAGGCGGACCCCCGATTCTTAAGATAGCTTCGGAGACTGGTCTAGTGTTAGTGGATAACTTGCTGATTGCTCAGCGTTTTGCTCAATTCTACTCTACCCTGTATTCCTCTCAGGTACGGTACTCTTCGGAGGACTTGGCCTCCTTTTTAGACTCTATTCAGTTCCCGGTGCTGGCTGCTGACTCTGTCTCCCTCTTGGAGTCCCCTCTCACTGTGGAGGCGATATCTGATGCCATTGGTGATATGCAGTGTGGGAAGGCGCCCAGCCCCGACGGCTTACCGGTGGAGGTTTATTCCCGGTACGTTTCTTTGTTGCAATTGCCCCTGAAGGCCATGTATGACCATGCCTTTGAGGTTGGCTGCCTTCCACCCTCCTTGTATGATGCTAATGTAGTTGTCCTTTTGAAACCTGACAAGGACCCCCTCGAGTGTGGCTCTTATAGACCCATCTCTTTGGTCAATGTAGATTATAATATTCTTACAAAAATTCTATCTAACAGGCTGAATAAAGTTATCCTTTCCATTATACATGGGGACCAGAAGGGTTTTATGCCCGGTAAATCTACCTCGGAGAACATCCGGAGGGTTCAGGTTGCGATCCAAATTGGAGGGGCGTTGGATAAGGACTGGGCATTGGCCTCTCTCGATGCAGCCAAGGCCTTTGATTCTGTAGAGTGGGTTTACCTTACAGAGGTTCTGGCGCGCTTTGGCTTTGGTCCCCGTTTTATCAAATGGGTGTCCATCTTATATTCCTCTCCCCAGGCTCGTTTACTCGTTAATGGCCTCCTCTTGGAGCAGTTTGTCTTGGGTCGGGGAACTCAACAGGGGTGTCCTCTGTCGCCGCTTCTTTTTGCGGTGGCGGTGGAGCCCTTGACCCTTCTCCTTCGCCAAGATCCACTGTACCATGGTATTGATGGGAGGGAGGATCGTCTCGGCCTCTATGCCGATGACATGGTTCTCTTTATGTCCCAGCCCAATACCACACTCCCTCACGCTATAACTGGGATTGATAGATTTGGGTTTTTTCTGGCCTTCGCATTAATTGGACGAAGTCTACTTATATGCCTCTCCAGCAGCAACCTGGCACCTCCTCTGTCTGTGGATTGCCGGTAGTGTCCCACTTCAAATATTTGTGTATTGTCATGCACAGGGACCCTCTTCTGGATCTCCAGGTTAATGTTCTGCCTCTTCTGAGTTACGTTAAGGGTAAATTTCAGGTCTGGTGGGCTCTTCCTCTGGCTGTCCCAGGAAGAATAAATTAGTGAAGATGATTGTTCTCCCCAAGCTTCTTTATAATCTGGAACACTCTTCTAACCCTGTCCCTATGTCTTTTTTCAACTCTCTTGATTCTTTACTCCCCTCTTTTATCTGGGGCTCGGGCAGGTCCAAACTTAAACTCTCCACTCTGCAGCGGCCCAAGGACTTAGGTGGGTATGTCCTCCCTGACTTTCGGAAGTACTATTTGGCAGGACAACTGCGATATCTTCGGCACTGGGTCTCTGTGGACTCCCAGCCGAGCGTGGAACTGCATCTTGCTTCCTTCCTGGGGCTCACTTCCATGCGCTCCTTTTTGGAAGGCGCCCCTCCACGCACCCACACACTCTTTCCTCTACACAGGTTGGCGCTACAGGTTGGCGCTACAGGTATGGCGTCAGGCCCAAACACTGACCTCATTTACTGACATTAAGGACGACTTGCCTCTTTGGTATAACCCTCTTTTTCCCCATTTGACGGAGGCTTTAGATCCCCCCTTTTGGTTGGCGCACGGGGTGGCCCAGGTGGGTGACATGTATCAACAGGACATATTGAAATCCTTTACACAACTCCAGACTGATTGCGGGATCCCCAGGAAGGCCTTTTTTTAGATACTTACAATTGCACCATGCCTTGAACGCTCAGTTCCCCTCCCCGAGACCTCCCATCTCGGCATACCCTCTCATTGGTGTTCTCCGGTCCCTAGGGCCCCCTGGTCTCATCTCCATACTTTACACTCATCTCACTAGGTCCAAGATTGCGAACACTCCTGACTCAGCTGAGGCTTATTGGAAGACATGCATCCCTTCACTCACTGCAGAGGACTGGTCGGAGGTCTTATCCTCTCACTTAATGGTCTCCCCTGCTGCTAATAACAAATTAATTCAACTGTATATCATCCATCATTGTTATCTTACTACGATATGTTTACATAAAATGGGACGGATGTCTTCCGATGCCTGCCACAGATGTCATTCATATAGAGCTGACTTTTGGCATATGATATGGTTATGTCCCCTTCTACAGACATATTGGCGTGAGATTATTGATTTCATATCATCTCTCATCTCTATCCCGATCCCTATGGTTCCTCTGATATGCCTGTTTGGTCTACTCCCTGAAGAGTCTTGGCAACATCACATGAGGATTTTCCTTCGGGAGGCCTTCTCTCTTGGCCAGAAAGGCAGTGGCCCGCCTTCCCTCTCCCTGTGGCGTAAATTAGTTAATGCTATTCTCCCTTACGAGCAGTTGGTCTTTAAACATAGGAAATGCCCTGATAAGTTCTTCAAGGTGTGGGACACCTGGTATGGCTCTCCCCTTACTAGGTACTCGCCCTCGGCATTCACTTCTCTAATGTCCTCTGGTGCTCTTGGATCTCCCTTCTAATTCCCATGTAACCTTTCTTTGCCTTGCTCTTCTTGCCTCTTTTCTTACTTGCTTCTTCCCTACTTCTCTAATCTTTACGGCTGTGGGGTGGCAGTAGTACCAGCAGGTCTTCCCCGACCTCTCTGTTTTTGTAGTAGCTAATCTCTGTGATGGGTCTCTGGTCATGTCCTACCAAGCTCTGTGGTAGTGCTTTTAGCTTAGTTTGTTCTGTTTTATGTCCTTCGGGTTGGGTTTTAACACCTTCTGTTGCCACTCCGCACAGGCTAATTTATGTCTCTTGGTGCTCTTCTCAGATGGTAATTTTTATTTCTCTCCTTATATGTCTACCATTATTCTGTCGTACGATTGACTACTGTGTGGAGTTTTTGTAAATGCTTTATTCAAATTTCAATAAAACGAGTTTAAAAAAAATGTTAATGTGAAGGAAGATCTAAATAAAAAAAACTATTATTGCAAAGAGAAGTATACTGATAAGTGAACTGTAAACATTAGAGCCATATGGCATGAAGGAAAAATGCAATTTTAATGTGTTTTTATGTTGTGCTAGATGAGAAGATAGGTGGTTCCTGATTATCTTTTCAGGTGTGAGCATAGGTATTTCTAGCTTTCACCAATACAGCCCAGTATGCATGAGCAACGGGGCGGACCCCCAAAACGTCACGTCCGAACTGAAGTGGCAGCGTGTGCAACACCTCTAGCTTAAGTAGATTGTTCTGCTGTTAGAAAGTGATATTCCGAAAATGCTATGAATGAAAAATAAGAAAAACTATTTCTAATAAGAATATGTCTAACTATGAGTTTAATCCACTTACATGTGAAAAGCTTATTTGAATTGTACCTTAAAGAAAACAGTCTGTGAAACCAGTATATTTTCACCACTTGGTTTAAATGAAACCAAATAAAATGAAACATTTTTATTAATGATATATAAAAGGTTCCCTTTATGTATTTTTTTCGTTTACTATTTTTCTGGGAGACCTGCACCTTTATGTGGATATGCTGTATGGCATTGATGCCGAGAAGGCATTTGATGGAGTGGCATGGGATTTCAAATTAAACTTTCCTCTACAATTTATAAGTGAAATCTTATCCCTATATTCCACGCCCTACGCCTGTGTCAAAATTAAAGGCATGCTCTCGCCCCATTTTAAAAAAAAAACCCGGGATGAGACAGGGCTGCCCACTGTCATCGTCTCTGTTCATCCTGATGGTGGAGACGCTTCTTCAGGCCTTAAAATTGGCTCACATGTACACTTAGTGTCGGCATTTGCAGACAATGTTCTGTTACTACTCACGGACCCTTGCAAGTCCGCACCTGGGGTGCTCTGGCTCCTGTCAGCCTTTGGGGAGGCATCCAACTTTAAAGGTGAACTACTCTAAGTCTGAAATCCTTAATATCTCCTTACCTGCTCATGCAGTTTAAGAAATTAATTCCCTTGCCCCATTTCTGTGGCCTTCTGTTTCTATGAAGTATCTCTGTATCAGATTGCCAAGTAAACTGTCCATGTAGTTTGAATGTAACTTCGAACCCCTTTTGCGAAAGCTGACGGATACACTGCGCTCCTATAACTTGCCATTCTTATCTTGGATGGGACGTAAAAATCTTTTACAAACTTATGTCCTCCCTATGTTTCTCTACACACTGTCCACACTCCCTATACACCTCCCTAAATCCTATCTCCAGAAGATTAAGCGTCTTTTCTGATTTTCTATGGAAGAAAGGGAAGCCATGTCTGGCCGATTCTGTTCTGACTCGTAGGAAGCAGCATGTTGCCCTGGGTCTACCTGATGTTAAAGCTTATAAAGCAACTCACTTGAGAGATGGGTGGAATTGGCGACTGGCAGGGGCCTCCTTCGGGACCCAGACATGGAAAATAGACAATTGGGTGCCCATAACCTCCGCTTACTATGGCTTCCTCGGAAGAAGGAAATCTCCGCACTCTGAAACCCACTACTCAAAGGCACCTTATTAGTTAAATGTGGTATCACGAACGCCGACTCTGACCCGAGGGAGGCTCCCCCTATAGCTCCAGCCTTGCTAATTCCTCAAGCACTATACTCTTTAGGGGACCTCACTAACCCGTTTTGGTCCTCGGTGTCCTCTACCACTCTGGCTGATTTTCTACCGGACAACACCACACCTGGTTCTCTGGTACTCCAGTCTCTGATGTGTTCTCACCCCTTCGCTCCCCTCCATGCCCATGCAGCTAGACAGACATGCATATCATTTTTTAAAGCATTCTCCATTGCCAAGTCCCTTTCGTGGATAGATGAACTCTACATCCATGGTACCGAGGGCAAGCTGAAACTATCGCTATTTTATAATCACCTTGTTCAGAATAGCAATACTTCACACCCCTTATACCTTCACTTTTGGGAACGGGAACTAGGCATTAGCCTGACTGATGACCTGTGCCGTTCTGTGCTCCGGTGTTCTCATGGCTTCTCTCACTGTATTAAACTACAAGAAAATCACTTCAAACTGCTCACTAGGTGGTATAAAACTCCAGAAGCCTTATTTAAGTTTGGGCTATCCCACAACAAGATGTGTTGGCGATGTGATGATGCCGTGGGTACATTTGAGCACATATGGTGGTCGTATCTTATTATTCATGCCTTCTGGAAAGAAGTTGAGGACACAATTAATTTAATATTCAAGAGCTCTATTTCCCTCAACATGGCCTCTGTAGCCCTGGCCCTTCCTACCTCCTTGTTCAGACCATCCGTTAACGCCTTACCAGAATAATTGGCTACTTAACTACCTAGATAGTTACTAACTAAAAACAAAGAATAAGTTGGCCAGCATTATATATATATGCCTCTGTGTGAATAGATCAGCAGGCATTGCAGGATCTGAAACATCCAAACCACCTTATACACACCTGATAGAGGTGGGTGGGGTGCAAGAACCAACATGGAGGTAGCCACTCCCCCATATGTGTAATACAAACAAAGAATAAGTTGGCCAGCACTATTGATTCCAAACTATTATACAGACCTGGCTTACAGGTGCAGGCTGCTGGGCTAAATATACAGCAACAGGAGAATACAGCAGCACACTGCTAGCACAAAGATACTGATAAAACATGAGTATATAGATACAACATGAGAAGCTATTCAGCTATGATGCAGTAATGAAATAGTGAGATACTTATCTTGCAATTTGCCGCCAAATAGCTTGGACCGTCCCACCACGGTAAGGTGATCTCAATGGGACGGACCCTACACTATGAATATGCCTCTGTGTGAATAGATCAGCAGGCATTGCAGGATCTGAAACATCCAAACCACCTTATATACACCTGATAGAGGTGGGTGGGGTGCAAGAACCAACATGGAGGTAGCAACTCCCTCATATGTATAATACAAACAAAGAATAAGTTGGCCAGCACTATTGATTCCAAACTATTATACGGACCTGACTTACAGGTGCAGGCTGCTGGGCTAAATATACAGCAACAGGAGAATACAGCAGCACACTGCTAGCACAAAGATACGGATAAAACATGAGTATATAGATACAACATGATAAGCTATTCAGCTATGATGCAGTAATGAAATAGTGAGATACTTAGCTTGCAATTTGGCGGCCAAATAGCTTGGACCACGGTAAGGTGATCTCATTGGAACGGACCCTACACTATGAATATGCCTCTGTGTCCTGCAGATGCCGAAGAGATGAGTTTTGGCTGGAAGAGGTTGTCATGTTGGTCGGAGCCAAATGGAAAAGAAAAGAGGATCACACAGATCAGAAAATATGTTAATTGTGTCTATAATCCGGTGTTTCCCAACCTTTTTCGGTGTAGAGGAGTGTACATGGGTGTCAGAGAGGTGTAAAGGAGTGTACATGGGTGGCAGAGGGCTGTAGAGGAGTGTACATGGGTGGCAGAGAGGTGTAAAGGAGTGTACATGGGTGGCAGAGGGCTGTAGAGGAGTGTACATGGGTGAAAGAGGGCTGTAGAGGAGTGTACATGGGTGGCAGAGGGGTGTAGAGGAGTGTAAATGAATGGCAGAGGGGTGTACATGGGTGGCAGAGGGGTGTAAAGGGGTGTACATAGGTGACAGAGGGGTGTAAAGGGGTGGCAGAAGGGTGTACATGGGTGACAGAGGGGTGTACATGGGTGACAGAGGGGTGTAAAGGGGTGTACATAAGTTGCAGATGGATGTACATGAGTGACAGAGGGGTGTAGAAGACTGTACATGGCTGACAGGGGGCATCTGGGGTGGACAGGAGGGACAAGGTGCTAACAGGAGTGACAAAGGGATAGAGGGGTGAACATGGGGGACAAGGATGTGGTCAGAGGAGTGGACAATGGGGGGTGAACATGGGTGAGACGGGGATGGACAGGGATGACAGAGGGGTGGATAGGGGGATGGCCAAGGTGGACATGGATGACAGAAGGGTGGACATGGGAGACAGGGGGTCAGAGGGGTTGACAAGGGTGACAAGCAGTAAAAAGAGGGGTTGACAGGAGTGACAGATAGGGGTGGACTGGGGTAACAAAGGGATAGAGGGGTTAATAGGGGGGTGGACATGGGTGACAGAGGTGTAGACTTGGGGGTGGTCAGAGGGGTTGATGGGGGGGGGTGAACATGGGCGACAGAGGGATGGACAGGGGTGACAGAGGGGTGGCCAAGGTGGACATGGATGACAGGAGGGTGGACATGGGAGATATGGGGGTAAACAGGGATGACAGGGGGGTGGACAAGGATGGCAAGGGGGATAAAAAGGGTGACAGAGGGGTGAATAAGGGGGTGGACATGGGTGACAGGGGGGTGGACAAGGATGGCAAGGGGGATAAAAAGGGTGACAGAGGGGTGAATAAGGGGGTGGACATGGGTGACAGGGGGTAGACTGGGGAGATAGACTAGGCAATGGACGGGGGGGGGGTGAACATGGGGGACAGGGATGGACAGGGGGATGGACAAGGTGGACATGGGTGAGTTGGGGGGGTGGACATGGTACAGTACTTTAAAGGACATCTGCAACGGTAAAAACACTTAACCCCTATCCTCATGACGTTGCGGCCGGCACGCCTCCTCCATACATCTCTATGGGAGAGGCGGGGAGGCTGCATTCGTGCCTCCCCGCATCCCCCATAGAACTGTACGGGGATGAGGAGGAGACGGGGCGTCACCGTCGACCTCTAGGTCGATACTACGTCACCATGGGCGCTAATGCTGGCGCCCCGTTAGGGAGGTCGAGGTGGGTCCCAGCGGTCGGACCCCCCGCGATCAAACACTTATCCCCTATCCTGTGGATAGGGGATAAGTGTAATTCCGCTGCAGTTGTCCTTTAACCCCTTAAGGACCAGGCCATTTTACACCTTAGGACCGGAGCGTTTTTTTAACATCTGACCACTGTCACTTAAAACATAAATAACTCTGGAATGCTTTTACCTATCATTCTGATTCCGAGATAGTTTTTTCGTGACATATTCTACTTTATGTTATTGGTAAAATTTTGTCGATACTTGCATTGTTTCTTAGTGAAAAATTCAAAAATTTTATGAAAAAATTGAAAATTTTGCATTTTTCTAACTTTGAAGCTCTCTGCTTGTAAGGAAAATGGATATTCCAATAAAAAAAATTTTATTCACAAATACAATATGTCTACTTTATGTTTGCATCATAAAATTGACGTGATTTTACTTTTGGAAGACACCAGAAGACTTAAAAGTTCAGGAGCAGTTTTCCAATTTTTCACAAAATTTTCAAACTCACTATTTTTCAGGGACCAGTTCAGGTTTGAAGTGGATTTGAAGGGTCTTCATATTAGAAATACACCACAAATGACCCTATTATAAAAACTGCACCCCCCAAAGTATTCAAAATGACATTCAGTCAGCGTTTTAACCCTTTAGGTGTTTCACAGGAATAGCAGCAAAGTGAAGGAGAAAATTCACCATCTTCATTTTTTACACTCGCATGTTTTTGTAGACCCAATTTTTGAATTTTTACAAGGCGTAGAAGGAGAAAATTTATACTTATATTTGTAGCCCAATTTCCTATGGTGCCACAACAGCAAAAAACCCTCACATGGTATACCATTTTGGAAACTAGACCCCTTGAGGAACGTAACAAGGAATAAAGTGAGCCTTAATACCCCACAGGGGTTTCACGACTTTTGCATATGTAAAAAAAATATATATATTTTTTCACTAAAATGTGTGTTTCCCCCCAAATTTCACATTTTTGCAAGGATTAATACCCCCCAAAATTTGTAACCCCATCTCTTCTGAGTATGAAGGTACGCCATAAGTGGACCTGAAGTGCACTACGGGCGAACTACAATGCTCAGAAGAGAAGGAGTCATATTTGGCTTTAGGACAGCAAAATAACCCCAACATGGCATACCATTTTGGAAACTAGATCCCTTGAGGAACGTAACAAGGGGTACAGTGAGCATTTACCCCCCCTGGTGTCTGTCAGAACTATGGAACAGTGGGCTGTACAAAATGTTCAATTTGCACAGCCCACTGTTCCAAAGATCTGTCAGACACCAGTGTGGTGTAAATTCTCACTGCACCCCTCATTACATTCCGTGAGGGGTGCAGTTTCCAAAATGGGGTCACATGTGGGTTTTTTTTTTTGCCTTTGTCAAAACCACTGTAACAATCAGCCACCCCTGTGCAAATCACCTCAAATGTACATGGTACACTCTCCCTTCTGGGCCTTGTTGTGCACCCCCAGAGCACTTTGCGCCCACTTATGGGGTATCTCCGTAGTCGGGAGAAGTTGCATTACAAATTTTGGGGGGCTTTTTTCCCTTTTACCTCTTGTCAAAATGAACAGTATAGGGCAACACCAGCGTGTTAGTGTAAAAAATTAATTTTTTTACACTAACATGCTGTTGTAGACCCCAACTTCACCTTTTCATAAGGGGTTAAAGGAGAAAAAGCCCCCCCCCCCCAAAATTTGTAAGGCAATTTCTCCCGAGTACGGCGATACCAGATATGTGACCCTAAACTGTTGCCTTGAAATACGACAGGGCTCCAAAGTGAGAGCGCCATGCGCATTTGAGGCCTGAATTAGGGATTTGCATAGGGGTGGACATAGGGGTATTCTATGCCAGTGATTCCCAAACAGGGTTCCTCCAGCTGTTGCAAAACTCCCAGCATGCTTGGACAGTCAACGGCTGTCCGGCAATACTGGGAGTTGTTGTTTTGCAACAGCTGGAGGCTCCATTTTGGAAACAGTGGCGTACCAGATGTTTTTCAATTTTATTGGGAGGGGAGGGGGGCTATGTAGGGGTATGTGTATATGTAGTGTTTTTTACTTTTTATTTTATTTTGTGTTAGTGTAGTGTAGTGTTTTTAGGGTACAGTCACACGGGCGGGGGATTACTGCGAGTTTCCCGCTGCGAGTTTGAGCTGCCGCGCAAAATTTGCTGCATCGCAAACTTGCAGCCTGATACTCACTGTAAGCCTCCTGCCCATGTGAATGTACCCTGTACATTCACAGGGGGGGACCTCCAGCTGTTGCAAAACTACAACTCCCAGCATGCACAGTTTATCAGTGCATGCTGGTAGTTATAGTTTTGCAACAGCTGGAGGCACACGGGTTGGGAAACACTGAATTAGGAAACAGACAATGTTTCCCAACCAGTGTGCCTCCAGTTGTTGCAAAACCACAACTCCCAGCATTCTCAGGCATGCTGGGAGTAGCAGTTCGGCAACATCTTTAGAGCCAGATGTTGCCGAACTACATCTCCCAGTGTGCTTGGATTTGTAGTTTTGCAACATCTGGAGGACTACAGTTTGCAGACCACTAATACAGTGGTTCCCAATCTGTGCCCTTCCAGATGTTGCAAAACTACAACTCTCAGTATGCCAAAACTGTCCAGGCATGCTGGGAGTTGTAGTTCTGCAACATCTGAAGGGCCAGATGTTACAGAACTACAACTCCCAGCATGCCTGGACAGTAAGGGCATGCTGAGGATGTGTAGTTTTACAACATCTGGAAGGGCACAGTGGTCTCCAAACTGTGGACCTCCAGATGTTGCAAAACTGCAACTCCCAGCATGCCCAGACGCCAAGGGCTGTCTGGGCATGCTGGGAGTTGTAGTTTACAGGGTCCCATTACAGCAATGTATGTCGCTTTATGGCGACGTGCATTGCTGTAAAGGGCCCGACCGCGGCTGAAGATCTACTCACCTGTCGCCGCTGCCGCCGTCTCCGTCGCCGGGATCCGGGTCTTCAGGGACGAGGTAAGTACCGGGGCCGGTCCCCAGCACTCCCCCGTCCTCCGATCTTTCTCCCGTCCTCTCCGGACTTCAAGGGGCCGGGCAGGACGGGAGGAAGTAACCGCCCCCCCCCCCCCCCCTGCGATTGGTCGGTTAGTTAACCGACAGATCGCAGGGGATCTAGTCTTCAGCATGGTCCTGGCTGTCTGTGACAGCCGGGATCATGCAAAATTACCGGGCGGTCGGGTCCCAGAGACCTGATCAGCCCGGTATCGCCGCAGATCGCAAGGGCGATTTCTCTTGCGATTTGCGGCGATCGCCGACATGGGGGGCCTACATGGCCCCCCTCGGCGTTTGCCCTGGATGCCTGCTGAAGGATTTCAGCAGGCATCCAGTTCCGATCTCTGCCCGGCGAGCGGCAGAGACCGGAAATACAACAGAACGTTTTCTAATGTCCTTGGGCATTAAAGCCCAGGTAGTGGGGACGTTAGAGAACGTCCTATGTCCTTAAGAGGTTAAGCAAGCCATTTTTCTTCCTCGTTCTTCCCCTCTCCGGCAGGGCACCGATTCAGGACTCCTGCAGGGCACTCATTCACTGCGCCGCAGGGGAATTCTGGGGCATGGGTCATTACACTGGCCCGACGCAGCTTCCGCATACTTCCCCTCTCTGGCAGGGCACTCACTGGGCTGCAGGGGGAGGGGGATGGTGGGGGCGCACAGACGGATGGACGCATGCACGCACAGCACACACAAACTTCCCTCCCCCCTGCGGCATCGGGGAGGGAAAAAAAAAAAAAAAAGACTTGACAGCAAAATCCCGCAGCACCCCGGGCAGCGCCGAACGTCACCACAGTGTACCGCAGCAGCCCAGTTGGGAATCACTGCTATAACCACTGAAATGGTATATACAGATCCTGCGTACAGCTGGTATCTACCATTATTGAGTCCTGTATATAATCACTTATATGGAATATTGTTACTTTGCACAGCTGGTATATACCCTACATGGTTCTCTATATAATCACTTATATGGTACACGTATCCTTATGGCGAGTGTATATTGAAATATTGGCCTTTTGTATAGTCAAAGTTATTTAATAACTATATAGCGGTATTAGTCATAGTGGTAATGGTAGTTGTGGTCATGGCGGTATTATTTGTCCCTTACAGGTAACACACAAAATTTGCGGTGTGTACCTATGCACATTTTTCATTTTGTTTAGAGGGCCTGTCCTTTGAAAATTTTTGTACTGTACTACAATATTCGTATTATTGATCTCAGTTTTGGTCAGAATTGGTCAGGAACAGTGTAATGGTAATATGTATGGAGATACTATTTCTCCTTGTATACTAGTATAATTGTTAATGGTGATCTCAGTTTACAGGATTTAGTCAGTAACAGTATGATGGTGATATGTTTGATGTCTAACAATATACTCAGAACTGGGGTATAGATTGTCAAAGATAAAACATAACTTTTATTAAGATTAATAATAGAAACTACCCAAAAATATTAAGAACAACTAGTCACTGACACAGATGAACAGTCAAAGCTCTTAGTATTAGCAGCACATATGGTTAAATTAAATTGCACCTTGCATAACAATCACCTAATTACTGACTCTCTTCTAGCAGTCCCTAACATATAAATGCAGCATCATTAGGAGACTCAAGGGATAAACATAGAGATAATATATGTATACTTTAGTTATATTGCACAAAATTAGGAGATCACAAACAAATGTCTGTATTGAGCAGTGGCTCCAAGCGGTATTATATCCAGGGAAGCCGCACTATACATAAGCTCTCCCTATACCCCTAGTGATCCCTATGATGTAGTGCAATTCTCCCTACAATAGTCTTACCATCACTGTTTGGCACGTAGCTAGCTAGGGCACTCGCCCTAATAAGGGCAACCCACGTGCCTCAGGAACCTGAGCACTATCCTGCGTTATCCCTGTGGATAATGTGCAGTGGGTATTGGTAGTAAACCGATATAACATGCAGAGTTAGAAGCAAAGTGCAATGTGCTGTGGAATGAATATCAGAAACCTGTCTCCAACACGGCATTTCGCCCTGAGGCTCGTCAGGGAGACTCTCTAGCTATTCAGCAGAAGTGGCATTGGCAACTTACCTCAATGTCTGGCCATCTTTTATATCGTCAGTTTCCCCTCTCTGTCCATTAGCTCTCACGTCACTTGCCTCTCCAGAACGGAGCCGGCGCATGCGCGTAATGCGACTCCAGGCCAGGAGATGACGTCGCACCAGGCGGCGCGCATGGATCACCACATCGTCGCTCACCAGCAGCGACATCACAATAGCCACCTCCCGGACCAGACCGCGCCCCTCTTCCACTGCTATGGACAGTGATGTAGGAGAAGGGGAGTAGTCTGTTTCCAAGGGGACGATCAGCGCGTCCCATGGAGAGACTTAGTTCCGGCAAGCATATTAGATGAGTAATGATTAGCAAAGTGACGCTCTCACTTGCTCGTCAGTTGAGCGAGAGAATCACCATGCACACATGGAATTGGTAACATAGATAAACAAAATATTAGCTACATATAGTGATTGCATGTTAATAGGTATTCTCTTGGAATCCGGACCCCATGGAATATGTTTGGTGATAATATTCCTCCTTGTAAGCTGGTATAATTCGTTTTATATTTCACTATATTCTAAATATTCGCAAAATTGTGAAGTGCCGATATTCACGATAAAAATTTGCTATTCGAATATTTGCGCTCAACACTATTCTTTATTTGTTCTCACATAGCATTTTGCAAAGCCATTGCATCAGTAACCCCTTCTTCCTCACATGCCATCTATAGTACTGTCCTGTATTAATCAGCAGCCCAGCACAGTTCAGCCTGTTCAGTCTAGTGCAATTTCACAGGCACTATGTTATGGCATATCAGAAGGTATGTACATGTTGTGCTGTGACTGGCCAAGTAACTAAGGGAAAGGAAGAAACTGTGTGCACTACTGGCAAACAGCAAGCTCTGATCCGACCCTCCTGCATTGTAGTGAATGAGAAATAGCTATGCACCATGGATGGGAGTCTCAGGGGCTCAATAACAGTAGTAAGAGTACTATAAACACTGTCACCACTCTGAAGGGTCAATGTAACAAAACCCAGCAGGTTTTTAAAATGATAGGCATGCTTTACAATATATATATATATATATATATATATATATATATATATATACATAAGAGAATATAAACAGGTCACTGTACTCAGAAAAGTCCAGGGGAATGCTGGTGTCAGTAGCACCAGATGTTTGACAATGTATGAAAGCCAATTCCTAATACCTTCTTCAGAAAACCTTATCCCTCTGGTGCCTGATACACAGGGGTGTAGCTATAGAGGTAGCAGTCGCAATGGGGGCCCTGGTGCCTAAGAGGGCCCCAAAGCACATCTACCCCATAAGAGACCAGTATCATAATTTACATATGGGGCCCTGTTGCACACTTTGCATCGGGGCCCTGAAGCTAAAAGCTACGCCTCTGCTGATACAGTAACACCTATATTATATGGGGAATTGAAAGTGATTGTCATAGTATATGTGATATTCTGTAAAGTTCAGCACATCACAGGGAACTTGACCTTTCTGCTCCCTGTCACTGTTATTACTGTGTTGCATTGCTCTGCATCTTAGAGTCTGTTCTGCATGCACAGAATATTGTTATTTTTGTGGGATGGAGCTGACATGTCAAGTGCTCACAATGTGAGGGCAGACTTTTAACAGCAATAAAACGCTATGTAGAACAGACAGACAGAGGGGCATATTTATGGACTGACAGATGACAGAGATCCATTCTTCAGTCATCAATGAAACACTTATCTGACTGTGAATTTGCCCATGCTTGTTTTTTGGGCTGGATGTGAGGGTTCCCAGGACTGGTCATAGCATGTCTGACATTCACAGTTATAGACATATTATTTTATGTGCATGAACACAGCAATAAGAATGCAGACTGGAGTATAAATAACCTCTTGTATAGACTTCTGTACAGTTTAACTATGTATATTTTATAGTTATGTAATCCTTTTCTACGAATGTTTCCATTCTTTAAATTTGATTTTTTTTGCTTACAGAGACCTTAAAGGGGTACTCCGCCCCTAGACATCTTATCCCCTATCCAAAGGATAGGGGATGAGATGTCAGATCGTCGGGGTCCCGCTGCTGGGGACCCCGGGGATCGCTGCTGCAGCACCCAGCCATCATTACTGCGCAGAGCGAGATCGCTCTGCACGTAATGACGGGCAATACAGGGGCCGGAGCATCGTTACGTCACAGCTCCGCCCCTTGTGACGTCACGGCCCGTCCCCGTCAATACAAGTCTATGGGAGGGTGCGTGGCGGTCGTCACGCCCCCTGCCATAGACTTGCATTAAGGGGACGGGCCGTGATGTCATGAGGGGGTGGAGCCATGACATCACGCTGCTCCGGCCCCTGTATCCCCCGTCATTACGCACAGAGCGAACTCGATCCCCGGGGTCCCCAGCAGCGGGACCGCGGCGATCTAACATCTTATCCCCTATCCTTTGGATAGGGGATAAGATGCCAGGGGTGGAGTACCCCTTTAAAGGGGTATTCCAGGATTTTTTTTATTTGACTATGTTACAGGGGCTGTAAAGTTAGTGTAGTTCATAATATAGTGTCTGTACATGTGTGTGACGGTTTTCTCACAATTCTTCTGTGATTTTCACCCCAATATTTATTTTTATCAGCATACAAAATGACTGTTGTCTCAGATTTTTCCCAGGCTGCAATGCGGCCGAGACCTGCCTGTCTGCTTCAAAGGGTGGAGGAATCGCTTGGTGGGAGAGAGATCAATCTGCAAGTAATGCAACAGCTGTAGGCACCCTGATTGAAAACCACAGGTCTTTTGAATGGATGCAGCTCATTTATGTTTCAATGGGTGGGGTGGCTGATGTGTGGGAGGGAAGAAAATGGAACTGTGGGATTTGTAGTCAAAAAAAGAAAATTGAAACAGGAAATACCAGTTCACAAAAAGCTAGCCACAGTGTTAAGGTAAACTCACAACATAGCCATTTAGCCCCAAGACAAGCGCAGATCCTTCTTAAGCATGTCCATTACTGTCTGCCAGGTATGTACTAAAATCACCTTATGCTGGATAACCCCTTTTAAGAAGACTACATAATAGGCAAATATAGTCACACAGTGTTGTACACTAACCTCTGATCCAGTTATTTGTGAACTAAATGTCTTTCCCTGTTTAAACATATTGAACAAAACACTGTGGCAGCAAAGTCATGGATTCAAGATGTTTTTGTGTTATATAATAATATGGCTTGTAATGATAGGAGCTCAGGCAGAAAGCATACTAATACTATTTCCAAATACTCAACTCCAAAGAGCTTCTTGCAGTTCCAAGTCCCATTTACATGGCTGTATTAGGGTGCATTCACACCACGTTTATCACATAACCAGACCAGATCCGGCTGGGGGATGGGAAAACTGAACGCTCCCATATCCCAGCTAGAGGCGCCTCGTGTGTTACCACTAAACCTTTTGTGGAGTAAAATAAGGCAGTTAGCGGGCACAGCTCACCCTTAGGTAATGGCCGCTCACCTTGAGTGAATGGAAAATTTGCATATCAACCCAACAAGTGAGTTACCAGTATGAAGAGGAACTGCTGCTATGCCCAGGTTCCAGGAGAAGAAATAATCCAAACCTGATGAAAGCCAATGTAGGAAGAAGAAAATAACCCTTGCGGTGGCGCTGCTAGTTCCAATAAGAAGTAAAAGCCAGACCAGGGATAATATGAAACACTAGAATGGTTTATTAAGAAGTATAAAAACAATACAAATGTGGATGACGCATTTTGGGGGAGCCACCCCCTTCCTTAGATCACTATGGGTATGACAGATACAGACAGGGTATAAATATGTTCAAAATTGGTGCCAATACAAAGGTGGTGGAGCTAAGATGATGACATCACATCATACATCTCACAACTAATAAATAAAATACAATCAAAGTACATTGTCTGCCCAATGGGGGTAGTTCCAATCTGAGCTGCAGTGTGAAAAGGAGGTGGAAGACATGAGTGGTGAATCCAGAGGTAAGCCTGAAGCAAAACACCTAAATCAAGTCAGCCCTGCCATTCTGCAAGTGTTTCCCCGTACAGTTGGTGAGCCATACCCTTGTGTTGTTAGTAATTGGACCTTGTCAGAACCCTAGTCAGCGTGGGATATCTTCAAGTCTCCAATCTCAAGTCTATATAATTCAAGTGGGTGAAAAGCACCATAAGTCCCAGCAGGGAAACAGAGCTCCCAAGCGTTACACAGCACCCCTTCTACTCTGCTCTGTACTGTGTGTTGTACCATCTGCACCTGCTCAGTAAAAGACAGTTATCCGTAACCCGAACCATGTATAGGCTAACGGTGCCCTGGTGTCACAAATTGACAAGAATCATTTGCACCCCCGTGTCACCACAAATCCGCTGTTTGTTATAGAAGAAAATAACCCTTGTGGTGGTGCTGCTAGTTCCAATAAGAAGCAAAAGCCAGACCAGGAATAATATCAAACACTGGAGTGGTTCATTAAGAAGTATAAAAACAATTAAAATGTGGATGACGCGTTTCAGGGGAGCCACCCCCTTCCTCAGATCAGTATGGGTATGACAGATACAGACAGGGTATAAATATGTTGAAAATTGGTGCCAATACAAAGGGGTGGAGCCAAGATGATGACATCACATCATACATCTTACAACTTATATATAAAATACAATCAGAGTACATGTACAGGTAAATGAACAAAAAGAAAAGACCAAAATATACACATTAGTCCAGAGTTTACATACAAATAATCACAATGGATGCTGTAAAGTACAGCCTTGTAGTGCCCCTCGGAGACTGATGACATCCGGTTTCCAGATGTCAACATCCTGCATGGCACTCAGCAGAGGGGAAGAGAGTATGCTGACAGCGCCGGAGCCAGTGGTAGGACTCGTCGCTATGCAGGAGCGTCCATGTGACTGGAGTGGACCAATCATGGCCAGGGGGTGGGTACTGCTGTCGGTGCTCCTGTTAGCGCTAACCCAATAACGTAATATCACATAGAAGTGCAGATATTACACTGCATGTACCCAGTGATACATGGTATTATGACTGGGTGCCATAATGGGATAAATCTCTGATGCAGTACAAGCTATAGCACAAAACATTGCTAAAGAAAAAAGGCAACGTTAATGTACAGATTGACCCCAGAATGTTAATGAGACATTTTTGGGTCTACATAATATAAGGAAACGAACCAAAGACATTATACAATAAATGACATGTATTTATGAGACCATTGGGGGACAAGTAGATAAATAGCAATTACCGTATATACTCGAGTATAAGCCGAGTTTTTCAGCACGATTGTTGCTATCTTCACCGGGGAGGCCTCTTCTAAGTGCTTCGGGCCCGGCCCGAGAATAGTCACGTTGCCTTGACGACGACGCAGAGGTACGTTCATTACCAACGTACTTCTGCGTCATCGTCCAGGCAACGCCTCTATTCCGGGCCCGCAGCGCGGAGAAGAGGCGCCCCCAGTGAAGATAGCAGCCCGGAACCACTATCCCACCGGACGACCTCCTCTTCGGACAGCCCTGCAGCATCGGACCAGCGCCGAGCGGAGGCGAGTACTGTACAGAACTAAAGGGGGTGAGAGGGGGCTGGATGATGTCGAAGGCCGCAGTGGTCTTCAACCTGCGGACCTCCGGAGGTTTCAAAACTACAACTCCCAGCAAGCCCGGACAGCCGATGGAGGTCCGCAGGTTGAAAACCACTGAGGGCGGATGATGACAAGAGGATGATGAAGGGGGGGTGTGGGATGATGAAGGGGGGTGGGGATGATGACAAGGGGATGATGAAGGGGGGGGGTGTGGGATGATTACAAGGGGATGATGAAGGGGGGTGGGGATGATGACAAGGGGATGATGAAGGGGTGGGTGTGGGATGATTACAAGGGGATGATGAAGGGGGGTGGGGATGATGACAAGGGGATGATGAAGGGGGGGTGTGGGATGATGACAAGGGGATGATGAAGGGGGGGGGTGTGGGATGATTACAAGGGGATGATGAAGGGGGTGGGGATGATGATAAGGGGATGATGAATGGGGGGGTGTGGGATGATGACAAGGGGATGATGACAGGTGATGATGATGAGGGTCTGGATGATGACAGGCGGTGATGATGATGAGGATGTTAATGACGGGGGTCTGGATGATGACAGGGGGGGGATGATGTATTTCCCAACCTAGGCTTATACTCGAGTCGATAACTTTTCCTGGGATTTTGGATTGAAATTAGGGGCCTCGGCTTATACTCGGGTCGGCTTATACTCGAGTATATACGGTAACTGAAAGCTAGATGTAAAAATAAGCCAGGACTAAAAAGTGATCTCATAGAGACACTAAAAATGTAAATATATATATATATATATATATATATATATATATATATATATATATATAAATGAATCAGCATACACTAAAAAGTATGTAAAAATTGAAAGGTACATTATAGAACATGATGATCTATAAACACAAGTTAAAAATGCATGTATACAATAGTGCCAGTATTCAGGGTAGGGTAGTGACGAGTGTGTCCACATAGAGCAAATTAAATATATGGCCTGTCTAGGTGGACAAAGGAGGAATGTATGCAGCATATGAATGACATGTGGGTATTATCTAAAAGCGTATAACAATATAACCGACAAGATGGGCCAAAATGGCTAGAAAGAGTATGAGGTGAACAGAAAAAACGTATTAGAAATTGCATTCTATCATCTCATTGAGACAAAGTATACAAAGTGTGTATCCAGTAATTCTCCCTCCTCCTCAAGGTTTTAAACCTCTGGGATACATCTTTTGCAATATGCTCAATCAAAGTGGCTTGTAATAGACTGAAGTTACCAGAGTAGTGTTTGTGCATGTGACGGGATACACTATGCAGGGTAAATCCATGGACTGTATTATTCCGGTGTTTATTGAGGTGCTCTCGGAAACACTATATTGTGCTCCCAACATACTGTAACCCGCACAGGGACTGAAACAGATATACCACATATTGGGACCCACAGTCAATTCGTGGCTTAATGGGTATGATAACTTGGTAACATGAGAATTAAATTCTTCGCATTTATGTGTGATATGAGAACAGTATTTATATCTGTGAACAAGAGAGATAGGGAACGCACTCACCCACGTCAGATGTCACAGATGAAAAGATCAAGCCGGTATCTCAGCGGTATCCAGGCTCTTAGCACGGGAGAGCAGCGGCGTGTGGGGGAGTCATCAGACGCTAGCCACGGACCGTATCACACCCTCCGGTGCTTCGTCAGGCTGCTGGGACACCACAGATTTGCTGCAGAAATAGTTTTGAAACTTCTGCAACATGTCAATGTAGATTTGACGGTTTCTAGTGTCAATCACCAGAGGAGAAGGAAGTGCTGGACAAGAATTGGGTCTATATTTTATTATCACTATTTTATTCTGAATGGTATTTTTATGCTGGATGAGTTCCAATTTTTTTTGTTGAACATGGATCTACTTGAGGTTTTTAATTTTTCTGTGCATGAAGTCCTGGCTTTAGGTTTTGCCAGATGTCAATTGATTTCAAGCCAGTGTAAATCTTTTATTTCATTTCCCTGAGACATCACCTTGTCTGTTTACTTCAGTTAATGAAAAGATTACTGAACATTCTCTTTAATGTGCTATGTCATTAAAGGAAATCTGGCATCAGTGTCACCTACACTAACCTGTCGGTACAGACCGATAATGCAGGTGACACTGATAACAACAATACTTATCCAGCTATCCTCTTTGATATCTTCCACTTCCGGCCTGACTGGGAGAATGGGCAGAGCTTAGTGACATCACCGCTGCTGTTCTCTGCTGGATCACGCTGCTAGCAAACAGCAGCGGTGACGTCACTTAGCTCCACCCATGCTCCAAGTCGGGCTGGGAGCGGAATATACCGAGGATAGCCAGAGAACCACAGCATGGAACGGGACCAGGTAAGTATCGTTGTCATCAGTGTTACCTGCACTATCTAGTTAGTGCAGTTGACACTGATGACAGATTTCCTTTAATGTCATCTTTAAAAAAAAATTAAAAACCTGCATTATTTTTTTTAGAATAACCCTTCAGAGTGGTGAAAAGATGATTTATATGCTCCTATTACTGTTTATGAGCTCCTGAGAGTCCCCTGTATGGTCCACCTCTATGTACCCATGGAAATGCCATATAAGTCTGGTCCACCTCCATGTATCCATGGAAATGCCATAAAAGTCTAAGATGGGAATACCCCTTTTAAAATCCTTGACAGACTGTAAAAATAGGCAACTTTTTTCCATAGGAAAATCTATGTGTCTGTGACGCTGGTGGAACTTGGTGTACAGATTATTATTGCATTTATCATTTCACAGGTCACAGTGAATGCCGCTATTGTTTTCATATTAGTATGTGAGCTATAGATATTATTTTTATGATACATTATAGTTTCCATTTTGTCCATAAAATTAACATGTAAATTTTGAACAAGTTGACCAGAAAAAATAAATAAATACATTTGTATTGGCTACACTGTAGACATGGGAAACCAGAGTATCTGAAGCAAAGGAGAATAGTGGTGGTTATATGTAAAGTATGACAGATCCTCATTACAAAGATCTTCCACCAATAAGTTGAAATAAAATGTTTTGACTATGGTTCCAATGGTTTATAAAATATTTGACCTGCGAGACCCTCTTAAAATAGAATAACTTCCAAAATTGTTCACATTCCACTTACATGCACGTTATTTATATACATAGGAAGATTGATCAGGGACGTCTATTAAGAGCAGATGGAGTAACAAGACTTGGATTGTTTCTTAAGCATTCTATGAAAGCATTTAGTATTATGTCTTTTGGAAAATAATTTCTGTAATTTAGTATTTGGGTGAAATGTCAAGAGTTATTAACAATCTTCTTGGCAATATATATATATCTATAATATTCTAACACTTAGTATATATATTTACAGTTCAAAACATCGTGTCTGGATCAACTCAACACCTCACTAGGTGGATTCCCCACTAAAATATTGGGGACTCTAAGGCACCTATGTATGGTCAACACCGTGAACGTTTTGTCATGTTCTTCAAACCATTCTTGAACATTATCTGCAGTGACACAAGGAGCATTATCCTGCTGAGAGACACCACTGCCAATAGGGAATAATGTTACCATTGAGAGTATACAGTGGTCCCTCAAGTTACAATATTAATTGGTTTCAGGATGACCATTGTATGTTGAAACCATTGTACTGTATGTTAAGACCATAACTCGATGAAAACCTGGTAACTGGTTCTGACCAACATGTAATCCAAAAATAGGCAAAAGTGATAATTACAAAAAAAATAAATAAATTGATAACTAATATAGATAAAGCAAGTCCTTACATAGGAAAGTAAGAAAGATCTGCTGTAAATCACTGTCTATGTAGAGGACAGGAGCCTCTTCAGGGTTCTGTACAGTACACACAGGCCCTCATTTACTATTCGAAGCAGACATCGTGCGCCAGTCTGCGACACGATGCAACATTTTTTCCCGACGGACCCGATGTGGATTCTCCCAAACCCGAAAAAGGGGCGTAACCCGACATTTCTGAGCTTCCCCACCTATTTATGAAGGTTTCCAACTCGAATATGTTGAATTGTTGTGGATTTTTCCCCGACAACTCAGAGGAGTTGGAAACCAAAACCAACAAAACCCACGTGCGACAAACAGGATGCAACATAATAATAAATATCAGGGGAAAAAAGCAGTCGGGTAAGAAAGCAAGATAGACTTACAACCCGATTTTCTAAGTAAATGAGGGCCACAGTGTACTGGTGTATTACATGGGGAATAGCTATTTCTCATTCTCTGATTTGATTTTGTATTTTTTTGTATTTTATTCATTTCCCTTAATTTGATTTTGTATGTACACCATAAAAATATGGGTGGTTTGTGCCGCTTTGTATGCTTGGAAAAGACGGTTGACACGTATCCTTTCCATGAGGAAATAAACCCTTTTGGTATTCACTTAATTGGAGTGCTGCGGGATACATTTATTTTCATGCCTACAACTACTGCCAGCAACCAGTGCTGCGATTGGGCCTGCTTGCACCCGCTGCACAAAGACATTGTTTAGTAGTGCTGCTTCTACTTGCTATAGAGATATTTCTCATTCTCTCTATTTCACAAGGAAGTACTAGAGCTTGGCTGTTTGACAGAAGTAACACCTGAACTTTCTTTCCCTTCCTCATCTGGCCAATCACAGGACAGCACCTACTTCTCTGTTATTCCATGAAATAGAGCTGGCGAAAGTGGGCTAGGGTCTGTCTTTCTGTACAGGGCATAGGGGGAGGAGGGGTTGTTGATGTACATGGGGTATGGGGTTGCAAGGTGCTATGTGACCAGAGAGAAATCAAGCAGTCACAAGAAAGATTCACAGCAAGGAAGGGGTTACATCACAAAAGGTGCTTTGGTCTAAGAAGTGAGCTGCTAATAATGATTATGACTAAACAGCAACCAAGAGGATCACAGCCAGGAAGACATTACATCACAAAAGCAGCCCATGTCTGGAGGCAGCCATCTAAATAGCAGGAACACAAGTATTTTCACAAAGCTGGCCAGAACATTATGGGTGGTAATAGATAAAAATAAAGCCTTGAGGATCAGTAACTTTAATCTCTCTGCTGGAAAGCAGTTTGCAGGAAGTGAGACATCTAGTGGCCAACACTATGGGCTCATGGCTTTTATTTGGGAGGGGGGGGGGGGGTTGTAATTATGATTTTTGGATAATGGTGATTTACAAATATGGATCACCTAGGCTACCAAATGTAGTTTTTTATTATTATTGTTATTATTATTATTATTATTATCATTTTAACAACAGTGACCATTTAAATGTCTGTGAAAAAAGGAAAACATACATATATTACATATAAAACATGAAACCAATTTTTTCTTTGGTGGTGGTCTTTTGGACAATGACAAATGCACAGTTCTTCTACGTATAATAAGGCCTGTATTTTCATAATTTTTCTGTAACCTTATGAATTAGCAATGTTCCCTATTATTTTAGCTTGGAATTCAGCAAGAAATGTCTACATGGTGTCCATTAAGTGAATACGTGAACCCTGATCCACACCTGGGATTTATCTCTTGAGATGTGAATCAAACTGATGAAATGTATATGATAAAAGAGATCAGGAGATGACAGGGTCTGGTCTGACACTAGACATCTGAGACTGCACGCTCACCCATCCTTAAAGAGCAGGAAAGGTAATAGAATAAAAGATGTAATGGATGAGCAGCTTTCAGTAATCAATACAAAGTGAATAGGAAATCAATATGATTCAGTACATTCCAACAAAAAGTCAATAGGGAATGTAGTCTGAGAGAAGGTACTGAACTAATACTTTGCTCTTAGCATATGTCTATGTGTTTGTTTATCTATTTATTTATAGCTGGCTACTATGAAGAAATGTTATCATGGTGAAAGAATGATAAAAAAAAAAAACTTAATAGTAATTATTTTTGCATCACCAACATACACAATCATCCATAACAATAAAACCAGAGGAAGTGTGTAACATTATCGCATGACAATGGGGTGTGATATAGTAGGAAACAAGTGAACAGTCAGTTCTTAAAGTTATTGGGGTATTTATCATTGGTTTTACACAGTTTTTTGGTGCTAAAAAGTCACAACATTTTTATGCAATGGTTAAACTGAAAGGGGTACTACGGCAAACTAAACCCATAGCCCATCCTTTCCCTCTCACCAATCTATGTATTTGTCTAAATATCATTAAAGGGGTACTCCGGTGGAAAACTTTAATTTTTTTAAATCAAATGGTGCCAGAAAGTTAAACAGATTAGCAAACTACTTCTATTAAAAAATCTTAATCCTTCCAGTACTTATTAGCTTCTGAATACTACAGAGGAAATCCTTTTATTTTTGGAACACAGAGCTCTCTGCTGACATCATGACCACAGTGCTCTCTGCTGACATCTCTGTCCATTTTAGGAACTGTCCAGAGCAGCATGTGTTTGCTATGGGGATTTTCTCCAACTATGGACAGTTCTTAAAATGGACAGAGATGTCAGCAGAGAGCACTTTGCTCGTGATTCAGCAGAGAGCTCTGTGTTCCAAAAAGAAAAGAAATTCCTTTGTAGTATTCAGCAGCTAATAAGTACTGGAAGGATTAAGATTTTTTATAGAAGTAACTTACAAATCTGTTTAACTTTCTGGCACCAGTTGATTTAAAAAAAAAGGTTTCCACTGGAGTACCCCTTTAATTAGCTATATGGAGCAGTTTCCCTCTCTCAGCTGTCACTTACATGCAGGGAGTGGGAGAAAGATGTCATTATCAGATCCTCCTTGTCTTTGTACAAACCCCTCACAGTGACTAGCCCCCACCCTCCTGGAAGACATGATTTCTGTCCAGGACTTTGGCTTCACAGCTAAACCTATAGCACAACATACACACAGATAGTAAGAGCAATTGGCTGGCAGCCATTACACAGAGCTGCACTGACTACTGGGAGTTGTAGTCTGGACTGCAAGCAAGGAAAAAGAATATGCAGCAGACAACAGGGGCCACCGAAGCTGGAAAAACCACACGGAGAACTACAGGGGACACAGAAAGTAGCTGCATGAGTGCTGTCAGCATTGCTGCAGTCATTGGACGGGTGGGGCTAGGGGTCAGCCTGTCAGTACTTAGACCATATGCTGCACACTGCATTAAATTGGCCTGCATGGCTGTTGTCCCAGAATGAAGCCTCCTCTAATGATGATGTACAAGAAAACCTGCAAACATATTGCTGAAGAAAAGCAGACTAAGGACATGGATTACTGGGACCATGTCCTGTGGTCCGATGAACTTGGTTCAGATAATGTCAAGTGTGTGTTGCAGCAATCTGGTAAGGAGTATAAAGACAAGTGTGTCTTATCTACAGTCAAGTATATTGATGGGAGTGTCATGGTCTGGGGCTGCATGCTGCTGCTGGCTCTAGGGAGCTACAGTTCAGTGAGGGAACCATGAAAGCCAACATCTACTGTAACATACTGAGGCAGAGCGTGATCCCTTCCCTAAGGAGATTGAGATACAAAGCAATATTCCAACATGATAACAACCCCAAACACACCTCTTTTCTTAGAAGGTTAGGAGCATGGATATTTTCTTCAGGTTTCCGGGAAAACCCCTCAGGGCTGTAGTTCCTTTAGTCAACCAAGAAGTACCTCTTACCAAAGAGGCTTAAGACAGTGCTGGAAAATAATGGTGGCCATATGAAATATTGCCCTTGTGGGCCATTTGAACATTCACTAAGGGGTGTACTCACTTTGTAGCAGTGTGCCGGCCTTTCTTCTGCTGAAGCATTCTGTTGATAATTGGATTGGCAATATGGCTGATGCTTGTCCAGTGCACCTGGAAGAGTCATTTTTGTCCATTTTCTCCTTGTAAAGTCTGAAAGCATGCATCAAGATCTCATACTTGTATATTAATGCTAGTATGTGTATGCTGGGAAGTAGGCAGCTGCAAGTTCTGAACCTGTGTCAAGATCCCATACTTAATTAAAGGGGTTAGGCTGGGTTCCAATTACGTTTTCCCCAATACGGGAGCGCATACGGCAGGGGAGAGCTAAAAACTTGCGCTCCCGTATGCCTTTCTATGCACTCCTGTATGTAATTCATTTCAATGAGCCAACCGCAGTGAAACGTTCGGTCCGGTCGGCTCATTTTTGCCCCGTATGTGCTTTTGCAACTGGACCTAAAACCGTGGTCAACCACGGTTTTAGGTGCGGGGAAAAAGCGCATACGGGGCAAAAATGAGCTGACCGGACCGAAAAAGCGCATACGGGGCAAAAATGAGCTGACCGGACCGAACGTTTCACCCTTATCCAGAACTAGAAAAACATACAGTTGCTGTGTTCGTCCAGAGTCACTCGTAGAGAAGAATCTCAATATACATGTAGGTCATAGACTCCATAACAACCGGGCCGTGGCCCTGCGTTATAGAACGGGAGCGGACTCATGACATACCGGTACGTCATGGGTCCTGTAGAGGTTAAGATTTTGTACCACAAGCGCAGTTGTTGTAATATTAATTGTAGGTTATTGTTCAGTATTTGTTGCGTTTAGCAGACTTAGATTGGTTCGTACATACAGTAGCTATAAGAATCACTTTGGGGAAAATTTTTTACCCTCTCCAGTAGTGTTGAGCACGAATATTAAAAATGTAAATTTTTACCTTGAATATCGGCATTTCACGATTTTGCGAATATTTAGAATATAGTGATATATATTCGTAATGACGAATATTTTTTTTTTTGCAAATATATGCAAATATGCTAATATGGGAATATGCCAATATTTGTGAATATCGGCACTTCCAGTCAGAGGATACTGATCCCTCCTTTCTTTTAGGTGAAAGATATAATCGCGCATGCGCTCTATGCACATTTCATTACAAATTTTCGCATAAAAAAAAAGAACGAAGATAGCGAATATGAAATTTCGCGAACATAGGGCAAAAATTCGTCCATATATTTGCGAATTATTGCGAATTCGTTACACTGTATTATTGTTGCGCTTGCTTCTTCTTACAGAAAATTTTTTCATACACTAAGTATTATGGAGGCAGACCAGACAGATTCGGAGGCACCAAAGGAGGAGATGCTAGGCGGATCTCAGACAGCCAGGTGGTATGGCGCTAAGTCCCCAGTGGAGGATTTGTCCCATAAGCCAAACTAGGGTGAGTGTCATTGCAACCAGGGCAACCCCAGAAGTACTGGATCAGTGGAGTCAGGTAGGACATAGAAGGTAATCTCTTCAGAGTGTATAACACCGACTTGACAGGACCAGTAATAAATGGGATAGGCTTGGCAAACATTGTTCATTCACAATATTCACCACCAGTGGCTTTGACAGATGGGTAGTGGGTATCTGGTACTGGGCCACCAGAGCCTAGGTAACAAAATTACTGGCAGCACAGGAATCCAGGAAGGCAGATACAGATATGCTGGTGTTCCGATATGCTCACAGGTACTTAGGTTTTAGAAGAATTGTCTTTCTGCCCTTGGATCACTTCTCCCAATGAGCATAGGTGCTGCAGTTTTCAGCCTTTTGTGTTCGTGTGGACAATATAACTCTTTCCACCACAGGTTCTCTGCCTTACGACGCAGATGCTCTAAATTATTCTGAACAGGAATCTGGAAGACAGAGGCAAGTTTAGGCTTTGCTTGAGTAGCCTGCAGAAAACCATTTCTGGAAATGCACATGTATGATTGAAGCCAAAGTGATCCGAGCATCTAGAGAGATAAGGAGATCCCTACCAGCCAGCTCATCTTTAATTTGGTCACTGAGACACTCTCAGAACACAGCTCACTGAGATTCATCATTCCAGGACAGCTCAGCAGCCATGGTCCTGAACTGGATAAAGGCAATGGCAAAGAAGGGTGGGTGCAGCAGACTAGGCATGAACTGTTTCCTCAAACATAGAGAAAAAGACAGCCAGGAAAGTCCATAAGTAAGCAGTCTCTGAATGTTTTTCCATGGGGGTTAGCCCAGGCAAGAGCTTCTCCAGAAAGCAGAGAGATGATAAGGGCCACTTTTGCTGGTTCAGATGGGAAATAAGTCGCCATTTAGCTCAAAATGAATCAGACACTGATTCAGGAAACCTCTGATGAAACTTGGGTTGCAACTGTGGTGTGGAGGCAAAGGCAGCTGAAAACTGGAGCAGCCAGAGTGTGAACACTAGGAATAGCAGGAGTTACTGAGATCTGTGGTGCGGCATGTGCAAAAGAAGGTATGGCATCCAGACAAGCAGAAATGATGTTCAATCACTGCATCAGGAAATATTGGTGAATGCTCTTGCATTGCAGCTCTTATCTTGCACTTGGGCTTGGTATTGCCACAGGGAATTATGGCATGAGCAAACTGTAATGTAAAAGAATGTGAATTCGATGTGCCGCTTATTGGTTTGGCTTTAGGCCAAACTTGGGAACAAGCAATTCCCATGGTTTTCACCCTTTATCCTTCTCCAGGATGCAGAAGTTGGACTGCAGAGAAAATACCAGGTAAGGCAGCTGGCAGTTGGTCAGGAAGTCCAGAACACCCTGGTACTAGGGATACTGGCAGTGGGTGTGAGCTGATGCTGTAGATAGAAAAAGTGGAGCAAACAGAGTTGGATGTAGCTGAACCGAACTAGTGTTAATAGCAGAGCTGAGTAGCTCAGAAGCAGCCAGGTGGAGTAAGGTTGTTCAGAGTGCAGAGGGCAACAAAGTACAGAAAGAGGCTTAGGTCAGAAACACAGAAACAAAGCTTACAGGAACCTTTGCTGTAGTAAACTACAATGTTGCTCAGGCATCAGGGAATGATCAGGGTGTAGAGATTGGAGGAGGACTGGAATCAGGGACGTGCACTGATCCTTAAAGAGATGGTACGTGAATGCACATAGCCTCTATGGGGTGCGACAGTACAGAGGAGGAAGTCCGGAGCTTGCAGTGGGGAGGGGGAGCTTAGCAAGCAGCTTAGCTGTAGTAAACAGTAGGAAGCATTGCAAGATGGCGTTTGGCAGCCATTAGCTTTACACTAAAAAACCTAGATACCATAGGCACAACTCGATTTAAAATCAAAAAGTAAGGTCAATTTGTGTCTTTAACTTTGCTTTATTTGTGTCTTAAAGGGAGACTCCAGCGTAAACCAGTGTTAGGCTTGGGCTACATGGGGACTAGAAACTGGACATATTGATATATTTTTACCCATGGAGGATAACTGAATTTATAATTGGCAGTGTAAATCTTTTCACCCTGGTTTGTCTGAGCATACGTCATGTGTACTTCCGCCACATTTCTCAAAGAGGTACATGTTCTTCATAAATGGTAAATAAGCTTAGATGTTAGTAACTTTAGCAAAATTTTTTACAATTGCAATGTATTTTGTGATCAATCATTTGCCACTGCAAAAGCACATTTGACGTCAAATAGAGCACACTTTGCAAAATGGCAGAAGTAAAAAAGTCGCAATATTGTTGAACAGATTACATTTTTTTTGCACACTATGACAAATGTACACAAAAGAACTGTGTAAATACAGTGACAAATTTCCCCAAAAGACTTCTCTGTGCAACATAGTGGAATATGTCAGTTTTATAACTGAAGTAAATAATAAAAGGCCATATAAAATCACAGGCAAATACATAAAACATTTTTTAGTCCGGATCCTTTATATGCCACCCATAAATATTAGACACAATATAAATACAGAAAATTTCTGACATAAATCAGTCTTAACTACATTGTTTATTTAATAAAGAAATTGAAGCATATTATTATTCTGCCACTAGGGGGCCCTCAAGTTTTAACTCTGAAATGTAAGTAAATCTTTATTACCTGAGCTGACTAGTATTCAAGAATTTTACCCTTCACAGTCCCCACTTCTGCTGTGCCTAAGGTTGGATCCTTTCACTAAATTGCACAGTGCCAATATATATTAAAGTCCTTAGTAATACTGCACAGTCCCCGGAACCTTGTAGATCTTGTGGAAAACTAGTCTCACCACGTAGAGTGCGATAAAGGGAATCTATGTTTACAGTGGTCCCTCAACATACAATGGTAATCCGTTCCAAATGGGCCATCGTTTGTTGAAACCATCGTATGTTGAGGGATCCTTGCAATGTAAATATAGGACAGTGGTCTACAACCTGCAGACCTCCAGATGTTGCAAAACTACAACACCCAGCATGCCCGGACAGCCAACGGCTGTCCGGGCATGCTGTGAGTTGTAGTTTTGCAACATCGGGAGGTCCGCAGGTTGAAGACCACTGGTATTGGAGGTTATACTCACGTGTCCCCGCCGCTCCAGACCGTCATCGCTCGTCACCGCTGTCCCTGACGCTCCGGCAAGGCCTCTGCTTCCCCGGCATCCTCGCTCTTCGTCGCCGCCATCACGCCGTTACGCACACCGCTCCTATTGGATGACAGGATGGCGTGCGCAGCGACGTGATGACGATGATGAAGAGCGCCGACGATGCAGGGATCCTGAAGAGGACGCGCCGGAGCCCCGAGAACAGGTAAGTGATCATCAGCGGACCACACAGGGCACCGTAAGCGATGGCGCCGACATACAAAAGCATCGTATGTTGATGCTGCCTTCAACATGCGATGGCGCCATCGCATGTTGAAATGATCGTATGTTGGGGCTATCATAGGTCGGGGGGTCACTTGTATTTGCCTGTTCCAGTTGAAGGGTAATCTGGTGGGAGGGTGGTGGTTTAGAAGTATTCCCAAAGCGTAGTAAAGATAAACCATTACTTGCCTACAGCACCCCCACTGTGCCTGTGGTGTCCTGCTCTGGTCCCCGGTGTGGTCTTTTTCCCTTTTCTTGAGTTTGACAGTCACACTGCAGATACACTAATCGCCGGCTACACTGATGTCTTGCCTTGGCCAGTAATAGGCTGGGTGGCAGTATGGGGCCGGGCATCAGGAAGATGACCAGGCTCAGTACATCACACTGCCGCTCAGCCTATTACCAGCCAAGGCAAGACATTGGCATTGCCTAAGCTGCAGCGTGACTGTTTACCCCCCAAAGCTTGAAGAAGAACACAACGGGAACTGGAGCAACAGGGGACTGGCACAGGAGGCACCACGGGAGTGCTAGAAGTTAATGGTTTCCAAAACTACAACTCCCTTCATGTCCAAGGGCTGTCCATGCATGCTGGGAGTTGTAGTTTTGCCACATCTAGAGATCCACAGTTAGGAGACCACTGTAATGCATGGACCTGATAGTACAAATTTAAAGTAGTCCACACAAAAAGATATCTCACTGTTCACCCATAGATCGCTGCAGAATAACACAGCAAGCCTTTAAAGGGGTACTCCTGTGGAAAACTTTTTTTTTTTTAAATCAACTGTTGCCAGAAAGTTAAACAGATTTGTAAATCACTTCTATTGAAAAATCTTAATACAAAAGGCTAAATACTATATATATATATATATATATATATATATATATATATATATATATATACTAAAGAGAATTCCAAAAAAGAAATGCATTTCCTCTGATGTCATGACCACAGTGCTCTCTGCTGACCTCTGCTGTCCATTTTGCGAACTGTCCAGAGCATGTTTACTATGGGGATTTACTCCTGCTCTGGACAGTTCCTAAAATGGACAGCAGAGGTCAGCAGAGAGCACTGTGGTCATGACATCAGAGGAAATGCATTTATTTTTTGGAATTCTCTTTAGTATACAGCCTCTAAAAAGTACTGGAAGGATTAAAAATTTTTTTATAGAAGTGATTTACAAATCTGTTTAACTTTCTGGCACCAGTTGATTTAAAAAAAAAATAGTTTTCCACAGGAGTACCCCTTTAACTTGCTTCTATGAAAGATCCATTAGCCAAATAGAACATATATACTCTGATATGACTCAGTCAATGTCATGTTTTAGAATTGACAGTGTTTTCTCCACTAGAAGCTGAGACGTTTTATTTGCATTGGTTATATGAGGTGACATGAGTTCTGTCAGTAAACTGAAGCCATCCGTCAGCACTTAATCTTTATGGTGATGGAACAGCACATTGCGAATTGCTGTGCGAAGTGTTACATGACCTACTACCACTTGAATAACAGGATTAAATACATTCCAGTGAGGTTTATTGGGGCTTAAAATTGCATTAATTGCCATTAACCTGTAGGATCAAACATTGCCATACCTTATCATATCCCCGCTCCAAATAGGGCCATTGTATAAAGCTATGAAACACGAGATTTCCTGTGCTCTCTAAATCTATTACTTAATGCTCAACACAATGGACTCCCGTGTGTCTTGTGTCTTCATTATTTCCCTGAAAATGGCAGCTTGACATGTTATATCTTGATAAATATGATTTTAAGAGGTAGATATGCAATCTAGATGAGGGAAAAGACATAATACACATAGTAATGATTTTGTCCTGCTGACTTAGTACTATGGAGCTGTAGTGGAATCTTTGCGAAAGACCACTTCTTTGAGAAGACCACCCTCAGCTAGGCCAGATTTTTCTGTGGTGGATTTTCCGTTCTTCTATATTATGTATATTCCCACCCCACTAAAAACCGCCTTACACTGCAATTTATGGGTGGTTATATCAAAAAGATTTTCATGTTTCTATTTCTACATGAGCCTGTCACCAATTTAAAACATGCATTACAGATATGATGACTTGACTTTTTACAATATGAAGTTATCCAAAAGTCAAAGATAAGAGTCAAAAGTGTCAAAACTTTTCCATTGGTTTCCATTATGAGTGAGGGACTTATAGACCCCCTACAGGCCTTCTGGATCTGCCCAAACTCACACTTAAAGTGGCCATACATTTTAAATAACTGTAGTTGTCACTCCCGACCTCCCCATACATATGTACAAAAAATGTCCCACAAATGATTCATTTGTAAAAAAAAAAAAAAAAAAACAAGTTTCAAACTTTTAAATATAGTGACCCCCCCGACCTACGATGGCCCCAACATACAATCATTTCAACAAACAATGGCCTCTCAGAGGCCATCGCATCTTGAAGGCAGCATCAACATACAATGCTTTTATATGTCGGGGCCATCGCATAAAAGGCTATCCGGCAGCGCAGACTGCTTCAGCTGCCACCGGATAGCCGTTTACGGTGCCCCGTGTGGTCCGCTAACGATCACTTACCTGTCCTCAGGGCTCCGGCACGTCCACTTCGGGATCCCCTGCATCATCGGCACTCTCCACTGTCGTTATCACGTTGCTGCTCACGGCGTCCCATCATCCAATAGGAGCGGCGTGCGTAACAACGTGATGGCGGGTGTTGTAGTTTTGCAACATCTGGAGGTCCGCAGGTTGGAGACCACTGTCCTATACTTTACATTGCACGGATCCCTCAACATATGATGGTTTCAACAAACGATGGTCCATTTGAAACGGATTACCATCGTATGTTGAGGGACCACTGTAATTCCTGCCGCACAGCAAGGACTCAAAGTATTCACTACTGGTTTAGGTGAATACAAATAGGGAGTGTGTTTACCATAATGGGGTAAGTTCTGGGAGTGTAGTATGGGTAGTATGGTTCTGAAAAGCTAGAATTTAAAATAATGTCCTAAAAGCTAAATGGTACTAAATGGGACCTACCACATGGCCAAGCAACCAAATATTCAAATATGACATATTGTCTGACACAGGAAGAACAGGATAATAAAATGTGTCCCACAAATTATGCATTTGTTAAAAAAAAAGCAAAATTTAATTTTTTACATTTAATTTCCAATTTTAATTAAGTTAATTAGTTATTAGGGGAGGGGAGTTCTTATGTTATGTGACTCTCGGCTCCTGCAAACCTTGCTTTGCACATAATAACAAGATGTACTTTTTAAAATTTAAATTGTTAGGCTTCTAGTACATTTAAAATGTAAATTCTTTAAAAGATAAATAGCTGTCAGTATAAAGTAGACATATGAAAGTAGAAATCTGGTGAACTTTTTGCACAGTATGTATAAATATATGCAACATATTGGTGGTAAAATGTGAGAAAATTAAGAATTTTTTGGCATTTTAACAAATAAAATAAAAAAAACACAAATTATATCTGCCTACTTTTACTATGTAAATCTAGTACAATTTTTAGCCAAAATGATGTCAAAATTATTTGGATTGGCAAAACATTCCCAGAGTTATTCTCTAATACAGTCACTCAAGTAGATAAGAGGGGGGGGAGAGATAACTATATAGGTGCTAATAAAACATAGCTTTTAATAAATCGTCTAAAACACACTGATTAAACAAAGTGATGTATGAATAGGTGACAAGGCAGGTGTCAGCCCTGTGACCTAAGGATAGACACTAACAAGGCTGTTAAAATTGCATGTAAAGGGATTGTCCCACAAATGGAGTAGCCCAATATAATTGTATGCTGCTGATAGATAATATAGATATAGTTGCTAGCTATGCCCAACGCGTTTCAGCACATGGTTACATGTGACCTCATCAGGGGCTAACTGGCGTAGAACAATACAGTTATTGCATATGAGAATTAATATCGGGGTAGCTAGATACAATAGCGACCCCTACAAAGAGCGTGCTGGATGTAATGCACAATACTCTGTACAGCATATGAATGACAGGACCCGGACGCAACCTGCAAGGAAGCACATAAGAACAATGGTCCTCAGTAAGCATATCATTACCATAAATAGTAAGGTACCTGTAAAGCAGAAGAGATAGTTACTCACGGTTATGGCGTCTATCTGGGATAAATCCTGACGATGTGTGTGTAACCCGCAGTGGCGGGGAGCCTAGCTTCCGTGCCGGCTGCTCACACACATGTCAGAGAAGAGCGGCGTCTGACGACTTATCCGCTTCCGGTCTAAGGTGGGCGTGGCCCGGCTAACGACGCCGTCTCCATGCCAGCGCCAAAACAATGGAGAGCGCGTCATCCGTCCCGCTGATCTCGCGGGGCGGTAGCACGGGCATAGTTAACCCTAGCCGACCCGAAGGTAAGTCAGTTACACTGTCCCAAAATAGGACAGGTAGGAAAATTAGCTTTTAATGGCAGCCCAAAAATACACTCTGGATATGTGAATTAGGGTAGGCGAGAACCTAGCCAGACATTTATATATACTGAGTCCGATATTAGACATTGAGTAATGTATAACAGGGGAACAGTACATGGATTGACACATCTAGGTAGTACAGATAGAGTTAAATTATGAAATTTGAATTTTCATAATAATAATTAAAAGTGAACAGGCTAGAGATCAGAGACCCAGAATTTAACAGAGAAGGATATCGGATAAAAATAATAATAATAACCAATAGCAACTCTGGTGGATGAGAGGAGGTAATGAAAAACGATATCCCAAAAATAGGGTACCAAAAAGTGTCCGAGGGGTATTGTAGTAGGGGAAGCCCTAGATAGAAGGTGGAGCGGGATTAGCGGGGGCCTAGTGAGCCTATAGAATGCCTAGGCATCCCTAAACTAAGCCCTATGCCTAGGCGGGGTGGCCGCCCTAAAGAGGGCGGTCCCGCTCTGGAACCTAAGCCTAGTGTACCCTAGTAGTCCCTAAATAGGGGGTGTACTAGCTAATTGGCTGACTACAGCCACCCCTAACTGCCTAAAAAACACCCCTAATTAAAATACCCCCACGGACACTTCTAGAGAAAACTCCCATAGCAGAGCAGCTCATTCAGTCCTTTGGGCGTGACAGTTTCTAGATTAAAGATCCAACGTGCTTCACGCTGTAAAAGAAGCTTGTCTAGATCCCCACCTCGAGAAGATGGATTCATCTTTTCAATTCCAAAGAAAGTCATGCCCTTAGTGTCCCCACCATGTATCTCATTCACATGCCTAGCCAGGGCAGTGTCTCTCTTGTTTCTGATGTCACCTATGTGCTCAAGCACCCTACGACGTAATTCTCTGATGGTCTTACCTACGTACATCAGGGTGCACGAGCACACAGCGACATAAACCACTGCCCTGGTACTACAATTGATGAACTCTTTGATCTTAAATAGTTTGTTAGAAATTGTGATGGTAACACTTTCTGTTTTTTTCATAAAGGGACATGCCCGGCAATGACCACATTTGTGAGATCCTGTGATGTTACTTCTGTCTAGCCAGGTGCTAGGAGGGGGAAGAGGGGCGAGATGACTATGCGTGACCATGTCCCCTATACTTTTCCCTTTTCTGTATGTGATTTGTGGGTAGTCTCCGACAAATGTCCTGAGATCTTTATCCATCTGTAATATGCCCCAATGTCGTTGTAATATCTCACGTATGGGGCCTGACATGTTGTCAAAGGTACCAATCACCCTACATAAAGGTGTCGTCTCCGGGTGCTTCTTGGGTACCAATAATTGTTGTCTAGGGGTAGCTTTTGCGTGTTTAAAAGCTGGAATAAGAACCCGGTCCGGGTAACCCCTGTCTCTGAATCTGGATCTCAGATCCCCAGCCTGTCTCAGAAACTCCCTCTCTTGTGTACAGTTCCTCCTGAGGCGGAGATATTGTCCCTTCGGGATACCCCTCTTAAGGGGTCCCGGGTGACAACTCTCCCACCTCAGGAGGCTATTAGTAGCAGTAGCTTTCCGAAAGACCCTAGTAGTAAGCCCACCTAATGCATCCTTCACAATGGTCACATCCAAGAAATCAAGGGAGGATGGGTCCAGAGTGAAGGTAAAAGTAAGGCCCAACTCGTTCTGATTAATGGATTCCATGAATTGTTTGAATTCACAAACTGTGCCCGTCCACAAGACAAGAACATCATCTATATACCTTGTCCAAAATGGGACAAGGTCCAGATATTTTTCTCTATCTCCGACGAACGCCATTGTGGCCTCCCACCAACCTAAAAAGATGTTAGCGTAGGTTGGCGCACAGGGACTGCCCATGGCAGTCCCTTTTAGTTGATGATAATGGCGTCCGTCGAAGAGAAAGTAATTGTGGACAAGGATATATTCCATCAACTTCAAAACGAAGGCATTGTGACTCTGCATGTATGTGCCCCTAGAAGACAGATAATAGGATAAGGCTTTGAGGCCTTGATCGTGCGGAATTGAGGAATACAATGCTTCCACATCGATTCCACCCAAAAGGGTATTCTCCTCTACCACTAAACCATCAAGTTTAGATAAAAGGTCCGTTGTGTCACGTGTAAACGATGGCAAAGACATGACAAAGTGTCTAAGGACTCTATCCACATACACCCCCACGTTCTGTGATATGCTGCCTATTCCTGAGACGATAGGACGACCCTTAAGGGGTGTAACCCCTTTGTGAATTTTAGGTAACGCATAGAACGTGGGGGTGATTGGGGCAACTGGAGTCAAAAATTCAAATTCCTTGTCACTGGTTAACTTTTCAGATCTAGCATTCTCTAGAATAAGTGTGAGTTCCTGTTTGTATGTCTGTGTGGGGTCACCAGAGAGAACCTCATAGGATTCTCTATCCCTCAAGATTTTATAACACATGTCTTTATACTGGTCCCTACCCAGAATGACCGTATTCCCCCCCTTGTCCGAGGGCTTTATCACTATGTTATTATTCTCTGTCAATTCCCTCATAGCTCTTCTTTCATCAAATGATAAGTTGTTTCTAACTGGGCTATCCAACTTGATGAGGTTTTTAAGGTCTCGGGCAACCAGCTCCTTAAACACTTCAATACAGGAAATTTCACTAGTGGGTGGTTGTTTTTTACTTTTTAATCTAAGGTCTGTGAAAGGTCCAGTTCCTCGGTCCCTTTCACCCGTTTCTAGGAGTTCAGTGAGGTCCCTCACTGTGGCCAAATCCTCTACTGAAATTCCCAGAGCCTGACAATTATTACGTTCCATGTCTAGATGAAACTTGTGCCAACTGAGCTTGCGTGTAAAGAGGCTAATATCTTTCGTCCAAGTAAAGGCGTCAAAATTTACAGTGGGCACAAATGACAAACCTCTAGTAAGAACAGCCAACTGGGTATCAGGGAGGATCTGGTCAGATAAATTCAATATCTGTGGAGTCTTTTTATTTTGGGATACATTGTCTATTATTTGCCTCGTCCTGCCGTCGATCTGAGGAGGTAGGGGTTCTCCCCTAAAAAAGAATGTGATACTGAGGGAGAAGAGGGTATAGAGGGTCCAGCTTGCACAGTTCCACATTGTTGATTATATTGTTGATTTCTTGCTGGGGCCCTAGATCTATTTTTTCCTCTGTATCGATATGATCTACCCCTTCCCCTTCCTTTGTCACTTTTGTTTTTTTCTCGGTCAGAGGCGTCTGTCTCTGAGGAGGAAGCCTCCGTCTCAGTTTCCCTTTGTTGGTAACTTTTATCCAGTACCGTATATGCACGGTTGTCCCGAAAATCCTGGAGGTCTCTGGTAAACTGTATGTGTTTACGTTCTTTCAGATGGTAGCAAAATCTTTCAATGGTATTTTTAAGTTGGGTTTCTTTTGTTGGAAATTCAGGGTCACCTTTAAATTTAGCGGTAATATCTTGTTGTTCTCTAAGTTTTGTACCAGAGACCTCCAGGTTTCTTTTTTCTTCCTCGAGCAAGATTTCAAGGAATTTTACTGAGCAAATGGTGGCTTCCTCCTCCCACTTTTTTAGTACCTCCGGTGTGCGGAGTCTTAACGATGGTAAGATAGCTATCCGCAGTCCGCGAGGCACTATTTTGTTCTTTATGTAAGACTCAAAACTTTAAACCTCCCAAAAACTAGTGATGTATGATTTGTGACACTGTGTCAATTCTCGGAAAGCTGCTTTGAGGGACGGTGTATACCTAGATTGTACTAGTGTTTTGTCTGAAAAGACGTCACGTGCCTCACTAATCCAATCGTCCAAATTGGGTGTACCTGTCACCAGGCTAGCCATAGCCAATAGAGTGAATAAATAAAGATAATAGTCTTGTGGACAGGTAGTGGTGTCCACTGCCTAGTATAGACAACTCCCAAAAATAAACAAGTAGATAAGAGGGGGGGGAGAGATAACTATATAGGTGCTAATAAAACATAGCTTTTAATAAATCGTCTAAAACACACTGATTAAACAAAGTGATGTATGAATAGGTGACAAGGCAGGTGTCAGCCCTGTGACCTAAGGATAGACACTAACAAGGCTGTTAAAATTGCATGTAAAGGGATTGTCCCACAAATGCAGTAGCCCAATATAATTGTATGCTGCTGATAGATAATATAGATATAGTTGCTAGCTATGCCCAACGCGTTTCAGCACATGGTTACATGTGACCTCATCAGGGGCTAACTGGCGTAGAACAATACAGTTATTGCATATGAGAATTAATATCGGGGTAGCTAGATACAATAGCGACCCCTACAAAGAGCGTGCTGGATGTAATGCACAATACTCTGTACAGCATATGAATGACAGGACCCGGACGCAACCTGCAAGGAAGCACATAAGAACAATGGTCCTCAGTAAGCATATCATTACCATAAATAGTAAGGTACCTGTAAAGCAGAAGAGATAGTTACTCACGGTTATGGCGTCTATCTGGGATAAATCCTGACGATGTGTGTGTAACCCGCAGTGGCGGGGAGCCTAGCTTCCGTGCCGGCTGCTCACACACATGTCAGAGAAGAGCGGCGTCTGACGACTTATCCGCTTCCGGTCTAAGGTGGGCGTGGCCCGGCTAACGACGCCGTCTCCATGCCAGCGCCAAAACAATGGAGAGCGCGTCATCCGTCCCGCTGATCTCGCGGGGCGGTAGCACGGGCATAGTTAACCCTAGCCGACCCGAAGGTAAGTCAGTTACACTGTCCCAAAATAGGACAGGTAGGAAAATTAGCTTTTAATGGCAGCCCAAAAATACACTCACTCATGCCAGATTTTAACCTCTTAAGGACCAGGCTAATTTTCACTGTAGGACCAGAGGGTTTTTCCGTTTTTGCACTTGCCCCTCTACGTTTTTTCCTCCTTACCTTTTAAAAATCATAACCCTTTCAATTTTCCACCTAAAAATCCATATTATGGCTTATTTTTTTGCGTCGCCAATTCTACTTTGCAGTGACATTAGTCATTTTACCCAAAAATGCATGGCGAAACGGAAAAGAAAATCATTGTGCGACAAAATCGAAAAAAACCCGCCATTTTGTAACTTTTGGGGGCTTCCGTTTCTACGCAGTGCATATTTCGGTAAAAATTACACCTTATCATTATTCTGTAGGTCCATACGGTTAAAATAATACCCTACTTATATAGGTTTGATTTTGTCGCACTTCTGGAAAAAATCATAACTACATGCAGGAAAATTTATACGTTTAAAAATGTCATCTTTTGACCCCTATAACTTTTTTATTTTTCCATGTACAGGGCGGTATGAGGACTAATTTTTTGCGCCGTGATCTGAAGTTTTTATCGGTTTGATTTTTGTTTTGATTGGACTTTTTGATCACTTTTTATTCATTTTTTTTAATGGTATAAAAAGTGACCAAAATATGCTTTTTTGGACTTTTGAATTTTTTTGCGCGTACGCCATTGACCGTGCGGTTTAATTAATGATATATTTTTATAGTTCGGACATTTATGCACGCGGCGATACCACATATGTTTATTTATTTTTTTTTACACTGTTTTATTTTTTTTTATGGGAAAAGGGGGGTGATTCAAACTTTTATTAGGGAAGGGGTTAAATGACCTTTATTAACACTTTTTTTTTTACATTTTTTTGCAGTGTTATAGGTTCCATAGGGATCTATAACACTGCACACACTGATCTCCTATGCTGATCACTGGCGTGTATTAACACGCCTGTGATCAGCATTATCGGCGCTTGACTGCTCCTGCCTGGATCTCAGGCACGGAGCAGTCATTCGTCGATCGGACACTGAGGAGGCAGGTAAGGGCCCTTCCAGTGTCCAGTCAGCTGTTCGGGATGCCGCAATTTCACCGCGGCGGTCCCGAACAGCCCGACTGAGCAGCCGGGTCACTTTCAGTTTCACTTTAGAAGCGGCGGTCAGCTTTGACCACCGCTTCTAAAGGGTTAATACCGCACATCGCCGCGATCGGCGATGTGTGGTAGTAGCCGCGGGTCCCGGCCGTTGATGAGCGCCGGGACCGACGCGACATGATGCAGGATCGCGGCGCGATCCCGCTTCATATCGCGGGAGCCGGCGCAGGACGTAAATATACGTCCTGCGTCGTTAAGGGGTTAAGCATTATTAACTCTGGGATGCTTTTACCTTTCATTCTGATTTCGAGATTGTTTTTTTGAGACATATTCTACTTTATGGTAGTGGTCAAATTTTGTTGATACTTGCATAGTTTCTTGGTGAAAAATTCCAAAATGTGATGAAAAATTTAAAATTTTGCATTTTTCTAACTTTGAAGCTCTCTGCTTGTAAGGAAAATGGACATTCCAAATAAATTATATTTTTATTCACAAATACAATATGTCTACTTTATGTTTGCATATTAAAGTTGACAAGTTTTTACTTTTGGAAGACACCAGAGGGCTTCAAAGTATAGCAGCAATTTTCCAATTTTTCACAAAATTTTCAAAATCAGAATTTTTCAGGGACCAGTTCAGGTTTGACGTGGATTTGAAGGACTTTCTTATTAGAAATACCCCATAAATGACCCCATTGTAAAAACTGCACCCCTAAAAGTATTCAAAATGACATTCAGTAAGTGTGTTAACCCTTTAGGTGTTTCACAGGAATAGCAGAAAAGTGAAGGAGAAAATTCAAAATCTTAATTTTTACACTAGCATGTACTTGTAGACCCGGTGTTTGAATTTTTACAAGGGGTAAAAGGAAAAAATCATCTCAAAATTTGTAACCCAATTTCTCTCGAGTAACGAAATACCTCATATGTGTATGTCAAGTGCTCGGCAGGCACAGTAGAGGGCTCAGAAGGGAAGGAGCAACAATGGGATTTTGGAGAGTAAGTTTTTCTGAAATGGTTTTCGGGGGGCATGTCACATTTAGGAAGCCCCAATGGTGCCAGGACAGACTATTTTGGAAACTACACCCCTCAAGGAAAGTAACAAGGGGTACAGTTTGCTTTACCACCCCACAGGTGTTTGACAAATTTTCGTTAAAATTTGATGTGTAAATTAATTTTTTTTTTCACTAAAATCCTGGTTTTCCCCCAAATTTTACTTTTTTTTACAAGGGGTAATAGGAGAAATTTTGCTGAAATGGTGTAACCCCATCTCTTCTGAGTATGGAAATACCCCATGTGTGGACATCAAATGCACTGAGGGCGCACTACAATTCTCAGAAGAGAAGGATACAGCAAAAACAGGAACTCCAATGTGGTGACGGGATTGAGAGCGCAAGACACCCGGGTTTAAAGGAAATGAGGTTTATTCACACATGATGCAATGCGTTTCACAGATAGACTGCCACACATGCCTGATGAAGCAGTCTATCTGTGAAACGTGTTGCATCATGGGTGAATAAACCTCATTTCCTTTAAACATGGGTGTCTTGCGCTCTCAATCCTGTCTCCACATAAGAGTTCCTGTTTTTGCTGTATTCTTTCGGACGTGGAGTAGCTGCAGATGCCTTACTATTAATGCCTTTATCCATTGTTGCACTTGGCTGAGTGTAACCATTTGCGGTAAGCGCTCTTTTACCTCGAGCCTAATTTGTGCATCAACGATATCACACCACGGAGCGCTGTCTATCTTTTATTTCAGAAGAGAAGGAGTCACATTTGGATTCTGGAAAGCAAATTTTGCCGAAATGGTTTTTGGGGGGCATGTCACAGTTAGGAAGCCCCTATGGTGCCAGGACAGCAAACCCCTCACCCCACATGGCATACAATTTTGGAAACTACACCCCTTAAGGAAGGTAACAAGGGGTACAGTGAGCTTTAACGCCCCACAGGTGTTTGACAACTTTTAGTTAAAGTTGGATGTGTAAATAATTTTTTTTTTCACTAAAATGCTGGTTTTCCCCCAAATTTTACTTTTTTACAAGGGGTAATAGGAGAAAATGCCCCCCAAAATTTGTAACTCCATCACTTCTGAGTATGGAAATACCCCATGTGTGGACGTCAAGTGCACTGCGGGCGCACTACAGGGCTCAGAAGAGAAGGCGTCACATTTGGATTTTGTAAAGCAAATTTTGCTGAAATGGTTTTTGGTGGGCATGTCACATTTAGGAAGCCCCTATGGTGCCAGGACAGCAACCCCCCCCCCACCTCCACATAGTATACTATTTTGGAAACTGCACCCTTTAAGGAATGTAACAAGGGGTACAGTGAGCTTTAACGCCCCACAGGTGTTTGACAACTTTTCATTAAAGCTGGATGTGTAAATGAATTTTTTTTTTCACTAAAATGCTGGTTTTCCCCCAAATTTTACTTTTTTACAAGGGGTAATAGGAGAAAATGCCCCCCAAAATTTGTAACCCCATCTCATCTGAGTATGGAAATACCCCATGTGTGGAAGTCAAGTGCACTGCGGGTGCACTACAATGCTCAGAAGAGGAGTCACATTTGGATTTTGGAAAGCAAATTTTGCTGAAATGGTTTTTGGGGGGCATGTCACATTTAGGAAGCCCCTATGGTGCCAGGACAGCAACCCCCCCCCACATGGCATACTATTTTGGAAACTACACCCCTTAAGGAGCGTAACAAGGGGTACAGTGAGCTTTAACGCCCCACAGTTCTTTGATGACTTTTTGTTAAAGTTGGATGTGTAAATGAATTTTTTTTATAATTAAAATGCTGATTTTCCCAAAATTTTACTTTTTTACAAGGGGTAATGGGAGAAAATGCCCCCCAAAATTTGTAAGCCCATCTCTTCTGAGTATGGAAATACCCCATGTGTGGACGTCAAGTGCACTGCGGGCGCACTACAATGCTCAGAGCAGAGGGAGTCACATTTGCAAATTTTGCTGAAATGGGGGGGGGGGGGGGGTGGGGGGCATGTCACATTTAGGAAGCCCCTACGGTGCCAGAACAGCAAAAAAAAAAAAAAAAACACATGGCATACTATTTTGGAAACTACACCCCTCAAGGAATGTAACAAGGGGTACAGTGAGTCTTAACACCCTACAGGTGTTTGATAAATGTTCGTTAAGTGGGATGTGAAAAAGACATTTTTTTTTTTTACACTAAAATGCTGGGGTTACCCCAAATTTTTCAATTCCACAAGTGGTAAAAGGAGAAAGTGTCATCGTAAATTTGTAGATACATTTATTTGGAGTAAGGATGTACCTCATATCTTGATGTAAGCAGCTCTGAGGGTGCACACCAGGTTTTGGAGGAGCAGGAGTGCTGTCAGGTCCTTGAGCTTTGCATTGCTGCCTATGGAGCCAGAACATGTAATGCTCAAGGGGCATTACATGGGGTAAATAACTGGGGTACACAAAATAACTAAAATGGGGTACAGTGGGACTTAAAATTATAAAACAGGTTATGTTCCCATAATGATGACCCAGAACATAGCCAAAACTAAATAATATGCTCCCCCCCCCCCCCCCAAACCCTATGCTTGGAATCATCCTTCTGGGAATGTGATGTGTGTGGCCGTCCCTAACCTGTTGCCTCAAATGCACACCCCGCTCAGGTGGAGAGAGAGCGCTGCACATTTGAGGCAACATAAAAAGTCCCCGATGATATTGACTCCGTGATCCATGACGCATTTTTGGAAAAAAATAACCCCAGAGATCTTATAATTTTTTTTTTTTTTTTTTATGAAACAGTTTTTTGGGTAATTTAATGGTTTAAGGGGTTAACATTTTGAATGTACTCTGGACTTGGTACATTGGGGTCAAATTATGGGAAATGAAAATGAAAAGGGAAAATTGAGTACTCAATGGAAGTGTGATACTCTCTGAAGCAGTTTTTAATGCAGAGGCCCGGATGATCGGGGCAAGTGTCACATTGATAGGTTGTGCCCTTCCGAATCCCCCTCCTGTAACACACTCTGCATCTTTTCTGGGTTCGTCCCTTCTTTCCAGTGTGGGGGACTTCACCTGGAAAGTGTTGACCTGGGACGATCCTGGCACCTATTACTTCAGTTCCTTGGGAAGTCCGGCCTGCTCTTTCCCGGTCGCCAAAGATCAGGACTTCTTCTTGGAACTGAAGGTATGTCCCTGTGTTGCCAGCGTTCTGGTACAGTACAAAAGAGTTGTACATGGCAACCTGTACCAAGTAGACCGCAACTTTCTTGTACCATACATGTGTTTTCCGCATGGCCATGTATGGCTTGAGGACTTGATCAGAAAGATCAACTCCCCCCATATACCGATTGTAGTCCAGAATACAATCGGGCTTGAGGACTGGTGTTGTGGTACCTCGCACAGAGACAGGTGAGCTGCCGTTACCATGAATAGTGGTCAGCATAAGGATATCCCTCTTATCCTTATACCTGACCAGCAACAGGTTTTCATTGGTAAGGGCACGGGACTCACCCTTGGGCATAGGTGTCTGGATCAAATTTAGAGGGAGGCCTCTCTGGTTTTTCTGCACGGTCCCACAAGCGGACGTGGATCTGGCGACAAGGGATGTGAACAGAGGGATGCTGGTATAAAAGTTGTCCACGTACACGTGGTAACCCTTATCCAGCAATGGGTGCACAAGGTCCCAAACGATTTTACCGCTAACACCCAGAGTCGGGGAACAATCTGGGGGTTCAATACGGGAATCTCATATACTCTAATACGTCCCTCATATACTCTAAACTTGTAAGTGTACCCGGAGGTACTCTCACAAAGTTTGTAGAGCTTCACGCCATACCGCGTCCGCTTCGAGGGAATATACTGGCGGGAGATGAGTCTCCCCTTAAAACTGATAAGAGACTCATCGACCGAGAGCTCCCTGATACGTAGGCCTCAAAAAAAAAACGGGTACGTAGGCCTCAAAAAATTTGGCCCCAAAGTGATAGATGACCGGCCTCACTTTGTAAAAGCCGATCATAGGTGGGATCACTTCAGGGTGGACATGCCTCATTATCAGTGTAATGGAGGCACTTCCGAATGGCCTCGAACCGCCTCCGTGCCATGACCATACTGTAAAGCAGGATCTGGTATAGGATGTCCCTGCTCCAGTACTGCCTGACACTTGGCTTTTTGACCAGGCCCATATGCAGCAAGAGGCCCCAAAATGTCCTCATTTCTGCTGCATCAATCGCATACCATTCATTGGGCCTGGCCAAAACAGAAACAGGGTGGTGGGCGATGAACTGCTGGGCATATAGATTCGTCTGCTCCACCATGTGATTGACAAAACTGGCAGTGAAAATATAACTGAAATAGTCAATTTCAGTGAATCCAGCCGTGTCAATCCAGATTCCGGAGTCGCCAACAAACTCCAGAATGCGTGGCTGATAAGCCTCTGGGGGTGTCTCCAGACAGGTTCACCAGAAGAGGGCTCCGGTAAACATGTCTGGGGGGGGGGGCAGACTCCTAGTACGAGTGGCATTGTCGCTTGTACTAGTGCCGGCCACTGGACCACTATCATGCGGGGTGCGTGGCCTCGCCTGCCGGCATCTCCGCCACCTTACAGGGGACTCATCATCACTGCTAGATGATGAGGAGGACGATGAAGAACACAGGAATGTAGGATCTTCATCATCCTCACTGGCAGATTCGGAGTCGGAGGCAAGAAAAGCATAAGCCCCCGCTGCCGAAAATGCCTGACAGCACCCTGAACCCCTAATAGGGCCCGGGTCACACCGAAAAAACTGCAGAGGACCCTTGAGGACCTATTAGGGGGTCGGGGGGGGGGGGGATGTTAACTTTTTTTACTTTCACTTTTTTTTTATCCTACCTTTCCCTGGGTTTTATTCTGTCCCTGCTCTATGGGGGGCTTCTTTTCTTCTGAGGGGGCTCCGATCTTGGCAGAGAGGGGGTCCCTGGCTTCCTCCAGCAGCTCTGACCACTGACTGAACTCAGCCAGCCGCGGGAGCTGCAGGAAGATGCCATTAACCCCTCCCCTGCCGGCTGCTATTGGCCAATAGCAGCGATCCTGGGGGGGTGACGAAATCGCCACCTCCCCATAGATACAGGAGGTGATTGAGGGTGTATCCTACACCCCCGATCATCATGTATCTCTGGGTCAGCGGGTCACTCGTGACCCGCATCACCGGAATCGCCACAAATCGCAAGTGTGAATTTACTTGCGATTTGCGATGATCGCCGACATGGGGGGGGGGGGGGGGTCTGATGACCCCCCTGGGCATTTGCGCCCGGCGCACGACAGGGTACGAAATTCCCAGGGACGTACGCATACGTCCTTGGTCCTTAACTACCAGGGTGCTTAGACGTACGCGTACGTCCATGGCCCTTAAGGGGTTAGAAAGTTACCAAAATGGGGTCAGTCCAGACCTTAAGGGGTTAACTTCAAGCCTTTGCTATTGCACCATCCTTCTTGAATCACCTCACATAAAATAACTGTGGAAGTATAACCCAATTTAATTCAGAACAGACTACCGTAGATTAGTGGAGGAGAGGAAGAAATGAGAAGGTAAAGTGAAGAAATTGGGGGCATTTCCTGTAGGCGAAAGGCTTCTTGATTTTGGTTGGAGAAGGGAGCAGTATGTTGTAAGCTCCACTGCCTGCTCCTTTGAGATAACAGTGTCTTGCACATTTCGTCATGTTACCTCTCCACCATATATATTACAAAACCACTTAGTATTTTCCACCGAATGCTTGTGGTATATGTATGTTCTTGGAATGCGGTAAGGTATTTGTTGAGTGATATATATCTTCTTGTAACCTTCCTATTTGCAGTCTACACAGAAAAATATATTAAACCTGCAAGGCTTGAAAGTGTATTACACAAATTCCATTGTAAGCCCCAGGCAATACACCTTTCTAAGGAAAACGGATTCATTGCTGAGTAACTGCAGTTCTTACTTCCAGTTGAGTGTTAATCTATGAATAATATATACAAAACGTTTACCTTTATTAGTTTTTTAGGGAAGGTTTTGTAACAAATGCTTGATGTTTGGCCTCATGCACATTGTCATGTTGCAGATCCATTCTGTACGGCACCAACAGAGATGCATTGGGCCTTACTGTACCTCTATATGCTTTCACTGAAAACAATGCTAGTAGGACAGAATAACTCCCACATATAGCACCCATCAGATATTGTACAGAGGTACACAGAATACTTATGGCTCCATACAGCCTCCTGCTCCTGACTCTATGTGCGTATGAGGCCTAAATGCTGCTTGGAGTATTATATTAAATATCATATTAAAGGGGTATTCTGGGGTTAACTAACTTTTAACTATCCTGCGCATTATGAAGAATTATGCTAGTTCTACATTTAGTTGCTATACGGCTCTGCCATGGATCGTCTTCTTTTTCTTCATTATATGGTCCCCCCAGGTTTAGCGTTTCCTTTCAAGTCCTGATGCATTTGTCTCACAATCCTTTACGGCTCGAGACGGCAGCTGGTATAAGGGGGGGATTGGCTATTAATTGGTATTTCCTCACAAGCCAGCCCCTGATGACGTTTGCAGTGCATCTGTACGTCCTGACGTGACGTTCCATGATCTTGGCAATCTGCGCAGGGAACACAGGGAATGCCGGCACATCAGGACGTACAATACGTCATCAGGGGCTGGCTTGTGAGGAAATACAAGCAATAGCCAATCCCCCCTTATACCAGCTGCCGTCTCGAGCCATAAAGGATTGTAAGACAAGTGCATCAGGACCTGAAGAGAATGCTGAACCTGGGGGGACCATATAATGAAGAAAAAGAAGATGATCCATAGAAGAGCGATATAGCAAGTAAATGTAAAGCTAGCATAATTCTTCATAATGGGCAGGATAGTTAAAAGTTAGTTAACCCTGGAATGCTCCCTTTTTTTTATTTTATCTTTTCTGAACCTTTAAAGTGTATATATATATATATATATATATATATATATATATATATATATATACATACAGTACAGACCAAGAGTTTGGACACACCTTCTCATTCAGAGTTTTCTTTGTTTTCATGACTATGAAAACTGTAGATTCACTCTGAAGGCATCTAAACTATGAATTAACACATGTGGAATTATAGACGTAACAAAAAAGTGTGAAAATATGTCATATTGTAGGTTCTAGCCACCTTTTGCTTTGATTACTGTTTTGCACAGTCTTGGCATTCTCTTGATGAGCTTCAAGAGGTAGTCACCTTAAATGGTCTTCCAAACTTCAAGGGTCGCAGAAGTCAAGACTTCTGGACCACTGAATCAGACACGAGCGCCTCAGATGAGGGTAATAGAGATTCTAGTCAGGGAAACTCCTTTACTCAGCAACCCCCTTTAGAAAGAAGACCAGAAGGGGGGGCAGAAAGAGGCACGTTCAGAGGAAAGTGGGCACAGAAACACAAGGAGGTCACTTGGAGAGATTAGCAGGTGAGACTCTGGTGGAGAACCTGACAGATGTTGTCCTCCACCAGAATACTCTGACTGCTTTGTCTAAAGGTCTCAATTTTGGATTGGTTGAAGGTTTTGATTTTGTTTCCTTTGAAGTTGATTTGTTTAGGGCTGTCCGTAAAATTAATCTCAATAAGTTTTTTTCCAGCTCCATCAAAAAACCTCCTGTATTAGTTGATTGCAACACACCTTGCCATATAGGCCCTTTAGGCTTTATTCCTGTTAAAGGTTTTGATGCTAATGACTTGGAATTTACGAATATGTTAGCTGACCTAGCGTCAGATGATACCACTCAGGTTCAGTGTGGAGGAGACTCCCCCCCTTTTTTAGGGGGGGTCCCCTCCACATTCAACCCTCCCTTAGCACCGGGTGGCCCTATTGATTTGTTCATGAAGGCAGTAAAAAATGACATGAAGGCACTCATTTACCCCCATCCACTGAGTAATTTATCTAACGATGAATTTGAAGGTCTGAGTTGGTTAGCTAAGAGAGAGGATCTTGTCACCTCAAGAGCAGATAAGGGAGGCAGTATTGTTGTTTGGTCTAGAGCTGACTATAACCAAGAGGCTCAGCGTCAATTATCTATGGTAGATACCTATGAAAAGTTGTCAGAGAATCCTACGGGCCGTATTAAAGAGAAGTTGAGATCGTTCCTCCGCCACTATGTAGAGGTTGGAGTGTTGGATTTAAAATTAGCAGAACGTCTTATACCTGTGGCTCCCAGTGACCCCAATTGGTATTTGTTGCCCAAAGTACATAGGTCCCGCACCCACCCCCCTGGGCGACCTATTGTAGCGGGGGTGGGTTCGGTGACCGAGTACTTATCTAAATATGTAGATTGGGCCCTTAGACCCCTCCTTTCCTCCATTCCAACGTATCTTAAAGATACAGGAGAAGTACTAAGGTTCATTCACGACTTTCATTGGGAACCCTCTTTCTCTCTGGCATCTTTAGATTTTGAGGCGCTGTACACCCGCATTCCCCACAATGCGGGTGTGCAAGCCATCCAAAACATCCTGAGTAGGACTGACAAGTCACATGGTTTTGTACAATTTATCTGTGATGCCCTCATGTTCATTCTTAACAACAATACTTTTCAACTCGCCAATCAATGGTTCCGACAGAAAGTCGGAACCGCAATGGGGAGTCCCACCTCCTGTTCATACGCAAATCTGTTTTTAGCCGCGTTTGAACAGGAGTACGTCTTCAGTACCTCCAATCCATTTTCTAGTTACATTCGGGCATTTTGGAGGTATATGGATGATATTCTGGTGGTTTGGGATGGGCCCCCCAGTGTGTTTGAGGATTTTGTAGCCTATCTTAATGTCAATGCCATGAACATGGTTTTTACGAGTGTTTTTGGGGGAGATAGCCTCGAATTCTTGGATCTTAAACTATACGTGGAGAATAACCAGCTTCTGGCACGAGGCTATAGGAAAGAAGTGGCAAGAAATGCTCTTTTGCACTATAAGAGCTCCCACCCTATTGAAACTAAAAATTCTATTCCGTATAGCCAGCTTCTACATCTAAAAAGAAATAATAGTAAGCAGTCTGATTATGAGGAACAAGCAGGACACTTACTTACACGCTTTAGACAGCGACAGTATCCTAATGAAGTATTGGCACGAGCTTACAGGAGAGCTGCAACAAAAAACAGAGAGGACCTACTTATAGATTCAAAAAATAAGAAAAAAGATTTTCAGTCTACTACTGAACAGAATTCAAGATTTATGTTTGCTTTTAAAAACAGCCCTTTGAATCATGTCATTAAATCTGCCATCACCAAGAACTGGCATCTACTCATGGCAGATCCAGATATTGTGAATACAGCCCAGAATAGACCTATAGTGACCTTCAGAAAAAACAAGACGATCGCTGACTTATTGAAGGGTCAGAAGTTGAATAGAGAAGCACATCCCAAGGAGACTTGGTTGTCTGGTATAGCCCCGAAAGGGAATAAGAAGTGCGGTTTCTGTCCTCAATGCCCTCATAATATCAATGCGATTTCTATTAAATTAGGGAGTTATGTTTTTGACATAAAACACCTCATCACCTGCCGGAGCACCTTTGTTGTATATTTTTTACTTTGTAGTTGCCAATTCTTTTATATTGGAAAAACCGAGAGACAGCTCCGGGCCCGAGTACGAGAGCATATGTATTCAGTTCGAAAAGGAGGCGGGTCCCCAAGATTTGTTCAGCATATGCAATTCATACATGGTGGAAATTGCACCACTTTAAAATTTGGAAGTCTTGAAACAATCCCTTGTCACCCTTCTGGAGGAGATAGACGCCGTCTGCTCCTGCGTGCTGAGGCGCGATGGATATTGCGCCTTGACGCGCAGGGGCCGTTAGGGCTAAATGATAAACTAGATTTTCCCCCTTTTTTATAAATTTCTCTTTGTTCAGGGCAGTTCTAGGTTTATTAGTATTGATGTACTTACCTAACTTGCTTTTTGCTTCCTTATGTGGCTTTTGTTCCATTCATTTCTTAACGCAACACGGGGTGAGAGTTCACCTGGAATCACGTGACTCACCAGCTGCACCTTTATTATTCGCACAGCGCGATGACGTTAACGAGGCCGGATGAAGCGCATTCCTATGCGTGAAACCGCCGGCAGTCGCCTCTGAGCGCTCCACTATCCATGTCCTCCGTGTTCGAGTCGTGACCCGAGATGGGAGCAGGATTACCTGGACTGAAGCGGTGAGTGCAGGACACCTTTTTTCTTTATTTACTACTATTTGGTGACTACGGTCTTTATTGTCCTAGCACCTCCGTTACCAGGGTGGATTTCCAGACTAGCGGGACGCCGTCTCCATCTCGTGGTCTTAGGAGGCCTAAGGTATCGGTGCCACTGTTGTTTCTTTTTTACTTTTAGGTCTTCCAACAGTCTTGAAGGAGTTCCAAGAGATGCTTAGCACTTCTTGGCCCTTTTTGCCTTCACTCTGCGGTCCAGCTCACCCCAAACCATCTCGATTGGGTTCAGGTTCGGTGACTGTGGAAGCCAGGTCATCTGGCGCAGCACCCCATCACTCTCTTTCTTGGTCAAATAGCCCTTACACAGCCTGGAGGTGTGTTTGGGGTCATTGTCCTGTTGAAAAATAAATGATGGTCCAACTAAACGCAAACCGGATGGAATAGCATGCTGCTGCAAGATGCTGTGGTAGCCATGCTGGTTCAGTATGCCTTCAACTTAGAATAAATCCCCAACAGTGTCACCAGCAAAGCACCCCCACACCATCACACCTCCTCCTCCACACCAGCACACCTGTGAAGTGAAAACCATTTCAGGTGACTACCTCTTGAAGTTCAACAAAAGAATGCCAAGAGTGTGCAAAGCAGCAATCAAAGCAAAAGGTGGCTACTTTGAAGAACCTAGAATATGACATATTTTCAGTTGTTTCACACTTTTTTGTTATGTATTTAATTCCACATCTGTTAATTCATAGTTTTGATGCCTTCAATGTGAATCTACAATTTTCATAGTCATGAAAATAAAGAAAACTCTGAATGAGAAGGTGTGTCATAACTTTTGGTCTGTACTGTGTATATATATATATATATATATATATATATATATATATGTGGTGTTCCGGCACCGTATTTCATACTGTGCCTTGGTGGGGGGGTCCCCAAAGTCAGAGTCCCTAGGACTGTGGGAGTCCGCTTCCCTAGTTAGCCCCTAGTCACCCCTTAGTAAGTTAATATTTATAAAAATTGTCATTGTAAATATGTATATTTCATTACTCACTTGTTTGGTGTCGCAGGACCTTAGGTCATGTGACCCATTACCCAGAACTCTATGGTATGTTGAAGGACCTTAGGTGGTTCTTAAGTCAAGTGTTCACCCATAATGCTGTGTAACGGTGAGTAACAGTTGTTATGGACCAATCCAAAACGGCCAGCCCCTGCCCATATAAGGGAGCTGCGGCCATTGATCGCTCTCTTGGGTTGCTGTCACTGAATGAGGTAGGACCTCCGCAACTTACAAGTACATTTATTAGGCCAAAGCCTTGCGGCCTCGGCCTATACCACAGCGGTTATATATCTATAATTCCCCGCTACTCTCCGCAAGATGACTGGACCTAAACGCACCCCTAAATCCAGCGGATCTATGCAACAGAATCTTCCTAAAGCTAAACTGAGCTTATCTGATCCCAACCAACTGTCAATCGCTGCTCAACTACAAATAGACTTTGTTATCTGGACTGTTATTGATATTGCCTGCTACCGAAAGTTCCTGCAAGTTTTCAGTTAAACAGTGGTTGTGGACAATCTATTTATTACGTACTCACCTATCGCTCTTGGGAAGGGTGGCGATAGGCCCAGCACCATTACAGTATTTAATCCTCACCCTGGCGTCATGAGTGACAAGGGTGAACAGCGCCCTTTATTATACAGAACAGCAACACCCCAACTACCCTACATACCCCCGAGGTGTATCACATATTATATAAATATATATATATATATATATATATATATATATATAAAAGAACAACAACAACGTACATCAATGTATGTATTTATTTATTTATTTATTTAGATAACTTTTTAGCTATTTTAATAATCCAATATTATAGTAGGACAGCTGGAGGAACTCAGACTATCCACAGATCACAGCCTACTTCGACTTTTTTTTTCAGATAACGTAAAATGTCTTGCAAACCTACAAGTGACTGTCTAGCCTGGCTAAGAGTGGGTATCCTATTTCTTATAATCAAATGCATGACTAGAGCACCTAGAGACACCTTACGGCTGTATTAGACAGACCAAATGAGCCCAATATGAGTGTTGATCTTTTAGATTGTCACTCCTTTATTGAGCCTATTACACACCTTGATATCAAGCAGCCAGTGCTGCAGGAACCACCCAGTGATCATTTGAAGGCCCTTTACTTCTCTCGCTTGTCAGCCGCACATGCCCTATTACACAGGACAATGTTCAATGGAAGAACAAGGATTATTTAACTAGTAAAAACTGGCTAACTCCTATCTGAGTGACAACTATTCCCAGCTAGCTTGAACTTTTACTCTCATCCTCCTTGTGGACACCACATATGGAAGAATCAGGAGCGATAGCAAGTGTGCAGTCAACAGCTATCTAACAGGTATGACCAGCTTTTCATTTTTATTTTTTCTCTGTTAGTATAAGGCTATGTTTTCCACACAGGTGTTTTTCTGGTGTTTTTTTTTTTTTTTAAACTGCCATTGCAGTTTTTGAGCTAAAGCCAGGAATAAATTCAAAAGGAATGGGAAATATAATGGAAGGACTTATACTTCTTCCTACCGGATCCAATCCACTTCTGACTTTGGCTCAGGAACTGCAGTGGCAGTTTAAAAAAAAAAAAAAAAAAAAAGAATGCCAGGAAAAAACCTGTGTGGAAACCTAGTCTAAAACCAATCTTACACATTCAATAAAAATAGCAATTTGGTAATTCAGCTTCTCTTGCACAATTTCAACACCGCTTGAAATGTAAGGCCAGTGCTGCACAGCAAAGGCAACTTCATAGCAAAGGCCACGCAGGTCACGCCCTGTAGATAGCCATGGTCCTTATATTTGACCTGCAGCAGAAATGATGTGATAAGACCACCAAAGGTTCCCATTGACTTTTGCTCCATGTCATCATTGCACATAAGTCAAATGCCAATGGAAATCCTGGAAAACCTGTGCAACTACAACAGTCATATTTCTATATGCCAAAAAATCTGCGCTCCTGTTATCAAACAAGTGTCTTGCTCAAAGCCTTTCCTCCTTCATGTCTTCTTTATCTTATGCTTTGAAAAATAGTTCCCTGTCTCTGCTGACTGCATGTAAGATGTACACCTCTAGAAGATGTCAGTCTCAGGGGTATAAAAGGGAAATGATAAAGAAATGGATCTACCTCTTTGTGTGATTGATGGCTGCCATTTGACATGACCCCAGGATAGCAGTTCAGACGTCTTCCTTTCTCTTTGATCTGAATTTTTACTTCTGTCATGGCCTGAAACCACTTCTGACCTGTAAGGTAGTTGTGCTGATAAAATGTCAGATTTGAAGCTAACGCTGATATGATAACCTTATAAGGAAGTGCAGGATTATCTGGAATTTCTGTAGGACTCCCTCAATGTACTTCTTAAATTATAACAAAAAGATAAAAAACTGACAAAAGGGGGAGGTTAGACATTAGTTCAGCTAAAAAAAGAGACTCGCAAGTGTCAACCCAAAAAGGTGCAATCCGAGAGCTGTAGGTCTGAAGCCCACCTCTCTAACAGACATCTTTAGCTCCATACGTAAGAGAAAAACAACAACTTAAAGGGGTACTCCCATGGAAAACATTTGTTTTTTTTTAAATCAACTGGTGCCAGAAAGTTAAACAGATTTGTAAATGACTTCTATTAAAAAAATCTTTACCCTTCCAGTACTTTTTAGCAGCTGTATGCTACAGAGGAAATTCTTTTATTTTTGAATTTCTTTTTTGTCTTGTCCATAGTTCTCCCTGCTGACACCTGATGCCCATATCTCCATTGCAAACCTATGCTGCTCTGGACAGTTCCTGACAAGGACAGAGGTGTCAGTAGAGAGCAGTGTGGTCAGACTGAAAAGAACAACTCAACTTCTGTAGTATATAGCAGCTGATAAGAACTGGAAGGATTAAAACATTTTTTATAGAAGTCATATAGAAATCTGTTTAACTTTCTGGCACCAGTTGATAAAAAAAAAAATTCCACCGGGGTACCCCTTTAACCCCTTAACGACGCAGGACGTATATTTACGTCCTGCGCCGGCTCCCTGCATCATATCGCGGCGGTCATCAATGGCCGGGACCCGCGGCTAATACCACACATCGCCGATCGCGGCGATGTGCGGTATTAACCCTTTAGAAGTGGCGGTCAAAGCTGACCGCCGCTTCTAAAGTGAAACTGAAAGTATCCCGGCTGCTCAGTCGGGCTGTTCGGGACCGCCGCGAACAACTGATCGGACACCGGGAGGGCCCTTACCTGCCTCCTCGGTGTCCGATCGACGAATGACTGCTCCGTGCCTGAGATCCAGGCAGGAGCAGTCAAGCGCCAATAATGCTGATCACAGGCGTGTTAATACACGCCAGTGATCAGCATAGGAGATCAGTGTGTGCAGTGTTATAGGTCCCTATGGGACCTATAACACTGCAAAAAAAAAATGTAAAAAAAAAGTGTTAATAAAGGTCATTTAACCCCTTCCCTAATAAAAGTTTGAATCACCCCCCTTTTCCCATAAAAAAAATAAAACAGTGTAAAAAAAAAAAAAAAAAAAACATATGTGGTATCGCCGCGTGCGTAAATGTCCGAACTATAAAAATATATCATTAATTAAACCGCACGGTCAATGGCCTACGCGCAAAAATATTCCAAAGTCCAAAAAAGCATATTTTGGTCACTTTTTATACCATTAAAAAAATTAATAAAAAGTGATCAAAAAGTCCGATCAAAATAAAAATCATACCGGCGCAAAAAATGAGTCCTCATACCGCCCTGTACATGGAAAAATAAAAAAGTTATAGGGGTCAGAAGATTACATTTTTAAACGTATAAATTTTCCTGCATGTAGTTATGATTTTTTCCAGAAGTGCGACAAAATCAAACCTATATAAGTAGGGTATCATTTTAACCGTATGGACCTACAGAATAATGATAAGGTGTAATTTTACCGAAATATGCACTGCGTAGAAACGGAAGCCCCCAAAAGTTACAAAATGGCGTTTTTTTTTCGATTTTGTCGCACAATGATTTTTTTTTCCGTTTCGCCGTGCATTTTTGGGTAAAATGACTAATGTCACTGCAAAGTAGAATTGACGACGCAAAAAATAAGCCATAATATGGATTTTTAGGTGGAAAATTGAAAGGGTTATGATTTTTAAAAGGTAAGGAGGAAAAAACGAAAGTGCAAAAACGGAAAAACCCTGAGTCCTTAAGGGGTTAATGTTCTCCAGGCCTAGTCCTGTGTATATGTTTCTACAATTCTTTGGTACAGTAGTTTGGAGAAGCCATATTAGTTCATTGATACAAATGCGAAATCATAGAATGTTGCAGAATACCTTTTTTTATTGGACCAACAGCTTGTCTATACAAAATACTGTTACAAGATTCTGCAACATTCTCTGATTTTGCATCTACATTTTTTGGGAACAAATCAATCTGCTTTTTTTTTTTTTTTTTTTTTTAGAGGAACCCATATACCTAGCTTCATGTGCCATATTTTGGGCCATGTGTCATTTTGGACCATGTGTGCAGCCTGTGTCTAGGGCAGCAGTGTTGAGGGGGCAGCATTATATGAGCAAAAAATAATAAATACTTTTCATGTTACTGCAGCCGCCATGTTGGCTTGAAGAAAAGGATACAGTTTCCCCCTTTAGTTGAATCTATATGAGGAAGAACTACAGTGAGATTTGCCGGCTGATTTGCAGCCACTGCATGGCCATTATGTTGTGGATTTGTGATTGACTTCATCACTTTCTGAGTATAGGCATAAGATCTGCGGTGAATCTACCATGTACAACAACAAAATCCTGACGCATGTAGAATGGCCCTAATAAAGTGTATTCAGTACAAGTGCCTAGGGCAGCATGAGCTACAAGATGGACCTATTAGATGACAGTGATTCAGTCTGAGACTGTATGTACTGAAAGATTCCTATAGTGATTTTTCCAGTTTGGATATCTTCATACTTATTACCCATTAAACTGAAACATTGTGACATGACTGCTGTATTGACAGATCTTGCCAGGGTTTAGCTTTTTAAATGTCTATTGGTTTGATTTGTCATTTACTATAATATGATAAACCTACAATACAAATCCTTCACACTAGTTAGTTTCCACTCATATCTCTGGGGAGCTCTTAAAGGGGTACTCCGCTGCTAGACATCTTATCCCCTATCCAAAGTAATGGGGATAAGATGTCTGATCGCAAGGGTTCTGCTGTTGGGGGCGCAATCTCCTGCAGCACCCAGCATTCTAAACAAAAGCCGTGTTCCTGCGGGAGTGGTTGTGATGTCACAGCCAACGCCCCTTGTGACGTCACACCACACCCCCTCCATTCATGTCTAACACGCCCCCTCCCAGTGACATGAATGGAGGGGGTGTGGCATGACATCACGAGGGGTGTGACCGTGACATCACAATCATGGCCTCCAGTGTTCTGAACTAAATCTTCAGAATGCTGGAGCACCGGACTACCCCTTTAACTTCATTATAAGTAGACAACAAAAAATAGTTGGAAATACTTTTGAATGTAGCTGTAGATTCTTATTTTTTAAGCTTTTAACAACAAGCATTTAGAGATTGTCAATCTACCAATCTACAGATTGTTTCTCTAACTGGAATGAAAGTTCATGGTTAATCCTTTTATATGGTATCAATATATCAGTAAATGCTTATTGATTTTGATATATATGGCACCTCTTTTCCATCTTATTTTGGGTTATGATACTGTAAACCGATGCACATGCCCCACTGTGGCTTTATAGAGGGATCAAGTTGTGGTAGAGGGCGTGATTAGGGCAGATGGAATAGCCTTAGGGGCAGATGGCATTAACCCCTTGTGTTTGTGACGCCAGGGCATGGTTTATCCTCAATACCACCCGAAGGAATACCGCTGGACCCTGGGCTAGGCACGGGGGCAATAATGACTCCGACGCCGAGTTACGGAACAACGGTAGCTTTACTGAGTTAGACAGGTGGAATAGTCTATACAGCTAAGCCAGGCCCATGGAGGTGACCAGTGACTTCAGAGACCTTAGGGTTTGCTGGGACTTGCAGTGAACTGAGACAATTTTGATGCAGGCCATGCTGACTGAAGACAGGTTGACTTTGACTGACTTGACTGAGACTGACTATACCCCGTTTGTTGCTTACTAGGCTCTGACTGGGACCTGGGGGTTGTGGACTTGTAGACTTGTGGCTGTGTGGTTGACTTGAGGCCTCCTCTGGACTCCAGACACACTCTTAGGGCTTGAATGCACTGTACTTCAGCAACGACTTATAGGAATCAAGAGAGCGAGCTAGCTCCTCCCAGAGTTTATCTGAGGGAGACTAGAAGGGGTCCCATAGGTTACCCTAAGGTCACATGGTCACTGATACCTCACTGGGTTCCAATCACATGACACTGGTTCATAAAGCTATAATACATTACAAGTATAATACACTGTATAACATATATATGCAAGTGAATACAGAACAGGGAACAGGAACAGGTGCAGGGGGCCCAGGGGACACTGTAGGGAGGCTACCTGACAGGGCAGCTAGGGTACAGGGGTACAACTCCTGTACCGGGCCACCACAAGACATTATGACAATTCCTATCTTGATGTTTCAGCATATTTTGACATATAATCAGGAGGATGAAGTAAAATATCACAAATAACACACACATTAGTAAGAAGACCGAGAAATGCTAAGAAACCTAGAAGCATTTGGCCATTTCGATAAAGTGAGCTGAAGGTGGCTGTTAACATTTAAGAGTAACCTTGGTAAGTCACAATAGACGGAGACATGCTATTTCACATCCAAATACAGACAGATACAAATGAGCCCCACTCACAAAAGGTTACAATCTGTCAGCAGGGTGAGAAGACGCCTATTGCTGACCTCAAGCAAGTGGTAATGATTTTACAAGCCTGTCATTGCCCTGGTATAGAGGCTTAGTCAACCCATAATGAACTGGTTCAGAGCTCATTTACATATTAATAAGAAGAGTATTGCTCTGGTGACACATATTTGTACAATGAATTTGTAACAACACTATTCCCACTGATTTTACTGAATGGAACAATGCTGTATTGCTTGTGTCAGTGGGGTCACTTGTTAAGGATGGTCCATTGATCATTGACCACAATTTAAATGTAGTTTCTGCAAAAAAGGCTACCTTACTAGAAAACACAAAAAGCATACAACATGTCAACAGAGGTTCAAATAAAACTAATTTATATACCTGTTTGGTGAGGGTGTGATGAGGGCAGATGTTATTACCCCAGGGGCAGATGTAATTAACCCCTTGTATTTGTGATGCCAGGGCATGGTTTTACCTCTACACCACCCGAAGGTATGGCCGCTGGATCGTGGGCTAGGCACAGGGCAGTTAATGACTCCGACACCAAGTTATGGAACAATGGCAGCTTTACTGAGGCAGACAGATGGAATAGTCTTTACAGCTCAGTGGGGCCCAAGGAAGTGACCAGTGACTTTAGAGACTTGCAGGCTCACTGGGACTTATAGCGGACTTGGATTAATTGCTGCAGACCCACACTGAATTTAGACAGACTGATCTTGACTGAATTGACTAGGATTGACTAGAATTCACCCCTTGTGTAGCTTACCAAGTTTTGACGTTCACCTGTGGGGCACTTGGTTAGTGGAAGCGTGGCTGCGTGGTAGGTCTTGGGTCTCCTCAGGACACCAGACACTCTCAGGTCTTAACTTCACTGCACTCAGCACAGAACAGCCCTAACTAGCTCTTCCCAGGGTTTATATGGGGGAGACTTTGGAGGGGTCCTATAGGTCACCCACAAGTCATCTGGTCACTGACACCTTCCCGGGTTACAAGACTTAGCAACAACATTTACACATATACATAGACACATAGAGCTGGGACCATATTGTGTGGGGTCACCTGTTGCTACTCTGAGCACTGTTTGGGTTACTGTAGTCACAAAGGTAACTGCTCTGCCTAAAGTCTGTCTCTTAACCCCCTAACAATGCAGGATGTAAATAAATGTACGTCCTGGTGCGGTGGTTCTTAATGCACCCATGATGTACATTTATGTGCTGTACATGAACTCAAGCAACGGGAGGGGGGGTCTGGTAATGCTCGCATCAAGCCCGGCAGGTCCCAGCTGCAGCAAGGGACTCGCTGGTAATGGCGGACATGAACGATCATGTTTATGTCCGCCATTGACCCCTCAGATGCTGTGATCAATACAAATCACGGCATCTGAGGCAGTGCGGTCAGAAAAATGGATAATCGGATCGTCCGCAGCGCTACCGCGGGGATCCGTTCATCCATAATGGCGGACGGAGGTCCCCTCCCCTGCCTCCATCCATCTCCTGGGGTCTTCTGCTCTGGTCTGAGATCGAGCAGACCAGAGCAGAAGATCGCTGATAATACTGATCAGTGCTATGTCCTGTGCATAGCACTGAACAGTATTAGCAATCAAGTGAAAAAAAAATCACGGCGCAAAAAATTTGCCTACATACTGCTGCTTATACGGATAAATGAAAAAGTTATAGGTAGTCAAAATAGAGGGATTTGGCTAAAAAGTTTGAGATTTTTTTTAAAGCGGTACAATAATAGAAAAGTAGGTTATCATGGGTCTCATTTTAATTGTATTGACCCACAGAACAAAGAAAACATGTCATGTTTACCGTAAATTGTACAATGTTAAAACGAAACCTTCCAAAATTTTGGTTTTCTTTTCAATTTTCCCAAACAAATAGTACTTTTTTGGTTGCGCCATACATTTTATGGTAAAATGAGTGATGTCATTACAACGGACAACTGTTTGTGCAAAAAAACAAGCCCTCATACTCGTCTGTGGATAAAAATATAAAAGTGTTATGATTTTAGAAGGCGAGGAGGAAAAAACGAAAATGCTAAAAGTCCTTAAAGGGGTACTCTGGTGCAAAACTGATGCCAGAAAGTTAAACAGATTTGTAAATTACACACAAAGGATGTCCGGCACTGCTAGGGTACACTAGTTGGGACTAGGGGTTTGATATGTCATATATGAGAACAATGTAGAGATATGGTTGTGCTCTGATTCGCTAGAAACAGCAAGACATCAAAACTTCTTAAACCAAGGAGAATGAAGACAAACCGGCACTCACCATTCTTCTCTTTAAAATTCCTTTTTTATTGCAAAATACTCACAACGTATGGGTGGGAGAGGGATCGATGTGGGGGGGGTACACAAACAGGCGACAGATTCTGTTTCGCTCGGCTAGCGAGCTTCCTCTGGCCAATGGCCGGAGGAAGCTCGCTAGCCGAGTGAAACAGAATCTGTCGCCGTGGGGGGTACACAAACAGGCGACAGATTCTGTTTCGCTCGGCTAGTGAGCTTCCTCCGGCCAATGGCTGGAGGAAGCTCGCTAGCCGAGTGAATCAGAATCTGCCGCCTGTTTGTGTACCCCCCACGTCTATCCCTCTCCCACCCATATGTTGTGAGTATTTTGCAATAAAAAAGGAATTTTAAAGAGAAGAATGGTGAGTGCCGGTTTGTCTTCATTCTCCTTGGATTAAGAAGATTTGTAAATTACTTCTATTAAAAAATCTTAATCCTTTCAGTACTTATTAGCGGCTGTATACTACAGAGGAAATTATTTTATTTTTGGATTTCTTTTCTGTCATGACCACAGTGCTCTCTGCTGACACCTCTGTCCATGTCAGGAACTGTCCATAGCAGGAGAAAATCCCTGTAGCAAACATATGCTGCTCTGGACAGTTCCTAAAATGGGCAGAGGTGTCTGCAGAGAGCACTGTGGTCAGACAAAAGAAATCTCAAAAGAAAATAATTTCCTCTCTAGTATACAGCCGCTTATAAGTACTGGAAGGATTAAGAATTTTTAATAGAAGTAATTTACAAATCTATTTAACTTTCTGGCATCAGTTGATTTAAAAAAATAAAATAAAATAAAAAGTTTTCCACCAGAGTACCTTTTTAAGGCCCAAATGGGCTGAGTCCTTAAGGGGTTAAGGGCTGATGCCTATCTCTCTAAAGTGTACTATATTACAAATGTATTTCACAACAAATGTGTTTAAATATATGGCATGCATGCATGAGTGTAAGGGGTTAACATTTACTACCCCCAAGTCTATTTCACTGTAAAAGCATTAGTAACATGTCACATGTCAATCCCTTAGCCAATTGGGCTAAGGTCTGTTCTGTCTCCACCCCAATCCCACCTGTCCTGCCGCTCTCTTACCTACAGAGGGAGTCTGCCTACATCTTCTACACACTTTCACTGTTTCAGCACATTCTATCCTGTTGTCCTGGTACAAGAGGTAGCATTCAGAAGAAACGGATATTCGTAAGGGACTGATTATAAAGGAAGACTATGTGCGCTATTCCTACAGATTCATGTCTAGATATTACCTTTCTTGATGCACTTAAAAAAATAGTAGTGTCACAGATAACCCAAGAAAACGTATCCTTGCACAGTTGACCAATGACCAACCCTGTGAAGACCCTTGATTGCTTGCTCAGTTACATTGGACTTAAAAGCTAGCACAGTATTTCAGGCACAAGTCAAATCTAGATCCTTCAACTAAATCTCTTCCCAAGTATTGTGAAGAACAAGCCAGTCTATGAAGGAACATATATCATTCAGGGTAGATCTAGCCTTGGGGTCTAGCACATACAACAATGGAGAAACACTTTAAAATCCTCATTAGAAATACAAGTCTCAGTACAACCAAATCTCAAATCTGCAAATTACTTCTGGACTGTGACCAATGGCAATTTACCAATTGCTCTTGTATTACAATGATCTTAATCTGAAATTGGAAGTATTCCAAAGTATTATTCTTCTTTGTTGAAATTGCTCCTGAAGTACAGTTCTTTTCTATAAACCCTGGCTTTAGAGGTTTTATTTCCCTGTGCCTTTACTATGGTAAACACAGCTTATTTGAAGTAGTGGTTTGGGGAAAAATATATCATGATAAAGGGTGTTGCACCACTCCTGCCATGTGATACTACAACCCCCATAATACACTTGAGCCTTCATACACAGCCCTGCTTCTGGTGTAAAAAACTTGCCATTTGTGCAGCCTGACCATGAATGTACAAGCCTGTCAGATGATTGTATGTGCTTCTCGTTCTGTTCAACCCCAACACTTTACAATATGGTGGCAATATTCTTAACAGTATAACAATACATATATGTTCTTCTAAAACTGAAATGGACCATACATATAAGATAAACGAAGATATGTTGATAATGATTCCCCTGAACAAGAAAGAGACATTACTTGATGAAAGTTTAATTCTGTTGAACTACACATGTAGACCACTGTACTTAGTACACCAGACTGAGAACCTACTTTACATTTTCCCAAATTAAAACTTACAATAACAGAAGAAGAGACACTTCCTGACTTAGGCCTCAATGACTCCTATAGCTCTAAACCTTTTTTGACTGGTCCACTCTATCACAGACCAAACCCACCAGGTTATGCTCAGGCCTGAGGTCACTAACATTTTACATCTAGCTAGCCACAAACCCTCTATGTAGGCCCCATTTAACAGTCTCTTTGAGGTTTTAACCTAGCATACCCCCAAACTGGTTTATAGCCTCTCTAACCCTTAAAATGTTTTGCAGAATTAACCAAACACAAGGCTGAAAGAATGTTCTGCCTATATTGACTAAGCAAAAGGAAACTCCAAGTTCCATAAGCCTTCATCCTCTGTGGCTCAGACTATCCCAGCCCTCACTCATCTCCTGTTCACTTTCGTGAAACTCCGTAAAACTTTGCTAGACAATTTTGCCTTCAGATACTGCATCCCTCACAGCAATGTAGGTGACCAACACCACAGCTTTCTGTGAGTCTCACATCACTTTCACCACTCTGCTTATCACTGGGGAATAACCGGCCTCCATTTTAGTACAGGCAAGCTACGCCAGTCCTCATGTACTCTCTATTATATGCTGGACAGGCTTAGGCCTACTTATTACACTAGTCAATCACAGGCTCCCTTAACCTCACAAGTGGACATGTGGGCTAACTGCACTCTCCCAACTGTGCCAATACCTCTTCAACAGTGTCAGGCCACATCTGTGCCCATGCCATCCCTAGCATCCAACCCCCACCCTCTGGTCTGCCAGTTGACCAACAACTCATTCCCATCATGAAATAAAGCAATCAAGCATTGTGACTCGCCATCTCTCAGTGCTGAGGACCCCTCTGACTGTTAGATAAAGCCAGAGAAGTGCATGGATGTGTGCTTCACTACCTGGCTCGCTCGTTCCGAATAATTAAATTGTAACTTTATGGAGCCCGTCACCTGCAATCAGTTGGATCGAGCAGTAAAACATGGAGTAAAGTACACAGCCAGGCGCTTCTCCTGGCTATATCAAACAAATGGAGGGGGTATCAGGACTGAGATCCCAACCCATCTAAACACTTGACATGTCTGTGCAATACGTCAAAAGTTTATTTAAATGACAGTAACACTTTAAGATAATTATTGGCCAAATGCTCGTTCAGTCAACAGCAATTCCTCCTGGCTCCCCATTTGCTTTGATTTTCGGCTCAGTCGGGCATGCACATTTTTTCAATGGGGAGAGATAGACAGTTTGCTCTAAGACCCCTCAGGCACTGACTTATCTAACATCCAACAAGAAATCCAACATGCTTCTCTTTGTTGGGGAGAGTCTGGTGACCTTTATACACACTAGGTCACAATCTGATCCTGCTTAAATTCAGAGGTGTGGCCAAGATTTAACTAATGACAAAATACCTTATGGTATATTGCAATTCATCATGTGCCATTCTCTTTTAACAGACATTGGGCAGATGTCCCCCACAAATCCGTCAGTCAACCTTCAACCTTAATCTAATGTGTATGGCCAATTCAGGCACTAAGAATAATAATATGAATATATTGCCAACATATTCTGTAGCATTTTAGAAGATTAGTCATCATTCACATTGGTCTCTGTCCCCAATGGGGCTCACATTCTAAATCTCAAATTCACGGAATCAGAATGTTTTGGAATGTGGGAGGAAACTAGAGTACCCTGAGGATACCCACACATACATGGGCAAAACATACAAACTCCATACCAGGCAACCATGTGTTGGAACGTGTAGGGGTCATATGATACATGTAAAGCATAAAATCCAAGCAGTCTATGGCAGATCTACATCAAAATTTACATGTAACTCATGGACTTTGCAGCAAAATATATGGAAAATGTGCCACATGGGAATGTTTCCAGTTGTTGCAAAATTACAACTTTCAGCTTGCCTGGACAAGCAAAGGTTGTTTTGGAGTTTTGGAACAGCTGGAGGCACACTATTTGAGAAGCACTGCCTGTTTTCTTAGCTCTGTCAACTATCTGTACTCAGAAAATGACCAGTTGTTTAAATCAGGTTTTAATGTTAACCATATTTTATCAATTTTACCATCTAGATTTTATAATAATCCTGAATGTTTCCAATCTGGCCATTAGGGCTAAAACTCAGCCTAGACTTCCGGTTCTGTACAGATAATTTCCCAGTAATGCCTTTCTTCTCAAGAGCAGAGTGAAAGGAGACTCCAGTAGAGATAATACTGGATCCACCACCATTCACAGCAGAGTAGGTGCTCTGAAAAGGTCTCCAATTCATCTGAACAGGATCGGTCCTGTCTATTATTGTCCATGGTGCTTGCTGTAAAGCATATCACTACATGCTGTTAAAACAGCTCAGGCAAGATGGCAGCCCTATGAGAATGTACAAAAAATAAACTAAAAAATTACAATCAGAAAATTAAAACAGATTAGAAAAAAGGAACATATATCTGACTCTTAAAAAAACCTAGGTGACACATTACCTTTAATACATTATTACTAATGCCATAAAAAAACAAGTTTAAATTTCCTTTTACATTTTATGTTGGTCCAGATATCATAGTAACATATGTGTATTTAGAGGAACACGCCAGGCACTACTTAGCTGGACACTGTGTAATTTATCTGCACTCAGGGAGAGCTGTAAATGTAGGATTAATATCTGCTTCTACGGGCTGTGGTTCTCAACGTCCCAGATAGACTTTAGACATGTAACATATATTGCAAGATAGTAGAAAGGACGGATCACTCACCAGGGTGCCGTATCACCATTTCAGTTACATATTTAATTAATTTAAGGGAGTCCCGAAATTAATTAAACATCTAACTGAATGCCATAACGCTGATCCTAGAATATTGAAATTTGCAGGTTTGCAACATATCCCTGTCCTGAAAGATGGTCGGAACAGAGATAATGAATTATTGAAAATGGAAACTAGATGGATCCTGAGGACAGGAGCTTTGGGGCCAGCAGGTCTAAATGACAGGGCAGAATTTGGGCCTTTTCTGAAAGCCAGAAGAGTGTTTTTAATTGTTTTTAAAGTATCACTGCATGTAGGTGTTTTACTTTGTGGTGAAGGTCCCTCCACTTCACTTACCTGTATTAAAATGCACCTGTGATGGGAAGTCGTCAGAGGAGGCCGGAAGAAGTTCCATGCTGGAACAAAACGGACGTTGCCTCGAGTAACCTGCGTCTCTTCACCTAGCTCCCAACCTGTCTGCACCCATATACGTCTACGAGATGTTTTAAATATTGAAGAATAAATAAATCTTTTGATATGGCACCCTGGTGAGTGATCCGTCCATTCAACTCTCTTGCAATATATCATAGTAACATTGTTCATAAATGTTGAAAAAAGACCAGAGTCCAGCAAGTTCAACCTATATCCCTACTGAGTTGATCCAGAGGAAGGCAAAAAAAACACCTCATACTAGAGGTAAAAATTCCTTCCCGACTCCAATACGGCAGTCGGAATAAATCCCTGGGACCTTCTGTCCCTATAAATCTAATATTCATAACCTGTAATGTTATTACTCTGCAAAGATGCATCCAGACAACGTTTAAATTCTTTTACAGAGTTCACCATAACCGCCTCCTTTGGCAGGGAGTTCCATAGTCTCACTGCTCTTACAGTAAAGAACCCCCATCTGTGCTGGTGTAGAAACCTTCTTTCCTTAAGACGTAGAGGATGCCCCCTTGTTATAGATACAGTCCTGGGTATAAATAGATCATGGGAGAGATCTCTGTATGGTCCCCTGATATATTTATACACAGTTATTAGGTCTCCCCTAAAGCTTCCTTTTTCTAAACTAAATAACCCTAATTCTGACAATCTTTCCACTTAATAAAAAAATGTCCAGACAAAACAACTAAATATGCTGGTGTTTGAATTATTTTCTAAAACATTTAAAAGATCAGAGAAGAACATGGAGCCCCTATACTTTTCCTTCCTTCTTGTTCCACCACTCGAATATCTCAAAAACTGACAGAGAACCTGCATGTGTGATTCCAACCCTAGTGTCCCTCCTTGGTCACATGAGGTTTTGGAAAATAATTCTCTGGATTCCAAGTTTTTGTTTAAGATCACATGGTATACAGATGAAATAGTTGTACTTTTGTTCAACTTTAGTAGCCTTTCAGACCAAATCTCCTCACCTTCTTAGATGTGAGGTGATAGAAGACACGAGTCGAAACAAGGAGCAGGTCAAGAAAAGGCCAGTCCACAAGTTTGTTAAGCAGTAAATTTAGAAAACAGTAAAGAAAAAAAAAAGTTTCTTCCTTTTTCTCTTTGTCTCTACTTCAGTCTGAATTGCACTTCCTCCAACTTTACTGCTAGAGGGCAAATTGTTTGACAATACGACTCCTTGTCACTCCTTACCTTATCTGATGACCCTCAGCTGGCTCAAGGTGGTGACAAAGCAGTAGGTCCTTCCTCTTTAGGCTTAGCAACACTGTGTTACATAAGAAAATAAGGATATGATATGATATTCAGAAGATATGGAGGCTTTGGGAGGAGTATGATGATTCTCTGAATAACCACTGATGTGCCATTGCCATGCGAGATTCTCCATTTTATATTCTTTCTTTTATTTATTTTAATTTATTTCATCATTATTTCTTTTTTAATTTTACTTTCTGCCCCTTTCTCTCCTCCTACTACATCTCTACAGCGTTTCTCCTTTATATATATATATATAAATAAAGTTGCAAATTTTGCTCACTGTACGCATGTCGTATTTTTCTTCTGTATTAAAATACAAAATCCTTTAACCCCTTAAGGACGCAGGACGTAAATGTACGTCCTGGTGAGGTGGTACTTAACGCACCAGGACGTACATTTACGTCCTAAGCATAACCGCGGGCATCGGAGCGATGCCCGTGTCATGCGCGGCTGATCCCGGCTGCTGATCGCAGCCAGGGACCCGCCGGCAATGGCCGACGCCCGCGATCTCGCGGGCGTCCGCCATTAACCCCTCAGGTGCCGGGATCAATACAGATCCCGGCATCTGCGGCAGTTCGCGATTAAAATGAACGATCGGATCGCCCGCAGCGCTGCTGCGGGGATCCGATCATTCATAACGCCGCACGGAGGTCCCCTCTCCTTCCTCCGTGCGGCTCCCGGCGTCTCCTGCTCTGGTCTGTGATCAAGCAGACCAGAGCAGGAGATGACCGATAATACTGATCTGTTCTATGTCCTATACATAGAACAGATCAGTATTAGCAATCATGGTATTGCTATGAATAGTCCCCTATGGGGACTATTCAAGTGTAAAAAAAAATGTAAAAAAATGTAAAAGTAAAAGTAAAAAAAAAGTGAAAAATCCCCTCCCCCAATAAAAAAGTAAAACGTCCGTTTTTTCCTATTTTACCCCCAAAAAGCGTAAAAAACATTTTTTATAGACATATTTGGTATCACCGCGTGCGTAAATGTCCGAACTATTAAAATAAAATGTTAATGATCCCGTACGGTGAACGGCGTGAACGAAAAAAAATTTAAAAAGTCCAAAATTCCTACTTTTTTAATACATTTTATTTAAAAAAAAAATTATAAAAAATGTATTAAAAGTTTTTTATATGCAAATGTGGTATCATAAAAAAGTACAGATCATGGCGCAAAAAATGAGCCCCCATACTGCCGCTTATACGGAAAAATAAAAAAGTTATAGGTCATCAAAATAAAGGGATTATAAACGTACTAATTTGGTTAAAAAGTTTGTGATTTTTTTTAAGCGCAACAATAATATAAAAGTATATAATAATGGGTATCATTTTAATCGTATTGACCCAGAGAATAAAGAACACATGTAATTTTTACCAGAAATTGTACGGCGTGAAAACAAAACCTTCCAAAATTAGCAAAATTGCGTTTTTCGTTTTAATTTCCCCACAAAAGTAGTGTTTTTTGGTTGCGCCATACATTTTATGATATAATGAGTGATGTCATTACAAAGGACAACTGGTCGCACAAAAAACAAGCCCTCATACTAGTCTGTGGATGAAAATATAAAAGAGTTATGATTTTTAGAAGGCGAGGAGGAAAAAATGAAAACGTAAAAATTAAATTGTCTGAGTCCTTAAAGAAGATATCCCATGCAGCAAAGAAAAAAAAAATACTTAGCCATTCCATAGTATATTCACCTACCACCTCTCTGACATGTTTGTGATTTTTTTTCCGGCCCCCATTCATTGGCTATTCAGCTCATAAATTCCAGTTACTTCCTGGTTATGGTGGCTATGCCTGTGATCTCAAAGACTACATTTCCCTGCATGCACTGCTCACATTTCCTGCTCTCAGCTGCCTGAGCAGAGAACTTGTTACCTCCCCTAACTTATGTTAGCCACTCCCACATAACACTGAGCTCCAATCATAGCCCTATACAGCAGGGTGGCCACATAACACTGAGCTCCAATCCTAGCCCTATACAGCAGGGTGGCCACATAACACTGAGCTCCAATCATAGCCCTATACAGCAGGGTGACCACATAACACTGAGCTCCAATCATAGCCCTATGCAGCAGGGTGACCACATAACACTGAGCTCCAATCATAGCCCTATGCAGCAGGGTGGTCACGAGGAAACAAAATGTAATCTCAGTGCTCAGAGAGAGGGACCCTGGAGTGGAAGCTGCAGTTTTACACTGTAAAATCACTCCCTCCCCCTCCTCCTCTCAGTGAAATAGCTTTACAGTGGCACAATCACCTCCCCCCTCCTCTGCCCTGCACTCCTCTCTCCTCAGTGCTCAGTGTGACAGCTCCCTCCCCTCCCCCCTCTCCTCCGTTATCAGTGTAAAAACATTAGCAAGGAGAGGGGAGAGAACTATGATCTGAATCAGCCGACATATAGGCAGTGCTGCTCAGCCAATCACTGCAGAACAGAGGGAGGACAGTGTGAATATTCATCAGATGGGAGGGGCTAAGCCCGAGCTCAGGCAGTTCTCTGCAGCACAGGGGTTTTCTGGGTAATTGTCACGTCACGGCCCCTGGATGCTGCTGATAACAGCCTGAATAGGGGGTCGAAAGTCATGAAAACCTGGAACAGCTGAATTTCCTGTCAGACAGAAGAATGCAGAAAAAGCTTGTTTCTAAGCAGCATTGGTAATGGAAGTGATTTACAAACCTGTATAACTTTACCTTCTGCACTAAAAGCTGAACAATTGTTTACTGTGAGACTTCTCCTTTAAGGCCAAAATGGGCTGAGTCCTTAAGGGGTTAAATAAACAGTTATACAAAAAAAAAAAAAAAAAAAAAGAATATAAGGATAAAATCACATGCAGTAGAATTGTTGCTAAAATTTCTGCAATCAATGGGTCAGACTGGGACTAACCAACAGCTGTGGCACTCATATCCACCAGGCCACATATAATATGGTCCACCTCATAAATGGCATTACACAATATGCACTGTAGTGAGTTTTGTTTTACTTAGTGATGCCCCTCACTGCTGCCAAAATATGTAATCCACACAATAAGCACATTAAGGAAAATAAAAGCGTAACATAGAAACAGGTCAGGGACATGTGTGGTGCCTTGGAGGGGTGTATGGCAGTTGGGGTGTTGCTATGCGGTATATATAAGGTTTAATTAACTCTTGTCAGTCGTGACGCCAGGGTGAGGGTTAATACTGTCATGCTTGGCCCATCGCCACCCCTCCCAAGAGCGACAGGGAGTTGAAGAATAAATGCAATGTCCACAACCAGAAGCTTGCTGAAAAACTTTACTGAGTATTTTCTGTAACAGGGATAACAGGAACAGTCCATATAACAGAGTCTATGTACGGCTTAAGCAAGCAAAGATTTACATGTGGTTGGGACTTTGTAAGTTCTATTAGCTTAGGAGGATTGGTAAGCATAGATCCGCTGGATTTATGAGTTTGTTTAGGTCCAGTGATCCTGCTAGCATTAGCGGGGAAGTTGTAAGAGCTCACTGTTTAGTTTCAGGCCGAGGCCGGCAGGCTTTGGCCCAGTAGTTGTGGTGGTAAGTTGCGCAGATCTTGCCTCTTCAACGATCCAGAACCCAAGAGAGAGACTATTGGCTGCAGCTCAATCAGCTTTACAAAGTGTTATGGGTAATCACATGACCCATGAACCTCCAAAGGTCCTTTTACCTACCATAGAGTACCAACCCGAGTCACATGACCTAAGGCCCTGCGACGCTATGAAGGTAAGCATACATATTATATACAGCATTTACATGTAATTTAACAGAATATTAACTATCTGAGAGGTGACTAGGGGATGACTAGGGAAGCAGACCCCCACAGTTCCTAGGAACTCTGACTTTGGGGAGACCCAACCAAGGTACAGTATGTAATACGGCACAGGGACACCACACATGCATACATAAACTTTTTCAGTCAGGGACATGTGTGTGATGCCAATATACAAGCACCATAATAAACAATAATATTGCCATGACATATAGAGGATGGACACCAAGTCTACATAGGTGGTCTGCAGACCATACAAGAGAATGCAGCACTAGTCAGTATACAGAACAATCCAGGTATTCTCTGGATGGAGTTTCCTTCTTTGGTCTCTCACTTCAGCTATCATCTCCAGACCAGACAGCTAAGTTCATCAGATCACAGACCAGACCCCTAATTCCTCAGACCCATACCGATCCCCTAAGGCTACATTCACATAACAAATTTTTCTAACTGACAAATCAGTTGTGCGGCATAAAGATTTCTGCTGTTGGATTCGCGGTTTGATATGCTGTAGATTGGCATATGGATTAGCCTCATTCAGTAGAGCTATTCTGCATGTGGCTTCCATGTTTTACCACATCAAGAAATGACACGTCACTTATGATGTGGATTTCCATGGCAAAAACCAAATGTGCCATATGAATTAAGGTGCAAATCCTAATAAAAAATCTGTAGGGTGACTGTACCTTCCTCAGACCCTCAGTCCTCCCTGTACCTTCCTCAGACCTCAAATGAGACATTTTAAAATGTTCTCACGCCAGATGATACCTCAAAATTCCTTAGACCCCAGAGTAAACCCCTAGTTCCTCAGACCCTAGACAAGACAAGACCACTTATTATTCAGATCCCAGGTAAGACCCGTAATTTTCTTAGACCCCCAGACCAAGAAAATTCAGACCCCTAGAGAGGAGACAGAGGCAAACAGCTAGTCTGATGCATTTCATTCTGATTGGAACAGAAGAGCTCATGATATTAGTAACAAAAATGCAGGCTGTAGAAGAGAAACTGAGCAAAATATTTGATAAAGGCCTATTTAAAAGTTTTTTTTTTACACATTTGACTTTGTACCTGTGCAGTAATTACTGTTAGCTTTCTTTTGATTTAATTTATTGTTTTTACATTATTTTAACATCTGTGCATGATTTTCGCGGGTCCGGGTGTGTACAAAAAGGATGTCACACCCAACCCCCAATCAGAACCTGACGAAGAGGGAGTCCTGCCCATCGAAACGCGTTGTTCCTCCGCATGCTTCTGTAAAATAAATGGTTTGTAATTTTTAACAAGTCGGTTTCCTGACGGTTATTTTCTAATAGCCTTTCCACATTGGGAGGAGAACACCGCTGACTGCTACATTTCCGGGACATTTTCTCTTGCATACTTTGGATTACAGTAATTAAGTGATTTACAATGTTGGTTCCATGAAACATTATCAGAGGTTCACCAGAAGGCAGCAGCAATAGTTAAAGACCTGTCTATATTAGACTGGATTCACACTCAGCATTTTAATAATTTATTGTGCCAGTTTTATTGGCAATTTTTTAGTAAACAAAAATAGTTTGGGTTTTTGACATTTTGGTTAAATGATACCTGGCATTAGTAGATATGTTAAAGATTAGCCTGTTTGAATAATTTTTCTGACATACTTCCTAATGAAATATTTTAATTTATGTTAAATTAACCCCTAAAAGTTTGTCCTCCAGGGGTCATCCTTCTGGTCCTGCCTGCTGTCCTGCTTGCAGATTGTCTCCTGCAGCAGCCTGGCAGAGAAAAAACTCAGAAAATGCAGGTGGGACCTTAGCTCAGCACAGTGTATAGAGTATATTATAGAGTTCAGAAAGCTGATTAGAGTGTGTGTGGCCTCAGCCAATCACAGTCCATCCCACATTAAACTGCTCTCAGTTGTCTGTAGAAGAGTGAGGGAGGAAGTTTTCCCCAGTAGGGCCTTAGATGATGTTATTCAAAATGCATAATGTTCTAGATATGGGCAGTAGTATAGTTCTCTCTATAGGACTTTTTCTTCACATGAATCTCATAGAAAACAGTGAGGTAAAACCTCTATGGGCTTAGAAAACAAAACTATCAGCATGCAAAATGTTAAGATGTTAAAGGGGTACTCTGCTGCCCTGCTTCGGAAGCTCCGCTCCCCATCGTCCGGAAGTTTATTGTTCCGAACGTTGCGTGCGGGCTTCCGTGTTCAGGGCCGCCCCTCGTGACGTCACACCCGCCCCCCTCGTGATGTCACGCCCGCCCCCTCAACGAAAATCTATGGGAAGGGGGCGCGACGGTCATTGCGCCCCCTTCCCACAGACTTTCATTGAGGGGGCGAGCGTGGCGTCACAAGGGGGCGGACATGACGTCACAAGGGGGCGGGCATGACGTCACGAGGGGGCGGCCCTGAACACGGAAGCCCGCACGCAGCGTTCGGAACAATAAACTTCCGGACGATGGGGAGTGGAGCTTCCGAAGCAGGCAGCGGAGTACCCCTTTAAGTTCTGCTTTTCAAAAACATACCACCATTTTAAATATTTTGACAACAACATTGTATTGTTGTCATATAACTAAAGACAATAATTTACAAACGACTCTTTTTTGTGACTAGTATGTCTTTATGCTTTTTTGACTTGCAGTTTACGACTATACGTTCAGATACAGGCTTGTTGACTGCTGGAGGGGGATGAGTACCATTTCCTATGTCCATCTGGGATGATACACTTCATTACATCAGTCCTGTCATGTGTACACACAGGATCTTTATTCCTATCACTCAGCACATACTCCAGAGTGGCTGCAAAGCTCATTTGTAATGACAAGTTGGAGGCACAACACTGAAATGATTTATTCAATGCATTTGACAAAGTCATGTTCCTAACTTAAGTGCTATGGAGCAAAGGTTTCATAGAATACACTCGTCAGACACATCTTTTTTTTACCTGGATAGATAATGCTGTTGACATTCCAGGTTGACTTTCTGACAACTAAAACACCAGGTAAAGAGCTGGAGGGAAATAGCTTAAATCCTTGAGCAGTAATCCCTGTAAGGTTAAGAAATGCCTTCTGAATGATTTCACTGGGAAATCTTCCATTGCTACAGGGGTAAGACTGTGCCATGTGCTCAATGTATGATAGCTATGCAAACTATTTTTTTCTCAAGCAATGCGGTCACTTTAAATTACATAGGGACCAACCACTCAAAGATTAAAGGGGTATTCCAGGAATTTTGACTATGCTACAGGGGCTGTAAAGTTAGTGTAGTTCATAATATAGTGTCTGTACCTGTGTGTGACGGTTTTCTCACAATTATTCTGTGATTTTCACCCCAATATTTATTTTTAACAGCATACAAAATGAACGTTGTCTCAGATTTTTCCCAGGCTGCAATGAGGCCAAGACCTGACTCACTAGTCAGATGATGTCTGGGAGCCTGTCTGCTTCAATGGGTGGAGCGATCGCTTGGTGGGAGAGAGATCAATCTGCAACAGCTGTAGGCACCCTGATTGAAAACCACACTGATTTGAATGAATGCAATGGGTGGGGTGGCTGATGTGTTCGAGGGGGGAAAATGGAATTGTGGGATTTGTAGTCAAAAAAAGAAAAGTCAAACAGGAAATGCAAGTTCACAAACAGCTAGCCACAGTGTTATGGTAATCTCACAACATAGCCATTTAGCCCGAAGACAAGCACAGATCCTTCCTAGGCATGTCCATTACTGTCTGCCAGGTACGTACTAAAATCACCTTATGGTGGATAACCCCTTTAACCCTCAAGGACATAAAACCTACCTAGAGTAATCTGTCTTATCTATACTTGCTTTTTAGTTGCTATTATATAAGTAATGGCAACAGGGAAAGTCATATGGGTGCATAGGTTGCAGACTCACATGGACCCATGTGCCCGAAGGGACAAAGTAGTCCCTTTGCTATTTAACATGACACCATTATTATAACATGCACAGGTAGGTGTAAATCCCTTTCATGTATACTGCACTGGGGCTCAGGTAGGGTTGCCCCCATTATGGTGTTTAAACCAGGAGGCCAGCCCAAGTAGTGATTTTTTTTAATAAGGCCTTAAAGGGGTTATCTACCATAAGGTGATTTTAGTATGTATCTGCCAGGCAGAAATGGACATGCTTAGGAAGGATCTTTGCTTTTCTAGGGGCTAAATAGCTATGTTGTGAGATTACCAAAATGCTGTGGCTATCTTTTTGTGAACTGGGTATTTCCTGTTGTAGTTCACACAAACTACAAATTCCATATTTCCTTGTTTGTAAGTGTAAGGTCACTTTCCTCCCTCCCACACATCAGCCACCCCATCAGATCAGTGTTTTCTAACTAAGGTTCCTCCAGCTGTTTCAAAAATACAATTAGTTGCAGAATGATCTCCCTCCCACCAGGCGGTCGCTCCACCCATTGAAGCAGGACAGGCTCCCTTTGCAGACCTGACTAGTGATGTCATGTCTTGGCTGCACTGCAACCTGGGAAATCCTGAGACATGAGTAATTTTGTATGCTGTTAAAAATAAATATTGGGGCAAAAATCACAGAAGAATTGCGAGACCACCGTCACACACAGGTACAGACAGTATATTATGAACTACACTAACTTTACAGCCCCTGTAGCATAGTCAAATAAAAAAAAATCCTGAAATACCCCTTTAAGTGTTCAGAGAGGAAATTGGAACATTTGAAATGAGTTAGGGCATTATTAACAAAAACAAAAAGAAAACATCATTTAACTCTAAAAAAGTATACTATGTTTATTTTATAAACTTTAAAGAAATTATTTGTTTTTCTCTGTCACCTTGTTCTGAGAGGCATAACTTTTCTATTTTTTCATTGATGGAGAATTGTCAGGGCTTGTTTTTATGTTGTTTTGTTATGTTCCTTGGTGCCATTTTTTTGGGAGGCGGGGTGACTGAAAAATAGCAATGCTGGCATTATTTATTACTTTAATTATTTCACCATTTACTATGCAGGTAATAATTTTACTGTTCATGTCGTAACAAAATTTGTTAACCCTGTTATACAGTGCCACAAAGAGCACCACATGGTAGTGAATGGAATTCTTATGGCTCTGCTTTATTTATGAACAGGGGAGCCAAGTACCTCATTGCTTCTCTTAGTGAGAAGGGGTTTGAATGGAGTAGCAGTCAAGCATGCTCCCTTCCAGACATTGAATGTCTATAGGGCCTCTGACCAGAGTCGTAGCTTGTAGCTTCTGGGCCCCGATGCAAAGTCTGCAACAGGGCCCCATATGCCAAATATAATACTGGTCTCTTATGGGGCAGATGTGTTTAGGGGCCCCCTAATAGGAGTAGTCTGGCGAAAACTAACTTATCCCCTATCCCCAGGATAGGGGATAAGAAGCTGATCGCAGGGTTCTGACCGCTGGGGCCCCCAGCAATCACCGGGATGGCACAGTCAGGAGTGTGTGTTGTCTACCGGTAGACTCCACACGCCCCATTCAATCCTATGGCAGCGCCGATTCCTACGGGAGCATCCTCACTGAGCGGAGTGGTCCTGTACCGCTGATCACCAGGGCCCTGGTGCTTAAAGAAGATCTCCGGCAAGAAAAAAACTATTCCTTTCCCCAGGATAGGGGAAAAGTAGTGGGGTGTGTGGAAAGGGATAGTTTTTTTTTCTTGATGGAGATCTTCTTTAAGCACCAGGGCCCTGGTGAGACTGCTACCTCTGCTACGGCTATAGCTACACCGCTGGTCCTGACTTGTTGGTTCTTTTATACCCCACAGCCACAGTAAGGAGAATTTTTTATGTAGTAGTCACTCCTTTCAATGTCTATGGCACTGATATAAATAGCCGAGCTATGGAACGCCACTTAATTCCAACTCCTCCTCACTGCATTTCTGTCATAAGGAGATATCGGAGATCGGAGCCTCGATTATTGGTCATAAATGTCAGTTGTGAAATAAACCCTTTAAATGACCTGGATCTTCCTCCATCAGACTTTATCATGTCTAATTTACTTGTCACAAATGTCATTTTTCCAACAACCTCTCACCATTTTAAGACTCTAAGACAAGTATTTGGTAAATCCCAAAGAAATGCTAAATCAACAGTTACGAGTATTAAATAGGCTTTAGGATAGCTGATCTCAGTGAATAAACATCTCAGCTGCTATTATAAAACATGAATACATTTTAGTATTACACAACCTGTATGGAGTCAGGTCCATATGTGTAACTAATAAAAATGTGGGCTATATAAATTCACAGAAACCCCTGGCATACACTGTAAAACTCTGCAATGCTAAACATTTCTTATTACTCTGTTCCTGCTAAAACCTTAGTGCCCTGTTTATTGTCACCTACACTGTAACAATGAGGAAAAGTCCACAGGGACCAAATTAACTATGTTGTGGATATCTGATATAGGGGGGTGGCTTTCAGACTATTTTAGACTCTCTTTGGTCAATGTGCTGTAGCTAGGCTATACTAAGTAATTAAAGGACAACATAGCAATATTTCATTAACCAGTCTGTTTTATCAACAACAGACCTTAAAATAGAGTGTCAGCCCCATAGATATTAGATTCTTTGCGGATCCCATCAAGACTGATAAGACACACAGAAGGATGGAAGCCTTAATTTACCTTTCAGGGACAGTTAGGATTCTCTTGAGAACAGACACAGCCTTTATCTCTCTCCCACTTTAATTTTGTTTTCCCTCTCCTTCTTAGAGCCATTAGCTTTAAAGGGGTACTCCGCCCCTAGACATCTTATCTCTAAGGAGAGGGGATAAGATGTCAGATCGTGGGGGTCCCGCCGCTGGGACCCCCGGGATCTCAGCTATAACACCCACCTGTTGCGGCTTCCAGCAGCGCTGGAGACTCTCATCCTAACGCCTCACGACCACGGTGACGTGAGATTGTGACGTCACGACTCCGCCCCCGTGTAACATCACGCCCCTCCCCCTCAATGCAAGTCTATGGGAGGGGGCGTGATGGCTGTCACGCCCCCTCCCATAGACTTGCATTGAGGGGCGGGGCATGACATCACATGGGGACGGAGTCGTGACGTCACAATCTCACGTCACCGTGGTCGGGAGCCGAAGCCTCCAGCGTTTCCGGAAGCCACAACAGGTGGGTGCTGCAGCCGAGATCCTGGGGGTCCCCAGCGGCAGGACCCCCGCAATCTGACATCTTATCCCCTATCCTTTGGACAGGGGATAAGATGTCTAGGGACGGAGTACCCCTTTAATGTTAGTCAATGTGTGGTAAAATTGACATGCTAACCTTATTTCTTAGGTTAGTTTGATTACAACAATACCCACATTTGTAAAGTTTTCTAGAAAATTGACTTCCTTACATGTACAGAATCCTGCGCATATTTAATACGCAGGATTTGATGTACTGAATTTTATACAGATTTAAAAGTAAACTAAATTACTGAACACCGCTTGACATCCTATTTTTTTGCATTTTTTAATTAAAAAACCTATTTTTTTACATTTTTTTTGCACTTTTTAATAAGGCTATCTGGCAAGAGAATATTTTTTAGAAATTTTCCCTTAGTACATTATATAAAAGAATAATCATTAACTCATCTCCAGCGCTCTTGGGGTGCCTCCGGTGTCCTGCTCTGGTCACCGGCTGGGTGATGCTGGTGCCCAGAGTTTCACATTGCTGCTCAGCCAATTACTGGCCAAAGCAGATAACCCCTTAACCTGGAAGACTTCTATAAACAATCAATCGATTGCTTTTTCAATTTAATGCATTGCAATGCACTGAAAGGATTTTTCAGCCATTTGCTAGAACAGCCTGTCTATAGCAAGCTGTAACAGACCAATCACGGAAAGCACCAAGAACTTCTGAAGGCTGCTGGCTGCCATAACAACAAGTTGGTTCTTTGTGATCTAGTTGGGTGACACCAAGACCACCACTGATGCAGCGTGTAACAGTTTAAATGCCTCTGTCAGTATTGACAGCGGCATCTAAACAGTTAAAATAGCCACCATGATAGATAATGATTAGGGCAGACATCTTGTCTGAGCTGTTTTTAACAGCATTTATAGATGTGGTTTACAGCAGCCACATGTAACCTAGAAAGCTATAGTCTTGATCTGACTTATTGACATTTATAGGAGAGTTTTCTAGGCATGATTTGTGACCTGTGCAGAGGGAGAGGGAGGAGGGGAGTTGTGACATCACCTTTTTTAAATTGTGTTATGTGATAATGAGAATCTTTCATAGCTGGAAGTGTTAGCTTATTATAAGGCTAAGTAGCCAGAGTAAAAAATGCAAGATTTCTGGATTTTTTTAATGTATTTATTTTTGAAAAATATATAATTTAGAAAATAAAATAATTAAAAAATTACCAAATATTTTCAACAATGTTTAATATAAAAAATTGATCTAAATAACAGGTCATATTATCATAACACATTTTCTTTAAGCATTTTAATGATAATCAATACATGATATATCATGCCATTCAAAGAATCTGTCCAATTGTCAGTACAGTGATCAAGAAGGATTTTTTCACCTTTAAAGGGTATGTCCCTATACATTGTTTGTTTCGCTCTTCTGCTAGAACAAATTGGTTCATAAATGTATATCCTCAGGCTGCGTTTCCACTTGACAGTTTTTTGGAATACTGCCAGTGGAGTTTTTGAACCTAAGCCAGAAGTGGATTCAAACAGAATGGGAAATATAAAGGAAGGACTTCCTAGTGGAATGCCTAGTGAAATGTCAGCCTTAAAGGGGTACTCCGGTGGTTAATTTTTTTGACTATTTGGCATCTTCTTTGTAAGTTTAGTTTTTTTGCAATATACATGTGTTATATGTTTTGGCAGCATGTATGTTTTTTTTCTTACCTGTTTCTCTGTCTGCATGAGAGTAATAAGCCACGCCCCCTCATCTCATCCAGCTGAGTACACAGCTCCTCAACTCCCCTTCCCCTGCTCTGTATTCTAAGGACGTAGGTCTGCACAGGAGAAGGACCTCACAGAGAAGATAAGTGTTATTTGAAGGGGAGGATGAGAAGGTGCATGGGCTGGGGATGTATGGACTGCAGGGGAATAAATCTCATACTGGGAATGATCTCTATATGTGAAGGGGGGACTCCTGAATGACACATGCTGGGAGTTGTAGTCCCTGTTGTGTGTGTATGCTAGTGTTTACAAACCAGTGTGCCTCCAGCTGTTGCAAAACTACAACTCCCAGCATGCCCTGACAGACTTTGGGCATGCTGGGAGTTGTAGATTTGCAACAGCTGGAGGCACACTGGTTGGGAAACACTGTTCTAGCCTATTCAGCTTACACATCATGTTACACCAGTGTTTCCCAACCAGTGTGCCTCCAGCTGTTGCAAAACTACAACTCCTAGCATGCCCAAAGGCTGTCAGGGCATGCTAGGAGTTGTAGTTTTGCAACACCTGGAGGCACCCTGGTTGGGAAACACTGGTGTATGCCCTACAGAGGTGTGGTGAACTACAACCCCTAGGAGACTACAGAGGCAGCATGCTGGTGTTATACCACAGACTGAAGACTCCTGAATGACACATGCTGGGAGTTGTAGTCCCTTTTGTGTGTGTATGACAGTGTATCCCAACCAAGGCTGATTATATTAGTGTGCTGTGTATAAGGGGGCTGACCCGGGAAAATAGTAGGGTAGGTAAAGGGCGGAACAAACAAAAAAAAAATAATGGAGCCGCCCCAAACCAGCAAGGCATGTGGCATGCTGGGATTTGTAGTTTTCAGCACAGCAAGAAACAGGAAATAGAAGCAAAGATAGGAAAACAAAGTGGGGGATAAAAAGACAACTAAGAACGGAAATAGAGTAGGCTAAACAACAAGAATAGAAATTAAACAAAACAAATAGGGTAAGTCAAAAACGGAAAAACACGTTGACCACCGGAGTACCCCTTTAAGGATAAGTTCAAATGGGAGGTCAAATCTGAAGCAGTATTCGATACAAGGCATGTTTTTACAAAATCTTATCCAGAATGATCCATAAATGTTTTACATAGAATGTGAATATTTTAAAACCATAGAATGTCAGAGCATTTTAGTGGATTTTGTTGCAGATTAGTTATGGATCTGCAGCAAAATTCACAGGTTCAAACCTTCGGCACTGCAGATTTTTTGTAATACATCCCCCATGATGCTCTTACAGCCAAAATACTGCAAGTCCAAAACATCTGCAGTGCCGAAGGTTGCCTATGCCTGCCCTATCCTAACACTTGGATCCCCCTCGATCTCCCGCACGAGGCCCTGGCTCTCCGGCCAGATAAGGTGTGTCAACCACCACACAAAGTGGAGATCAACATGTCCCCTCAATGCAGCTCTATGGCAGAACCAGAGATTGCCAAATGCAGTGTCCCATAGAGTTGTATTGAGGGGGCATGTCAGCCGCTGCTTTTTGTGGTGGTCAAATACGCCCCCTTCCTGTGAACTGCCGGAAGGAGGCTTCCACAGAAAAATCTGCAGAAACAACTGCACAAAAACTATCGCAATTCTGTGTGCAAAAAATCTGACCTGCATGAACTTTCCCAATTGATATTATCTGTCATTCATGTTCTAGTTAAATAAGACATTTTTACTGTCCCGTTTTTAATTTAAAATCTGTGTTCTCTTGTCCGTCATATTGAACTAACCTATCCAAAGAAAAAAAGGGGAATAAGGAAACAATGTGGTGCTCTAGGTGCCATTATACAACAACAATTGATATAGAGGTAAAATGTCCTATGCACTCACCTGTAGATGTTAAGCTCTAAGAGCCACACCGTTTATTGCATGTAGAAATTAAACATCCAGGGGCTGCTGGTGGCAATTCAAGGGGATGTGGGTGGCTGCCAATATCCTCATGTCACTCCAAACTGAGTGTGGGTAATTCCAGTATAGCAAAGGAAGAAGTCTGGTCTATGCCCAGGAATCCATCCAAAGAAAAAAAATCGACACTTACAACGGTGCCATTCGCTATTTACATTGCAAATGGCGCCTTTGTAGATATCCATTTTTATCTTTGGCCGGATTCCTGGCCATAGATCGGACTTATTCCTTTACTATATTCAACTAGCAGCAATATGTAGGATCGTAACTATTAAATGTATTTCCAGGGTCTACGCACATGGCATCACCATATGCACAGAGACTTAACAGCGGCACAGGAATTGCCGACAGCTCTGTATAACAGCTGCTGGGAAATGTAGCATAAAGGAATAGCCAATTAGACCTAGGGTCTATCATGTGCCAGGTCCACCGTAGTGAAACCACTCTAATGCAACATATGGAAGGCGGTTGTCCTCGAGAGATAAGCTTCAAATAACTACAACGTTGTCAAAGTCTTCTTATGTTCCTGTAGAAAATCAATGAAGGACAATTTATAGATTTCTATCAATGTCCCTTGTGAATATTTTCTACCTAAATAACACATATCAGGCCCCATGTGTAACATGATAGTTTTGGAGAGATTTCAATTTTTCGAGGTGTCCAGGAATGATTCATCCAAGCAGCATATAACTCCTGCACGCCGCAATTCATGAGGCAGAACATTGTCTGCAGTCCATCAACAGTAATTCCATTTGTAAGACAATCCCCTGTTAAAAGAAAGCACATGATGTACAGCAGAACTCCTATCAGTACAACAGGGGAGGGTCTTTCCTTAACCCCCATTTGGTAATACTACGACTTTTCACAGTCAGACAGAAATGTATACTTGTTTTTGACAAATTGCCATTGCTTGTCAATCACAACACAATTCCTCATTGTGAACATTTCCAGAAGATTTTCTTAGTGAAATAAAACCAGGTATTATGTTTCAGTGATGGCCCTTACATCAACATACAGTACAAACATAAGAACGCTGTAGGCAGAGCGCAGGAAATACTTGTGTTTATCGTATGACAAGATAGGCTCCTGTGTTGAGGTGAGTGAATGGAATGTGAACACAAATACTCATGGCGAACTAAGGGCCTCTTAAGGGGTGAAGCAAGTTGTATTTGGGGAAAGAACATATGTTTGATATAGCTCCATGAGAAAAAAACACAATCGCCCTCATTTACTAAAGGAGAACCGACGGTTTTTCTCGGTTATTGCACCCAAAATTTGGTCGCATCCCGCGTGCGACCAAATCTGCGGCCAAAATTTAGGCACACAACCTACATTTTGAAAAACACTCGGAGAGTTTAATTTAACCTACAATAATGAGCGTGGTTTACTCAAAAATGGGCGTTGACCCGACAAAACGGAAAAATCACTCGGAGTAATTGTGAAATCACTCTGAAAAAGTGTTATTTCTCAACTCTGAAAAACCGACAGCCCAGGGGTCGAGTGAAAATGGAAAAATTGAGTGTTTTGGAGGAAGGGACAGCTGACCATTGTGGTTCATGATTAAAGGGTACCTCTCATCAAATAAACTTTTGATATATTTTAGTTTAATGAATGTTGAATAACTTTCCAATAGCATGTTAATGAAAAATATGCTTCTTTCTATTGTATTTTTCCCGAGCAGTCCTGTCAGCAAGCATTTCTGACTCATGCTGGAGTCCTAAACACTCAGAGCTGCCAGCCTGCTTTGTTCACAGCCAAACAGGCTGTGAACAAAGCAGGCTGGCAGCTCTGAGTGTTCTCCTTTGTGAACAAAGCAGACTGGCAGCTCGTAGTGTTTAGGACTCCAGCATGAGTCTGAAATGCTTGCTGCCAGGACTGGTAGGGCGACCCCTAGTGGTAATTTCTTCAAAGTGGAAAATTAAATAGAAAGAAGCATATTTTTTAATAACATGCAATTGTAAAGTTATTCTGCATACATTAATCTATAATATATCAAAAGTTTTTTTGATGAGAGGTACCCTCTAAATTACTTGTTTTATACTTTAAAGGCATTTTTAACCCCTCAACGCTTTTATGATTAAATTATGTAATAGATTTTTTAATTTATATATATATATATATATATATATATATATATATATATATATATATATAATCTGTTGCTACATTTATATCTGTTGCTATATATTAATATATATATATTTTTTTAAACTTTTGGATTGTTAACCCATTAACAATCATGAATGTAAAGTTACAACCTTGTGCAGGGTAACTTTACTTTATTTATTTGGTTTAATTTTTATTTTTCCAGTGCAACACTTTTTATTCCCGTGCGACAGAATTTAATATTGTGCGACACGAAAAAACCCAACACATGCGACAGATTAGTAAATCACAAGGAAAAAAAAGACGAGTACACTGAAAAAAAAAACCTAACCGACACTCCAGTCTTTGTAAATGAGGGCCAATGACTTAGCTTATAACAAGATACTTTGCTATTGGGCAGTGCTTATTTCGGAACCATGATAGCCAGGGAACTTTTATCTATCTGAAGTCGATTCGAGAAATATGATTTTTTCTACAAACAGACCACACTTTTCCATAGGTTGCATCAGGTATAACATATCAGCTGTTTCCATACATAATGACTGAACCAAAAAGAAAGAGCTGTCGGCACTAGTGGGTAAAATGCAGCTTAAGGACTGAATAACGGCTATAGCCAGCATTCATGGTGTGAACACAGTCCTAAGATCATTCCGTGGTGCTCTCCCTTATATACACAATGTAACGATTGTAACCAATGAGAAAGAAAGAGTAAAGGGGCACTCATGAATTTTCTCTTGTCCAGACTTTATTGGATGGTTAGCAGCAGTGGGGATGCCAGGCAGATCAGCATCAGACCAGCACTGAACAGGAGCCATGATGGTAATAGCTATTTCGTGCCACTCCCTTTCTGAGTTGTTGACTTCATGTGAGCTACAGGGTTACATCATTACATATCAAATCCCTCCTGGCAACTCTCAGGCCTCTACCCTTCAACCACTCTCCTTGTTCCTCTGTATGTCTTTCCATGCATAGAGAGCTGCTAAAAGATTTAACCCCTTAAGGACCAAGTCCATTTTGGCCTTAAGGACCAGAGCGTTTTTTGCACATCTGATCACTGTCACTTTAAACATGAATAACTCTGGACTGCTTTTAGTTATCATTCAGATTCCGAGATTGTTTTTTCATGACATATTCTACTTTAACATAGTAGTACATTTTTGTGGTAAATTGCATCCTTTCTTGGTGAAAAATGCCAAAATTTGATGAAAAATTTTGCATTTTTCTAACTTTGAAGCTTTCTGCTTGTAAGGAAAATGTATATTACAAATAATTTTTTTTATTCACATATACAATATGGCTACTTTATGTTTGCATCATAAAATTGATGAGTTTTTACTTTTCGAAGACATCAGAGGGCTTCAAAGTTCAGCAGCAATTTTCCAATTTTTCACAACATTTTCAAACTCAATATTTTTCAGGGACCAGTCCAGTTTTGAAGTGGATTTGAAGGGTCTTCATATTAGAAATACCCCATAAATTACCCCATTATAAAAATTACACCCCCAAAGTATTCAAAATGTTTTAACCCTTTAAGTGTTTCACAGGAATAACAGCAAAGTGAAGGAGAAAATCTTCATTTTTTACACTCGCATGTTCTTGTAGACCCAATTTTAGAATTTTTGCAAGTGGTAAAAGGAGAAAATTTTTACTTGTATTTGTAGCCCAATTTCTCTTCAGTAAGCACATACCTCATATGTCTATGTAAATTGTTCGGCGGGCACAGTAGAGGGCTCAGAAGGGAAGGAGCGACAAGGGGATTTTGGAGAGAACGTTTTTCTGAAATTGTTTTTGGGGGGCATGTCACCTTTAGGAAGCCCCTAGGGTGTCAAAACAGAAAAAAAAAAACACATGGCATACCATTTTGGAAACTAGACCCCTCGGGGAATGTAACATGGGATAAAGTGAGCCTTAATACCCGACAGGTGTTTCATGACTTTTGCAAATGCAAAAAAATAAATAATAATTTTACCTAAAATGCTTGTTTTCCCAAACATTTAAAATTTTTAAAAAGGGTAAAAGCAGAAAATACCCCCCAAAAATTGAAGCCCAATTTCTCCCGATTCAGAAAACACCCCATATGGGGGTGAAAAGTGCTCTGCTGGCGCACTACAGGTCTCAGAAGAGGAGTAGTCACATTTGGCTTTTTGGAAGCAAATTTTGCTCTGGGGGCATGCTGCATTTAGGAAGCCCCTATGGTGCCAGGACAGCAAAAAAAATGGCATACTATTTTGAAAACTAGACCCGCAGGGAACGTAACAAAAGGTTAAGTGAACCGTTATACCCCACAGGTGTTTCACGACTTTTGCATATGTAAAGAAAATTTTTTTTTTACCTAAAATGCTTGTTTTCCCAAAAAAATGTACATTTAAAAAAAGGGTAAAAGCAGAAAATAGCCCCCAAAATTTGTAACACAATTTCTCCCGAGTATGGCGATACCCCATATGTGACCCTAAACTGTTGCCTTGAAATACAACAGGGCTCCAAAGTGATGCCATGCCCATTTGAGGCCTAAATTAGGGACTTGCATAGGGGTGGACATAGGGGTATTCTACGCCAGTGATTCCCAAACAGGGTGCCTCCAGCTGTTGTAAAACTCCCAGCATGCCTGAACAGTCAGTGGCTGTTTGGTAATACTGGGAGTAGTTGTTTTGCAACAGCTGGAGGCTCCGTTTTGGAAACAGTGGCGTACCAGACGTTTTTCATTTTTATTGGGGAGGGGAGGGGGGCATGTGTATATGTAGTGTTTTTTACTTTTTATTTTATTTTGTGTTAGTGTAGTGTAGTGTTTTTAGGGTACAGTCACACGGGCGGGGGTTCACAGTAGTTTCTTGCTGGCAGTTTGAGCTGCGGCAGAAAGTTTGCCGCAGCTCAAACTTGCAGCCGGATACTTACTGTAAACCTCCGCCCATGTGAGTGTACCCTGTACATTTACATTGGGGGGGGGGGGGGACACATCCAGCTGTTGCAAAACTACAACTCCCAGCATGCACTGACAGACTGTACATGCTGAGAGTTTAAGTTTTGCAACAACTGTAGGCACACTGGTTATGTATCACTGAGTTTGTGACCTAACTCAGTGTTTCACAACCAGTGTGCCTCCAGCTGTTGCAAAACTACAACTCCCAGTATGTACGGTGCATGCTGGGAGTTGTAGTTTGCAATAGCTGGAGGCACACCGGCACACTGAGTTAGGTAAAAAAAAACTCTGAGTTTCACAACCAGTGTGCCTTCAGCTGTTTCAAAACTACAACTCAGCAGTCACCGACAGCCAACGGGCATGTAGTTATACAACCAGCAGATGCACCACTATAACTCCCAGCATGCACTTTAGCTGTTTGTGCAAGCTGGGAGTTGTAGTTATACAACAGCTGAAGGTACACTTTTCCATAGAAAAAATGTGCATCCAGCTGGTGCAAAACTATAAGTCCCAGCATGCCCATAAGGGAATGCTGGGAGTTGTGGTGGTCTGCCTCCTGCTGTTGCATAACTACAACTCCCAGCATGCCCTTTTTGCATGCTGGGAGCTGTTGCTAATCAACAGCAGGAGGTTGTCACTCAGCTCCAACTGCTGATCCACGCCGCCGCTTCAGGTCAGTCCCTCGCCGCCGCTCCTGGGGCCCCGATCCCAACAGGGACGCCGGGGATCGGGGTCCCCAGCTGCCGGGGTCCTCTTCCCGCACCCGATCACGTCCTCTGGAAGAGGGGCGGAGCGGGTTGCGGGAGTGACACCCGCAGCAGGTGCCCTGATTGGTCGGCCGGTAAATCGGCCGACGAATCAGGGCGATCGTGAGGTGGCACCAGTGTGACCTCTTCCCTGCTGGCTATGGCTGTTTGGGGCCATCACTGGAGACCCGATTGACCCGGAATCCGCCGCAGATCGCTGGGCTGAATCCATCGCCGACATGGGGGGACATAATGACCCCCCCTGGGCGATATGCGGCGATGCCTGTTGAACGATTTCAGCAGGCATCCGGCTCCGGTCCCCAACTGGCTAGCGGTGGGGACCGGACTTCCCATGGGCGTATGGATATTCCCTGTGTCCTTAAGGACTCGAAATGCAGGGCGTATCCATATGCCCTGTGTCGTCAAGAGGTTATAAATCTTAATCCTTACAGTAAGTATCAAATGCTTTAAGCTGCACAGGAAGTTCTTTTCTTTTTTTATTTCCTTTCTGTCTGACCACAGTGCTCTCTGCTGACACCTCTGTCCACTTTAGGAACTGTAAAGAGTAGGAGCAAATTGCCATAGCAAACCTTTACTGCTCTGGACAGTTCCTGAAATGGACAGAGGTGTCAGCAGAGAGCACAGACAGAATTTTTTTTTTAAAGAAAAGAACTTCCTTTTTAGTATACAGCAGCTGATAAATACTTGAAGGATTAACATTTTTAAATAGAATTAATTTTGTTTTACTTTCTGGCACCAGTTAATAAAAAAAAAAAAAAAAAAAAAAAAACCTGTTGGGGACAGGTTCTGGTACTTAAGGATGGAGGGTGTACCTGTATGCCCTCCGTATTTCCGATCACCACCGCTCGCCGGGCGGTGATCAGATCGGGAGGACTGCTTATATCTATCAGCAGGCATCCCGTGCAAATGCCTGGGGGGGAGTCCTGAGGCCCCCCCATGTCGGCAATCGCCGCAAATCGACAGTCAATTCAGACCGGTGATTTGTGGCGATTCCAGGCCAATATGAGTGATCAGAGCTGTCACAGACAGCTCTGACCATTCTAACATTCTAAAGGATAGGAGCGAGGTGGCAGGGGTGCCACCTCCTCCTATCCCCTGCCATTGGTCGATTAGGACTGACCGACCAATGGCAGTTTGGTGGCGGGGGGGTTAAAGTTCATTTCCCCCGCTCTGCGCACCAACCGAAGTCAGCGGGGGTGGGGGGGGGACATGGCTGGCGGCTTACCAGCGACATCTGATCAGCGGCGGTGGCATGGGAGCGGTGGTGGCAGCATGGGAGCGGCAGCAGCAGCAGGAGGAGGCATGCTGGAAAGTGCAGCGGTGGAAGAGGCTGCAGTGAAGATTGCTGGTAAGTGTGGCCTTCTAAAAGTTGCAAAACTACAACTCCCAACATGCCCAGACAGTCAGTGCATGCTGAAAGATGTAGTTTTGCAACATCTGGAGGGCCACAGTTTGGAGACCACTACTTAGCAGTCTCCAAACTGTTCTTCCCCAGTTGTTGCATAACTACAACTCCTAGCTTAGAGTTGTAGTTTTGCAACAGCTGGAGACACTTGGGTTGTAATCACTGAGCTAGAGTCTGTTTCCTAACTCAGTGGTTCCCCACCAGTGTGCCTACAGCTGTTGCAAAACTACAACTCCCAGCATGTACGGTCTGACAGTGCATGCTGGGAGTTGTAGTTTTGCTACAGCTGAAGATTTGGGGCGCCCTCTCCCCCCTTCATGTGAATATACAGGGTACATGCAAACGGGCCGGGGTTTACAGTGGGTTTCCTTCTACAAATTTTCCACTGCAGCTCAAACTCCCAGCGGAAAACTCACTGTGAACCCCTGCCAGTGAGAATGTACCCTAAAAACACTACACTAACACAAAATAAAATGTAAAACACTGCATATGCATATACACCCCCTTACACATCTCTCCCCCCCCCCCCCCCCCCCACAATAAAAATGAAAAACGTCTCATACGGCAGTGTTTCCTAAACGGAGACTCCAGCTCTTGCAAAACAACAACTCCCAGTATTGCCAGACTGCCATTGACTGTCCTGGCAGGCTGGGGCTTTGCAACAGCTGTAGGCACCCTGTTTGGGAAACACTGCTGTAGGGTTTTGGTGGAGACAAGCCCCATACTTGTATCTGGGTCTGTCCCTATTGTAAATTCCTCAATTAGGCCTCAAATGCGCATGGCACTCTCTCACTTCAGAGCCCTGTCGTATTTCAAAGCAAAAGTTGAGGGCCACATTGCTTTACAAATTGCGTTACAAATTTTGGGGGTCTTTTTCTCCTTTTACCCCTTATGAAAAGGTAAAGTTGGGGGCTACGCCAGCATGTTAGCGTAAAAAAATAACAAAAAATTTACACTAACATGCTGGTGTTGCCCCATACTTTTCATTTTCACAAGAGGTAAAAGGAGAAAAAGACCCCCAAAATTCCTAACGCAATTTCTTACGGAAATACCCCATATGTGGACATAAAATGCTCTGTGGACGAACTACATGGCTCAGGAGTGAGAGTGCACTATGTACATTTGAGGCCTAAATTGTTGATTTGCACAGAGGTGGCTGATTGTTACAGTGGTTCTGACATAAACGCAAAAAGAAAAACCCACATGTGACCCCATTTTGGAAACTACACTCCTCACGGAACGTAATAAGGGGTATAGTAAGCCTTAACACCCTACAGGTCTTTGACAAATTTTCATTAAAGTTGGACATGAAAATTAAAAATGTGTCTTTTTCCCCTAAAATTCTGGTGTTATCCCACATTTTTCAATTTCACAAGGGGCAATAGGAAAAAAGTCTCCCAAAATTTGTAACCTTTTCTGTAACCTAATTTCTTCTGAGTGAGAACATACCCCATATGTGGATGTAAAGGGCTCTGCGGGTGAACTGCAATGCTCAGGGCTTTTAAAGAGTGAGTTAGGCTGGAATTGAAGGCCATGTGCATTTACAAAGCCTCCATGGTGCCAGAGCAGTGGACCCCCCCCCCCCCCAAATGTGACCCCATTTTGGAAACTACACCCCTCACGTAATGTAATAAGGGTACAGTAAGCATTTATGCCCCACAGATTTTTTGAATAGTTGTCCGTAAAAATGAATAATTCAATTTTTCATTTGCACAGCCTACTGTTCCAAAGATCTGTCAAATGCCAGTGGGGTGTAAATGCTCACTGCACCCCATATTAAATTCTGTGGGGGGTGTAGTTTCCAAAATGGTGTCACATATGGGGGGTCCACTGTTCTGGCACCACGGGGGGCTTTGTATGGCCCTCGACTTCATTTCCAACCAAATTCTCTCTCCAAATGCCCAATGGTGCTCCCTCTCTTCTGAGTATTGTAGTTCGCCCGCAGAACACTTTACATCCACATATGGGGTATTTCCATACTCAGAGAGTATGCCATGTTTTTTTTTTTTTTTTACTGTTCTGGCATCAGGGGGGGCCTACCTAAATGCGACATGCCCCCCAAAAACCATTTCAGCAAAATTTGCTCTCCAAAATACCATAGTCGCTCCTTCCCTTCTGAGCCTTCTAGTGCACCCATAGAGCACTTTACATCCACATATGAGGTATTTCCTTACTAGAGAGAAATGGGGTTAAAATTTTGGGGGTCATTTTCTCCTATTACTCCTTGTGAAAAATGAAAAGTTTGGGGTAACACCAGCATCTTAGTGTTAAAAATCTAATTTTTCATTTTCACGTCCCATTTTAACGAAAGTTCGTCAATCACCTGTGGGTTGTTAAGGCTCACTATACCCCTTGTTACGTTCCTTGAGGGGTGTAGTTTCCAAAATTTTATGCCATAAGTTTTTTTTTTTTTTTTTACTGTTCTGGCATCATGGAAGCTTCCTAAATGTGACATGCCACCCAAAAAACATTTCAGCAAAATTCACTCTCCAAAATGCCATTGTTGCTCCTTCCCTTCTGAGCCCTCTAGTGCACCCACAGAGCACTTTACATCCACATTAAAGAGAAAATGAATTTCAAGTTTTGGGGGGCCTTTTTACCTTTTATCCCTGGTAAAAATGAAAAAAAATGGGGCTACAATAACATTTTAGTGTAAAAAATGGAGATTTAGATTTTTCACCTCCATTTTGCTGCTATTCCTGTGAAACACCTAAAGGGTTAACAAACTTTTGAATGTAATTTTGAATACTTTGAGGGGTGCAGTTTTCATAATGGGGTCCATTATTGGGGATTTCCAACATAAAGACCGTCAACTTCACATCTAAACTTAACTGGTCCCTGAAAAAATGCAGATTTTGACATTTTCGGCTAAAATTGGAAAATTCCTGCTATACTTTGAAGCCCTCTGATGTCTTCAAAAAGTTAAAATATGTCAACTTTATGATGCAAACATAAAGTAGACATATTGTTTATGTGAATCAATATGTAATTTATTTGACATGTCCCTTTTCCTTACAAGCAGAGAGCTTCAAAGTTAGAAAAATGCGAAATTTTCAATTTTTTCCTGAAATTTTTTAATTTTTCACCAAGAAATGATGCAAGTAACGACGGAAATTTACCACTAACATAAAGTAGAATATGTCACGAAAAAACAATCTCGGAATCAAATTTATAAGTAAAAGCATCCCAGAGTTATTAATACATAAAGTGACAGGGGTTAAAGTCACACATATATGTATTGGTTTTGATGACTATCTAATCTACTTTGCTACAGTTTAACCCAGACCAGAATTGGATTTACTCCTGGTTTAATCTGTGCACTGGGTAGCAGAATCCCATTGACAGCAATTTTGAGCATAATTTTAAGGCAGAATTATGCTCAGAAATTCCTCAGAACTAAAGGGATACCTTAGTGCTCTAGAGGCACGAGTTCAGCTGCTGGTTATATAATACAATATACTTACAAATAAGAAACAGACTCATCTGTAGCTACATTAACTCTGTCTAAAGTCTACATGTGTATATTGACCCCTTCCTCCACACACAGAATGATCTGCTCAGAATGTCTCCAGGCTATTGTAACAGGAAATTAAGTGGAGCATTTTCTAGGAGAGGATATTTCGTAAGTAAAGTTGGATAATCTGAAAACAGATTTTGCTAATCCATGCCACAACTATTTGTGTGTATGTAAATTGTTTACAAAAGTTGTACACTGCTCAAAAAAAATAAAGGGAACACTTAAGCAACACAATGTAACTCCAAGTCATTCATGCTTCTGTGAAATCACACTGTCCACTCAGGAAGCAACACTGATTGACAATCAATTTCCCATACTGTTGTGCAAATGGAACAGACAACAGGTGGAAATTATAGGCAATTAGCAAGTCAATGGCGTGCACCCAAAAAAAATTAAAAAATCCAAAATAGCATATTTCTGGTCACTTTTTATATCATGAAAAAATGAATAAATTCAAGAAAATCATTAAATGCAAGGTACAAAGGGGTAAGCAATGTATTTATTGTCTTTAGGCTCCAACAACATATCAAGCTCTGATGCAGATGGAATATCTTGTTGCGGTGCTTAATGAAAACTTGTGACTCTACCCTGCAGCCGGGAGAATTGAACGAGTTTGTAAGACAACAAAGGTGTAACTATTCCAAAGAGAGTTGTGACTGTTATCCCGGCCTTTGTGCTGCATCGTAACCCTGAGATTTGGACTGATTCAGAGGAATTCCGACCTGAAAGGTATTGTAGATGTGTTAACATTTATTGGGATACTAGCTGAGTACCCGGCGTTGCCCGGTTTTTCCTTCCTAATCCTTGTTGGGGAGAAAATAAACAAAGGAGGAAGCTTTTGACTTCATATCCCATCCTCATATATTGTAGTCATATCCCAACCCCATATCCCGTCCTCATATCCCAACCTTCTATCCCGACCTCCTATCCCGTCCTCCTATCCCGTCCTCCTATCTCGACCTCCTATCCCGACCTCCTATCCCGTCCTCCTATTCCGTCCTCCTATGTCAACCTCCTATCCCAACCTCCTATCCCAACCTCCTATCCCATCCTCCTATCCCCTCCTCCTATCCCGACCTCCTATCCCGTCCTCATATCCCCTCCTCCTATCTTGACCTCCTATCTCGACCTCCTATCCCGACCTTCTATCCCGACCCGTAATTTGTGTACCAAGTATTGAAATATCTCCAGCCGTACGGAAGTTATGTGGCAACATACATTTCCCATTGATTTTCATGGGACTGTAAACAAAAACCTGGACCCTCACAAATGGGGGTAGTTAAGGGTTAAATTAACTATCCTATATTTTAAGTGGACATATAAGTAACATGTGACCAAGTATTTAAATATCTTCTGTCGTTTGGAAGTTATGCAGTAACATATATTTCCCATAGACTTGTATGGGACTTTAAACAAAAACCCCGCCCCTGGCAAATGGGGGTGAGTAAGGGTTAAATTACCTATTCTATGTTTGTTGTTGACATATAAGTAACATGTGTGCCAAGTTTCATGTTAATATCTTTAGCCGTTTGGACGTGATGCTGGAACATACACACACATACATACACACACATTGAGTTTTATATATATAGACTAGCTGAGTACCCCGTTTTTTTCTTCCTAATCCTTGTTGTGGAGGAAACTCAACAGAGGAAGCTTTTCAATTCATATCCCGTCCTCATATATTGTTGTCATATCCCAACCTCCTATCCGACCTCCTATCCCGTCATCATATCTCAACCTCATATGCCATCCTCACACCTTTTCACCATATCCCTACCTTCTATCTCATCCTCATAGCCCATCCTCCTATCCCGACCTCCTATCCTGACCTCCTATCCCATCCTCCTATCTCGACCTCCTATCCCGTCTTCCAATCTCAACCTCCTATCCTGACCTCCTATCACGTCCTCCTATCTCGACCTCCTATCTCGACCTCCTATTCCATCCTCCTATCCCGACCTCCTATCCCGACCTCCTATGCCGACCTCCTATCCTGTCCTCCTATCCAGTCCATCTATCCTGACCTCCTATCCCGACCTCCTATCCCAACCTCCTATCCCTTCCTCCTATCCCGACCTCCTATCCCGACCTCCTATCCCGTCCTCATATCTCGACCTGCTATCCAGACCTCCTATCCCGTCCTCATATCTTGACCTCCTATCTCGACCTCCTATCTCAACCTACTATCTCGATCTCCTATCCCGACCTCCTATCCCGTCCTCCTATCCAGTCCATCTATCCCGACCTCCTATCACGACCTCGTATCCCGACCTCCTATCCCGTCCTCCTATCACGACCTCCTATCCTGTCCTCCTATCCCGACCTCCTATCCTGTCCTCCTATATCAACCTCCTATCTCGACCTCCTATCTCGACCTCCTATCTCCAGCTCCTATCACGACCTCCTATCACGACCATCTATCGCGTCCTTCTATCTCGACCTCCTATTCCGTCCTCCTATCCAGTGTATCTATCCTGACCTACTATCCCCACCTCCTATCCTGTCCTCATATATCGACCTCCTATCCCGACCTCCTATCCCATCCTCATATCTCGACCTCCTATCTTGACCGCCTATCTCGACCGCCTATCCCGTCTTCCTATCCAGTCCATCTATCCCGACCTCCTATCTTGACCTCTTATGCCGACCTCCTATCCCGTCCTCATATCTCAACCTCCTATCCTGACCTCCTATCCTGACCTCCTATCCCGTCCTCCTATTTCGACCTCCTATCACAACCTCCTATCACGACCTCCTATCCTGTCCTCCTATCCGATCTCCTATCCCGACCCGTAATATGTGTACCAGGTATTGAAATATCTCCAGCTGTACGGAAGTTATGTGGGAACATACATTTCACATTGATTTGCATGGGATTTTAAACAAAACCCCAACCGTCACAAATGGGGGTAATTAAGGGTTAAATTAACTATCCTATATTTTAAGTGGACATATAAGTAACATGTGACCAAGTATTATCAAAATATCTCCAGCCGCTTGGAAGTTATGCTGTAACATGTATTTCCCATTGACTTGTATGGGACTTTAAATATAAACCCTGCCCCGGGCAAATGGGGGTGAGTAAGGGTTAAATCACATATCCTATGTTTGTTGTTGACATATAAGTAACATGTGTGCCAAGTTTCATGTTAATATATTTAGCCGTTTGGACGTGATGCTGGAATATACACACACAATGTTGAGTTTTATATATATAGACTAGCTGAGTACCCGGCGTTGCCCAGTTTTTCCTTCCTAATCCTTGTTGGGGAGGAAAATAAACAAAGGAGGAAGCATTTGACTTCATATCCCGTCCTCATATATTGTTGTCATATCTCAACCTCATATCCTGTCCTCACATCTCGTCCTCATATCCCGTCCTCATATCCCGACCTCCTATCCCGTCTTCCTATTCCGACCTCCTATCTCGACCTCCAATCTCGATCTCCTATCCCGACCTCCAATCTCGATCTCCTATCCCGACCTCCTATCCCGACCTCCTATCCCGACCTCCTATCCCGACCTCCTATGCCGGCCTCCTATCTCGGCCTCCTATCTCGGCCTCCTATCTCGACCTCCTATCCCGACCTCCTATCCCAACCTCCTATCCCGACCTCCTATCCCGACCTCCTATCCCGTCCTCCTATCCCGTCCTCCTATCCTATCCTCCTATCCCGTCCTCCTATCCAGTCCATCTAACCCAACCTCCTATCCCGTCCTCCTATCACGACCTCCTATCCCGACCTCCTATCCCACCCTCATATCCCGTCCTCCTATCTTGACCTCCTATCCCGTCCTCCTATCTCGACCTCCTATCCCGTCCATCTATCCCGACCTCCTATCCCGTCCTCCTATCCCGGTCCTCTTATCCCAGTCCTCCTATCCCGTCCTCCTATCCCGGTCCTCCTATCCCGGTCCTCCTATCCCGGTCCTCCTATCCCGGTCCTCCTATCCCGACCTCCTATCCCGTCCTCTTATCCCCTCCTCCTATCCCGTCCTCCTATCCCGTCCTCCTATCCTGACCTCCTATCCCGACCCATAATATGTTTACCAGGTATTGAAATATCTCCAGCCGTACGGAAGTTATGTGGGAACATACATTTCCCATTGATTTGCATGGGACTTTAAACAAAAACCAAGACCCTCACAAATGTTGGTAGTTAAGGGTTGAATTAACTATCCTATATTTTAAATGGACATATAAGTAACATGTGACCAAGTATTATCGAAATATCTCCAGCCGTTTGGAAGTTATGCAGTAACATATATTTCCCATTGACTTGTATGGGACTTTAAACATAAACCCCGCCCCTGGCAAATGGGGGTGAGTAAGGGTTAAATCACCTATCCTATGTTTGTTGTTGACATATGTAAGTTTGTTGTTGACAAGTAACATGTGTGCCAAGTTTCATGTTAATATCTTTAGCCGTTTGGACATGATGCTGGAACATACACACATACATACATACACACATACATACACACACACACACACACGTTGAGTTTTATATATATATACTAGCTGAGTACCCGGCGTTGCCCGGTTTTTCCTTCCTAATCTTTGTTGGGGAGGAAAATAAACAAAGGAGGAAGCTTTTGACTTCATATCCCGTCCTCATATATTGTTGTCATATCCCGACCTCCTATCCCGTCATCATATCCCAACCTACTATCCCGACCTACTATCCCGACTTCCTATCCCGACCTCCTATCCCGTCCTCCTATCCCTTCCTCATATCTCGACCTCCTTTCCCGTCCTCCTTTCCCATCCTCCTTTCTTGACCTCCTTTCCCATCCTCCTATCTCGACCTCCTTTCCCATCCTCCTTTCCCATCCTCCTTTCCCGTCCTCCTATCCCATCCTCCTATCCTGTCCTCCTATCCCGTCCATCTATCCCGTCCATCTATCCCGTCCTCCTATCCCGTCCTCCTTTCCCCTCCTCCTTTCCCGTCCTCATATCTCGACCTCCTTTCCCGTCCTCCTTTCCCGTCCTCCTTTCCCGTCCTCCTTTCCCATCCTGCTTTTACATCCTGCTTTTCCATCCTTCTATCCCATCCTCCTATCTAGTCCATCTATCCCGTCCTATCTTGACCTCCTATCACGACCTCCTATCATGACCTCCTATCCCGTCCTCATATGTCGACCTCCTATCCTGTCCTCCTATCTAGACCTCCTATCCCGTCCTCCTATCACGACCTCCTATCCCGACCTCCTATCCCGACCTCCTATCCCGACCTCCTATCCCGTCCTCCTATCCCGACCTCCTATCCCGACCTCCTATCCCGGTCCTCCTATCCCGGTCCTCCTATCCCGGTCCTCCTATTGCGTCCTCCTATCCCGTCCTCCTATCCCAACCCGTAATATGTGTACCAGTTATTGAAATATCTCCAGCCGTACGGAAGTTATGTGGGAACATACATTTCCCATTGATTTTCATGGGACTTTAAACAAAAACCCCGACCCTCACAAATGGGGGTAGTTAAGGTTTAAATTAACTATCCTATATTTTAAGTGGACATATAAGTAACATGTGACCAAGTATTATCGAAATATCTCCAGCCTTTTGGAAGTTATGCAGTAACATATTTCCCATTGACTTGTATGGGACTTTAAACATAAACCCCGTCCCTGGCAAATGGAGGTGAGTAAGGGTTAAATCACCTATCCTATGTTTGTTGTTGACATATTAGTAACATGTGTGCCAAGTTTCATGTGAATATCTTTAGCCGTTTGGACGTGATGATGGAACATACACACATACATACATACACACATTCACACATTCCCACATACATACACACACACGTTGAGTTTTCTATATATATATATAGATAATGGGTATAAAATGTGAAGTATAAACGTTTAAATATATTTATAATTTTATTTAAAAAAAGTTACATTCTCAGCTTATATAGTTTATCCAGTAACAAATTAATTTATAGTTGCATACATGTCATGTTGAACCTGCAGCAAGACCAACTTTGCAGATTAACCCTTCATGACCCTGCCTTCCACTCTATGGTTTAAATGATGATCTGGCCACACACACTATTGATTTACTTAAAGGGGTACTCCCGTGGAAAACTTTTTTTTTTTTTAATCAACTGGTGCCAGAAAGTTAAACAGATTTGTAAATTACTTCTATTAAAAAAATCTTAATCCTTCCAGTACTTATTAGCTGCTGAATACTACAGAGGAAATGGTTTTATTTTTGGAACACAGAGCTCTCTGCTGACATCATGACCACAGTGCTCTCTGCTGACATCTCTGTCCATTTTAAGAACTGTCCAGAGTAGGAGAAAATCCCCATAGCAAACATATGCTGCTCTTGACAGTTCCTAAAATGAACAGAGATGTCAGCAGAGAGCACTGTGGTCATGATGTCAATAGAGAGCTCTGTGTTCCAAAAAGAAAACCATTTCCTCTGTAGTATACGGAGTCTAAAAAGTACTGGAAAGATTAAGATGTTTTTTAATAGAAGTAATTTACAAATCATAGGCAATACTAGAAGGAGAGAGCACACCACGTAGCTAAGCAGATAGATGCAAACATACAATACCGCAAGGTAGTCACTGGGAGCGTCCGGATCCGATGCAATAAATAGGCAGCACCTGCGGGGTGCACACACTAGATGACGTATCAATATATACAACAAAAGAGAAAAGCGTGCACTCACCGCCGGTAAACTGCTGCAGGCCCAAGGTCCGGGATCACCACGGCATAGACGGAGACGGTAAGGGGCGCTCAGAGGCTATGCCGGCTGTTTCGGACGTAGGAACGGAAGAAGGACGATAAGTTTCAGATCGCGGGGGGTCCGACCGCTGGGGCCCCCCGCGATCTCCCGTACGGGGCCCCGGCTCTCTGGTTAGAGAGGGTGTGTTGACCACCGCACGAAGCAGCGGCCGACACGCCCCCTCCATACATTGCTATGGGAGAGCCGGAAATTGCCGAAGGCTCTCCCATAGCAGTGTATGGAGGGCACGTGTCAGCCGCTGCCTGGTGCGGTGGTCGACACGCACTCTCTATGCAGAGAGCCGCGGCCCCATACAGAAGATCGTGGGGGGCCCCAGTGGCCGGACCCCCTGCGATCTGAAACTTATCCCCTATCCTTAAGATAGGGGATAACCTTTTCAATCCCGTAGTTCTCCTTTAAGTTACATAAACCAAAAAGAAAAATTGGAGTCACTTAAATACAATAAAAATATTAGATTTTATTGATATGCATTAAAAACTATAATATATCATGAAAAAAAGGAGAAACAGCATCACAGAAAAATATACAGCGACATCACCGGTACATCTGGTGAAAAACAAGATGATGGTATGTGGGTAAACATATCACTAATGTATGCTAAAGTGCATAAAGGGCAACAAATGGCACAGTATGTAACATAAGTAGGGATGAGTGAATCCGAATTCGTTCCGAATTTCAGGAAAAATTTGATTTGCAATGAATGCGAATTTCACCGCGATTCGATCGCGGGAATCGCTTCATTAAACTCCATTTAGTTCGGTCGGGCATCTAAAATGGTGGATCCACATGTGAGGACCTGGGGCAAGGAATCCTGGGAAGGCGGGAACAAGGGTTGGCGGGATGACCCTGAATCACAAGTAGAATGTGACATCAGCTGCCAGCCCCCCCCCCCCCTGATGTCACAGCCCTATATAAATCAGCAGCCATCTTGCGGCCAGTCACTTCAGCCTTTTATTGCCGAGAGAGAGAGAGGGACAGACAGCAGTGTGTGATGCACAGAAAAGCATTTTTACAGTAGCGACTCACCTCCCAGTTAGATCAGCGTTCTATTGAAGAGAAAGAGGGACAGACAGCAGTGTGTGTTGCACAGAAAGCATTTTTACAGCAGCGATTCACCTCCCAGTCACATCAGCGTTCTATTGCAGAGAGGGACAGAGAGCAGTGTGTTGCACAGAAAAGCATTCTTACAGCAGTGATTCACTTCAAGCCCAAATCCAGCCTAGAAGCACTGATAGGGAAGGGAGTGAGATTGAGAGAGAAAGTGCAATTTTGGGTGTAGTACACAGCGACGGTGTCCTGCAGCACTGGTGCGTACAACAACTGAAAAGCTAATAGTAGCCCGCCAGTTAGAGGGAGCAGAGCACTAAAAGCGTATTGTCCTCTATTAAGTGTAACCTGTGCGTACATCTAAAAGTGATGTACCATTTTGTTCCTGTTAAAGTTCCTGTTATGAAGCGAGTTCAGGAGCTAAGTTCGCATCATACCCGCACGGTCCCGGCTGCTTTCAGCAGCCAGGACCCATGGCTAATGCCGGACATCGCCGCTCCGGCAGATGTCTGGGATTAACTCTTTAGCTTCAACTTTGATCGCCGCGTCTAAAAGTCAAAGTCTGGGCATGCTGGGAGTTGTAGTTTTACAACATCTGGAGGGCCACAGATTGGAGACCACTGTGCAGTGGTCTCCAAACTGTGGTTTCCAGATGTTGCAAAACTACAATTCTCAGCATGCCCAGATAGTCCAGGCATGCTGGGAGTTGTAGTTCTGTAACATCTGACCCTTCAGATGTTGCAGAGCTACAACTCCCAGCATGCTTGGACAGTCTTGGCATGCTGGGAGTTGTAGTTTTGCAACATCTGGAGGTATACAGTTTGGAGACCACTGCACAGTGGTTTCCAAACTGTAGACCTCCAGGTGATGCAAAACTACAATTCCCAGCACGCCCAGACAGTCAAGCATGCTGGGCGTTGTAGTGCTGAAACATCTTACCCTTCAAATGTTGCCCAACTACAATTCCCAGCATGCCAAGACAGTCTGGGCATGCTTGGAGTTGTAGTTTTGCAACATCTGGAGGTCTACAGTTTGGAGACCACAACTTAGCAGTCTCCAAACTGTTCTTCCCCAGTTGTTGCATAACTACAACTCCTAGCATGCCTTTTGGCTGTCACTGCATGCTGGGAGTTGTAGTTTTGCAACAGCTGTAGACACACTGGTTGGAACACACTGAGCTAGAGTCTGTTTCCTAACTCAGTGGTTCTCCACCAGTGCGCCTACAGCTGTTGCAAAACTACAACTCCCAGCATGAACGGTCTGTCAGTGCATTCTGGGAGTTGTAGTTTTGAAACAGTTGAAGGTTAGCCCCCCCATGTGAATGTACAGGGTACATTCACACGGGCTGTGGTTTACAGTGAGTTTCCTTCTACAAGTTAAGTTGTGGAAAATCTTCTGCCGCAGCTCAAACTCCCAGCAGAAAACTCACTGTGAACCCCTGCCCGTGTGAATGTACCCTAAAAACACTACACTGCAAAACAACAACTCAGTATTGCCGGACATCCATTGACTGTCCTGGCAGGCTGGTAGTTTTGCAACAGCTGGAGGCACCCTGTTTGGGAAATACTGCCGTAGGATTTTGGTGGGGAAAAGCAGCAATCCGGGTCCGCCCCTATTGCACATTCCTAATTTAGTCCTCAAATCTGCATGGTGCTCTCTCACTTCAGAGCCCTGTTGTATTTCAAGGCAACAGTTTAGGGCCACATATGGGGTATTTCCATACTCGGGAGACATTGCATTACAAATTTTTCTCCTTTTACCCCTTATGAAAAGTTAAGGGCTACACCAGCATGTTAGTGTAAAAAAATAAAAACATTTACACTAACATGCTGGTGTTGCCCCATACTTTTCATTTTCACAAGAATTTCTTCCGAGTACTAAAATACCCCATATGTGAATGTAAAATGCTCTGCGGGCGCACAACAAGACTCAGAAGTGAGAGAGCGCCATGTACATTTGAGGTCTAAATTGGTGATTTGCACAGAGGTGGCTGATACCCACATGTGACCCCATTTTGGAAACTACACCCCTCAAGGAATGTAACAAGGGGAATAGTGAGCCTTAACACCCTACAGGTCTTTGACGAATTTTCGTTAAAGTTGGATGTGAAATGCTGGTGTTACCCCAAATTTTTCATTTTCAAAAGGGGTAATAGGAAAAAATCCCCCCAAAATTTGTAACCCCATTTCTTCTGAGTAAGGAAATACCCCATATGTGGATGTAAAGTGCTCTGCGGGCGTGAACTACAATGCTCAGAAGAGAAGGAGCACCATTTGGCTTTTGGAGAGAGAATTAGGTTGGAATTGAAGGCCATGTGTGTTTAAAAATCCCCCATGGTGCCATAACAGTGGACCCCCCCCCCTCAACTTGTGACCCAATTTTGGAAACTAAACCCCTCACGTAATGTAACAAGGGGTGCAGTGAACATTTACACCCCACTGGTGTCTGACAGATTTTTTGAACAGTCATCTTAAAAAATGAAAAAAAATGTTTTTCATTTGCGCAGCGCACTGTTCCAAAGATCTGTCAAATGCCAGTGGGGTGTAAATGCTCACTGCACCCGTTATTACATTCCAGGAGGGGTGTAGTTTCCAAATTTGGGTCACATGGGGGGGGGTCCACTGTTCTGGCACCACAGGGGCTTTGTAAACGCACATGGCTCCCAACTTCTATTCCAACCAAATTCTCTCACCAAAAGCACAATGGCGCTCCTTCTCTTCTGAGCATTGTAGGTAGCTTGCAGAGCACTTTACATCCAAATATGAGGTATTTCCATACTCAGAAGAGATGGGGTTACACATTTTTGGGGCTTTTTCTGCTATTAATCCTTGTGAGGTGTTAAGGCTCACTTTACCCCTTGTTACATTCCTTGATGGGTGTAGTTTCCAAAATAGAGTACCATGTGATTTTTTTTTTAACTGTTCTGGCATCATGGGGGCTTCCAAAAACCATTTCAGCAAAATTCGCTCTCCATAAGCCCAATGTCGCTCCTTCCCTTCTGAGCCCTCTAGTGCACCCACAGAGCACTTTACATCCACATATGAGGTATTTCCTTACTCGAGAGAAATGGGGTTACAAATTTTCGGGGGCAATTTCTCCTATTACCCCTTTTGAAAATGAAAAGTTTGGGGTAACACCATGTCCCATTTTAGCAAAAGTTCGTCAATCACCTGTGGGATAAAAAGACTCGATTTATCCATTGTTACATTCCTTGATGGGTGTACTTTCCAAAATAGTATGCCTTGTGCTTTTTATTTTTATTTTTTTACTGTTCTGGCATCATAGGGGCTTCATAAATGCAACATGCCCCCCAAAAACCATTTCAGCAAAATTCGCTCTCCAAAATGCCATTGACGCTCCTTTCCTTCTGAGCACTCTAGTGCACCCACAGAGCACTTTACATCCACATATGAGGTATTTCCTTAAAAGTTTTGGGGGGCCTTTTTACCTTTAAGCCCTTGTAAAAATGAAAAAAATGGGGCTACAATAACATGTTAGTGTCAAAAATTGAGATTTTGATTTTTCTCTTCCATTTTGCTGCTATTCCTGTGAAACACCTAAAGGGTTAACAAACTTTTTGAATGTCATTTTGAATACTTTGAGGGGTGCAGTTTTCATAATGGGGTCCATTATAAAGGATTTCCAACATAAAGACCCTCATGTTCACTTCAAAATGTAACTGGTCCCTGGAAAATTTTGATTTTGAAATTTTTGTGAAAAATGTGAAAATTGCTGCTATACTTTGAAGCCCTCTGATGTCTTCAAAAGTAAAAACATGTCAACTTTATGATGGAAACATAAAGTAGACATATTGTATATGTGAATCAATATGTAATGTATTTGACATGTCCCCTTTCCTTACAAGCAGAGAGCTTCAAAGTCCCGTCCTTAGGGTCATTATGGGCTCCGTCCCCAAGGGGTTAATATGTCCAAGGGACTGGTTAGGGAGAAAAAATTGATGATTATTGGTAACGTTAACAAGGGCTTTTCAAGTTTAGAAAACAATATTTTTATATACCCAATTGGGGAATTCTGAATTAATAGAGATAGGGTTCTGTGCTCAAGATCTTCATGGATTGGCCAGCCCAGAGAGTGGATGCAGGAGTATATTCAGAACCTGGCATAACACAGGCAACCAATTGACTTGATCATCATCGTGTACACTATGTAATGCTTAATTTCCCCTGTGGTGACGCTGCAGGGGGATTAAACACTTACTGCTGTTTTCCCCACAGATTATTTCTGATTACTGGAGCTTCCAGTAGGGGAACAGTTTGTGATCTGCTTATTGTCAAGGTAAGACCTAACAAGTTGCGATTGTCAAAGGATGTCTAGCAATATTTCGTGAAGAACACGTGTCTGCATAAAACATAATGGGGGAGATTTACCGATGTGTGTGTCTTGCCCTTATTTAAAATGTGGAAACATTTGAAGAATTTCTGGCACAAAGTGTCAAATAAGATTTTAGACACATTTATGGCACACATGCTCAATAAAGAATAATTCGTTACAGGTAGTTTTTCTGTGTTTTGTGTTTCCCTAGTTTCAGTTTGTCATTTCGCCTAGGGCAGGGGTCGGCAACCCGCGGCTCCATAGCCGCATGCGGCTCTTTTACTCCTTTGCCATCGGAGCGGAGTCTCTTCTTCCGGGGCCGCGCGGATCCTCACTGTCATGTGACAATGTAACGTCACATGACAGTGACGTCTCCGGCCTGCGCCTCAGTCGAGGAGCGCTGCCGGGAGAGGAAGACGCCACACGAGGAGCTGGTGAGTATGTAAAGTATATTACTCACTTGACAGCGGGGCGTTAACCCCTCACTCCACGGCAGCGTTAATGCTGCCGCGGGGTGAGGGGTTAACGCTACCGCTGCCATGGGGTGAGGGGTAACTTAACCCCCCTCTCCCCAGCCCACCCCAGGCCTGGGCCCCAAAAAAGCCCACCCCAGGCCTGGGCCCCAAAAAAGCCCACCCCAGGCTTGGGCCCAAAAAAGCCCACCCCAAGCCTGGGCCCAAAAAAAGCCCACCCCAGGCCTGGGCCCCAAAAAAGCCCACCACAGGGCCTGGGTCCAAAAAAAAAGTCCACCCCAGGCCTGGGCCCCAAAAAAGCCCACCACAGGGCCTGGGCCCAAAAAGCCCACCCCAGGCCTGGGCCCCCAAAAAGCCCACCCCAGGCCTGGGCCCCAAAAAAGCCCACCCCAGGCTTGGGCCCAAAAAAAGCCCACCCCAAGCCTGGGCCCAAAAAAAGCCCACCCCAGGCCTGGGCCCCAAAAAAGCCCACCACAGGGCCTGGGTCCAAAAAAAAGCCCACCCCAGGCCTGGGCCCAAAAAAAGCCTACCCCAGGCCTGGCCCAAAAAAAGCCCACCCCAGCAAAAATATATTTTATATTGTTAAGTGAAAGTCCTTTTTTTCTTCAGATTGACAGCTGACTGCACGATCCTGTATATATAGCATTAAGGTAAGAAACAGTATATGCAGTGTTATATTTGTTTTAAATGTCGCAATGGTTTTGCGGCTCCCAGTTTTTTTTTTCCTTTGGAAACGGGTCCAAGTGGCTCTTTTTGTCTTAAAGGTTGCAGACCCCTGACCTAGGGTTATGACTTAGTGGCAAGGGGATGTGGCTTGAAATGCTAATTCTGTTTTCCTTGTTTTATGACTTCAGCTCTGAATTTGGTTAACCCTTGGATACTCGATTTTGTACTTTAGCTATCCTCTAGGCTGATCATCCTTTCTATTTATGTGTCTCCCTGTTAGTATTGTATATTGTTTGTGTTAATCCATTGTGTTCTGACTGCTTTTCCATGACCTTAAAGGGGTACTCCACTGGAAAACATTTATTTTTTAAATCAACTGGTGCCAGAAAGGTAAACAGGTTTGTAAATTACTTCTATTAAAAAATCTTAATCCTTCCAGTACTTATCTGCTGCTGTTATGATTCACAGGAAGTTCTTTTCTTTTTGAATTTCCTTTCGGCCTGACCACAGTGCTCTCTGCTGACACCTCTGTCCATTTTAGGAACTTTCCAGAGTAGGATCAAATCCCCATAGAACACTTATCCTGCTCTGGACAGTTCATAAAATGGACAGAGGTGTCAGCCGAGAGCAGTGTGGTCAGACAGAAAGGAAATTCAAAAATAACTTCCTGTGGATCATAACAGCAGCTGGTAAGTACTAGAAGGATTAAGATTTTTTAATAGAAGTAATTTTCAAATCTATTTTACTTTCTGGCACCAGTTGATTAAAAAATTTTTTTCTAGTGGAGTACCCCTTTAATGTATTGCTGTAGTGTTATGTCAGTTTTTCTGTGTTTTGCATTTTTCTGCTTAGGGTCCTGTTCAGACATTATGTGTATGTCTGAACAGTTTCTGTGTTTATTCTCCCTGGTTTGGGAAGAGTTAACCTTCCAGTCCTTCAGCACTGGGAGTGTATATAAGGCCTCTTCAGGTGCTGTTCTGTGCTTGTAATTTCACCTGTTACTCTCATCATGTTTGCGTCATGCACCTTAGTCTATTTCTGTCTGAACACATGTCCTGAGTTTTAGCCATGGTTTACTGTCCTGTTTGATACATAGATTTTAGCTTGCCTTGTTTGAGTACTTTGTTGGGTTTTAGTATTCTTGTATTGTTCATTCAGTATTTGCTTGGTGTTGCCTAAGTCCGTGTACACACTGTGCATTTGTCAGTTCTTGTGATCCTGGATCTCCTAGGATAGAATCCTGTTCTTAGCTTTATGCTAATCTATCTAGGAGTGAGTTAGTCTTTTGTCTGTACCTGTGTTAGCTTGTATTTAGGATTTGTGTTCCCTCCTAGGCTAGTATCCTGTTCACACTGTATAGTATGCCCGCTAGCTAGTAGCCTATTTGGCTTTAGTACTGATGTCCCTCCATGGTTGGAGTGGGGTGTCCTGTGTGTTCATTGTTGTGAGTCTGCTATGAACAGTGCTCTTGATTTCCTGACCTGTTTAGTGTTTTGACTTAAAGTTAACCTGTTCATCCCCTGCATCTCCTGGTTTTGTCTGCTGTATACTTATCCTCATATCTTGTCTTGTTCACATTATCATATCTGCCTTTAATCTTGATTCTGGTTTTTGAACTGTATGTTAGTATGCTAAATCTTGCCTTGTATTATCTGTTTATAACTTTGTAGCTTTCCTGTTATATTCTGTGCTTGTTCCCCAACATGTACTGTTTCATCTGTTTTGTTTGTATTGAAGCCAATGCACTTTAGCCCAGGATAAGGACCATCCTTGTGGTTGCCGTTTTCCGTCACTTAGGGCGGATGGACAATAGGAAGGGAGAGCAGTTGTAGGGACAGTTAGGGTGCACTCCCTTTCATAACATGTAGTTTGTTGCTATGACCTGTGACAACCTTGCACTTATTAAGAGTAGGGATCATCTCCTAGTTAGTTCTAGTGAATTCACTGTTTAGGGTGACTACGCAATATGCAGGGACAGGGGTTCTGGGTGAGAACTAGAGAGCACTGTATCCCTGCCCATATGTGACAGCAACAGAATGCGTCAAAATTTCAGCAAAATTGTGGCGCAAAATAAGGGCAAAATAGATCAACCAATAGGTGGTGTACAGTTAAACAAAAATGTGTCACAGGCTTTGCACATTTATACAACATGAGCCACTGTGACAAATTTGGTGCATTGTTAGACTGTCTGGTCTACATATATATTGTATTAGTCAGTGATTCCAAACCGGGGAGCCGTTCGGCACTGCCTGGGGTGCCGCGGGATTTTGGCATAAAATGTTTCTTTTAGATTTCCCGCCCCGACCTGCATGCCTGTGACTTACGGCACCGGCGCCGCAGGGGGGGGAAGGGAAGCTTGTGCGTGTGCACTTTGCACACAGCGTCCCCCAGTGTCCCTCTCTGCCCTCCCTCCCCTTCGGTGCAGTATGTGAGGCTGAAAATGGTGCCGTGCCGGAGAAAAGAACTGGCCGTGGAAGCTGTGCCGGATTCCCGTGCCGGCTTGCAGGAACTGTACCCTTTCCACCCCTCTGTTACCCTTTCTCAACCCTGTCCACCCCCTCGTCATCCATGTCCACCCCCTCGTCATCCATGTCCACCCTCCTGTCATTAATGTCCACCTTGTCCACCTCCGGGTCCATTTCTGTCACCCATGTTCACCCCCCTGTCAACCACCCAGTGTACCCTATCAACCATGTTCACACACCCCAGTCTACCCCCTGACACCCATGCCCACCCCCTGTTCACCCCTCTTTTATCCCCATCATCATCCTTGTTTACCCACCTGTCTCCCATGTCCACCCCCTGTCATCCCTCTGACCACCCCAAGTCAACCCTATTCACCCCTCTGACCCTCTGTCACCACTGTTCACATCCCCTATCTCCCATGTCCACCCATTGTCATCCATGTCCACCATGTCCACCCCTCTGACCACCCCCCAGTCTACACCTCTGTCACCCATGTCCACCCCTCTGTCCCTTTGTCACCCCTGTCCACCCCTCTGTTACCAGCTTGCCATTCCTGTACACCCCTCTGTCAACCCTGACGCCCCCCGGTCGCCCATATAGACCCCTCTACACCCATCTGTCACCCCCACGACCCCGTCACCCATGTACATTCCTCTACACCTCTGTCACCCATCTAAACCCATCTACACCCTTCTGCCACCCATGTACACTCCTCTACACCCCTCTGTCACCCATGTACCCTCCTCTGTCACCCATGTACACCCCCTGTCACCCATGTACACTCTTCTACACCACTCTGTCACCCATGTACACCCGACTATCAACCATGTACACTCTTCTACACCCCTTTGCCACAGTGTACACCTTTTCCACCCATGTACACTGCTCTACACCCCTCTGTCACCCATTTACACTCCTCTACACCCCTCTGTCACCCATTTACACCCCTCTGTTACCCATGTACACTCCTCTACACTCTTCTGTTACCCATGTACAATAGTCTACACTCCTTTGTCACCCATGTACACTCCTCTACGCTCCTCTGTCACACATGTACACCCCTCTGTCACCCATGTACACTCCTCTACACCCCTCTGTCACCCAGACCACAGACCACTAGTCAGACCACATATGGAATACTGTGTACAGTACTGGGCATAGTGTACAAGAAAGTTATAGTGGAGCTGGAGAGAGTTCAAAGAAGGGGAACCAGAGTAATACGGGGAATGGGAGGACTAGAGTACCCAGAAAGATTATCAGAATTGGGGATATTTAGTTTAGAAAAAAGACCTAATAACTATGCATAAATATATCAGGGGACCGTAACAGAGATCTATTTATACCATGATCTATTTATACCCAGGTTATTTAGGGGAAAGAAGGTTTCTACACCAGCACAGATGGGGGTTCTTTACTGTAAGAGAAGTGAGACTGTGGAATTCTCTACCGGAGGAGGTGGTCATGGTGAACTCTGTAAAAGAGTTCAAAAGGGTCTGGATGCATTTTGGAGAGTAGTTACGTTACAGGTTATGGATACTAGATTTATAGGGACAGAACGCCAATCCAGGGATTTATTCTGATTCCCATATATGGAGTCAGGAAGGAATTTTTACCTCTAGTAAGAGGGTTTTTTGCCTTCCTCTGGATCAACTCACTAGGGAATCTTTAGGGATATAGGTTGAACTTGATGGACTCTGGTCTTTTTTCAACCTTATGAACTATGTTACTATGTTACTCATGTACACCCCTCTACACCCCTCTGTTACCCGTGTACACTCCTCTACGCTCTTCTGTCACCCATGTACACTCCTCTACACCCCCAACATTCCTCTGTCACCCAAGTGCACTCCTCTAACCCCAACACCCCTCTGTCACACATGTACACCCTTCTATCACCCCCTACACCCCTCTGTCACCCCCTACGCCCCCCTGTCACCCATGTACACTCCTCTACACCCCTCTGTCACCCATGTACACTCCTCCACACCCCTCTGTCACCCATGTACACTCCTCTACACCCCTCTGTCACCCATGTACACCCCTCTGTCACCCATGTACACCCCTCTGTCACCCATGTACACCCCTCTGTAACCCATGTACACTCCTCTACACCCCTCTGTCACCACCCATGTACACCCCTCTATGCTCCTCTGTTACCCATGTACCCTCTTCTACACCCCAAAACTCCTGTCACCCATGTACACTCTTCTACACCCCTCTGTCACCTATGTAGACCTATCTATCACCCATGTACACTCCTCTACACCCTCTACCAACCATGTACACTCCTCTACACACCTGTCACCCATGTACACCTTTCTACACCCCTCTGTTACCCCTTTACACCTATACGCCCCAAAGGAATCTGGAGGCTGATGCTGGAAAAGTGCAGGGCCTAATAGGTTTGTTTTGCAGGTTTAACGATGAAGAACTGTGACGATGATGGCCCAGACCAGATGGAGAAGAAAAGGGAAAACAATGCTGATTAGAGATGTCATTTGTGAGTTGCTGTATAAAGCAACACTGTAATCTAAATATCCACAGATAAATAGATATTGTGCATTACGGCTTTTTCCCTTTTTTTTTTCTTTGCTCGGCAACTTCGGTAGGCGTGCCCTGCGAAAACATTTTTTTTCCAAGTGGTGCCCTGAGCAGAAAAGGTTTAGGGAACACTGGTGTAAGTATTAGACAGGGTTAGTAAATCTGCCTCGATGGCTTCATTCAGTTTCTGATATCACAATGTGTCTTAATTATTTCATGGTTCTGCCATTGTCTGAGGATTTCTAGAATCCCTGGAAGATGCAATCCACTTTTGAGAAATAATAAAAGGAAAATTACATTAACCCCTTAACCTCTTAAGGACCCATGACGTACGCGTACTTCATGAGTCCGCTCCCAATCTATAACGTGGCCCCGCGTCATAGCGGGTCGGGCCCGGCCTCTAACAATGGCCATGATGCGCGGCATTGATCGCTGTGCCGCGTGCTATTAACCCTTTAGACGCGGCGTTCAAAGTTGAATGCCGCGTCTAAAGTGAAAGTGAAACCATGCCCGTTAGCTCAGTGGGCTGTTCGGGATAGCCGCGGCGAAATCGCGGCATCCCGAACAGCTTACAAGACAGCTGGAGGATTTCTACCTGCCTCCTCGCCGTCCGATTGCCGAATGACTGCTCAGTGCCTGAGATCCAGGCATGAGCAGTCAAGCGGCAGAATCATCGATCACTGGTTTCTTATGAGAAACCACTGATCAATGTAAAAGATCAGTGTGTGCCGTGTTATAGCTCCCTATGGGAGCTATAACACTGCAAAAAAAAAGTGAACAAAATAAAAAGGGAATAAAGATCATTTAACACCTCCCCTATTAAAAGTTTGAATCACCCCCCTTTTCCAATAAAAAAAAAAACACAGTGTAAATAAAAATAAAAATAAACATATATGGTATGGCCGCGTGTGGAAATGTCCAAATTATAAAAATATATCATTAATTAAACCGCACGGTCAATGGTGTACGCGCAAAAAAATTCCAAAGTCCAAAATAGTGCATTTTTGGTCACTTTTTATATCATGAAAAAATTTATAAAAAGCGATCAATAAGTCCTATCAATGCAAAAATGGTACCGCTAAAAACTTCAGATCACGGTGCAAAAAATTAGCCTGCATACTGCCCCATACACGGTAAAATAAAAAAGTAATAGGGGTCAGAATATGACAATTTTAAACGTATACATTTTCCGGCATGGAGTTATGATTGTTTCCAGAAGTAAGACAAAATCAAACCTATATAAGTAGGGTATCATTTTAATCATATGGACCTTCAGAATAAAGATAAGGTGTCATTTTTACCGAAAAATGTACTATGTAGAAACGGAAGCCCCCAAAAGTTACAAACATTACGTTTTTTTTTTCAATTTTGTCTCACAATGATTTTTCTTTCCGTTTCACTGTAGATTTTTGGATAAAATGACTGACATCATTACAAAGTAGAATTGGTGGCGCAAAAAATAAGCCATCATATGGATTTTTAGGTGCAAAATTGAAAGAGTTATGATTTTTTAAAGGTAAGGAGAAAAAAACGAAAATGCAAAAACAGAAAAACCCCGAGTTCTTAACGGGTTAACCCCTTAAGGACTGTTTTTTTTTTCCGTTTTTGCATTTTCGTTTTTTGCTCCTTGCCTTTAAAAAATCTTAACTCTTTCAATTTTGCACCTAAAAATTCATATGATGGCTTATTTTTTGCGCCACCAATTCTACTTTGTAATGACGTCAGTCATTGTGCCCAAAAATCTACGGTGAAATGGAAAAAAAAATTATTGTGAGACAAAATTGTAAAAAAAAAAATGCCATTTTGTAACTTTTGGGGGCTTCCGTTTCTACGTAGTACATTTTTCTGTATAAATGACACCTAATCTTTATTCTGTAGGTCCATACGATTAAAATGATACCCTACTTGTATAGGTTTGATTTTGTCGTAGTTCTGGAAAAAATCATAACTTCATGCAGAAAAATGTATACGTTTAAAATTGTCATCTTCTGACCCCTATAACTTTTTTATTTTTCCGTGTATGGGGCGGTATGAGGGCTCATTTTTTGCGCCGTGATCTGAAGTTTTTAACGGTACCATTTTTGCATTGATAGGACTTATTAATTTTTTCATGATATAAAAAGTGACCAAAAGTGCACTATTTTGGACTTTGGAATTTTTTTGCGCGCACGCCATTGACCGTGCGGTTTAATTAACGATATATTTTTATAATTCAGACATTTCCGCACGCGGCTATACCATATATGTTTATTTTTATTTACACTGTGTTTTTTTTATGGGAAAAGGGTGGTGATTCAAACTTTTAATAGGGAAGGGGTTAAATAATGTTTATTCACTTTTTTTTTTCACTTTTTTTTGCAGTGTTATAGGTCCCATAGGGACCTATAACACTGCACACACTGATCTTTATCATTGATCACTGGTTTCTCATAAGAAACCAGTGATCGATGATTCTGCCGCATGACTGCTCATGCCTGGATCTCAGGCACTGAGCAGTCATTCGGCGATCGGACAGCGAGGAGGCAGGTAGAGACCCTCCCGCTGTCCTGTAAGCTGTTCGGGATGTCGCGATTTCAACTTGAAACGCCGCGTCTAAAGGGTTAATAGCGCGCGGCACAGCGATCAATGCCGCGCGCTATTAGCCACGGGTCCTGGCCGTTGTTAGAGGCGGGCCCGACCCGCTATAACGCGTGGCCACGCCGTGGCCACGCGTTGTAGATCGGGAGTGGACACATGACGTTCCAGTACGTCATGTGTCCTTAAGGGGTTAAGCACTCAGCATTTTTCAGTTTTTGCATTTTTGTTTATTTCCTCCTTACCTTTTAAAAATCATAACCCTTTCAATTTTCCACCTAAAAATCCATTTAATGGCTTATTTTTGCACCACCAATTCTACTTTGCAGTGACATTAGTCATTTTACCCAAAAAGCTACGGCGAAATGGAAAAAAAAAATCATTGTGCAACAAAATTGTAGAAAAAAAATGCCATTTTGTAACTTTTGGGGGCTTCCGTTTCTACGCAGTGCATTTTTTGGTAAAATTGATACCTTGTTCTGTAGGTCCATACGGTTAAAATGATACCCTACTTATATAGTTTTGATTTTGTCGTACTTCTGGAAAAAATCATAGCTACATGCAGGAAAATTATACATTTAAAAATGTCCTCTTCTGACCCCTATAACTTTTTTTATTTTTCCACATATGGGGATGTATGAGGGCTCATTTTTTGCACCGTGATCTGATGTTTTTATTGGTACCATTTTTGTTTTGATCGAAGTTTTTGATTGCTTTTTTAATGGTATAAAAAGTGACCAAAAATACGCTATTTTGTACTTTGGAATTTTTTTTAAGTGTACGCCATTGACCGTGCGGTTTAACTAGCGATATATTTTTATAGTTTGGACATTTATGCACACAGAAATGTTTATATTTATTTTATTTACATAATTTTCTATGGGAAATGGGGGGCGATTCTGACTTTTATTAGGGAAGGAGTTGAATCACATTTATCAACACTTTTTGTTTCACTTTTTTTTTTGCAATGTTATAGCCCCCACAAGGGGCATGGCATTGATCAATAACATGGCATTGATCAGTGTTATTGGCGCTTGACTGCTCCTGCCTGGATCTCAGGCACGGAGCAGTCATTCGCGATCGGACACACAGGAGGCAGGTAGGGATCCTCCTGATGTCCTGCAAGCTGTTTGGGATGCCGCAATTTCATCACGGCGGTCCCGAACAGCCGACTGAGCTGCCAGGATGCTTTCAGTTTCACTTCAGACGCGGTGGTCAACTTCGATCGACGCATCTGAAGGGTTAATACCAAGCATCACCGGTCAGCTCATTTTTGCCTCATACACAGTTCTCTAACCGGACCTAAAACCGTGATATACCATGGTTTTAGGTCCGGTGGGAAACCCGTATATGGGGCAAAAAATTGGCCGTTTGACTCCGGTCGGCACCCGTACACTACAAACGTAGTGTGAACCCACCCTATCACTGAACATAAATGTTTTATGGAATCATATGATATTTTTAAACCTCTCTGTCCACCACATCAAGCCTTTGCCTCTCCTCTACTTCAGATGTTGGAATGATGTGGTCATAATTGAAGTTCTAGAGATGCCATAGCAAAGAATTGTGTCTCTGGGGATTATTATCTGTTCCCATACAATGTAATGGTATAATGACTGCAAGCTGCTCCTGACTGTGTGAGAAATCTGCTTTAAAGCTCGTATTTCATCTGGTCAAAGAGAAACATCCCATCCCTCGCAGAAACTTGTATAATTGCAGCATTTTGATCCACTAAGGCATGGATTACAGATTTACATTATAAATATACAATTGTTTTCCTAGAAACCAGTCCAGATTTTAAATATATGTTAGGCATTCACTTTCTCACAGTAAAGAACTATGAGATCTCGAATGCCATTGTTGAGTGACGTCATCACAGTTACTTTAAAGTGATAGTAACACCTGCCAGTACTTTATGAACCACAAAGAATATGTCTTTGTTGCTGGAGACCAAACAGTAAGGCTATTCAGGGAACAGAGAAAAAAGAATGCAAGCATTAAGGTTCAGTTCTACTTTTGTAGTTACTTGTGTAAACAAAACATATAACAGTACCCAATGCGAGATTAGAACAAATAGAACAGTTTTTTTTTTTTTTTGTGTGGCTATTTTAAAATATTAAAGCTACTAAACATCTAATCTAATACTAACTACTAAAAAGAGGTGGGTTAGTGGGTATCTCTCTGTTGAGTCCACATATGATGATCACATTTATAAGTCTGTGGGCTGATGGTCTACATATAGATCAATGTACTCAACTGATCTGATTATGGCCTATCTACTATTGCTGACAGTAGTGGGAAGTGTAGCTGGTACAGTGAAAAATGTGCTTACAGAAAGTAAAGATGAAAAATCTATTATAAAGCAACAATTTCTACATTTTATATGTAATATGTAATGTGCCAATATATTACTGATCATGTCAAAGGGCCTCATTCTGTACCATCGACATGTCAGTGTTCCAGACTACACAAAACAAATATCTCAGCATCTTTGTGTCATGTCTGGGCAGAGAAAGAGTGCAGCCCTGTACTCTGTCCCTGCCTATTTGCCTATCCGCTCTAAACAGCGGATCGACAACCAAGGTGCCTTCCTAAGGCTGGGTTCACATCACATTTTTCAACTACAGTTCCCGCATACGTTTTCTATCAAAAACCGTATTGGGAAAAAAACGGATGGAGCAGTATGGGAAAAAGTAAACTGTATGCGCTTTTAAACAGTATACTGTTTTTTAAAAGTGCATACAGTTCTGTTCGTTTTTATTTTAAAAAACCAATACGTTTTTGAAAATTCTGTCCATTTTTAATGGGAGGGGTCTTGGGTGGGGACTTTAGGATGCAAATGCGCATGTGCAAAGAAAAAATGCATACGGTTTTGCCGTATGGAACCGTATACCTGTGCGTTTCCCATTGATGTCCATGTTAAAAAAAAAGGTATGCGGTTGCAATACGATTTTTAAACTGGAGTCAAAAACGTGGTTGAACAGGGTTTGGAGTACTGTTAAAAACCGTATTGCAAGCAAACCGTATGCCACCGTATGTATCGGGGTGCATACGGTTTGCAATGCCTTGCCTATGTATACCGTTTTCAATACCGTTCCATACGTTTTCACTAATGAAAACGTATGCGGGAACCGTAGTTGAAAAACGTGATGTGAACCCAGCCTAAGTAAGTGATGGGAGTCACCGTCAACAAAATAAGCTACAAAAACAGACTCAGGTCGGGAAAACGTAGGTAGCACACACACACACACACACAATGGGGTTTATTTACTAAGAGTGTTGTGTAGGTTTCTTTGTGGGTTTTGATTTCCAACAGGTATTTTCCCAAGGTATTTACTATGGTTTCCCTACATTTTGCACTTTTCCCTATGTTTTGCCTTTTTTACAACTGTTCTGATCTGTCGGTTTTCCTCAGCTCAAATCCACCACATTTTCTGTGGAAACCTTAGTAAATATGTTGGGATTTTTAGAAAAGGTTGGGTCACGCCCCTTTTGTGAGGGCAACACCCACTTTCTCCCGTGGCCATTCCCCCTTTTTGGGTTTTCTTGTAAAATGGAGGGTTTGGGGTTTTTTGGGTCGCAAATTGTATTGCATAAAACGTACGACAACATTTGGGTGCAAAAGCCAACAAAAAAATGTATGGAACTTCTTAGCCAACATGGGAGCATGAATGGAAGAGGCTGGAACCCACGACCTCTCCTCCGGACCATATCTCTTCCAATGTACCAAATATTGGACAGAGTTTTGCACTCTACGGCTATCTAAGATTTTGGAAACCTCATACTCCAGTTTACCATCGATTTCAGCTGAAGGAGGAGGATCATAAACAGGAGATTGTGAAGGAACATATGATTTACGTAAAGAGTGATGGAAAGCATTATGTACCTTAAAAGAACTAGGCAATTTCAATCTACAACAGACCAGATTGATGACTTCCATTACTTCATAAGGTCCAATAAAACGTGAGGCCAATTTACCAGACGGAACTCTGAGATGTATATTTCTTGTTGAAAGCCACACTTTATCACCAACTTTAAATTTAGTGCCATAAGTACGTCTCTTGTTGGCAAATTTACTTTGTACCTCTTGGGCTTTCCTCAGGTTCTCCTGAACCTGGGCCCAAACTGTGCACAGTTTATTCATATACACAGAAGAATGGTGATATGCCGATAGAGGAATTCTCTCGATTATGCAAGGCAAACTCAGCAAGAGACAAAAAAGAAACCCATTCATCCTACCTATCTGCTATGTAGCATCTAAGGTACTGTTCAACATTTTGATTCATTCTTTCTGTCTGACCATTAGATTGTGGATGAAAAGCAGAAGAAAAGGACAATTCAACTCCTGTTTACAAAAAGCTTGTCAAAATTTAGAAACAAATTGTAAACCCCGATCAGATACAATATTCTGTGGTACTCCATGGTATCTAACTACATGTCTTGAAAACAAATTGGCTAGAGTTTGGGCTGAATAGAGTTTCTTCAAAAGAACAAGATTACACTGTTTACTGAATCTGTCCACCACCCATAGAACAGTTTTTCCCTCAGATGGAGGCAGATCAGTCATAAAATCCATAGAAATATGAGTCCACGGCCTCTTAGGAATAGACAAAGGACACAACTCTCCTGCGGGACGTGTCCGAGGAGTCTTCGCTTGAGCACAAACCTCACATGACACAACAAAAGCCTCCACATCCCTGTTGAAAGTTAGCCACCTGAATTTCCTTCGATGTTTCCTTGTACCCAGAATACAAGGATGACCTGCCAACATGGAACAATGACATGACTCAATTATTTGGAGACAAAACTGACTGGGTACAAAGATCTTGTCACAAGAAGTCTCTGGAGTAACCAAACCTTGATTATTCAAAATCTCAGAAGTTAAAGGGGTATTCCAGGCAAAAACTTTTTTTTATATATCAACTGGCTCCGGAAAGTTAAACAGATTTGTAAATTACTTCTATAAAAAAATCTTAATCCTTCCAATAGTTATTAGCTTCTGAAGTTTTCTGTCTAACTGCTCAATGATGATGTCACATCACGGGAGCTGTGCATGATGGGAGAATATTCCTTGCATGATGGGAGAATATCCCCATAGGAGCTGGACAGCTCCCGGGACGTGAGTCATCAGAAATCAGACAGAAAACAGCAACTCAACTTCAGAAGCTAATAACTATTGGAAGGATTAAGATTTTTTAATAGAAGTCATATACAAATCTGTTTAACTTTCCGGAGCCAGTTGATATATAAAAAAAAGTTTTTGCCTGGAATACCCCTTTAAATCTGAGGACACTGCTGAAATTACCACACCTTCCGGGAGAATTGTAGAATTGTCTCCGGATTAGAATCAATAGGCTAAGAAGCATTGAAAATCTGAGATAAGGCATCAGCGTTGACATTCTTAGTAACCGGACAATATCTATTGACAAAATGAAATTGAGTAAAGAACAAGACCCAACAAGCTTGACGAGGATTAAGACGTTTAGCAGATTTTAGGAAAGTAAAAATTTTTGTGGTCAGTAATAAAGGGCTTGGTTTGATCTGGTTGGACTAATATTGGAGGGGAGATAAAACATAATTTAAGATGTTTAAAAGCTGCCTCCGCAGACCAGTTAACCAGATCTGCCCCTTTGCAAGTCAAATCAGTTAATGGTTTTGCAATGATAGAATTTTTTAAAATACATTTTCTGTAGTAGTTCGCAAAGCCCAGAAACCGTTGTAATAGTCTGAAATAGCCAAAGGGTGCGTTCACACACTCTCTGCTTTTGCGGAAAATCCTCCGCAAGCCCCATTGAAGTCAGTAAGGACTGCTGCGGATTTTCCGCAGCGTAAATTCTGCCGCGGACAATCTGCCAAGAAGAGCCCGTCCCTTTCAAATACGCTGCGGAAAACCCGCAAAACAGAGAGCGTGTGAACGCACCCTTAAAGGGGTTATCCAGGAAAAAACTTTTTCCTATATATATCAACTGGCTCCAGAAAGTTTCACAGATTTGTAAATTACTTCTATTAAAAAATCTTAATCCTTTCAGTACTTATGAGCTTCTTAAGTTAAGGTTGTTCTTTTCTGTCTAAGTGCTCTCTGATGACACGTGTCTCGGGAACTGCCAAGTTTAGAAGCAAATCCCAATAGCAAACCTCTTCTAAACTGGGCGGTTCCCGAGACACGTGTCATCAGAGAGCACAAAAATTGTACCTCTTTGACACCAAAGACACATTTCTCAAGTTTGACAAATAATTTGTTTTGATGAAGTACCTGCAGGACAGATTGTTCATGATTTACATAAGATGACGAGTCATGAGAAAAAATTAAAATATCGTCAAGATAAACCACTAGGAATTTTCCCCAAAATTCCCAGAAAATATCATTGACCAGGTTCTGAAAAGCTGCCGATGCATTACTTAGACCAAAGGGCATTACCAGATATTCAAAGTGACCTTCAGGAGTGTTAAAAGTAGTTTCCCATTCATCAACCTCCTTGAGTCTAATTAGGTTATAGGCCTCTCGAAGATCAAGTTTAGTAAACCAACATGCACCCTGTATTTGATTAAACAAATCTGGAATAAGAGGCAAAGGGTATTGATCATTAACAGTAATATTATACAAAACCCGATAATTGATACAAGGCCGTAACCCTCCATCTTTCTTCGCCACAAAGAAGAAACCTTCTCCTATAGGAGACACAGATGGACGAATGTGACCCTTTTGCAAACTTGACTGTCTGGTCCTGAAAGAGGAGTTATGAAGGATTATATTCAAATTATAAATTCTCCCTTTAGGATACTTGGCATCAGGAACAAGTTCAATAGCATAATACTCCTCAGTTGTTCTTCGACCCTGTCTAAGGGTGCATGCACACCATATTTTGCAATACAGTTCCTGTATCAGGTTTTTGATGAAAAACTGATTCCTCAAAACATGTGTACAAATTTCAACTCGTATACGTTTTTTAACCCCTTAACGACGCAGGACGTATATTTACGTCCTGCGCCGGCTCCCGCGGTATGAAGCGGGATCACGCCGCGATCCTGCATCATATCGCGTCGGTCCCGGCGCTCATCAATGGCCGGGACCCGCGGCTAATACCACACATCACCGATCGCGGCGATGTGCGGTATTAACCCTTTAGAAGCGGCGGTCAAAGCTTCTAAAGTGAAACTGAAAGTGACCCGGCTGCTCAGTCGGGCTGTTCGGGACCACCAAGGTGAAATCGCGGCGTCCCGAACAGCTGACCGGACACCGGGAGGGCCCTTACCTGCCTCCTCGGTGTCCGATCGACGAATGACTGCTCCGTGCCTGAGATCCAGGCAGGAGCAGTCAAGCGCCGATAATGCTGATCACAGGCGTGTTAATACACGCCAGTGATCAGCATAGGAGATCAGTGTGAAAAAAAAAAAAAAGTGTTAATAAAGGTCATTTAACCCCTTCCCTAATAAAAGTTTGAATCACCCCCCTTTTCCCATAAAAAATAAAACAAAGTGTAAAATGAATAAATAAATAAACATATGTGGTATCGCCGCGTGCGTAAATGTCCGAACTATAAAAATATATCATTAATTAAACCGCACGGTCAATGGCGTACGCGCAAAAAAATTCCAAAGTCCAAAAAATGCTTATTTTGGTCACTTTTTATAACATAAAAAAAATGAATAAAAAGTGATCAAAAAGTCTGATCAAAACAAAAATCATACCGATAAAAACTTCAGATCACGGCGCAAAAAATGAGTCCTCATATCACCCTGTACGTGGAAAAATAAAAAAGTTATAGGGGTCAGATGATGACATTTTTAAACGTATACATTTTCCTGCATGTAGTTATGATTTTTTCCAGAAGTGCGACAAAATCAAACCTATATAAGTAGGGTATCATTTTAACCGTATGGACCTACAGAATAATGATAAGGTGTAATTTTTACCAAAATATGCACTGCGTAGAAACGGAAGCCCCCAAAAGTTACAAAATGGCGTTTTTTTTCGATTTTGTCGCAGAATGATTTTTTTTCCGTTTCGCCGTGCATTTTTGGGTAAAATGACTAATGTCACTGCAAAGTAGAATTGGCGACACAAAAAATAAGCCATAATATGGATTTTTAGGTGGAAAATTGAAAGGGTTATGATTTTTAAAAGGTAAGGAGGAAAAAACGAAAGTGCAAAAACGGAAAAACCCTGAGTCCTTAAGGGGTTAACCGGGTTGAAAAATTATGTCCGGTTGCATTAGTTTTTAAAGAAAAAAACGTATTGGTTTTTAACTTTTCTCTCTATTTTGAATAAAGTTTCACTTGTTTGATTGAAATTTCAAGAAAAAAAACCAGTGCAAAGTCAAAAACCGTATGGTGCAAACCGGATGGAACCGTACACACTCTGTACGGTTCCCATTGACTCCCATGTAAAAAAAAGTATACAGTTTAATACGGTTTTTCACCCGGACCAAAAAACTTTGTAGTCTACGGTTTTGGGTACGGGTAAAAAAACAGACAAAACCGTATAAGACGCAAAACGGACTAAACCGGATGATGCGTTTGACATACAGTTTACAATGTTAAGTCAATGTATACAGTTTTCTATATAGTTCCGTACGGTTTTTAACTTGAAACCGTATACCGGAACTGTATAGCAAAAACGTGGTGTGCATGCCCCCTTAGACTAACCAGCTGAGATTCTGCAAAAGCTGCACGGTCAGATTTATCATAAAGGAGACCCATAGAAGAAAAAAGAACATCCACAGTACTTAATTCAGGAGCAGAGGGAGGTAATGAGAATACCTATTCCTGGGGATACCCTTGAAGCAGGGACATAACAATTCCTACTCTCTGAACTTCAGTGCTAGCTGACTGGGGTCTTAAACGAAAATACAGTTTAAAACCCACCCTGAACACCCCAAATTTCTTTCTGTCACCTGAAAAGTGGTCAGGAAGATTTATTTTTGGTTCACTAAAAACAGCTGGAGGACAGGGAATGTACCAAATGTGACTCCTTCTCTTCTGAGCATTGTAGTTCGCCCGTAGTGCACTTCTGGTCAACTTATGGGGTATCTCCATACTCATAAGAGATGGGGTTACAAATTTTGGGGGGTATTTTCTGCTATTAACCCTTGCAAAAATGTGAAATTTGGGGGGAAACACATTTTAGTTACCATATTTTTCGCCCTATAGGACGCACTGGTGTATAAGACGCACCCAATTTTTAGGGGCAAAATCTAAAAAAATAAAGATTTTGAACCCAATAGTGGTCTTCAACCTGCGGACCTCCAGATGTTGCAAAACTACAACTCCCAGCATTGGCAGCATTGGCTCCCAGCCGTGGGCTGTCCGGGCATGCTGGGAGTTGTAGTTTTGCAACATCTGGAGGTCCGCAGATTGAAGACCACTGCAGGAGATGGTAATACTCACGTGTCCCCGCCGCTCCGGACCCGTCACCGCTGCCCTGGATGTCGCTCCATCGCTGTCGCCGTGTCCCCGTCGCTCCGGAACGTCTCTGCTGCCGGCCGGGTATCCGCGCTCTCCGTCGCCGCTATCACGTCGTTACGCACGCCGACGCACATACGCGTCGACGTAATGACGAGGAAGGAGAGCGCCGGCCATACAGCGGATCCCTGAACGGAGAAGACACCGAGGAGGCAGGTAAGGTCCCACCCGGTGTCCTGTAAGCACTAACCCGGCTATTCAGTCAGGCTGTTAGGGACCGCCGCGGTGAAATCGCGGTGGTCCCGAACAGCCTGACTGAACAGCCGGGTTAGTGTTACTTTGCCTTCAGACGCGGCGGTCAGCTTTGATCGCCCCGTCTGAAGGGTTAATGCAGGGCATCACCGCGATCGGTGATGTCCTGTATTAGCCGCGGTTCCCGGCCGTTGATGGCCGCAGGGACCGCCGCGATAGGGGTGTATTCGACTTTCCCCCCCAGTTTTGGGGAAGAAAAAGTGCGTCTTATACGGCGAAAAATACGGTAAATGTTTATTTTTATTTTTTTACATATGCAAAAGTCGTGAAACACCTGTGGGGTATTAAGGCTCACTTAATTCCTTGTTACGTTCCTCAAGGGGTCTTCTTATCAAAATGGTATGGCATGTGTTTTTTCTTTTCTGTTCTGGCACCATAGGGGCTTCCTAAATGCAACATGCCCCCCAAAAACCATTTCAGAAAAACGTACTCTCCAAAATCCACTTGTCGCTCCTTCGCTTCTGAGCCCTCTACTGCGCCCGCCGAACACTTTACATAGACATATGAGGTATATCCTTACTCGAGAGAAATTGGGCTACAAATAGAAGTATACACTTTCTCCTTTTACCCCTTGTAAAAATTCTAAAATTGGGTCTACAAGTACATGCGAGTGTAAAAAATACAGATTGTGAATTTTCTCCTTCACTTTGCTGCTATTCCTGTGAAACACCTAAAGGGTTAAAAGGCTGACCGAATGTCATATTGAATACTTTGGGGGGTGCAGTTTTTATAATGGGGTCATTTGTGGGGTATTTCTAAGATGAAGACCCTTCAAATCCACTTCAAACCTGAACTGGTCCCTGAAAAATAGTGAGTTTGGAAATTTTGTGAAAAATTGGAAAATTGCTGCTGAACTTTGAAGCCCTCTGGTGTCTTCCAAAAGTAAAAACTTGTCAATTTTATAATGCAATCATAAATTAGACATATTGTATATGTGATCCAAAAAAAAATGTATTTTGAATATCCATTTTCCTTACAAGCAGAGAGCTTCAAAGTTAGAAAAATGCAACATTTTCAAATTTTTCAAAAAATTTTGGGATTTTTCACCAAGAAAGGATGCAAGTTACCAAAAAATGTTACCACTATGTTAAAGTAGAATATGTAACGAAAAAACTATCTCGGAATCAGAATGATAACTAAAAGCATTCCAGAGTTATTAATGTTTAAAGTGACAGTGGTCAGATGTTCAAAAAATGGCCGGGTCCTAAGGTGTAAAATGGCCGGGTCCTTAAAGGGGTAGTCCAGTGGTGAAAAACTTATCCCCTATCCTAAGGATAGGGGATAAGTTTGAGATTGCGGGGGGTCCGACTGCTGGCGCCCCCTGCGATCTCTCTGTACAGGGCCCCGGCTCTCCGGTCAGATAGCGGGTGTCGACCCCCGCACGAAGCGGCAGCCGACACGCCCCCTCAATACATCTCAATGGCAGAGCCGGAGATAGACGAAGGCAGAGTTATATTGAGGGGGCGTGTCGGCCGCCGCTTCGTGCGGAGGTCGACACACCCCCTTCCCGTGGGCTGTCGAGGCTCCGTACAGGAGATCGCAGGGGGCCCCAGCAGTCGGACCCCCCGCGATCTGCAACTTATCCCCTATCCTTAAGATAGGGTATAAGTTGTTCTCCACTGAGTCACCACTGGACTACTCCTTTAAGAGGTTAAGGACATAGCTAATTATTATTATTTTTTTTCCATCATGCTTTATAAGAGCCATAAACTAGACATAGGTGTAACTGTTAATGATATTACTAATCCAGGTATAATTGTAAATATGTGGGATTTAATATCAGAATTCAAGAAACAACATATTTTCTTATGATCATTTATTGTGCAAGCACATCTAAGTGTACAAAAAAAATGTTTATACACACTCTACATTGACATTAATTAGCAACAATATAAATACATATTACAGTGTGTCTTGGAAGGTGCAGACTTTGTCTTTATTCAGGTGCAGTTAAATTTCCATAGTGCAGGACGCCAGGATCCGCAGACCCTGGCATCCTGCGCTATGGAATTTTAACTGCACCTGAATAAAGACAAAGTCTGCGTCTTCCAAGAGACTCCGACTCGTAAGTTCCCCCCATCTCCTTTTTTACTTCTATCCTGGTATGTGTTGAAGTCTGTACGGGGTTGAGCACAGTGAGGAGGATCGTAGGTGTGTGTCATTGAGGGAAGCCGGTAGCACTCAGTGGGATCGATAAATCACCTGAGCATATTTTCAACAGTGCCGATCGCTATGTCTTTGTTTGCACATATTACAGCGTAATTAGCAACACTATAAATAAATATCACAGTGTAACCAGTAGAACATCAATTACTGATATACAGCACTCTGAGGTATGGGATGGTAATAGTGAAGGGACCCTATTCTGGCCCTCACTAAAGAAAAGCCTGCCTAATAACAGCAGGTCCCCTGTTCTTGTGACAGGAGCCTGCACCGGAACCTCCTGGTGCTAGGGGAGGTTTGTAAATAAATCAAACCTATTAAACACATTCACAGTAGGACCATTGGTTTTGGTGTAAACCTACAGGTGGGTGATGTCTAAACAGTATGTTATTCCACACAATATGTTACTTTTGGCAGACAAGGTTGTCAGATATGTTAGCAGTAATATATTGTAGATTTCATCTACTAATAAGCAGGAGTATCTCAAAAACAATAATATAGTTATCCAACACATTTCGCTGTGCTGTGTATTAACAGTTGGCTCATCAGGGATATATATAGGAAACAATCAATGGGTATGGTAGCCCATACATTAGGATGCAATGTAAAGCTTTAATTGTGTGGATGATGCATTAAGACCTGAGGACCCAATACAAAAGGATATCACTGGTGCTTGAGAGATGAAGTATGGTCTGGTTGTTGAAGACCTAGTGAATAAGGTATCCGTTAGGTAAAAACTCGTGTTGATTAGAGGTACTATATATATAACCCTGTGTGTACGATGTATAAGAGGGGTTACCTGAGTATTTTGTAATTAGGCAAATGGGGAGATGTATGGCATAGTAGCCAGGTTGTTAAGGATTTAACAGATACATGAGAAAACCTAGGAGAATAATTTGCATAAAAGGATAGGGTTAGTGGGGGAGATTTATCAAAACCTGTCTAGAGGAAAAGTTGACCAGTTGCCCATAGCAACCATTCAGATATCTTCTTTCATTTTTAACAAGGCCTCTGCAAAATGAAAGAAGCGATCTGATTGGTTGCTATGGGCCACTCAGCAACTTTTCCTCTAGACAGGTTTTGATAAATCTCCCCCAATGTGTGGAGAGAGGTAAACCATAAAAGATGTGCTGTATATGGGACAGGGTGTTTTACCTGTTCACATGTAGTATAATAGATGGGGTATAGTGATGATAACTTAGTCTTCACACCGATAGTTATGTATTACTTGCACCAGGGGGTAAACCTACGATCGATATCTGATTGTTAAAATAGAGCATTATATCAGAGAAGCTGACTATATATGGAGGTAGATATGTTAATTACCTGCTGGGGCACAGGAGCTGGTGTAGGGGTGTTTTCTGTAGTTCCGTGATCAAAGATATTCCCCATGCGATGTTGCTCCCTGTCCCATATACAGCACATCTTTTATGGTTTACCTCTCTCCACACACTAACCCTACCCTTTTATGCTAATTATTATCTTAGGTTTTCTCATGTATCTGGCATAACCTGGCTACTATGACATACATCTCCCCATTTGCCTAACTACAAAATACTCAGGTAACCCCTCTTATACATCATACACACAGTGTTATATATAGTACCTCTAATCAATACGAGTTTTTTACCTAACACATACCTTATTCACTAGGTCTTCAACAACCAGACCATACTTCATCTCTCAAGCACCAATGATATCCTTTTGTATTATGTCCTCAGGTCTTGATGCATCATCCACACAACTAAAGCTTTACATTGCATCCTAATGTATGGGCTACCATACCCATTGAGTGTTTCCTATATATATCCCTGATGAGCCAACTGTTAATACGCAGCACAGCGAAATGTGTTGGATAACTATATTATTGTTTTTGAGATACTCCTGCTTATTAGTAGATGAAATCTACAATATATTACTGTTAACATGTCTGACAACCCTGTCTGTCAAAAGTAACATATTATTGTGTGGAATACCATACTGTGTAGACATCAACCACCTGACGGTTTACACCAAAACCAATGGTCCTACTGTGAATGTGTTTAATAGGTTTGGTTTATTTACAAACCTCCCCTAGCACCAGGGACACACAGGAGGTTCCGGTGCAGGCTCCTGTCACAAGGACAGGGACCTGCTGTTATTAGGCAGGCTCTTTTTTAGTTAGGGCCAGAATAGGGTCCCTTTATTATTCCAACCCAAACCTCAGAGCGCTGTATATCAAGAGCCATAACAATGTGCACATTTATTTCACCTCACAAATAATTAGTTTTTGGTTTCAGAGCATATGTTAAAGAAAAATACGAAAATAAGGGAAGTCATAACAAAGTACAATTGATCCTGTGTAAATAAAACAATACGATTTATGGCTATTAAAAGGCAAGAAAGAAAAAAGGAAAATTGGCAAGGTCCCTAAGGGTTTTTAAAAAAACTTATTCAAGGAATTAAATGCCAATTATATTCTAAACCTTAAAGGCATAGTCCTGTGGAAAACAAATGTTTTTAAATCAACTGGTGCAAAAAAAATTACACAGATTTATAAATTACTTCTATTTAAAAATCTTAATCCTTCCAGTACTTCCAGTCTGACCACGGTGCTCTCTGCTGACACCTCTGTCCATGTCAGAAACTTTCCAGAAGAAGACGAGGTTTGCTATGGGGATTTGCTCCTGCTCTGCACAGTTCCTGACATGGACAGAAGTGGCAGCAGAAAGCACTGGGGTCAGACTAAAAACACTACATAACTTCCTGGGGAGCATACAGCAGCTGATAAGTACTGGAAGGATTAAGATTTTTATATAGAAGTAATTTACAAATCTATATAATTTTATGGCACTAGATGATTTAAAAACATGTGTTTTCCACTGCAGTACCCCTTTTAAAGGGTTGAAAAAATATATTAATTCAAGGTATTCAGATTGCTGTTTGTTTATAAAAAATATTTGCAAATATTTATAGCTTCTATATAAAAGCTGCATCTGTTTTTGGTTTACTGGCCTTTAAAATGCCATCATTTTAGTTATGTAATATATTAATAACTTTCTAATAATCAGAAATATTATACTGTAAAAACAGCTCTCCTCAGATTGCATGGAGCTTCCTGCTTCCCACTTCTATTTTCTGGACTGATTTACATTTTTTCCAGATTGCATGAAAAGTTTCTATGACGTTATATATTCACATGCCAACTTTACATTGAATTTCTTCCAATGCGGCTGTTACATCCATTAGCAGGTAATTGTTGTAGGAACTCATAAATGTGATTGAGTATAGTTTTATGTCATTACCGTGAAAGCTCCAGACAAAGCAACAACTGAACAGACATCCAACTATTATGACATATGTTCAGTACAAAGAAAGGAAAATACTGTACATACATAGGAGCCTCATAGTTGCTTGGTATAAGAAATACCTGAAATGTACATGTATAATGCCTAAGAATTTGTATGTATTGTCTTAAAATAAAGTTTCATTTTAGATGGCAGCAAGCCACTGCATGCAGGTGAAGACTAAAGAGTTGGCCAAGCATCTGTGTGGGAAAACAGCTGACCAAACCTAAAGGGGTACTCTGGTAGAAAACTAGTTAACTGGTGCCAGAAAGTTAAACATATTTATGAAATTACTTCTATTTAAAAATCCATCCAGTACTTATTAGCTGCTCTAATCCAGAGAAAGTTGTGTAGTTATATCCAGCCTTACCACAGTGCTCTCTGCTGACACCTCTGTCTATGTCAGGAACTGTCCAGAGCAGGAGAAGTTTGCTATGGAGATTTGCTCCACTCTGGACAGTTCCTGACATGGATAGAGGTGTCAACAGAGACCACTGCGGTCAGACTGGGAAGAACTACACAACTTCCTCTGTAGTATACAGCAGCTGATAAGTCCTGGAATAATTAAATCTGTTTAACTTTTAGGCACCAGTAGATTTGAAAACATTTGTTTTCCACCAGAGTACCCCTTTAAAGAAGCACTCTAATACTGTGCAGCATAAGCTATAATTAGAAAATAATCTAGAGGTTCTTGTAAATACCTTGGCATAGTAATTTGTATTTCCTCCATTGAAATTATTTTCTAATACCACCTACATTTCCTATGAAGCCATTGACTTTGCAGAGATGTGGTGAGGTCTCATCACTGCAGGTCAGCTAATTAGACCAAACTAATCAGACCGGAGTCCAGCCAGGTGATACTCATAAGTGAGTTGGTGTCAGTTCACATCATGTGTATTGATGAAGTGAAATTGAAATAGTAAAAGATAATTTTGCAGATTTGGTGGTTTTCTTTTCTACGCCATTTACCTTGTGGTCAGCTAACATGTTGTTTTGATACTTTAGACCGGCCTGATTACAGCAATACCAGATTTGTATAGTTTCCGTCATGTTTACTAATTTTAAAAAAATTCAGAACTTTTTCAAATTTTTTTAATTGCCATTTTTTTGACCCCTGTAGCTTTTTTTTGTATTTTTTTCGCATTCCAGGCTGTATGAGGGCTAATTTTTTTGTGCCATAATCTTTTTTTTGTATCGGTACCATTTTTGTATTGATCTGACTTTTTAATCACTTTTTAACTTTTTTTTCTGGGATATTATAAAAATTGCAATTCTGTGGTTTGGTATTTGTTTTACATTTACATCCTTTACCGTATGGGATACATAATGTTATATTTTAATAGTTTGTACAATTACGCATGCAGCGATACTAAATATGTTTATTTTTATTATGTTTTTATATAGGAAAAGGGGGTGATTTTAACTTTTAACATGGAAGGGGTTAATGTGTGTCTTTTAAACTCTTATTAAAACTTAATTTTTTTACACTTTTAGACTTTTAGGAGGAACCATTAGATTCCTCATACAGATCAATAGAGTTCTATTGAACTCCATTGATTTGTGTGCTCTGCGATCCATTGACAGAGCCTAGTCCAGCCAGGATCTATCAATGACAGAGCCACGGACAGCAGGGAACAGAGGTAAGCCCTCCGGCTACCTCTATAGTGGATTGCCCAACCCCCCCCCCCCCCCGTGCAATTGTGCTGCGGGGGGGGGGGGGGTTGTTGATCCACCCCACTAGCCTACCAGGGAACATTCACATGTCCCTTTAGGCACTGCTGTCTAATCTAAAGGGTTAATAGCCAGCCACGGCGATCGCCGCATGCTGGCTATTAGGGGCATGAAGCCAGCCAGCTACTGAAGCCAGCTGGGGGCTGCAGAGTATGGAGCGGGCACGAGTCCGGAGCCTTCTCCATAAACCCCTATAAGCGCCGCCATGCTTGTCAGGTCCAGCCCTGCTTGAACGAAGCCGGGCTAAGGGCTTTAAAAATTCACCTGCCCGGCGCCCGGAACTGCATGTTCTGGGCGTCGGGCGATAGGAGTTCCACATCCCTTTACCCCCTCCCATAGACATGAACGGAGGGGGCATGACGTGACATCATGTGGGACATTAACCGGAAGTTTGTTTAGAATGCAAGGTGCTGCGGGAGAATGCAGGGGGCCCCAGCAGCAGGACCCCCACAATGAGACATCTTATCCCCTATCACTAGAACATGATCCTCGATCACTAGAACATGTTGGGAGAAGAAAGTGTCTGAGCACTCCTCTTTCTGCTGTCTGTGCACACGAGCAAGACAAAACTATAGACTGCATTACAAGTTTGGATTACACGTGGAACAGAGCTAATAGTAAACACACTTTTTCTTCATTGGTGGATGTCTGAACACTCGACTGATCTCTAGGACATGTCAAAAGTTTTATTTTTTAAGTCACAGTGGGCATTTAAAAGTAGATATATCTGACACATCTCTAGCTGCCATAATCTGTTTGATATGTTCTCAAGTCTGGACCCTTGATTCATGGGATGTCAAGCCCACATACATTTTTGAGTATCCACAAGTGGCATAATAAATCACAGCATATAGTACAACATACATTACTACAGTACAGTTACCACAAGCCTTGCTTAAAGGAGTACTCCGCCCCTACACATCTTATCCCCTATCCAAAGGATCTCAGCCGTGGTACCCCAGACATCTGGTGCACGGAGCGAACTTTTCTCCGTGCCGGATGACTGGCGATGCAGAGCGGAGGCTCGTGACGTCACAGTCACACCTCCCCAATGCAAATCTATGGGAGGGGGCGTGACAGCCACCACACCCCCTCCCATAGACTTGCATTAAGGGGGCGTATCCTTGACGTCACGTGCATGGCGTGGCCTTGACATCACGAGCCTCCGGCACTGCACCCGTCACTCTAAATGAACGCTGGGTGCAGCAGGGATAAGATGTCTAGGTCTAGGTCTAGTTCCCCTTTAAGGCCTTTAGTAATGAAAGGATTTTTGTGCGGTACATAATGTTGTAGCCTCATCTAGATGTCATCAAGGTAGTGTCTGAGCATCTGTTCATTAATATGGGATCTGTCTTCAATATTCCCCAATCTCTTACTGCTTTTCTCATGGTTTCCTATTGTTTGTTACCAGTGGAGATGAATCTGATCACATCACTCACTGCTTTCCTTTCACTTTTTCATTGAACCCTTACATACATTTAGAAAGTCTCAGATAAGCTGCCAGATAATAGGTCAATAATATAGCTCATTCAACCCTGCATATACACATCCTGTGGTCTGGATATGGTGCATAACTAATGTATACTGAAATTGTAGTAAAATTTATTAAGATTTTATAACATAAAAATTGAGTCATTATAACATCCTGAGATGTCAAACTCAGGATCTCTTCTCAGAGCAGGAAATCCCACGGATTACTGAATGGTCATCAGACAAAACTGGAATAATCATCATAAACAGTTTTATGGATTGTATGTCTGGATATAGTGAGGAAACATCATCTGCACCTTTGTTGACAGATATTTGTGGGGATATATTTTCTTATGTTTAACAAGCTCAAACAGTATAAAGAGTACATGGATATTACTACTACTACGAATAACCAAACATATCTGTAAGGCTTCTTTCACACTACCGTTTTCGCCCAGTAGGTGACGTTCCATTAGGAAGGTAGCGGGAAAAAAATTTGTGCATGACATGTTTTTTTTCTCCCGCTATATTCGGCCGCAATAATGGAAGTTATAACGGATGTTAGAGGAATCTCATTCAAGTGAATGGGATCCTCTTTGCCCGTTATGTCTCCCAATAGGCTCTGTTACAATAACGGACGTTAAGGGCAGTCAAAGTGGGAAAAAAAAACAGTTTTTGAAAAAAAGCCACTGCAGTTTTTGAGTCAAAGCCAGAAGTGTATTCAAAAGGAATAGAACATATAAAGGAAGAACTTACACTTCTCCTCCTTTTTTGGATCCACTTCTGACTTTGGCTCAAAAACCGCAGAGGCAGTTTCCCAAAAACTGCCAGAAAAAAAAAAAAACAAGTGGAAACTTAGCCTAACACTGGCATAAACCACGTCCCTTCACACCGTAAAATACAACAAAAGGTTTATAACCAATGAAAAGGTGACTGATAACTAGCTTTGGATGTTTGTACATTTATTTGTAGTAAAGCATTATAACATAAGACTACATAAATAGCATCATCTCTGCAAACCTGCATGGCAACAGTCCTGGAGATTTCAGTCCTGGAAGATTCCTGCAACATATCTACAATGAGTGAATATTCCATAAGTAGTACATAAATATATACAGTAAAAAAAAAAAAAAATCAGCACGGTGTAATCCCAGGTATGAGGTAATAGGCTGCATCATGTGTTCCCACTAAACTCAGGGTGGAGGCTTGGCAGGGTGGCAGGATTTATCACCTTTTACTACACACACATTTTTTTATTATCAGTTTTTATTTCCTGATTTTTTATGCTCTTCATATGCTGTGGTGTAACATGAAGATGCTGGGCTCCAATGCAAAAACTGTTAAAGGGCCCTAGTTATAATGTTATATTTAAAGCACTTATCTACTCCTATAGAAAAGAGAGACGATAAGGGCCCAGGTGATGCAACTGCACATTCTGCGACCCTTATTGTGACGCTCCTGCTTTATTTGATTATGTAGCAGAGGATGGTCAGATGCCTTGCTATTAACAACAGCTTTACAGAACTTAAAGGGGTACTCCTGTGGAAAACATTTTTTTTTTTAAATCAACTGGTGCCAGAAAGTTAAACATATTTGTAAATTACTTCCATTTAAAAATCTTAAAGGGGTTATACAGGAAAAAATTTTTTTATATAAACTGGCTCCAGAAAGTTAAACAGATTTGTAAATTATTTCTATAAAAAAAATCTTAATCCTTTCAGTACTTATGAGCTTCTAAAGTTAAGGTTGTTCTTTTTTGTTTAAGTCCTCTCTGATGACATGTGTCTCGGGAACCGCCCAGTTTAGAAGCAAATCCCCATAGCAAACCTCTTCTAAACTGGGCGTTTCCCGAGACAGGTGTCATCAGAGAGCACTTAGACAGAAAACAACCTTAACTTCAGAAGGTCATAAGTACTGAAAGGATTAAGATTTTTTAATAGAAGTAATTGACAAATCTGTTTAACTTTCTGGAGCCAGTTGATAGATAGAGATATATATATAAGTTTTTTCCTGGAATACCCCTTTAACCTGTTGGGGACGAAGGGCGTATCCATACACCCGTGGGAATTTCGGTCCCCGCCGCACGCCGGGCGGGGACCGGGCCGGGGTGACTGCTGATATCTATCAGCTGGCACCCTGTGCAAATGCCCAGGGGGGTCATTAGACCCCCCCATGTCGGCGATCGGCGCAAATCGCAAGTGAATTCACACTTGCGATTTGCGCCGATTCCGGGTCATTACGGGTCTATGGTGACCCGGAATAGAAGGGGGATCGCGGGTGTCTAAGACACCCACGATCCCCCTAAAGCGATAGGAGTGAGGGGGCACGGGTGCCACCCCTCCTATCCCTGCTATTGGTGGTCTAGACGTGACTACCAATAGCAGATCTGGGGCGGAGGGGTTTACTTCAGTTTTCCCCGTCCTGCCCACCCACAATAGGCAGGGCAGAACGGGGAAAACGAAGAGGAGCGGCGCCGGAGTCCACTGACCCCTCCGGAGGCTGCGGGCGCAGGTGATCGGCTGGCGGCGACGGAGATCTGCGGCGGCGTGCGGCAGAAGAGGACGGCTCCCGGATGCAACGGAAGCCGGTGAGTAGTTGCCTAGCAACATCTAGAGGGCTACAGTCTGAGACCACTATAGTGGTCTCTAGACTGTAGCCCTCCAGATGTTGCAAAACTACAACTCCCAGCATGCCCAGACAGCTGTTTGCTGTGTGGGCATGCTGGAATTTGTAGTTTTGCAACAGCTGGAGGTCTACAGTTTAGAGACCACTGCACAGTGATCTCTATACTGCCCTCTAGATCTTGCAAAACTACAACTCCTAGCATGCCCACAGAGCAGTTTGCTGTCTGGGCATGCTGGGAGTTGTAGTTTGGAACATCTGGAGGTCCACAGTTTGGAGATCACTGTTCAGTGGTCTCTAAATTGTAGCAGTCCAGATGTTGCATAACTACATCTCCCAGCATGCCCTTCTGTGATCAGTACATGCTGGGAATTGTAGTTTTGCAACAGCTGGAGGCACACTGGTTGGAACCTAACTGAAGGTTTTCCAACCAGTGTGCCTCCAGCTGTTGCAAAACTACAACTCCCAGCATGTACTGACAGACCGTGCATGCTGAGAGTTGTAGTTTTGCAACAGCTGGAGGCTCCCTGGTTGGAAAATACTGAGTTAGGTAACAGAACCTAACTGAAGGTTTTCCAACCAGTGTGCCTCCAGCTGTTGCAAAACTACAACTCCCAGCATGCACGGTCTGTCAGTACATGCTGGGAGTTGTAGTTTTGAAACAGCTGGAGGCTTGCCCCCCCCCTCCCCCATGTGAACGTACAGGGTACATTCACACGGGTGGGTTTACAGCAAGTTTCCTGCTTCAAGTATGAGCTGCGGCAAATCTTTCGCCGCAGCACAAATTCCTAGCGGGAAACTCAACGTAACCCGCCAGTGTGAATGTACCCTAAAAACACTACACAACACTACACTAACACCTAATAAAGAGTAAAACACTACATATACACCCCCTTACACTGCCCCCCCCCCCACAATAAAAATGAAAAACATATTGTACGGCAGTGTTTCCAAAACGGAGCCTCCAGCTGTTGCAAAAAAACAACTCCCAGCATTTCCGGACAGCCACTGACTGTCCAGGCATGCTGGGAGTTTAGCAACAGCTGGAGGCACCCTGTTTGGGAATTACTGGCATAGAATACCCCTATGCAATCCCTAACTTAGTCCTCAAATGCGCATGGCACTCTCTTACTTCGGAGCCCTGTCGTATTTCAAGGAAACAGTTTAGGGCCACATATGAGGTATCCCCGTACTCGGGAGAAATTGCACTACTAATTTTGGGGGCTTTTTCTCCTTTTACCCCTTATGAAAAGGAAAAGTTGGGGTCTACACCAGCCTGTTAGTGTAAAAAAAATTTTTTTTTACACTAACATGCTGGTGTTGCCCTTTACTTTTTATTTTTACAAGAGGTAAAAGGAAAAAAAGACCACCAAAATTTGTAACGCAATTTCTCCTGAGTACGGAGATACCCCATATGTGGGCGTAAAATGCTCTGTGGGCGCATAACAAGGCTCAGGAGTGAGAGCGCACTATGTACATTTGAGGTCGAAATTGGTGATTTGCACAGGGGTGGCTGATTTTACAGCGGTTCTGCCATAAACGCAAAAAAATAAATGTGACCCCATTTTGGAAACTACACCCCTCACGTAATGTAATAAGGGGTACAGCGAGCATTTACGCCCCACAAGTGTCTGACAGATTTTTGGAACAGTGATCCGTGAAAATGAAAAAAATTTTTTTTTGTTTGCACAGCCCACTGTTCCAAAGATCTGTCAAACGCCAGTTGGGTGTAAATGCTCACTGTACCCCTTATTACATTCCGTGAGGGGTGTAGTTTCCAAAATGGGGTCACATGTGGGGGGGTCCACTGTTCTGGCACCACGGGGGGCTTTGTAAATGCACATGGCCCCCGACTTCCATTCCAAACAAATTATCTCTCTAAAAGCTCAATGGCGCTCCTTCTCTTCTGAGCATTGTAGTTCACTCGCAGTGCACTTGACGTCCAAACATGGGGTATTTCCATACTCAGAAGAAATGGGGTTACAAATTTTGGGGGGCATTTTCTCCTATTACCCTTTGTAAAAAAGTAACATTTGGGGAAAAACCAGCATTTTAGTGAAAAAAATGTTTTCTTCATTTACACATCCGACTTTAACAAAAAGTTGTCAAACACCTGTGGGGTGTTAAGGCTCACCGTACCCCTTGTTACGTTCCTTGAGGGGTGTTGTTTCCATAATAGTGTGCGATGTGGGGGTTTTTGCTGTCCTGGCACCATAGGGGCTTCCTAAATAGGACATGCCCCCCAAAAACCATTTCAGAAAAACTCACTCTCCTAAATCCCATTGTTGCTCCTTCGCTTCTGAGCCCTCTACTGCGCCTGCCGAACACTTCACATACACATATGAGGTATTTTCTTACTCGAGAGAAATTGGGTTACAAATTTTGAGAGGATTTTTTTCCTTTTACCCCTTGTAAAAATTCAAAAACTGGGTCTACAAGAACATGCGAGTGTAAAAAAGGGTTAACACACTTACTGAATGTCATTTTGAATACTTTGAGGGGTGCAGTTTTTATAATGGGGTCATTTATGGGGTATTTCTAACCAGAAGACCCTTCAAATCCACTTCAAACCTGAACTGGTCCCTGAAAAATTCCGATTTTGAAAATTTTGCGAAAAATTGGAAAATTGCTGCTGAACTTTGAAGCCCTCTGATGTCTTCCAAAAGTAAAAACTCATCAATTTTATGATGCAAACATAAAGTAGACATATTGTATATGTGAATCAATATATAATTTATTTGGAATATCCATATTCCTTATAAGCAGAGAGCTTCAAAGTTAGAAAAATGCTAAATTTTTCATGAAATTTTTGAATTTTTCACCAAGAAAGGATGCAAGTATCGACGAAAATTTACCACTAACATAAAGTAGAATATGTCATGAAAAAAAAATCTCGGAATCAAATTTATAAGTAAAAGCATCGCAGAGTTATTAATGCTTAAAGTGACAGTGGTCAGATTTGCAAAAAATGCTCCCGTCCTTAGGGTCATAATGGGCTCCGTCCCCAAGGGGTTAATCTTTCCTGTACTTAGCTGCTTTATGCTCCAGAGGAAGTTCTTTTCTTTTTTAAAAATTTCTTTTCTGTCTGACCACAGTGCTCTCTGCTGACACCTCTGTCCATGTCAGGAACTGCCCAGAGCAGGATAGGTTTGCTATGGGGATTTGCTTCTATGCTGGACAGTTCCTGACATGGACAGAGATGTCAGCAGAGAGCACTGTGGTGTGGTCAGAAAAGAAACTCAAAGAAAAGAACTTCCTCTGTAGTATTCAGCAGCTGATATGTACTGGAAGGAGTACCCCTTTAAAGTTGTGATACAGGAACAAAATAACAGAACTGCTTTCTTACAAAACCAGCACTACACCTGCCCTCAGGTTAAAGGAGTAGTCCAGTCCTGAAAAACGTATCCCCTATCTTAAGAATAGTGGATAAGTTTCAGATTGCGTGGGGTCCAACCGCTGGGACCCCCCCGCGATCTCCTGTACGGGGCCCTGACTCTCTGGCCAGATAGCGTATGTCGACTACTGCACGAATCGGTGGCAGACATGCTCCCTCAATTCAGTGCTATGGCAGAAGGCAGTGCTTCAGATCTCCCATAGAGTTGTATTGAGGGAACGTGTCAGACACAGCTTCGTGCAGTAGTTCCTTCACTTACAGGACCCCATACAGGAGATCACGGGGGGTCCAGCGGTTGGACCCCCCTTCTCGATCTGAAACATATCCCCTATCCTGAGGATAGTGGATACGTTTTTCAAGATTGGAATACTCCTTTAAGTGTAATATTCCAACTTGGCTCCATTTACTTCAATGGAACTGAGCTGTAATACCAAACACAACCTAAGGACAAGTGTTGCGCTGTTTTTGGAAGAAATCTTATTTTTTCTAATCCTGGATAACCAATTCAAGAATACTAAGAAATTCAAGTGCAGGTTGAGGATAGAAAAACTGCGCAGTCACCATTACCTTTTGTTCATAGTGTTACCTTTCATTGCAATCCTGCCTGTGATGTTAAAGGGGTATTCCGGTTCTATATTCCTTTTTACCTCTCCATTCTCTGTTTGGCGTGTTGCGTTTGCTCCTCTGTGGCCAAGTCCTGTGCTGTCCTCGCTTGCTGTATTTTCATCCGCATAGTTTGCTGTAGCTTTTGCCTTGTTTCCTCGTTTCCTGTCTTTTGTGGTGTGAGGACTACATTTCCCAGGTGCACCCGTGGCTGCCTTGTGTGGAACTTGTCCGTCCCTGTTGCGCTTTTATTCCACCTATGTGGGCTTGTCTTGTCAGCTATGTCCCCCCCTTACTTATGAATGATTCATACTCTGTGTGTCTTATTTGCGTTTGGTGTTCTGCCCCTATATTGGCTGGTTTTCTGGGTGTGTTTCATTTGTCCTCGAGCCTTGTTACTCTAACTTGCTAGCGCTCGTCATAGAATTTTGGACCAAGAGGAAGCACACATGTGCAGAAACATCTGGCTCCGCTAATACACCCTCCAAGTGCTGGGAAGCATAGAGCAAACCTGCATAATGCGCCTGCGCAAACAAGGTCCTAAACGTCAACTTAGACGCGAGGTGACGTAGATGCACATGTGCAGAAAATAATCACAGCGCATACAAACTTGGTGAAGTGTGCATGCGTCGGCATATCCTGCTTATTGGACAATACACATCCAATGAACACATTGAGGGGACTATCCAGGAATCAGGGAAAGGAGGAGCGCGTTAACAAAACATGAATATTCAACAGGCTTGAACCAAAACATTAAAAAAAAAAAGGTGCACGTGAACAACGGCTACACCCGCAAAAGACACGTCACAGACACAATATGGCCGCGGAAGTAAGAAAACCTGTGGTCGCCAGCAAACGCATCACCATTAAACTACCGAACTTCCGACATATACTAAAGGTAATTTTACCCATAAACAATTACACAGGCAGTACACAAACTCCGGGAAACAAACTAGAAATCTGATAAACAAAATGCCGCAACATCACCCTAAGCAATGGACTACCCCTTTAATGTGATGACTACATCGTCTTCCTTAGTGTACACAGTACAAGCTGAAAAGTCACATCTACAACAGACACATATGCAAAATAGCTCTACTATGGAAGAAAGAGCACTTACTCTCTGTTGCCACCTATTGAAGATCAGCATACCTGCAAGTCAATGATCGGCCCCTGAGAGTCTTGAAACATGACTAGGGATTGTTAGCCGGACGGACTGTGATCAAAAAGCTGTCATATTCATTTTTGTCATTTTAAAAACTTTTTTCAAGTCATGTTCATGAATGTGCTATTCCTGTGGTATGTTAGGTCCACAGCAGAAACGTATGCTCACTAAAAAACAGAAGAAATACTTGATAAGAAACTTTGCCCTGTGTAGCCCATCCCCCGCAGTTACCCCCTCTGCATGCCTGGCCTAAACAATGAAGACTTATCTTGTAAAATCACAATGTACCATTATGTATGCATCTCATTATCTCACCCAAGAAGAAGAATCACTCTCTTCAGAACAGAAGAAAAATAGAAACTGTGGCAATTGGGAGAAGGTAAAACTATTAATGGTTTCACCCTCTAATTCAGGATTAGACATCCTGTGAGGCTGTAACAATTCGACTTTTGATTTTACTATCTCCCCGGGCTATACAAGACGTGTGGAGCTGCAGGAGAGAGGATGAGGTTTACATAAAAAGCCTTTGTTGTAAATAGACTCACTTTTTGTATTTGCCACTGTTCTTCCTCTTGCATGTAAAGGTGGCGCTGGCTCAGTTCTGGCCTCTTTGTTGTACTTGTTTTGATGACATGTAATGCGGCAGCCTTTACTTTTATGGTTATTCTTGGAATACTTGGGGGCTGGCTTCTGGGCCTCTCTGTGTTTTGATCTTTTATGGGGGGATTCTGTTGCACAGCTGAAGCTAATTTAATGCTGACGAACATTTCCACGACATCTGCTTCCTCTCTGTGTCCCTACACCATACGCTTCAACTATAGGTGGACATGTTCACAGGCTGATCACTAATAAGCAGCCATTCCACCCAAAAAACATGTCCATAGGGATACAACCAGCATTCATGTATAAATAAAACATAAGGAAAAAACAATTACCAATACATGTTACTTTTGTGATAATAGATCCCATGTAAGGTTTAGGCCAAAAGTAAATTTCGCACATCAGTATTTTAGTCAGTATTTCGCATCAGTATTTGTATAAGGGCTTGTTCACATCACGTTTGGTGCCTCAGAGGAACGGACACATCTGCCTGAGCATAGTCAGCTAGTGACTATTAGTGTTGGGCGCGAATATTCGCATTTCAAATTTTTATTGCGAATATCACATATTCACAACTATTGCAAATATATTCGCTATATATTCGAAATTACCAATATTCACTTTCTTCCACATATGCGCATATTCGCATATTCCTTCTTTTCACTTGTGGGCCAATTAGAATGATGCAAATACACTTGCCAGAGGTTATCAACAACATCCCTAGCAACCAATAGTAAAGTTGCCCACCCCCTCACTGTTTTCTTCCTCAAATACATGAATATGTGAATATTCACATATGCGATTATAACAAATATTTGAAATACGCGAATATAGGACGAATGTTCATCTTTATATTCACGAAATATCGCAAATTCGAATATGGCCAATGCCGCTCATCACTAGTGACTACATTTGGGTCATTTCAAGTCATTTCAAGTTCGGACTGAGATATGCGGCTTGCATCGTTTTTCAGTCCGCGATTTTCAGTCCGCGTTGTAAAAATTACCCAAAAGTTGCCAATAGCTGTGTACTAGCAGGAATACGTAGGCATGTCATTTTGACATTTTTCCGATGTATCCGTGCCTTGGAGGCACCAAGCGTAATGTGAGCTTAAGCCAGCCAAAACATTGGAGGGTACAAATCTTTCCATTAGTTTTCTAACTCAAAGACTGGGTGACTGTTACTAGTGGGGTACCACACAAACCCTTACGAACTATGTGTGAAATTGTGCAGATTCAAAAATCTGCATGCCTGGAAAGAATGTTTTTTTTTGCCCAGCTAGCAGTTTAGCTTTCCTCATTCCTATATAAGTGAACATAAGTGACAACCTTTGGCCAAGTTTTCATTTTGTGTATTAAGTGTGGAATCCACGCTGAAGATAATTTTTTCAAAGGGCATTTTGCTAAAACATGCCATCAAATACTGATCCCTGAGGGTCCAACTATCAGTCCAGAAGGATGCCCAGAATGTTTTTGGGCTGGACAAAACATTAAAGGAATTGTTCATGATTAAAAAATATATATATATTTGATATGTGGCGGGAGGTGCTGTAAAGGTAAAAAAAAAACAAGCTGCGTAGAAGAGCAAAAAGAGTGTGCAGCTCAAAACAAGAAGACCTCCTGAAGGGGACTAGGGTTAGCTGAAGGGCACAATATACCCTGATGTACCTAAATGTGAACAGAAGTGAAACAGAAAAAAAGTAGCATCGGTCCTCAGGTCCTCTGCAGTATAGACAGGGGAAGAAGGTGGCAAAATGTGAACCGAATAAATGGAAATCTATTTAGACCATTTGAGCTTGAGAAAGACTCAGGAGTGAGTTGAAACGTCGCTGCTACACATTTTGATGTAATACATTTATCTTATCTGGAGTACTGCATTGAATCTCATTTTTTTATATTAGACTATTTAGTTATATAAACAAACTGCAATTATTGGAGTATATATCTATATCTATGTATAAAAAAATACAGGTGCTACAGTGATGAGCAGAAGCATTGGTGTGGCAGCTGCAGGGGAACTGGGTAGGTAAGTATAGCTTGTTTTTTTTACTTTTACACCTCGCTCCACCACATATATATTTTTTTTTTGGTCCCAAGACAACCTCTTTAATGGACCTTGGTTCCATCATTCTCTGGATTGTGGATACTACAGGTTTTAAGCCAACCATGCAAATTAGACATGTGTCAGCTGAACCTACTGAAAAGGCAAAGGCAGACCATCTAACGAGTATGGGGGGGGGGGGGGGGGGGCTGTTTCCTGACAACAAAGCAAGAAAAATTGGGCATATTGGAGGCTTGCAATCTTGATCTTTTTGTACTTGACAAGATAGGCCATAGCCAGAGGAGACTGACAGCAGCTTACTCTCCCCTCTTCACTCCAAATAACATACAAGTGCATATGTGTGGGGGATCGGGAAAAATTGCCGTCATGTGTATGGCCAGTTTTATATGTGAACCTTACTGTGTTTAGCAAAAGTATCTTATGGTAAGAAGTTATGTGTGATAGCTTGGGGGTGTAGGGTAGGTAAGGTGTAGCTGTGCAGTGATGAAAGGGTGTTGGATTAACCCTTAACTGTCGTGACGCCAGGGTGCGGGTTCCTCTCTGTATATATGTCCTACCACCACCTGTCCCAGGAACGATAGGGAGGAATAAAGGATTGTTCACAAGCGGAATTTTAGTAAACTGAAGGCAACTTTACTGCTGATTTTATGCAGGTTAAACATAGTAACAGTCTTTATAGAGGACCCGACTTTAGGTTCCTCACAGGTTTGGTTGGGACTTTGTAGGGAATAAGCTTGAAGTAATTGCTTTACGCTGTTCCACTGGATTTAGGGGAAATGTTTAGGTCCAGCAGTCATGTAGGATTAGGATTGAGTTAGATTGAACTCGCGGTTTTGTATTCGGCTGAAGTTAGCAGGCTTCAGGCCTAGATTTGTCTTGCAGGTATACACAGAGCTCCATTCGCTGTCATATCCCAAAGGAAAGAGAGCGATCATTGGGTAACAGCGCCCTTTATATCTAAAGGGGCGGGCTTCAAGCTTATTGGTCCCCCAGACCTGTCAGTCCTAATACAAAGCATTGTGGTACAACATGTGACATGAGCACATGACCTGCAAGGTCCTTAACCTTATAACAATATAATTATAAATCATGTGACCTAAGGTCCTGGAAGCAACGTTTACACTATACAATATATATTATATATACACACAAAATTAAAGAAGGAAGAGGTGACTAGGTTTTATCCCACTAAGAGCATCCTATCAGTATGGAGGAACTCTGACTTATAACACAAGGTACAGTACCAGTACAGTACCGGGACACCACATATGCAATGAGCTGAGCATATAAAAATGAGTGCCTTTTTTTCTTGGCAATGGTTGGGGTCTGAAATAATGGCTGCAAATTTAGCATCTAAAACTCATGGCAGCCATGCTGTACATCATAGACTTTTTTTTTTTAAAGTAATTGTCAATGGCAATGTGGTTTTGAAAGTAAAAGTTTAGGTAAATAACCATTAACAATTAATTAGAATCCGTGCCAAACAGGGGTAAAGTCCTGGGGAAAAAAGTGTGGCAACTCACCCAAGATTTCCACTTAAAGGGGTACTAGACATCTTATACCCTATCCAAAGGATAGGGGCTAAGATGTCTGATTGCAGGGGGCCCGCCGCTGGAGACTCCCACGTTCTCCCTACTACTCCCGGCATTTGTTTAGAGCGTTGGGTGCATCGTCAGAGGCTCGTGACGTCACGGCCCCTCAATGCAAGTCTATGGGAGGGGGTGTGACGGCCGTCGTGCCCCCTCCCATAGACTTGCATTGAGGGGGCCTTACTGTGACATCACGAGCCTCTGCCTTGCATCACCAGTCATCCGGCACGGAGCGAAGTTTGCTACATGCATCGGATGTCTGGGGTGCCGCAGCCGAGATCGCGGGGGTCCCCAGCAGCGGGACCCCCGCTATAAGACATCTTATCCCCTATCCTTTGAATAGGGGATAACATATCTAGGAGCGAAGTAACCCTTTAAGGGCTGGTCCTGCAGGACTCCTGCTAATGGGAACTGCGTCCCTGCTGTGGAAAAAGTGCAGGAACTCCATTCCCATGAGTTCCTGCAGGACTTGAGCCCTGGTGCCAAACACCATGCCCATGGGACAGTGACAGGTGAAACTGTACCCTGATGTGCATACAAAAAGTGATGTTATATTAGACGCCATGTTGTACAGCCAATGAGATGAGAAAAAAAATGAAGCAGAAAGACTAACGTGTAAAATGAGATATGGGCTGACTGACACATTAGTGTCTAATGTCATTAGAAATAGAGGAAAACAAGAGTTCACAGACCCTTTGTGTTTGTAATGGTTAACATGATAATCGGCCTCAGATGGTTCTTAGCAGAGTCTCTTCACTTGTTTTGACTCTAATCCGAGGTGTCACTTATTCTCCAATTTTGAACAGATCTTCTAATTTGTTATTTTGCTTACAAAGAATGCGCACATTTCCTGGACTGTCAGCGTCTCTTCCTGATAAGTATGGAAGTGGCAGACTGACCTGTCTGAACCTGTCCCCTCACTCGTATGGCTCAGTGTTACATTTCTATTGACATAGTTACCGATAAAGCGAAAGTTACATGGTTACAAATCTCCCAAAACCAAAAAACGTCACCAACATATTTATGAAACTAGACCCTGGATGAAGTTCTATTATATGGAATCACAGATTTTGCATTTTGTAAATCTAAAAGGGGCAATGCCACTTCTAGTGATGTGGTATAGGGCACATCTAACACATAAAAATAGACAGTAATTTAAAGGGAACAGTCATTTTATGGGAATCTTTGAACTGTTTATCATGCTCAGAACTCAAGTGTCAAGGAGGAGTTTCTGAGTCCTAGCATGCATATGATTGACATCCTAGAAAGTGTCCAAAACCCGCTATGCACTGCCATATCACAAGTGCACATCGCTTTCCATGTCAGGAACTGTCTGGTTTGCTTTGGAGATATGTTCTGAACAGTTCCTGAAATGGTTAGAGGTGTCAGCAGAGAGCACTGTGGTCAGACTGAAAAGAACTACACAACTTTTTCCAAGCATACAGCAGCTGATAAGTACTGAAAGGATTAAGATTTATAAATAGAAATTATTTACAAATCTGTTTAACTTTCTGGCACTAGTTGATTTTTAAACATTTGTTTTTCACTTATTTTCCACCAGATTTCGACAGGTTCAGTTCCATCACCTCTACCTTTAGTTTTAAACTACTGTATGCTCCAAACTCCACTACAAAAGATTAGAAAGGTGAAATGTTAATGTTAGGCCAAGCCATGTGCATAGAGGCCATGCACGATTCCCGAATATGGAGTAGCATGACATGCATGTGCTACTAGACATGCTCAGAGGGGTGCTGTGTATACCGGGATAATCTCCCCTAGAATAATGGCATCTGATAAGGTATGCCATAGTATGCATAGAATCCTATAGAAAAAAAAACACTGTATGCATCTGAAAGAAATGTTAAGAATACAGCGGTACGATTAGGTCCCATGATACTTTATGGAAAACCTATCATAGCTATGTATGAAATGAAGTCACAAAACAGATGTGGACAAAATTGTTGGTACCCTTCTGTTAAAGACAGAAAAAACCACAATGCTCCCTCATATAACTTAAAGGTAATAATGAATAAAAAGTTACTAAAAATTTCACTTAGAAAAAGATGATATTACTTTTGACTTGGGGTTCAACAGAATCATTTCCAAAAACAAAATAATGAAACTGACTTGGACACAAATCATGGTCCCTGAACTTAAATGGGCACTTGTCACGATGCCGGCTGGCAGGTAGTGGACCCTCTGTGCCAGAGAGGGATTGGCGTGGACCGTGCTAGTGGACCGGTTCTAAGCCACTACTGGTTTTCACCAGAGCCCGCCGCAAAGCGGGATGGTCTTGCTGCGGCGGTAGTGACCAGGTCGTATCCACTAGCAACGGCTCACCTCTCTGGCTGCTGAAGATAGGCGCGGTACAAGGGAGTAGGCAGAAGCAAGGTCGGACGTAGCAGAAGGTCGGGGCAGGCAGCAAGGATCGTAGTCAGGGGCAACGGCAGAAGGTCTGGAAACACAGGCAAGGAACACACAAGGAACGCTTTCACTGGCACTAAGGCAACAAGATCCGGCAAGGGAGTGCAAGGGAAGTGAGGTAATATAGGGAAGTGCACAGGTGAAAACCCTAATTGGAACCACTGCGCCAATCAGCGGCGCAGTGGCCCTTTAAATCGCAGAGACCCGGCGCGCGCGCGCCCTAGGGAGCGGGGCCGCGCGCGCCGGGACAGAACAGACGGGGAGCGAGTCAGGTAGGGGAGCCGGGGTGCGCATCGCGAGCGGGCGCTACCCGCATCGCGAATCGCATCCCGGCTGGCAGCAGGATCGCAGCGCCCCGGGTCAGAGGACGTGACCGGAGCGCTGCAGCGGAGGGAGTGAAGCGAGCGCTCCGGGGAGGAGCGGGGACCCGGAGCGCTCGGCGTAACAGTACCCCCCCCCTTGGGTCTCCCCCTCTTCTTGGAGCCTGAGAACCTGAGGAGCAGACTTTTGTCAAGGATGTTGTCCTCAGGTTCCCAGGATCTCTCTTCAGGACCACAACCCTCCCAGTCTACTAAAAAAAAATTTTTCCCTCTGACCTTTTTGGCAGCCAAAATTTCCTTGACCGAGAAGACGTCCGAGGAGCCGGAAACAGGAGTGGGAGGAACAGATTTGGGAGAAAAACGGTTGAGGATGAGTGGTTTGAGAAGAGAGACGTGAAAGGCATTAGGGATACGAAGAGAAGGAGGAAGAAGAAGTTTATAAGAGACAGGATTAATTTGACACAAAATTTTGAAAGGACCAAGATAGCGTGGTCCCAACTTGTAGCTAGGGACACGGAAGCGGACATATTTAGCGGAGAGCCATACCTTGTCTCCAGGGGAAAAAACGGGGGGAGCTCTTCTTTTCTTATCCGCGAACCTCTTCATGCGTGAAGAAGCCTGTAAGAGAGAATTTTGGGTCTCTCTCCATATAATGGAAAGGTCACGAGAAATTTCATCCACAGCGGGCAGACCAGAGGGCAAGGGGGTAGGGAGGGGGGGAAGAGGGTGACGGCCGTACACCACGAAAAATGGGGATTTGGAGGAAGATTCAGAGACCCTGAAGTTATACGAGAATTCGGCCCATGGAAGGAGATCTGCCCAGTCATCCTGGCGGGAGGAAACAAAATGTCGCAAATAATCACCCAGGATCTGGTTAATTCTTTCTACTTGTCCATTGGACTGGGGATGATATGCAGAGGAAAAATTTAATTTAATCTTGAGTTGTTTACAGAGAGCCCTCCAGAATTTAGACACGAATTGGACCCCTCTATCCGAGACAATCTGCGTAGGCAACCCGTGAAGACGAAAAATGTGTACAAAAAATTGTTTAGCCAACTGAGGCGCAGAAGGAAGACCAGGAAGAGGGATGAAATGTGCCATTTTGGAGAATCGATCAACGACCACCCAAATAATGGTGTTGCCACGGGAAGGGGGTAAATCAGTAATAAAATCCATACCAATCAGAGACCAAGGCTGTTCGGGGACAGGCAGAGGATGAAGAAAACCAGCGGGCTTCTGGCGAGGAGTCTTATCCCGGGCACAGATAGTGCAGGCTCGCACAAAGTCCCAAACATCCGTCTCCAGAGTCGGCCACCAATAGAAGCGGGAGATGAGTTGCACAGATTTCTTGATGCCCGCATGACCTGCGAGATGGGAGGAGTGACCCCATTTGAGGATTCCGAGGCGTTGGCGTGGAGAAACAAAGGTCTTTCCTGGAGGAGTCTGCCTGATGGAGGCAGGAGAAGTGGAGATCAGGCAGTCAGGTGGAATGATGTGTTGCGGAGGGAGATCAACTTCTGAGGCATCCGAGGAACGAGAGAGAGCATCGGCCCTAATGTTCTTATCGGCAGGACGAAAGTGAATCTCAAAATTAAATCGGGCAAAGAACAGAGACCACCGGGCCTGGCGAGGATTCAGCCGTTGGGCCGACTGGAGGTAGGAGAGGTTCTTGTGGTCGGTGTAGATAATAACAGGAAATCTTGATCCCTCCAGCAGATGCCTCCATTCCTCAAGTGCTAATTTAATGGCTAGAAGCTCTCGATCCCCGATGGAGTAGTTCCTCTCCGCTGGAGAGAAGGTCCTAGAGAAAAAACCACAAGTGACAGCATGCCCGGAAGGATTTTTTTGTAGAAGAACAGCTCCAGCTCCTACTGAGGAGGCATCAACCTCCAATAGGAAGGGTTTGGAAGGGTCAGGTCTGGAGAGCACGGGAGCCGAAGAAAAGGCAGACTTGAGTCGTTTAAAGGAGTCTTCTGCTTGAGGAGGCCAGGACTTGGGATCAGTATTTTTCTTGGTTAAAGCCACGATAGGAGCCACAATGGTAGAAAAATGTGGAATAAATTGCCTGTAATAATTGGCGAACCCCAAAAAGCGTTGGATAGCACGGAGTCCGGAGGGGCGTGGCCAATTTAAGACGGCAGAGAGTTTGTCTGGATCCATCTGTAGTCCCTGGCCAGAGACCAAATATCCTAGAAAAGGAAGAGATTGGCATTCAAACAGACATTTCTCAATTTTGGCATAGAGTTGGTTGTCACGAAGTCTCTGAAGAACCATACGGACATGCTGGCGGTGTTCTTCTAGATTGGCAGAAAAAATTAGGATATCGTCCAGATATACCACAACACAGGAGTATAACAGATCACGAAAAATTTCATTGACAAAGTCTTGGAAGACGGCAGGGGCATTGCACAGTCCAAAGGGCATGACCAGATACTCAAAGTGTCCATCTCTGGTGTTAAATGCCGTTTTCCACTCGTCCCCCTCTCTGATGCGGATGAGGTTATAGGCGCCTCTTAAGTCCAATTTAGTGAAGATGTGGGCACCTTGGAGGCGATCAAAGAGTTCAGAGATGAGGGGTAAGGGGTAGCGGTTCTTAACCGTGATTTTATTAAGACCGCGGTAGTCAATGCAAGGACGTAGGGAGCCATCTTTTTTGGACACAAAGAAAAATCCGGCTCCGGCAGGAGAGGAGGATTTACGGATAAAGCCCTTTTTTAGATTCTCCTGGACGTATTCGGACATGGCAAGAGTCTCTGGGGCAGAGAGAGGATAAATTCTGCCCCGGGGTGGAGTAGTACCCGGGAGGAGGTCGATAGGGCAATCATAAGGCCTGTGAGGAGGTAGAGTCTCAGCTTGTTTTTTGCAGAAAACATCCGCGAAGTCCATATAGGCCTTAGGGAGACCGGTTACTGGAGGAACCACAGAGTTACGGCAAGGGTTACTGGGAACCGGTTTTAGACAGTTCTTGGAACAAGAGGACCCCCAACTCTTGATCTCCCCAGTGGACCAATCCAGGGTTGGGGAATGAAGTTGAAGCCAGGGAAGTCCAAGGAGAATCTCCGAGGTGCAATTGGGGAGGACCAAAAGTTCAATCCTCTCATGATGAGATCCGATGCTCATAAGAAGGGGCTCCGTGCGGAAACGTATGGTACAGTCCAATCTTTCATTATTTACACAATTGATGTAGAGGGGTCTGGCGAGACTGGTCACTGGGATGTTGAACCTGTTGACGAGAGAGGCCAAAATAAAATTTCCTGCAGATCCAGAGTCCAAGAAGGCCACTGTAGAGAAGGAGAAGGCAGAGGCAGACATCCGCACAGGCACAGTAAGACGTGGAGAAGCAGAGTAGACATCAAGGACTGTCTCACCTTTGTGCGGAGTCAGCGTACGTCTTTCCAGGCGGGGAGGACGGATAGGACAATCCCTCAGGAAGTGTTCGGTACTAGCACAGTACAGGCAGAGGTTCTCCATACGGCGTCGTGTCCTCTCTTGAGGTGTCAGGCGAGACCGGTCGACCTGCATAGCCTCCACGGCGGGAGGCACAGGAACAGATTGCAGGGGACCAGAGGAGAGAGGAGCCGAGGAGACGAAACGCCTCGTGCGAACAGAGTCCATATCTTGGCGGAGTTCCTGACGCCTTTCAGAAAAACGCATGTCAATGCGAGTGGCTAGGTGAATAAGTTCATGTAGATTAGCAGGAATTTCTCGTGCGGCCAGAACATCTTTAATGTTGCTGGATAGGCCTTTTTTGAAGGTCGCGCAGAGGGCCTCATTATTCCAGGACAATTCTGAAGCAAGTGTACGGAATTGTACGGCATACTCGCCAACGGAAGAATTACCCTGGACCAGGTTCAACAGGGCAGTCTCAGCAGAAGAGGCTCGGGCAGGTTCCTCAAAGACACTTCGGATTTCCGAGAAGAAGGAGTGTACAGAGGCAGTGACGGGGTCATTGCGGTCCCAGAGCGGTGTGGCCCATGACAGGGCTTTTCCGGACAGAAGACTGACTACGAAAGCCACCTTAGACCTTTCAGTGGGAAACAGGTCCGACATCATCTCCAGATGCAGGGAACATTGGGAAAGAAAGCCACGGCAAAACTTAGAGTCCCCATCAAATTTATCCGGCAAGGATAAGCGTATCCCAGGAGCGGCCACTCGCTGCGGAGGAGGTGCAGGAGCTGGCGGAGGAGATGACTGCTGAAGCTGTGGTAGCAACTGTTGTAGCATAACGGTCAGTTGAGACAGCTGTTGGCCTTGTTGCGCTATCTGTTGTGACTGCTGGGCGACCACCGTGGTGAGGTCAGCGACAACTGGCAGAGGAACTTCAGCGGGATCCATGGCCGGATCTACTGTCACGATGCCGGCTGGCAGGTAGTGGACCCTCTGTGCCAGAGAGGGATTGGCGTGGACCGTGCTAGTGGACCGGTTCTAAGCCACTACTGGTTTTCACCAGAGCCCGCCGCAAAGCGGGATGGTCTTGCTGCGGCGGTAGTGACCAGGTCGTATCCACTAGCAACGGCTCACCTCTCTGGCTGCTGAAGATAGGCGCGGTACAAGGGAGTAGGCAGAAGCAAGGTCGGACGTAGCAGAAGGTCGGGGCAGGCAGCAAGGATCGTAGTCAGGGGCAACGGCAGAAGGTCTGGAAACACAGGCAAGGAACACACAAGGAACGCTTTCACTGGCACTAAGGCAACAAGATCCGGCAAGGGAGTGCAAGGGAAGTGAGGTAATATAGGGAAGTGCACAGGTGAAAACCCTAATTGGAACCACTGCGCCAATCAGCGGCGCAGTGGCCCTTTAAATCGCAGAGACCCGGCGCGCGCGCGCCCTAGGGAGCGGGGCCGCGCGCGCCGGGACAGAACAGACGGGGAGCGAGTCAGGTAGGGGAGCCGGGGTGCGCATCGCGAGCGGGCGCTACCCGCATCGCGAATCGCATCCCGGCTGGCAGCAGGATCGCAGCGCCCCGGGTCAGAGGACGTGACCGGAGCGCTGCAGCGGAGGGAGTGAAGCGAGCGCTCCGGGGAGGAGCGGGGACCCGGAGCGCTCGGCGTAACAGCACTCTCATTAAAAGACATTTTTGCTATTGCACTCCTTATGGTAAATAAAAAATATTTCTACTATACTTTGGTTTACAAACAACAACAAAAAACGTGGTCTCAAATGGCTGGAGGTGCTCAACCCCAAATGCAGTTGTGCATATATACTGGGGGAGCAGATCCTGCCCTTGTAGTCCGTTGCTAGGGGCGATCCCCAGCATAAAAATGCATACAATGGAGGATGCCTGCAGCGGACTACAAGTGCCACAATAGAATCCTACACCAGATAAACGGTGTGGATGTGTAACAATTAGAATAATACAATACAGAAATGTAGGTGCACTACTGTGGTAGATATATACAATGACATTGGCTAATCCCTCAACACTGATATTAAAATTGAGACATTCGCCAGTGTATCCTTATATGAAGGACACACCAGAGCCCGCACACCAACGCCAAGGTTTCTCAGATGGCACGGGACCTAACGCTAACCTACCTGTGCGTAATAAGCAAAAACCAGGGGCCAGTGGGCAATTACAGCAGCACTAGGTCGACATGCAGCCTGCTCCCAGTTCCCTCCAGCGTGACTGAGCACACATACAATGGAAGGGGGGAGAGAGGCTACAAGCCCCACCCAGGTTGGCTGATATAGGTGCATGGCCTCACAGGTGCAACCCTAATGCTGCCTGGAAAATGTTCAAGGCGCATTAACATATGGAGTTTACACACCTCCAAGTATAAATTTACAAACAACAACAAAAAACGTGGTCTCAAATGGCTGGAGGTGCTCAACCCCAAATGCAGTTGTGCATATATACTGGGGGAGCAGATCCTGCCCTTGTAGTCCGTTGCTAGGGGCGATCCCCAGCATAAAAATGCATACAATGGAGGATGCCTGCAGCGGACTACAAGTGCCACAATAGAATCCTACACCAGATAAACGGTGTGGATGTGTAACAATTAGAATACAATACAGAAATTTAGGTGCACTACTGTGGTAGATATATACAATGACATTGGCTAATCCCTCAACACTGATGTTAAAATTGAGACATTCGCCAGTGTATCCTTATATGAAGGACACACCAGGCACCTACATTTCTGTATTGTATTATACTTTGGTTTAAAAAAATGAAGTTTTCTATGTTTTATTTGTGCTTAAAAAAGCTCAAGAGCACATTTCCCCCCATCTCATACACAGACTTAGGACCAAAGCCCAAACACCGGAAGAGCAGCCTGGAGTGCTGGGTGGGGGGGGGGGGGGTCCAACCAGCAGCATATGGCAGTTAAGTGTGAGAGGAGCTATGATTGGATGAGGCTGGACACACACCCCTCAGCACTCCAGGCTGCACTTCCTGTGTTTGGACCTCGGTCCTAAGTCTGTGTATGAGATGGGGGAAAATGTGCTCCTGAGCTTTTTTTAAGCACAAATAAAACATAGAAAACTTTTTTATTTACCATAAGGAGTGCAATAGCAAAAATGTATTTTAATGAGAGTTACCTTTTAATATTTTGTTACACAACCTTTTGAGGCAGTCACTGTAGTTAGCTGATTTCTATGTGGTGACGCCAAAGTTGTGGTGTAACCACGGGGTTTTAAGGGTGCAGGTGGGTGGGGCAGATGGTATAGCCCAGGGGCAAGGTGTTATTAACCCCTAACGTTTGTGACGCCAGAGTGTTTTTTCCGGTAACCACCCTAATGGTAGCATTGCTATCTCAAGGTTAGGCAGGGCAATAATAGTCCAAGACCAGGTAAGGGTTAACGGTAGCGTTACTGAAGTTAGACAGTTGTTAAAGTCTTTACAGCTAGGCCAGAATCCCAGAGAGTCAACCAGTTACACGGAAAGGGCCTTGCAGCTTACTGGGACTTGCAGTACTTTTGGGTCAGAGTTCAATACAGCCACTCTGACTATAATTGAATTGACTAGTGACTTGACTTTGATAGAGACAGTAGACATAGATGATTTGACTTACTGACAATGTGGCTGGTGTGCAGGCTTTATGGCCTCAGGTGTACTGGACACAAGATCTATGATGTCTGTGCTTTGCTGTTCCTCAGCAGGAGTGATGGTGTAAGATAGTGATTGTAATGGCTGCCCTCCTTATAAAGGGGGCTGAGCAAGAAGCTCATAGGTCAAGCTGCAGGTCAGGTGGTCAACTGGGGCTCTCTGGGTAACATAACACATCATGTGAACATAACAAGTGATACCGCCATAGGTCCTTAAAGGTCCTTTATACTTTATATATCTATAAATAACATTATGCACTATACTTACAACACTATACATAACATTAGACTTACTACTATCGGGGAGACACTGCAGGAGAGCCCCTAGGACAAAGAGGGACTCAACCTGACAGGGCCTAAGTACTGTACCAAAGTATAACCTGTACTGGGACATTACATCTGTAAGGCTATGTTCACATGCCGGAATGTCCGCGCGGAGAATCTCTGTGAGACCGTACAGGAATGTGCCATCTCAATGCATTCCATGAGGACTTCGCACAAAGAATGAACACGTCCATTCTTCGTGCGGACACGGAAAATGGAATTTCCGGGCCTGAAACATGTATCACGGAAATTCCGTTGTGTGCACAGTGCAGCAGAATCTCGTTGAATTAAACAGGACTCCAATGCGGAATCCGGCACGGAAATTCTGATATGTGAACATGGCCTTACTCTCTATGAGTCTTCTGCACCTGTCTCCAGGTATCTTGGCCCACTCCTCATAAGATATTGCTCCAGGTGTCTCAGGTGTTAAGGATGTCTTCTTCAGACTCAATATTTCAGCTTCTTCCTCAGATGTTCTTTAGGATTCAGATCAGGGCTCATAGAAGCCACTTCAGAATAATCCAATGTTTTTCTCTTAGCCATTCTTAGGTCATTTTAGCTGTGTCTTTGGGTCTATATTCTGTTGGAGGACCCATGGTCTGCAACTGAGACCAAGCTTCCTGACACTAGGAAGCACATTGCACTTCAGAATGCCTTGATAGTCTTGAGATTTTATTGTACCTTGTACAGATCCAAGACACCCTGCACCAGATGCAGCAATGCAGCCCCAAAACATAACCGAGCCTCCTCCATGCCTCACATTAGGTACAGTTGGGGAGATTTATCAAAACCTGTGTAGAGGAAAAGTGGTATAGTTCCCCATAGCAACTAATTCATTTTTCAGAGGCTTTTTAAAAAATTAAAGAAGCAATCTGATTGGTTGCTATGGGCAACTGGTCAACATTTCCCTTGCACAGGTTTTGATAAATTTCTCCCAGTGTTCTTTTCTTTTTATGCTTCATTTTTGTGTCTGTGGACAAAGAGTTGATGTGACTTGCCGTATAGCTCCAGTTTTGTCTCATCTGTCCAAAGGACAAGTTTTTTGGCTTGTCATTATGCATTTTGGCAAATTCCTTGGTCATCTACCATTAAACCCTTAAGGACCAAGCGTTTTTCCGTTTTTGCACTTTACCAATTTGTAACTTTGGAGGGCTTCTGTTTCAACACTTTATTCTGTAGGTCCATACGATTAAAATGATACCCTACTTATATTGGTTTGATTTTGTCTTACTTCTGGAAAAAATCATAACTACATGCACGAAAATTAATACGTTTAAAATTGTCATCATATGACCCCTATAACTTTTTTATTTTTATGTGTATGGGGTGGTATGAGGACTATTTTTTTGCACTGTGATCTGAAGTTTTTAGAGGTATCATTTTTGTATTGATCAGGCTTTTTGATCGCTTTTTTATTAAGTTTTTCATGACATAAAAAGTGACCAAAAATAAATTATTTTGGACTTTGGAATTTTTTTGCGTGTACCCCATTGACTATGCGCTTTAATTAAAGATATATTTTTATAGTTTGGACATTTACGCATGCGGCGATACTACATATGTTTAATTTTATTATGATTACATATTTTATATGGAATTTGGGAAATGGGAGGTGATTTAAACTTTCAATAAGGAAGGGGTTAATGGGTGTTTTTTTACACTTTTAGCCCCCTTATGGGACTTTTAGGAGGAATAATTAGATTCCTCATACACACTAATGTGATTTCATAGAACCACATTGATATGAGTGCTCTGAGCTTGATTGATAAAGCCTGGTCCTGCCAGGCTTTATCATTCTCAGCGCAGCAGCCGGCATAGGACGAGAGGTAAGCCCTCCGGCTACCTCAGAAGTGGATCGCCCTCCTCCCCCCCCCACGGGTTCGCGCTGTGGGGGACGGAGGCGATCCACCCCACTGGACCATCAGGGATGGTTTAAATGTCCTTTAGACACCGCTGTCAACTTCGACAGCGGCGATCTAAAGGGGTAATAGCTGGCCGCGGCAATCACCGCATGTCGGCTATTAACACCAGCACCCAGCTACAGGAATCAGCTGGGGCCTGGCCGGTATGACACGGGATCGAGTCGGGAGCCTGTGTCATACAACAGTTGCCGTCTCAGGATGAGCCGGCTTGTCCTTAGATGGCAACCGGTGCAATCTGACACTGATGTACCTTGACCTTGAAGGTCATCTCTAATGTCTTTGGAAGTTGTTCTGTGCTCTTTTGTTACCATATGTATTATTCGTTACTTTGATTTGTCATCAATTTTCCTTTTCCGGTAACTTCCATGGAGATTGGCTACAGTCCCATGGTCCTTAAACATTTAAATAATATCTGCAACTGTAGTCACAGTCATCAAGCTGCCTGGATATAGTCTTACAGCCTTTATCTTTAACATACTAGTCTATATTTTCTTTCTCTCTTTCTATCTTCTAAGAAAACTCCAAAACTCTCTCCTTGGCTTTCTGTACATGGCTTTTCTTGGCTTTCTGTGTCTATGTTCAACGTGGTACACTCCATGATACCGAACAGCACAGTGACTACTTTTCACGCTATGAATAGGTGACTGACTAATTACAAGTTTGGAGACACCTGTGATACTAACTGCAGGACACACCTTAGCATAAAATGTCTCTATAGTCGAATTTATTTCTTATCTTTTCTAGGGGTACCATCATTTATTGTTCAGGCAAATTTCAATATTTAGTTTTTCTAAATAATTCTGTTGATCCACAATTCAAAAGCCACATCTGATTTTCATCAGTTTACTGTTAGTACATTTTTTTTTATTCATTATTACTTTTGTCAGTTTCATGTTATTTCAGGGATCATTGTGTTTTTTTTCTGTCTTTAACTGAAGGGTACCAACAATTTGGCCCGCATCTGTATGTATCTCCATAATAATCAGCCCTTTCACTCAGGAAGTACATATAATAGATCCAACTCCTCTATGTGATACTGGGCCTGTGGTGATCTTCACTGTCAGAAACCTAGGTCTGTTACCCATGGATAGTGACTACCTCTACAGAACCCCCCTCTCCTCTCCACAGAGCCTACAACATTAGAAAAAAGGGAGAGGGCACACAAACCAACCCAGGTTCATATCCTTCTATTCTGGGATAACAGGGTTCTTTGGCGCAAAACCACCACTATAAAGCAGTAGGATAGAAGGAGACTGTACACTTGTCATTTGTTTTTTTTTAAGGTTTTTTTTTTTTTAGTTACTCATCCTTTTACATATGATTTCAGCATATACTCCTAAATTACCCATACTGCCACTAACCACATGGAAGGCTAAGATCATACAGCCCACAGTGTAATTAGAAGACAGTGAAAAATACCAATAATTATTCAGCTTTTAAGAATATTTTAGGGAGGTACGAAGCTAAACATATGGGAAACTGTGCATGCTCGAAACCACAATAGAAACTCCCAAACAAAGCGGGAAAAACACCACAAAGTCCCAGCTTGTCTTGTTTCTTCTTCACCCTCTTCATCTTTAGTATTTTTTATAATATTATGAAAATGAATAATGCATTGCACAGCTCATATATAGCTTGCTAAAGTACCAGATAAATATAGGAAATGAAAAGAGCAATGTCATCACAACTCAACCACTTTAAGTAATGTCTTTCATTGAAAAAATGTGTACAGCTGACATAGTGAATCTTATATCAAAGAGCACCTCACAATATTAAAATGTGCACTTTTTTTTATTTTTGCTGTTTACAAGCTTTTGTTTATGTTCTCAATTCTTTTATAGCTACACCCCCCCCCCTTCCCCTCCATTGTTAAAGGGGTATTTCAGCATTTTTTTCTTAAGCCTTTGAACCTATGATACCAAGTTATAATGCTGTGTAATATGCTTTATTACCTCCATGTGCCGATTGGCCCTGTTTTCATGAACGGACCCACAACCAGAAGTTCTGCAGTGCAAGCCTTTTTATTTTACTGCTGTCTCTGACCTTTCCCAGGATTTCATGTGGCCATGATAGTGTCAAGGGGGTTGTGACAATGCTGCAGTGGGTGGCAGAATACCATGACATCAGCAAATTCATTTCACCCTGTTTTCCACCCACTACAGCACAGCCTTGCCCACTGGAGATCATGTGACTTATTATATATGGCCACATGGAATACGGGAAAGGTCAGAGACAACAGTAAAATAAAAATACTTGCACTACAGCATTACCGGGGGTGGGTTCTGTGCACGGGTAAAAGCGGCTCATGTTGGTAATAGAAACATATTACTCAGTATAATAACTCGGCATCAAGGGGTCAAAGGCTGAAGAAAAAAATCTTGAAATACCCCTTTAAGTCAGTATTTACTAGAGGCATGTTTGCTAAATATTGAAGATTTCAGTTGTTTTCAGACATAATTGCTGAGTTGCTTAATTAACAGATCCTCAACATATTACACCAGAGAGTAATTGTGGACATTGTCACATGAGATGACAACCTTCACAGCCCAACCATCAGCGCTGATCAGCACCGCAGACTACTCTCCTTGGCAGTAGCATCCCTGGGTTTTCCATGGCCTCCAGCATCACTGTCGGGAGGATTAAATAGCTTGGATACTGTGTTACTCTATTCTGGCTTTAAAGGGTACCTCTCAACAAATAAACTTTTGATATATTTTAGATTAATCAATGTTGAATAACTTTCCAATATCATGTTAATGAAAAATATACTTCTTTCTATTGTATTTTTCCCGATCAGTCCTGTCAGCAAGCATTTCTGACTCATGCTGGAGTCCTAAACACTCAGAGCTGCCAGCCTGCTTTGTTCACAGCCAAACAGGCTGTGAACAAAGCAGGCTGGCAGCTCTGAGTGTTCTCCTTTGTGAACAAAGCAGACTGGCAGCTCGTAGTGTTTAGGACTCCAGCATGAGTCTGAAATGCTTGCTGCCAGGACTGGTAGGGAGACCCCTAGTGGTCATTTCTTCAAAGTGGAAAATTAAATAGAAAGAAGCAGATTTTTTAATAACATGCAATTGTAAAGTTATTCTGCACACATTAATCTATAATATATCAAAAGTTTTTTTGATGAGAGGTACCCTTTAAACCTTTTGGACCTTGTAACTCATTCCGCTCCTTGTCTGCTGATTTTATTATTACGTGACCTCATGACTGGAGTAATTGATTGCACTGTTTACCCGTTAACTCTTTGTCTACTGTTTTTGGCATATGCATCCCCTCCTGAGTCCATAGGCTATCCCTGGTTATTCTGTTTGCTGATTTTGTCCTGATGTGCACTCCTGGTACTGACCCGGGTGGATGACCATGCTATTTCCCTAATGTGACTTCTGTTATAAAAATTTGAGGGCTGTTGTCCTGAGCTAATACTTTATGTCAGTGCTCTGCAGATGCAACATTGGTCCCTGTTTAGCCTCTATAAGTGCTCCAGTGAAGTCACAAAGGGTAGCCTTAGGGCACACTATATTCTGCTCGGAATGAATTCTGAACATGGTCGCTCTTTCTGTGGAATCTGCTTAGAAAAGCCCATTAGTCAATCTTGAGTGAATTCAGTGAGGAAATTCCTTGCAGAATTTCGGTATGTGTGCATAGACATTTAGACTCTGCCACCTAGAACTGAGTGAAGTGTTTCTTGACTTTTGTTTTGAAATACAGGTTGGGTTATTATCTGATGCGCCAATACCTTGTTACTGTATAGTGACATCAATATAAATTTTGGCAAAACTGTAAATTGACAAAACTTTTTTATTTTATTTCTTTATTAGGTCTGTGTTGATTTAGACTCTGGACTTTTATGCTTATAACAATTTTGCTGTAATATTGAACATCTGGTACACCAAATTACTACAGCAATCTGAGAGAAGCTATACAGTGGTCACCCTTCACACATACTACCAAACACAACAGACCAAAGTATATGAATGACAGTTAATCAATTCTTTATTAGTACAAAAACATATATAAAAATATCATGAAATACATGTAACAGGAGAGGTATGTCGGATACACAGACAAGAAAATGGTGAGTGTGTGCTAATCACATAATGATAGCAATACTATACACATGGCAGCAAGGTGCAGTTAGAGGACTCAAGCCTGCATAGTGATATAACAATATTTTTAGATATATAGTATAAAAATATTTACAAAGTAGCATAAGAATAAACAAGAAGAGAGATGGTATGCACCCTGCCTGGACACCTCACCTTGACCCCGAACACATTTTCACACTTGCTTCCTCAGGGGACATGGGACGCCCCCTGAGGAAGCGAGTGTGAAAACCCGTTCTGTTGTGTTTGGTAGTAATATTGAACATCTCTGCAGTTTTCTTACAGATGAGAACAGTTTCTAGGGTTACAAAATTGGTGGTCTATTCTTAGAATGAACTTTTGAAGTCCTGGATAAACCCAATAAAACCAGCATTTTCAAGATAGTTGATTTTATTACTGGACGCTCACAAAACAATTCAGAAATCCAACAGGTGCAGGTTAGCACAGTTAGCAATCTTGTTTGTAAAGGCAGATGTTCAGCAGGTGCAAGAAGTTCAAGTGTAATATTAAATGGGTCCCCAATATATAACTTTTCGGCAGAAATTGAGAAAACTGACTTACAAATAGGCATAGTACGGTAGCATTTCTGGCATTTCTCTGATGCCATTGATTTGGGTCAATAGACCCGTTGGGCTGGGAGTTTTGGGAGTTCAGCAGCCAATATTTGTTTTTTCCTCTTATATGCTGAACTTGTGGACATAATATTTTCACATACAGACAGTAGAAAGAAGGAGGTTGTGCTGCTAAATCTAATTGTCTACATCTGCTAATCCAACCAGTTAGGCTGCCTTCACATCACGTTTTTGCAATACGGTTGCCGTATCCGGTTTCATTGGAAAAAACGTATCGAACCGTATTGCAAACCGTATATATAGACATTTCATTGTAAACCATATGCCAACCGTAGCATCAGGTTGTGTACGTTTTGCATCATTTACAGGGTTTATACGGTTTTTAACGGTACACCAAATCGTAGTCTACTACGGTTTTGTGTCCCGGTCAAAAACCATATCCAACCTGTATACGGTTATTTTAAAATGGAGTTCTATGGTAACCGTATTGAACCATATGTGCGTATGGTTACATCCGGTTAGCACAATACTGTTCTCATTTTTTTTTTTTTTTCGGGGAATTTTTTTGGGGAAATTCAATAAAAAAAGAACTTTATTTAAAATGTTGACAAACATAAAACCGTATGCATTTTTTTTCAAGGAAAACATGTTAAAACATATGCAAACGGACATCCGTTTTCAAACCATATACGGTTTAAAAATGTGAGGAGGCATATACGGTTGCATACGTTTCGGTCCGGTTTGGAGACATACGTTTTTTGTACAGAAACGGGATATGGGACCCGTACTGCAAAAATTAGATGTGAATGCAGCCTAACACAGTACGCCTAAGTGTCTTGTGATGCCACCTTGGTGCTTTTGGAGAACTGCTTGCATATTTCTGTATGTCATACTTCCAAGCAGCTCGCAGGGCTTTAAGGGGATGTGACTGCTTCCTATCAGTAACAGTGCCACACCTGTCCTTGGGTTGTGTACGTTATTGCAGCCCAACTCCATTAAAATGAATAGAGCTGAACTCTCCCATAATCTGTGGACAGGTGTGGCGCTGTTTTTGGAAGAAAACCACCATGTTTTTCTAATCTTAGACAACCCTTTTAAATTAAGAAATTTTACTAGATATATAAATTACATAGCATATATAAGGTGTTATAAGATGTTATTCCTACATTGTTCGCTGGTGTTTCTTGGCTGATGTATGAAGCTTCTAAATGGTTGAATGTTTGGAGCACTGAATGCAGAATCACTTAAAGGGGTACTCCGCTGATCAGCGTTTGGAACAAACTGTTCTGAACGCTGGAGTCGGTGCCGGGAGCTTGTGACATGATAGCCCCTCTCCTTCATGACGTCACAACCCGCCCCCTCAATGCAAGTCTATGGGAGAGGGCGTGACGGCTGTCACGCCCTCTTCCATAGACTTGCATTGAGGGGACGGGCATGAGGTAATGAGGGGGCGGGGCTATGACATAAGCTCCTGGCTCCAGCGTTCGGAACAGTTTGTTCCAAACGCTCAGCAGCGGAGTACCCCTTTAAAGTTTAAAATGCGTTAACCATTGACTATACTGAGAACTATTCAAGGCCTTTGCTAGTTTTTTGCATCTGTCCCTCACTGGTACTTTTATATAAACCTTGTCATATAGGTGTTTGAGGTGTTCTTTTGTCTTGTATATGTAATTTTATTTTGCTATGTTTGATAGTTCTTCACCCTTTGACAAAATGTAATAAGAGGCCACATGAAAGCAACCCAGGGAGGTTGATACTTTATATATAGTTATTGTATGCATGTCCAAATGGTCTGTGTTTATATAGTTTATTTGTGCTAAAAGCAACCTACAGTAAGTGCTTCAGACTCCTCAGTAAAATGTGCATGTTACAAGGATCATTGCTTCCAGCGACAACACCTTCTTCCTTTCTACACAGACCATGACAGCAAGGACTGTTTTGTTGGTGACTGAACTATAACTACAATTTAGTAGTTGGCAAAAAGACAAAAACTACCGTATATACTCTAGTATAAGCCGACCCGAATATAAGCCGAGGCCCCTAATTTCACCCCAAAAACCCAGGAAAAGTTATTGACATGACTATAAGCCTAGGGTGGGAAATACATCATCCCCCCATGCCATCATCCCCCCCCTGTCATCATCCAGAACCCCATCATTAACACTCCCGTCATCAACCCCCTGTCATTTTCACTCCCGTCATCATCACTCTGTCATCATCCCCCTCGTCATCATCCCCCCCCCCATCATCACCGCCTGTCAATCCCTTCAATGACAGGCGGTGTTAGGCTGTCCGGACATGCTGGGAGTTGTAGTTTTGAAACATCTGGAGGTCCGCAGGTTGACGACCACTGCGGCCTTTGTCATCATCCAGACCTCCCTTTAGTTTTCTATTCACCTCCCCACGGTGGGAAGGAAGGGTGAGCTGGTCCAGGCCATCTATGTGGGACATCCCTGTGCGTCGTCATCAAGGCAACATCACTAGGCCAGGGCCGGCCTGGAGTGGAGAAGAGGGCCCCCCGGTGAAAAAGGACAGCCTGGAACGACTAACCCTCCCCACCGGACGGTCCCTGAAGCATAGATGGCCCAGAACAGCTCACCCTTCCTTTCCACCGAGGGGAGGTGAGTAGAAAACTAAAGGGGGGTCTGGATGATGACAAAGGCCACAGTGGTCTTAAACCTGCGGACCTCCAGATGTTTCAAAACTACAACTCCCAGCATGCCCGGACAGCCGATGGCTGTCCGGGCATGCTGGGAGTTGTAGTTTTGCAACATCTGGAGGTCCGCAGGTTTAAGACCACTGAGGGGATTGACAGGCAGAGAGTTCACTCGCTGAGGGGGGGCATTTTCAGCACGAAAAATAGTGCTGAAAAACTCGGCTTATACTCGAGTATATACGGTATGTTGTTGGTATGGTATCTATTTAAGTTAAAACAGATACTTTGAAGAAGCCATTTTGAACATAATTTTACATAATTAATCTATATATTCTCTTATTCTATTATTCATTTCATAATATTTAACTAAATCATATTCAAATTGGAATCACCTCTTCCAGTTTGGCATTGTTTCTATTCTTTGGATGAATCGTAGCACAAGACCAAGGTTATGTTCGAATAAGTCATAATGCACTTTTTCCTATGGATTTTTCAAAGCTGCAGAAGGAACTTGGATATGGTATTCTAAAAAAAAATAAAAAAAATAAAAAAGGTGCACATTTTGGTTTACAAAAAGTGCTCGGGGGGGCGGGGCTTTCTTTGTCAAAACAGATTTACTATTATTTATGTCAGAAATTGGTATTTAAATGACAGTGGACCGAGTAGAATTCAATGTGTGCAACATTATGCAACAAATGTATAGATAGGCATGCACCCCTTCTATTTGACACATCTTAGGCTTCTTTCACACTGCCGCTGCGCCCCGTCAAGAATGGGCGTCAAACTCTCTCCCTCTCTTTTTTTTATTCCGTGTTTGACGGCCGTCATTTTGACGGGCGCAATGGGCAACAGCGGGTTCCCGATGGACCCCATTATAGTCAATGTGGTCCATCGGGGGCCGATTGTAGGGTTAAATTTATTAAGATTTGCATTTCATATACTGAAGATGGTCAAGCTTAGGCCTCTTTCACACTACTGTTATCACATGGTAGTTTGACAGCTATCAGGGCTGTCGGGGAAAATACTACTCCCACTGTGGGAGTAGTATTTTCCCCGACAGCCCTGATAGCTGTCAAACTACCATGTGATAACAGTAGTGTGAAAGAGGCCTAAGCTTGACCATCTTCAGTATATGAAATGCAAATCTTAATAAATTTAACCCTACAAGTTCCCACTTAGTTCAAAGTGAGGAGAGCACACTATAAACTAATACATAAAAACTGATATAGTAAGGCTGGGTTCACACTACAGAATTTCTGCTCAGAAGTTCAGCTTGGAAATTCTGGTGCAGCAATGGGATTCCACTGCACAGAGCACACTATGGAATTTCAGAGGCTGAGCTTTCTGAACTTGTTTTTTCGTCGGGGTAATACTGCATAGAATACATGGCGCTCTGTGGGGACCGGCAATGTCCGCACGGTTCGGCCAGAAATTCTGTAGTGTGAACCCAGCCTTACCCTTAGGGTCTATTCACACGGCAGAATTTCTGCTTGTGGAATTCCACCTCAAATTAAAGCCCATAGACTTATATGGGATTCCACACTCCCATTCACACTTCTAAAATTACGCTTGAGGAAGTGTGAATGGGAGTAAGGCAAGGTTCACACTGCAGAATTTCTGGGCAGAATTTGTTCCGGAGAATGAGCCAGCGGTGCTAGGACCAAGCAGACTGCATTGCTGCCCCCATAGACGGCAATGCATTTCTGGGTGGATCTGCTCAGAAATGCATTGCCATCTATGGGGATGGCAATGTAGTCTGTGCGGTCTTAGTGCCGCCGGCTCGATCTCTGGCAGAAATTCCGCCCAGAAATTCCACAATGTGAACCTAGCCTAAGGAATCAAATCGAAGTCTATGGGCTTTAATTTGAGGCGGAATTCCGCAAGTGGAAATTCTGCAGTGTGAATAGACCCTTAGTGAGTAACCTTTCCATAGCTGCAATTAACCCCTAAAGACGGATTTACTTTGTAACCATCCATGCAACTCCCTGCTATCTAGCCCATTCCCACACGTATGAGCCAGTGTTCTACTTATTCCTTGTATGCCGCAAACAACTTGTGTGTTTCCTTGCCCTTTCATTATGATTAACAATTGCACATTTTATCTACAAAATAAACATCGACACATTACTTTTTGGATTCATCGCATACACAAAGTCATACAGTCATGAGATTAACAACAGACTGACATCTGTTTAATAGAAGAATAAACATTCCGGAGCTGTGAGACTGTCAGGTGTATTACATCATGTCAGTTCTCCCTTCGAGCCCGCAATGATTGATTTCACACCCCTACAATGAGATCTGCTAATTACAATTGTATGTTCCAAATGTGTAATAAACCTTACTGTCAAGAGACAAGCAGGTAATTTGCTTAGTTGATGTCTATGAGAATATAGGGCTCTAATGGGGAGGAAAAACATCTGCCAGCACACTGCGCTATGGTTTGTTCCCTTAGGGGTGGGTGGCCAGCTGAAAACTGGAATATAAATTACATAAATGTCATGCTTCCATTACTCTGCAGCAGAACACAATGTACACATTCTATAGTAGTTACATAGTTATTACATAATGCAGTACAATTATCCCACTTCAAGATTTCAAAATATAAAGGATGAGTGCCAGTTGTGTTACAACCCAGGGGGCATAACTAGATCTTATGCCGACAACATATATGGCAACCAAGCTATAGACACTTTTACACTATATGTATCCTAATATACCTCTAAATACAGCCATATAATAACCCAATAATACCACTATACAAAAAACAAATATCTCCATACTATTACTGAACAAAACCAGTATTAAAAGGCCATAATTGCCAACAATATCACTATACAAGGGACAATAATGGCCACCAAACCATGACCACTACATATTGACTGAATAATAATACATCCATACTGTTACTTAATACTAACTAAAATAAATGATATATAAAAGACCAATAGTGGTAGATACCAGTTCTACACAGTAGCCGAGCATACTGTAAGCAGTAACAGTATAGTAACATCCAGGAACACACAGGTATTAAAGCACAATAAAAATGCCCTCATTTGTGCCCCCATACAGTACTAGTAGCCACCCCTGTTAATGGATCAGCGATACCTCTGGTCCAAGCTGATTAACCCAAAGGGTGCTGCAGTTAATAGTGGCATGTAGGTGGTTGTGGGGGCCGGGTTCCCTTTTTCACCTGGATTAGCATGGCAGCCAGGGCTATTGGTGAAGGATGGGTGTGACAGATCATCAGTAAAATCAGAGTACAAGTGGTCAAGGAGGAAAATGTGTAGTTTAAAAAAAGGGAAAAAAATAATCAGTACAAACCCTTAGTTTAAAAAAAAAAAAATAGTATTGTACTTTCTGGAAATATGCATAGTGAATACCATGAACACAACCAGTGCCAGATTTGCTCTTTAAGGCTGGAATTCCACTTGTTTTTTTGGGGGGAAAACGCCAAGAAAAACGCCAATTCTGAGCATGGCCTTTTTTCGGCCAAAAAAACGTTGCGGCCAGATGTTAGCTGTAAATCAATGAAAAAACACAAAATTCTTTTTCCACTTTGCATTTTTCCAGTTTGGTGTTTTTTAAATCCTTTTGGCGCTTTTTCACTCTTTTTCAGCTCCTTGGTGGTTTTGTTAAATCGTAGAATATTGAGCCTATGGTGTTTTTTCCCCTGAAATCGTGTCATTTTTCTCCCATAGAAGTCTATGGAAGTAAAAAAAGCCAAGAAAAATGCCATGTGGATTTTAACTTTGGCCTTTTTGCAGTTGGTTTTTATTCTTTTTTGGACTTTAGTGATCCAAAAAAGTGATGGAGATACATTTTTTTAATAAACTGTTGTAGGGTACCATTAAAAAAAATTATAATAAAAAAGATAGAGTAGTGATGGAAAACTTGTATTTAACGAAATTTATCTTTTTTATAACATTTTTATACATTTTTAAACAGGGATCAATTTATGTGTGCGGGCAGGGAACTAAAAATGTAGCTGACAATAATACAAAATGTAGTCTGTGTGTGTGTTTTTCACTTTTTATACTTTAAATTTTTTAGGTAGTACTACAACTCCCGGCATGGAATACACTGTTCCATGATGGGAGAAGTAGTACCTGTACTAATTGACAGATCGTCCCGGGTAAATTGCAATCCTTCTGTATAATTTATAGATGCGGCCGGCCGCTCAACGATGGTCCTCTGCACTGCCGTATATACACCTATTCATATCTCCTGCAGAGAGCTGTGATTGGCCAGATGGTTCCAGGCAATCACGTATATATACGTCAGTGTAGGGGACCATAGAAGAGCGGCCACCCACATTTATTCATTATACAGGAGGATCACAGCGGGTGTCAGAAGTGACATCTGCTGTGATCTTTCCTTAACTGCAGGTACTACTGCTCCCAAAATGGAGCACACTCTGATCCATGCTGGGAGCTGTAGTACCGGCATTAACAGACAGATTGCAACAGGTGTCAGAAGTTACACTCGCTGTGATCTGCCTATTAATGCAGGTACTAAAGCTCCCAGCCTGGAGCAGTGTGCGCTCCATGTTGGGAGTAGTAGTACCTGCAGTTAAGGACAGATCACAGCAGGTGTCACTCCTGACACTCAATGCAATTGTACTGCTCTGTACTCCTACCGGCCAGTGATGTGAATAGAACATCACTCATTCATATTTCCCGCTGAGAGCTGTAATTGGCTGCAACCATCCAGCCAATCCCCACTCTGGGAGGAAAATATGAATGAGTGATGTTCTATTCACATCACTGGCCGACCCGAGTATAGTGCAGAGATGCGAGCGCTGTATAGAGCCGCTCCGCATCTCTGCTGTTTTATGGACGATCGCATTGGGCGATATGTCTATTAGTACAGGTACTACTGCTCCCATCAAGAAAAATGACAGAAAAAACGTCAGACGCAGGAAATTGCACTGGCGTTTTTTTCTGTGAAAAAAAGCGCAGGAAAAAAAAAAACAAGTGGACTCCTAGCCTTATGGTGATCTCACTGACAAAAAAAAAAAAAGGATTAAAAGCAATGAAAGGGTTGCATGTACTCAAAAAAGCTATCAATAACATTTTTGTATCGCTGTAATCATACTGACCTGCAGAATGAAGTTAACATGTCTATTATTTTGCAAATGAAATACCTTAAACCCAAATAAGGCAAAATTGCAATTTTCCTATTCCATTTCCCAAATAACTTTTTCAAGAGTTTTTCAGTACATAATATGGTAAAACAAAAGGTGCCTTTAAAGCCTGGCAAAAAAAAACTAGCCCTCATTTGAAAAAATTCAAAAGTTATGGCTCTTGGAATATCAGGTTAGAAATGCATACTTAAATGTTTGTGGTAGAATTAGACTTTCAGTCTCAAAGATGCCCAGCACTGGATTTACAGCTTAGGAACATGTTGGCACAGGTTGCCCAGCGACTTACACCCGATCCATTAAAGGGGTTTTCCTACCATAACAATGTTGGTAGCAAAGTTGGTAAAATTAGATGGGTAGCACATACATACTGTCTGTGTAAAGGAGGATAACTGTGCTCCTTTTAGTTAAAATGACCTGTTTCTCTGTACTGTTCTTCTCCTACCCTCACAGATCTAATTATTCCTGGTTTCCTCTCTGAACTGTGACCCTGCTGTTGCCCCAAGAAGGTCATAATGAAGGGCAACAGGGCAAAACAGAGAAGGCACATTGGGGATTGATGTATATATATATATATATATATATATATATATATATATTTTTTAACAGTGAATTCACTGAAGACAGACAGACTGGCACATCACATCTCTTCCCAACTATGAAACAAGGATTGCAGGTGTGTGAACAGGGCCATGGTTAGTCACGCTAGTGGTGCTCAGCGAAAAAGATTGGCAAGTCTCAAACATCAATAATGGAGTAGAAAATAGGAAGGCGGCACTCACCACTCATGAAAAGTCTCTCTTTATTACTTCAATGTACTATGAGTACAGGCAGGGACGGATGGACATGCCGGGGGCAATAGTTGGGATGGCCATCCATCCCTGCCTGTACTCACAGCACACTGACGTAATAAAGAGAGACTCTTCATGAGTGGTGAGTGCCGCCTTCCTATTTTCTACTCCGTTATTGATCTATTCAAACAGTACATACAAAAAAATGATTGTACATTGGAAATATGGTTGATTTCACTTAATGAATCAGTTCAAACCTATGTATCTTTTGGTAAAACTACTTAAAGTAGGCTTTAATTCATGTATGGCTTTAGAGAGCAAAACATTGTGGTATAGACTTTTCCCAACCTTCAGCAGTCTCTGCAGTCTTCGCTTTGTTTCTCCCTAGATGTTCTCCTATGAATACACCCGAGTCTATGACAATCTTATATACAGTTTAATTCAGTATCTGATCTTTTCTCAAAGACCACCTTCAGACCAGCCATACTTCCTGAGCTTCACATGGTCAGTAATTTGAGCCAAAACCATCAATGTGTCCAAAACTGTGTGCAGATTCCACTCCCGGTTTCGACTAAAGATCTGTGTAAATTCAACCTTCATTGCATTTCACAAAACCTGATAAAACAGTGACAACACACAGACACTGCAGAGTTTCATTTGAGACATTTAATAGTGCACTTGGCTATATTTTAACATACGCATCAAGATATAAATCTATTTTCTAAGCTCTTTATTTTTATATTTAGCATATTTAAAATTGAGGGAATGCATCCAGATACAAAAAAAAAATATCTGAGGTATAAATACAAGTATACATTAAATAATTCCGCTTGCCATGCAGTTATTATCTGGAACAGTACACATTACATTAAAGTGGTATGTACAGCGACGCATTTTTTACAGTCATGAAGATTACAACGAATATACAACGTTTATATATTTAATGGAATACGTGGAAACACTGATAATGGAAACACTATTATTATGATTGTTACATAAACAGATTCTTCATTGCAAAGCATTAAAATAATACTGACAACGGTAACAAAAACAATCTTTCATCACTTTCATTCAAAAAAAAAGTTCTCCTTACAGACGGCATACACTTAATTTACTTTAAGAACTTCCAAGTTTCCTTCTCCTTACTGTAACAAGTCTATTTAAAGAGACATCCTATATCTTCTGGGTGCCACAGGTTCATCACACTGCATGGCAGTGACTTGACCCTTGACACCCAATGCATTAACCACCTACCTAAGAAGTTTTTGCTGTATAACATTGTCATTGAAAGGTATCTCTACACTGGGCAGGGACCATGCACTTAAATATACACAAGCGGGATCCATCTTTTGAATGGAAACCATAGATTACCACAACAAAAGTGTTAAATAGTCATTTAAATTACTTTGTTGCCTCATGAGGCACCTTGTCTGAATGTAAAACAATCTTATAGGTTATGAACATTAAAGCATATATGCTATATCTTAATGAGGGTTTTTGTCTAGCGTGAAGAGACATGGACCCTATTTGAGTGGAAGGCTTAGATGGTTTTGCTGTAAGGTATAGTTGGTGTTCTACAGAAGATAACCTGTACAATGACAGGTTGGCTAACCTGACATGTTATACAAATAAAGAATAGGTTGGTAAGATTTGATGACCATTTCCCTAAACCTGAGTTTAAGACCATTACGAGCTATCAGTGTACCAGACACTTGATGACGATGAAGTTCACAAGGACAAACGTTCATTCACACATCTTCACTTGTGCAAATATTTCTATCCAGAAAATAAAAGTGTATAGATACCTATACAGAATAAAAGAATGAGTACCAATTATTCCAGTGGATATGCTAGTCCCCAAGAACCAGGATGATGGTTTTAATGAAAAAAACAGCAATAAGGAATGTGGCTTTTTTATATATATATATATATATATATATATATATATATATATATATATATAATTCTGTACAATACATCTTTCCAATAAAATATTCTTGCTTCTCAGAAGCCAATTCATTTGATATGTAATAAAACATATATGAAGATAAAAGTCGAGAGTCTATAGGACGAGTAATTCCAGTCCAGGGCATCAAGCACCATATGGATGAAAAGCAGCTTCAAATCTTGCATATAACCAGTCCTGAATAACAGCACTACATACAAAAGGTCCAACAAATGGGGTGTTGGTCTTCATTTGACCCTACCGATCCTACGGATGAATGGTTTACTCCAAGCTCTGGGTTACATTTCCTAGATATGTCACCTTGATTTTCCATTATTGCTTTCAGATTGTGGGTTGGTGAAAGAGTCTCGAATCCTAACAACTTCAGCTGCACACAACTGTCCAAAAACTTTATTGTACCATTCTGGCGTACGGCCCCTGGAACAGAGAACAAAAGCCACATGTTAGGTATCTACCTACAAATTTATTATGTATCAAAGTATTACTTCCCTTTTTACTTTCCCCCAGTTTCAGAGCAAACCATGCAGTATCTGCAAAGTTATGCTGGGCTACGTGATATTATACAGGGTTCCTCCTCTAGAATCCAGTCTGATGGCTGTTTCAGATGATGTCAACATCTTCAAAAGCAGAGAGAACATTTGATGAGGGATAGTGGTGTGCTAATTCCTGATAGGTATCTCTAACCCTCCTGACACTTGGTACAAGTCTTGTCTTGCAATGAATGAATTACAGCTCATGCATACACTGGCTATAGGCCTAAAGATTTGGCCACAATACCATTCACATTCAGATATCTTTTTTTAACCCCTTAAGGACCCGGGGTTTTTCCATTTTTTCCATTTTCGTTTTTTCCTCCTTACCTTTAAAAAAATCATAACTCTTTCAAATTTGCACCTAAAAATCCATATGATGGCTTATTTTTTGCGCCACCAATTCTGTTTTGTAATGACATCAGTCATTTTAGCCAAAAATATACGGCAAAACAGAAAAAAAATCATTGTGACACTAATTTGAAAAAAAAAGCCATTTTGTAACTTTTGGGGGCTTCCGTTTCTACACAGTACATTTTTCGGTAAAAATGACACCTTCTCTTTATTTTGTAGGTCCATACGATTAAAAGGATAACCTACTTATGTAGGTTTGATTTGGTCGTACTTCTGGAAAAAATCATAACTACATGCAGGAAAATTTATACGCTTAAAATTGTCATCTTCTGACCCCTATAACTTTTTTATTTTTCTGTGTATGGAGCGGTATGAAGGCTCTTTTTTTTTTATCTGAAGTTTTTAGCGGTAACATTTTTGTATTGATAGGACTTATTGATCTTTTTATTCATTTTTTCATGATATAAAAGGTGACCAAAAATACACAATTTTGGACTCTGGAATTTTTTTGCGTGTACGCCATTGACCGTGCGGTTTAATTAACAATATATTTTTATAATTCGGGCATTTCCGCATGCGGCAATACCACATATGTTTATTTTTATTTAAACTGTTTTTTTTTTTTTTATGGGAAAAGGGAGGCGATTCAAACTTTTATTAGGGAAGGGGTTAAATGATCTTTATTCACTTTATAGGGGGCTATAACACTACACACACTGATCTTTTACATTGATCAATGGTTTCTCATAGGAAACCATTGATCAATGATTCTGCTGCTTGAATGCTCATGCCTGGATCTCAGGCACTGAGCAGTCATTCAGCGATCGGACACAAGGAGGCAAGGTAAGGGACCCTCCTGCTGTCTTACAGCTGTTCGGGATGCCGCGATTTAGCCGTGGACAATCCGAACAGCCCCCTGAGCTAACCGGCAACGATTTATTTTCACTTTAGACTTTGCATTCAACTTTGAACACCGCGTCTAAAGGGTTAATACTGATAACGGTGCCGCGTGCTTTTAGCCACGTGTCCAGGCCGTTGTTAGAGGTCGGGCCCGACCCGCTATGCCCCGTTATAGAACGCGAGTGGAATCAGGACGTACATTTATGTCATTGGTCCTTAAGAGGTTAAAATGAAAGTCTAACTGGGATGGGGACATAAATGAAAACATATACATTATTTCATATTTATGATTATCTACCAATAAACAAGAACATTTTTGAGAATGAGTTAAAATTTTTTGAGCAATTGGGCTGATTTCTATTGGTGAAAACCAAGTTTTTAGTTCTGAGGATGGAATAGTTATGATTAAAGGGGTACTCCGGTGGAAAACTTTTTTTATCAACTGGTGCCAGAAAGTTAAACAGATTTGTAAATTACTTCTATTTAAAAGTCTTAATCACTAATAATCTTAATCATTTCCTTTTTAATTTATTTTCTGTCTGATCACAGTGCTCTCTGCTGACACCTCTGTCCATGTTAGGAACTGTCCGGAAAAGGATAGATTTGCTATAGGGATTTTATCCTGCTCTGGACAGTTCCCAACATGGACTGAGGTGTCAGCAGAGAGCATGGTGGTCAGACAGAAAAGAAATTCAAAAGGAAAATAACTTCCAGTGGAGCATACAGCAGCTGATAAGTACTGGAAAGATTAAGATTTTTAAATAGAAGTGATTTACAAATCTGTTTTACTTGCTGGAACGAGTTGATAAAAAAATATATATATAGTTTTCCACCGGAGTACCACTTGATCATAAACTATTCAAAGTGTATGAAAGACAGAAACAGTACCAAACCTTCATGGATTGAGTTTGGTATTGCAGCTCTATCCCATTGGAGGAAGTGGAACTGAGCTGCACACAACCTGTGGATTGGTATGAAGTTGTTACTTTTACATCTAAGGCCATTTACACCTAAATATCCAAAAGTAAAAGAAACAAAAATCCCCAAAATTCTCCTGATGGAGAGTCACAGATAAGAGGAGGGGCTGGGGAATTTCTCAATACACAGACCCCTGAGCACCTAAAAAGAAGAACACACCTCCTTGGCACTTGCTAAGATGGTAGGCAACAAATGACACTTTTCTTTTTATTGCAAGATCCAGAACCATAAACCCAAAGAAACGGTTCTTACCTCATATCTGCTCTGCACAGGTAGGTAAGCTTGGATTTTCCTGTGCCACAAGGCTCAATGAGGTATTTGGATAAAAGCACATTGACTCTCACACCAAGTAAAGGAGCTTGGTCTCGTTCAACAGATGTGGTCTGAAGAGCACAGACTCCTTTGGGCAAATTTGTTCTCCAGGATCTGTGGGAATTAAAAGAAAAATGTAAGAAGCATGCAAAAAGAAACCTCATGTAATTCAATAATGCCACTTTTTTTGTTTTATTTACCTTAAGACAACAAAGTCTCGAGGCGGATGTGGAGCCATGCTGTTTTGGACATACTGATAAATATCAGTTTGTTCATCTAATGTCTCAATAACTTTTGAATCCAGGAGATCTTCATCCCACATGTGCTGCTCTTTTAGAAGACGCTGAAGAACAGTTTCTGGCTGGGCTGGAATCTCTATAGTGCTTTTCCATAGTCGGAGTGGAGGGCCATCTGGAATCTGCCCAACAAAGGAATAGTGGTAAGATAAAAGCTAGAGGAATGGATACAATTTATTGTACAGGAACAAAGCAACAGAATCAATTAATGGTGGGAACTGTTTTAGATCCCCTTCTTCTCAACAACAATTACATATCCCATGTAGACTGGCCCTTGTTTACTCAGCCTATTACAAAGCTCAATTATCGAACTGTCTTATGGGTCCTTAGTCTTGTCATAAGACAACCAAACATTTAGGCTGATCTTACAGGTTCAAGCTTTATTCAAATTTTTTGATGCAGTTTTGAAGCTAAATCCAAGAGTGGATGCAATAAAAAGAAGAAGCAGTATCTGTCTTTTATGCTTTTTCTCCTGTTATAATTCACATCTGTTTTAGGCCTTTGCCAACTGAATAACAAAATCTGATTAAAACCTGAACGTCTAAAAGAAAGCCTTAGAGTGTGTTCTCACTGTTGGGTTTTTCCATGCAGATTTTATTGCTCAAAGTATGGGACATAAACAGAGGACACGTATAAAAGAAATACTGAGATGTCTCCACTTTTTAGATCTATTACTGGCTTTGGCTTCAAAAATTGTATCCAACAAGCTGAATGTGGGAACACACCCAGGCATTAGCATCTCCTTATTAGAACACTGTCACAACAAGTAAGCTGAGGACAGAGAATGGAAAAAAATAAACAGATGTTCATCCTGGGAAACACAGCACTGCAAAATATGGCCTAAAGGGCTAAAACATATGGCCATATAGAAGCAAAGTAATAATGAGCTTCTCTGGCAAAACCCACAATAAGCCACAGTCACAGGAAATAATACATTAAGGTAACATACGAGTAACCAGTCTGATTATATAAAACGACTCATATCTACTAGTAATAGATTTACATTTATTCTAAAAATACTCACTTTTTTGTATGCAAGATCGGCCTGCTCAGACGTGGAGCAGCTGACCCAGCCTTTAAACTTGTCCTTGGCCTCCTTTAGTAAATTGTCAATACCCTCTTGAAGGTACGACTGATAATCACACTGGCCCTCAGCATTGCCAATGACCAACTCCTCCAGGCACACAGGCCTCAAATCTTGTTCCATATACGAATTGCGACATTTACTCATTTCCTCAGGGATCTAGAAAGGGAAACAATAACATAAAGCCAAATCTGTTAATATGTCTTAACAAGAACTTAACTGTGTTGGATTTACTCCATTTAGGAAAAGCCTGAACACAATCTCTATGTAGCACAAAGATCTATATTAGTATTATTACAAAGGAATGCTCCCATTCTGTTAATCCAGAGTTGAAATCATTATGTAACCAGGATAGAAAAATAGATTTACTATGTGAAAAAAACAACTTCTCCCTGCACAGAAGGTTAGAAAGAAATCAGAAAGAAGAGGGTGGTATTAATGTGCAGTTATCCAAAATGTCCTCTAGGTGAGTGTATTTATTACACCATGGCTAAAAGTACCTGGAAGAGTTTTTTGCATTCAGCGATCATATGTGCCAAGCCTTGGGTGGCAGCAAGGTTTTCATTCAAATCTTTCTGATCAGGTTTTCCCAAGCTTTGCTTTCTCTGCATTACTCTGGAAAATAAGAACACAGAGTGGTAAGGTTGGTTTAGTCATTGTTCGGATTACATATAAAACAACCAAAAAGTAATAAAAAAACACTGGGCATTCACAATCTGATGTCTACACTGGGCATTCACAATCTGATGTCTACACTGGGCATTCACAATCTGATGTCTACACTGGGCATTCACAATTTAATGTCTACACTGGGCATTCACAATCTAATGTCTACACTGGGCATTCACAATCTAATGTCTAGCACCTGGCCTGAGTTGGCAGTGCGTATAGAGTGATTTAAAGAACACTAAAATGAGAGTATCCATATATCATACTCTGCTTTACAAGCCCTGAACTAGGTATAACACTATAAGGTATAAGGATTATCTTGTTGCCCACATGACAATACCAATACATTAAAGGATGTGATTGTGAGTATGGGCCATTACCTTGGAGAGGAGTTTTCTCTCTTTAAGGTGTTTAGGTGGAATAATGAAGGTGCCAAACAGACAGCCAGGTTGGTTGGTGTCATCTGATTTTCATCCACAGCTGCAGCTACATCACTCAGAAAGTATAAGAGAGTCTGGAGAACCTCTCGGTTTTCGTCAGGCAGAAGCATAATGGCAGCTTTTATTGCTTGGAGACGCTGGTCCTTTGGAACATCTAAAAACATGAAAACAATCCAATGTCAATGCACAGAACTGGTCTAAACAATACCCCTGTAAATACATGTGTGCTAAAACAGATATGTAGTAAAAAAGATAAATACTAAAAGTAAGTTGTATCAGACACCAGGGTCTACTGATTTTCTTCTGGGTGTCATTTTTGGGTGGCCATATTCTTTGTTTTGTCAAGGATACATCCCCTGCTTTTCTTGGGGGGGAAGGAAGAGGGAAATTTATGAGGTACCTCTTAAGCAGGCCACACACATTAGATGCCAGCCAAACCCACCAATTTCGGCAGGACCAGATGATATGTAATGTGTATGGAGGCAGATGTCAAAGGAAAGAAGGATTGGGAAGTTGGATTTCAACTTGGTGATAAGCTGCAGCTAGGGGAGTGTGGCAGCAGGTTACCTTCTCTTTCGTTTCAACACACATGCACGCTTGACCAACAGCTAATGTGTACGGCCAACCTTATGTCTCTTTAGATGGGCAGACAATTAATAATAATCTATTTATATATTGGCAACAAATTATGCAGCAATTTACAATTTTGAGGATACAAATACTGACACATGTCTATGAGGGTCTATGAGACAATTGCTTGACATGAACAACTATTAACTATATACAAGATGATTGGCGCTTGTTTAAAGTAAAACTTACATGGGACAATTGTCAGAGGTCAAGGGCTTCATGAATGATTACTCAATTGTTCATGCAAGCCTTTCACTTCCATCATTGTGAGCAACACATCCTCTATTTACATGAGAACATGTGCTTCAGACAAATGAAGATTTTTCAGTCTACATATGGGAAGTTGTCCGTTGATCACTGGGTAATGTTTGACTGATAGGGTCAAATTAAAGGGGGAGATTTATTAAAATCTGTCCAGAGGAAAAGTTGCTGAGTTGCCCATAGCAACCAATCAGATTGTTTCTTTCATTTTAACAAGGCCTCTGCAAAATTAAAGAACTGATCTGATTGGTTGCTATGGGCAATTCAGCAACTTTTCCTTTGGACAGGTTTTGATAAATCTCCCCCTTTCAGTTGAGGATTACAATTGGACATATGACCAAAACTTCTCAATGTGTTTCTGCTAGTAAGTAATATTATGGATCCAACTTACATTGGTAAATCTGAAGGCATGTTTCTGAGAGCTTGTTTGTGAGAAGCGGCTCTGGCAGGTCCCTAAAATACTGCTTCAACATATCAGCAACATCATAAGCAGATTGTCCCTCATACATCAGTGCATCAGAACTGTTCTCGCATATTTCCCGCAGTGCCAGGATTCTGGACTTGACTCCTGACTTTCTGAACAATCCCACCTTTAGAGAAAAAAAAATTGTTATCTGACCGGATAAAATTCCAACAACAAAATAATCTTTAACACATCTCATCCACAACAAACCTGATCCAGGCACTGACTGCGCAGATATCGCATGGCTTGCTGTACATTCTGTGGCAGCGGCTGTCCTGATCTCTGGATATTAACGGTTAGAGGAACGCCAAATACGTTCTTGTCCCTGTAATCTGGAACTTTAACACGCTTCATAAACTTTGGCACAGCCCTGAAAAAGCAATGGAGAACGTGAAACATTTTTCAATATTTAGACTGGGATAAAAACATAACAGTGTAATGGTGAGTGATCACTTCAATACTGCAATTTCAGACATGCCAATGGATTAAAGTATTGCTGTATTATACCACACACCTTGTTATAAACAGATCTGAAATTACTGGATTTTATAACATACCCAATAGTTGTTCACCCACCTACCTAATATCTATCTAACTATCTACCTAATATCTATCTACCTATCTATCTTACTATCTATCCATCCATCTATCTTACTATCTATCTATCTAACTACCTATCTATATCTTATCATCTATTCATTTAATTATCTTTCTTATCTGTCTCATATTTTTCTTCTTTTCACATCTATCTATCTATCTATCTATCTATCTAAAAAGCAAAAGGGCAACAGCACTCAAAAAGTCCAAACGATATACAAGAGAAGGTGCAGGCAACCTGTAAAAGGATCAAGTCCAACGATCCATCCAAATGTAAAAAAGGAAGATCAGGGCAGCACTCCAATAGCGTGAAAAAAAGATAAAATTTATTCCATCAAAACAATATGCAAAACAGCAGCGACGTTTCGATCCTCTCCAGGATCTTTTTCTATCTATCTATCTATCCCTATTAATTTTATTCATATCTATCCCTCTTTCATTGTTTCATATCTATCTATCTCTCTATCTCTCTTTCTCTCACATTTCTTTTCATCTATCATTAGCAGTATTAATGTAGCAGGCTTTAGTTACATACTGGAATACACATTTGACTTAAAAAACTCTTCTGGGAATCCTTAGTTCTTATCATGCATTTGTTTGGAGATGTACATAGGACTTCTAGTTAAAAAAAAAGGCGTAGCCAGAAGACACAATTCTATTAACACAGCTCCACATTATAATAATGGAGACAGAAGCCAAGAAGTAAGTCAATAAATCCTGCAGTGAAAGACCCCTAATAATGTCACTTCTTCACCCTCCTCTTCATCAGGACAATATAGCCCTTTTAACAAAGGAGGTTTTGTACATCAACATTTGCCATTAACAAAAGGCTCCAAGTCGGGTCTGCCACCCAGCAGCAGGCATAGCAGCAGGGATCTGGTGTAAAGCATTAGGGGCTGTCAGCCAGAAACATCAGCTCTACAAATGACCACTTTGAAAAAGAAAGCCAATTGTAAGTTACATGGCCAGTTCTAAAGGGGTTCAGCAGAAGAGTCATGTAAAACAATGCTCTATAATTCCCTTTTATGCACCAAACAATTTAAAATCCATCCAACACTTGAGCGCTCGGCCCACTCTCCGACCTTTCCTTACATACACATTCCTCCACACACAATGAACACTGGCCAGATTTTGTTACATATGTTGCCGTAAGAGATTTCATGAAATTAATAATTCCTTCTTTCTGCATAACAAATATAAGAAAAACATTACGAGTCCGAATAAGAATTAGAAACACGAACTGTGGAAAATAACATTTCTATCCGCTAAGACCATCCTCTCAGTTCTTGAAATGGACATAAGAGCTGTTCTGAATGGGAAATGACTTTGATGCTGGGGGGTTACACATTCTTGTGGTGAAGAGGAAGAGGGGACAATGTTACATATTTAATCTATGCCACAAGCAAACCTATGAGCCATTCCGGAGTTATCTGATAGTGAAAAGAATTTCTGTCTATTATGTGCATGCAAGTTACAGCAAAGACACCATTACACCTTTATGCTTTATACAAGAAAGAAAGAGGAATTGCCCTAAGCTGCGGTAGCAAGAATGAATGAGAAACAACAATTTACGACACACACTGTAACTGGACTATTTTTCTAATGCCCATCCCCATGTTTACTTAGATAAATGACACAGGCTACATGCTCACCAGCTGAATCCATGTTTGTTGGATGGGGTGTACTTCTCCAGGAGAGCTGTCAACTTTAAAAGTGAATATTTCTGCAGCAGGTTAATCTGAGTCACCGACTGGCAGTTGATTTGAAGTGAGGCAGACCGTAAGCTGGGCCGGTGAGAACTCTGAAAGCTGTGCCATCTGAACCGATGCCTACATTGTACAAGTGAGGATTAGGATATGAGTAATGCTTTAAGGTATTTATAAGTTACAACTGAGTAACAAGCTCTGACACACTAGTATGAATCAGACATTCTGGAGGTCTGTATATACAATGAGTAAATGTAACGAAATTTTTTTTTTGATACAGCTCATCATATTGTTGTATGACTCCACAGACCCTAAATTCTAGGTGTATGAGATGGAACGCATATTGAGTGCCTGATATCCTTCCCTGGTGGGATTACTTCTGTTGGGTTTTCTGTGGTCTTAGAATGAGTGAGTATAATTCACCCCATACAATCACACAAAATCACATAAGTCTGATAACTGAACACAGTAGGGTTTTAGGTTGAAGTCTTTTTTTCAACCTTACAAACTAGGTTACAAACACACAGAGACTATACACAATCATTAATTTTTGTAATAAATGATTATAGAACCTATTAGCAGATTTTTAGTGTGTATAGTAAGGGCATGGCTGTATAAGGCTTTTTGAATCCGCACATACCTATCATTAGTTATTTGAGCCCTCCAGTGCTAAGAAATCAGAATTTAAAAAAATATATGCAAAATAGGCTTTGGAGCCCACTGGGTGTTCCCCTTGGTCGCTAGAGCCCAGCGAAGTTTGACCACTTCACTAGTTAGTTAGTTCCCCTCTGTACAATGGTCACCTGCTCTACTAACTGGTGAAGAAACCATGGGGAACATGCAGGGATTAGTTTGGCCCATATTTTAGTTCATTGTGAATATATTTATGCATTTACATTATGGTTGCAAACAATCTTTATCTTCATTGCTTAGAAAGGAATGGCTTACAATATAAAGGTTTCACAATACTGAACAGTTCCTTTCTGCAATGCATTGTCTTAGCCTTGCGTCAACATTGGTTAGACAATGAAAATACCTTCAAATATTTATAAATATTTGTTCAAAGGGGTTGCCTAGTTAAGCAACCCATTGTCATACACCCTATTGTCCAATGTCAGGAATCTTTATCTTTGTGTGAAGAGCAGTTGCAAAAAGTATCTCAAGCTGACGGACCTGTCCTGTCCTACAATACATAGACGGCAAACTGATGTGTATGGGCACTGAATATTGTTTTATTTCCACTGTGGAACTTGGGCTGACGGGTGGCACTTGGGCCAATGGGGGAAGGACTGTGAGTGCCTATCTTGATGATTGGTTCTCATTTAATAAGCCTTCTCATGGCTCAATCAATCGCAGCCTGGGCCACATGAATGATCAAGCAATTGCTCTTGCTGCCCTTCATCATTGCCGGCTGCACATCACTTGTCTGCACAAGGCAATGTCTGGCTAATAATGATTATTTCAATGGCCGCACAAAAAAAAATGTGATCAGCTAAAAAACAAACATATGGGCTAATTATTGGGAACGGTTTCTATGAATGCTCATTTACCCAATAATCTTCCCCTGTAAATAGGATTTACTGTCAGGTTTCCCCATGGATTACAGCTGATCAATGGGTTTCCCTGCAGAGGGATCTGCTTATTGTCAGGGGATGTTTCTAGCAAGTAAGGATTGTCCAAAGTGGTGAGCCCAGGAAAAGTACAAGCTACAAATTTAACATTTAGCAACAACTGATCATTTATTGCCTATAATGAATAATAAGACATACCTATTGGATCTTGTCAAGGATGCGCCTACTCCAGAGTCTCTTCTTCCTTGGATAACCGTGGTCTCCTCACACTCATTCAATGAGTTCCCTGTGCTATCCAAATCACTAAGAGCACTGCAGTCATTGTCAATATCTAAGTGTATCTGTTTGGGAGAAGAAGGACAAGGGGACACAGAGTCTAGCGCTGAATCGGAATCTCCCTCATCATAAAATTTCTCTGTCCACTGATTTACAATTCTCTGCATCCCCTTGACGTGGTACAAGATGTCATCCAGTTCTGGGAAAATGTCTTCATGTTCCAGATCTTCCAAGTCCCCATTACTAGAGTACAGAAATGTGCCGGGTACATTGTCATAGATACTCAAGCGGCTTCCTTCAGAACAACAAGAAGTGCGTCTCCTACCACTGAAAGAACTTTTGCAGCTGTTGACGCTGCTTATGCTGTTTTCTCTTGTGAAGTTGAGGTGGTTATGTCCATGAAAACTCCCATTTCTCCAGCTCACAGAGGAAGTACTGTCTGTAGGGGACAAGTTACCATTTGAAAGTGCTTTTGGAAATGTTCCAGGCTTGTGGTCCTCGGGGATAAAAAACACAGCATCATCACCAAAATTCCTCTGGTTCTTATAGTTTTGTTCAAGAACATCACTAAAGGTTGACTGGTTGAAGGGGTCAAACCCTTCTAAGTACATTCCAACTCTCTTGTGACAAGCACTTAAGCTACGTGTTCTTGTAACTGGACTCGGTGTGCTGACTGCGCTGCTTGTTTCTGACTGACTACTACTGCTGCTGGTCTGCGTGGAGTTGGATATGCTCCTCTTGCGCACTTTGGGGGCATTAATATGGTTTCCATTCAGGGAAGTTATTTCCACACAGTTCAGTTGCTTTAGCTTATCATCATCCACCCCTTCTTGTAAGATAGGTTCGCTGATTGTCAAGCCGGTTTTGGACTGTGATTTCTTTTTGCTGTGAGAAGTTTTGATCTTTAAACTTTCCATTCTTTTCAGAAGGCTTTTAGTTCTAGACCTTGATTTGTCATTGGCCTTGATGTTGAAGTTAAAATTGGAAAGCTCCTTAGGAGATGGAAGGCTACCAAAAGAGTCATCATTCGCAAAAAAGTTTCCAGATGAACAAACACTGTTAACGGAGTTTGTTCTTGTAGTGCCTGCCTCGCTGGGAACATGTGCTCTCTGACTGTCACTGCTGGTACTGTGGATAGATGAAACTTCTTGGTGCTCGCTCAGGTCTGTAAGGATGCTATCCTGGCTGATAGCATTTCCCAGCTGATGATTATCACCAAGTGCCAGTTTATGTCCTTGAAACACATCAAATTCTTCCAATCTGGACCATCTCTTACTGTCCCTTTGGAACGTCCATTTACCACTGATTGCACAAGGTTCATCTTCATCTGAATCTTCACTCTATAAAATTCAAAGGGATGATTTTCATTAGACTATTCTTTGAGCTGACACCCATATTATATTAAAATACAGTATTTAAAAGCAACCACATTGATATCTTAAGAAAATGTAAGAAAATGTTAACAATAAGTAAAAATGAGTATTTCTGCATATATTAATGCTGGACAACACTTAAAGGCCCTTGACATAAACCTATTATTGGGCAAATGAGCACTTGTAGAAATAAATATTTCCCAATAATTGCCATGTTAAAGGGCCAGTGATCAGCCACGGAATAAGAAAACAAGAAAACACTGGTTCGTCGGCTGAACACATCTTTTGGACAATGATGAATTAATCACAATTTATCATATGAAGGCCAAGTAGTATTGCGGTCATCACAGAGACTGGTGCTTGTTATTGGGGCCGGCTCAGCCCTCTAAAATGGCCTTGAGACTGGTCATACACTTCAGATAGTGAGGAGAATGCTCATTCAGCTGATATCTCCTGATATAGATATACATACTTGGCTTGCGCAAACATGTTTTATATGGGAAGAAGGTAGACATTTCTGGTAATGGCTTATCTCCCCTGAGAACAAAAATATTGGGTAGGTTGACCTCTAACATGCCCAACTCTTCTCTGCCTGACATATATTGCTGAGAAGAGAGACACTTAGTCCCTATACATATAAGGCTTCTTTCGCACTGCCGTTGTGACTTGGTAGTCAGCGGACGTTAAAAAAATGAGGGGAGAATAGTGACGTCTCTTTCTTGCGCTACTCCCACTAAACAACGGCGCCTGATGGACCTTTGCCTTCAAATTAGACAGCATTAGAAGTCACAGGCATTCAAATCAGCCCCCAAGGCCTAGAGATTAAAGGGGCAGATCCAATTTATTGTTGTTACATTACTTTACTAGGTCATTAATATAGGTAATAGGTTGTTCATCAAAATTTACCTATATATATATATATATATATATATATATAAAATGGAACAGACAGTAGTTTTATAGCGTTTCTGAAGAGTCCGACAAAAATGTTGTGATATAATTTAGAGAATAATAATAATATAAAAATTCAAAAAAAACTTGATACTGATACTTAAGGTGAAAAGCTGGATAATGTCTGTGCAAGTCACAAAGACATTTACCATCCTCCAATGTACTAATATAATTAAATAAAAGACTGCCAGAGGCAAAAAGCTATAATAAATAAGCCGGACTAACATCTGTATTCTAAACATATAAGCAAAACCACCAATTAGCCAACATTATATATGGCAGATTGCTTTATAAATTTATAAGAAAATATCCAGGAGATCAACAAATGTGAACATCAAACCACGGCTCATGCCTCTACTGGGAATACTATGTAACAACCATGTGTTTTAGATAGCTTAACCTGTTATCTAACACACATCTAAAATGTTCTAAACCTTTCTGAACTGTTTTGAACCCAATAGGTCAGCTTCCTAGCTCTCTGAATAAAAGATGAAGGTTAATGGAATTTTGAAGTTAGGGGATAATTATCTGATAGCGGGGGGTCCACCCGCTGGAGCCCCCCGCGATCTCCAGGACAGGACCCCGGCATTCTCAGTTAGGAGCGCATATCGTAACGCGCACGCGCTCCATTCATTTCTTTGAGAGCACCGATGATGCCCAAGAGCTGTGCTCGATTCTTTTCAGTGTTCCCATAGAAATCAATAAAGCGTGTGCCAGCTGCAGCACGCTCTCCTCACTGAACGATGGCTCCCGTTCTGGTGATCGTGGGGGGCCCCAGCGGTTTGACCCCCCACCCGAAATTAGCTAGTTATCTATTGTGTGGATAGGGGATAAGTTAAATTGTGCCAGAGATCTCCTTTAAGTGTAGTAATATCTGAATGAGCAGGTTAGGTTTTAACCCCTTGCGGCAAAACAAGATTTATAAATGGCGCTGCGGCATGGGAAGGTTATGAAGCGAGCTCAGGAGCTTGCATCATACCCGCACAATCTCGGCTGCTGTCAGCAGCCAGGACCCGTGGCTAATGCTGGACATCGCCGTTTAGGCAGATGTCTGGCATTAACTCTTTAGAAGCAGCAATCAAAGTTGATTGCCGTGTCTAAAGTGAAAGTGAAAGCTTCCTGGCAGCTCAGTCGGGCTGATCGGGACTATCGCGGTGAAATCGCAATGTACCGATCAGCTAAGACGCAACAGGAGGGTGCCTCACCTGCCTCCTGCACGTACGATCGGTGATTGATTGCTCCAAGCCTGAAATCCAGGCTTAAGCAATCAACCGCCGATAACACTGATCAATGCATTGCAATGCAATGGCATTGATCAGTGTATTGAATCAATGTTCAGCATTTTATAGTCCCCTATGGGGGCTATAACACTGCAAAAAAAAGTTAAAAATAAAAGTTAATAAAGATTATTTAACCCCTTCCCTAATGAAAGTTTGAATCACCCCCCTTTTCCCATAAAAAAAAAGTGTAAATAAAAATAAACATATGTGGTATAGCCACGTGTATAAAAATACTATAAAAATATATCATTAATTAAACTGCACAGTCAATGGCGTACGCGCAAAAAAAATCCAAATTCCAAAATAGCTTATTTTTGGTCACTTTTTATACCATATAAAAATGAATAAAAAGTGATCAAAAAAGTCCCATCAAAGCAAAAATGGTACCGATAAAAACTTCAGATCATGATGCAAAACAATGAGCCCTCATACCACCCAGTACGTGGAAAAATAAAAAAGTTATAGGGGTCAGAAGAGGACAATTTTAAACGTATAAATTTTCCTGCATGTAGTTATAAAATCAAACCTATATAAGTAGGGTATTATTTTAATCGTATGGACCTACAGAATAAAGGTAAGGTGTCATTTTTACCAAAAAATTTACTGCATACTAGAAAAGTAGGGTTACAATTAGTCCAACTGGAAACCAATACAATACTTTATAAACTGACTCTTTACATCAGTGGTCTCAAACTGTGGCCCTCCAGATGTTGCAAAACTTCAACTCCTAGCATGCTGGGAGTTGAAGTTTTGCAACATCCGGAGGGCCACAGTTTGAGACCACTACTCTACATAACTTTGTTTCTGCCATTGACACTTGTAGATATTCATTGAATAATTCCTGTTCCCATCCCCCGCAGCTCCAGAGTACCTTATCTACATAGGGATTCATTAAGATTCTTTTAAAATTGCACTGCAGTTTACAATGTGGCAGGTCATTTTGTTTGCATTTCAATCTAAAATGGATTATCACATGTGAGACACATCCAATTACACAGCTGACCGTGACACGTAGAGGTTACATTGTCTCTGCTATATCTATAGATGACGTTTTGTGGACTCTTACCTTCTTTCGATTTGGACTGATTTCCAGCTTCATCACCGCACATTTATTTAGCGTATTCAATCGCCTGTTAAAAATATAAGAAGTGATAAGATTTTATTGGGTAATAGCAGCTACAAGTGCTGGAAATATAGATAATTCAATTGTTATTAATCAGTATAGGTCTTTTGAATGTTGATTAATTATATAGAATATCGATCAGCGCTTGTTCACACTTGCCATTAAATAGGAGGGGTTTAAAGGACTATTCATTTTTACCACCTTTGTTCATACCCCCTCCTATAAACATACATTGTGTTTTTCGGCTACACAATTCCTGTTTACATAGGGAGACGTGCTGCCGACAAAGAATCATTTTAACGTCCATATAAAAGCCTGTAAAAAAGGGTTATCCCAAGACCAAAAGTTGGGGTGCGTGTAGCTGAAGGGATACGGAGTGCATGTGTTGTGTGCATAGGAGCCTATATGTACCGTATTTTTCGCCATATAAGACGCACTTTTTCTTCCCCAAAACTGGGGGGAAAAAGTCGGTGCGTCTTATACGGCGAATACACCCCTATCGCGGCGGTCCCTGCGGCCATCAACGGCTGGGACCCGCGGCTAATACAGGACATAACCGATCGCGGTGATGCCCTGTATTAACCCTTCAGACGCTGCGATCAAAGCTGACCACCGCGTCTGAAGGGAAAGTGACACTAACCCGGCTGTTCAGTCGGGCTGTTCGGGACCGCCGCGATTTCACCGTGGCGGTCCCGAACAGCCAGACTGAATAGCCGGGTTAGTGCTTACAGGACACCGGGAGGGACCTTACCTGCCTCCTCGGTGTCTTCTCCGTTCAGGGATCCCCTGTATGGCCGGCGCTCTCCTTCCTCGTCATCACGTCGTCGCGTACGTGCGTCGGCGTGCGTAACGATGTGATGGCGGTGACGGAGAGCGGGGATACCCGGCCGGCAGCAGAGACGTTCCGGAGCGACAGGGACACGGCAACAGTGATGGAGCGTCATCCAGGGCAGCGGTGACGGGTCCGGAACGGCGGGGACACGTGAGTATTACCTCCTATGCAGTGGTCTTCAAACTGCGGACCTCCAGATGTTGCAAAACTACAACTCTCAGCATGCCCGGACAGCCGTTGGCTGTCCGGGCATGCTGGGAGTTGTAGTTTTGCAACATCTGGAGGTCCGCAGGTTGAAGACCACTATTGGGTTCAAAATCTTTATTTTTTTTAGATTTTGCACCTATAAATTGGGTGCGTCTTATACGCCGGTGCGTCCTATAGGGCGAAAAATACGGTAAATTTTCCTATTAGGTTTACATTTTTATTATTTACACAAAGTCAGTTCTAGAACCTTAGAAAAAGCAGAACCTTTCTAAATAGGACTTCGTAAATACATTTATCCACATACAACCTTCAATGGTTTAAACTTCAGCAAAGCAACAGTGTATTTTCATATAGGAATCATTCTTTTAGCCTACATATCAAATGTCTTTAAGAAAATTCTTCTATGAACAAGAGCCAAGACAAGCAATTCTGTGTCTAAGTAAGTCTGCCTTTGCTTACAGGTAAAATATGCTGGACTAGAGAAAATCTTAATATAAGCTTTGTACCAATGTGCAAACAGACTCCAGTTTAAAGCCTTTACCTTGAATACATACAACCAGCAGTGAACATAACTGTACCCTTTATATTCACTTGACTCCAAGGCTAGGCTATCATCTACACAGCTATGTTAGTAAGTTTTTTGTTTATTCAACTTTGTAAACTCTAGATTTTAAGTAGACTTGCAAGTGATTATTGCCCCTGTATGTGTGTATGTATATATATATTTATATATATATATATATATATATATATATATATATATATATCTTCCATATGCTATAGATGTAATATTTGTAGAATCTTGCTATATTGACTTTGTTCATAAATCGGAGGTGGCCTCACTCAGATGGGTCCTACACTAAACAGTGCACACTGCATGCATACAGTGGTGGTATAGCTAGATGTATCTTAGTAGTCACATTTTTAAAGCGTACCTCTCATCAAAAAAACTTTTGATATATTATAGATTAATGTATGCAGAATAACTTTACAATTGCATGTTATTAAAAAATATGCTTCTTTCTATTTAATTTTCCACTTTGAAGAAATGACCACTAGGGGTCTCCCTACCAGTCCTGGCAGCAAGCATTTCAGACTCATGCTGGAGTCCTAAACACTACGAGCTGCCAGTCTGCTTTGTTCACAAAGGAGAACACTCCGAGCTGCCAGCCTGCTTTGTTCACAAAGGAGAACACTCAGAGCTGCCGGCCAGCTTTGTTCACAGCCTGTTTGGCTGTGAACAAGCAGGCTGGCAGCTCTGAGTGTTTAGGACTCCAGCATGAGTCAGAAATGCTTGCTGACAGGACTGATCGGGAAAAAAACAATAGAAAGAAGCATATTTTTCATTAACATGCTATTGGAAAGTTATTCAACATTCATTAATCTAAAATATATCAAAAGTTTATTTGATGAGAGGTACCCTTTAAGCTGGACATACACCTATGATAGCTGTTGGCCAAATGCTTGTTCATACCACAGCTATCTCTCCTGATCCTTTCCATACACATGAATGCTTGACTCAACTGACCATTCATTTGTTGTAAATGGGGGAAGGGACAGGGTAAAGCCATTATTAAGCGGTCAGATTATTGGCCAGACTGGCTGATATTGCTCTGAGTAATAGGCCCAGCACTCAGCTGACAAATGAGTAAACACTTGTTTATTGACTGATCTCACATTTTATAGCAGGTTTAAAAACCATTGTTTGTCAACCACACATCTCCCTGTCTAATAGGGAATGTGCGGCCTTCAAGGATGTAAGTAAAGGGCCACACAAATGACCCATGCATTGTTGGTGCAGCCCAGAGGTCAAGTCCTGGAAAAAAAGCATGGGAACTCTTCCACATAAGGGTTGGCCCTGCAGGACTCCTGCTAATGGGAACAGTGTTCCTGCTTTGGAAAAACTGCAGGAATTCAGTTCCCATGCATTTCCGTAGGACTTGAACCCTGGTGCAGCCCTGCCCACACAATAAGCTTCTTAAGGGTAGGGTCACACAGAGCGCATCCACAATGTTTCTTACGCTGCGGGAGTGTAGCTGTGTGTGTCTGCTCGTGGAGGCAGATTTCCCGCTGTGCATCTGCTATGAGCAGGCACTGTGTCTACAGTGGGAAATCCACCGCTATAAGCGGATATATGGAGCTACCCAGTTGTACCCTGGAGCTTGTTCATGTGACACTCTGTGTGACCCTACCTTAAAGGGTTACTCCATTCCCCAGCATCCGGAACTCAATGTTCCAAATGCTGGGTGCAGGCTTCCATGTTCATGCCCGCGCCCTTGTGACGTCACGCCCCGCCCCCTCAATGAAAGTCTATGGGAAGGCCGTCATGCTCCCTCCCATAGACTTGCACTGAGGGGGCGGGATGTGACATCACGGGGCGTGGCGTGACGTCACTAGGGGGCGGGCTCTAACATGAAAGCCCGCACTCAGCATTTGGAACATTGCGTTCTGGATGCTGGGGAGCGGAGTAACCCTTTAAATGTGATCAGCAATCTACTTGATTGGTGCTCACATCAGCGGTTATGTACCCTTTGCCGCTTCCAGGCGCCTCTGTTGCTGACATCCAGATAATGTTGAGTCAGGAGGACAACAGATATGGTCAGCTGGTCTCACATTCCAGCTCTAATTTGAAAATCAAACAGGCAAGCTTATTGGTAGCTGTAAACAACTGCCCCACTTGCAATGTAAAAATTCTTTAAGCATTTTTACATAACTTGACTAAGCTTTAAAGGAGTATTTTGTGTGCTCGAGCATTTCCGGCACTCCCAACGAGAATGCTTGGAACGCGTGCCATCACGGGGAGATGCAGGACCAGTTCTGGAGATGGGGGGTTCCAGCGGCCAGACCCCACCCAATCCCACACTTTGAGAGGCTGGTAGGTATAGCTATATCCTCAGCAGAAAACCCAGACAATATAATGCAGATTATGGTGTGGATCTGTTGCGTGTATTTTAAAGTGGAATATGTTACTGTTAAAAACTATTTAAAATCTCCACTTTCAGATATTGCTGGGGATCTGAAGCAAAATCTACCACAAATGCAGATTTATTACGGATTTTGATTTCCTAATTGAAGTCAAAGAGTAAAATCTGCAATGATGCAATCCGCAGAATAGCCAAAGCTTATAATTGATGTTGCGTGGATTTTAATTCTGCACCGCAGGATGTTCTGTGGGTTTTTTTTTTTACACAACGTGTGGATGAGCTTTTTAAAATCCCATCCCCTTTACTACTACTATAACATGCTGCAGATTTTCCACATGCGCATGAAACCCAGTGTCCACCCTAAAAAACAAGTTTATTTATCACAAGGGAGAGGCGACGGGTTGTCGTAACTTTTACAGAAAACATGTTCATTCGAAGATGTGAGACCTTATTGTACATGAGGTATGCACAACAAGCACAGACTAACCTTTCTTCCACATTTACACGTCCAAATGCTAAGTCCTGAGCAAATAAGTAGTGCGGTCGACTAATGTTTTTACCTTGCCAAATATATCCTTTACAAACTATTTGAAAAATGTATTTGATATATGCAGCCAGATTTAGGCCCCAAATATTTGTTGAGGAGCAAATAGACAGGAATAAATAACATTTTTTTGTAGAACATAAAATTCTTTACTTTAGCATTTTATCTTTTTTTCTGAACTTTCTTTGACTGAATGACCATGGTGCCTAATCAGAACATCTTGGGATGAAGTAACTGGATGACCAGTGATCGCTGATCTGTAACCCGCTGATAACCTAGCTAAAGTAAATGGATTTTCACCATTATATTGCCTACAGTCACAAAATGAAACACTTTCTGGGGGTTATTTAAAGATCTAGCATGATTCCAAGTCAAGGGTTATAAGAGATAGAAAGAACATGAACACCAGACGCAGCCTGTAGACATGTAGGGTGCTGTTTTCGGAAGAAAGTGGCCATGTTATATACAACCCTTTTCTTAAAGTGAACATTTTTCTCATTCAGAACGTTTTATATTTTATAAATCATGCATTGCCATTGATAGCATATAAATGCTATTAATAGCAATTTATTTAAACCCTATCTATAAATCTCTTGCAAAGCAGCTGAGAGAGTATAAATAAATAAGTGATTGCTTGTTCCTCGTCTGATTGTAGGGCCCACACATCATAGTCAAAAGCCAGCCAAACCCACCAACTTCAGCAGGACCACCAACTTCAGCAGGAGCGGCTGACTGAAATGTGTGGGGACCTACCAAATCTTCCCCAACAGACGATGTTGGAGAGAAGGATCGGAGACATTGAATTTAAACTGCATGAAAAATAAGCCACCTCTAAAGCTGCCTGGCAACAGCTTACCTTTTCTTTCTCGACTGAGAACACAAACATTTGGCTGCACTGAACATTCATATATGTGGGGAGATTGACAGAGATGGCTGTTGTACGAACAAATGGGTGGCCAAAAGAAGATGTTTGGCCACCCTGAGACTGAATGGAACGAGCCTTAGTAATTACATAATTACTCCGTTTTCGAAGTTCCGTCAGAAAATAGGCAGTAAAACGGCAGTTACAAAATCTTATACAGCCGTAAGAACATCCCATTATAGTCTATAGGATTTTTCTAATAGCTGTTTTAACCCGTTATAGCCCGTTATTAATAACGGCCGTTATTTTGTGATGGAAGATAGTAACAGGAGAAATAGTTCATGAACTATAATGGGATTTTCTAACGGCCGTATAGGATTGTGTAACTGCCGCTTTACTGCCTATTTTCTGACGGAATTTCGAAAACGGAGTAATTATGTAGTGTGAAAGGGGCCTAAGAGTCAGATGCTTGTGAAGAGTGTCCCTTACTTGTGCTAATCAGATAGTCCATTAATATTAAGGTTCTAGAGACCCCCCTTTAATAATGATACGTAAGATTTTCATTTCACCCCAAGTTGATAAGTCCTGTTAAGAACAGGTAATACCATGCCAACAATTTCAGGAAAGGAAGGACATGAAGTTTATTTTAAACCACCAATCATAATCTGAACACTGGGCAGAGCTATGTAGTCATATTAACACATTATATAACTATACTAAGACACATACAAAGACTAAAATGCTGTGTAAAACATCTGAAGCGAAAGAATTATCTACATCCATCCAGTTGAACGGAATTCGCCTTTCTGACTTGCATGATGACTTTGATGTGCAGAGGGGAATCTCAAGTCTTGCTGATAAGACTGTCTAATCTCAGCGAGACTTTAGTTTAATGTGTCTACACAACAAAACTGCACAGTCGGCTGAAAAGGATACAGCAGTCTGCTGTTGGGAAGATAAACTTTTACTGTTTTCAGAGTAAGGGAATCGTTTTTGAAATCCAAGTTAGAATCTGTCTGATATGCATGGTGTCAGTTACAAGAAAAATCATGTCTGCTAGGATTACGTTCCCCCTGTGTCACATTTTATGGGTGCCAAGAAGAAAACAAATGAAATGTGTTGTCTTTCTCTGACCTTGAGTGTTCCCTTTCTGCTTGGTTTCATTTAATTGTGAGTTCCCCCTACACGTCTTAGAATAAAAATGACATAAAAGTCAAAGGAGGGCAACACCAGAGACTGGGTGAATATGATATACAGGCGCCAAAGCTAAATTCTTACTAACATAACCTAAAATGTATTCCTAATCCTGGTTTAGCAAACATTATATCCAATAGGCTTTATCTGTAGTCCAGGAAGCTAAACATTATACTGTATAATGTATGTATTTATTTTCAGCTACATTATACTTTACATTATACTATTTCAATGTTATAATACATAGTATATTATAGTCTAAATGACCTAAACCTTAGACGTACGGTAGCAAAAGAAATGTGTATTTTTCTTTAACAATCTAGTCCTATCAATGGGTCAGAGTCTTACCAAGACTGGCTGTAGCCAATGGTGGCTTTGCATGACTAACAATGAAGAACCATCTGTCTAGACTGCAGTTTACGATACATCTATGTTAAGCAGAAGCAGACAAGAGTGAACACAACCCCCATCCTTCCTTTTCCATAACAGAAAACGTATGCACTTTGGTTTAAGAAATGGTGAAGCTCACGTTCAGCTCAAATGGTAATAGCGTTCTTCCTATTACATCATTGGTTTTCTACACATGAACCAATATCAAGCATAAATGCATGTGTATGAGCCAGGGTTGATTGTTTTTCAGTAAAACATGATTTAAGGTCAAATATTCCCACAGAAGAACGTAAGGCATTTACGTGTCTAAAGTTTTATAGTCAATAGGCCATCAAACCTTTAGTGTGTAATGCCAGGGTATTTAAATAAAAAAAATAAAAAATTTAAGTCAACTGGTGCCAGAGAGTTAACCAGATTTGTAAATTACTTCTATTAAAAAATCTTTACCCTTCCAGTACTTTTCAGCAGCTGTATGCTACAGAGGATACTTTTTGAATTTCTTTCTTGTCTTGTCCACAGTGCTCTCTGCTGACACCTGCTGCCCGTAACAGGAACTGTCCAGAGCAGGAGAAAATCCCCATTGCAAACCTATGCTTCTCTGGACAGTTCCCGACACGGGCAGCAGGTGTCAGCAGAGAGCACTGCGGACAAGTCAATAAAGAGATTCAAAAAGTATAGAATTTTCTCATACAGCTGCTAAGAAGGACTGGAAGGGTAAAGATTTAAAAAATTTAGAAATCATTTACAAATCTGTTTAACTTTCCGGCACCTATTGATTTCACCACATAAATTATCAATTTGGTTGATTCAAACCAAATCTGTTTCATTCAACTTTTTCACATATTTTAGGATTAGTAGTTATTCTGTATGAGTTTAATTGTCTACTACAACTCATTTCTTTCATTTGGAGCTGATATCTTAATGAGTATCTGCTTTTTTTCTTCACAGATATAAGTCCCACTCTTGTCCATGGACTAGGTGAGGCTGAGCTTCACTACCAGACACAGTCTATGGACAGTAGTCGCCGTTTCTATTTTTAAACAGTTCTTTAAACACCAAAGCACAAAAAAGTAGTAAGTTCTATTAAACATATTGCATTTTAGTAGCAAAACAATAAATGGACTGGTCCATGCAATTGATACCAACCTGCATAAGGCTTCAATTGCATCTCTATCCAAGAAATCATGGTCCTTCTTTACAGCAGAGATCTCAATGGGAAACAGTAGATCTAAGGGGTAACACAGATTTAATAATCAGTGAGTTGTTTTATTCAACTAGTATCCAAACAAGACACAAAAACAAAAGGTAAGTAATAGTATTTTTCCATTAATTACATAAGGCATAGTAACTGTTTAGTACAAGTTAGACTTCAGTGGAGGTCTGTGGAGCATAAGGTAAATATAAGGGTTAAAGGAACCAGATGTTTCCTGTACTCTCCTACAAAAAAAAATGGAAAAAAAAACACAAGAAAAACTTAAGATAAATGAGTCCTGGTGCCATCTCACATACCGTACTGCCGGCACTGGTTCCACTGCTGGAGCCTTTATATGTAACCTTGATAAAATTCACATGGGACACACTAGGAAGGTCAGGGAAGCTGGGCCAAGCAAAGATAAAAGCCTGAAAGGCAGAGAGCAAGCCAGCTGAATCTAAACCATCTGCACAGGATCAAAGCCGAATATGATGCACAATATCCTACTAGAAGACAAATATTTGCCCAGTGTGTACACATGTTTAAACTATCTTGCAAAATCAGTGGATTAGGGATCAATTATTTACTATGTCAGTGGGACTACTCCGAAGAAGCTCACTTGCACAGGGAGTAGACAACCTTTGGTTGTCCAGATGTTTCTGCAGATTGTTACATTGGCTGCAGGGATACAGGTTGGCATTTGTTTTCCAAGAATTTAGATAAAACAATTAGAAAAAAAATAACCAGAGCCAGGGCAGACTGCTGGGTCACGAAGAGGTCTTGTTGCCCTGTTGGTGGTTTAGTGCCTTAAAGGAAGCATTCGTACATGTGGTTTCAATTCTAGAGATCACTATGTATTTAACAAACTACATTAAAATCAAGTTATCTGTAATGGAAAGCCACAATTTTGGCATACACTAAAATAATCCCAATTAAGGCCCACATTATGATCATAATACCAATAGCTTTTAATGCTACTGGACTGAACCTTTATCCCATAGAATTGGACAGTGCTCCCTCAACATACAATTGTAATTGGTTCCAGGCAGACCATCGTTTGTTGAAACCATCATATGTTGAAAGTTTCGTACATGAATGTGCAATGATACTCACATGTCCCTGTCGCTCAGACCCGTCAGTTGGCCGCTCCTATGCTGCAATATCACTACGTTGCCGCTGTCCTGCGCTGTCACTCCCCATCATGTCACCGCTCATGCCCCCCTGTTGGACGATGAGCGGAAATAGGATGACGTCAACATAGAGCGACGGCGCAGGGCAGCTGCAGCAGAGGAGCGGCAAACTGATGGGCCCAAGCGGCGGGGACATGTAAGTATCATTGGGTAGGGTACTTATGGCACATTAAATGGCCATTATTGCGATGGCCCCCACATACACAAGCATTGCATGTTGATGCTGCCTTCAACATACGATGGCCTCTGAGAGGCCATCGTATGTTGAAACAATCATATGTCGGGGCCATCATATGTCGGGGGACCACTGTACATAGATTCACTCCCGCCTTGACAATTGTAACTCTCTACTAATAGGCCTTCCCTTCTCTAAACTCTCCCCTCTTCAGTCCATCCTAAATGCTGCAGCCAGACTCATCTTCCTCTCCAGCTGCTACACCCTCCAAGACTTTGCTCGTGCTGCATCAGTTCTCTGGAATACAATAACCCGAACCCTCAGACTTATACTCAGCATCCACAGTTATAAATATGTCCTAAAGACGCATCTCTTCAAGCAGCCCTATAACATGCTATAACATTCCCTATAACAGTCTCCCCCCTACGCTCTATGCACTTTAGACATTTGGAGATTAGCTAGTGACCGGTTCACCCTCTTTTATGTAACCTCCCCTATCTATAAAAAATGGCTGGATCATTGTATCAATAAAGCACTTTCTGCATTTTGTCTCTACCCCATTCCTCATAGGCTGTAAGCTCTCATTCCTTCTGTTTAAATATTTAGGGGGAGATTTATCAAAACCTGTGCAAAGGAAAAGTTGCTCAGTTGCCCATAGCAACCAATCAGATGCCTTCTTTCATTTTGCAGAGGCCTTGTAAAAAATGAAAGAAGCGCGCTGATTGGTTGCCATGGGCAACTGGACAACTTTTCCTTTGCACAGGTTTTGATAAATCTCCCCCTTAGTGTTTAATATTGTAATGTCTGATACTTATCTTTATTTGCATCCCAAAATGATAAAGTGCTGCAGAATCTATTGACACTATATTGATATTATTATTATATTGATTCAAGTTTGGTTCTGTAGAACAAATGAGGTTCTATACTACATTTCTTTATACATAACATTGTTTTTTTGGGGGGGTAAAGGTGAATAACTTACTGCCAAGGACACCTGGCAAAGTTTTATTTAGCTCTGGAAGAAGGATCTGGATGATGTAAGAGGCCCCCCCATACATATAAGACTGTTAGAGAACCCACTACTACATATCTTGTAATAAAAGAGCTTGAAATGAACATCAGTGCAGCAAGAATGTAGCCATGAATCATACTTCTAATCTGTGTATTGAGGTTATTAGGCAGTCACAGAATTTTCCATATAATCCAAAGGAATTTACCAAAGAACTGCAAAAGTAATTGAAATAAACAACCTTCAGACTGCTTCCCTTACCATCCCATATGGTTTTCTCTTTCTACGTGGCGCTTGGAAAGACTATATTTACACATCTGCTTATGAATGGTGGGAAGTATTTTCTACACAATGAATTTCATACCAAGCTATTCTGCAGTTTCTACAATTTGAACAGCTGGTTTCAGCATTTCTCAAGAATATAGACAGCAAGAATGGGAAAGTCTTCAAACAAAACACCAGCAATGGCTTCAATGATCAAACCTGTACAAACAATAAAGATAGTTCTGGGAGCCACTGGCATCAATTTTGAAAAATATCACAACCAACAATAGAGGAGGTCGTAAAATTATACATTTTTGGTTTAAAAGTTTAGGACCCCCATGGGCACCAGGGCCCCGTAGCAACTGCTACCGCTGGACCCTCTATGGCAAAGCCCCTGACACCATTTAGACAATTACAGACTATCACAATATCCCCCTTGATTTTCGGTATCGGTGGTGGTCTAAGTGGTTGCACCTTATTTAGACTTTTCTGCAATGCTGTAGAAGGCTTAGGTAAAAAATAGCAGAAAGCAATATCTATAGATCACTGTGTATATGTTATCCTATTATTCTATTTATTAACTGTACATTTTATTTTATTCTATTATTCTATTTATTAACTGTACATTTTATTTTATTGTATTTATTAACTGGACATGGAGTAAAAAAACACCAGTTACGTAATAACGTACCAATAACATACTCTATAAAAGTGGCATTAAAGGGGTATTCCTGGGAAAAAACTTGTTTTATATATGAACTGGCTCCAGAACGTTAAACAGATTTGTAAATTACTTCTATTAAAAAATCTTTATGCTTCCAATAACTATCAGCTGCTGAAGTTGAGTTGTTCTTTTCTGTCTGGAAACAGTGCTCTCTGCTGACATCTCTGCTTGTCTCGGGAACTGCACAGAGTAGAAGAGGTTTGCTATGGGGATTTGCTTCTACTCTGGAGAGTTCCTGAGACAGATGTCATCAGAGAGCACTTAGACAGAAAAGAACAACTCAACTTCAGCAGCTCATAAGTACTGAAAGGATTAAGATTTGTTTAATAGAAGTCATTTACAAATCTAAGTTTTTGGAGCCAGTTGATATATAAAAAAAGTTTTTTTTCCTGGATAACCCCTTTAAATTTAAAACGTCAAGTGCTTGACTGATGTGTCTAGCTAATTCCTATTATATCAGGCGTGAACATAAAACCTATTATCATTCATGCCTCACAAATGTATAACAGAATAGAAGTTATTTTTAACAAAGAAGTAGCAATTGAAAAGAACTACAGTCAAAGCCTTGTCCAGGAAATGGCCTTTACTGACCTACATCTGCAAGCACGGCTCACATCTTGGTTATTTTTGGCATACTAGAAGTTGTTAACCTCTTCTCAGCATGACAGGTTTTCCAGATTTACAAGGACCATTCATTCTTTTGGTTGAGGGAAACTCAGCCTTTTTTAGGAATTGTTTTTAATAAGGTCTCATTAGATTAAAATGGAGAAAAAAATCTTTTTTTTTTTTTTTCTATGAATCCGAGTCATGTCAGCTATTTCCGCTAGACTGCGCAGAATTCTCCCACTAAGTCAAACCATTTTATGGATTAAGAGAAAAGTTTCTTTCTTTAATGATGGGGAATAATTGTAGGAAATGAGTTTTCTTCTCCAGCAGAGATGGTATACAGGTTCCATAATACACCGGGATCTACATCTTTGTCTGCCACAATCCTTCACGTAAGAGGAAGACACAACATAGACATAACAGAGGAAAAGGAACTTTGGCTGCAGGTATTTAGTATTCAGTCCAGATTTATCTTAGGAGCAGATCTGCTATTTAAATAGGATAGATGTATACATGGATATAAGTATAGCATGTAGCCATAAACTATCTTTGTTTTATAATATGATTTGTATCAAAAGTTCATTAAATACATAAAATGTATACATAAAATATACAAATAGAAAAACATATTTATTAAAGGGGTACTCCGCTGCTTAGCTTTTGGAAAAAACTGTTCCGAGCGCTGGAGACGGGAGCTTGTGACGTCATAGCCCTGCCCCCTCATGACGTCACGCCACACCCCCTCAATGCAAGTCTATGGGAGGGGGCGCGATGGCTGTCACGCCCCCTCCCATAGACTTGCATTGAGGGGGCGGGGTGTGCCGGCATAGCCCACCCCCTTATGACATCACGTCCTGCCCCCTCAATGCAAGTCTATGGGAGGGGGCGTGACAGCTCCCGATGCCGGCTCCAGCGTTCCAAACACTGAGCAGTGGAGTACCCCTTTAAGTAGTCTAAACAGAGGGCTAAAATATCAGTCAGATGCACAGTTATCTCAGTAAAATGTCTATAAGCATAAGTTTAAACTTTTTTTTTTTTATATTCAGTGGTAAACATTTCCAAAGAACCTTGTCATTATATATCATTAAAGGGTACCTCTCATCAAATAAACTTTTGATATATTTTAGATTAATGAATGTTGAATAACTTTCCAATAGCATGTTAATGAAAAATATGCTTCTTTCTATTGTATTTTTCCCGATCAGTCCTGTCAGCAAGCATTTCTGACTCATGCTGGAGTCCTAAACACTCAGAGCTGCCAGCCTGCTTTGTTCACAGCCAAACAGGCTGTGAACAAAGCAGGCTGGCAGCTCTGAGTGTTCTCCTTTGTGAACAAAGCAGACTGGCAGCTCGTAGTGTTTAGGACTCCAGCATGAGTCTGAAATGCTTGCTGCCAGGACTGGTAGGGAGACCCCTAGTGGTCATTTCTTCAAAGTGGAAAATTAAATAGAAAGAAGCATATTTTTTAATAACATGCAATTGTAAAGTTATTCTGCATACATTAATCTATAATATATCAAAAGTTTTTTTGATGAGAGGTACCCTTTAATTTTAAATTCCTTACAATATTGAGTTATAAGGCCTGTATTATGGCTACACTGCCTCTACCTAAGGATATTACCCTATGAAGTAAAGCTGGACATACCGAGAGATAAACATTGCCGGGACCCAGTAACTCCAAGGTGATCAGCAAATTTGGGGAGTTCTGACTGTCCCCCTATGGCAGATTTTGATTTAAAAAAAAGGCATAGGACAGGATAATTTTTTGCCATGGTAGTGGGTTATTCCCTTCTCCCCAGTGAAATAAAAATGCATGCTCGGCAGACAAGTGTTAGCCAAATGCCCATTTAACTATCTCATGTGATTGCCCAACATAGGCCATTCTACAGTCCTTCAGGGTATAACATAGGGTATAAGGTTTAGTATACTCAAAGTAGAGATCAATCATATCACTTGTAAGTAAACTGATAGAGAGTGCACCAGGTGTGACGCATATTTATGGACAGTACCAAGGAAACTAAATAATATGATACTTTCCCACGTGGGCAGTATTTTGGCAGCTTGGAATATTATGTGTTGCTTGTGTCCTCAAAATACTGTTAGAACAACAAGGGTCATATTTCCCAAGCAGCACATCATTGTCATTACCAGACAATAATGTGAGCGTCTAGACACATTTAGGTGTCACGGTACCAGGCAAAAACCTTAAAGTCGTTACACTTGTAATATGTATGTAACCTAAAGCGGACCTGTCAATGGGAAAACAGGGGTGTTAATAAGCACACGGCTAGATAGAGCTTCTCATCAGCATAATAATAATTAAAGTAATAATATTACATTTTATAGCACCCAAAAATTAGGCAGCATTTTACAAAATCTGGGCATAACTTTATTATTTTGATAGTCCTCTTTATTAGTAATATATAACATTCTTGTTGTTATGCAAGTGAGGCCCAAGTTCCCAGGGGGCATTACCCCACAAGGCAATAGCCCAGGTAAGCCCAGCCCATGTTCTCTTTATCTAATGTTTGTCAGTAAAACAGGGTAGATTGATGCAAGCTTGCCAATGGGCAGTGAAAAGCTGGACTTACCCGGCCCCTTGCCTTACTGGGGAATGTTCCTTGGGCACATGGGCCTTATTTGCATATTAACAAAAAGGCTTATATATTACAAATAAAGAGGGCTATTCATATAACAAAGGTATGCTTGGAATCCTGATTACTAGCTTTATCTAGCCATGGGCATATTTACACCCCAGTTTTCTTGCTGCAGGTCCGCTTTAACATACATTTTACTAGTTATATCTAACTACATTTACACCATCTCGTTCCCTGGTACAGTGGTCCCTCAAGTTACAATGTTAATTGGTTCCAGGAAGACCATTGTATGTTGAAACCATTGTATGTTGAGACCAGAACTCTATGGAAACCTGCCAATTGGTTCTGAAGCCAACAAAATGTCATCCAAAAATAGGAAAAAGTGAGAACGAAAAGAAAAATAAGTAGATAACTAATATGGATAAAGCAATTCCCTACATATAAAAGTAAGAAAGATCTGCTGGGAGCTGTAAATCACTGTCTATGTCAGTGTTTCCCAAGCAGGGAGCCTCCAACTGTTGCAAAACTACAACTCCCAGCATGCCCGGACAGCCAACGGCTGTCCGGGCATGCTGGGAGTTGTAGTTTTGCAACAGCTGGGGGCACCCTGCTTGGGAAACACTGGTCTATGTAGAGGACAGGAACTTCTTCAGGGTCCTGTACAGTACATGCAATGTCCTAAAAAAGTAACATGGAGTCGCCCTTACCTAGTGTCCAAAGGAGCAGGTAACCCTGGTACAGGTAAAGTGTACAGAACATGTAATACCTCTCTGGACAGTAGGGGGCGCTACCAGACGGCCAGTCAGTGCATACGCTTCAGTAATACAGGTGTTTTACCAGTGTTTGCCCATTCTGATTGGTCGGTTCTTCCAGCCATTGACACGTTTCACAGATCTGGACTGTCTGTACATTGTATGTTGAGTCTGGTTTCAAGTTACAATTGTCCATAAAAGACCATTGTATGTTGAAACTATTGTATGTTGAGGCAATTGTAAGTTGAGGGATCACTGTATTTAGTTCTATCTGTGACTGACTGGATGCTACAGCAGCCATTGTTTAATACTATATGCAATAGTAAAGCACTGAGTTACACAATAAGTGCTATGTTAAGTCTCTTCCCAGCATTTCATTGGCAACCTATTAGTAACAGTAAGATGGAACTATTCACTCATTTATTTTGCAATGTTATATATATATATATATATATATATATATATATATATATATATATATGGTTGGTAACAAAAAAGTTTACTCTGACACAAAAGAGCACTTACCTTCATATAATTGTGCATACTGAGGAAACCCTGCCGCCCGCAGCCAATCACATGCTTCCTTTGCCTCTATTTCTGTAAGAGAATAAAACATAGAAACCCCACTGTTAGTGATTTGCAGAGTAACAAGTTCCTCGGTACACCTCCTATCCTCTCTATGGAAACAGTATTACCATGTAAATTTCCTACAAGCAGTACATAGCTTTGTCCATTATCATTCGTGACAGCTCCTCTTTTTAAAGTGAGGATTACTTTCTTTGACTTCCTCCTGATTGTTAGTGAAATCACATTTAATAAGAGGGAATGTTATTCGAGCACTCTCAACCTGGTTGGCCAACGAATACTTAAAGGCTTTATGAATTGAGAATTTGGAGCTTTAATTCAAGGACCTGGATGTCGCTGGTATTGATTAAAACAACTTTTCTAATTACTTAACATTTTAAGAGCTTTATTTGAAACAGTCCTGAAAACCTCATAATATCCTAAGGCTTAGCATTGTAAGTGCCCAGTCAAAGCCTTCATCCGCATGTAACAGGGCCCATGCTCATTACCTTACAATAACACAACCAGCACATGGTGATTATTAAGGGTAATTCTAGTGTTAGAATACTTTTATAAAGAAGTGGGGGTACTTTAAAAGTAAACCATACTCACCTGCCCCAGTCCCCTGCAGCTGCCATTCTGACTGCTTCCGGTCCCCCAAGGCTTACTGGGTTGTATTGACCCTGCAAGAAATTCCTGCTCAGTCAATCATTGGCCGCAGTTGTGAATCGTCTTGAGTGGGTGTCTTTTCCAGGGTCAACACAGAAAGCAGCAGTGACTGGAAGGCATCAGAATGTCAGCTGCAGGGGCAGGTGAGTGTGGTATTTTTTTTAAGTACCCCCCCCCCCCCTCCTTTATAAAAAAAAAAATTACAAAATATATGTCTGAAATACTAAAAAATAGTACACTTCTACTTGTAATATTTGTCACATAAGGAAGACTCAACAGATGACAAACACAATCAACATTATTTAAAGAAAAAAAGTGTACCACTCAGATATGACAATTGGCTAAAATTATTGGGTCCAACCTCTATGACTCCCAAAAGTCACAGCCCACTGATCATATAATAATGGTATGTTCTAGCAATATGTTCTCTCTTTATGAGACAGGAATACTTCTCTAATTTAATTAGTTTCAATCTTTTGAATTGTATCAATACAAAAAAATTCATATATTTAATATTGTATAAAGTTTTGAAAATTTGAGCCAACTGGTATTATACAAGGTAACAGAATCTTATGGGTTTGTTAAAGCTAAAACAACAAAACAAGATAGGGAGATATGATTTTGATGCTAAAAGCCTATGTATCAATTCATGTACTGGACAGGTAGGGTTGAAGTGGCGGAACCTAATGAACTGGAAATGACTTGACATCAACAAATTATGTTGGACCTGAATGACCAAAGAGCACTTGCTAGACATCTACTTAAAGAGAGCCTTTGGTCACTCTAAAGAAACTGAGCAGCTGTAACCAATAAAAAGTTGGGGGAGTATAGATAGTATGTCAAACTGTCCTCCCATTCCTGCGATATAGGGGTTGATAGCCCCCTGACGGATTCAGTAAATCTGTCATAGGAGCGGGAATGCAATTGTAATAGGGTGTGTTCTGACATATTTTTTGCAAGGGGTGTTTATTCAGCACTGGGTATGATCTCGCCTCCTGCCAAGTATGTGATCAGCCCCCGTCCCAAGTTTCTAGGTTACAGAAGCTCATTTTTTTTAGTGTGACAACATAAGTTTAAAATTTTTCTACCACGTCCTATCTGATTAAATTGTTTTCTGTTGAGATCTATTAAAGTTATACTTGCCAACCACTCCAAAAAATCTAACTGGCTGAGTAAGTGGTCTTTCTGGTTTCAACAGTCTACAGCATTTCTCCATCCCTGATCCAATATATAATACAATGATACAATTTCTATCTTTAGATGCTGTTCAGGCTAATGATTATGAACAGCATTGTCACCTCCGCAAAGTAGCGAGGCGGCACACAGGCCAAAAATTAAAGGCCAGTACCCCCCCAGAAATAGCGGATCCTTTAGTACTGTGTAAGAAGCACTCTATTAAGTGAAATGAACACTGACTCTTTCAGTTTTTGCTTAATCAAGCAATCAGGTGGTGAGCAATCGAATTCTCCCTGTTTATCCAGCCTTGACTACATTCAGCCTACTTGATGTGCCCGAACAAAAAGACTTCATTAGACACAAGTGACTAGACAATTTTACCACCTACATGGTTCGGATACTATTGCTACTCAACATTTACTTGTGACACTTCATCAATTTCTACAAAATCATGTTGAGGTCATTCCAAAAAACCTTTAACATTTGACCCCGTAACTTTAACACTTGGGAAATTTAATTATGGTCAGGTCAAGGCCAGCAAACTTATCCATAGACTCCTACAAAAGCTCCAACCAGGAATGCTGTCACTCTTAACCCTCTAGGTCTAATTAGCAAAATGGATTTGGAGAGTGTAGAAAGTGTTGTCGAACAATTCCCATAATCCTTGTGTTGGGGTCTCTGACTGATGCTGTAGTGATTTACACATTGATCAAGGGGCTGATTGGAGGAGGGGGTCTCACTGACAGACAAGTATTTACAGAACAGGACTTCTGCTGTTTACTTCTGCCTTAGGTTAGAAAAACACATGGAAAGAAGCACGTAGGACTTCTGTATGGGTCCAGCCATTGAAAACTGACCTATTCTAATAACCAACGCATCTGAAAGGAGCTGGCTCTGGAATTTAATTTAGACCATTTGCAACATTACATGAAAAGAGCCCTTGAAAAGGAAAAAGGCAGGACAGAGGCATGTACAGAAAAGAGCTTGTGGATTCCTGCCAACATTTACAAGAGATGAGCTGATACAGGAGAAAGGCTCTTTGATTACAACATCCTAACAAATAGGAAATGGCTCACACGTTGTCACCAGCTCATATTAGTCAACTCAAGCGTGAACCCTGCAAACTATCTTATAATGAAAGAAAAAAAAGGACTATAGATTTAGATGCGCACTCACATTAAAGGAAATTAAGTGTATTGTATAGAATGGATGGCTGACAAGTTCACATTTAGGGCTCAACTGAGTAAAAGGTTAGGAGACTGCAGGGCTACACTAATACAACTCCTTCCATTCACATGAGGACATGTACAAGAAAAATGTTAATAATACAGAAAATGTTATAGACATCAAAAATCAAGACCCCAGCAAATCTATCAAATCTTAAATATGCATCTGAATAATGTACTCTTTATTAGTCTCATACTTTAAATGGAGTGGTAGTCTGCTTATTGGACCACCACTCCATTCAAACAGGATCACTTGGGACCACCATTCTCCTAACTGGTGGGTTTCATGTGGTTGGACCCCCCACTGGACACTTATCTATCCACTGAATAGGTGATACATTCCTATCTTTAGAATATCTCTTTAAGGCTAAGAAGTAGATCCAATATGTTTGTTCCTCAAAGCTTAGTTGAGATTAGAAGCTGAAACAGAAAAGTGTTAGATTTCTAATACTTATTTAAAATATACAAATATTAGGGGTGAAGCATACTGAAAATAAACAATGGCCTTTCACATGTCATAGAGATGGTCAGAGGTCTTGTTGTTCAGACCCCACCGAACGCTATAAGAACCTCAGCTGACTGCTTCTCTCTGCGGTGTGCTCAGTCATTTTAGTGGTAGGTAAACACCAGGGCCCCAATTGATTAAAACTTTTTCAATGTCTCCATAACATGTAAAAAAAGTTTTTTTTTAAAATGATAGTGATGCTTTAAAATAGTAATCTGCAATCATAATAATCTCCAAAAACAGGCACACGGCTTTAGAAATTTCTCTATTGTATTTAATCGTATTCACTTAACAAATATCCCTATTTAACTTGATATAAACCATACACATAGGATTGTGAGCCGGTCAATCGTCCATTGGATCACTCATACTGATGAATTCACCAACACCATACCAGACTATACTGGCAGATAAAACACCCACCTGAGCTTGTGCAAAGTGGCAAATGATTGTCTATAACTGGATGATCGTGCCACCCACATATTATTTCAGCTAACATGACAGATAACATTTTTGGGATACAGAAGTCTATTGTTGGCCATTTGTGTAAAAATTCTGCAATGATGGCCATCTGAAATGGTCAAATTTGGTATTGGCATTGGAGTTGGCCAGTTTAGAAACCAGGCTGGCACCAATCAGCTTATTGTCCTGCCACCTCTGTTCCTAAAAGGGGTTGTCATGGTGAGGCCGACACTTTAAAGAGGTACTCCAGTGGAAAAAAAATTATTTTACATATGAACTGGCTCCAGAAAGTTAAACTGATTTTTAAATTACTTCTATTAAAAAATCTTAATCCTTCCAGTACTTATCAGCTGCTGTATACTACAGAGGAAGTTTTGTAGTTATTTTCTGTCTGACCACTGTGCTCTCTGCTGACACCTCTGCCAATGTCAGGAACTGTCCAGAGTAGGAGCAAATCCCCATAGGGAACCTCTCCTGTTCCAGACAGTTCCTGACATGGACAGAGGTGTCAGCAGAGAGCACTGTGGTCAGACTGAAACAAACAACTCAATTTCCTCTGTAGTATACAGGAGCTGAAAAGTACTGGAAGGATTAAGATTTTTTTAATAGAAATAATTTACAAATCTGTTTAACTTTCTGGCACCAGTTGATTTGAAACAATTTGTTTTCCACCAGAGTATCCCTTTAAAGCTGACCAAAGAGGGGCAAAAATTTCTAGAGGGAAGTCTCCCTGCCATGGTGAAAACCTTGTCCTTTTCTCATGGGAAAGGATGGATTGGATCCCTACTCATTTTGTGACAAAGAGAAGGAAACGTAAGGACAGAAGGAAATCTTAACAACTTTGTGTCTATATGATACGTCGCCTGCTAAGGCTGCTTGAAAATAAACAGGAGCAGCAGCAACATCCTTAGAAATAGTTTTTATTGGTAAATGGGCAGTATAAAGGTTACATCTGGAACAAGTACATGTAGCCTACAATAAATAGTAGATACAGGTTCATGTCCATTCAGTCTATATATAAAACAACATATACAAAGACATAAATTGGGTTGGTCAGTCCCTCAGAAAGCGTCACTGGTTTTGTAGTCTAATGTGTTTTTTGACAATTTCAGAACACAGATAAGATCTTATTGTTTTTAGGAATTCTGGAAGATGCAACATATAACATGCACCAGGAAATCTCTCCTGTACCACTGTATTGTAATGTGCATGCAACAGGCGCAGGAGGGGGAAGGAAACAGGAAATTTTTATTGGAAGCAGCCTTATTTGTTAGATGGGTTCACAAAGCTAGGATTATGCGTCTAAATGAAGTTTTGCAGATCTCCTTTGTGTACAGAGCTGGGAACTATTAAGCTATATTAACACACTTCCTGGGACTTTAAGACAACATCCTTCAGCCTACTCATAAATGATAAAACTTTCCAAACCTAAGAACCTCAAACTAATAAACTTAATAATGTTACTGATATCTTCAAATACACTGCTGAAAAAACTCCAAGTCAGTCACACTTCTGAGAAATCACACTGTCCACTCAGGAGGCAACACTTATTGACCATCAATTTCACATGCTGTTGTGCAAATGGAACAGACAACAGGTGGAAATTATAGGCAATTAGCAAGACACCCCCCAATAAAGGAGCTGTTCTGCAGGTGGTGACCACAGACCACTTCTCAGTTCCTATGCTTCTTGACTGATGTTTTGGTCACTTTTGAATGCTGGCAGTGCTTTCACTCTAGTGGTAGCATGAGACCGAGTCTACAACCCACACAAATGGCTTAGGTAGTGCAGCTCATCCAGGATGGTACATCAATGCGAGCTGTGGCAAGAAGGTTTGCTGTGTCTGTCAGCATAGTGTCCAGAGCATAAAGGCGCTACCAGGAGACAGGCCAATACATCAGGAGATATGTAGGAGGCCGTAGGAGGGCAACAACCCAGCAGCAGGACCATTACATCTGCCTTTGTGCATTGAGGAGCAGGAGGAGCACTGCCAGAGCCCTGCAAAATGACCTCCAGCAGGCCAAAAATGTGCACGTGTCCACTCAAACGGTCAGAACCAGACTCCATGAGGGTGGTATGAGGGCCCGACTTCCACAGGTGCGGGTTGTGCTTACAGCCCAACACCATGCAGGACATTTGCCATTTGCCAGAGAACACCAAGATTGGCAAATTTGCCACTGGCACCCTGTGCTCTTCACAGATGAAAGCAGGTTCCCACTGAGCACATGTGACCGACGTGACAAAATCTGGAGACACCGTGGAGAACATTCTGCTGCCTGCAACATCCTCCAGCATGACCGATTTGGTGGTGGGTCAGTAATGGTGTGGGGTGGCATTTCTTTGGGGGGCTGCACAGCCCTCCATGTTCTTGCCAGAGGTAGCCTGACTGTCATTAGGTACCGGGATGAGATTCTCAGACCCCTTGTGAGACCATATGCTGGTGCGGTTGTCCCTGGATTCCTCCTAATGCAAGACAATGCTAGACCTCATGTGGCTGGAGTGTGTCAGCAGTTCCTGCAATAGGAAGGCATTGATGCTATGGACTGGCCTGCCCGTTCCCCAGACCTGAATCTTATTGCGCACATCTGGGACATCAAGTCTCACTCCATCCACCAACGCCACGTTGCACCAGAGACTGTCCAGGAGTTGGCGGATGCTTTTGTCCAGGTCTGGGAGGACATCCCTCAGGAGACCATCCGCCACCTCATCAGGAGCATGCCCAGGTGTTGTAGGGAGGTCATAAGGGAACGTGGAGGCCACACACACTACTGAACCTTGTTTTAGGACATTAGAAAGTTGGATCAGCCTGTAGTGTTGTTTTCTACTTTGACTGAATGTAAATATGAAAGTATTTAATATGATTAGTTCATTCATTCAGATCTAGGATATGTTCCCTTTATTTTTTGGAGCAGTGTATGTTTTCAGAAAGGAAATAACCAATAAGAAACTACAATGTTTCTAAATTGTCCCTTCAAAAGTTTTGAAGTAGTGAGCAAAATAGCCTCCAAAGTAGTTTTGTCATATGTAATGAAGTAGCATAGAAGAAAAGTGAGAAAATATTATATAAAAAAAATATTCAAATTTAAATTTCAAGTGTATATTAAATGGGAAGAGCAGGGTCTCTATATATTGTTGTTCACTCAATATCCTTGGATTCAGCTGTAATTTAATGTGGTTCCTATAGTGCTACCACAGGAGGAATAATACATCCCCCGTCGCCCCACCATTACAAAGTCAATGGGCTGCCCATGTAATGTATTAAAAGGCAAGTTCTCCACAAAGAGACATTCCAATTGAAGAACCTTGCTTAACAATTCATTCAACCGAACACAGCTATAATACAATAATGGTGGCCATGTTGTTAATCTTTACATTTATTGTCACAATAGAAGTTTCTTTATGCTCAGATATTATTTTATATCAATTACAAAACTGTGCAAATATCTAATTTCCAACAACTACCTTTGCATTGATCAAGTGTTTTAGTGTAAAGATGCAATACTTGGGATTGTTGCCATTTCAGAGCGATTATCCATGGGGAAAAAAAGTTCCGATCATCACGAAGATCTTTTCATGGTGTCAAACCAAATTATGAATAAGATTTAGATAATTTTTCTGAATGACAGGATTTTTCATTACATGCCTGAGAACTTTTATTTTCTTTTAAAATCATTAATGAAATAAAACAATAGCAAACACATGTCTATTGAAAAAATCTCTTGACTAGCTGAGGGTTAACAAGAAGACGACTCAAACAGATGGCCATGAAACCTAGAACTCAGACATCCTCCTGGTCATCCTGGCTCCTTGAAACAGCAGGAGAAGATTTGCTTATCAGATTCCCGACTCTATTCATGATACTTGCCTTGCCAAATGTGCAGCTCCACTTCTGTTTACTATCAGCCAATCTCCCCTCAATGCAAGTCTATGGGAGGGGGCGTGACGGTCGTCACGCCCCCTCCCATAGACTTGCATTGAGGGGACAGGGCGTGACGTCACACGGGGCGGAGTCGTGAAGTCACGGACTTACGTTTCAGTGGTCGGGACCCAGACCCTCCAGCGCTTCCAGAGATGAAACAGGTGGGTTCCGCATGCTATATTGTGGGGGTCCCCAGCAATCAGACATCTTATCCCCTATCGGGGGATAAGGGGATAAGATGTCTAGGGGTGGAGTACCCATTTAAGCAACCATGGTTTATCTGTAACATCTCTACAGGTCACAAGGCTAAAGCAGAGAGTAAACTAAACATTCAATAGAACCAGAAAAGAGTCCTTCATTGCACCACAGGAAGAAGCTGCAAGCGCCTGATTCTATCCCACCATTACCTGGAGGAAAAAAGTTAGGAGTGCTAATATAAATTTGTTTGGGAAAGGCTGCAATGCTGTTGTGTTTGTGCCTGCACAATCCTCTTCGGTAAGCGAACATTTTTTACATGTGCCTATTGGGTTATGGCAATGTCACACTATGGATCGCTTTCTTTGTTTTACCCATAAGAAGAAGTCAGTTATAAGTAAAGGTGTCATATCATGAACCATACCTTTAAAGGGGTACTCCGGTGTAAAACAAATTATTTCAAATAAACTGGTGCCAGAAAGTTAATCATATTTGTAAATTAATTCTTAATTCTTCCAGTACTTATCAGCTGCTGTATACTACAGAGGATGTTGTGTAGCTCTTTCCAGTCTGACAACAGTGCTCTCTGCTGACACCTCTGTCCGCGTCAGGAACTGTCCAGAGAAGGAGAGGTTTGCTATGGGGATTTGCAAAGAGCATTGTGATCAGACTGGAAAAACTACCCACCTCTGTAGTATACAGCAGCTGATAAGTACTAGAAGGCTTAAGATTTTTGTAGAGAAGTAATGTATAAATCTGTATAACTTTCTGGTACCAGTTGATTTGAAAACATTTGTTTTCCACTGGAGTACCCCTTTAAATGTTTGATTCTTTTATATTTATTAAACTAGTAGTTGTCAACTCTTCATGACCCTCCTAAAAAAAAGCAACCCAGGCTTCAGATTTACAGTTCTGCTTATACAAGGCCAGTATTGCTGATAATTTTATCCAACATGCTTAAAAAGCCAGTGTTTTCTTCTGCCATTTCCTCTCCGCTTCCTTCTAGCCCTTTGTACTTGAGCATACTTATGATGAGATTAGAGAATTCAATAAAGGAGCTTTTGTGAGTTGTTGAGAGTCAGATGTACAGAGCTAGCTCCTAAAAGAGGAAGGCACACTTTAATAACACAATCCCTAGAAGGAGATGGCATGCCAGCCCTTTCACAGAAACATGATGACAGTAGAAGAATGACTTCATTTGCATCACTGACTGCAGCTTTGTACCATAGGTTGACATTCTTTAAAGCTACACAGGCATTTAGAACTCTCTAGCAAGACTGTACGTGTAAAGTTCAAAGTATACACAAAGTAGTACTACATACCAACAAGTGTTAGGAAGCTCACATACTACTGCAAGACAGCAAACTTATCAGACTTCAATGGCTTGTCACCAGTGACCTATTGGGAGCAGCAACACATTCCAACCAAGCAAAAGAGCATTCCAACACATAATATATATATATATAAATTAAGGAAGAAGAGTCCAACCAGTTCACCCTGCCGGGACAACCGGAGCATGGATCCAGGTGCTGGACGACACTGAAGCAAACAGGAAAAAACGTAAACTAGAAACCAGCTCTAGGTGCAATAAAACCGTCTTTATTCAAAGGACATAGTCAGGAACAGCAGAAGTCACGCGTTTCAAGTGCCAAGCGCTCGGCGCTTGAAACGCGTAACTTCTGCTGTTCCTGACTATGTCCTTTGAATAAAGACGTTTTATTGCACCTAGAGCTTGATTCTACTCTACGTTTTTTCCTATATATAAATTACATACATATATTTTTCTCCCAACATAAAATAAAATACATCAGCCAACCCTTTTTCTGAACAGTAGAAATTCAAACCACAACATTATAACCATCTACGTTCACTATATGTTGTATTTTCTATGCATCCACTGCAAGTTCTATTTCCAATCCATAGTTATATAAGGTATGTAATGAATCACATTTACAAGAATTGTGCCCTGTGACTGCCTAATAAACAATAAAAGTCTTCCTATTTTCAGACAATTTGCCTGTTCTTTTGTTGCAGGGGGAAAGAAAGAGTCTTACGTTGCCCAAGCTCATTGTTGGCCAAACCCACCAACTTTAGTGGGACTGGCTGACTCTCTTATGTGTATTTGAGACTCGTTCAGAGATAATCTGGAATTAAACTGCTCAACCCTTTTATATAGGAAAGAAGAGATCAGCTCACCTGGACTTGTTAGGCTGGGTTCACATATTTCAGGCATCCGGCATAGTTTCCCTCCGTTGTGCACGGGAGGGAAACTGATGCAAGAACTGATCCCATTCATTTGATTGGGACCTTTCACAATTATCCAGGGTCTCAATTTTGACGCCTGATGGTTGTACACATTGGAGGGTGCCAGACAGGGGAACACAGCTGGCTGAAACAATGGATGCCGGATGCCATACAACTGATAACCACTTGTCATCAGTTGTGGCACCAGTTGCATCGAGATCTAAGCTGAGTTTACCTATGCCGGATGCCAGACGTAGGTGAACCCAGCCTTATACGGTTCATGGCTTGGAGCAATCCAACTTAAAGGCCAGCACTCCTATATATTAAAAGTATATTAAGTGTATTATAAATGTAACATTTTAAAAGCCATTCTTGAGTCCAAAAATAAGCAGCATGATCACATCTTAACAAAGTGCACAGGAAAAGTAAAAGTACACAAGTAATGCATTTCGAAGCTAGATGCTCCTTAGGTGTAGTGAGACTACAAGTAAGGAGCATCTTAATGCGAAATATATTACATGTGCGCTTTGAAGATGTGATGATGCCTTTTGCTTTTAGACTCAAAATTTTTTAAATACAGATTTACGAGTGCTGGCCATCATGTACTACAAGTTGAAGTGCCCGATCCTTTTGTTCTTAGGAAAATAAGCCACCACCAGAGGAGGGGGATGCTGAAAACACATGCCCACTCAATCAAGCTCAGTATGGATGCATATGACGGTGGGCCAGATAGATAGATGTCAGCTAATATGTATGGCATCTTAAGACCGGCAAGGCGAGACATGATGTCACATTTGTTTGTGGTGTTTTAAGATACCATTGTCCTGTAAACTGGTTAAGAGCCTTTAATCTGAAGAAAGAAGGGTAGGTAAAACAAAGGGGATAATTTAGCATGGCCTTGTGTATTTAATGAAGTGATTGGAATCTGTATAGTTTTCCTAGCTATCACTGCATTTTCTTCTTGTAACAAAAATTCACAAAAGTAGAAAAACACGATGGCACTCACCAAGTCCGATGCATAAAGGGATCCCTTTAATGAAGTAGCGGTATAAAATACATACATGTGCAGGGGGACGTGGACGGTACAAAATACATACATGTGTAGGGGACGTGGATGCCCTGGCATCCAAGTCCCCCTGCACATGTATGTATTTTATACCGCTACTTCATTAAAGTGAACCCCTTTTGCATTGGACTTGGTAAGTGCCATCCATTTTTTTTACTTTTGTGCATTTTTGTTAGCGTTTTTTGCCCTTTGCTACGATTTAGAACCCCTAATGCATGAGAATAGAGCAGAAATAGTCCAGCTCACCCTCTAACCTTGAACTCGTCTGAGCGCACGGAAACCACGGTGCGGTGGAATCAGGATACAAACAAGGAGAAATCCAGCGCTTGACAGGTGGAGTAAAATCACAAACTTTATTGAATTCTTTAAAAGGTGCAGCTTACAAGCATGTACAAATGAAGCAGAGCTCAGGCTTGACACATTTCGTGGTGTTCCACTTTGTCAAAAGCATGTTTTTGACAAAGTGGGACACCACAAAACGCGTCAAGCCTGAGCTCTGCTTCATTACATGCTTGTGAGCTGTACCTTTTAAAGAATTAAATAAAGTTTCTGATTTTACTCCACCTGTAAGTGCTGGATTTCTCCTTGTTTGTATAATGCATGAAAAGGTTCTTTCACCTGAGCAGCACTGCTCTTGCAATGTAGCCCAGACCGTCACTGACTGCATTTATCTTTCTGCTGTGCCGAGTCTACCCGTGACTACCTTCCATTATTTGAAATACAAAATGTACTGACCAACATGTTATTTCATATTTCTCACATAGCCTTATCTTTAGTACTTTTATAGTACTATTCCACAACAATTAGACCTTCTGAAGCCAACAATTGGGCTCGTCCAGCCAAGAAGATGGGAGATAAAAGCAGTAAAAAAACAGTAAATGCAATCTTTTATACCACTGCAAATATTAGAAATGTTATTGAAATGCGTAAAACACAATTTCTTCTATGCGGTAAGAAGTTACATGATAAGTGCACAAGTGACGATTACTTAGAGCACAATGTGTATTTGCTTCTAGTGCAGTTCACAGGATGCTAGTGGCAATATCTACATTTGCTAATAGGCTTTTAGCCCTGTGATAAGATTAGCTAATTATTCCCAACTGTTTAGTATCATACAAACATTCACAGGAAACAATAAAGAACCTTCAATCTTTATCTTTTATCTACTGAGAGAGCAGAGTTTAATCAAACTTGATGTTAGTAAAGTACAGAATAAATTAATCACAATATTCACCAAAAGACAAGAAAGACGGTGGTGGATTGCAGCAAAGGCTTATTTACAAAAATGTCCAGGTTGAATGGTAAGGATAGTTAATCTTAATCACAATTGGTCCATAAAATGATAAGTTGTCAGAAAATGACTCTGTTTATACTGTCATCTGGTCTGGAGGTAGATGACATTACTCCATGTAACAGGCATGATGTGGTTGACTCACAGTTGCCAAGACCCCACGCCAACAGTTGAGTTTGCTACGAGAAGTTGCAGTTGGTTGACTATTCCTACTAACCACCTTAAAATATGTGACACAATTGTAAATACTACTCATTACTGATCTATTTGCCGCCAAAGACAGCATTAAAATGTTCGACAAAAAGTGTCCTGCCTTTTAATGACACTTAGAGGTCTAAAAGCTTGACATGATCATAAAAATTGAATTCAAAGCATGCAACATTAAATGAGTTGGTGTTATCAAAGGAGTCATCCATCCTAAAGCCATTTCTGCCTATTGGTGGAAGCAGGAAGCCATTTATGGGTAACACAGACATCAATGTTTTTAATAAGTGTCATAAAGGAGAAAGATAAATAAACAGAGCCATTCAACCGCTCATTCATCCACATGGCTGAGCCTCTGCCCCCTCTCCCCCCCAAGTCATAGAGCTAGTCACCGCTGGAGGGGAGTGACTGCATAGACTGAGAGGAGCCAGGTGTTTGGGCATAAGTGATTCCTGGTGGTGTGGTGTTCTGCATCTAGAGTAGGACCATCTTGAACTAATGTGCTTGCTGAAACTGTGCAGAGGGTAATCTGACATGACAGACATCATTACGGGTTTGGCTTTATTAGTGGCTAGACCTTAATAAAAAAAATTAAAAACTGAAAAAAATCAATGTATTTATACAGTATGTATTTCCTGGGATTTTCCTAGCCCTGAAACAGATTCTTTTAGTTTGGCCATTATTATCATAATGTAGCTGTAAAAAGTAGAAATATTGATATGCTGAAACAGTAGGGGTGTCAAAAGAGAGGAGTTAAGTGCATACAAATATTACAAAAATTTTCAGAATACTGTGGATTCCTTACATGTTACAAAATGATCATAGATATAAGTGAGACATTGACTTCTTATGGTTCCTAGCCAGCATTAATGAATATTCTGACCCTTGTGTAGTTGTATGGGAAACTACTGCGAGATGTGCGATGAGTTACAAGTTGTGACTGTGAATTATAGAATTTTGTTTTGGATGGTTGCAGAAGTCAGGAGTCTTTATCCTGCCATGTTCTGCTTACTCAAATAGTCCTGGGGATATCTAACGCCCTTACAATTCTTCCATATTCGTCAACCTTGTGGTCAAACATAATAAACAATAAGAAAGACAATCCTGACATCCTGTGCACCACACACATAGTTATATACACTACACTCCAGCTCCCTGTCTGTCAATGTTTAAGAACAAGTAAGTACTATGTTAAGAATGGCTAAGATAAGATGATTTCGATGAGGTAAAATACATACTCAAACTACATTCAATAACGTGCCAGTATATCCATCTACATACAGTATTCTTAAAAGATAAGAAAGATATAGTAAATATGTCCAAAGAGGCAAATATGTATCATGTACGGTACTTTGTTTAGGTTATAATCATGATCAAGTCGAAAGCTTGTCATACACATTAGATTAATGTTGTCTGAACGTGCCAATTCCGTATTGGGGACCTCCCAACTCTCCCCAATTAAAGACTTCAACAGCAGCTTACTCCCCTCTCTCCATTTAGACTACATGCATGGTTGGCCAGGGAATGGATACATGTATGTGGGGATTGGGAGAGATGGCTGTTGACCACCTGACGCTAAGGGGAGAAAGAGTGACTGGACATATTTTGACCTAGCTAACCCTTTTGCTTGTCTGCTCTCACCATAAGAACAACAGGCCCCTTTGGCCAACCTGTTGGTCCATTTATGGTGGATTCAGAGGAGATAGTTGTTGTATATGGCTAGCTTGAAATAACTTTGGCTTCATGCTGACAGCTCATTTGTCTCTTGTGACCTCACACACACTGGAGAACAACAATGAACAAGACTGGTCAATGCCCTCATGGTACAAACCTACAAGCTTCAGCCTTTACATTCATTTACAGGTGGACAACCTCTAGAATAATTCTCAAATAATATCAATGTCACTCTGAGATTGTAAAATATGATTATATTAAGTACAATGTAATAGGTAGGTTTCCAATGGAGGTGAAATGCCCTAACACCTATGGATGGTGACACATCTCCCGGTCCTCTAACACCCCTGCTGTGTCAGTCACAACAGTGTCACAGTGGGAGTCCAATCCAATCCTGATACATTTCAATGAGACAAAGTGGCAGCAAATTAATTACAAGATTTGCAAATGTCAGAGCCCACACACATCATGTATGACTACTGTAGTGTTAGGTATCATGGCAGTGGTAGTTTACACCAAATAACAGAACAATGTGAGAGACACTTTACATATACAAACATGCTGTTCTATAAGGGCTGTGGAGAAATAGCTGTGTTGTTCCTATAGTGACCTCACTGGTTGTGTTGCTAATAATCTGAATACAAAATGCTCCCAGAAAAAGGAATGCTTATCCAGGTGGCCTATCTGATACTAAACTGCTTGCCATAGGCTGGGTTTACACACAGTATTTTGGGCCTCATTTTGATCCTCAATTTTAGCAAAAACAGGGGTGGGTCCCAAAAATTATGCACATTTTTCCATTGTAATTTTCTTAGAGGCTCCTATTCACACTGGACTGTTGGGATCCTGTTGACATAGTCAGTGCACAACTTTGTTCCAGCATGCCATAGATTCTGAAAAGAGCAGCAGGATGCATGCTCAACCACTGCTCCATTCAAACTCTTTCTAAGGAATGGGGAATTGGGGTACCCTTTTTTGACAATTGTGGGGGAAGCAGCAGTTGTACCCAGTGGCGTAACTTGTAGCTTCTTGGCCCCAATGCAAAATCTGTAACAGGGCCCCATGTCTACCATGGGTCATTTATTATGCTGGCATTTTCTTATGGGGCAGATTGGGCACCAGTGCCCCGATGCAACTGCTAGCTCTGTACCGCCTATAGTTATGCCCTTCGCTGTACCCCCTACTGATCTAGTATTTATCCTCTGTCGAATTAACTAGTAATAACTAAACATTTGAACCTTGGCATGATAGAGACGCTGATCTGTTTGTAGTGCACAAAATGCTTGCATAGTATTGTAATAAAGAGATAAGCTTAAAGGGGACTGTCACGATGCCGGCTGGCAGGTGGTGGATCCTCTGTGCCAGAGAGGGATAGCGAGGACCGTGCTAGTGGACCGGTTCTAAGACACTACAGGTTTTCACCAGAGCCCGCCGCAAAGCGGGATGGTCTTGCTGCGGCGGTAGTGACCAGGTCGTATCCACTAGCAACGGCTCACCTCTCTGGCTGCTGAAGATAGGCGAGGTACAAGGGAGTAGGCAGAAGCAAAGTCGGACGTAGCAGAAGGTCGGGGGCAGGCGGCAAGGTTCGTAGTCAGGGGAGATAGCAAAGTTCTGGTACACAGGGTATAAACACACAAAAACGCTTTCACTAGGCTCTAGGGCAACAAGATCCGGCAAGGAAGTGCAAGGGAGGAGACTAGATATAGCCAGGAAACAGATGGGAACCAATTAAGCTAATTGGGCCAGGCACCAATCATTGGTGCACTGGCCCTTTAAGTCTCAGGGAGCTGGCGCGCGCGCGCCCTAGAGAGCGGAGCCGCGCGCGCCAGCACATGACCGCAGGAGACGGGAACGGGTAAGTGACCTGGGATGCGATTCGCGAGCGGGCGCGTCCCGCTGTGCGAATCGCATCCCCAACGGCCATGACAGGGCAGCGCTCCCGGTCAGCGCTGACCGGGGAGCTGCAGGGAGAAAGGCGCCGTGAGCGCTCCGGGGAGGAGCGGGGACCCGGAGCGCTAGGCGTAACAGTACCCCCCCCCTTAGGTCTCCCCTTCTCTTTATCGGGTAACTGCCTCCCCTGGGATGAGGACACCGGGAAAGGAAGGAGGGATTCCTCAACGGCAGGCAGAACCGCAGGAGTAGGAATGGGGAGAGAGGGCAGAGGGCGAGACCTGGCACGGGGCAGTGTGACACCAGGACGAGGGCCATGAGGGGACACAGAAGCTTGCCTGGGAGGGGGGGAGGGGCATTTCCTGTGGCAGGCAGAGTCCTTAATGACCTTAGGGGGACCGGATACAGGAGGAACCACAGAGTTACGGCAAGGGTTACTGGGAACCGGTTTTAGACAGTTCTTGGCACAAGAGGACCCCCAACTCTTGATCTCCCCAGTGGACCAATCCAGGGTTGGGGAATGAAGTTGAAGCCAGGGAAGTCCAAGGAGAATTTCCGAGGTGCAATTGGGGAGGACCAAAAGTTCAATCCTCTCGTGATGAGATCCGATGCTCATAAGAAGGGGCTCCGTGCGGAAACGTATGGTACAGTCCAACCTGGCTCCGTTGACCGCGGAGATGCGGAGTGGCTTGACAAGACGGGTCACCGGAATATGGAATTTATTCACAAAGGACTCCCGAATAAAATTCCCAGAAGCTCCAGAGTCCAGACAGGCCACGGCTGAGAGGGGAGAGCTGGCTGAAGTGGAAATCCGAACAGGTACCGTGAGACGTGGAGAAGCCGACTTGGCATCAAGAGACGCCACACCCACGAGAGCTGAGTGTGAGCGTGCGTTTCCCAGACGTGGAGGACGGATTGGGCAATCCACCAAAAAATGTTCAGTACTGGCACAGTACAAACAAAGATTCTCTTCCTTACGGCGATTCCTCTCTTCCAGGGTCAGGCGAGACCGATCCACTTGCATGGCTTCCTCGGCGGGAGGCCTAGGCGCAGATTGCAGTGGAGACTGTGGGAGAGGTGTCCAGAGATCTAAGTCTTTTTCCTGGCGGAGCTCTTGATGCCTCTCAGAAAAACGCATGTCAATGCGAGTGGCTAGATGAATGAGTTCATGCAGGTTAGCAGGAGTCTCTCGTGCGGCCAGAACATCTTTAATGTTGCTGGATAGGCCTTTTTTAAAGGTCGCGCAGAGAGCCTCATTATTCCAGGAAAGTTCAGAAGCAAGAGTACGGAATTGTATGGCGTACTCGCCAACGGAGGAATTACCCTGGACCAGGTTCAGCAGGGCAGTCTCAGCAGAAGAGGCTCGGGCAGGTTCCTCAAAGACACTTCGAATTTCCGAGAAGAAGGAGTGTACAGAGGCAGTGACGGGGTCATCACGGTCCCAGAGCGGTGTGGCCCATGACAGGGCTTTTCCAGACAGAAGGCTGACTACGAAAGCCACCTTAGACCTTTCAGTAGGAAACTGATCCGACATCATCTCCAGATGCAGGGAACATTGGGAAAGAAAGCCACGGCAAAACTTAGAGTCCCCATTAAATTTGTCCGGCAAAGACAGGCGGAGGCTAGGAGTGGCCACTCGCTGCGGAAGAGGTGCAGGAGCTGGCGGAGGAGATGGTTGCTGCTGCTGTAGCTGAGACTGAATCTGCTGTAGCTGCGACTGGAGTTGCTGAGTCATGGTGGTCAAGTACGACAGCTGGTGATCTTGTTGGGCAATCTGTCGGGCTTGCTGGGCGACCAGTGTGGGGAGGTCGGCGACAACAGGCAGAGGAACTTCAGCGGGATCCATGGCCGGATCTACTGTCACGATGCCGGCTGGCAGGTGGTGGATCCTCTGTGCCAGAGAGGGATAGCGAGGACCGTGCTAGTGGACCGGTTCTAAGACACTACAGGTTTTCACCAGAGCCCGCCGCAAAGCGGGATGGTCTTGCTGCGGCGGTAGTGACCAGGTCGTATCCACTAGCAACGGCTCACCTCTCTGGCTGCTGAAGATAGGCGAGGTACAAGGGAGTAGGCAGAAGCAAAGTCGGACGTAGCAGAAGGTCGGGGGCAGGCGGCAAGGTTCGTAGTCAGGGGAGATAGCAAAGTTCTGGTACACAGGGTATAAACACACAAAAACGCTTTCACTAGGCTCTAGGGCAACAAGATCCGGCAAGGAAGTGCAAGGGAGGAGACTAGATATAGCCAGGAAACAGATGGGAACCAATTAAGCTAATTGGGCCAGGCACCAATCATTGGTGCACTGGCCCTTTAAGTCTCAGGGAGCTGGCGCGCGCGCGCCCTAGAGAGCGGAGCCGCGCGCGCCAGCACATGACCGCAGGAGACGGGAACGGGTAAGTGACCTGGGATGCGATTCGCGAGCGGGCGCGTCCCGCTGTGCGAATCGCATCCCCAACGGCCATGACAGGGCAGCGCTCCCGGTCAGCGCTGACCGGGGAGCTGCAGGGAGAAAGGCGCCGTGAGCGCTCCGGGGAGGAGCGGGGACCCGGAGCGCTAGGCGTAACAGGGACCTATCTCAAGAGAGATGGTCCCCTTGCCCCCTATAACCTGTTTTTGGCTGGGATTCTGAATATATATACATATAACTTCCATAAATGTAAAGGGGTTATCCACCATAAGGTGATTTTAGTACGTACCTGCCAGACAGTAATGGACCTTCTTAGGAAGGATCTGCACTTGAGGATAAATGGCTATGTTGTGAGATTACCATAACACTGTGGCTAGCTTTTTGTGGACTGATATTTCCTGTTTGAGTTTTCTTATTTGCCTACAAATCCCAGAATTCCATTTTCCTCCCTGCCACACATCAGCCACCCCACCCATTAAAACATAAATGAGCTGCATCCATTCAAAAGACCTGTGGTTTTCAATCAGGGTGCCTACAGCTGTTGCATTAGTTGCAGATTGATCTCTCTCCCACCAAGTGATCGCTCCACCCATTGAAGCAGACAGGCTCCCTGTCATCAGCTGACTAGTGAGTCAGGTCTCAGCCGCATTGCAACCTGGGAACAATCTGAGACAACAGTCATTTTGTATGCTGTTAGAAATAAATATTGGAGTGAAAATCACAGAAGAATTGTGAGAAAACCGTCACACACAGGTACAGACACTATATTATGAACTACACTAACTTTACAGCCCCTGTAGCATAGTCAAATAAAAAAAATCCTGGAATACCCCTTTAATGGGAGTTTCACTATTTCTGTTACTACCATAATATCCTGTGTATAGTATATGTATATGTTTGAGTTGGGAATACCTCTTTAAGGTTACATAAAATACAAAACTATCGATATAGGAAGTATTGTTTTACTTACTAAACATGATACTTTACATATAACTGTGCATCCCCAGTATGGTCTTTCATGCAAGCAAAGGAAGAGGAAACATCTGAAGGTACTATTATGTTTAGAATGCTTTTTTGTCATATACATTGCATGTCAGGGTGGGTCTGGCATTGTCTGGAGCCTCTAGGAGTCCACAGGCATTGCCTCATTTCCTCCTTCCTGTCACTAGGGAGGACAGAAGTACAAGACCCCTTGTTTACCATTGCTGATCATCCTGTTCAAAGCCGCATCCTAGTTTCCAAGCCAAAATACAGACACCACCCAGAAACTCTTTGCCGCCAGTCATAAAAGTAGATGGACATTTAATATCAGGAATGTGCTGGAAATAGCGTCACACTCGGAGACAGAACATCACTTTCTACCCACACGATTCCCACTGGTATAAATTATTTAAAACGTAACAAGCCACAGCATTATAAAAGTGAACAATTTCCCATAAAACATGGGTAAACTGCATTTTAAAGCAAACAAACACACAATTAAAAAACGTATTTCAGAACAAGTTACCATTACAATGAACACCGAAGGTAAAAACTAACAAACATGTATTTGCATCTTGTATTACAAAAATATTAAAAAAAAAAAAAAAAAAAAAAAAAAAAAAACACAAACACACAGAGAAAAATATTTAGTCATACTAATAAGACAATGACAAAAAAGCAATGCTTTATATATTTGGTTATTACCTTGTGTACTTTGCATATTGCTTTTAACATATTCTAAAAGTCTAAATACAACAGCACCTCAAGTGGCCAAACTGTGTATGTATCAATAAGTATCCGAAAATCCGAAGGGATAAGCTGGGAACACTCAATGGGGGGGGGGGGGGGGTATTTATCAATTTTGCCTGTTGAAAGTTTATTTTTAGACTTTTTTTTCACTTTGGTTTTTGTGGACATGCACCAATCATTTATCATTTGGTGCAAGTTGTTAGTAGTTTTGGCTCAAATGTTGAAATCAGTTGTTCACAGCGCCATTTACACAGAACTTACCGCCACAGAGGACAGCGAATTTTACCCTGTAGAGCAGCCATTTCGGAGTCCCTCCTGCAGTATATCAGCAAGCGACATGAGTTATTTTCTTTTGTGGGGTTTATAGCCACCATGTGAAATGGATTTTATTTTCAACTTGAGTAGTTTTTTTTTTTTTTGTTACTTTAGTGCAGTGGTCTTCAACCTGCGGACCTTCAGATGTTGCAAAACTACAACTCCCAGCATGCCCAGACAGCCAACGGCTGTCCGGGCATGCTGGGAGTTGTAGTTTTGCAACATCTGGAGGTCCGCAGGTTGGAGACCACTGCTTTAGTGCTTACCTTTCCTGAACCTGTGCGGCCATGTCCAAGGGTGAAGGTTCCTCAGAGACAACTATGTCGCAGGATAGTATTGAGCAGCCCTGGAGGCGTCGCTGATTTCACCAAAAAAATGTTTTTAATGTATTTTGACGCCTTTACATTTTCTGACATTGCGAAGTGTGTTTTTCATGTGCAAAATTTCTTGGCGGCGATTTGCACCCCCAAAAAAAACCCCTAAAGGCGCAAAATTGCGCCAAAGATCGATCGGCGCAAATGATGAATTACTGACTAAAGTTGAAATCACACACAGGACCGTGTGATTTTGAGAAAGTTGTAAAAATGACAGTGGAGAAAATGCGCCAAACTTTGTCGCAAAAAGACACTGCGCCAAAGTTACGTTTAGAAAAACACAAAAATCCTTTGATAAATACCCCCCGATATATTCATGGATGATATTATGGAAGAAACTCACCAGAATGCAAATAACAAAGCTTCTGATAAAAGCGCATTTCTTAAAAACAAGTGTCAAATATCTAAATAAAGGACCATTACTGTGATCTGACCACATCTGCTAAACCTTTTGCACACATTCTTTTCATGCCGGATCTGTCAGGGAAATGTATGCTGGAGACGGTCAGGTGATATGAAAGGGGGCTGCCACCATCTGCTGCGATGGGAAAGACAGCATGGCAGAACTAAGTTGGTAGGTTAAAGACATCACCTAACGCCAATTAGCCACGCTGTAGACCAGCAATAGCCTGTGGGCCAGATGGACGCTGAATTCTATCACCCTTCCCGGGCTGCTGACAGATTTATACTCTGAGGTTGTTCTACAATCTGTTACGGTATTATTTTTCAGATGAAGCACACAGAAATGATCTGACATGCTGCCCTCCACTTTCTGCTGTGAATAAGAGGCTTAGCAAATAAAATGACCGCAAGAAATACTCGACAACTACCCCAAAGGGGATCAAACTGTGTGTAGCTTAGCTCATTCGCTGACGCCCTTTGAGAACAATTTCAGTTTGTTTTAAGACTAAATAACTTTTCCCAGAAATAAATGAACCAAAAACTTGGTATTTGGTCTCCAGTGGTCCAAAAAAAACGAAGAAACTTAGCCTGACAAAGAAACCTTAGGAGGCCTCAAAACTTATAATCGGAAGGTGGTCAACCACAACAGAACATGACTTCAGGCCTAAGTCACATCACCATTGAGACTTATAACATTGCCAGTGATCATTCACCTTATATACAATATGGTGGATCTATGATTGTGTTCTATAAGTCAACTAATAGTCTTATAATGAATGGTACCACTGGGATATATCAAAGGTTAAGCTATATAATGATTTTGTATATTTGTATATGCAGTTTAACCAAGGTTTCCTAAAAAACACATTTCTGACACATCATCAGACACAGCAGGTTGGAAGAGGTCTAGCGTCTAAGATTAGTTTTGATCCCAAAAATGAGGGATCCCAATGAGTGGTCATCATACGTGTCTCTTAACATTGTAATGAGCTCCTAGGGCTGGGCGGTATACCGGTTCATACTGAATACCTAAATTTTTGGGCTGCATGATATGAATTTTTCCCATACCGCAATACCTGTTTGGCCCCTCCCCCTTGGGAATGAATTATCAGCCTAGCGCAGCGCTGTCCCCACATTGGGGAACTAATCATATGTGACTCGCCAGCACTGTTCTCCTCCCCCCACCAAATCATGTGACCCGCCAGCGCTGTTCTGCTCCCCCCCCCCCTAATCATGTTACCAGCCAGCGCTGTTCTGCTCCCCCCCAATTAATTATCAGCCTAGTGGGGTACTATTCACATATGTCACCCGCAAGCACTGTCCTCCTCCTCTTTGTTGCGGGCCGCCGGCGCTGGAACTCTATACTGTACGCCAGTGATCTCCAACCTGCGGACCTGCAGATGTTGCAGAACTACAACTCTCAGCATGCCCGGACAGCCAACGGCTGTCCGGGCATGCTGGGAGTTGTAGTTTTGCAACAGCTGTAGGTCCGCAGGTTTGAGACGACTGCTGTATGCTATATTCCTATGCCCGGGCTGCAAAAGATAAACAAAATAAACTTTAACTTACCTACGTCGGCCTCACGCTGTTCCTGTGGACGGGAACGTCGGAGAGCCATCAGCCTATCATGGGCCGCAGCGATGTTTCACCTCGGCTGGTGATAGGCTGAGCCCACTGTCATGTAAGAAGCTCTGGCCTGCTTGTTACACAACATTGCTGCGGCCGGTGATAGGCTGACGGCTCTCCGACGTTCCCGTCCACAGGAACAGCGTGAGGCAGACATAGGTAAGTTAAAGTTTATTTTGTTTATCTTTTGCAGCCCAGGCATAGGAATAAAGCGTACAGCAGTGGTCTCAAACCTGCGGACCTCCAGCTATTGCAAAACTACAACTCCCAGCATGCCCGGACAGCCGTTGGCTGTCCGGGCATGCTGAGAGTTGTAGTTTTGCAACATCTGGAGGTCTGCAGGTTGGAGACCCCTGGTGTACAGTGAGTTCCAGCGCTGGCGGCCCGCAACAAAGAGGAGGACAGTGCTTGCGGATGACATATGTGAGTAGTACCCTGCTGGGCTGAAAATTAATTTGGGGGGGGGGGTGCAGAACAGCGCTCGCGAGTCACATGATTTGCGGGGGGTGAAAGAAATACCGTTATATACCGTGGAACTGCCATAAGTTACAAAAATACTGTGATACACATATTTGGTCATACCGCCCAGCCCTATGATCTCCACTGCAAACTAGCAATGGGACCTCTCTTTCTGCACAATGGGCTGCTGGTTGCAAGAAATTGGGCAATTACTCATTCATGTATAACTGAAATGTTAAATTGAAATAAATATTGACAGTATCACTAATAACAAAACATTGATACGGTGTACAATACGGACTTTAAATGTAACATCTAATTGTACCTCTAGTGCCTGAAGAAGTACGTTAGTCCTAAAGGATACAGAAAGAGCCCTGTGCTAGCCCGACATATCTTAGCACCAGCAGACCCATATGTTTTACTTGGAGGTAGGCAAACAAGCATGGCAGTTTGACGACACAAGGAAAATTTGTTTTTTTATTTGCCCAAGATATATATGGGTTTTTTACTACCAGCAGGAGGTGTTGCTTTTAGGGAGGGATCAAAAGGCAAATGTATGACATCATGGGCACCACAAACAGGAGGGGGTCATTTGCTTTCTAAAAGGCAGCAGACTCATTAGTGAGAACTTCAAAGAAATAATTCCTCAAGTCCCTGACTTTAAATAATGCACATTCACAAACATGTAAAAGTCCTTACAGTCCTCAAATTATGCAATCCCTATAGGCGGGCACCCTTACTGCATGTATATGGTAAACTGAAAAGACTTTCTGGAGTTTGTGGGAAACCCAGAGAAAGTTAACATGACTGCAGATTTAACTTTTCATACAACACAAGTAAAATAAGCCCCAATATAATGGAGTCATCACAAGAAATACCAATGAATCAAATGATATAGATTCCTAGAAAATAGATATTTAGCATGGTTTGTCCTATCTACTCATCATTGATACATTTTAGAATACATTATTGGAGTTCTGAATGATGGTTACTGGTTGTGGATGATTTTATAGAAATAAATAAATAAACATAATAGATTGTGAATGTGAAACAAACTATTGTAATGTAAGTAATAACAATGTAATCATTAAAAAACAAAACAAAAAAAACTATACATTTAGTACATTTTAGTTTTATTTTTATTTTTTTAATTGATTGTATTTAACCATTTTGGTACCATAGATGTAAAAATCCTCATCTAGTGACATTACAGGAGGACGGGTTGTGTCTATTCATCTGTTTCATCTCTCTTCTCTGGAGATGATATGTATATAATACGTCTGAGAATTTTTTTTATTTTTTATTATTTTTTTCATTTACAAAACCAGATATTATTTCCGCAATTTCTTCATATTCCTTAGGACAAAGTTAGATATTTGGTATATATATATATATATATATATATATATATATATATATATATATCTCAACACTATAGCATAAGAAATGTGTATATCCCCCAGGTCTATTTTCCTTATCCTTATAGTTTAAACTTTATTACTTTATTGATACATTTGATTTTAGTTTATCAGTTTACTGTTCACTATTTTATTTATTTATTTATCATTAATTATTTATTTTTATTTAAGTTCGTTATTTTGTAAACAAATCCTGTAAACATTCCAACTATTTGAATAAATATTATGTCTGACAGATTCCCTTAAAGAAAGCTAGGGCTACATGGATTAGCAGTAATATCTTGCCCCCTTACAGTAGTACGTGCAGCATGCAGGTCTCCCACCGGTGCCACACAATCCCCTCACCCCCCAGCAGTCTGCCCATCACTTAGATCACAGAAAATAATTAAAAAGCGGCGGAAGGTCCCCTGCCTCCTGTATAGAGGGCTGTATAGCTATATACCTGCAGCTCCAGCCTCCAGCAGCTTTCTTAATGAAGTGCTGCCCTGCAAGCATCAGGGGCTCACAGCACACAGGGATTCCCACGCCTGGCTAATAGCATGCAAGTAGGATACACTATAACCACATGGCATCACAATAATAGAATATATAATGTCATCTTACGTGTGAGGATCATTATGTCCAACTTCTCTTTACACATAAGTGGATCCAGTGCTGGAACTTACAAAGCTCCTGTATAGATGTCCCTGGCAGAGGATGTCACAGTCATTGCACATCAATAGAAACAAGGAATCAATTGCTCCATTAAGTATCCAAACTCTTAGAAGAAGCCACAGGTTACAATAAGGGGGTAATCCAGAGGGTGTCCCCCCACACACACACACAAGCCATGATGAAGTAGTGAGCTGCTCTCAGTCCTCTTCACTGGAAATGCAGGGATAGAAGGTTCCTAGGCAATAACCCATAGAGCTCCTCACTGATACTGCTGCTGGGGTCACACATCCAGCTCTCTCAGCAGCTTTAGGCGGGTCATTGCATACCTCCCCTTACAATCAGAAGCAATGACGCCTACTACGTGTTACTATACAACGAGCGCCACCTAGAGGGCACCTTACTAGAGGGACTCACAAAATGCTCCATTCACATTCAGAAGAAAGCCACAGGTTGTCTTCCTCCCAGAGACGTGGCTGTATGTTACACTTCTCTTACATCTTAGATTTACTGATCTGGAACAGTTTTTGGCTACTTTATGTGTATATATATATATATATATATATATATATATGCACAGTGGCCCCTCAAGTTACAATATTAATTGGTTCCAGGAAATCCATTGTATGTTGAAACCATTGTATGTTGAGACCAGAACTCTATGGAAACCTGGTAATTGGTTCTGAAGCCACCAAAATGTCATCCAAAAATAGGAAAAAGTGAGGATTAAACAAAAATAAGTAGATAACTAATACAGATAAAGCAAGTCCTTACATATAAAAGTAAGAAGGATCTGCTGGGAGCTGTAAATCACTGTCTATTTCAGTGTTTCCCAACTAGGGTGCCTCCAGTTGTTGCAAAACTACAACTCCCAGCATGCCTGGACAGCCTTCGGCTGTCCAGGCATGCTGGGAGTTGTAGTGTTGCAACAGCTGGAGGCACCCTCTTTGGGAAACACTGGTCTATGTAGAGGACAGGAGCTTTTTCAGGGTCCTGTACAGAACTAGTGTTGAGCGGCATAGGCCATATTCGAATTTGTGATATTTCGCGAATATATGGACGAATATTCGTCATATATTCGCTAAATGCGCATATTCGTAATATTTGCGTTAGATTTTTGCATATGCAAAAATTTGCATGTGCAAAAATAGCATATGCAAATTTTCACATATGCGAAAATTCGTACGCCAGTCTCACACAGTAGTATTAGAGCCTTCTTTACACCTCGCAAGCTGGAAGCAGAGAGGGGTGATCACTGTGATGTGTACTGTGAAGAAAAAAAAAAGAATATTCGGAATTGAGAATATGTTGTGTTCTATTCGCGAATATTCGCGAATTCGCGAATATGCGATATTCGCGAATAAAATTCGCATTGCGAATATTCACGCGCAACACTATGCAGAACACGCAATATCCTAAAAAAAGGTTAAATGGAGCCATCCCTCACCTGCTGTCCAAAGGAGCAGCTAACCCTGGCAGAGGTAAAGAGTACAGAACATGTAATACCTCCCTGTACTGTAGGGGGCGCTACCAGACACCAGTCAGGGCATGCACTTTTGGAATACACAGGTTTTACCAGGGAAATGTCCATTCTGATTGGTCGGTTCTTCCAGCCATTGACACGTTTTGCAGATTCCATAGCATTGTATGTCGAGTCTAGTTTCAAGTTACAATGGTCCAGAAAAGAACATTGTATGTTGAAACTATTGTATGTTGAGGGATCACTGTATGCACAAACCAAAGTGAAAAAGTAATACTCAGATACAGGATAAAGGTGACTGCAGCACTCTAAAGTAGCAAAAGAAATTACCGTATTTATCGGGGTATACCACGCACCGGCCTATAACACGCACCCTCATTTTACCAAGGATATTTGGGTAAAAAAAGTTTTTTACCCAAATATCCATGGTAAAATGAGGGTGCGTGTGTGCGCGTGTATACCCCGATATACCCCCAGGAAAGGCAGGGGGAGAGAGGCCGTCGCTGCCCGCTTCTCTCCCGCTGCCTTTCCTGGGGTCTAGAGCGCTGCTGTCGGCCCTTCTCACCCCCTGGTTATCGGCGCCGCTGCCCGTTCTGTCCCCCTGACTATCGGTGCTGGCGCCGATAGCCAGGGGGAGAGAAGCGGCGCCGACAGCCAGGGGGAGAGAAGGGGCAGCGGCACCCATTGCCGGCGCCGCTGCCCCGTTGCCTCCCCCCATCCCCGGTGGCATAATTACCTGAGTCGGGTCCGCGCTGCTCCAGGCCTCCGGCGTGCATCCCCAGCGTCGTTGCTATGCACGGCGCGGCGCACTGACATCATGCGCCGCGCCGTTCAGCGCATAGCAACGACGCCGGGGACGCACGCCGGAGGGCTGCAACAGCGCGGACCCGACTCAGGTAATTATGCCACCGGGGATGGGGGGTGGCAACGGGGCAGCGGCGCCGGCAATGGGTGCCGCTGCCCCTTCTCTCCCCCTGGCTTTCGGCGCCGCTTCTCTCCCCCTGGCTATCGGCGCCGGCACTGATAGTCAGGGGGACAGAACGGGCAGCGGCGCCGATAACCAGGGGGTGAGAAGGGCCGACAGCAGCGCTCTAGACCCCAGGAAAGGCAGGGGGAGAGAAGCGGGCAGCGACGGCCTCTCTCCCCCTGCCTTTCCTGGGGGTGTATCGGCGTATAACACGCACACAGACTTTAGGCTAAAAATTTTTGCCTAAAAAGTGCGTGTTATATGCAGATAAATACGGCTATATTCCAGGAAAATACACATGCTATGTTCCTGAGGCCACAGAAATGAAGCATGTCTATTTTCCTGGAATACATTTTGCTATTTTGGAGTGCTGCAGTTGCCTTTTAGTGTTAGGCGCGAATATTTGCATTTCAAATTTTTATCACGAATTTGCGAATATACTAACCAATAGTAAATTTGGCCACCCCCTCACTGTTTTCTTCCTCGAATACGCAAATATGTGAATATTCACATATGCGAATATAACGAATACGCGAAATTCGTGAATATAGGACGAATATTCGTCTTCATATTCATGAAATATCGCAAATTTGAATATGGGCAATGCCGCTCATCACTATTGCCTTTATCCTGTATGTATATATATATATATATATATATATATATATATATATATATATATAGGGGAATATGCAAATCAGCTCATTACATCACCTTTTCAGGCGATGTTCCCTGGTATCAGCTTTGGGTACTCTTTCCTTCTGGAGAGAGAGTTCTGGCTTGGCATTAATCCCGATTAGCTTTTTATATTCCGTAACTGGAGCTAAGCTGATACCAGGGAACATCGTCTGAAAAGGTGATGTAATGAGCTGATTTGCATATTCCCCTACCCAGAAAGCCCGCGGAGTGCTAAGTCGCCCTTGAAAGCTCTGTCACACCAGGAGTGGTGATTTTTTTTGTGTGCTGGTAATGTGTAGGAGCACCACATTTGTTAAATGGTCACAGAGCATTTGATAAATTTTGTGCAGGTCACATTTTCTGAAATTTCTCTCTTCACATACACCAAAAAACTAAGCTAAGTCTGGACTGGTGTAGTTTTAGAGACTTTTCAGTGGTTTTACGCCTTTTTTGCGCCTTTTCACAAAAAAGGCTCAGTTGATAAAACTCTTCCATATCATGTGTATTGCCAAAATCAGTGGATTGCAACTCAAAATCAGCAGAAATGTGTAAACCAAAAGGCACAAATAAACCCTGCTCGCGCCTTTTTTGCGCCTTTTGTAGACACAAAAAAAAAAAAAACGTCTAAAGACAATGATAAATGTCGGCCACAGACTTTTAATTCAATGGCTTTGTGACAACTGATCCATTATATTCTATAGACCAGTGTTTCCCAACCAGTGTGCCTCCAGCTGTTGCAAAACTACAACTCCCAGCATGTCTGCACAGCCGAAGGCTGTGTGGGCATGCTGGGAGTTGTAGTTTTGCAACAGCTGGAGGAACACTGGTTGGGAAACACTGCTATAGATCTTTACCTCCAACACAGATGTTACTAAAGCTTAAAGGGGTACTCCGCCCCTAGACATCTTATCCCCTATCCAAAGGATAGGGGATAAGATGTCAGATCGCCGGGGTCCCGCTGCTGGGGACCCCCGGGATCGCTGCTGCAGCACCGTGCTATCATTACTGTGCAGAGCGAGTTCGCTCTGCGTGTAATGACGGGCAATACAGGGGCCGGAGCATCGTGACGTCACGGCCTGCCCCTTTCAATACAAGTCTATGGGAGGGGGCGTGGCAGTCATCACGCCCCCTCCCATAGATTTGCATTAAGGGGACGGGCCGTGATGTCACGAGGGGCGGAGCCATGACGTCACGCTGCTCCGTCCCCCGTATCGCCCGTCATTACGCACAGAGCGAACTCGCTCTGTGCTGTAATGAGAGCGGGGTGCCGCAGCAGCGATCCCCGGGGTCCCCAGCAGCGGGACCCCAGCGATCTGACATCTTATCCCCTATCCTTTGGATAGGGGATAAGATGTCTAGGGGCGGAGTACCCCTTTAATACATAGACCAGTGTTTCCTAACCAGTGTGCCTCCAGCTGCTGCAAAACTAAAAGTTCCAGCATGTCTGGATAAGTTGTAGTTTGGCAACAGCTGGAGGCACCCTGTTTGGGAAATATTGACATTCACAATTACAAAGGCTGTGCGGGCATGCTGAGAGTTGTAGCTTTGCAACAGCTGGAGGCACACTGGTTGGGAAACACTGCTATAAACTTTTAGGGCTTTTAGGGGTCTATTTGGTTGCCATCATGGTGTCCTGATTTTTTATTTTTTTTTGCAGAATCTGCATTAAAGACTGCTAAAGGAACCTCCAACACAGACGTTACAAAAGCTCAACACATAGACCAACGTTTCCTAACCAGTGTGCCTCCAGCTGTTGCAAAACTAAAACTTCCAGCATGCCTGGATAAGCTGTAGTTTTGCAACAGCTGGAGGCACCCTGGTTGGGAAACACTGACATTCACAATTACAGTTCATGCACAGAAGCATATGATGGCTCTATACATCCTTTAAATTGTCCTGAGCCATGGTACAGAGCCAAAATCTACCCAGGGACACAAAATGTTTTCTTTTTTCTTTTCTTTTTTTTAAATACTCTTAATTTTCATATCACATAATAAAGGCAAATTTATGTGTATAACAGGGCCTACCGTCAATTTTATTTTCTAATTTCATTTAGCACCAAGCATTAATAAAGACAGTAAAATGTGAGTCAGGCCCTCATTGGTGCTTTTAGTAAGGAATTATTTTTTGGCCAAAGAATCTTAAAGGGGTGCTCCGCTGGAAAACATTTTTTTTATTTTTTTTTCAAATCAACTGGTGCCAGAAAGTTAAACAGATTTGTAAATTACTTCTATTTAAAAACCTTAATCCTTCCAGTACTTATCAGCTGCTGTATGCTGCAGAGGAAGTTTTTTTTCTTTTTCAATTTCTTTTCTGTCTGACCACAGTGCTCTCTGCTGACACCTCTGCCCATTATAGGAACTGTCTGAAGCTGGATAGGTTTGCTATGGGGATTTGTTCCTACTCTAGACAGTTCCTGACATGGACAGAGGTGTCAGCAGAGAGCACTGTAGTCAGACAGAAAAGAAATTCAAAAAGAAAAGAACTTCCTCTGTAGTATAGAGCAACTGATAAGTACTGGAAGGATTAAGATTTTTAAATAGAAGTCATTTACAAATCTGTTTAACTTTCTGGCACCAGCTGATAAAAAAAATGTTTTCCAGTGAAGTACCCCTTTAAGTCTGCCACTGAAAGAAGGTAGACCCTTTTGAACAGGACCCTACACTAACACTACCTTTTCTAATCTGGTTGCACCCCCTGATGGTGGCCCCACCTATAAGGCTAAGTTTCCACTTGTTTTTTTTTCTGGCAGTTTTTGGATATCTGCCACTGCAGTTTTTGAGCCAAAGCCAGAAATGTATTCAAAAGGACTAGGACATATAAAGGAGGGACTTACACTTCTCCTCCCTTATGGATCCTCTTCTGACTGCAGTGGCAGTTTTCCAAAAACTGCCAGAAAAAAAACCAAGTGGAAACTTAGCCTAAGGGTGCGTTCCCACAGGGCTTTTACGCAGCGTATTTGACGCTGCGCAAATTTTACGGCAGCAGCGGGAAATATGCTGCGTATCCCTTGCTCACTATACACACAAGGCTTTCCGGCGGCAGCCCTATGCGTGTAGTGAGTTTTGGAGGCGGGGCCGCGCGTCACAGACACGCCGGCACATGGCCCCGCCTCCAAAACTCACTACACGCATAGGGCTGCCGCCGGAAAGCCCTGTGTGTATAGTGAGCAAGGGATACACAGCGTATTTCCCGCCGCTGCCGTAAAATTTGCGCAGCGTCAAATACGCTGCGTATACGCCCTGTGGGAACGCACCCTAAAAGAACAAATATATATGCTTACTACCAGGATTCAGCCACCTTATAATCATGGATAAACAATGGATACTACCAGCACAAAAATTGACATTTCATGCCTGTTTTAGATACTTTCTTTCAAGGTAATAAATCCAAGATTAAAAAAGCATAGCTGCTTTCTTTTTCTAAAAACAGCATGACATCTGTGCTCAGGTTGTGTGTACTGACAACTTAGCTCCATTCACTTCAATGGAACTGAGCTGCACTATCACACAAAACCTGTGGACGATCAGATGTACAGTACATGCACTTTATTTCTAGTCACTGTTAAAGGTTGATGATAAAATATCAGAGATTTGCAGTATATCTAGTACATCTATTTACTTTTGAGATTCTTGAGTTAAATGAATTTGTACTTGAAGGACAACTTACTAACTTAAAGAGTAACTCTCATTGAAGCAGATTTTTGCTATTGCACTCCTTATGTTAAATAAAAAAATATTTCTAATATACTTTGCTTTTAAAAAATGAAGTTTTCTATGTTTTATTTGTGCTTAAAAAAGCTCAAGAGCACATTTTCCCCCATCTCATACACAGACTTTGGACTGAAGTTCAAACACAGGAAGTGCAGCCTGGAGTGCTGAGGGGTGTGTGTCCAGCCTCATCCAATTATAGCTCCTCTTACACTTAACTACTATATGCTGTTGGTTGGACATTTCCCTTCAGCACTCCAGGCTCCTCTTCCTGTGTTTGGGCTTCGGTCCAAAGTGTGTGCATGAGATGGGGGAAAATGTGCTCTTGAGCTTTTTTAAGCATACATACCATATATACTCGAGTATAAGCCGAGTTTTTCAGCACGAAAAAACGCTTCTGGCTTAGCTGTGAGGGAATGGGCCAGGCCATCCATCTTCGGCCATCTATGCTGCAGGGACAGCCGGTGGGGAGGTTTAGTCATTCCGGGCTGTCCATCTTCACCGGGAGGCCCTCTTCTCCGCTCCGGGCCGGCCCCGAACTAGTGACGCTGCATTGACGCCACCACGCAGGGACGTTCATACACAGGGACGTCACGGACATCTGATGCGCACGGATGTCCCTGTGCGTCATCGTCAACGCAACATCACTAGTCTGTGGCCGGCCCGGAGCGGAGAAGAGGGCCTCCCGGTGAAGATGGACAGCCCGGATCGACTAACCCTCCCCACTGGATGGTCCCTGCAGCATAGATGGCTGAAGATGGACGGCCCGGACCAGCTCACCCTTCCACAACTGGGGAGGTGAGTAGAAAACAAAAGGGGGGTCTGGATGATGACGAAGGGATTGACAGGCGGTGATGATGAAGGGGGGGATGATGACGAGGGGGATGATGACGAGGGTGATAATGACAGGGTGATGATGACAGGGTGATAATGACAGGGTGATAATGACAGAGTGATGATGATGAGGGTGATAATGACGGGGGTGATGATGTCGTTATGGGGTATTGAGTTCTGAATTATTGGGAAGGGGAGTGTATGTTAAAGGGGTACTCCAATGGAATTTTTTTTAATTAACTGGTGCCAAAAAGTTAAACAGATTTGTAAATTACTTCTATATAAAAATCTTAATCCTTATCAGCTGCTGTCTACTACATTGGAAGTTGTATAGTTCTCTCCAGTCTGACCACAGTGCTCTTTGCTGACAACTCTGTCCATGTCAGGAACTGTTCAGTGCAGGAACAAATCCCCAATAGCAAACCTATCCAGCTCTCAACAGTTCCTGACATGGAAAGAGGTGACAGCAGAGAGCACTGGGGTCAGACAGAAAGGAACTATACACCTTCCTCTGGGACATATAGCAGCTGATAACTACTGAAAGGCTTAAGATTTTTTATATAGAAGTCATTTACAAATTTGTATAACTTTTTGGCACCAGTTGATTAAAAAAAAAAAATAATTCCACTGGAGTATCCCTTTAAATGTCAACACAACAACATGCAGAAAAAGTGTAAGGGTCTGAAGACTTTCCCATTGCTTAAAATTCCAAAAATCAGCTTTGTGAGAACCCTGATTTTTTTTTCCTGCAGCACCATCATAGGGGAATAAAGTATAAAGCATATAAATGAGTTGTCTAAGTTATACATAGACAAACTGGATCTTTCAGAATTAGGGCTGAGCTGTATGACCAAATATGTGTATCACGGTATTTTTTTTAACTTACGGCGGTTCCACGGTATATAACGGTATTTTCACCCCCCGCCCAAATCCTGTGACCCGCCAGCGCTGTTCTGTCCCCCCCCCCCCGCCCGAAATCATGTGACCCGCCAGCACTGTTCTGCTCCCCGCAATTAATGATCAGCCCAGCGGGGTACTACTCACATATGTCACCTTCAAGCACTGCCCTCCTCCTCTTTGTTGGGGGACGCCGGCGATGGAACTCACTGTACGCCAGTGGTCTCCAACCAGCGGACTTCCAGTTGTTACAAAACTACAACTCCCAGCATGCCTGGACAGCCAATGGCTGTCCGGGCAAGCCGGGAGTTGTAGTTTTGCAACAGCTGGAGGTCCGCAGATTTGACACCACTGCTGTACGCTGTATACCTATGCCCGGGCGGCAAAAGATACAGAAAATAAACTTTAACTTACCTACGTCGGCCTCACGCTGTTCCTTGGGACTGGAACGTTGGACAGCCATCAGCCTATCACCTATCAGCCTATCATGTAAGAAGCTGGCCAGAGCTCCTTACATGACAGTGGGCTCAGCCTATCACTGGCAGGGGCGGGACATCGCTCCGGCCGGTGATAGGCTGACGACTGTCCAACGTTCCCGTCCCCGATGTAGGGGAGTTACAGTTTATTTTCTGTATCTTTTGCAGCCCGGGCATAGGGATACAGCGTACAGCAGTGGTCTCAAACCTGCGGACCTCCAGCTGTTGCAAAACTACAACTCCCAGCATGCCCGGACAGCCGTTGGCTGTCCGGGCATGCTGGGAGTTGTAGTTTTGCAACATCTGGAGGTCTGCAGGTTGGAGACCACTGGCCTACATTATAGAGTTCCAGCGCCTGGTGGCCCCCAACAAAGAGGAGGAGAGTGGTGCTTGACATATGTGAGTCGTACCCCGCTGGGCTGATCATTAATTGGGAGGGGGGGGGGGGCAGAACCCCAATGGGGACAGCGCTGCGCTGGGCTGATAATTCATTCCCGAGGGGGAGGGGCCAAACCGGTATTGCGGTATGGGGGAAAATTCATATCGTACAGCCCCAAAAAATTCGGTATGAACCGGTATACCGCCCAGCCCTATTCAGAATAAGATGATCTCTTTTTGACTGCTCACTGCTCTGGCTGATAAGTAAATGGACCTAAACTTAGAATTTCTTTATAATTTATTACAAAATACATTTTCTAAACAGGAAAGGTAAAAAAAACTTTTACTATTAGACATTCTAAAATAGTATTATATATATATATATATATATATATATATATATATATATATATATATGTGGTGACCCAGAGTTGTGGGGTGACCACAGGGCGTGAAGGGTGTAGGTGGATGTGGCAGATGGTATTAACCCCAGGTGCAAAATCTTATTAACCCCTAATGTTTGTGATGCCAGAGGGGTTTTTGAGGATCGGTAACCACCCAAACGATATCCCCATTATCCCAAGGTTAGGCAGGGCAAGAAGAGTCAACGACCAGGTTATGGTTAATGGAGGCTTTACTGAGGTTAGACGTTTGTTATAGTCTTTACAGCTAGGCCAGAATCCCATAGAGTCAACTAGTAACCTGGAAAGGGTCTTGCAGCTTGCTGGGACTTGCAGTACTTTTGGTTCAGACTTTTATACAGCCACTCTGACTATAATTGACTTGACTAGTAGCTTGACTTGGTTGTAGGTAGAGACAGCATACATAGATAATTTGACTTACTGACAATGTGGCTGGTGTGCAGGCTTTATGGCCTCAGGTGTACTGGACACAGGCTCTGTGATGTCTGTGCTTTGCTGTTCCTCAGCAAAGGTCTGGTGTAAGAGATGTGGTAGAAAAGAGAGATTGTAATGGCTCCCCCTATTCTAAAGGGGGGCTAAGCCAGAAGCCCATAGGTCAAGCTGCAGGTCAGGTGTTTAAATGGTGCTCTCTGGGTAACATGTGATAACATAACATGTGATAACTCCTAAAGGTCCTTCATACTTTATACACATAGTACATAACATTATACTGACTACACACAGTTACACTAGCTTCAGTACTGGGGGAGACACTGCAGGAGAGCCTCTAGTACAATGAGGGACTCAACCTGACAGGGCCTAAGTACTGTACAGGGTTATATCCTATACTGGGACATATAGAACATTGCCTAAAAAGCAGTTTCATAATATACTTGGTGTATAATAATTCCAATGCTTATCTACACTACAGATACTACTGATGTGGGGAGTATGTAAGTATGTCTACTACAGTTTTATAGTAGCAATGGAAAAGTAGCAACAAAAACATTTGAGTCTGAAATTGCCTGGTTCCACTCAAAATAAATCTCCGGAGCAGCAGTTCAATTCAAAATACTGTATCTATCTATCTATCTATCTATCTATCTATCTATATATATATATATATATATATATATAAAACTCAATGGCCCTCATTAACTATGGCAAACCCGACATGTTTTGTCGGGTTGTGCGCCAGATTCTGTCGCATTGCGCCAGAGATTGTGTCTGCGCCAGATTTTGCGGCCGAATTTGCACCAGAATTGAAAAAACCCCGACTAACTCTCCATTTTGCGAAGAAAACCCGAAAAAGAGGCGTGGCCGCCGGGAAAGGGGGAGTGATCTTTGAAAAGGGGGCATGTTCCTGACATTTTCACAAAAAAAACTACATATTTACTAAGGTTTCCACATAAAATGTGGTGGATTTGAGCTGAGGAAAACCAGACAGATCAGAGCATGTGTAAAAAAGCAAAGTGTAGGTGTCACGATGCCGGCTGGCAGGTAGTGGATCCTCTGTGCCAGAGAGGGATTGGCGTGGACCGTGCTAGTGGATCGGTTCTAAGTCACTACTGGTTTTCACCAGAGCCCGCCGCAAAGCGGGATGGTCTTGCTGCGGCGGTAGTGACCAGGTCGTATCCACTAGCAACGGCTCACCTCTCTGGCTGCTGAAGATAGGCGCGGTACAAGGGAGTAGACGGAAGCAAGGTCGGACGTAGCAGAAGGTCGGGGCAGGCAGCAAGGATCGTAGTCAGGGGCAACGGCAGGAGGTCTGGAACACAGGCTAGGAACACACAAGGAAACGCTTTCACTGGCACGATGGCAACAAGATCCGGCAAGGAAGTGCAGGGGAAGTGAGGTGATATAGGGAAGTGCACAGGTGAAGACACTAATTGGAATCACTGCGCCAATCAGCGGCGCAGTGGCCCTTTAAATCGCAAAGACCCGGCGCGCGCGCGCCCTAGGGAGCGGGGCCGCGCGCGCCGGGACAGGACCGAGGGAGAGCGAGTCAGGTACGGGAGCCGGGGTGCGCATCGCGAGCGGGCGCTACCCGCATCGCGAATCGCATCCCGGCTGGAAGCGGAATCGCAGCGCCCCGGGTCAGTGGATCTGACCGGAGCGCTGCAGCGGGGAGAGTGTAGCGAGCGCTCCGGGGAGGAGCGGGGACCCGGAGCGCTCGGCGTAACAGTACCCCCCCCCTTGGGTCTCCCCCTCTTCTTAGAGCCTGAGAACCTGAGGAGCAGACTTTTGTCTAGGATGTTGTCCTCAGGTTCCCAGGATCTCTCTTCAGGACCACAACCCTCCCAGTCCACTAAAAAAAAAGTTTTCCCTCTGACCTTTTTAGAAGCTAAGATCTCTTTGACAGAGAAGATGTCCGAGGAGCCGGAAACAGGAGTGGGAGGAACAGATTTGGGAGAAAAACGGTTGAGGATGAGTGGTTTAAGAAGAGAAACGTGAAAGGCATTAGGGATACGAAGAGAAGGAGGAAGAAGAAGTTTGTAAGAGACAGGATTAATTTGACACAAAATTTTGAAAGGACCAAGATAGCGTGGTCCCAACTTGTAGCTAGGGACACGGAAGCGGACATATTTAGCGGAGAGCCATACCTTGTCTCCAGGGGAAAAAACGGGAGGAGCTCTTCTTTTCTTATCCGCGAACTTCTTCATGCGTGATGAAGCCTGTAAGAGAGAATTTTGGGTCTCTCTCCATATGATGGAAAGGTCACGAGAAATTTCATCCACAGCGGGCAGACCAGAGGGCAAGGGGGTAGGGAGGGGGGGAAGAGGGTGACGGCCGTACACCACGAAAAATGGGGATTTGGAGGAAGATTCAGAGACTCTGAAGTTATACGAGAATTCGGCCCATGGAAGGAGATCTGCCCAGTCATCCTGGCGGGAGGAAACAAAATGTCGCAAATAATCACCCAAGACCTGGTTAATTCTTTCTACTTGTCCATTGGACTGGGGATGATATGCAGAAGAAAAATTTAATTTAATCTTGAGTTGTTTACAGAGAGCCCTCCAGAATTTAGACACGAATTGGACGCCTCTATCCGAGACGATCTGCGTAGGCAACCCGTGAAGACGAAAAATGTGTACAAAAAATTGTTTAGCCAACTGAGGCGCTGAAGGAAGACCAGGAAGAGGGATGAAATGTGCCATTTTGGAGAATCGATCAACGACCACCCAAATAACAGTGTTGCCACGGGAAGGGGGTAAATCAGTAATAAAATCCATACCAATCAGAGACCAAGGCTGTTCGGGGACAGGCAGGGGATGAAGAAAACCAGCGGGCTTCTGGCGAGGAGTCTTATCCCGGGCACAGATAGTGCAGGCTCGCACAAAGTCCACAACATCCGTCTCCAGAGTCGGCCACCAATAGAAGCGGGAGATGAGTTGCACAGATTTCTTGATGCCCACATGACCTGCGAGATGGGAGGAGTGACCCCATTTGAGGATTCCGAGGCGTTGGCGTGGAGAAACAAAGGTCTTTCCTGGAGGAGTTTGCCTGATGGAGGCTGGAGAAGTGGAGATCAGGCAGTCAGGTGGAATGATGTGTTGCGGAGAGAGTTCAACTTCTGAGGCATCCGAGGAACGAGAGAGAGCATCGGCCCTAATGTTCTTATCGGCAGGACGAAAGTGAATCTCAAAATTAAATCGGGCAAAGAACAGAGACCACCGGGCCTGGCGAGGATTCAGCCGTTGGGCAGACTGGAGGTAGGAGAGGTTCTTGTGGTCGGTGTAAATAATAACTGGAAATCTTGATCCCTCCAGCAGATGCCTCCATTCCTCAAGTGCTAATTTAATGGCTAGAAGCTCTCGATCCCCGATGGAGTAGTTCCTCTCCGCCGGAGAGAAGGTCCGAGAAAAAAAACCACAAGTGACAGCATGCCCGGAAGAATTTTTTTGTAGAAGAACAGCTCCAGCTCCCACTGAGGAGGCATCAACCTCCAATAGGAAGGGTTTGGAAGGGTCAGGTCTGGAGAGCACGGGAGCCGAAGAAAAGGCAGACTTGAGTCGTTTAAAGGCGTCTTCCGCTTGAGGAGGCCAAGACTTGGGATCGGCATTTTTTTTGGTTAAAGCCACGATAGGGGCCACAACGGTAGAAAAATGTGGAATAAATTGCCTGTAATAATTGGCGAACCCCAAAAAGCGTTGGATAGCACGGAGTCCGGAGGGGCGTGGCCAATCTAAGATGGCAGAGAGTTTGTCTGGATCCATTTGTAGTCCCTGGCCAGAGACCAAATATCCTAGAAAAGGAAGAGATTGGCATTCAAACAGACATTTCTCAATTTTGGCATAGAGTTGATTGTCACGAAGTCTCTGAAGAACCATACGGACATGCTGGCGGTGTTCTTCTAGATTGGCAGAAAAAATTAGGATATTGTCCAGATATACAACAACACAGGAGTATAACAGATCACGAAAAATTTCATTAACAAAGTCTTGGAAGACAGCAGGGGCGTTGCACAGGCCAAAGGGCATGACCAGATACTCAAAGTGTCCATCTCTGGTGTTAAATGCCGTTTTCCACTCATCCCCCTCTCTGATGCGGATGAGGTTATAGGCACCTCTTAAGTCCAGTTTAGTAAAGATGTGGGCACCTTGGAGGCGATCAAAGAGTTCAGAGATGAGGGGTAGGGGGTAGCGGTTCTTAACCGTGATTTTATTAAGACCGCGGTAGTCAATGCAAGGACGTAGGGAGCCATCTTTTTTGGACACAAAGAAAAATCCGGCTCCGGCAGGAGAGGAGGATTTACGGATAAAGCCCTTTTTTAAATTTTCCTGGACGTATTCAGACATGGCAAGAGTCTCTGGGGCAGAGAGAGGATAAATTCTGCCCCGGGGTGGAGTAGTGCCCGGGAGGAGGTCGATAGGACAATCATAAGGCCTGTGAGGAGGTAGAGTCTCAGCTTGTTTTTTGCAGAAAACATCCGCGAAGTCCATATAGGCCTTAGGGAGACCGGTTACCGGAGGAACCACAGAGTCACGGCAAGGGTTACTGGGAACCGGTTTTAGACAGTCCTTGGAACAAGAGGGCCCCCAACTCTTGATCTCCCCAGTGGACCAATCCAGGGTTGGGGAATGAAGTTGAAGCCATGGAAGTCCAAGGAGAATTTCCGAGGTGCAATTGGGGAGGACCAAAAGTTCAATCCTCTCGTGATGAGATCCGATGCTCATTAGAAGGGGTTCCGTGCGGAAACGTATGGTACAGTCCAATCTTTCATTGTTTACACAATTGATGTAAAGGGGTCTGGCGAGACTGGTCACTGGGATGTTGAACCTGTTGACGAGAGAGGCCAAAATAAAATTTCCTGCAGATCCAGAGTCCAAGAAGGCCACAGTAGAGAAGGAGAAGGCAGAGGCAGACATCCGCACAGGCACAGTAAGACGTGGAGAAGCAGAGTAGACATCAAGGACTGTCTCACCTTTGTGCGGAGTCAGCGTACGTCTTTCCAGGCGGGGAGGACGGATAGGACAATCCCTCAGGAAGTGTTCGGTACTAGCACAGTACAGGCAGAGGTTCTCCATGCGGCGTCGTGTCCTCTCTTGAGGTGTCAGGCGAGACCGGTCGACCTGCATAGCCTCCACGGCGGGAGGCACAGGAACGGATTGCAGGGGACCAGAGGAGAGAGGAGCCGAGGAGAAGAAACGCCTCGTGCGAACAGAGTCCATATCTTGGCGGAGCTCCTGACGCCTTTCGGAAAAACGCATGTCAATGCGAGTGGCTAGGTGAATGAGTTCATGTAGATTAGCAGGAATTTCTCGTGCGGCCAGAACATCTTTAATGTTGCTGGATAGGCCTTTTTTAAAGGTCGCGCAGAGGGCCTCATTATTCCAGGATAATTCTGAAGCAAGAGTACGGAATTGTACGGCATACTCGCCAACGGAAGAATTACCCTGGACCAGGTTCAACAGGGCAGTCTCAGCAGAAGAGGCTCGGGCAGGTTCCTCAAAGACACTTCGGATTTCCGAGAAGAAGGAGTGTACAGAGGCAGTGACGGGGTCATTGCGGTCCCAGAGCGGTGTGGCCCAAGACAGGGCTTTTCCAGACAGAAGGCTGACTACGAAAGCCACCTTAGACCTTTCAGTGGGAAACAGGTCCGACATCATCTCCAGATGCAGGGAACATTGGGAAAGAAAGCCACGGCAAAACTTAGAGTCCCCATCAAATTTATCCGGCAAGGATAGGCGTAGACCAGGAGCGGCCACTCGCTGCGGAGGAGGTGCAGGAGCTGGCGGAGGAGATGACTGCTGAAGCTGTGGTAGTAACTGCTGTAGCATAACGGTCAGTTGAGACAGCTGTTGGCCTTGTAGCGCTATCTGTTGTGACTGCTGGGCGACCACCGTGGTAAGGTCAGCGACAACTGGCAGAGGAACTTCAGCGGGATCCATGGCCGGATCTACTGTCACGATGCCGGCTGGCAGGTAGTGGATCCTCTGTGCCAGAGAGGGATTGGCGTGGACCGTGCTAGTGGATCGGTTCTAAGTCACTACTGGTTTTCACCAGAGCCCGCCGCAAAGCGGGATGGTCTTGCTGCGGCGGTAGTGACCAGGTCGTATCCACTAGCAACGGCTCACCTCTCTGGCTGCTGAAGATAGGCGCGGTACAAGGGAGTAGACGGAAGCAAGGTCGGACGTAGCAGAAGGTCGGGGCAGGCAGCAAGGATCGTAGTCAGGGGCAACGGCAGGAGGTCTGGAACACAGGCTAGGAACACACAAGGAAACGCTTTCACTGGCACGATGGCAACAAGATCCGGCAAGGAAGTGCAGGGGAAGTGAGGTGATATAGGGAAGTGCACAGGTGAAGACACTAATTGGAATCACTGCGCCAATCAGCGGCGCAGTGGCCCTTTAAATCGCAAAGACCCGGCGCGCGCGCGCCCTAGGGAGCGGGGCCACGCGCGCCGGGACAGGACCGAGGGAGAGCGAGTCAGGTACGGGAGCCGGGGTGCGCATCGCGAGCGGGCGCTACCCGCATCGCGAATCGCATCCCGGCTGGAAGCGGAATCGCAGCGCCCCGGGTCAGTGGATCTGACCGGAGCGCTGCAGCGGGGAGAGTGTAGCGAGCGCTCCGGGGAGGAGCGGGGACCCGGAGCGCTCGGCGTAACAGTAGGGTAAGGGGAAAATGTAGGGAAACCTTAGTAAATACCGTGGAAAATAAATTGTAGGGAATTAAAACCCACAAAGAAACCTACACTCCACTCTTAGTAAATGAGGGCCTATGTGTGTATATGTATATGTGTGTGTGTGTATGTATGTGGGAATGTGTGAATGTGTGTATGTATGTATGTATGTATGTTCCAGCATCAGTCCAAACCGCTAAAGATATTAACATTACACTTGGCACACATGTTACTTATATGTCAACAACAAACATAGGATAGGTGATTTAACCCTTATTCACCCCCATTTTCCAGGGTCAGGGTTTTTCATTTAACATCCCATAGTCTAGTCTAGTTTAACCCCTTAAGGACCCTTGACGTACGCGTACGTCATGACACCCTTGTACTTAAGGACCCATGACGTACACGTACGTCATGGACAATTCCTTCCCCCGCCGCACAGCGGGTAGGGATCAGACCGGGATGCCTGCTGAAATCATTCATGATTTCAGCAGGCTTTTTTCACCAATTTTTCACCAAGAAATGATGCAAGTATCGACAAAATTTTACCACTAACATAAAGTAGAATATGTCACGAAAAAACAATCTCGGAATCAGAATGAAAGGTAAAAGCATCCCAGAGTTATTAATGTTTAAAGTGACAGTGGTCAGATGTTCAAAAAATGGCCGGGTCCTACAGTGAAAATTGGCTGGGTCCTTAAGGGGTTAAAGTCTATGGGAAACATATGTTACTCCATAACTTCCAAATGGCTTCCAAATGTCAACAACAAACATAGGATAGGTGATTTAACCCTTACTCACCCCCATATGCCAGGGGCGGGGTTTATGTTTAAAGTCCCATACAAGTCAATGGGAAGAATATGTTACTGCATAACTTCCAAATGGCTGGAGATATTTCAATAATACTTGGTCACATGTTACTTATATGTCCACTTAAAATATAGGATAGTTAGTTTAACCATTAACTTCCCCCATTTGTGAGGGTCGGGGTTTTTGTTTAAAGTCCCATGCAAATCAATGGGAAATGTATGTTCCCACATAGCTTCCCTACGGCTGGAGATATTTCAATAACCCTGGTACACATATTACTTATATGTCAATTAAAAAGATATGATAAATAAAAGATAGATAAAATAACCCTTACCTACACCCTTATTTAAAAGATGGGTTTTTGTTTCAAGTCCCATGAATGTATATGGGACTTCCAATACCTTACTCCACAAGCTCCGCTTTGCATCTCCTGGTGAATGTGTCAATCCGGCTTGCAAGACATGCCCACATTTTATGCCCCACCCCTTTTATTATTTACCCCTTTTGAGCATCGGTCTGACTTGCAAAGTCCCACAAAGCCACGCCCCCTTCTATTTTCAGCTTACAATATCTTCATCACAAATCAGTCCCACCTTAGGACAGGATATGAGGATGAGACATAAGGATGGGATATGAGGTCGGGATATGAGGACAGGATATGAGGATGGGATATAAGGACGGTATATGAGATCTGGATATGAAGATGGGATGTGAGGACGGGATATGAGGATGGAATATGAGGTCGGGATATGAGGAGGGATATGAGGAAGGATATGAGGTTGAGATAGGAGGATGGGAAATGAGGTCAAGATAGGAGGTCGGGATATGAGGATGGGATATGAGGTTGAGATATGAGGAAGGAATATGAGAATGGAATATGAGGACGGGATAGGAGGTCGGGATAGGAGGTCAAGATAGGAGGATGGGATATGAGGTCAGGATATGAGGACGGGATATGAGGACAGGATATGAGGTTGAGATAGGAGGACAGGATAGGAGGACAGGATAGGAGGTCAGGATATGAAGTCGGGATAGGAGGTCAGGATAGGAGGTTGAGATATGAGGTCGGGATATGAGGACAAGATATGAGGACAGGATGTGAGGTCGAGATAGGAGGACGGGATATGAGGTTGAGATATGAGGACGGGATAGGAGGTCCGGATATGAGGTCAAGATGTGATGATGGGATATGAGGTTGGGATATGAGGACAGGATATGAGGACAAGATATGAGGATGGGATATGGGGTTGGCATATGACAACAATATATGAGGACGGGATATGAAGTCAAAAGCTTCCTCCTTGGTTGATTTTCCTCCCCAACAAGGATTAGGAAGGAGAAAACGGGCAACACCGGGTACTCAGCTAGTATGTATATATATATATATATATATATATATATATATATATATATATATATGTATATATATATATTGTAGAGGACATAAAATACTGTATATTTATAAACAAATGCAAGAAGGATCTATGCATTAATAAAAATATAGTAGAGGACATAAAGTATGGTATCTATCTATCTGTTAAAGGACATAAAGTACTGCATGGATACAAATAGAGTAAAGGGCATAGAGATGTAGTGTGCAGCCCCAAGGGCCCATCATGGTAATGCAACACTAGTCATTGTTTAGTGCACCTAGCACCAACCACAGGGCTCCCTAGGCATCACATGTTTACTAATAAGAAACAGTCAATTAGTATGTAAGTCAGTTTTTCCCAACCAGTGTGCCTCCTGCTGTTGCAAAACTACAACTCCCAGCATGCCCGGACAGCCTTTGGCAGTCCCGGCATGCTGGGAGTTGTAGTTTTGCAACAGCTGGAGTCACACTGGTTGAGAAACACTGAAGTAAGTGTTAACAATGTCTCTACCCCAGTCACAGTGTTATCACAGTACATTTTTCAGCATCCTGTAAGTCAATACTAATTTGTCGCCTGCAGAGGATGCGTTATCTTATTTCCGTTCAGAAATTCAACAAACCGAACATATGATCAAAAATACCCATTTCAAATTGTGCACTTGCGGCATATGACATAAAAAGTCTCCCCTGAAACCGTTTGCTGTTGCCAATTAAATGAAGCCTGTCACCAAATTCCCCCCGTGTTTTTCAATAAGACCCTTATTGTCCCTTTAATTGCCGCTCCGTGCACATGACCTGACCGTAGCACAGATATGTACCAAAGTTCTAAGGATGATTTATTATTGGATGAAGAACATGTGACACTGACTCTATAGCCACCAGTCATCTCATTTGTTACAGCCTATTAAGAACACAGCTTAAATACGCTGGTCATATGCCTTTTTGACCAAAAAACTTAGACAGGGTGAATAGGTCATAGACATACTCCCAAACTGGAATTCCATCAGTAAGATGTGTGATGAGTCGAGCATTATGGGGATAAATCTTGTATTCACTATTGGAAACATATTGTACAGTTTTCCTAATAATAAACAAAGTTATGATGGTCTATAAAGGATTTTATTAAAGGATATACCCAATGGCAAATTCCTACTTCATGTCCATCGCAATAAAGGAAGCAGATCTCATAGTGTGGTTGTACGGACAGTTGAAGTCCCAGACTTCTTCTATACTGTTCTAGTCCCTCTAAAAGGGGTACTCCAGTGGAAAACGTTTTTTTTTAAATCAACTGGTGCCAGAGAGTTAAACAGATTTGTAAATTACGTCTATTAAAAAATCTTAATCCTTCCAGTACTTATTAGGTGATGAATACTACAGAGGAAATGATTTTCTTTTTGGAACACAGTGCTCTCTGCTGGACAGTTCTTAAAATGGACAGCAGAGAGCACTGTGTTCGTGATTCAGCAGAGGGTTCTGTGTTCAAAAAAGAAAAGAATTTCCTCTGTAGCATTCAGCAACTAATAATTACTGGAAGGATTAAAGGGGTATTCCAGGCAAAACCTTTTTTTTTATATATATATATCAACTGGCTCCGGAAAGTTAAACAGATTTGCAAATTACTTCTATTAAAAAATCTTAATCCTTCCAATAGTTATTAGCTTCTGAAGTTTTCTGTCTAACTGCTCAATGATGATGTCACGTCCCGGGAGCTGTGCATACTGGGAGAATATCCCCATAGGAACTGCACAGCTCCCGGGACGTGAGTCATCAGAGAGCAGTTAGACAGAAAACAACAACTCAACTTCAGAAGCTAATAACTATTGGAAGGATTAAGATTTTTTTATAGAAGTAATTCACAAATCTGTTTAACTTTCCGGAGCCAGTTGATATATAAAAAAAAGTTTTGGCCTGGAATACCCCTTTAAGATTTTTTAATAGAAGTAATTTGCAAATCTGTTTAACTTTCTGGTACCAGTTGAAGCAAAGATTAAACTTTTTGGTCTTAATTCTAAGCGCTCTGTTTAGTTGAAACCGGGCACTGCTCATCACCTGCCCAATATCCTACCTACAGTAAAGCAGGGTGGTGGCAACATCATATTGTGAAGGTGTTTTTCAGATGCTAGGACAGGGGACTGTTCACTTTCCAACAAGACAATAACCTGAAGCACACAGCTAGGACACTACATGAGTGGCTTTGGAACAACTCTGTCCTTAAGTGGCCCAGCCAGAGTCCTGACTTGAACCCAATTGACTCTTGAGAGTCTGAAAAGGGCTTACAAGACCTGTGCTGAGGAAAAGTTGACCTGTTGCTCATAGCAACCAATCAAATTGCTTCATTTATTTTTCAGAGGCCTTTCCAAAAATGAAAGAAGTGATCTGATTGGTTGCTAAAGGCAACTGGTTGACTTTTCCCCTGCACAAGTTATAATCAATCTCCCCCATGGTCCCCATCTAACCTGACGGAACTTGAGAGGATCTGTAGAGGAGAATAACAAGAATTCTGCCAAAGGGACTTCCACTAAGTACTAATTTTCTTTTGTTTTCAATAAATTAGCAACAATTTTTAACATTCTGTTTTAACTTTTGCCATTGTATACATGTATAAAGTAAAAGCTGTGATGTTTCATGCAGATTTTACATCTATCTATCTATCTATCTATTTATCTAACTAAAGCATACATAGGACAGCAATACTCACAGGTAGTGAAAAAATCTTGTCTTTATTCACAAATGTGCATGCACATTTGTGAATAAAGACCAGATTTTTTTCCCTACCTGGGAGTGCTGCTGTTCTGTGTATGCTGTGTGAAGTTTGGTATCCCTCACCTAGATCTTTATACTGTACGCCGACATCCTACCATTTGGTGTGTTGCTTTTTTTGGAGTTCTATCTATCTATCTATCTAGATACAAATGAGCAAAAGCACTCCAATATTGTGAAAAATGGTGGTCTTTATTCAGACAACGTGTGTGTCGCACATGTTTTTGTCTGAATAAAGACCACCATTTCCCACAGTATTGGAGTGCTGCTGCTCATTTGTATCTACATTGTCTTTGGGCCGGGATCCGGGGTCCGTAAGCTGCCTGCACCCTTGCATCCATACATTCTTGGTGTGCTGCTGTCCTTGGGAACTGTATCTATCTATATATCTATTGTATCTATCTCTCTTTTCAGTTTTATCCTCTGAATACATTGATTCCTTCAGACTTTCTCCTCATGTTGTAGTTAATTAGAACAATTTGCTGTAGTGGAGTCACAATATGACCTCCAACGTCAGACTCTTCAAGGCTAAGCCAAGGCTGATCTGGAGCAATCACAATATTTTGCATTACTAAGCCTCAATGCTAGCTAAAAATAGATGGAAGCTGGTACAAAGAAATGTAGTGGAGGACTCAATGTTAAGAATAAAAATGTGTGAATGTTAATAAATATTTTTTGGCAACAAATTAATGGCCAAGTAACCATTTATTTGTGATAGTAACATGTACAAGTTACATGTAAAAGAGCTACTACAACATTGGCCCTCATTTACTTAGAAAATCGGGTTGCAAGTCTATCTTGCTTTCTTACCCGATTGCTTTTTCCCCCTGGTATTTATTATTATGTCGCATCCTGTTTGTCGCATGTGCGTCTTTTTGGCTTGGTTTCCAACTCCTCTGAGTTGTCGGGAAAAAATCCACAACAATTGAACAAAATAAGGTTGGAAAGCTTTATGAATACGTGGGAAAGCTCAGAAATGTCGGGTTACGCCCCTTTTTCGGGTTTGGGAGAATCCACATCGGGTCCGTCGGGAAAAAATGTTGCATCGTATCGTAGACTGGCGCACGATATCTGCGACATGTCGCAGACAAAGATGCGCCAAAAAAAAACGACAAAACAAGTCGGGTTTAGAATAGTAAATGAGGGCCATTGTTGTTATACTGCAGTACTGGGTTTACTGAGTGCATACAACAAACATAAGAGAATATTGGGAGATTTCTTCTTTTTTCTTCTTTTTCTTCTTTCTAGTTCAATTTTTGAACTATATTCCATATGTTAACCTCCACTATATGTTGAGTGGAGAATTAATCTTATTTTTAAACCTTTATTAGTCTTATTTTGGATTTACCTAGTTATTCCACTTCACATACTGCATTTGAGAATGACTCTAGTTGGGCCTACACAAACAAGACATGGCATTGTTCAAGCTGAAGCTCTTGTAAGACGTCCTGCGGGATGATTTGATGTACCTCTGCTAATAAAGAACCGGACACTTTTTGCCCTTTAATGGTGAGTGCGGCTCATTCTTTCTTTTTCATTGGATGTATACTGCTTGCTTTCTACTTGTGGGCTCTAGCACCCCAGACGGTGCAGTAAAAGTTGGCTGGTGTTTCCCGGAGTGGAAGTCCTTCTGCAGTTTTTCTGAACTGTCCGGTTGCATTTGAGCCGCTGAACGGGGGTTGGAGTGTCGACTGCTGTGTCTCTCCACTAAAACATGACATAGCATTGTGTTTTTCTGTTGCCCTTGGTTTCTGATGTATATGAGAAAAGTATAGAAGTCAGAGATCTATTTGTGTTAATCATCCAACCTTTAAGAACAACTGTATTTCCTTAGTCATTGCTAAAAAAAATTCTTGATACCCTGGGTGAATAAACATTTTGAATTTACTATCATTAAATATCTTTAGGGTGCCCTGATCGCACATCTTTTTACAGTTTCTTGATGCACCCTTCCATTCCTGAGATATGTGAGTTTAAAATTTGTCTGAAAATTCAGGGAATCAGTCAGATGGCCTTGTATTTTAAAAATAGGATGGAATATCAGATGATGAGTGGAATTATATAGCCAGGGGGTGTGAATGTTGTACATTGGGGGAATGGGGGATGTATATCTATTACACAACCCCTACTGTATAATCCCACCCATTACCTGTGTATCACTCCCATTAATAAAATTAAGTTCACATCCATCTGACTGATTAACTGAATTTTCAGACAAAGTATAAACTCTTATATCTCAGGAATGACAGGGCCTTTCAAAAAACTGTAAAAAGGTGTATGATTTTTATAATTTTTGGGGGGTTTGCCCCAGGTCCTCTTTAAGTCGTGTCATCTCGCACAGCTGTGAGTCTGACCAACCCCTCTTAAAGTTACACCCCCCATTAATATGTATTTTACATTTTTTTAAACACCGCGGGGGAGATTTATCAAAGGATTTAGACAGTTTTTTCCTGTCTAAGTTTGTCGCACAGAAAGTCGCAGTCTAAATATGTGAGACTTTTCTGCGACTTTTGCTGTAGAGGATTTTTAGAACATGATGCATGCAAGTCTATTTTTGACTGAAATGCATTGAAAAATGCATTGGTGCTGAATTTATCAAGTACGACTTTTGTGCAACAAGTTGCATCTGCCCAAAATACGCTGAAATGTCAGACCATGTTGGAGCAGGTCTAAATGCAGTTTAAGCTGTAGACCCTGAAGTCTGAGCATAGAATTTATCAAGGGCTGGGAGACCTTTGATAAATTTGGAGCACAATAGACAGGAGACTACCACATATGCTGGTCTATAAGCATACCCAGAATAGACTAGATTAGTAAATGTCCCCCATCACCTCTTAAATAAAAAGCATGAAAACATTACACATTTACCATAATGTACACTTTTTACTAGCCAGCATGGTCACTTCCATCTACCACTCTCTATGTCTCATGTGACATCGCAATCTAACAGTATCATACATTAGAACTATAAATATGCACATATGTCTTCCTGGGACATTTTAGCAGAATTATATTATATTTGTATCCAATTGGGGAAGATTTATCAAAACCTGTCCAGAGGAAAACATTGCTTCTTTCATTTTCAATAAGGCCTCTGCAAAATGAAAGAATCGATCTGATTGGCTGTTATGGGAAACTTTTCCTCTGGACAGGTTTTGATAAATCTCCCCCACTAACCTTACAATACCTTATAATACCAGACTTAAACACCAAATTTATACTAAACCATATAGTTGCTGAATGACAAAACCTGGAGTAGGCTGCAGCAAGAGTAGACACTAGGGCTTCATAATCCCTAAGATTAAAAGATGAATTTTAAAATTGAAGAATTATGTTAGCTAGTGCTACCATAAAATATTTGTAGGTAATGTCCCAGCTTAGCAGCATCAGTAAACCATATATTGGCTGAATGACTCATCCTGGAGGTGGCAAAAACATGAGGAGACCATATAGTGTCTGAATGGCACAGCCTGATGGTGGCTGAAGCATGAGGAGACCAAATAGTGTCTGAATGGCACAGCCTGGAGTTGTCTAAAGCATGAGGAGACCATATAATGTCTGAAAGGCCCAGCCTGGAGGTGGCTGAAGCATAAGGAGACCATTGAAATTTAAGATTTTGACATTTAAAATTTAGAAATTGAAATTTAGAATTTTGAAATTGACATTTTAGCTAATACTCCCAAGTTTTTGTGTCCTGAGCGGTACAATGACAGAGCCTGGAGGTGGCATCAGTATGAGGAGACCATATAGTGGCTGAATGTCCGCCTGGGGTTTGTGGTAGCATGGGGAGCCAATATAATGTCTGAATGGCACAGCCTGGAGGTGACAGAAGCATGAGGAGAGACCATATAGTGGCTGAATGGCACAGCCTGGAGGTGGCTGAAGCATTTGTAGACAATAAGGCTCCACAATCCCTAAGATTAAAAGATGAATTTTAAAATTGATATTGAAGATTTATGGTAGCTAGTGCTACCATAAAATATTTTTAGGTAATGTCCTAGGCCCAGCTGCATCAGTAAACCATATAGTGGCTGAATGGCACAGCCAGGAGTTGGCTGAAGCATGAGGATACCATATAGTGTCTGAATGGCACAGCCTGGAGTTCGTGGCAGCATGGGGAGACCATATGGTGTCTTAATGGTACAGCCTGGAGGTCGCTGAAGCATGAGGAGACCATATAGTGGCTAAATGAGAAAGCCTGGAGGTGGCAGCAGCAGCATCAGGAGTCTTGAAAGTGACCCTAATGCAAAGGAATTTCTCAAACTGGGGACCAGCACCTGAATTATATTTTACAGTAACCATGGCAGCACAATGAGAGAGCCTGGAGGTGGTAGCATCATCATGAGGAGACCATAGAGCAGCACAATTAGAGAGCCTGGAGGTGGCAGCATCAGCATGAGGAGACCATAGAGCAGCACAATTAGAGAGCCTGGAGGTGGCAGCATCAGCATGAGGAGACCATATGGCGGCACAATGACAGTGCCTGGAGGTGGTAGCATTAGCATGAGGAGCCCATATGGTGGCACAATGAGAGAGCGTGGAGGAGGTAGCATCAGCATGTGGAGACCATAGAGCAGCACAATGAGAGAGCCTGGAAGTGACAGCATCAGCATGAGGAGACCATAGAGTGGCACAATGACAGAGCCTGGGAGTGGTAGCATTAGCATGAGGAGACCATATGGTGGCACAATGTCAGAGTGTGGAGGTGGTAGCATTAGGATGAGGAGACCATCGAGCAGCAGAATGAGAGAGCCTGGAGGTGGCAATATCAGCACAAGGAGACCATATGGAAGCATAATAACAGAGCCTGGAGATGGTAGCATTAGCATGAGGAGACCATAGACCAGCACAATGACAGAGCCTGGAGGTGGTAACATTAGCATGAGGAGACCATAGAGTAGCACAATGACAGAGCCTGGAGGTGGTAACATTAGCATGAGGAGATCATAGAGCAGGACCATGACAGAGCTTGGACTGTTGACAGGGGGTGTCGGATGTAACTTGGGATGAAGTGGATGGCCGGGTGAATCGGTCAATCACGGCTGCTGGGTTGCTGGTTGAGACACGACTGCTAGCTGACAAAGGGAGCTCAGACCTCTCGCTGTGACCCTGGCTGCCACATGCCCCTACTCTGCTGTGACCTCTGCCTGCGCCTGATGAATTTAGGCCTCTGACACTCCTCTGTGCATGTCCTGGCACTACTCTGCCTGACATACTTCACTATGCTTAAAACAGTATTTGTCTAGAACAGCAGCAGGTGTGTACTATTGGCTGTCCTTTCACAGTATCTTGACAGATTAACAGGTACAAATTAGTAAACTACTTAGATGTAGGTATGTGGTATGCACTTATGAGGGCAGAAAAATGCGCTACAGTACACTTAAAAAAGTATCTGAATACAGTATCTGTAAAAAAGTATCTGAATACAACACTGAGTACTTTTGCTGGAAATTTCACAGTATCTAGGCCCTTGGCAGATTAACAGGTACAACATAGGACTCTACTTAGATGTAAGTAGGTGGTATGCACTTATGAGAGTGGAAAAATATGCTAAAGTACACTTAACAAATCATCTGAGTAAAAAGACCAGCAGGTGAGTACTTTTGCCTGGACTTTCACAGTATCTAGACCCTTTACAGATTAAGAGGTACAAAATAGTACTCTACTTAGATCTACGTATGTGGTATGCACTTATGAGGGCAGAAAATGTGCTAAAGTACACTTAAAAAAGCATCTGAGTAAAAACACCAGCCAGTGAGTACTTTTGCCTGGACCTTCAAAGTATGTAGGCCCTTGGCAGATTAACAGGTACAAAATAGTACACTACTTAGATGTAGGTATGTGGTATGCACTTATGAGGGCAGAAAAATGCGCTACAGTACACTTTAAAAAGTATCTGAGTAAAAACACCAGCTGGTGAGTACTTTTACCTGGACTTTCACAGTATGTAGGCCCTTGGCAGATTAACAGGTACAAAATAGTACTCTACTTAGATGTACGTATGTGGTATGCAGTTATGAGGGCAGAAAAATGCGCTACAGTACACTTAAAAAGTATCTGAGTAAAAACAACAGCCAGTGAGTACTTTTGCCTGGACTTTCACAGTTTCTAGGCCCTTAACAGATTAACAGGTAAAAAATAGTACACTACTTAGATGTAGGTATGTGGTATACACTTATGAGGGCTGAAAAAGGCTCTACAGTACGCTTAAAAAAGCACTGGGGTAAAACACCAGCCGGTGATTACTTTTGGCTGTCCTTTCACATTATGTAGACCCTTGACAGATTAACAGGTAGAAAATAGTACACCACTTAGATGTGGGTATGTGGTATGCACTTATGAGGGCAGAAAAATGCACTACTGTACACTTCAAAAATTATTTGAGTAAAACACCAGTCGGTGAATACTTTTGCCTGGACTTTCACAGTATCTAGGCCCTTGACAGAAAAATGCGCTACAGTACGCTTAAAAATACGTATTTTTCCACAACACCAGCAGTACACAGTCGCTGTGTACTAAACTCAAAATTGCACCCTGTCAAAGACTATTAGGAATGGACTGCTGGGTATCATACCGTCTACAGACTAGTATAACAAGCAAATTTGTTGTGGAACAAAGACACAGAATTGTGCTGAAAAATTATTCCTGTCTCCTCTGCTAAGGTTTATGAAGCTGAGGCAGCTTGTTGAACTGTATGAGGCAACACACAGCTCTCTGCCCCTCTCTGTAATACAATGCTGTAGAAAGTGCCTGGGAGGTTACTGGCTGCAGTAAAAATCCTTTTCAGTGAAAACAAGTGCTCTCTGTCCACTAGAACGCTGATGGGACTAGGAGGTGAAACGCTGCTGTAATAAGCTTTTCTGTGTAACACACACACAGGCTGTCCATCCTATCTGTAGGCAGTGTAATGAATGAAGTGACGAGCCGCAATATGGCTGCCGATTATATAGGGCTGTGACATCACAGGGGTGACTGGCTGCTGATAGGCTGCATCCTGGATGTGATTCAGGGTCATCCCGCCTACCTGCCTTCCCCCTTACCTTCCCGCTTTCCCAGAATTACTTTTACCATGTACTGACATGTGGATCTTCCATTTTAAATGCCCTGGAGCCTGGATGGCACTAAATGGAGTTTAATGAAGCGATTTGCGCGATAGAATCGCGGAGATATTCACATTTGTTGCAAATCAAATTTTTCATGAAATTCGAAATGAATTCAGGTTTGTCAGCTTCAATTCGCTCATCTGTACTTATTACCACTCGTGTGGGTGAATTTTTTATTGAATTCATTATTGTGGTAACAGAAATTATCACCCACAGAATAATTTTTGGAAGAAAAGCTAAATACTCTACCAGAATGAAATAACCATATTGACTAAGGATGCTGAGTAAATAGCTCCCATCGCTACTCCTTATACCTGTAGATAAAGAAGAAAGTTAAATGAAGAAACTTAATACTCCAAGCTTGCTGAATATTTCATTTGAAGAACCTACACTAGAAACATAAGGACAGCGAAACCCCTTTTATGGCGTACTGACGACTAGCTCTCTGACCTCTGGGCTTACTTGACATAGACCATGCAACCCTGCAGAGGTACTTATTCCTATTTAACATTATTATTTGTATCCCTTTTTGATGTTTAAGTACCAATTAAAAATATAATTCTAAGACACCTAATTGAAGGGATTATGTCATGAATCATATTCATAGCAAAAGTTCTTGATTTACAGTGTTTCTAGTATAATACTTTTTCATCATATGTTGCTTCTGTGTTTCCACCTAATTCTTGCTAAGAAACCTGTGCTTTAGGAAGGAGATGTGCTAGCAGGGGCTGTTACAACTAGCGCTCCAGCCAGACATGCTGACCTGCGAGCGCTCTCCTGTCCCGTCCTCCTCTGCTGGCAGTGCCATGGTTCGCATCGCGGGATGCATCTGCATGCGAACGCTGGGCTGTTACTCACCTCCTGCTTCCTCCGCTGTCCCAGGTGGCCAGCGTGTGTGTGCCCGCCCTCTAGGGCATGCACGTGCCGGCTCTCTGCAATTTACAGGGTCAGTATACCCTTAATTGGTTCCTGCTTTTCGCTGACACTATAAGTGTCAGTACTTCCTGTTTCCCCTTGCCAGAAGAGAAAGCGTACCTCCTGTGTGTTCTGCTATTCCGTGTAGCAGTTCCTTCAGCTCTGTTCCCTGACCACTCTCCAGTGCCGCCTGTCCTGACCTTTCAGCCTGTCCCCGACTCCGAGTTTGCCTCATCCTTCCCGTACCACGTTACACCTTGGCAGCCTGTGTGGTGGAGTTGTATCAGGGGTAGCAACCTGGGTGCCTGAGACTCTGCCTCTGCTCCCTGGTACAGCCCACGCCATCATCCACACAGGTTCAGCGGATCCATTTCACCACAGCCGTTACAGGATCTCTGATCAGAATCAGTCTCCTTTCACCTCTGGAAGTTGATTATTTAGTCCCTTGATACTTCTCCTACAGAGAGTCTTCTTAGCTATACTAGAGGCCCTGCTTATTGGCTAATATCACCCTGTGCAATAGGTTCAGCGATCAGCAAATAAAAGAGCAACTACCTTTTCTTCAGCAGGTAGTTTTGACCTGCTAAATAATCATCGGCCATCGGCTACACATCTATGAAATGGGGTACATGCGGCCAACAGCTGATTGTAGCAAAGGGCAGCACGGTACACTGATCTTTCATGCAGACCTCCCTACAGGATTACCAAGCCATGTAATAGGCTCTGTAGATGAATGCCAATCTTTGAGATCAGCCCTTGTTTACACAGAGGCTTGGGCAATGTAACAGAGCCCTGAGTGAAAATGTTCTACTCCAACTTGGTAACTCCGGTCCCCATTGAGAGATCTGGTGGCACAACATTAGATAAACAGCGATCTAACCTGTATGAGCAGCTGAGAGACTCCATATGTAGTTCTTATTGTCTGGGTGTGCTTATGCTGTCCCCTCTTTCATGGCCAGCACTCCACTCCACCCATTCAGCCCAGGCGTTATTAATTAGCAGGAGACTGCATATGGGTTTCCTCCTAGCATTCTCCCAGCCTTCTGGCAGGGAGAACATGTAGGTGTTCACACTCGTGTGGAGCTCTGTGGCGGCCATTGTTACTGCGATGCTTGGTCTATGGGGCGGTGTGGCCTGGAGCCGGGGGCTTGGTTGGGGCTGCCTGGCCTCCCTTGTATGCTTGGTGTTGCAGGGGCGGTATTTGCTTCCGGGCGCTATGCCAGAGTTACATTAGGTACCGACTCTGACTAGAGTGGCGAGTGGGCTTGTGTTTTTTTTATCACAATGTATACCAACAACCTGTTAGTTTTTGAAATTATGCTGAGAAGCAAGTAGATCAAAATACAAATTGTGGATATGCAGCTATGCTTCTATTTCTTTTTGATTTACCTTAGCAATTTGATCCTGTAGATATTGCTGTTAGTCCAGATACATGTACATGTAATATAATATAATTGACCCGAATATTTAATATGAAGCAATATAAAGAACCACTTTTCTATTCATTCTATCCATTATTTTAGTGTGAAAATAAAAGTATCCAGTATGCCTTTTTCCTTTATCATAGACTTGGGAAATTAAAAATACTTTTCATTTACCATTTACTCCCAGAAAGGCTCAATCACTCTTAATAGCACTATCACTCATACAAATCAATATGTCATTACATTTTTCATTTGGTGTGTGAAAGCATAACAAGTCATGAAAGAAGCATGCAAGCGGGCTCCCATGAATATCAATGTGGTGGATAAGAAATCTGGTAAATGGGATAAACTTTTATTGTATCATCCCAAATATCTACGTGGTCCCCCCCCCCCCCCCCCCCCTCTGCTATGATACAGCTTTAACATACTTAGAAGGGATATTGTGGTTTTAACTCTAGCGGAATACGGCAATACATTCTTGAGTCACTCTGGCTTACTCTGAGAGGTTGTTTCCGCCTCACATATCTTAGGGATGATTTCTGGAATATGGAATCAAGTAATTCTTGAGCTATCAAACTTTTTATAGTAAGGAGTAAGTTTGCAAAATATGTCCCTGAGGCCCCTGAGGAAGTAGCTATCAGTAGTATAGCAAGCGATGATGCACTTCTTCTCGGAGTTCCATGAGAAATAAACCCTGGTCTTGTTATTTCAACCTTAGGAGACATTCCAGTGTAAAATACAGTTAGATTGTCATCTGATAGCATCATTTACATAGAAGGATGGTGCTAATTTACCAGTACAATATAGGTGGAGTCTTACTTAAAGGAATTATAGGATTAGGCCAACAGTACCATATTATTTTGGTAAATATTGGCTTTTCACTGGCTATTGTATATAGATGAATATACTCCAGAGCAACTTGTAGCTTCTCCACCGAGTGAAAACTAAAAGTTTTTATGGCATACCATTTACTGTGTATGTTTAGGAGATGTGAGTTCATGTGCTTCATCCTGAGAGAAAAAGAAGTCTGCACGCCTCGAATAAATGAAAAAGAAGCATTTAATTTGGAAGAAAAAACAAGAATGTAATTAAATTAGCCAGACAGATTAAGGCCTTAATATGGATGAGCTGATCTGTCTCCACTAAGACTTTGTATAAACATCATATAGTTAACAGTAAAGGTCATGAAAGGGATCAAAAGGTTTAACCAAAAGATTATCATTTCTGTAAATATAGAGTTTTTTTTTTTTTTTACCGCTAAAGTTATCTGCATACACTTTTAAAAAGGGTATTTTAGGTTATTTTCAGTTGCAGTTGTTTGAGGCTTCATTATACAAATACATATCCGGTTGGGGTTGTATCATCTGCAAATTTAAAAATGATGTTGTTTTTTTGCTCAGTTTGATGGGCAATAGCAAACATGTAGTGGATGTATGTCTTTTTTTAAGCTGTATACATTAAAGTGTTACTATAATTTTAAAACAATCTTTTGACATGTCAGAGAAACAAGTCCGCCCCTAGACATCTTATCCCCTATCCAAAGGATAGGGGATAAGATATTTGTTTGCGGGGGTCCCTGCCTCACCTGGAGTTTGTTTGGAGCGTCGGGTGCAGCACTGGAGGCTCTTGACGTCACGGCCATGCCCCACTGGTGACATCATGGTCACCACGCCCCCTCCCATAGACTTGCATAGGACGTCACACCCCTCCCATAGACTTTCATAGAGGGGGCATGGCCGTGATGTCACGAGTCTCCGCTCCATATCACCAGTCAACCTGCATGGAGTAAAGTTTACACCGTGCACCTGATGTCTGGGGTGCTGCAGCCGAGATCGCGGGGGTAGGGGATAAGATGTCTATGGGCAGAGTACCACTTTAAGGGCTGGGCGTTGAGAAGGGAGAAGTGTTAGCTAAGTACTTGAGCACTTTTGACTTGTCTCTCTTCCCATTTTACTCCTTACTGCAGAAAACAGGCTCTGTAGACTTTCTAGTGATCACTGGGGTGTGCCTACCCAAATTCTGACTGATCAAAACTTCTGACATCTATTTCTGATATGTGAAAAGTATTTTTTTTTTTAAATAAAAGTAATACTTTAAATCTCATTTATATCTGCATTAAAAATATATATAGAAAATTTGACTACATGGTGGCTTTCAGAGTATAAAAATATCTGAAAAGAAATGTTTGAGCATGGATTATATGGAATTTAGAAAGTCATTTGTCGTTCTAACTTGAACAATTCGCTCTCTGAGGGTTTTATTGGCAATAGTAGATTTCTGCTGACAGTGATCATGCACATGATCAGGATTCCAAGGCTCGTTCACATGGCACAATGTGTTCCTACAGGTCTGTCAGAACTCAATAGACCACAATACACTAGCACGGTACATTGAACAGTTTACATTCTAAAGCTGGCCATAGACATGTGTTGTCCAATGTCACCAACATGTGCAGAAGTGGACTCTACCCGGACAGATGATGGCGCGGAGGAGAATTAGGCATGTTGGATTTAAGTTTCACTATAGATACTTTATAGGGGTTATCCAGAAAAGAAAATATAGCTGCTTTCTTCCAGAAACAATGCCATTCTTGTCTTCAGTTTGTGTGTGGTATTGCAGCTCAGTTCCATTTAAGTGAATGGAGTGAAGTTGAAATATCATACACAGCGTGACGACAGGTATGGTGCTGTTTTTGAAAGAAAGTTGCTATGTTTTTCCAGTTCTGCATAACTCCTTTAGGGGCTCAATAAGTTTATATGTTTTCCAGAGAGGAGTTGCACTTTAATAGTTAAAGGAGTAGTGCAGTGAAACATAACTTGACCTCTATCCAAAGGATAGGGAATAAATTTTAGATCAGAGGGGGTACGACTGTTTTGACCCCCACAATCTCCTGAATGGGGTTTCAGCAGTCTGCTGGAAGGGGACGTGCTGACCACACGCCCATAGAGATACATGATGTGTCGGCCGTGGCTTTCTGCGGAGGTCGGAATGGCCGCTTCCGGCAGACTTCCGGGGCCCCGTTCAGGAGATTGCAGGAGGTCCCAGAGGTCAGACCCCCTGCAATCTATCCTTTGGATAGGGGATAAGTTATGTTTCACTGCACTACCCCTTTAACAAAGTGCAGGTGACTACGGGGCTATAAACTGAAATAGGTTTCTGTTCACATCTGCCTTGGAAGTTCCAGTAGGAGCCTCTGTTGTAATAATACCAAAAACTTGCCACAGCATACAGCGCAATTGTTTTCTGATAAAACAGCGGGCACAATGACATCCAGATCCAACACTCTATGGCAGAGTAGAAAAAACACAAGTATGATAGCAGACGTAAGCAGCCAGGCATTATTTTTAACAAAAAAAAAAACAAAAAAAAAACAACAACAACAACTTAGTGCAGCTATATTCTGTTACATGAACAAATAACTAACAAGCCAATGTAAAATGCTATTGAGCGTTGGTAAACTTTGCGCGTTTTGAGCAAACATGATGACGTATTCATCTACAGTGAGCATGTGATAGTGGTGGTAGTGATCGGGGGGGGGGGTAATGCTTTAATAACAGCTACAACCTTCATTGTGCGAGAAAAATGGAGAAAGATCAAGGTAAGTTTAAAGAGTGCTTAAGAATCATCGGTTATAATCCTGTGGGCTGTGAATGGAAAATTCCTTGTAGAAAGAAGCATAAAGAAATTCCAATAAAGAGTGGATGATGAACACATATGTGCTGTAAGTGATCCTGTGTCAGGGGGCAGATGGGACCATACATACCAGAGAGTATTAAATATATCATATTATAGCTGTTCACATATTGTAATTTTAGATTTCATCATCCCAGGTGAAAGTTCACAAGGTTTGCCCCCCCAACTTATTTCGATATTGCTTATGCCAGCACTTCTGGCCTACAAGGCTAAAACAACAGAATAATCTCTAGTGTCATTAATCATTAATCCCCTACCTAGAATTATTTCTGCAATTTGGCTCTATGATGCTTGGAGAAATAATGACAATTCCTACGATAACTCTACGCCAGCTGACAGGTTAGAATATTTAAAAAATATTCCATATGTACTGAGTATTTTGAATATAGATAAAGGGGGAGATTTAGATTATCAAAGGATGTAGACTGCTTTTTCCTGTCTAAACTTGTCGCACAGAAAGTCGCAGTCTAAATATGTGCGACTTTTTTTGCGATTTTTAGAACATGATGCATTCTAGTCTATTTTAGATGGAAAAATGCATTGGTGCTGAATTTATCAAAAGCGACTTTTCAGCGACAAGTCGCATTGGCTGAAAGTACGCCGAAATGTCAGACCATGTTGGAGCAGGATTAAATACAGTCTAATTCATAGATCACGAAGTCCGTGCGCAGAATTTATCAAGAGCCGTGCGCCTTTTGATAAATTAGGCGCACAATAGACAGGCCTAACCCTCTGTAGTTTGGTCTATATTGATGAAGGACATTGACAGCTTTGAAAAATCCCCCCCAAAATGTCTTAAAGCAGTGTTTCCCAACCAGGGCTCCTCCAGCTGTTGCTAAACTACAACTCCCAGCATGCCCGGACAGCCAAAGGCTGTCCGGGCATGCTGGGAGTTGTAGTTTTGCAACGGTTGGAGGAGCCCTGTCACGATCCCGGCTGGTAGGAGGACTGTCACGATCCCGGCTGGTAGGAGGTGGATCCTCTGTGCCAGAGAGGGATTGGCGAGACCGTGCTAGTGGACCGGTTCTAAGTCACTACTGGTTTTCACCAGAGCCCGCCGCAAAGCGGGATGGTCTTGCTGCGGCGGTAGTGACCAGGTCGTATCCACTAGCAACGGCTCAACCTCTCTGACTGCTGAAGATAGGCGCGGTACAAGGGAGTAGGCAGAAGCAAGGTCGGACGTAGCAGAAGGTCGGGGCAGGCAGCAAGGATCGTAGTCAGGGGCAACGGCAGGAGGTCAGGAACACGGGCTAGGAACAAACAAGGGAACGCTTTCACTAGGCACAAGGGCATCAAGATCCGGCAAGGGAGTGCAGGGGAAGTGAGGTATAAGTAGGGAGTGCACAGGTGGAAACTAATCAAGGTAATTAGGAAGATTGGACCAGGCACCATCATAGGTGCACTGGCCCTTTAAATCGCAGAGACCCGGCGCGCGCGCGCCCTAGGGAGCGGGGCCGCGCGCGCCGGGACAGGACCGACGGAGAGCGAGTCAGGTACGGGGACCGGGGTGCGCATCGCGAGCGGGCGCCACCCGCATCGCGAATCGCATCCCGGCTGGAGGCGGTACCGCAGTGCACCCGGTCAGGAGATCTGACCGGGGCGCTGCAGCAACGAGGATGAGGCGAGCGCTCCGGGGAGGAACGGGGACCCGGAGCGCTCGGCGTAACAGTACCCCCCCCCTTGGGTCTCCCCCTCTTCTTGGGTCCAAAGAACCTGAGGAACAAAAACTCAACTCTTTCGTGAAGAGGTCCGATGCACATTAGGAGGGGTTCCGTGCGGTAACGCACGGCACAGTCCAAACTTTCATTGTTAACACAATTGCTGTAGAGGGGTCTGGCGAGACTGGTCACAGGGACGTTGAACCTGTTGATAAGAGAGGCCAAAAAAAAAATTTCTGCAGATCCGGAATCCAAGAAGGCCATAGTAGAGAAGGAGAAGGCAGAGGCAGATATCCGCACAGGCACAGTAAGGCGTGGAGAAGCAGAGTTGACATCAAGAACTGTGTCACCTTTGTGCGGAGTCAGCGTACGTCTTTCCAGGCGGGGAGGACGGATAGGACAATCCTTCAGGAAGTGTTCGGTACTGGCATAGTACAGGCAAAGATTCTCCATGCGGCGTCGTGACCTCTCTTGAGGTGTCAAGCGAGACCGGTCAACTTGCATAGCCTCCACGGCGGGAGGCACAGGAACGGTTTGCAGAGGACCAGAGGAGAGAGGAGCCGGGGAGAAAAAACGCCTTGTGCGAACAAAGTCCATATCCAGGTGGAGCTCCAGACGCCATCCGGAAAAACGCATGTCAATGCGAGTGGCAAGATGAATGAGTTCATGTAGGTTAGCAGGAGTTTCTCGTGCGGCCAGAACATCTTTAATGTTGCTGGATAGGCCTTTTTTAAAGGTCGCGCAGAGAGCCTCACTATTCCAGGACAACTCGGAAGCAAGAGCACGGAACTGAATGGCGTATTCGCCAACGGAAGAAACACCCTGGGCCAGGTTCAGCAGGGCAGTCTCGGCAGAAGAAGCTCGGGCAGGCTCCTCGAAGACACCACGGACCTCAGCGAAGAAGGACTGGACTGTGGCTGTGGCAGGATCATTGCGGTCCCAGAGTGGTGTGGCCCCAGACAAGGCCTTTCCAGAAAGGAGACCACGGCAGAGTCCAGAGTCCTCATCAAATTTGTCCGGCAGGGACAAGCAGGGGTTAGGAGCGGCCGGTTGCTGCGGAGGAGTTGCAGGAGCCGGCGGAGGAGATGGTTGTTGTAGCTGCTGTGTCTGTGGCAGCAGCTGCTGTATCTGTGACTGAAGTTGCAGTGTCACGGTGGTCAAGTATGCCAGCTGGTGATTTCGCTGGGCAATCCGTTGGGCTTGCTGGGCAATCTGTTGGGCTTGCTGGGCAATCACCGTGGTGAGGTCGGCGACAACTGGCAGAGGAACTTCAGCGGGATCCATGGCCGGATCTACTGTCACGATCCCGGCTGGTAGGAGGACTGTCACGATCCCGGCTGGTAGGAGGTGGATCCTCTGTGCCAGAGAGGGATTGGCGAGACCGTGCTAGTGGACCGGTTCTAAGTCACTACTGGTTTTCACCAGAGCCCGCCGCAAAGCGGGATGGTCTTGCTGCGGCGGTAGTGACCAGGTCGTATCCACTAGCAACGGCTCAACCTCTCTGACTGCTGAAGATAGGCGCGGTACAAGGGAGTAGGCAGAAGCAAGGTCGGACGTAGCAGAAGGTCGGGGCAGGCAGCAAGGATCGTAGTCAGGGGCAACGGCAGGAGGTCAGGAACACGGGCTAGGAACAAACAAGGGAACGCTTTCACTAGGCACAAGGGCATCAAGATCCGGCAAGGGAGTGCAGGGGAAGTGAGGTATAAGTAGGGAGTGCACAGGTGGAAACTAATCAAGGTAATTAGGAAGATTGGACCAGGCACCATCATAGGTGCACTGGCCCTTTAAATCGCAGAGACCCGGCGCGCGCGCGCCCTAGGGAGCGGGGCCGCGCGCGCCGGGACAGGACCGACGGAGAGCGAGTCAGGTACGGGGACCGGGGTGCGCATCGCGAGCGGGCGCCACCCGCATCGCGAATCGCATCCCGGCTGGAGGCGGTACCGCAGTGCACCCGGTCAGGAGATCTGACCGGGGCGCTGCAGCAACGAGGATGAGGCGAGCGCTCCGGGGAGGAACGGGGACCCGGAGCGCTCGGCGTAACAAGCCCTGGTTGGGAAACACAGTCTTGAAAGGTCTCTTCAAGATTTGACAAAATTTGGTGCAGTTTTCCGTGCCTAGAAAAAGATTTTGAGGACCACAGTTTTACAGACTTCACTGTTTAATAACATATAATTCGAGAAGAGCAATCGACTTGGCACAAAACAAATTCTTCTCAAATCTTTCTGTAAATCCTAAATGTTTAAGATTCATTTTGGATGAATCTGTCAAAATGGTGACCTCCACTACTAGGCCTACAGAGCTTCAAATCTCCATCAAGTTCTATGGGGTAAATGCTATTACTGCTACTTTTAGACCGGGTTTGTATGGTGGGAAATGTGCGGAACGGGCAGATATTCCGCACATTTGAATGATCTGGCAGGCACTAGGACCTCCCCCAAAAATGCCATCTTATAGACGGCAATGCATTTCCGAGCGGAATCTGCAGAAATAATAGACATGCCTATTCTGCCACTAAACATCTGCCACGGAAATACAGCTGTGCGCACAGTGCAGCAGAATCCTATTGCAATCAATGGGACTCTGCTGCAGCGAAATGTCCATGCGGAATATTCCTGCAGAATTCCACGTCTCCTGCCTTGTCAATCATGATCAACAATGTACTGCTGGTGCTGGAACCCTACTATGCACAGGATAAATCTAAAACAAAAAACCTGAAACCTAGGATACCTCATGTGTCATACATACTTTTTCAGGACAATCGGGGCACATACAGTTCAGACCAAATCAGATCTTACTGCTGATTTAGACACAAGTTGGACCCAAAATTATTTTTTTTTAATTAATTTCCAATTTGTCCAATTTATTGCATTTGTACACATAATTATTGCTACCAATATCACTATCGATATATAAACTTGCCAGCTGTAAGTTAAACATGTTCTTAATCAACAGATAAAGGGGTATTCCAGGATAGTGAATGCGGTAATTGTGAGTGGGGTGCTCTCTAAAATGGGGCACAGCCTTACTTGGTTATCTCCATCGCTCCCATAGACCATTAATAAGGCACATGCCGTCTACTGCTCCATTCAGTGAAGAGAATCGGTGGCCCATTCTAGAGTCAGGATAGATGATATTTTTAGGGCTGGAATACCCCTTTATTGCTCAGTCAAATGTTCACAGTAACAGAGTTTGCCCCTTTTTGAGCTCTTTTAGGGAGTTCTCCATGAGACTTCTTGTTAGTTCATGTTTATTTCAATGGGGAGAAAGAAAAAAGCCAATGACAGACCCCTCTGGTCAAGTCTTTTCTCCCATATGAGCAAAGCCATTCTAGTCATGTTAAAATCCAATTTGATCCATCTTTCCTCCAACATTTTCCTTCGGAGGACAGGCAAAAGGCTCCTAAACAATTTTACCTATATCGGTGACTTTACCTATATCATTCACTTTTTGTGAGCTTTTTGTGTTACTCAACAATATACTATATGACTATATTTTATATATATATATATATATATATATATATATATATATATATATATATATATGCTGGCTCCAGAAAGTTAAACAGATTTGTAAATTACTTCTATTAAAAAATCTTAATCCTTTAAGTACTTATGAGCTGTGAAGTTGAGTTGTTCTTTTCTAAGTGCTCTCTGATGACACCTGTCTCATGAACTGTCCAGAGTATAAGCAAATCCCCATAGTAAACCTATTCTACTCTGTGCAGTTCCCGAGATAAGCAGAGATGTCAGCAGAGAGCACTGTTGCCAGAAAGAAAAGAACAACTCAACTTCAGCAGCTGATAATTATTGGAAAGATTAAGATTTTTTAATAGAAGTAATTTACAAATCTGTTTAACTTTCTGGAGCCAGATGATATATATATATATATATATATATATATATATATATATATATAAAGTTTTTTCCTGGATAACCCCTTTATTTCATCACATTTTGTGATTTGTCCTGATGGTCAAGTGACTTGATGTTGAGACCATAACTCTATGGAAACCTGGTAATTGGTTTTAAAGCCCCCAAAATATCATCCAGAAATAGGAAAAAGTAAGGCGTAAAGGAAAAGAAAAATAAGTAGATAACTAATACAGATAAAGAAAGTCCTTACAAATAAAAGTAAGAAAGAGATGCTGGGAGCTTTAAAGGGATACTCCGGTGAAAACCTTTTTTCTTTTAAATTAACTTGTTGCAGAAAGTTAAACATATTTGTAAATTACTTCTATTAAAAAATCTTAATTCTTCCTGTACTTATTAGCTACTGAATACTACAGAGGAAATTATTTTCTTTTTGAAATGCTCTCTGAGGACATCATGAGCACAGTTCTCTCTGCTGACGTTATTATAATAATGCTCTATTTATTGTTGTCCTTAGTGGGATTTGAACCTAAGTCCCCAGCACTGTTAGGCAGCAGTGCTAACCACTGAGCCACCATGCTGCCCTTAGCATACATCTGCTATGCATCTGCTATGCATGGTTGCTAAAATGGACAGAGATGTCAGCAGAGAGCACTGTGCTCGTGATGTCATCAGTGTTCCAAAAAGAAAGGAATTTCCTCTGTAGCATTCAGCAGCTAATAATTACTGGAAGGATTACAATTTTTTTATAGAAGTAATTTACAAATATGTTTAACTTTGTGCCACCAGTTGATTTAAAAGAAAAAAGGTTTTCACCGGAGTACCCCTTTTAAATCACTGTCTATGTATAGGACCGGAGCTTCTTCACGGTCCTGTACAGTTTACACAGTGTCCTAAAAGAGTAAAATGGAGCCGCCATCACCTGGTGTTCAAAGGAGCAGGTAACCCTGGCACAGGTAAAAGGTAGTAGAGAACATGTAATATCTCCCTGTACTGTAGGGGAGCACTACCAGGCAGCCAGTCAGTGCATGCACTTCAGTAATACAGGTGTTTTAACAGTAAAATGCCCATTCTGATTGGTCAGATCTTCCAGCCATTGACATGTTTTGCAGATATGGAATGTCCGTAGCATTGTATGTAGAGTTGTAATTTGAGTTACAGTCGTCCAGAAAATACCATTTTATGATGAAATTATTTTTTTAGTAAAGGCCATTGTAAGTTGAGGGACCACTATATACTCAACTTCTACCAACTTCTAACAGTAAAAAGGCGTTTGATCAGCGCACACTAAACTATTTAATGACAGTAAAATCTAAATTTGAGTCTGCCACAGGTCCTTTTAAAGGAGAAGAATTGGATAAGTAAATGTTTCTGTATTCATAAATATTTTAGCTGTGCAGGGAAATAGGATCACATCATTTATAATTTCTAAATGCCCTAAAGAAAAAAAACAAAATGTAACTGCAAAGTGGTCCTAGAACTTGTTGTAATGTACGTGTACACGAGGGTGTATCTGTCCTAGACACAATTGCTATGTAGTGATTTCCTCCAGCGGAAATAACCATTTGCAACCACCTGTGTTCTTTTGCCTATTACATGAAAGGCTTCTGTAGATTAAGCCTTAGGGGGCAGAGAACACAGGAAACCTTTTTAAGGCAATTGCTCAATAAAGCATGATACCAATTTCAACATGAGCACCATAAATGAGCTACCAGTGACGGAATAAGGTAGCAAGTATCCAACGTACTGTAACATAGCCATAACAGCAAGGAACAAGTGATTGGCTTACTATAAAATTTTATGTTGTCATTTTCCTTGTATAGACCAACAAGTGACAAAGTCTCTGGGGAGAATGTTTAGGACAAAATTTGCCTTTGGTGTGTAAAATGTACCCTATTTGTTGAAAACTGACACAGCACCTAATTTTGCCTTGTTTCAACCATGTATGCTAACTTTTTTTTTAAAGGAGTGTATATTTGGAAAAAGGGTAGGGGATGGGGCAGGGCTTAAATTACGCCATTTTTTAAAGTCTGCACAACAAACAAAACAAAAAAAACAAAACTGTTCTTTACCTGCTAAGGACGCAGGGTGTATGGGTACACCCTTGCGTCCTGGTACTTAAAGGGGGACTCCAGGCCAAAACTTTTTTTATATATATCAACTGGCTCCGGAAAGTTAAAGGGGTATTCCAGGCCAAAACTTTTTTTTATTTATCAACTGGCTCCGGAAAGTTAAACAGATTTGTAAATTACTTCTATTAAAAAATCTTAATCCTTCCAATAGTTATTAGCTTCTGAAGTTGAGTTGTTGTTTTCTGTCTAACTGCTCAATGATGATGTCACATCCCGGGAGCTGTGCAGTTCCTATGGGGATATTCTCCCATCATGCACAGCTCCCGGGACGTGACATCATCATTGAGCAGTTAGACCGAAAACTTCAGAAGCTAATAACTATTGGAAGGATCAAGATTTTTTAATAGAAGTAATTTACAAATCTGTTTAACTTTCCGGAGCCAGTTGATATATATATATATATATATATATATATATATATATATATAAAGTTTTTGCCTGGAATACCCCTTTAAGGATGCAGGGTGTACCTGTATGCCCTGGTCCCATTACCGGGGTTTGTAGTGTGCTCACGAGCTTATTAATAAAAGTCCTTCCCTAATAAAAGTTTGAATAACCCCCCATTTCCCATTTTTGAAATAAAATAATGTAATCAATTAGAAACATAAACATGTGTGGTATTAACACATGCTTACATTTTCGAACTACTAAAAGATAAGGATAGTTTTTTTTTTTCACCACACAAATACGTTTTTTGGTTTCTCTGGATATTATGATATAAAATAAGTGATATTGTTACAAAGTACAATTAGTGACGCAAAAAAAAAAAAAAAAAATTGTCCAGGTCCTTAAAGGAGATCTCTAAGCTAAAACTTTTAACCCCCGCTGTGCCCGGGCTGTAAAACTATACACAATAACCTTTCACTTACCTGCTTACGATCCCCTGTTGTTCCGATATTGCCGTCCCGTTCTCCGGTCCTGGTCTCTTCCACTTCCTGCAGGTCGGTGACTTCACTCTGCGCTCAGCCTATCAGCGGCTGCGACGGGACATTGCTGCGGTCGCTGATAGGCTGAGCGCAGAGTGAAGTCACCGACCCGCAGGAAGTTGAAGAGACCGGGACCGGAGAACGGGACGGCGATATCGGAACAACGGGGGATCGTAGGCAGGTAAGTGAAAGGTTATTATGTATAGTTTTAAAGCCCGGGCACAGCGGGGGTTAAAAGTTTTAGCTTAGAGAACTCCTTTAAGGCCAAAATGGATTGAGTCCTTAAGGGGTTAACATCATCACCTCAGACTGCCTATTCTAAGTTAAACAGTTTTTGAGTAGGTCCCAAGAGTCTGTCTCTAGTGTGTGACCCCCCCCTCCATATTAGATAGGTAGATAGGCTGATTAACCCCCCCCCCTCCATAATACATAGGTAAATAGGCTGATTCCCCCCTTTCCCCCCTCACCCCACCATATAGAGCACTAATTGATAGAATTAGAGAGGTCCGCAGGATGGTGTGCCAGTCAGCTTGTGTTGATAATACTCTTGAACGTGGGACGAACTTGACGAAGAGACCAACGCCCTATAGAAGTGACAGTTGATGGGGTTTATGCTGGTACTACTTGTAACTAATTTTCTTTTACTTATGTTTTCTCTTTTTCTTACCGCTGATTAACCCCCTCACATTCATATTAGCTAGCTAGATAGGTAGATGGCCTAATGCATTAATCCTCTCCCCTCCATATTAACCCTTAACTTCCCTTCCTCCCCACTTTTACTGTGACTTTATAAATAAAAAAAATAAAAAATAAAAAAAAAACACTTAGCTATTGCTTCTTCTGTGCCCATGAACAGCCACTCAGTCTACTCAGGTGGAGGCGGCACAATGTAATGATGTCATCATGCAACTTATGCCTAGACGCAGACGTCCTATGCAGCATCAAGCAGGTCCAGACTCTAGAAATTGGGGGTGGTGGGGAGTTTAGAGATCTTATCTCCGACACACACAGATTGGAACTAAGATCTATAAGCTCCTAATTGCACAGAAGCCGTTGCGCACAAGGTCCTGATGCTAATGTCAGATCCTTGTGTGCTAGTGGGAGGGTGGATAGCCCACTGTGAACCTGCCCTGCTGGCCCATAGGGCAGAAAGCCTAGCAGGAAAATTCCCAGTATCTCGGTAGGCCAGTCCGGCCCTGCTTCCATTCATACTGTCCAGTATGTGTTTTGGTGTCTATGTCATTTTAATGTGTTTTTATATTTTGCATATAATAATAAAAAAATATTTGATCTCATATATTTGAGTTATGTTTTTGGTGTTGCATATTATTTACGCACACATTGTCATAATATATATATTTTTTTTATTAATTTTGCAACAACTAGAGGCACTCTGGTTGAGAAACAATGGCTTAAAGGGGTACTCCAGTGTAAAAAAATTTTTTTTTAAACCAACTGGTGCCAGAAAGTTACTACTTGAAGAGGAAGTTATTTTCTTTTTGAATTTATTTTCAGTCTGACCACAGTGCTGTCTGCTGACACCTCAGTCCATGTCAGGAACTGTGCTGAGCAGGAGAGGTTTGCTGTGAGGCTTTTACTCTGGACAGTTCCTGACATGGACAAAGGTGTCAGAAGAGAGCACTGCGGTCAGGGGGAAAAGAACAACACAACTTGCTGTGGAGCATACAGCAGCTGATAATACTGGAAGGATTAAGATTGTTTAATATAAGTAATTTACAAATCTGTTTAACTTTGTGGCATCAGTTGATAAAAAAAAAAAAAAAAATTGTTTCCCACCGGAGTATCCCTTTAAGGTGACTGGCAAGACATTGCCTGATTCATATGCCCATACTGGGAGAAATAAATCTATGTGCACAAAATATCACTGTGCCAATTATGCACACAATTTTGTTGTTATGAAAGCCAACCTTTTTTTTTGGTTGTAAAAGCAGCGTTTTGTAAGTGCAGCATGACCGGATGGCCTTTGGCTGTTTGGGCATGCTGGGAGTTGTAGTTTTGCAACAGTTAAAGGCACGCTGGTTGGAAATCACTGGGTTAAAGGGATTTAAAAATGGCCTGTTTTTCCTAGAAGCAGTGCCACGGTTGGCCACAGGCTGTGTTTATTATTGCATTATATTTCCTTCTAGTGCACGGCACAACCCATGAGTGGCATTGTTCATTGAAAATGGAAGAAAAAAGTTAATCTTTTATTCATTTATTCTAGACAATCCTTTAATATTTATATAATAATATTATAATTTAATATAAGAGTTAAAACAGTTGTTTTGTGATGATAAATGCTATCTTAAAAGTGGGTTACAAAAATAATAAACTTTATGTACTTTTTCATATCCAAACAGTTAAATTCAGTTTTTAGGAGTTTACACAGAGTAGACAATGGTAACAACCACTATATTGTCCCAACGTTGTTGACAAAATAATAAGAACAATAATATTCTGAATTTCTTAGATACAATTCTAATGAGTCCTTGAGGTTATTTTTAACAGAGGACGTGGCAGCACTTGCACATATCTCTCTTCCCCTAAGAGTGATGAGAACATTGCCAGATGCGATTTGTTTTTTGGAATCCCACAGGTGCGGTACATAACAGGAGCATAGGAAGCCGATCAATATGGGACGCAGATGCCTATGGTGTGTCACTGCATTAACAATACAGACTGCCTAACTTATTACATTATCACTAAAATTGTACACAGTACAGACAGAGTTCTTTACTGTAAGAGCAGTGAGACTATGGAACTCTCTGCCAGAGGAAGTGATCACGGTGAACACAATAAAAGAGATCAAAAGGGGCCTGGACGTGTTTCTGGGGACTAATAATATTACAAGTAATGGATACTAGATATAGGCTAGGTTTCCACACAGGTTTTTCTTGCGTTTTTTGGAAAACTGCCACTGTAGTTTTGAGCTTAAAGGGCACTCCGGCCCTAAGACATCTTATCATCTATCCAAAGGATAGGGGATAAGATGTCTGATCGCGGGGGTACTGCTGCTGGGGACCCCCGCAATCTTTCATGCTGCCTATCATCAGCCTCACGCTCCATGTCTGATGACTCACGATCACAGGGCCGGAGTACTGTGACTTCACAGTTCTGCCCCCTTGTGACGTCACACCCCACCCCATCAATGCTAGTCTATGGGAGGTCGTGTGGTGTCGCTAGGGGGTGCTGCATGAGAGATTGGCGAAACCCCCGCTATCAGACATCTTATCCCCTATCCTTTGGATAAAAGATAAGATGCCTTAGGGCCGGAGTACTCCTTTAAAGCGCAACTGTCATGAAATTTTAGTGTAATAACCTGCACACAGCCTTTGTACTGTGTGCAGGTGTTGTGTACAGCAATTATTTTACCTCATATTTGCAGGCTTTCGTGATGCTAAAAGTTGCTTTTAATCAAAGCCACTGACAGTCGGATAGGCGTGGTGCGAGGTACGCGATGCCCCGCCACCGCCATGCCCAACCACACGTCCCTTTTTGTATCTCAGTGCTGGGACCGCTGTGTGATTGACACACAGGTCCCAGCGCATGCGCCCTTCAACTAATATAACGTGCACGCTGCTGCATGTCATCCAACAAGCGCTCGCTCCTCCAGCGAGCGATCGCTCCCGTTGCCGTCATCCTCTTCAGTTCGCCTGCGCAGGGCTAGGTGCAGAGAGCGCAGGAGCGAGCGCTCACTGGAAGACACACAGCAGCGTTACATTAGTTGAAGGGCACATGTGCTGGGACCTGTGTGTCAATCACTGCAGCACTCCAGCACTGAGATACAAAGTGGGCATGTGGGTGGGCGTGGCGGCGGCGGGGCATCGTGTCCCTCGCACCATGCCTATCCGACCGTCAGTGGCTTTGATTAAAAGCACTTTTTAGCATCACGAAAACCTGCAAATATGAGGTAAAATAATTGCTGTACACAACACCTGCACACACTACAAAGGCTGTGTGCAGGTTATTACACTAAAATTTCATGACAGTTGCGCTTTAAGTAAGAAATGGATCCAGTAGGAAAAGAAGTATAAATCCTTCCTTTATATTCCCATTTGAATGGTGGCAGGTTGAAAAAAGTCCAGGACCAGAGTCCTCCAAGTTCAACCTATAACCCTAATGAGTCCCTACTGAGTTGATCCAGAGTAAGGCAAAAAATCCTCATACTAGAGGTAAAAATTCCTTCCCGACTTCTGACTTTGGCACAAAAAAACGCAGTGGCACTTATCCAAAAATTGTCAGAAAAAACCTGTGTGGAAACCTAGCTTTATAGAGACAGAACATAGGGGAAATTTAACAAACAGTTTAGACCTTTTTTTGCATTGAATTTGTTGCATGAAATGTTGCAGGCTGGTTCTGTGCGACTTTTTCTGCATCAATTTATTTAGAATGTTAAAAAAATATATATTACTATGATGAAGTGTCCTCATTTAGTGCAAGTTTTGGCGCAATGGTCGTCATTTACACCCTATCTCCGACTAACTCCTTCCAGCCCTAAAAAGTCATCAAATGTGGCAGCATGATTTGCCCGTGCGACAAATTCATCAAGTGCCGCCACCACTTGATGAATTTTTCGCACTCACGAAAAATGTACTGCAACTTTTTTTTATTCAATAAAAATGTTATTTAGATTTTCAATAATACAAAAATTACCATATTTATCGGCGTATAACACGCACTTTTTAGAGAAGCACACAGACAGCCAGGGGGAGAGAAGCAGCGCCGACAGCCAGGGGGAGAGAAGGGGCAGCGGCACCCATTGCCGGCGCCGCTGCCCCGTTGCCTCCCCCCATCCCCGGTGGCATAATTACCTGAGTCCGGTCCGCGCTGCTCCTGGCCTCCGTCGTGCGTCCCCGGCGTCATTGCTATGCGCTGAACGGCGCGGCGCATGACGTCAGAGCGCCGCGCCGTGCATAGCAACGACGCTGGGGACGCACGACAGAGGCCTGGAGCAGCGTGGACCGGACTGAGGTAATTATGCCACCGGGGATGGGGGGAGGCAACGGGACAGAACGGGCAGCGGCGCCGATAACCAGGGGGTGAAAAGGGCCGACAGCAGCGCTCTAGACCCCAGGAAAGGCAGGGGGAGAGAAGCGGGCAGCGACAGCGTCTCTCCCCCTGCCTTTCCTGGGGGTATATCGGGGTATACACGTGCACACACGCACCCTCATTTTATCATGGATATTTGGGTAAAAAACTTTTTTTACCCAAATATCCTTGGTAAAATGAGGGTGCGTGTTATAGGCCGGTGCGTGGTATACCCCGATAAATACGGTACATTATATATATCTTGTAATAACTAGTGTTGAGCGGCATAGGCCATATTCGAATTCGCGAATATTCGCGAATATATGGACGAATATTCGTCATATATTCGCGAATATTCGCATATTCTCGTTTTATTTTCGCGTACGCGAAAATAAGTGCATGCGAAAATTAGCATGTGTGGAAATTCGCATATGCGAAAATTAGCATATGCTAATTTTCGCATATGCGAATTTTCGCACGCCAGTCTCACACAGTAGTATTACAGCCTTCTTTACACCACACAAGCTGGAAGCAGAGAGGGGTGATCACTGTGATGTGTACTGTGAAGAAAAAAAAAAACAAAAAAAAAAAAACAAAAAAAAAAAAACGAATATTCGTAATTACGAATATATAGCGCTATATTCGCGAAATTCGCGAATTCGCGAATATGCGATATTCGCGAATAATATTCGAATTGCGAATATTCGCGAGCAACACTAGTAATAACATATTGATTCCTTTAACCCATCCCGTCCACACAAAGGTGTGGGGAAAAAATTTTAAATAAACTTTTTTTTTAAATCAAACATAGCACAGACAGTAGGTCACTATTAATAACTTCCCCCCATTGATCCAGGGATTTATTCTGATGCCATATTTGGAGTCATGAAGTAATTCCCCCCTTGGTTATGGGGCAATTGGCATCAGCCTCATAAGGGCTTTTTTTGCCCTCTTCTGGATCAACGCAATAGAGTTTTAGATAGGTTGAACTTGATGGACTCTGATCTTTTTTTAACCTTATGTACTATGTAACTATGTAAAATAAATATTTCTAAATAAATTTATAAAGGTTTAAAAAAAAGAAGAAAAGATGGTCAACAATTGAGTAGTGAGCAAAGTCATGTAATAGCACTTGTAACGCTTGTGCTCCGGCTGGACTCGCTGGCCGTTAGCGCTCTCTGTCCTCGCTGTTGGTGGGGCTGAGATTCCCATTGTGGGACGCGCCCGCATGCAAATCTCACCCCGTCACTCACCATCCTCACTGTCAGTGTCCTTCCTTCCCTGCAGCCCCAGCGCGCTTGCCTCCACCTCCTAGGGCGTGCCTGCGCCAGAGCTCTTACTCTTAAAGGGCCAGTAGCCAATTAATTAAAGTGCTTGCACCTGTCCCCTGCTCCATAAATCTCTGCTCCTCCCTGCTTTCCCTGCCGGATCTTTTGTTGTCTATGCCATTGTGAAGTCCTGTGTTCCTGTGCTCCTATTACTGTGTATCCGTTCCTAGATACCCTGCCTACCTATACCTGTGTTCCTGCCTCACCTTCTGCCATCCTGCCACATCCTGCCAACCACGTCCTGCCAGTCGCTGTCTGTTCCATGTCACCCCCCAGCCACCTGTGTGGACGAATCGTGTCAGGGGTTAGTGACCTGGGTGCCACCTGCCGCAGCAAGAACATCCCGCTTTGCGGCGGGCTCTGGTGAAAACCAGCGGCACCTTAAACCCCACTCCCTGGCACAGCTCAAGTCACCTTCCACACAGGCCCAGAGGATCCACCTCCTGCTGTTCACCTGCCGTGATTCCTAACAGCACTTTCTTTAAGTGTCCCTGTCAATAGGAAAAGTGTCCGAGATTCAGCTACAGGGAGATAGAAAAGTAAATCCATTTGTCAGAGATTCAGTGTGGACATACACCAGCCAGTGACACTTACTTACGCCAGCCACTTCTATCTACCTGTGGATAATCCTTAACTTTGGACACTTGGGGACACATTTTGGTAGGAGAGTCTGTAAAAATATCTGTGTATGGCCAGCTTTGTATGTATGGCTAGTTTAAGTCACACTATATGCTGGATAGTTCAACCAACCAGGCACACATGAAAAACTCATTTTTCTTATGGAATTTATGAGGGCTTTGTTGAACTTTCATTCTGGAAAGTTTCTATTTCTGGTTTATTTGCTGCTGCTTGTATCAAGGAGAAATCTGTAGAACACATGTCTATTTATGATACGTCTTCTACTGGTTATAGTACAACTCCAGTTATTCAGTTTTTCTTCTTTTGGATGGAAGCTTGTTGGGAGAAAAGAATTGGGAGAGAGAAGTGACAACAACACTAAACACCTTTCAGTCCAAGAAAATCAGTCCATACATTTCAGAACCTGACCATAGAAACTAGATTTAGTTCTATATTGACAGATTCTTCCAACGATGTAATGTATGTGGGGCCCAGCAGAGTTTCTCATGAGATCTGACAGAATTTTAATTTCTTGTGTCTTTCCTCTCCTTCGAGATAAGTACTGGCGGAGGTGTTTTTTTTAAGCTATTTCGATCTATTGTATTGTTATAATATTATACACATTTGGCCAACCACAGGATTGGTGATAAATATATGATCGCTGGGGATCTGATAGCTGGTACACCACCAATCTAGGAACAGGGGTCCCTTGTATGAATATAGTGCTAATCTAATATTTGTTTTGTACAGGTAAAAATGTGTTTAAATGTAACCTACAGATTCATGGCAACTTGGTCATCATGGTTCACTCAGTATATGAAAGTTGTACTATACTATGCTATTCTAGCATTTAGTGTTCTTGATCAGGGCTGGTGCAAGGATTTTTGCCACCCTAGGCAAAAGCTAATTTTGCTGCCCTCTTGACTCCCCCCCCCCCCTATTGACCCACCCTTTGAAGCACCCCATGCTGGCTGAGCGAGTGGTTCGTATGCTGGTTGTAACTTTCTTGCAGCAGGCAGAGCGCCACCCCCCCTCCCATCCAGAGTGCGCTCTATGCTGTCGCCTATTTTGCCTATAGGCAGAGCTGGCCCTGTTCTTGATATACACATGTGTACATAAGATTTGCTGCAGATTTTTACCTCTTGTGAAAGTACAGGGTATCTGTGGACATACCCTAAGTGAAATAACATGCCGTTTCTTAATGCCTGCATGTATACAGTGTTTATTGTTTTTATTTTATTTTTTTTACATTTATTGGTCCTGATTTTCTAAAAGTGTTGGGTTTTTATTAGTGTGGAATGTTGCTTTATACTTGATTGATTTCTCTTTATTTACCATGAGGATTCAGATTTTTCTTGGTGGAAAATTGTAGCTGTAACACTCATGTTTCTGAAGACAGGAACTCCGGTGTCTGTGGATCCGCTGGACCCCTGTGGCAGATGACTCGGACCGTACCAGGGAGCGGAGTCTAAGGTGCCACTGGTTTTCACCAGAGCCCGCTGCAAAGCGGGATGGGCTTGCAGCTGCAGGTGACACCCAGGTCGCTACCCCTGGCACGACTCGACCACACAGGCGGCTGAGGAGTTGCAAGGCACAGGTGGGATGAGGCAACTCGTAGTCTGAATAGCAGAAGGTCAGGGCAGGCGGCACAGTAGCGTAGTCAGGATGTAGCAGGAGTTCAGTAGGCAGGCGGCAGAGGAGCAAGGTCAAGTCACAAAAGCAGGAGATCTGGTATAAGGCAAGGCAATACAATGGAACACTTTCTCTAGGGCACAAGGCCACAAAGATCCAGAGAACTGAGGAGGGTGGAGGAATTTATAAACAAGCCACAGGTGGATTACACTAATGAGCATACTGGCCCTTTAAATCTTAAAGCTCGGGTGTGCACGCCCCAAGGGACGGGGACACGCGCGCCGGAGCACAGAGGTGGAGGCAGAGGCAGGAGAAACACCCGGAGTGTGACGGACTGGGGCTCGCATGCGGGCGCTTCCCGCGATGCGAGTCCCAGCCCTGTCGGCAGCAGAAGGTAAGGGGACCATGCGCTCACGGCCAGCATGTGAGGACAGAACGCATAGCATAACACTAGCCATGTATTCACAGAATTTTCTGTGAATTCAATAGGTCGGGCCATGAGAACACACCCCTTTTCTTACTGTCCACATCCATTTTTTTTGTTAGCCAGGTCTGTATGTCTGGTGCAGACAGACTTTGTTGCGTATTGCACAACATTTTGGCATACAACCCAATAATAAGGTATGTATTCAACCCAAATAGAATTACTATACTGATAAAAAGAATATTCAAGTAAATTGTAAAGACAGTCTAACAATTATTCATCTGGCTGAAAAAAACTAAACAAACAAAAAATAATACAAAAAAACCATAGAGACCTGTCTCAAGTCAAATATCAGAGAAACAAATGTGTTTAGACAGGCTCTCTGCCAATTCATTGTTCATGGCTCTGCAAGGAAAGACTCATTTGCTATATTTTGAATTATATATAGATTTATTTTACCTCTTGCAACAATGCGGTTCTATTTTCATTGTTCCTGTTATGTAATTGAAGTAGTAGCACGTTCGGAACAATTAATTATTGTATGTTATTATGCAGTATATGGCCCAGAATTGCTGCCAATACAGGAAGGGTGAAGTGAAGGGTGTTTGGGGGTGGGTCGAATGAAGGAATACAGACAAAGAAAACCTCAAAGGAAGATGCAAGACACTGTGCCTTTTGTTTTTTGTTCCAAGATGGAAATAACTGTCTCCAGCTCTGATAAGCTCTCTTTTTGATCTCTCTTTCTTATAATTAGTATAGACACTAGGCCATTTTATGCAGCTTTTTCATTCAGATTTTAGGTTGTATCAATCTAAGAAGTGAGCTTATGTATGGCCGCCCTTACCTCCTGCTGACCTGTACTCATTAGATAGCTTTACATTACTACTACTTTTTGGCTACCTGATGAATTGCATAGCAGGCCGCACTTGTGAATGTTTTACTCACCGCAGTCAGTAGGATGTCAAATGTAAGCACTGTAAAGACACAACCAGGAGTGGATACGCACATCCTATGTACAGGTTTAATATATACTTTATTATTTACCCCCAAAAAAGTGTGGTGACTAGGTGGTGCAGGTAATATTGTAGGGTATGTTGGTATTAACCCTATATTGCCGTGACGCCAGGATGCAGTTTCCTTAGAGTAATGGTCCTACCGCCAACCGTCCCAGAAACGGTAGGGAGAAATAATTGAATGTCCACAGCAGATATTGTTGAAAATCGGAATAAACTTTACTGCATATTTTATGCAACTGCAGGTAACAAAACAGTCTTTATATAGAGGACCGTAGTTCAGGTTCCTCACAGGTTTGCTGGGACTTCTTAGATATCAATGAGCTTTGATTTGCTAACCACTGTGCTACTGGTTTGAAGACAATTGAGTTGCAGAAGTCGCCCAGGATTTTAGTAGTTTTGAGCTGGATAACTCATGGTTTAGTGGCTGCGGAAAATAAGGCTTCAGGCCTAGCTTGAATTGATGATTTGTGCTGAGCTGTGCTTTCTTTTAGTGCCAGGAACAAGAGAGAGAATTTAGTGGCAGCAGCCCCTTATATATCAAGGAGGGGGGGGGGGGGGCAAAGCTCATTGGATAGACAAACCTTTCAGTCCTGACCTCTGGAACTCTGGGTTTATCACATGACCCAAAGGGCCTTAAACCATAGCATAACATAAATCAAAGGTACGTGACCTCTAAGGTCCTATACAGAGGTATTCTAGATTAATTACATATATAAATAGATACATTAAATATTACAATAGTAAGAGGCAACTAGGGGTTATCCCTTCAGGAGAGCCCATTAGCATGGAGGGACTCTGGCTGAGGGGACTCCAGACAAAAGGGACAGGACATGTCCTGTACCAGGACACCACAAAAGCCAACATAATAAAAAAAAAAAATAATAATCAGCCCTGGTCAAGTAAACTTTGGGCATCACCCCTAGCAGAAATAGTATCTAGAACACAGGTAAATAACAAGTGGAAATTAGACCCAAATAAAACATGTATTAATACGTATATGATCCAATAATGCAAAGCATATGATTACCCCATGTAGGTGCTAGGAAAGGAAGTGCCCATGTGTTTCGCTGGTTCCCCAGTAACTTCATATTACACTGTGCTTGTGAATGTTTTGCTCACTGACTTTTTTATCAGATTATTTACAGTCAGTAGGATGTCACATGTAAGTACTGAAAAACATTCTATTACTGTATGTTTTTATTTAAAGGGTAGCTCCCACCATCCTATTTTTTTTTGTTAGCCCGTTCCCCCCCCCCCCCGCTACGGCACTAGCCCGTTCACTCCTCCCCCCCCAACCCCCCTCCCCGTCCCGCATACCCCGTTCCCTCATTACACTTGCAGTTACTGCAGAGTCCGGCAGTGGGCGTGCAGGGACAGCGGTGGCAAAGAGGCAGCGGTGGCGATGTGCGGGAGGAGTGGCCTCCCAGCCAGTGGCCGGGGATCCAATGCGCTCGCTCCCGCCTGTCTGATTGACAGGCAGGGAGAGAGTGCAGCCTAACTGAAAAAGGACTGATTGCCACTCCAAAATCAGTCCTTTTTCAGTGGCCGGTTTTTAAATGTAAATTAAACCTTTTTAATGAAAAAAAATAAAAATAAAAGTATATTAGAGATATGTTGTAGTACATAAGTACTACAACATATCAAAAAATAAAGTTGGTGACAGTGCCCATTTAAATGATTTACCAACTTAAAGGGTAGCTCCCACCATCCTATTTTTTTTTTTTTACTAGCCCGTTCTACCCCCCCCCCCCCGCTACGGCACTAGCCCATTAGCTCCTCCCTCCCCCCGCCCCCCATACCCTGTTCCCTCATTACACTTGCAGTTACTGCAGAGTCCGGCAGCGGGCATGCAGGGACAGCGGCGGCAACGAGGTGGCGGCGGCAATGTGCGGGAGGAGTGGCCTCCCAGCCATTGGCCCGGGAGCCAATGCGCCTTCTCCCGCCTGTCTGATTGACAGGCAGGGAGCGAGTGCAGCCTAACTGAAAAAGGACTGATTGCCACTCCAAAATCAGTCCTTTTTCAGTAGCCGGTTTTTAAATGTAAATTAAACCTTTTTAATGAAAAAAAAATAATAAAAGTATATAAGAGATATGTTGTAGTACATAAGTACTACAACATATCAAAAAATAAAGTTGGCGACAGTGCCCATTTAAAAAAAACAAGGGCTAGTAACACTTACCAAGAAGGGAATTAATAGTGCGAGAGTAGGGCCTTACAGGGGAAGTTTTTACCCCCACCGGTTACAATGGACCATATGTTGTTCCCTTCCACCTTTCAGTGGTCTTTGCATCACATGAATACTTGGTGGTGTAGGTTTCACATGGTGTTTTTTGCACACCTTTCCTTTTTTTAAATAAAAATTTTGGGTACATATATTTTATTCTAAGAATATTATTAAAAGTTAAGTTTTACGTAATGCATATCCTCAATACTTACCTTTGCACACAAACACTTTTCCAAAAGAGATCGTTTTCTTCTGCCTACCTGCCTCAGCTACTATTCTGACCCTGCCACCCGCCTGATGCCACACATCTGATGCCAAGTTTTCCTTTTTTCCCCCATCTTCGTCACCGGGAACTGGTATTGTCACCCACCGTCCCACTCTGTCACCGGGTCACTTTCAGGACTCCTGGTGCTGCCTCCATCTCCAGGCTGTCTCATTCAGTCACCATATATTCTCCTCATGCTGATGCCAGCTCAAGTATGTGTCATTCAGCCACTATATGGTCTCCTCTTGCTGCCATTAACTCCAGGCACTATATGGTCTCCTCATGCTTCCGCCACATCCAGGCTTTGTCATTCAGGCACTATATGGTCTCCTCATGCTGCCGCCACCTCCAGGCTGTGTCATTCAGGCACTATATGATGTCCTCATGCTGCCGCCACCTCCAGACTGTGTCATTCAGCCACTATATGGTTTCCTCACGCTACCACCAACTCCAGGCTGTGTCATTCAGCCACTATATGGTCTCCTCTTGCTGCCACCAACTCCAGGCTGTGTCATTCAGCCACTATATGGTCTCCTCATGCCGGAAGCAGCAAAGGCTAACTTGTTCAAATGAGAATACCCCTTTAATGAGTTCACTTATGAGGAGTAAACTGTAACATGATCCTAATTGCTGTGTGTTGATCTAGCAATGTCTGTCCTATCTATGAACAATGTTTTGATATCATAAGGTTGGAAAAATTGGGGTAAAAGTCACCTACGTATGTTCACTATGAAACGTTTTCTAGCTTTATATTAAAGGACCACTTCTGAATCATTATATATGCTCTCTTTACTGTACATACTGTAGCTAAACAATTTAAGGTTTGCTAATTATTTGTATATATTTATGGACTGCAAGTTTACTTACAAAACTATTTGCTATGACATAATCCTCCATCCTTAGTGCAAAAATACTTACAAACAAATATGCAGAATTCAGCCCAGGTTATTCTAAGTGAACTTTCATATTCGAACTTCTTGTAATTTAAGACAGTTGCTTTGCAGATCCACCCAAATATTTTTCTTTTAGTAAATAAGTAATGAAGTTGCAATAAAAATACGGAGTGAACGTTTAACTAATCGTAAAGGTATGTCCAAGGAAGTGGCATTGAGAAAGGTGGATTAGCTGTATATACGTCAGAAATATTTCGGTGATGATGTGGACCTCTGAATAACAGGATCCAATGCTTGTACTGTGATGATTGGCAGGGGTACAAATATTACTTAAGGGAGAACCTGTTCTCCTTTTTCAATGGTCTAAAGGAAAGCACAGTTAACATTTACCAGAGTTACAGCAGATTTTCCACATATTTCTGCGCTCCATGATTATTTTATTTGCTTATCCACCTACTGAAAACATAATAAAGTTTGTTTCTCATAAGTGCTCCCCACCTTCTACCTGATAATTAAAGACATATTTAACATTTATTGCCCATTTATTTAAAGTCTTGTACAAACCTTTCTATTGATATGTGGCTGGAACCTAGACCTTTAAGAAATTTTTAAAGGTATCCCTGTCCTGTATATCAGCAGAGCTAAAACACTAACATGAATAACATTCAGAGCTATGTCCAACGTCTGGTGCTCAAAGTCAAAGTAAAAATGTTCCATTTCCCATAGAATCCCTATTCCGATCTGATTGGTGGTTGCAGCCACCTGGTAAATTTTTTTTATTGCATTATATAAGGCTTAATATATATTACCAATATATAGGCCACCAGAAGTGGGAAAAAAGTATTAATATTTTTGTATTTTATTCTGGCCTATGAAGTGGAAATCTTGGAGGGATATTGCAATATCAAAGGCACATCAAGTTAAATTGTAGAGCACATCAAGTTAAATATTTTTACAAAGACATTAATTTACCAAATTTGCCTCCTCTTGCTTCAAGCAGCTAGGATGGCACCATAAAAAGACAACACCTTGGCCAAAAGCCCCTTAGCGATCATTCTTAAAACATGTATGGGAGGTCACTATGTGTGTATACAGTGGTCTCTCAACATACGATGGTAATCCGTTCCAAACGGACCATCGTTTGTTGAAGCCATCGCATGTTGAGGGATCCGTGCAATGCAAAGTATAGGACAGTGGTCTACAACCTGCGGACCTCCAGATGTTGCAAAACTACAACCCCAGCATGCTGGGTGTTGTAGTTTTGCAACATCTGGAGGTCCGCAGGTTGTAGACCACTGTTAGAGGAAGTTGTACTCACCTGTCCCCGCTGCTCCGGACCGTCACTGCTCGCCACCGCTGCCCGGGATGTCGCCATCCATCGCTGTTGCTGCATCCCCGAGGTGTCCCCAACGCTCCTGCAAGGCCTCTGCTTCCCCGGCATCCGCGCTCTCCGTCGCCGCCATCACGTCGCAACGCACGCCGCTCCTATTGGATGACAGGACGGCATGCGCAGCGTCGTGATGACGTCGATGGAGAGCGCCGACGATGTAGGGGATCCCGAAGAGGACGTGCCGGAGCCCCGAGAACAGGTAAGAGACATTACCGGAGCTAACGGGGCACCGTAAATGGCTATCCGGCGGCAGCTGAAGCAGTCAGCGCTGCCGGATAGCCGTTTATGAGATGGCCCCGACATAAAAAAGCATCGTATGTTGATGCTGCCTTCAACATGTTGAAATTGCCATCACATGTTGAAATTATCGTATGTCGGGGCCATCGTATGTCGAGGGGTCACTGTATGTATATAGATATTTTTTTCCTTTTTTTTATTTATATTTTTTATTATTATTTGTATTTATCAAAGCGTGTTACTGAATAACGTTTTGATTATTGAAAGTTCAACCCATGATGTTCCGGGTAAAGGAACTATGGCAGTTTATGAATAATGTTGTGCATGGAAACACTGTAAAAAGCACTATCATACCCCATAATCTATTAGCGATGGTATTTACTACCAGTATGCTATACCTTTGTAATATAGGGTTAACAACGACCAAAGTAGAGATTCCTGTGAAGAGAACAGGGATAGGAGGAATATTCTCTACTGTTTAATATTTTTATTCTCCCTTTAACTATTTTCAGAAATGTTGACATAACTGTGCCCCCCATTATGAATGCAAACCTTTCACTTTTATGCCTGAAAACTGTAACAATCAAGATTTTTATGACACTTTTTTTTAAATATTGTAGATAATATCATTATATGATTTTTTGTAATATACATTGGTAAAAAAATGTGTATATTTTTGGGTGAAAAAATGCTGTCCCTGCAGCTATTGCCTGTGTGTCTCTATGAGGAGACCAAATACAGGAAGTGAGTGCAGGACAAGCAGGGCTATGTGCAGGCTTCTGGCTTGTCAATCATCCTGATGTTCAAGCTGGAAGCATGTCACAGAGCCTAACTGCACAAAGCCCTGCTTGTCCTTAGTGTACAGAGCCCTGCTTGTCCTCAGTGTACAGAGCCCTGCTTGTCCTCAGTGTGCAGAGCCCTGCTTGTCCTCAGTGTACAGAGCCCTGCTTGTCCTCAGTGCACAGAGCTCTGCTTGTCCTCAGTGCGCAGAGCCCTGCTTGTCCTCAGTGCACAGAGCCCTGCTTGTCCTCAGTGCACAGAGCCCTGCTTGTCCTCAGTGTACAGAGCCCTGCTTGTCCTCAGTGTACAGAGCCCTGCTTGTCCTCACTGTACAGAGCCCTGCTTGTCCTTACTGTACAAAGCCCTGCTCGTCCTTAGTGCACAGAGCCCTGCTTGTCCTTAGTGTACAGAGCCCTGCTTGTCCTCAGTGTGCAGAGCCCTGCTTGTCCTCACTGTACAGAGCCTCGCTTGTCCTCAGTGTACAGAGCCCTGCTTGTCCTCAGTATACAGAGCCCTGCTTATCCTCAGTATACAGAGCCCTGTTTGTCCTCAGTATACAGAGCCCTGCTTGTCCTCAGTGCCCAGAGCCCTGCTTGTCCACAGTGCACAGAGCCCTGCTTGTCCTCAGTGTACAGAACCCTGCTTATCCTCACTGTACAGAGCCCTGCTTGTCCTCACTATACAGAGCCCCGCTTGTCCTTAGTGTACAGAGCCCCGCTTGTCCTCAGTAGACAGAGCCCTGCTTGTCCTCAGTGCCCAGAGCCCTGCTTGTCCTCAGTGCACGGAGCCCTGCTTGTCCTCAGTGTACAGGGCCCTGCTTATCCTTGGTGCACAGAGCCCTGCTTGTCCTCAGTGTACAGAGCTCTGCTTGTCCTCAGTGTACAGAGTCCTGCTTGTCCTCAGTGTACAGAGCCCTGCTTGTCCTCAGTGTACAGAGCTAACCTTACATTACAAAGATATGACATACTGGTAGTACATGCCATCGCTGATCGATTACAGGAGTATGACAGTGCTTTTTATAGTGTTTCTATGCACAACACTCATAAACCCCCTTAGCCCCTTCATTCTATGGAAAAGTAGGGGTATCATGGGTTGTACACCTAAACATCAAAATGTTATGAAGTATGCAATAGAACACTATGTTAAGAATTCTTCGAGATTTCTGTTTACACCAACCAAGCAGAATAGTCAGCTTGAGTTACTGTATGAGGCACAGCGCCTTTTTATGCAATGCATTTCAGAAACAAGAGATTGTCACTAGTATAAAGTTACAACTGTTAGCTGTAATTGTACAGAAGAGTCACTGGAAAAAGGGGTAATCCATTGGCACTGCTCATAAAATCACAGCATTCCACTGGATGAGGTACCTGTAATATGTGTATAAGGATTTTTCCCTTATGACCCTGGCAAATAAAACTTACCTTTACATGACATTTGAGAGGATGAGGAAAGGTTTTTGTAAAAGTAAAATGCAAAACATACAGCTGCTGTTATGGTAACAAGTGAATGTTTACATCCTCTTGTTAATAGAAAGTACCAGTCTGGAAAAAGTTTGCAGAGGGATCTAATGTTACCAGCACCAATATGAGAACCATTCATTTACAAAGCAACAGGTGTCTGGAATGATGAGCAATCTGATATGCCATGTAAAACTGTGCTGCCAGACTAGTTATGTCATTTTCCCCTCTTATTACCCTAGAAAATACTATTCCTAAGTAATATCATTCCTCCCGGGCATGTAAATAGTGGACAAGTGTATATATGAAGAAAATTAGACAGCTGTTCTGTTAGAATTCCTTAGCCATATATACGCTTATTGAATCATTTACACTTGGCTGGGAGAAGCAGTGGGAGTTGTACTGTATAATTAAAGGCGTTCTGCTTTGGGTGGATTTGGGAACTTTTCACAGATAATTTACTTTGCTCTGACTGATCATATGTCATAGACTTAGACAAATGGCCCATAGTGCATATTTACAGGTTCTATATAGATGTAATTCAATAAATAAATAAATGTTCACTAACTTTGAACATTACCTATCTTGTACTGATCCTTAGTAACAGTCAGTATTATAGTCCAGAGCTGAATTCACAATTCAGCTAACACAAATTTGTCCTTAAAAGCAGTTGACAACATTTTTGTCAACCACTCTCTTAAGCTGCCAATACACCATAGTCGGCCGAAGCCTCCGCCTTTTGCCAGATGATGTCAGTGAATTGAAGGCGTGTTGGATATTCATCACCTAACTCTATTGTATTATAAGAGGTAAGCCAAGCTTATAAGAGCTGTCTGGCTGTGACTTACCCTACCGGGGAGAAACAGCTGTCAGAGGAACCGCTATAACTATGTTATAAGGGTCTTCAAAAGTGGATGCATGCCTTAAAACAACTTATAGGCAAACCAATAACAAACAAAAAGGCACTTTTATCCTTTTATGACTCCCCAGATCCCTCCCTAGTTTTTTAAAACTTCAAGAAGGGGTTTTCAGCCATTGCAAGCAATGGCATCAGTGGTTTAACTTAAAGCTCTCTGGGCCCATATGCAAAATCTGTAACGGTGCCCAATGTTTATCATGCACCACTAGTGTCTTCCTATATTGGATTCCTGCATTTGGCATATATCTAACATATGTCCTAACATGGTGATCACCATTTAATTTAAATGTTTGGGCCTAGAAATGCAACTACCACTGTATTAGCCATAGCAGCTGCTACGGGACCAGCACTTGGAACACGCACTTGCCAGGGAAGCCTGAGCCTGGCATACAATATCCAGGTACACTCAGATCAGAACAGAAGGGGTTAGAAAGTTGCTTCATTTTGCATAAAAAATTGTCCTTTCAGCTCTAGCCAGAGCACAATGGAGCAGCAGGAGGAGGGAATAAGGGCAGCATAGATGGTAATAGGGGAGGGGTTGGAGTTGCAGTTTAAGAAAGCTGTCCACAAACAATAGTCTATGTAAGAGATTGAGGATCTGACTGGGAGTCTGTGTGAGGGGGGCTTGAGTTGGAGTCTATGTGAGAGGGGGCCATGAGCAAAGTCTATGTAAGACTTGGGGGCCATGGGAAGAGTTTATGTAGGAGATGAGGCCATGTGTGGAGTCTATGTAAGAGGGGGCACCATAGCAAAGTCTATGTGAGAAAGGTAGGCCATGAGCTGGAGTCTATATGAATAGGAACATGGGAATAAGTGTATGAAGGACGGGAGTTCTTCTGGCCTAATTTGTCTGAATTAAATTTGTGCTATGGTCTGGGATCCCTTTCCTTGAGTTTTGCCCCTGATGTGATATCTATTCCTGTCCTCAGACGCTATTATATTTGAAGCATAGCATTTGGAAGTACATGGGGCAGCAGTGGCCACAGTACTTGTGGTAGCAGAAGGTTGGCGGTGTAAAAGATGGGGGTTCTTGCTATAGAGGCTGGGAATGGGCTGCAGAAGTGAGGGGTCAAATATGTCCTAGTATAGTCTGTAGTAGAAATCATGTAAATACAATAAAGGAATTACAGCTTTCATCCACTCTTGAGCCATTGTCGGCTGGCACCCCGACAATTGATTTTTTTTCCCTATCGGTCCCCCGTCTTCTGCTGTTGCTCCTGAAATCGAGTGTTAAAATACATCAACAAATTTTTTAACAACAAAAGATTTTTTTTAAAGGGGTACTCCGCCCCTGGCATCTTATCCCCTATCCAAAGGATAGGGAATAAGATGTTAGATTGCCGCGGTCCCGCTGCTGGGGACCCCGGGGATCGCCGCTGTGGCACCCCGCTATCATTACAGCACAGAGCGAGTTCGCTCTGTGCGTAGTGACGGGCGATACAGGGGCCGGAGCAGCGTGACGTCATGGCTCCGCCCCTCATGACATCACGGCCCGTCCCCTTAATGCAAGTCTATGGCAGGGGGCGTGACGACCGCAACGCCCCCTCCCATAGACTTGTATTGACGGGGCGGGCCGAGACGTCACGAGGGGAGGAGCCATGATGTAATGATGCTCCGGCCCCTGTATTGTCCGTCATTACGTGCAGAGCGATCTCGTTCTGCGCAGTAATGATAGCGGGGTGCTGCAGCAGTGATCCCCAGGGTCCCCAGTAGCGGGACCACGGTGATCTAACATCTTATCTCCTATCCTTTGGATAGGGGATAAGATGTCTAGGGGCGGAGTACCCCTTTAATAATTGTACAACAATAGACAAACAAGTATAATGTAAGAATCAAGGTTTATAACAGCATACGAGAAGGGCAATAAATACTGAAGTGCCTTATATCTGAAGGAGCATAACACTCTAAAGAATGAAAGAAGGCATACCATAGTAAGAAAAGCCTAACCATCAGCAACAACTTTATGAAATGACACAGTAGATGCTCAGGGAAGGTTTTCACCGTGGCTCAATGTTATGAAGAGGTGGTGTTAGCACTGGGGTTAATTCCATAACCATTTAAATCTTTAAATCACATGGGTATTCCCACCTAATAAAGATTTGGCACATCATTATGGAATGCCCCGCTTCATTTCCACAATCGGTAGAGGTCCCAGAGGTTTGACATACATAATTGTAATGTGAGGGCAATTTTGTAGCCTCACCCCATCACTTAATATATAGGAAAACATTTCAGAAGCTTTCATTGACTATTGTTATATTGTTGTCAAAACCTTAACTACAAAACACGACACGATTTAGGTGTAAGTAACATGATGTAATGCAATAAAAGTTGAATAGATACAGTACGTAAGGATTATTAAATGCAAGTACAATATCTTGGAGACGAGTAAATCATAGTCTAACAATGACAAAAGACTAAATGTATTGGTCTCATGTTAATGCTGGGCATCAGAAGCTTTCTTTTAGTATGTGAACCTATTTCAACATCTGGAGAAGGGTGGTTTCTTATGGCTAAAATGATGCACTTTTATTACACTTTTCTTTTCCAACCACATGAAGTCACTTGGAAGATTTCCATTTCAGCAGCTTTTACATGTGTTTCAAGTTTCTTATGCCCCAGAATCAGCCATGGACCTGACTGAATCATGATGTTTTCCGTGTATGGGTGACATGTATTTATTTTTCCTTTTCTTTCGACAAGATCAAATGTCAGATTGTAATATTATATTAAAAAAAAAAACTGCAATGTTGGGTATTCTGATATATAAGTCAATTTTAATGAACAAAACTGGTTGTACTCACAAACTGGGTGTGTGATCGCACTTTCCCTGTCAGCCCAGGGAGTCTAATATTGCAATCAAATGGAGAACGTCTTATACCAAAATTATGGCCAGTTTTTATGATGGATGCTATTTTTTTGTTTCAGAAAAGAGGGTATTGTGGTCATTGATAACAATGGAGAATAAAGTGGGAATAGTCTATAAGGTGTGAACACTTTAAGCACAAGAATGTTAAAGAGGTTTTCCCATCTGGCTAGGCAGAAGATAACTGTCTTGTCTCAGGGGGGCCCAGTGTTTGACCCTCAGACTCTCAGCAGTCAAGAACAGGAACTCTCATAACAATGGAGATGCGGTTCATGCATGCACTGCTGCCACCCATTGACTATGGGAGCCACTAAGACAGCTGAACAGTGTACTGGGCTATCTCTGGCAGGTTCCCATAGAGAATGAATACAGCAGCAGCAGATATGTGTAACCTGCTGCTCCTTTCTGGAGCAGCTTGGTCAGAAATACATGACTACTTTCTTTTAAAAACAGTTCCAAACCTGTCTGCAGCCCTATACACTTAATGAAACAGACACAATCCAATGAATGGTATCGGATCCATGTTTTTCTATGCTGTACAACCCCTTTATGTATTAGTGAAGTGCCTGTTTATATCTGTTATGGTTCAACATATCTGAAATTTCTCTGATTCTTTAGGTTGAAGATAGCTAAACCAAAGGAATATAGTAGTGACAAACTTTTACCTGGTATATGAATGGCATATTTTCAGATTATAATAGGAGAGGATAATACTTTTTTGTAGTTGGAGACTTTTTTTGTAAAGGGAAGGTAGAGGAAATATCTAATGGCTTCTTTTGACCTTCGGTCACATTGCATCAAAATCAACACTGGCTGTATTATGTACATATTTAGCGTCGGTAAACAGTACATTGTCCTCTGACAAAGCATCCAGGCTGTAGGTACAAAATACTAAATTTCGAAAAGATCTGAAAATGAGTTTAGCAGGCTTTGCATTTTAATACTTGTATGTATGAGAGCAGGGTCTTAACAGCAGGGTGGAGGACCATCGTGGAAGAAACAGCTGGCTGTGGTGTTATGGAAGAGAGAGCAGGCTGCTCAACAAACATACTACACTTGCCAGTTTTGGGATAAGACACAATTATATTAGCCATAGAAATTTAGATCTTTTACAGAGAATGACGTAAAACAAATGACGTAAAGCAATAAAACACAATAGTAAGTTGAATTGTGATGCATTTATAGGCAGCACTAGCCAGTTGGGGGATATTTTAGTTATTTTATTCAGGAATTACATCATGTGTAATAAAAGAAAATAATATTATTTTTGAAATTGTTACTTTTACAAGACTTTTAGGACTTAGAGAAGACAGAACTTTTTAATACTGACCCGCAGGTGCCATTGGAGTTTTGGGCACCAGCACAGGGACAGCCCTCATAGAGTGTAAACAGGTTTCAAGATAGGCATCTAAAGGAATAAATGGAATGTGTGGACTACAGTACACTGAAATGGTGAAAATTAACGCGGTCCTCCGCCTCAAGACATCTTATCTCCTATTCAAAGGATAAGGGATACGATGTCTGATTGCGGGGTCTGGCCAATGGGACCCCCCATGATCTCTGGCCCAGCACCCGGCATTCTGATCTTTCCCATGTTTCATTTATATTGGAAAGAAGGTTTCTACTAGAAGAGGGTACTTTACTGTAGAAACAGTGAGACTATGGAATGTCGTGCCACAAGAGTTGGTTTTGGTGAAGTCAGTAAGGGGCCTATATGAGTTCAGAAGAGGCCTATATGAGTATAATACTATTACAATTTATGATTACTTCATGGCTAAAGATGAGTTGTTGATTTTTTTACATGGGGGCTCAGATCGACAACCCCTTATTTACATGCTGTTTTAGGTAACTTTTCTCTTGTCCCTTTATTATCTGGAATCTCTATTAAGATTTACTAAGTGTAATCAAATAATAGCATTGGCAGTCCATCAAATTCAATTGATGTCCCCTCTAATAAGTCTTCTTGCATGATTGCTGCAATCGGAAACAGTTTTGTCCATCCAAATAAGACAAGAAACCAACCATAAAAAATTTGTTTTTGAATGACTACAATTAAAGAACACCTAAAAAAGTAGATCTGACTAAAATATGCGGTGAGAAAATGAAGAAATATATTCAGATAAAAGCTAAATAACCCAATCTTACTTTACAAAATGTATCAGTCTGAAATGGATAGTTTTATGGTTGAATGCTCCAAGCCTTTGAAATATGCAATTCTACATCTGCTAGAATATTACTCTGGCAAACCAAATATTTTTCTTTTTATGTAGATGGAAAAAATTGAACACTGATACATTAAATTGTGAGACAAAATCAGACAGTCAGCCATGCGGTCCAACGTTACTTACAAATTTAGAATCTTAAACAATTAAGCTATAACATATATAAAAAATTAAGCTATAAAAATAGCTATAAAATATATGATGCATAACACATCTCTATTTCTGCTGCCATTCATGTTTAGGAAAAGTTCATATGAAGACATTGTCTCTAAAACTATTTGGCTTCAAAATAATAAGGAAAATATGTCAATATTAAGTTCTTCTGTGGTACGAATGAATATGGTATGGTAAGGATGCACTAAATAGAAGTTCAGTTCACCAGTATAGAAGTCTAAGGATATTTAACCCCATAGTAACATTAATCTACTTTTATATATGTACCACTTTATAAGATAAGCTATTGATTTGGCTTTCGCCAGCCAATATAGTCTCATTACAAAAGTCTTTGATGTTTCATATATTTTAATATGTGAAAATTATAAAAAAAAAAAAAAAATGTTTCCATTTAAGCAGTTATCAATTATCCATGGGCGAGATTGCAACTGATCTATAGGTTTTCTCTTTCCTCTGTGCTTGGCCTGTCCTTCCCTATTCTCCTCTCTTCTGTGACCATCTGGACTCTCATTCTAGTGTGTGGTGGAGTCCTTTATGATATGAATGCTATTTATAAGTTGGCAAACTGGTAAGGTGTTTATGCCATGGAAACACATGGATTGTCTACTGCCACTAGAATCAGACTAAAAATTAGACTAAAGCTCTTCTGAGATAAAGTGTATCAAATAGAAAATTTCTGCATCTTCTAATAAGCTAAGTGGCTTTGGCTGGTCTAGTCTTCCTTCTCCATGGACACTTTAAACCTGCACAGAGTCCCCTACTATAATACACAAGACAAAATTAGTTAAGGGTCCTTTTAGTCGAACAGATGGCTGCCCGATATGTGTCGATTTAGCAATCAGTTAAAGAGACTTTATTTGGTGCTGTAATGGTTTATGAGACCCTTTTCCTGCACCATGATAGGCCACACATCCCCTCTTTACACAGGGAGATTAGCATCAAAATGATAATGATTTGTAGAACTACATGTTCACAATTATTTGCTGAACATGTATTTGCATGTATGTTGGCTGACCATTGGATCTTTAACATGGACCATAATCAGGCTATTTGGTTGATAATCACCCCATGTAACAAGCCCTTAACAAGTAAGGCAGAATTGACTCAAGAGATCAATCACTATAATGTGCCACATTGAATGGGTAGTATCTCTTGTATGCAACTACCCCTGAAGTCTAAATTGTGGCACTTCACTCAGATAGTTGCCTGAGAAAGCAGCAACAGAGTTAGAAGACATTAAGGCTGTCACACTACGAAATTCAGTTTTGAAATTCTGCTCAGAAATTCCGGTGCAGAAGAGTCCCATTGCTGGCAATGGGATTCCGCTGCACAGTAAAGACTGCAGAGTTTTTGAGGCAGACTTTTCACCCAGAAAATCTGCTCGAAAAATTCTGCCCGAACATTGAACTCTAAGGGGACGGCAATGTCTGTGTGGTCCTAGCGCCGACTGATTCTGGCTCGACACTGCCCGCAATCAGAATCTCCGGCCAGATTTAGTACGGCCAGAGATTCCGTAGTGTGAAGACAGAATTAGAGAGTCAACCAAACATTTGACAAAACCAAGGACCAAGCCAGAGAGCAGGTCAGAATGGGGCTGGGACCAAACATATTGATACATCAATATGTGACTTTTATTTCTAATGGTAGTTTGACAACACACTTGTATATCAAGTGTTACATTCATGTGTACTTTACTTTTCAAAACTGCCTAATACAAAGTGATGTGTTCACTCATAATAGATAGGAGGCAAATCATGGGATTATCCTGCTTGTAAACAATCTAAGGAAATGCCAGAGGATGGACAGAAAGGACACATCATTCATTAATAATACATTCCAATGCCAACAGAATGTTTCCTTTTTAATGAATAATTCCAGGGAAGGCCAAAGGTAGATCAGTGGATAAATAGATGCTGACAGACTAACTGGAGCCTCTAGTCAGATTCTATGTGTTTGTTTTATTTGCTAAATTAAAGAAGTTCTTTATAAATTAAAATAAACTTAATACTCTATATTCAGCCAGACCAACATTATAATTAAATAATCCCTAAATATCTTATAACAGATTAAAGGTGTTTCCATGACTGGGAGAGGTGTAATGGTAATTTACATACTATACTCATCTCCTCCAGTTCCCCAAAAGATGCCAGGCCATTTCTCCCTGTGCTCCGCTGGTCTCCCCTTCTGAGTTCTATGTTGTTCCTACCCTACAGGACCTGCTGGCTCAGCCAATCAGTGACTGAGGTGAGACACTGCTACCGCCACTGATCCTACAGGTACTGTGGGGTTTGGAGGACAACCAGGAAAATGGGGAGGATGGGGAGTATTGCCGCAGAAGCTGTGAGGCTTATTATTTTGTACACCACCCCCAGCTGTGGAGAAAATGTTTGTTTTCCCCAAACATTAAACCAATAGGGTAACTTCACTGTTTCATAGTGTGCTTTTCTATTATTATTATTATTGTTTTATACCATCGTAAATGAGAAAAATCTGCTTTTCCATTATATTCTTCATAATACTCTTAATATCTCTCTATACTTATGAGTCTCCAGAACAGTCATTTGAGAAGCATGTTTGTGAGAGGACACAAAGTATGCAAACAGTTTTGTTTTTGGACGTTGTTAGGGATTGTGGGAAAGAACACCATTATGAAGGACGGATATTTCCACATCTGACATATAACATACAAACCTCTCTTTGATAATGGTAAAACTAAATGCATATTAAAGTTCTTAGAAAAGGACATTGAGTCCCAAACAAGAAATAGCGTAAGAGGCTCCAGCCTTGGGACAGTAGAATGACTAGCATTTCATGGCAGCAGTCTTATGCTGTCAATAGGTCTTTGTATTTTTTTCCCTAGGCTGCTGTATATACACATTCCAAGCAGAACTCTGGATAAAAAAATTCATGTGTGATTCACTCATAGGGGAGTTGTTGAAAATCTGTAATTACTTAGCTATGCAGTTGTAGGATTTCTGCAAAATACCACAAGATTCATCTGGATGTATATGGAACATATAACAACTTCCTATTAGCAACTTCTTAATTTTCAAAAAGTTTTACAAATGTTACACAGTATCCATGGAATATTTCCATAAAATGTCTGAATTAATAAATTCACTTTAGAGATTATGTAATGGAAGAATGAATGTGACATTCATTCTTCCATTACATAATCTCTAAAGTGAATTTATTAATTCAGACATTGTGATGGGATGTGATACACATCCCATCACAAAATTCTAAATATCTTTTCTATTTAATGGAATAAAAGAAGAAACATAAGAAGAACCAGAGAAGTCATGAACACGTCATTGAGAAGCCTGAAGACTAAAACAGAACATTCCGGAGGAAGACTTTTAATGTAGTTACCATAAGCCTAAACCAACTTAAGGTCATATAATAATTATAATAATTATTATAACAAAACAAATAATGATGTTATTATTCATTGCCTGATTATTTTTTTTCAGTTGTTTATATAGAGCAACTTCTAGGGCATTGTTTATGTGAAATAGATGAGGATTAATATAAAGTGTATTTGGGACACAAATGTCATGTAAGTACATTTCTGTAAATATACTACAAAACAGACTTAAAAAAAAATAAGAAAAAAAACAACTTGTCAGATCTCACAATTTACAAGGGGAATAGGCAAAAGTCCTCCATAAAAACTACAGAAAAACCATATAATACGTAATGTGCATGGGGGCGCCTGAATTTCAATGTCATTTGAACGAGTATCATGATGAGCTACTGAAAAAATATGAAGAGCAGACAGATGCAAATGAGAAGATTAAAGGAAAAGACTTGTGCTGAAAATGTATCCCCTATCTGCAGTATAGTCCGGACTATTCTTCCGGAAGAAGCTCCAAAGCAAAACGTTGGGTGGCGGAGGCACATGCTTACACCTTGTCCCACTGTGGTAACTTATCTTTAACCCCTTAAGGACTCCTCCCTACCTTTTAAAAATCATAACCCTTTCAATTTTCCACCTAAAAATCCATATGATGGCTTATTTTTTGCGTCACCAATTCTACTTTGCAGTGACATTAGTCATTTTACCCAAAAATTCACGGCGAAACGGAAAAAAAATCATTGTGCGACAAAATCAAAGAAAAAACGCCATTTTGGTACTTTTGGGGGCTTCCGTTTCTACGCAGTGCATATTTCGGTAAAAATTACACCTTATCATTATTCTGTAACTCCATATGGTTAAAATGATACCAAACTTATATAGGTTTGATTTTGTCGTACTTCTGGAAAAAATTATAACTACATGCAGGAAAATTTATACGTTTAAAAATGTCTTCTTCTGACCCCTATAACTTTTTTATTTTTCCACGTACAGGACAGGTATGAGGACTCATTTTTTGCGCCATGATCTGAAGTTTTTATCGGTATGAATTTTGTTTTGATTTGTGTTTTTAATCACTTTTTATTCATTTTTTAATGGTATAAAAAGTAACCAAAATACGCTTTTTTGGACTTTGGAATTTCTTTACGTGTACGCCATTGACTGTGCAGTTTAATTAATGATATATTTTTATAGTTTGGAAATTTACGCACGCGGCGATACCACATATGTTTATTTTTATTTTTATTTACACTGTTATTTTTTTTTATGGGAAAAGGGGGGTGATTCAAACTTTTATTAGGGAAGGGGTTAAATGACCTTTATTAACACTTTTTTTTTACATTTTTTTTGCAGTGTTATAGGTCCCATAGGGACCTATAACACTGCACACACTGATCTCCTATGCTGATCACTGGCGTGTATTAACACGCCTGTGATCAGTGTTATCAACTCTTGACTGCTCCTGCCTGGATCTCAGGCATGGAGCAGTCATTCACCGATCGGACACCGAGGAGGCAGGTAAGGGCTCTCCCGGTGTCCTGTAAGCTGTCCGGGATGCCGCGATTTCACCGCGGCGGTCCCGAACAGCCCGACTGACTAGCCGGGATACTTTCACCTTCGCTTTAGAAGCGGCGGTCAGCTTTGACCGCCGCTTCTAAAGGGTTAATACCGCACATTGCCGGTATTAGCTGCGGGTCCCGGCCGTTGATGAGCGCCGGGACCGACGCGATGTGATGCTTCATATCGCGGGAGCCGGCGCAGGACGTAAATATACGCCCTGCATCGTTAAGGGGTTAAAGTAATTCAGTGTATTGCTGTATTATATTTCTTGTACTATGGCACTTTACCTTCCTTTTGGATAGCAACCATTGTGACCCTTATACTTGCGGTGCATTTTTGCACCTTATGCCACTTATATGGTGTATTGCTTTGTTATAATAACACTGTGAAATGCTCTGATCCTTATCTACCTCAGTTACTCAGCTGAGGTTTTTTAGCGTGCAGCCTCCATTTTAGTCAGTCCTCTGGCATTATGCTACCGGTTTTCTTTTTTAATGTGTTTTTAAATGTCTGTATCTTTGAGCATATATGTTAAATAAAATTGACTTTTGTACTATAATTTGGTAGCTATATGCTTATTTCTCGTGGTATTTAAATTGTTGAATTTTGAGTGTAGATCTGTTACGACTTTTGGGACCTATGTATCATATGTGTCCCATATATCTCAGAGGACCTTTTCACTGTTAATACGATCAATTAGTATATGTGCATTTTGAATTAGAAAGGCTAGGTTGATTTAGATAATGAAAAAAAAAATGAAGCTGTAATATGTAGTAGTATGCTGGAAAAACTGCAAAAACTGCAAAATGTGGAGATTGATAGTGGGGGAATACCAGTGTCATTACAAATGGTAATGCTCTTGTAGCCTATATGGACATCAGTATCTATAGTGGTTTCTGTTGCTGTTGATAAATCATAGTATCCATTGAAATGGGTAATGGTCATAAAATGTTGACACTCCCTGAGGCCGTAAAAGCTATTCAGACTATAGCCCTCAGAAGAACAATGCAATTTATCACCTTACAGGTGTTGGATGAGGTGTAAACAATTGATAGACAAAGAAATGTTTACATGTCATATCCACTCAACATTACTTTTCATTTCCACACACCTATAGTATTTTTAAATGTTTATTTTAACATATATGAAGCTGACTCCTTGACTTACATGGGAGATTTTTCTAGGCGTTTTTCTATGCAGAAACCAATGTGCACTAAGAAGTAGAGGCCGAGCTCTGACTATCACCTATTGGGAATGGAGTATCCAATGTTATCTATATACTGGTGCCACCTTTTACTGTAATCCTGTCTATGATGATAAGGATGAGACTGCAGAATAAGAAGTGTCAGCTTATTATTAGGCTTAGTGACCAGACTGAAAATGGCAAGATTTTAGGATTGAAAAAGGTAATAACATGGAAAATGAAAGGTTGTTAAAAAAAACATTGATGAAAGTGCATCACTGATGGCATCAATGGATAGGTGGAAATGCAGAAGCAACTATTTGGTATACTGTAATTGTTTTCTTTGTGGTATTGGGAAGGTATAGGCATGCATATTACTTGAACCATCAATAAATGCCACTATATATGGAATGAAAGAAATTATTATGTCTCTATTTAGGTAAGACTAGGCACAACAATTTAATGTTTTCCACTTTGAACGTTACCCCGAACCATAGTGCTCTAGTCTGTACCTTTTAACATTTTACCAAATATGAAAGTTTACCCAGAGTTTCACCTTAAAGACATACACATTGCACATTGTTATGATGCAGTTAATGCTTAAAGGGGGTTTTCAGGACTTTTCTATTGACGGTCTATTTACAGGATAGGCCATCGATCGCTGATTGGCAGATAATTGGCACTCCCAGTGATCAGCTGTTCAGTGCCCACATTATACAGTAAATGGAGCTGCAACCCCTGCACCTTTCATTGTATAGAGGGGGTGCTAGTACCTGGCAGGTCAACTCCAATTCACTTAAATGGTACACAGCACCAAACAGATGATCGCCGGGTGTATGCGATTGATTGCTTATCCTGTGGCTAAGCTATCAGTCATAAAGTCCCAGAAAATGCCTTTAATTTCCCTTTCTAAAAGTATTTGAAATGCTCTTATCTGTATCACTACAAAGCAGACATCTTCCCCTTGTAAGAACCATCCAAGACATATTTGCAGTCAGACAGAAGTGTTCCCATATGAAGTAAAAAGGCAAGCCAAGTCTGAATTTTTATCCTCTTATAAATCTATAAGCACTCTCGTTGAAGATATAATCCTACTTACTGTATATATGTCAGCATTCCACAATGAGGTTATAACACAAATCACATGTTGCAGCCTTCAAGCCAAAGCATAACAACTGTGCACTTTTTGTGTCTGGTTTAATGTGTTGAGATATCACAGCTATGAACAGCTGGCACTGGGAAGCATGGACAATGGGAATCTTTTTGTTTAACAAATGAAAATCGAAAGCCAATTTTTTTTTACACATTTGTTGTTTGAGTTTCGTAACGTTAACTATATATATGTACAGCTTAATAAAGATCTTTTGAATAGTACTGAACTACAAGCAAACTTCTAATGTAAAAAATATACAGAATTTCCCACAGCCTTGTGTTCCAGACTTACTAATCTGTCCGAGACAAAAACTCGGGTAATTTGCCCATAATAACCAATCACAGCTCAGCTTTCATGTCTCAATGAGCTTTGGTAAAAATGAAAGCTGAGCTGTGATTGGTTGCTTGCTTGGCAAGACAAGACAGTTTATATCTCCAACAAACTGATAAATCTTTGCCAATGAATGGTATGCCTCCAAAATGGATTCTCCTTTTGTTCCAGCAATGCCAGTCCCCAGCATGTGAGGACAGATTTTTCTCAAGAAGCCTCAATACTACACTGCTTAAAAAAATAGGGGACACTTAAATAACACAATGTAAGTCCAAGTCCTTCACACTTCTGTGAAATCACACTGTCCACTCAGGAAGCAACACTGATTGACAATCAATTTCACATGCTGTTGTGCAAATGGAACAGACAACAGGTGGAAATTATAGGCAATTGGCAAGACACCCCCAATAAAGGAGTGGTTCTGCAGGTGATTACCACAGACCCCTTCTCAGTTCCTATGTTCCCTGGCTGATGTTTTGATCACTTTTGAATGCTGGCGGTGCTTTCACTATAGTGGTAGCATGAGAAGGAGTCTACAACCCACACAAATGGCTCAATTAGTGCAGCTCATCCAGGATGGCACATCAATTCAGGCTGTGGCAAGAAGGTTTGCTGTGTCTGTCAGCGTAGTGTCCAGAGCATGGAGGCGCTACCAGGAGACGTGGAGGAGGCCGTAGGAGGCCGTAGGAGGCCAACAACCAAGCAGCAGGACCGCTACCTCCGCCTTTGTGCAAGGAGGAGCAAGAGGAGCACTGCCAAAGCTCTGCAACATGACCTCCAGCAGGCCACAAATGTGTATGTGTCCACTCAAACGGTCAGAAACAGACCCCATGAGGGTGGTATGAGGCCCCGACGTCCACAGGTGGGGGTTGTGCTTACAGCCCAACACCGTGCAGGATGTTTGCCATTTGCCAGAGAAAACCAAGATTGGCAAATTTCCCACTGGAGCCCTGTGCATTTTACAGATGAAAGCAGGTTCACACTGAGTACATGTGACAGACGTTACAGAGTCTGGAGATGCCGTGGAGAATGTTCTGCTGCCTGCAACATCCTCCTGCATCACCGGTTTGGCGGTGGGTCAGTAATGGTGTGGGGTGGCATTTCCTTTGGGGGGCACACAGCCCTCCATGTGCTTGCTAGAGGTAGCCTGACTGCCATTAGGTACCGAGATGAGATTCCCAGACCCCTTGTGAGACCACATGCTGGTGCAGTTGGCCCTTGGTTCCTCCTAATGCAAGACAATGCTAGACCTCCTGTGGCTGGAGTGTGTCAGCAGTTCCTGCAAGAGGAAGGCATTGATGCTATGGACTGGCCCACCCATTCCCCTGAATCCGATTGAGCGCATTTGGGACATCATGTCTCGCTCCATCCACCAATGCCACGTTGCACCACAGACTGTCCAGGAGTTGGCAGATGCTTTAGTCCAGGTCTGGGAGGACATCCATCAGGAGACCATCCACCACCTCATCAGGAGCATGCCCAGGCATTGTAGGGAGATCATTCGGGCACGTGGAGGCCACACACACTACTGAGCTTCATTTTGACTTGTTTTAAGGACATTACATCAAAGTTGGATCAGCCTGTAGTGTGGTTTTCCATGGTTTTTGATAAATTTGATTTCCATTGATAATTTTTGTGTGATTTTGTTGTCAGCACATTCAACTATGTAAAGACGAAAGTATTTCATACGATTAGTTCATTCATTCAGATCTAGGATGTGCTATCTTAGTGTCCCCCTTATTATTATTTTTTGAGCAGTGTATATTGGATTTTGTGATTTTAAAGCAGCAGGCCATATTTAGCCACCTGGCTCAGGTGCTGTGTCATTGGTAAAGAGAACATGTCATCATGGGCAGGAGCAACAGATGGCAGGTATCCACTTAGGAGGGGCCAATATATCTTCCTACCATTTAGCAAGCCTTCTATTGAGACATAATGGGAACCTTAACCTCTTCAGGACACAGGGCGTATGGATACGTCCTGCATTCCGAGTCCTTAAGGACACAGGGAGTATCCATACGCCCGTGGGAAATCTGATCCCCATCGCTAGCCAGTTGGGGACCGGAGCCGGATGCCTGCTGAAATCATTCAGCAGGCACGCCGGCACATCGCCCAGGGGGGTCCTGAGACCCCCCCATGTCGGCGATTGGAGAAAATCGCATGTCAATTCAGACATGCGATTTTCTCCAATTCCGGGCTGATCGGGTCTCTGGTGACCCGATCAACCGGAAAATAGGGCTGATCGGAGTTGTCAGCAACAGCCCGGATCAGCCTAAGGGATAGGAGTGAGGTCTCAGAGCTGTGATCTCCTCCTATCCCCTGCCATTAGTCCTGAGTTCTGACCTGCAGGAGAAGATGCCTGGGGACCCGGGATTTTTGCTGGAGCCTGCTTGATACTGGATCAGCTAGGGAATCGTCGGGGGGGGGGGGGGGGCAATTGAAAGTGAAAGTAAAACGATCTTTACTGTGGCAACCACTAGGAAGGCCAAACTGCAACTCCCAGCATGCCCAGACAGCAAAAGGCTGTCTGGGCATGCTGGGAGTTGTAGTTTTGCAACATCTGGATGGTCACAGTTTGGAGACCACTGTTACAGTGGTGCCCAAACGGTAGCCCTCCAGATGTTGCCAAACTACAACTCTCGGCATGCCTCGACTGCCCAGGCATGCTGGGAGTTGTAGTTCTGTAACATCTGTCCCTTCAGATTTTGAAATTTTCATGACATTTTTGAAAATTGCTGCTCTACTTTGAAGCCCTCTAATTTTTTTCAAAAAGCAAAAATATGTCCCTTTTATGATGTCAACATAAAGTGGACATATTGTATTTGTGAAGAAAAATAAAATTTATTGTGAATATCCATTTTCCTTACAAGTAGAGAGCTTCAAATTTAGAAAAATGCAAAATGTTCAAAATTTTCATGAAATTTTGGAATTTTTCACCAAAAAAGGATGCAAGTAAAAATTTACCATCAAAATAAAGTAGAATATGTCACGAAAAAACAATCTCAGAATCAGAATATTCGGTAAAAGCATTTTCGCGTTATTAATTCGTAAAGTGACGGTGGTCATAATTGCGAAAAAGGGCTCAGTCCTTAAGGTGAAAAAGGGCTGCGTCCTTAAGGGGTTAAAGGGGTTTTCCAGCTTTATACGTATTATCCCCTATCCAAATTGATAGGAGATAAGATGTATGATCGCAGGGGTCCCGCCACTGGGGACCCCTGCGATCTCGGTGCAGCCCCCGGCATTCTGGGCCTTCACACCTCCTACCATAGACATGAATGGAGGGGGCATGGTGTGACACCACTTCCCTGTCTCGGAGGCTGCGCCTGGCACAGTATGCATCGAGATCGCGGAGTTCCCAGCGGCAGGACACCTGCGATCATACATCTTATCCCCTATCCTTTGGATAGGGGATGAGATGTATAAAGCCGGAATACCCCTTTAAGGTTTTGTTCAGGGCTCCGGAACTTTTGATTCCATACATCATGCTGCAGACTATACTTTTCTTGCCATATAAAATTCCCAAATCCCTGTTGGAAAGTGATGAATGCAAACAGTGGGAAAAAGCTTTTCCCTTTTAGAGCAGATTGGCTCATGGCCTTGTTATGCCTTCTTTCGGATAAGCTCTAAAATGTATTCCTTCCCCTTTCATGCAGGTTTGCTGCTTCTCCTTGGTTGAACTTGATGGATAAGCTTGTAGTTCCAAATACTGTTTGTCCAATAAAAAAAGGTATTAAATTCTCAGCAAAATTCTTTGGTTTTGCATATGAACAAAACAAAAGTCAAGACAGAATATTAGAAAAAGAAGGAGTTGTCTTACATTAATTACTAATGGTTTTTTTCAGTGGTAGAAAACACTTTTATGGACTGAGTTGGTTCTAGAAATGAGCCAACTGCTGCTACTCTGGTGGTGCCTAGTCCTTTCTGGTCAATACTCGTCCTACTGGCATCTTGACACCTAAATGCCCACTAGGTCAGTCACTGCCACAGTTGCCTGACACTGATTGCCTGAGTGGGCATCTCTTGTATGTCAATACCTGGACAATAAAAAGACCTATGGATAGTAAAAATTTAGATTTGTACTTACACAAGTAATGAGATTAACAGGTTGCTAGGGACGCTCTGCTTGGCAACTCTATAAAAGGTTGTAGCAACCAGTCTGTCATGGATTCTTTAAGGGTATGATCAGGAATCAGCACTTATGTCCGCATGCATCACAATTTGCCACAGACATAAATGCCAAATGATTGACAAATGGTTTTTCTCTGGTGGATTCACATGGAAGATTGAACATGTTCAGTCTTGTGTCGGAATCCAATTCCTTGTTGGAAGGTCTGTTGCGGAACTTCTGTATTGTAAACTAAGTAGCAGAACTCCCAATGAAACTAATGGGAGACTGCTGCAAGCAGAATCTCGGTATTGTGAACGGGGCCTAAATGTTTGCTTCATAGTTAGAATAGTATTGTGCTGACTGCAGAGAAGAGAAAACATATTCAGGTCTTCTAAGCATATTGTAGCATTTATAAATAATATATGATACATATATTTCATAAAGATGATTCCCGAGCGGATGTGTAATAGAGACAGGTAAATTAAATAAATCTATAAATCTATGTATCAAATGACGAAGAATGGAAAACTGACAAAGTGACTAAAGAGATCAGGGAAAACATATTGAAATGCTATAAGTTATTTTAGCTTTACTGTAAAACATTAAAATATGTCATCTTTTAAGGACACAAATCTAACTAATCTAGGGTACGTTCACACATACGGGATCCTGCGCTGATTTGATGCGCAGGAATTGTAACTGCTGATTAGAAGCTGTGCTCAGTCATTTAGTTTACATTGAAATTTGCAGCAGAAAATCCTGCACATCAAATCTGCATAGGTGTGAATGTACCCTTAACAGCTCCTAAAGTTCAGAATGCATTGGCTTTAGGCCATATTGTATGTCATCAAGTCAGAAAACACAATAGAAACTGGAACCAAAGGACTAAGTAGATCAAATAGTTGCTGCTGTTTCCATAAAACTGAGTCATCTAACCTGAAATGTATGTGATTTTCTTTAAATTTAGAGTCTATCTAAAATATTTACTTTCTATGATGTGATTAAAATTTAAATGAATCATAAACTGCATCTTTTCATTGAAAAAGAGTGAGGGATACATATTTAACCAATTCAACATAGTAGCGTAGTCTACTACACTTTTCTGTCCCCTAAAAAAACAAACTGGCATAAAGCAGACCAAATGTAATCATAAATAGACTATGTTTAATCTATTTTCGTCTATGGCAATGCTTAAATATTATACATTATTAGGGTATTTTCACACGTGTGTATTTTTGCTGTAGATTTGCTGCTGCAGATTTTGCTGCCCATTGACTTCTATAGGTAACAAAATCTGCTAATGCAAATCTGCAGTAGAAAATATTCATGTTAATGTATTCTAACATTATAATATAAATCTATTAATTCTATTGTTCTGGTAGGATGTAAAAAAGGACTAAGATGGCAGGCTTGTGGGCCTTGTTACGCCTAGCGCTCCGGGTCCCCGCTCCTCCCCGGAGCGCTCACGGCGTCTTTCTCCCTGCAGCTCCCCGGTCAGTCCCGCTGACCGGGAGCGCTGCACTGTCACGGCCGTTGGGGATGCGATTCGCACAGCGGGACGCGCCCGCTCGCGAATCGCATCCCAGGTCACTTACCCGTTCCCGTCCCCTGCTGTCATGTGCTGGCGCGCGCGGCTCCGCTCTCTAGGGCGCGCGCGCGCCAGCTCCCTGAGACTTAAAGGGCCAGTGCACCAATGATTGGTGCCTGGCCCAATTAGCTTAATTGGCTTCCACCTGGTCCCTGACTATATCTGACCTCCTCCCATGCACTCCCTTGCCGGATCTTGTTGCCCTTGTGCCTAGTGAAAGCGTTTTGTGTGTCTAAAGCCTGTGTACCAGAACTTCTGCTATCCACCCTGACTACGAACCTTGCCGCCTGCCCCCGACCTTCTGCTACGTCCGACCTTGCTTCTGTCTACTCCCTTGTACCTCGCCTATCATCAGCAGTCAGAGAGGTGAGCCGTTGCTAGTGGATACGACCTGGTCACTACCGCCGCAGCAAGACCATCCCGCTTTGCGGCGGGCTCTGGTGAAAACCAGTAGTGACTTAGAACCGGTCCACTAGCGCGGTTCTCGCCAATCCCTCTCTGGCACAGAGGATCCACTACCTGCCAGCCGGCATCGTGACAGTAGATCCGGCCATGGATCCCGCTGAGGTCCCTCTGCCTTATATCTCTGATATCACCACGGTGGTCGCCCAGCAATCCCGACAGATCGCCCATCTAACCCACCAACTGTCGGAAATGTCCACCATTGTGCACCAACTTCAGTCGCAACTTCAGCAGCAATCATCTCCTCCGCCAGCTCCTGCACCCCTTCCGCAGCGAGTGGCCACTCCTAGCCTCCGCCTGTCCTTACCGGACAAATTTAATGGGGACTCTAAGTTTTGCCGTGGCTTTCTTTCGCAATGTTCCCTGCACATGGAGATGATGTCGGACCAGTTTCCTACTGAAAGGTCTAAGGTGGCTTTCGTAGTCAGCCTTCTGTCTGGAAAAGCCCTGTCATGGGCCACACCGCTCTGGGACCGCAATGACCCCGTCACTGCCTCTGTACACTCCTTCTTCTCGGAAATTCGAAGTGTCTTTGAGGAACCTGCCCGAGCCTCTTCTGCTGAGACTGCCCTGCTGAACCTGGTCCAGGGTAATTCTTCCGTTGGCGAGTACGCCATACAATTCCGTACTCTTGCTTCTGAACTATCCTGGAATAATGAGGCCCTCTGCGCGACCTTTAAAAAAGGCCTATCCAGCAACATTAAAGATGTTCTGGCCGCACGAGAAACTCCTGCTAACCTGCATGAACTCATTCATCTAGCCACTCGCATTGACATGCGTTTTTCTGAGAGACATCAAGAGCTCCGCCAGGAAAAAGACTTAGATCTCTGGACACCTCTCCCACAGTCTCCACTGCAATCTGCGCCTAGGCCTCCCGCCGAGGAAGCCATGCAAGTGGATCGGTCTCGCCTGACCCTGGAAGAGAGGAATCGCCGTAAGGAAGAGAATCTTTGTCTGTACTGTGCCAGTACCGAACATTTTTTGGTGGATTGCCCTATCCGTCCTCCACGTCTGGGAAACGCACGCTCGCACCCAGCTCTCGTGGGTGTGGCGTCTCTTGATGCTAAGTCGGCTTCTCCACGTCTCACGGTGCCTGTACGGATTTCTACTTCAGCCAGCTCTTCCCTCTCAGCCGTGGCCTGCCTGGACTCTGGTGCCTCTGGGAATTTTATTCGGGAGTCCTTGGTGAATAAATTCCGCATTCCGGTGACCCGTCTTGTCAAGCCACTCCACATTTCCGCGGTCAACGGAGCCAGGTTGGATTGCACCGTGCGTTACCGCACGGAGCCCCTCCTAATGTGCATCGGACCTCATCACGAGAGAATTGAATTTTTGGTCCTTCCCAATTGCACTTCCGAAATTCTCCTTGGACTACCCTGGCTTCTACACCATTCCCCAACCCTGGACTGGTCCAATGGGGAGATCAAGAGTTGGGGTCCCTCTTGTTCCAAGGACTGCCTTAAACCGGTTCCCAGTACTCCCTGCCGTGACCCTGTGGTTCCTCCTGTATCCGGTCTTCCTAAGGTCGTTAGGGACTCTGCCTGCCACAGAAAATGCCTCTCCCCCCCTCCCAGTCCACTCAGGCAAGCCTCGGTGCCTCCTCTTGGCCCTCGTCCTGGTGTCACACTGCCCCGTGCCAGGCCTCGCCCTCTGCCCTCCCTCCCCATTCCCACTCCTGCTGTACTGCCTGCCATTGAGGAAACCATCCATTCCTTCCCGGTGTCCTCATCCCAGGGGAGGCAGTCACCGGACAAAAAAAAGGGGAGACCTAAGGGGGGGGGTACTGTTACGCCTAGCGCTCCGGGTCCCCGCTCCTCCCCGGAGCGCTCACGGCGTCTTTCTCCCTGCAGCTCCCCGGTCAGTCCCGCTGACCGGGAGCGCTGCACTGTCACGGCCGTTGGGGATGCGATTCGCACAGCGGGACGCGCCCGCTCGCGAATCGCATCCCAGGTCACTTACCCGTTCCCGTCCCCTGCTGTCATGTGCTGGCGCGCGCGGCTCCGCTCTCTAGGGCGCGCGCGCGCCAGCTCCCTGAGACTTAAAGGGCCAGTGCACCAATGATTGGTGCCTGGCCCAATTAGCTTAATTGGCTTCCACCTGGTCCCTGACTATATCTGACCTCCTCCCATGCACTCCCTTGCCGGATCTTGTTGCCCTTGTGCCTAGTGAAAGCGTTTTGTGTGTCTAAAGCCTGTGTACCAGAACTTCTGCTATCCACCCTGACTACGAACCTTGCCGCCTGCCCCCGACCTTCTGCTACGTCCGACCTTGCTTCTGTCTACTCCCTTGTACCTCGCCTATCATCAGCAGTCAGAGAGGTGAGCCGTTGCTAGTGGATACGACCTGGTCACTACCGCCGCAGCAAGACCATCCCGCTTTGCGGCGGGCTCTGGTGAAAACCAGTAGTGACTTAGAACCGGTCCACTAGCGCGGTTCTCGCCAATCCCTCTCTGGCACAGAGGATCCACTACCTGCCAGCCGGCATCGTGACAGGCCTAGTGAAGGCCATTTCATGCCAAACACTTGGTTGCCCAAGGGGACAATCAGATGAAAGATGGCATCCCCCCATCCAATGGCTTTAATGTCAGAATTGTTATTGACTTTGATATCTAAGTAGTTAAAGGGTTTTTATCATGATTCACTTTAACCAGAAAACTTAATATTTTGCTAGAATTAATTAAATGAAATTTCTGCCTTTGAAAAATAACACAGACTTGACCTTATCTCCTTGTCTCCTCCTTCTTTTTATCCTCTCCCCTTTTCATTTAAAAATCAGTTTTTTTCAGCATAGTGAGAGTCATTCATCGGGAAATCTGCCCATAGCAACCAATCAGATCGCTTCTTTAATTTTTCAGAGGCCTTTTCAAAAGTGAAAGAAGCAATCTGATTGGTTGCTATGGGCAACTCAACAACTTTCCCTCTGAACAGGTTTTGATAAATCTCCCCCAATTGTCTCTATAATCTGAAGAAATGAAGGGAAACAGGGAACATGACTGAAACCTTTAAATTTGTTAAAGAGAACCTGTAGTCATGACAGTTTTTTTTTTTCACTTTAAAAACTGCTATTTGGTCCCGCGAGTCCAGCCCTGTATGTTTGTAATATGGATGCGTATTTGCATCCCTATTACGGATGTAAGTCCTAGCCAGACAACAGGTTTACAGTCCGGAACTGAAAGCATCATAGTGTTCTTTAATTCTTTCAGTTCAGATCATTAGAACTGCATTTTGGTCGGGTCTTGGTCTATAATACAGATGCAATCATAAGTCGGTATAAGGGTGCGTTCACACATGCATATGTTTGCTGCAGATTTGCTACCCATTTACTTCTATGGGCAGCAAAAACTGATGAAGCAAATTTGCAGCAGATCTGCAGCAGAAAATATGCACGCGGGAATGCACCCTTATGGAAGTATTCATTTGACCTAATGAGTTTTGGAGTAGAGGAGCCTGCAAAGATGTTATGCTACTTAACTTAGGGGGTATGTAGGTTATTTAGGTGCTAATATTGAAGGCATTCACTATAGATGAGTGAATTTTTGAAAAATTCGATTCGGCCGATTCGCCGAATTCTCCCAAAAAATTTGGGTCGGCCTGAATTTATTTGCAGCAAATTGCTATTAAAAATTGCTATTTCTGGGCTTCAGAGAGCCTCAAAAGGGGTGTAGAACAATTTTCCTTGCCGTAACACGCATAGGTAGTGTGCTGTGTTAGTGAAATAATATTGTTATTCAGTATGACATGCAGATTAGAGGCGTCACTATTAGAATCACTGTCGCAGAGCGGCACAATGACAGAGCCTGGAGGTGGCGTCAGTATGAGGAGACCATATGGCGGCAGAATGATACAGTGTGAAGGTGGCGGCAGCAGGAGGAGACCATATAGTGACTGAATGACCCAGCCTGGAGGTGGCAAAAGCCTGACAAGACCATAGGGCCTCACAATTAAAAGATTAGAGATATGTTTTAACATTTAAATTGAAGATTTCAAATAGATGAACAATGTGCCAGCAGCATGAGGAGACCAGATGGCGGCACAGTGACACAGCCTTGAGGTGGCCGCAGCATGAGGAGACCATAATCAGGCAGAATGACACAGCCTGGAGGTGGTGGAAGCAAGAGGAGACCATATAGTGGCTGAATTACATAGCCTGGAGGTGGCGGAAGCATGAGCAGAACATATGGTGGCAGAATGAGACAGCCTGGAGGTGGCATCAGCATGATCAGCATGAGGAGAACATATGGTGGCAGAATGAGACAGCCTGGAGGTGGCATCAGCATGAGGAGAACATATTGTCACGATGCCGGCTGGCAGGTAGTGGATCCTCTGTGCCAGAGAGGGATAGGCGAGGACCGCGCTAGTGGACCGGTTCTAAGTCACTACTGGTTTTCACCAGAGCCCGCCGCAAAGCGGGATGGTCTTGCTGCGGCGGTAGTGACCAGGTCGTATCCACTAGCAACGGGTCACCTCTCTGACTGCTGAAGATAGGCGAGGTACAAGGGAGTAGACAGAAGCAAGGTCGGACGTAGCAGAAGGTCGGGGGCAGGCGGCAAGGTTCGTAGTCAGGGTGATAGCAGAAGTTCTGGTACACAGGCTTTAGACACACAATACGCTTTCACTGGCACAATGGCAACAAGATCCGGCAAGGGAGTGCATGGGAGGAGGTTAGATATAGTCAGGGACCAGGTGGAAGCCAATTAAGCAAATTGGGCCAGGCACCAATCATTGGTGCACTGGCCCTTTAAGTCTCAGGGAGCTGGCGCGCGCGCGCCCTAGAGAGCGGAGCCGCGCGCGCCAGCACATGACAGCAGGGGACGGGAACGGGTAAGTGACCTGGGATGCGATTCGCGAGCGGGCGCGTCCCGCTGTGCGAATCGCATCCCCAACGGCCATGACAGTGCAGCGCTCCCGGTCAGCGGGACTGACCGGGGAGCTGCAGGGAGAAAGACGCCGTGAGCGCTCCGGGGAGGAGCGGGGACCCGGAGCGCTAGGCGTAACAGTACCCCCCCCCTTAGGTCTCCCCTTTTTTTTGTCCGGTGACTGCCTCCCCTGGGATGAGGACACCGGGAAGAAATGGATGGTTTCCTCAATGGCAGGCAGTACAGCAGGAGTAGGAATGGGGAGGGAGGGCAGAGGGTGAAGCTTGGCACGGGGCAGGGAGACACAAGGACGGGAGCCATGAGGGGACACAGAGGCTTGCCTGAAGGGACTGGGAGGGGGGGAGAGGCATTTTCTGTGGCAGGCAGAGTCCCTAACGACTTTAGGGGGACCGGATACAGGAGGAACCACAGGGTCACGGCAGGGAGTACTGGGAACTGGTTTAAGGCAGTCCTTGGAACAAGAGGGACCCCAACTCTTGATCCCCCCAGTGGACCAGTCCAGGGTTGGGGAATGGTGTAGAAGCCAGGGTAGTCCAAGGAGAACTTCGGAAGTGCAATTGGGAAGGACAAAAAATTCAATTTTCTCGTGATGAGGTCCGATGCACATTAGGAGGGGCTCCGTGCGGTAACGCACGGTGCAATCCAACCTGGCACCGTTGACCGCGGAAATGTGGAGTGGCTTGATAAGACGGGTCACCGGAATGCGGAATTTATTCACCAAGGACTCCCGAATAAAATTCCCAGAAGCACCAGAGTCCAGGCAGGCCACGGCTGAGAGGGAAGAGCTGGCTGAAGTAGAAATCCGTACAGGCACCGTGAGACGTGGAGAAGCCGACTTAGCATCCAGAGACGCCACACCCACGAGAGCTGGGTGCGAGCGTGCGTTTCCCAGACGTGGAGGACGGATAGGGCAATCCACCAAAAAATGTTCGGTACTGGCACAGTACAGACAAAGATTCTCTTCCTTACGGCGATTCCTCTCTTCCAGGGTCAGGCGAGACCGATCCACTTGCATGGCTTCCTCGGCGGAAGGCCTAGGCGCAGATTGCAGTGGAGACTGTGGGAGAGGTGTCCAGAGATCTAAGTCTTTTTCCTGGCGGAGCTCTTGATGTCTCTCAGAAAAACGCATGTCAATGCGAGTGGCTAGATGAATGAGTTCATGTAGATTAGCAGGAGTTTCTCGTGCGGCCAGAACATCTTTAATGTTGCTGGATAGGCCTTTTTTAAAGGTCGCGCAGAGGGCCTCATTATTCCAGGATAGTTCAGAAGCAAGAGTACGGAATTGTATGGCGTACTCGCCAACGGAAGAATTACCCTGGACCAGGTTCAGCAGGGCAGTTTCAGCAGAAGAGGCTCGGGCAGGTTCCTCAAAGACACTTCGAATTTCCGAGAAGAAGGAGTGTACAGAGGCAGTGACGGGGTCATTGCGGTCCCAGAGCGGTGTGGCCCATGACAGGGCTTTTCCAGACAGAAGGCTGACTACGAAAGCCACCTTAGACCTTTCAGTAGGAAACTGGTCCGACATCATCTCCATGTGCAGGGAACATTGCGAAAGGAAGCCACGGCAAAACTTAGAGTCCCCATTAAATTTGTCCGGCAAGGACAGGCGGAGGCTAGGAGTGGCCACTCGCTGCGGAAGAGGTGCAGGAGCTGGCGGAGGAGATGATTGCTGCTGAAGTTGTGACTGAAGTTGCTGCACAATGGTGAATACTTCCGACAGCTGGTGGGTTAGATGGGCGATCTGTCGGGATTGCTGGGCGACCACCGTGGTGATATCAGAGATATAAGGCAGAGGGACGTCAGCGGGATCCATGGCCGGATCTACTGTCACGATGCCGGCTGGCAGGTAGTGGATCCTCTGTGCCAGAGAGGGATAGGCGAGGACCGCGCTAGTGGACCGGTTCTAAGTCACTACTGGTTTTCACCAGAGCCCGCCGCAAAGCGGGATGGTCTTGCTGCGGCGGTAGTGACCAGGTCGTATCCACTAGCAACGGGTCACCTCTCTGACTGCTGAAGATAGGCGAGGTACAAGGGAGTAGACAGAAGCAAGGTCGGACGTAGCAGAAGGTCGGGGGCAGGCGGCAAGGTTCGTAGTCAGGGTGATAGCAGAAGTTCTGGTACACAGGCTTTAGACACACAATACGCTTTCACTGGCACAATGGCAACAAGATCCGGCAAGGGAGTGCATGGGAGGAGGTTAGATATAGTCAGGGACCAGGTGGAAGCCAATTAAGCAAATTGGGCCAGGCACCAATCATTGGTGCACTGGCCCTTTAAGTCTCAGGGAGCTGGCGCGCGCGCGCCCTAGAGAGCGGAGCCGCGCGCGCCAGCACATGACAGCAGGGGACGGGAACGGGTAAGTGACCTGGGATGCGATTCGCGAGCGGGCGCGTCCCGCTGTGCGAATCGCATCCCCAACGGCCATGACAGTGCAGCGCTCCCGGTCAGTGGGACTGACCGGGGAGCTGCAGGGAGAAAGACGCCGTGAGCGCTCCGGGGAGGAGCGGGGACCCGGAGCGCTAGGCGTAACACATATGGTGGCAGTGTGAAACAGCCTGGAGCTGGCATCAGCATGAGGAGAACATATGGTGGCAGAATGAGACAGCCTGAAGCTGGCATCGGCATGAGGCCCATGCCAACTGAGGGTTGAGTCTGAGGAACCCACCGGCTGTTGACTGTGGGTGTCAGATGTCACTTGTGATGAAGTGGATGACCGAGTTAACCAATCGATGACGGCAGATGGGTTGCTGGTCGAGACACGATCAGTAACTGATAGCGGGAGCTCAGGCCTCTCGTTGCGACTCCTGCTGCCACTCACCCCTAGTCTGCTGCGACCTCTGCCTGGTGAATTTAGGCCTCTGCCACTCCTCTGTGCATGTCCTGGCACTTCTCTGCCTGACATACTTATACACCAGCTGAGTGCATATATGTTACACTTATGAGAGGAGGACAATACGCTGCACTTCCCTTAAAACTGTATTAGACTACAGAAGCAAGTGTGTAGCTTTAACTGGCCTTTCACAGTAACTAGGCCCAAATTAGTTTAACAGGGAAATATATAAAGGACACCACGTAGGTGTACGCACAGTTAAAACTTATGAGAGGAGGACTATGCTTTCCACTACAAACTGTATAATGCTACAGAAACCAGGGTGTAGCTTTGGATGGCCTTTCGCAGTAACTAGGCCCAAATTAGTTTTTCAGGAAAAAAAAAAAAAAAAAAACGACACCACGTAGGTGTACCTGCACTTTACACTTATGAGAGCTGGACAATACGCTCAGCTTAAAACTGCATAAGGCTACAGAAACAAGGGTGTAGCTTTGGCTGGCCTTTCACAGTAACTAGGCCCAAATTAGCTTTTCAGGAAAGAAAACGTATACCACGTAGGTGTACCTACACTTTACATTTATGAGAGGAGGACTATGCGCTCGTAGGTGTACCTACACTTTACACTTATGAGAGCTGGACAATACGCTCAGCTTAAAACTGTATAAGGCTATAGAAACAGGGGTGTAGTTTTGGCTGGCCTTTCACAGTAACTAGACCCAAATTAGTTTTTCAGGGAAAAAAAAAAAAACGTACACCACATAGGTGTACGTACTGTTCACACTTATGAGAGCTGGACAATATGCTCCACTACAAACTGTATAAGGCTACAGAAACAAGTGTGTAGCTTTGGCTGGCCTTTCCCAGTAACTAGGCCAAAATTCATTTTTCAGGAAAAAGTTCCGCCACGCAACCTGTATTAGGCACTGTAATCAGGTGACTATGGCTTTCCTTGCTCACCCTAACTGGCCCCTGTTAGCTTTACAGTTGCTGTACAACCAACTGCAGCAGTACAGAATCGCTGGGTAGATAGAGCCCAGTACAGTATTTTTATGCACTAATAGCAGGTAACAGTGGCTTTCACTGCTCTGCCTAACTGGCCCCTTTAGGCTTTAGAGTTGCTGTACACCTCACTGCAGCAGTTGAATCGCTGTGTATTAGACCCAAAATTGTACTTTCTTTCTCTCTCTGAATCGCTGCCGTGAAGTGGTTTTTCTGTGCAACACAATGCTCTATCTCTCCCTGCAGTGAAACGCTCTCTCTGAAATAAAACGCTGAAGTGACTGGCCGCAAGATGGCTGCCGATAATATAGGGCTGTGACATCACAGGGGTGGCTGGCTGCTTATAAGCTGCATCCTGCATGTGATTCAGAGTCATCCTGCCTACCCGCCATCTAGCTTCCCAGGATTCCTTGCTCCATGTCCTCACATGTGGATCCGCCATTTTAGATTCCCTGGAGCCTGGACCGCACTAAATGGAGTTTAATGAAGCAATTCATTTGATGGGATCGAGGCAATACTTGGATTCGCTGCGAAGCAAATTTTTCCTTAAATTTGTAACAAATTGGCATTCCTCAGATTCGATTAGCTCATCCTTAGTATTCAAATTAGATTCACACTGTCATAGGAGCAGGACAATGAGAATAATGACAGTGCTGAATGAATCCCTTACATGCAGAACACGGACAGTCAATCCAACATGGCTTTCAGAATTTTAATGGACTAAATAGCGCTGCATGCTGCATTATTCAGTCCAGGATTTTTTATAGAATCTGTGACAAAGGCACCAAACAGAGTCTTCAACACAGATAAGAACGTAAGATGAATCAAGTGAGATGATTTTGCACTTGTTCAGATAATCTTACATGAATAATGTAACTGCACATACTTATTTTGAAAGTTTCTTTTACATGTATATTCCTGCTGTTGTGGTTGTAAATCTTTCTGTATAATATTTATATAGAAGTCGCCTCCTGTCATTCCTGGTAGCAATTAAGGTTACTTACCGAGAAGAACAACTAGAAGCTAGCAATTATACCTTGTATCTTCTTTACATGACATACATCCCCAATGTACTGTCATCTCTGACGGGAAGTCTGTGTTTTTACATTAGATACTTTGGGTGTTATTTATGTAATTCTTTTACAATATATCACAGTTATTTGGTTACAACAATAAGCTAAAAGAGCCTTTACTTCACATATGTTAACATCTTAAATTAACTCATTAAGACTGCCATCAACACCTTTCGGTACACACAACGAGGCCACTCTTTAAAGATCTAATGACATATCATTGTGTAATAATGCCTTACAGCACTACCATCCCTTCATTCAATTGTACCTTGACCACTGACCACGCCAGAAGTATTATTATTTAGAAGGTAATTATGCTGCAATAGACAACTTAAGAACAATAAACCCCAGATCAAGAGTGAAAGGGCCAAGGAGAATGGTCAGTTGCTCGAAGCTTTGATGTTGTCAAAAAAGCTATTAAAGTAACATGCTGGACAAAAACAAACAGATGTACAAGCATCATTGTCAGAGGAGAAAACCTTTGATCCTTCTTGGTTCTGCTACTGCTAATCTGGCTCCCTGAAGACACAAGTAACTTTGTTTCTATAGCTAATAGTCCTGCTTAGGATAAGTCTGTCTGTAAATGAAAAAAAAATGTGGCCTTCTCAGAAACATCTTTGATCATTAACAACTATTACGTAATGTAAAAACATCTTTTTTTCTTTTTTCTGGTAACTAGATATGTGAGAACCTCCATGGCTCCAAATAAGTACACAATGTAGACAGTAAATCTGATCACACTAATTCCAGGAAGGGGTTGTGCAGACTGAGGTGCCTAGTACCCACCTGTAGAGTTGACTCTGGGGGTCCACCCTTATTCAGGGCAAAAACTTATGCTGACACCTAACACCTGGCCCTCCCTGTTGATCAGCTGGTCAGCACCTGGACTACACAGTGAAATGTGCCCAAAGCAGTATTCTCTATATTCCAAGTGATGGCAGCCCCCGGTTTCCGCAGCTCCATTACAGAGAATAGGAGCGGAAAGTGCGGTAATGCTGTGGCGTCACTACACGAGTACGGAGCTAACTGCTTCCGGCCCAGTGATCGTGGTGGTGCCAAACCATTTTTGCCTCCTGAAAATTATCTTTGAGTTAGAGGCGAATATTACTGATATTCTCTTTTTAGGATGCATCAAAAACACCAAAAATTACAGTGATTTAAAGGGGTACTCCGGTGAAAATCTTTTTTCTTTTAAATCAACTGGTGGCAGAAAGTTAAACATATTTGTAAATTACTTCTATTAAAAAATCTTAATCCTTCCTGTACTTATTAGCTGCTGAATACTACAGAGGAAATTATTTTCTTTTTGGAATGCTCTCTGATGACATCACGAGCACAGTGCTCTCTGCTAACGTTATTATAATAATAATAACACTTTATTTATTGTTGTCCTTAGTGGGATTTGAACCGAAGTCCCCAGCACTGCAAGGCAGCAATGCTAACCACTGAGCCACCATGCTGCCCTTAGCATACATCTGCTATGCATCTGCTATGCATGGTCGCTAAAATGGACAATGATGTCAGCAGAGAGCACTGTGCTCGTGATGTCATCAGTGTTCCAAAAAGAAAGGAATTTCCTCTGTAGCATTCAGCAGCTAATAAGTACTGGAAGGATTAAGATTTTTTAATAGAAGTAATTTACAAATATGTTTAACTTTCTGCCACCAGTTGATTTAAAAGAAAAAAGGTTTTCACCGGAGTACCCCTTTAAGCAAAAGCACCACAATTGATTTAAATTGCAGCAAAATACAAAAACTTGTCTCAATACTATCCAGCTGCTGGGGGATCCACCTGTTCCCTTTTGGGCTATTTTAAGACTGGGGTTGTGTTAGAACAATGCTATCATACCTTCCTTAAATGGGTTGCCTAGTCTTAAATGGCAAAATAATCAAAACATGGCAAAACATAAACCTTTCTAATATATGTCCTAAAAAATATCTTTTTTTTATAGAAATCATGACAAATAAAAATGACCACTAGGGGTCCCGAAACCATACAGACCATAATCCTGTCCGTCTGCAGTATCATTTTTGTCTAAGCTAAAGCACAGGCTGGAACAAAGTCCAGGAAGTGAGGGCAGGACTAGCACTCCTCTATGCTCACTCCAGTCCTGTATATGAGATCCCTGTCTTATGACAGGTACACTTTAAGTCATTGACATTTTATAATATAAAATGTATAGGAAAACAAAATTAGGGTCAAAGAGCTTGAGGAATCCCAGATATATTTGATTATAACACAATGACAACACATTTCTAGGGTTATAAGAACTCAGGCACATATTGTAAAAACATATGTTAGAATAAAATTCAGACAGGTGAGTAGTATAAGGAAATCAACAGCTTGCTTATCACAACAATATATGCATCCCTTGCCACTCATAGTGATAAGAAAATCAGTTTACACATGTACTGATGTTGTTCATGTTCTGTGCACAGATAGTGAAGTCAGCTGAGGATAACATGATGTTTTTCTAGAATCTGAGGCCAATTTAGGGCTTAGTAGAATAGTCATATTTATTTTGTGTAAATATACTATTTGGAATGCAGAAGAGTCAAAAACCATTGAAGTGCTAGGCCATTACTTCTCTGAGACACAAAGGTGAGATAAAAAATCACCTGACCAACCAAATGTGGTAGAATTAGCTGACAACCTAATATTTACAGGGGTAATACATCTGTACCTTTACTTCTGAACTTGCAGAAATGATGAATCGGGCAAAACTTACCCTATTTCATGATCTGCAAGAAGACTGCAGAGATAAAAGACTGCAAAAAGTGCAGAAAGTGCACATTCATAAATCATGAGTAGTTGTGATAGATGTCAACTCAATGTGTGTGTCTTATGTTGATCATTAGAGATAAGCAAATTTTTTTTAAATTTTATTTGGCCGAATTCGCCTAATTTTCCCCAAAAATTTGGTTGAGTCCCAAATTATTTGCAGCTAATCTATATAAACCTCTTAACGACGTAGGACGTATATTTACGTCCTGTGCTGGCTCCCGCGATATGAAGCATCACATCGCGTCGGTCCCGGCGCTCATCAACAGCCGGGACCCGCGGCTAATACCACACATCGCCGATCGCGGCAATGTGCGGTATTAACCCTTTAGAAGCGGCGGTCAAAGCTGACCGCCGCTTCTAAAGTGAAAGTGAAACTATCCCGGCTAGTCATATGTATCACCGCATGAATAAATGTCCGAACTATAAAAATATATAGTTAATTAAACCACACGGTCAATGCCGTACACGTAAAAAAATTCCAAAGTCCAAAAAAGCGTATTTTGGTCACTTTTTATACCATTAAAAAATGAATAAAAAGTGGTCAAAAAGTCCAATCAAAACAAAAATCATACCAATAAAAACTTCCGATCACAGTGCAAAAAATTTATCCTCAAACCGCCCTGTACGTGGAAAACTAAAAAAGTTATAGGGGTCAGAAGGTGACATTTTTAAACATATAAATTTTCCTGCATGTAGTTATGATTTTTTCCAGAAGTACGACAAAATCAAACCTATATAAGTAGGGTATCATTTTAACCGTATGTACCTACAGAATAATAATAAGGTGTCATTTTTACCGAAATATGCACTGCGTAGAAACGGAAGCCCCCAAAAGTTACAAAATGGCGTTTTTTCTTCGATTTTGTCGCACAATGATTTTTTTTTCCGTTTCGCTGTGAATTTTTGGCTAAAATGACTAATATCACTGCAAAGTAGAATTGGTGACGCAAAAAATAAGCCCTAATATGGATTTTTAGGTGGAAAATTGAAAGGGTTATGATTTTTAAAAGGTAAGGAGGAAAAAACGAAAGTGCAAAAACTGAAAAACCCTTAAGGGGTTAAAAACAGCTATTTCTGGCCTACAGAGAGCCTCAATAGGGGTGTACAACACTTTGCCTTGCTGTAACACACATAGGGTGTGTGCTGGGTTAATGGAACAATACTGTTATTCAGTATGACATGCAGATTAGAGGTCTCGCTATTAGAATCATTGTTGCAGAACAGCGCAATGACAGAGCCCTGAGGTGGCATCAGTATGAGGAGACCATATAGTGGCTGACTGACACAGCTTGGAGGTGGCCGCAGCATGAGGAGACCATATAGTGGCTGAATGACACAACCTGAAGTTGGCGGCAGCATGAGGAGACCATATAGTGGCAGAATGAGACAGTCTGGAGCTGGCACCAGCATGAGGAAAACATATGGTGGCAGTATGAGACAGCCTGGAGGTGACATCAGCAGCATCAGGAGTCCTGAAAGTGACCCGGTGACATAGTGGGGTGGTGGGTGACGAAACTGGGTAAAAAAAGGAGAGCTTTACATCAGATGTGTGGCATCAGGCGGGTAACAGGATCAGAATAGTAGCTGAGACAAGTTGGCAGAAGAAAACAGTCTCTTTTCTAAAAGTGTTAGTGTGCACAAGTAAGTATTGAGGACATTTTATTAATATTCTTAGGATGACATATATATGGACCCCAATTTTTTTTAAATCAAACTAAAGGAAAGGTGTGCAAAAAAACACCATGTGCTACTTACACCACCAAGGATTGATGTGATGCAAAGACCTCTAAAAGGTGGAAGGGAGCTGCGTATAGTTCATTGTAACCAGTGGGGGTAACAACTTCCCCTGTAAGGCCCTACTCTCGCATTATTAATTCCCTTCTTGGCAAGTGTTACTCGCCCTAAAAAGGGCGGCCCCACACAGGAACCTCTCACTATTTCCACCTGCAAACACTGCCATTTTGCCAGGGTTTTTAGGTGGAAATATGGAGAGGTTTCTGTGAGGGGTCGCCCTTTTTATGACGAGTAACACTTTCCTCGAAAGAGGTGGAAGGGAACAACGTATTGTCCATTGGGGGTAAAAAATTCCCCTGTACTGCCCTACTCTCACCCTATTAATTCCCTTCTTTGCAAGTGTTACTCGCCCTAAAAAGGGCAGCCCCACACAGGAAACTCTCCCTATTTCCACCTAAAAACCCTGTGAAATGGCAGTGTTTGTAGGTGGAATTAGGGAGAGGTTCCTGTGTGGGGATGCCCTTTTTAGGGTGAGTAACACTTGCCAAGAAGGGAATTAATAATGCGAGAGTAGGGCCTTACAGGGGAATTTTCTACCCCCACCACTTACAATGAACTATACGTTGTTCCCTTCCACCTTTTAGAGGTCTTTGCATCACATCAATACTTGGTGTTGTAGGTGGCACATGGTGTTTTTTGCACAGCTTTCCAAAAAATGTTGGGTACATATATTTTATCCTAAGAAAAGTTAAGTTTTAGCTAATGCATATCCTCAATACTTACTTGTGGTCTGATGCCGAGGAATGTTTGTAACTGGGGAGCAGCACCATAAATATGTTTTGCACTATCAATATTTGTGAAGTGTTGGTGTGGCACCACGTTCAATCTACTCTGATGCATCAGACATTGGTGGGTGGAAATCCTGGCTGATCCATGCCTGATTCATCTTCACAAAGGTCAGTCTCTCCACATTTTCCGTGGACAGACGAGTTCTCCTTGGGGTTACTATGGCCCCCACCACATGAAACACCCGCTCTGATGGCACATTACTGGCCGGGCAGGACAGCTTTTCCAGGGCAAACTCTGCTAGTTTGGCTGGCCCGAAGTCCATCTGCATGGGCATGTCAAGGTATGCCACCACTTGCTGGTTCAGGTCCTGCTCCAGGTCCACCTGCTGCTTATGAGTTGCTTCACTGTGTGGGTGAAGAAAGCTACTCATCAGCTACTGTAGACTTAGGCTGCTGCTGATGGAGCTGGTACTGCTTTTGCCACCCCACCCCTCCCCAGCAGCCATGGCAGTGGAAGTTGAGTGCAGAAGGCCCCCGAGTCAGTGGATGTAAAAGAGACCCCCCATTTTGTGTTGGTAGTGAGGGTCCAATAAGGTGGAGAGTCAGAAGTCATCCTGCTGCCAAATGGTGACAATTTGGCGGTCACTACGCAAGCAATTGAGCATGCATCGTGTTATTTGTGCAAGTGACTCGGAGGGACTCCCTGCCTCCATCTCCACTGAAAACCGCCACAGTGTGTCTGGGTCCTCTTTCTCACCTTCCTCATAACCCTCTAACTTCTCTATCTGCTCCTGTTCCTCCTCTCCTGTCAGATAACTAGAAAAAACGCCCATCTCGAAAAACCAAAACTGTGCTCCACTGTACCCCTCCCCCTCCTCATCCAGTTTAGCCCCCACAGGGCTCATGTGACCGTGAGATGTAGGCGCCACGTCTCCAGTGCCCTGACCAGCCATCATTTCCAACATGTGTTGTAGTAAATGAAGCAGTAGAATGAGGTTGTTCATCCCGTAATCCTGGCGACTGACTAATAATGTGGCTTCTTCTAAGGGCAGGTGTCACGTATGAGCTGCCACTGAATGGCATTGAAGTTACACAGGGGAGTCTCCCTATCCGCTTGGATCATCAAGAAATTGGTGATAGCTTTTCTTCGTTGGTCGTTCTGACATATGGAGGGTGGAATTCCAATGTGAAAAAATTTCGCAAATCAGAATATCTTGGGGCATACTGTTCTGGCGCTGCAGCTCAAGGAGTGTGTGCTTTGCGGTGTACGAGTGGGTGAAGTGCATGCAAAGTTTCCTTCCCTGTGTTAGGATGTCTTGCAGATGGGGGAAACAATTCAGGAACTGCTTGACAACCAGACTGAACACGTGTGCCATGCAGGGCGCATGTCTCAGGCTTCCTTGTCGAAGCGCAGACAAGATGTTCTTCCTGTTGTCGGTCACCATTGTTCCCATTTCCAGTTTTCATGGTGTAAGCCATGATTTGATTTCTTGATGAATGACTTTTAGCAGTTCCTCCCCTGTGTGACTCCATTCACCTAGGCCAGTGGTGCGTGAATGCGGCTCTTCACGCACATGCACATGCTCTTCACGCACATGCCACATGCGGCTCTTCACGCACTTTAATGCGGCTCTTGCAGTGCTGTCGGGCCGTGGCGGCCGCCCATGCACACTGGTAACATACAAGGCCCTTGTATGCATAGCCCTTGTATGCAGGCCCTTGTGTGCAGAGCAGCAGCGGCCGCATAGTGCCGACCACTGCTGTATACTAAAAACCAGGGTGCCTCCAGCTGTTGTGAAACTACAACTCTCAGCATGCCCGGACCGGCAATGGCTGTCCGGGCATGCTGGTAGTTTCACAACAGCTGGAGGCCCCCTGGTTTTTAGTATACAGTATTAGTTTTTACCTGCTCTGGCCGGCCCCCACCTGCAGCCGCACACGGGAGCCGGCCCGGGCAGATAATCATAGGTTTTCCTATGCCGGACATCCCTGTGTCCCAAAAAATCTTTTCGGGACATAAGGATGTCTGTGGGTCACTAACCATTCCCCGCCCGCCGCGCATCCTCCTCTGGTCCTCTTGCGGTCCTCTTGCGGTCTTCCTGCGATCCTCCGCCTCTTTATGGTTGTACTCATGGGACCTCAGTGATGTCCCGTGCGTACAACCATAGAGGCGCAGGAGAACCGGAGGAAGACACGCGCCGGCTCCACTAGCTGCTTGCACCGCTATCATATTACTGTGGGACGTGCTGCTCTACCTTCTCTTGTGATATATATATATATATATATATATATATACATACATTTTTTACATTTTTTTTTCACTTCTGTACAACATCACCCCTAGTGTCTAATGCACAAAAGATGCAGTAACAGGTTTAGGAAACTGGGGGGCGCTGTTGTACAACTAAACAGCTCCTTTACAAAAAATAAACCCGAAAGTGAAGCATGCAGGCAGGCAAAGCGGGCACGGCGTTAGCAGCTCGGTACGGGTAAGGGACATCAGGGGAAGGGGAGACAGGTAAGCGACCCTGAAGACTGATAGCAGAGCATTGTGTGTGTCCCAATCTCCGTGATCCGGGCACACACACACCGCTGCTCAGGATTTTTATGTGTGAAACACTGCCATCAGCTGTCAGATTTGACTAGCTGATAGGAGCGATCACTGTGAGGGGGGGGGGGGGACGGGACGAAACCCCCCTAGGTCCCGAGGCAAGATGGCTGGCTATTAGTGATAACCACAAGCCAGAATCTGCATGACGTTCATATAAGTCACAGGTCGGGAAAACCTTCCCGGCCATGACGTACATGTATATCATGGGTCAGGAAGGGGTTAATAGAGGACTATATGCTTTTAGTGCTCTGCTCACCCTAACTGGCTGGCTACTGTTAGCTTTACAGTTGTTGTACACACCAGTGCTGCAGCACACAGTCGCTGTGTAGTACACCCAAAATTGCACTTTCTCTCTCAGTCTCACTGCCTTCTTTATCAGTCCTTTTCGGCTGGATTTGGGCTTGAGGTGAATCGCTGCTGTAAAAAAGCTTTTCTCTGCAATACACTGCTCTCTGTCCCTCTCTCTCTCTCTGCAATAGAACGCTGATGTGACTGGGAGGTGATTCGCTGCTGTAAAAATGCTTTTCTGTGCAACACACACTGCTGTCTGTCCCTCTCTCTCTGAACACTGATGTGACTGGCCGCAAGATGGCTGCCGATTATATAGGGCTGTGACATCACAGGGGTGGCTGGTTGCTGATAGGCTGCATGCTGCATGTGATTCAGAGTCGCCCAGATGACCCTTGTTCCAGCCTTCCCAGGATTCCTTGCTCCATGTCCTCATATGTGGATCCACCATTTTAGATGCCCTGGAGCCTGGACCACGCTAAATGGAGTTTAATGAAGTGATTCACGCGATCGAATCGCGGCGATATTCGCATTAGTTACAAATCAAATTTTTCCTGAAATTCGGAACGAATTTGGATGCGTCAAATTCGATTCGCTCTTCCTTATTGATCATCCTCAGACATCCTTAGTACAAAAATGGGCCTATACAGGATTCCCATTGTGATCCTCATGTCAAATTATAGATCTCTTCACTCCCTATCTTTGCCCTTTCAATAGAAATATACATTTATTTTAAGTCTGCATATTTCGAGACATTCCTCCTAGACATGTGGTAATGTAAGATAGGAGTCTCCTAAAAGTAATTATATATGTTCATCTTAATTAAAATACTTTTTGTCTCAGTCAACAGGGATAAATTATACAAGCAGACACCAAGCTACATAAGGTAAGTTGCCACATGGGATTTTCTTAGCATGTAAGCTGAAATGCTATCTGCCAAAACATGTGTTGGTATCATTAGGTTTTATCACTTATCGGATAAATTACAGCACATTTTAGCTGGAAACAAATTACTAGACAATTTCTACATTCTAAAGGGGGGAGGATGTGTTACTGGAAGTATGAGCAATCTCTTAAATTGATCAGGCATCGTGCCAGATTCATACATATATCTTCAAAGCCAATTTAAGGTTTTTAGAATTCCAAGTTACTGTCAAGCAAAGACATTTTAAGGTGTTTTCAATAAGTTGTTTACAGTAAAATTATCTGTACTGTTACATGTAAAAAAGTTGCCAAAACCATCAAAAATCCAGAAACAAAACTAAACATACTATAAATGTCCCCCAGACACAACCAAGACAAAACATTTGTCGGGTATTGTGTGGCATCGGTCTGTATATGCTTTGTCTGTAAAGTGACTAATTTGCAATAGTTGCCTACAGTCTAGTATTCATGAGCCGAGTTTCTATGATTGCTTGGCACTAGTTCTTATGCAGTCCAGGCCTCACTATATCTGGTATAGGTGCTATGTTATTTTGTATTTTAAATATAACATTTTTGGACTTCATGAAGTAGTTAATACAAATGTATATTCTTTCATCATAGGTATGATTCTGTCTTTAGATTTTTTTATGGTATTCTTAATTCCTTATCACATGAAAATTAATAGTAAGAAATATAACAAGCCAAGAAGTTGATGGATTAATTTTCAAATATAATATAAATGTGTCCTTCCCATTAAATGGGGTACTCCAGAGATCTAAACCCATAGCCCATCCTTTCCCTCTCATTAACCTATTTAACTGTCTTAATATCATTCATAAGCTATTGTCTATAGACCAGTTTCCCCTATTCGGTTGTCACTTACATGCATGAAGTGAGGGAATAACATCATCCAACCATTCACGCTTTCTCTGTACACTTCCCTCTATTAAAGCAGCCTCCACCCTACTTAGAGACACAGACCATGTGGTTTCTTCCATACACTGCTGAGTCATGCGATCTTTAGTGCTAAACAACTGGGAGGTGTGTGCAGCCTCAACCAATCAGTCACTGAATCTCTGCTGCTCAGAGCAGGAGGGTGGGGCTGACAGAAGACAGAGCAAAGCTGCAATGATTGCTGGGAGATATAGGCAAGGGGAGTGAAGTATGGCAGAGCATATCAAGCAGCCAGAGAAGACAATAGGGGCAACAGAAACCATGCATATCTGGCAGGATGTTTTACAGCAGGGGTCTCAAACTCCCGGCCTGTGAGCCATTTGCAGCCTGCGGAACGAAAGTTTCTGGCCCACACCAGGTATGTGTAATTTGTATTGCCCCATGCCCGGGACATGCAGTTCCGGGCACCGGGCAGGTAACTTCTTCAGGCATTTAGCCCTGCTTCGAGCAAGCAGCCCTTAATTCCGGAAGGCTTCACTTACCCAGCCCTCCTCCTCCCAGTCTCCGGTTGGCCGGCCGGCCTGAGTCTGATGAGGGACATTGCGCATGTGACGTCCATCAGCAGACCCGCACAGGAGGATGTCAGCGCAGGCCAGGTAAGTGTGTCTATGTGTGTGTGTTTGTCTGTCTTTGTGTGTGTGCATGTGTGTGTGTGTGTTAAAGAGGGGGGGGGGGGCGAACGACAATGCTACCCAATGTGGGGAACCTGCTATAACCTAATGTGGGGAACCTGCTTCTACCTAATGTGGGGAAACTGCTACTACCTAATGTGGGGAACCTGATACTACCTAATGTGGGAACCTGCTTCTACCTAATGTGGGGAACCTGCCACTACCTAATGTGGGAACCTGCTTCTACCTAATGTGGGGAACCTGCTACTACCTAATGTGGGGAACCTGCTACAACCTAATGTGGGGAACCTGCTTCTACCTAATGTGGGGAACCTGCTACTACCTAATGCGGGGAATCTACTACTACCTAATGTGGGGAACCTACTACTACTTACCTATTGTGGGCAAACTGCTACTACTTACCTAATGTGGGGACCTGCTGCCTATCTAATGTGGGGAACCTGCTTCCTACCTAATGTGGGGAACCCCCAGAAGTACCACCCCCATCATCCGTCAGCTCATGCTATTACCACACAGGGGTAGGGGAAATGGAGGGGGGGTTGCTGGTGGATGATGAGGGGTGCATGATGGGGCATTATATGTAAGGGATGCATGCGGCCCAGCCTCACCCAGCTGCTACCTCCAGTGGCCCCCAGATAATTTGAGTTTGAGACCCCTGTTTTACAGGGAACATATTCATGATGGCATATTCATTGGTGGCTTTGGAGATTTTTTTTATACATATATTTTCCTGGAGTAACCCTTTAAGACAATTGTCTACTAAATGGTTGTTTAGCCGACTGCTATTTTTCCTGCAATAAGCCACTGCCATACATCTCCATTTGGTTTATTTCCTGTGAGAACAAAGGATCAGGTTTGCAATCTCACAAGTCTACATATGGATAATTGACCAATTCCAATGAAATTGTCAGAACTGAACCTCAAATATCTAAAAAAATATAGTCACTTTAAAGAGTTGCTTTAACACAGCCTAAAAGGGTATCCCCATATTACATATTCAGTGTTGAAAGTAAAGAAAATGTTTTCAATAAAACCACACTTAGGCTGGGTTCACACCACATTTTTACAATACAGTTCCCGTATCAGGTTTTAGATAAAAACAGATTCCTCAAAACATGACTAAACTGTGTCAAAACGTGTGTACAAATTTTAATCCGTATATGGGTAAAAATCGTATACAGTTTGAAAAATGATGTCCAGTTCCATTTGTTTTTTTAAGAAAAAAACGTTTATGTTTTTAACTTTTTACTCCATTATAAATAAAGTTTCACTTGTTTGAAATTCCAAGAAAAAAACGGTGCAAAGTCAAAAACTGTATGTTGAAAACTGCACGCAAATACGCACATACGGTTCTGTACGGTTCCCATTGACTCCCATGTTAAAAAAAGTATAAAAAATGACAAAACCGTACATGATGCTAAACGGACACAACCTGATGCATCTTTTGGCATACAGTTTTCAATACGGTTCCAAACGGTTTTCAAATTGAAAACGTATATGGGAACTGTATTGCAGAAACGGGGTGTGAACCCAGCCAAAGGGTTCATTGACATATTGGCTAATGTTTTTTTTTTTGAGATTTTCAATTATGCGCCTCCAAAGAAGAAAACATGTTACACCTCTCACACATGTTAGGCATGGAAAAGGTTTAGTGACTGTACAATACACTATGAGGGCAATTTATCATTTGCTCAGTTTCTTTTTCTCACCATATGTTGCTTAAGCTATTGACAGACAGTTTTTGTGTAATTTATCATTCGATGGACGCCTTGTTTAATTTTACGGCTTGTGTGCTGAGAGTAGCCAATAATACATAACGCATATAAAACAGTCCCTTAATTTAACCCCTTAAGGACCAGGCCATTTTACACCTTAGGACCAGAGCGTTTTTTGCACATCTGACCACTGACACTTTAAACATTAATAACTCTGGAATGCTTTTAGTTATCATTCTGATTCCGAGATTGTTTTTTCGTGACATATTCTACTTTAACATAGTGGTAAAATTTTGTGGTAACTTGCATCCTTTCTTGGTGAAAAATCCCAAAATTTGATGAAAAATTTGAAAATTTTGCATTTTTCTAACTTTGAAGCTTTCTGCTTGTAAGGAAAATGGATATTCAAAATATTTTTTTTATTCACATTTCCAATATGTCTACTTTATGTTTGCATCATAAAATTGACGTGTTTTTACTTTTGGAAGACATCAGAGGGCTTCAAAGTTCAGCAGCACTTTTCCAATTTTTCACAAAATTTTGAACCTCGCTTTTTTTCAGAGACCAGTTCAGGTTTGAAGTGGATTTGAAGGGTCTTCCCATTAGAAATACCCCACAAATGACCCCATTATAAAAACTACACCCCCCAAAGTATTCAAAATGACAATCAGTAAGTGTTTTAACCCTTTAGGTGTTTCACAGGAATAGCAGCAAAGTGAAGGAGAAAATTTACAATTTTTATTTTTTACACTCGCATGTTCTTGTAAACCCAATTTTTGAATTTTTGCAAGGGTTAAAAGGAGAAAATGTATACTTATATTTGTAGCCCAATTTCTCTCGAGTAAGCACATACCTCATATGTCTATGTAAAGTGTTCGGCGGGCGCAGTAGAGGGCTCAGAAGCGAAGGAGCGACAAGGGGATTTTGGAGAGTACGTTTTTCAGAAATGGTTTTTGGGGGGCATGTTGCATTTAGGAAGCCCCTATGGTGCCAGAACAGCAAAAATAACCCACATGGCATACCATTTTGGAAACTAGACCCCTTGGGGAACGTAACAAGGAATAAAGTGAGCCTTAATACCCCACAAGTGTATCACGACTTTTGCATATGTAAAAAAAAAAATATTTTTTTCACTAAAATGTGTGTTTCCCCCCCAAATTTCACATTTTTGCAAGGGTTAATAGCAGAAAATACCCCACAAAATTTGTAACCCCATCTCTTCTGAGTATGGAGGCACCCCATAAGTTGGCATGAAGTGCATTACGGGCAAACTACAATGCTCCGAAGAGAAGGAGTGATATTTAACTTTTTGAGAGCAAATTTTGCTCGGGGGGCATGTCGCATTTAGGAAGCCCCTATGGTGCCAGAACAGCAAAAAAAAAAACACATGGCATACCATTTTGGAAACTAGACCCATTGAGGAACGTAACAAGGAATAAAGTGAGCCTTAATACCCCACACGGGTTTCACGACTTTTGCATATGTAAAAAATATATATTTTTTTTCACTAAAATGTGTGTTTCCCCCCAAATTTCACATTTTTGCAAGGGTTAATAGCAGAAAATAACCCCCAAAATTTGTAACCCCATCTCTTCTGAGTATGGAGGTACCCCATAAGTGGACCTGAAGTGCACTACGGGCGAACTACAATGCTCAGAAGAGGAGGAGCACCATTGAGCTTGTTACGCCGAGCGCTCCGGGTCCCCGCTCCTCCGCGGAGCGCTCGCTACACTCTCGCTACTGCAGCGCTCCGGTCAGATCCACTGACCCGGTGCGCTGCGATACCGCCTCCAGCCGGGATGCGATTCGCGATGCGGGTGGCGCCCGCTCGCGATGCGCATCCCGGCTCCCGTACCTGACTCGCTCTCCGTCGGTCCTGTCCCGGCGCGCGCGGCCCCGCTCCCTAGGGCACGCGCGCGCCGGGTCTCTGCGATTTAAAGGGCCACTGCGCCGCTGATTGGCGCAAGTGGTTCTAATCAGTGTGTTCACCTGTGCACTCCCTATGTATACCTCACTTCCCCTGCACTCCCTCGCCGGATCTTGTTGCCATTGTGCCAGTGAAAGCGTTTCCTTGTGTGTTCCTAGCCTGTGTTCCAGACCTCCTGCCGTTGCCCCTGACTACGATCCTTGCTGCCTGCCCCGACCTTCTGCTACGTCCGACCTTGCTTCTGTCTACTCCCTTGTACCGCGCCTATCTTCAGCAGTCAGAGAGGTTGAGCCGTTGCTAGTGGATACGACCTGGTCACTACCGCCGCAGCAAGACCATCCCGCTTTGCGGCGGGCTCTGGTGAAAACCAGTAGTGACTTAGAACCGGTCCACTAGCACGGTCCACGCCAATCCCTCTCTGGCACAGAGGATCCACCTCCTGCCAGCCGGCATCGTGACAGTAGATCCGGCCATGGATCCCGCTGAAGTCCCTCTGCCAGTTGTCGCCGACCTCACCACGGTGGTCGCCCAGCAGTCACAACAGATAGCGCAACAAGGCCACCAGCTGTCTCAACTGACCGTGATGCTACAGCAGCTACTACCACAGCTTCAGCAATCATCTCCTCCGCCAGCTCCTGCACCTCCTCCGCAGCGAGTGGCCGCTTCAGGCCTACGACTATCCTTGCCGGATAAATTTGATGAGGACTCTAAATTTTGCCGTGGCTTTCTCTCTCAATGTTCCCTGCACTTGGAGATGATGTCGGACCAGTTTCCTACTGAAAGGTCTAAGGTGGCTTTCGTAGTCAGCCTTCTGTCTGGAAAAGCTCTGTCATGGGCCACACCGCTCTGGGACCGCAATGACCCCGTCACTGCCTCTGTACACTCCTTCTTCTCGGAAATTCAAAGTGTCTTTGAGGAACCTGCCCGAGCCTCTTCTGCTGAGACTGCCCTGTTGAACCTGGTCCAGGGTAATTCTTCCGTTGGCGAGTACGCCGTACAATTCCGTACTCTTGCTTCAGAACTATCCTGGAATAATGACGCCCTCTGCGCGACCTTTAAAAAAGGCCTATCCAGCAACATTAAAGATGTTCTGGCCGCACGAGAAATCCCTGCTAACCTACATGAACTCATTCATCTAGCCACTCGCATTGACATGCGTTTATCCGAAAGGCGTCAGGAGCTCCGCCAGGATATGGACTTTGTTCGCACGAGGCGTTTTTTCTCCCCGGCTCCTCTCTCCTCTGGTCCCCTGCAATCCGTTCCTGTGCCTCCCGCCGTGGAGGCTATGCAGGTCGACCGGTCTCGCCTGACACCTCAAGAGAGGACACGACGCCGCATGGAGAATCTCTGCCTGTACTGTGCCGGTACCGAACACTTCCTGAAGGATTGTCCTATCCGTCCTCCCCGCCTGGAAAGACGTACGCTGACTCCGCACAAAGGTGAGACAGTCCTTGATGTCAACTCTGCTTCTCCACGTCTTACTGTGCCTGTGCGGATATCTGCCTCTACCTTCTCCTTCTCTACTATGGCCTTCTTGGATTCCGGATCTGCAGGAAATTTTATTTTGGCCTCTCTCATCAACAGGTTCAACATCCCGGTGACCAGTCTCGCCAGACCCCTCTACATCAATTGTGTTAACAATGAAAGATTGGACTGTACCTTACGTTTCCGCACGGAGCCCCTCCTAATGTGCATCGGACCTCATCACGAGAAAATTGAGTTTTTGGTCCTCCCCAATTGCACTTCCGAAATTCTCCTCGGACTACCCTGGCTTCAACACCATTCCCCAACCCTGGATTGGTCCACTGGGGAGATCAAGAGTTGGGGTTCCTCTTGTTTCAAGGACTGCCTTAAACCGGTTCCCAGTTCTCCTTGCCGTGACCCTGTGGTTCCCCCTGTAACCGGTCTCTCTAAGGCCTATATGGACTTTGCGGATGTTTTTTGCAAAAAACAAGCTGAGACTCTACCTCCTCACAGGCCTTATGACTGTCCTATTGACCTCCTCCCGGGCACTACTCCACCCCGGGGCAGAATTTATCCTCTCTCTGCCCCAGAGACTCTTGCTATGTCTGAGTACATCCAGGAAAATTTAAAAAAGGGCTTTATCCGCAAATCCTCCTCTCCTGCCGGAGCCGGATTTTTCTTTGTGTCCAAAAAAGATGGCTCCCTACGTCCTTGCATTGACTACCGCGGTCTTAATAAAATCACGGTAAAGAACCGCTACCCCCTACCTCTCATCTCTGAACTCTTTGATCGCCTCCAAGGTGCCCACATCTTTACCAAACTGGACTTAAGAGGTGCTTATAATCTCATCCGCATCAGAGAGGGGGATGAATGGAAAACGGCATTTAACACTAGAGATGGACACTTTGAGTATCTGGTCATGCCCTTTGGCCTGTGCAATGCCCCTGCCGTCTTCCAAGACTTTGTTAATGAAATTTTTCGTGATCTCTTATATTCCTGTGTTGTTGTGTATCTGGACGATATCCTGATTTTTTCTGCCAACCTTGAAGAACACCGCCAGCATGTCCGCATGGTTCTTCAGAGACTTCGTGACAATCAACTTTATGCCAAAATGGAGAAATGTCTGTTTGAATGTCAATCTCTTCCTTTCCTAGGATACTTGGTCTCTGGCCAGGGACTACAAATGGATCCAGACAAACTCTCTGCCGTCTTAGATTGGCCACGCCCCTCCGGACTCCGTGCTATCCAACGTTTTTTGGGGTTCGCCAATTATTACAGACAATTTATTCCACATTTTTCTACCATTGTGGCTCCTATCGTGGCTTTAACCAAAAAGAATGCCAATCCTAAGTCATGGCCTCCCCAAGCGGAAGACGCCTTTAAACAGCTCAAGTCTGCCTTTTCTTTGGCTCCCGTGCTCTCCAGACCTGACCCATCTAAACCCTTCCTATTGGAGGTTGATGCCTCCTCAGTAGGAGCTGGAGCGGTCCTTCTACAAAAAAATTCTTCCGGGCATGCTGTTACTTGTGGTTTTTTTTCTAGGACCTTCTCTCCGGCGGAGAGGAACTACTCCATCGGGGATCGAGAGCTACTAGCCATTAAATTAGCACTTGAGGAATGGAGGCATCTGCTGGAGGGATCAAGATTTCCAGTTATTATTTACACCGATCACAAGAACCTCTCCTATCTCCAGTCTGCCCAACGGCTGAATCCTCGCCAGGCCAGGTGGTCTCTGTTCTTTGCCCGATTTAATTTTGAAATTCACTTTCGGCCTGCCGATAAGAACATTAGGGCCGATGCTCTCTCTCGTTCCTCGGATGCCTCGGAAGTAGAGCTCTCTCCGCAACACATCATTCCTCCTGACTGCCTGATCTCCACTTCTCCAGCCTCCATCAGGCAAACTCCTCCAGGGAAGACCTTCGTCTCTCCACGCCAACGCCTCGGAATCCTCAAATGGGGTCACTCCTCCCATCTCGCAGGTCATGCGGGCATCAAGAAATCCGTGCAACTCATCTCTCGTTTCTATTGGTGGCCGACTCTGGAGATGGATGTTGTGGATTTTGTGCGAGCCTGCACTGTCTGTGCCCGGGATAAGACTCCTCGCCAGAAGCCCGCTGGTCTTCTCCATCCTCTGCCTGTCCCCGAACAGCCTTGGTCTCTGATTGGTATGGACTTTATTACAGACTTACCCCCATCCCGTGGCAACACTGTTGTTTGGGTGGTCGTTGATCGATTCTCCAAGATGGCACATTTCATCCCTCTTCCTGGTCTCCCTTCAGCGCCTCAGTTGGCAAAACAATTTTTTGTACACATTTTTCGTCTTCACGGGTTGCCCACACAGATCGTCTCGGACAGAGGCGTCCAATTCGTGTCAAAATTCTGGAGGGCTCTCTGTAAACAACTCAAGATTAAATTAAACTTTTCTTCTGCCTATCATCCTCAATCCAATGGGCAAGTAGAAAGAATTAACCAGGTCCTGGGTGATTATTTACGGCATTTTGTTTCCTCCCGCCAGGATGACTGGGCAGATCTTCTACCATGGGCCGAATTCTCGTATAACTTCAGAGTCTCTGAATCTTCCTCCAAATCCCCATTTTTCGTGGTGTACGGCCATCACCCTCTTCCCCCCCTCCCTACTCCCTTGCCCTCTGGTTTGCCCGCTGTGGATGAAATATCTCGTGATCTTTCCACCATATGGAAAGAGACCCAAAATTCTCTCTTACAGGCTTCATCACGCATGAAGAAGTTTGCTGATAAGAAAAGAAGAGCTCCCCCCATTTTTTCTCCTGGAGACAAGGTATGGCTCTCCGCTAAATATGTCCGCTTCCGTGTCCCTAGCTACAAATTGGGACCACGCTATCTTGGTCCTTTCAAAATTTTGTGCCAGATTAATCCTGTCTCTTACAAACTTCTTCTTCCTCCTTCTCTTCGTATTCCTAATGCCTTTCACGTTTCTCTTCTTAAACCACTCATCATCAACCGTTTCTCTCCCAAACTTGTTCCTCCCACTCCTGTTTCCGGCTCCTCGGACATCTTCTCCGTAAAGGAGATACTGGCCTCCAAGAAGGTCAGAGGGAAAACTTTTTTTTTGGTCGATTGGGAGGGTTGTGGTCCTGAAGAGAGATCCTGGGAACCTGAGGACAATATCCTAGACAAAAGTCTGCTCCTCAGGTTCTCAGGCTCTAAGAAGAGGGGGAGACCCAAGGGGGGGGGTACTGTTACGCCGAGCGCTCCGGGTCCCCGCTCCTCCCCGGAGCGCTCGCTACACTCTCGCTACTGCAGCGCTCCGGTCAGATCCACTGACCCGGTGCGCTGCGATACCGCCTCCAGTCGGGATGCGATTCGCGATGCGGGTGGCGCCCGCTCGCGATGCGCATCCCGGCTCCCGTACCTGACTCGCTCTCCGTCGGTCCTGTCCAGGCGCGCGCGGCCCCGCTCCCTAGGGCGCGCGCGCGCCGGGTCTCTACGATTTAAAGGGCCACTGCGCCGCTGATTGGCGCAAGTGGTTCTAATCAGTGTGTTCACCTGTGCACTCCCTATGTATACCTCACTTCCCCTGCACTCCCTCGCCGGATCTTGTTGCCATTGTGCCAGTGAAAGCGTTTCCTTGTGTGTTCCTAGCCTGTGTTCCAGACCTCCTGCCGTTGCCCCTGACTACGATCCTTGCTGCCTGCCCCGACCTTCTGCTACGTCCGACCTTGCTTCTGTCTACTCCCTTGTACCGCGCCTATCTTCAGCAGTCAGAGAGGTTGAGCCGTTGCTAGTGGATACGACCTGGTCACTACCGCCGCAGCAAGACCATCCCGCTTTGCGGCGGGCTCTGGTGAAAACCAGTAGTGACTTAGAACCGGTCCACTAGCACGGTCCACGCCAATCCCTCTCTGGCACAGAGGATCCACCTCCTGCCAGCCGGCATCGTGACAGAGCTTTTGGAAAGAGAATTCGTTTGGAATGGTAGTCAGGGGCCATGTGCATTTACAAAGCCCCCCGTGGTGCCAGAACAGTGGACCCCCCCCACATGTGACCCCATTTTGGAAACTACACCCCTTACAGAATTTAATAAGTGGTGCAGTGAGCATTTACACCCCACTGGCGTTTGACAGATCTTTGGAACAGTGGGCTGTGCAAATGGAAAATTTTATTTTTCATTTTCACGGATCACTGTTCCAAAAATCTGTCAGACACCTGTGGGGCGTAAATGCTCACTGTACCGCTTCTTAAATTACATGAGGGGTGTAGTTTCCAAAATGGGGTCACATATGGGGGGGGTCCATTGTTCTGGTACCATGGGGGCAGTGGCGTTGCTAGGGTTGGTGTCACCCGGTGCGGTAGAAAATGGTGTCACCCCCATACCTCCCCCCTCCCCCCAGTAAGTTTTTAGCCTGTTGTGACAGACACCACTGTTGTAGCGCATTGTGAGAAATTTGTGTTTCCTTGAAATACGACAGGGCTCTGAAGTGAGAGAACGCCATGCGCATTTGAGGACTAAATTAGGGATTGCACAGGGGTGGACATAGGGGTATTCTACGCCAGTGATTCCCAAACAGGGTGCCTCCAGCTGTTGCTAAACTCCCAGCATGCCTGGACAGTTAGTGGCTGCCCGGAAATGCTGGGAGTTGTTGTTTTGCAACAGCTGGAGGCTCTGTTTTGGAAACACTGCCGTACAATACGCTTTAAATTTTTTATTAGGGGGACAGTGTAAGGGGTGTATATGTAGTGTTTTGCTCTTTATTATGTGTAAGTGTAGTGTTTTTAGGGTACATTCACACTGGCGATTTTACAGTGAATTTACCGCTAGGAGTTTGCGCTGCGGTGAAAAATTTGCCACAGCCCAAACTTGAAGCAGAAAACTTACTGTAAACCCGCCAGTGTGAATGTACCCTGTACGTTCACATGGGGGACAAACCTCCAGCTGTTTCAAAACTACAACTTCCAGCATGTACTGACAGACCGTGCATGCTGGGAGTTGTACTTTTGCAACAGCTGGAGGCACACTGGTTGGAAAACCTTCAGTTAGGTTCTGTTACCTAACTCAGTATTTTCCAACCAGTGTGCCTCCAGCTGTTGCTAAACTTCAACTCCCAGCATGTACTGATCGCCGAAAGGCATGCTGGGAGATGTAGTTATGCAACAGCTGAAGGGATCGCAACTACAACTCCCAGCATGTAGAGACAGCTGTTTGCTGTTTAGGCTTGCTGGGAGTTGCAGTTTTGCAACATCTGGAGAGCTATAGTTTAGAGACCACTGCACAGTGGTCTCCAAACTGTGGACCTCCAGATGTTGCAAAACTACAACTCCTAGCATGCCCAGACAGCAAACTGCTGTCTGGGCATGCTGGGAGTTGTAGTTTTGCAAGATCTGGAGGTGCACAGTATAGAGATCACTTTGCAGTGGTCTCAAACTGTAGACCTCCAGCTGTTGCAAAACTGCAACTCCCAGCAAGCCTAAACAGCTCTCTGGGCATGCTGGGAGTTGTAGTTTTGCAACATCTGGAGGGTTACAGTTTAGAGACCACTATAGTGGTCTCAGACTGTAGCCCTCCAGATGTTGCTAAGTAACTCACCGGCTTCCGTTGGATCCAGGGAGCGGCGTCGTGGTCCTCTTCTTCCGCCGATCGTCGCCCGCTGCCGCCGCTGATCGTCGCCCGCTGCCGTTGCCGATGGGTAAGTGGATCTTCGGCGCCGGTCCCTGTCGGTTTCCCCGTCGTGCCCCGCCTATTGTGGGTGGGCAGGACGGAGAAACCGAAAGTAAACCCCTCCGCCCCCGATCTGCTATTGGTGGTCGCGTCTAGACCACCAATAGCAGAGATAGGAGGGGTGGCAACCCTGCCACCTCACTCCTATCGCTACAGGGGGATCGTGGGTGTCTAGGACACCCGCGATCCCCCTTCTATTCCGGGTCACCGGGTCCCCATAGACCCGTATGACCCGGAATCGGCGCCGATCGCCGACATGGGGGGGTCTAATGACCCCCTGGGCATTTGCGCGGGGTGCCTGCTGATAGATATCAGCAGTCACCCTGGCGCGATCCCCGCCCGGCGCGCGGCGGGGACCGAAATTCCCACGGGCGTACAGGTACGCCCTTGGTCCTTAAGTACCAGGGAGCAACGACGTACCTGTACGCCCTTGGTCCTTAAGGGGTTAAGCTTAAAAATAAACCAACCCCCTGTGTAGCATCATAATGTGTTAAAAAATATAGACCCTGTCAAAAAAATTGCTTATAATTTCCTCCCCTATAGTTTGACAAACGTCATAAGATGAAACCTTTTACTGAATAACTTTATGTGTCTCAAATTAGAAAGCATAATATATGCAGCTATTATATATTTTTTTTGTCCATTATGGCAGAAATCCCAATGTATGTCACCATTCTTATGGCTCCAATGGCTAACAAATGATGAAATTCTAAACAAGACGGAGGAATTAGTTGAGCGTGTTGGAATTGCATTATCTGTGGCTCAGCGGTAAGACATTCTTCAGATATATAAATGAAAAAAGGAAATTAAAACAAGGAATAACTAAATTAAAAACCAAGGAAGGAAGGTATGTTGAAGAGAATAAAGGGCTAGCCGACTGTTTGAATGAACACTTCTGTTCAGTTTTTACAGATGAAGAAGAAGGAAAAGGACCTCCATTCGGGAGGAAGACTAATGAATCATTTGATGCATGTGTCTTTACAGAGGAAGAGGTTCTACGTTTGCTGTCTACAGTGAAGACAAATAAGTCACAGGGGCCTGATGGGATACACCCAAAATTATTAAAAGAGCTTGGTAGTGAGCTAGCAAAATTGTAAACAGATTTATTTAACCAATCACTGATAACAGGAGTCGTCCCGGAAGATTAGAAATTAGCAAATGTCGTGCCCATTCACAAGAAAGGTAGTAGGGAGTAGTGTTGAGCGGCATAGGCAATATTCAAATTTGCGATATTTCACGAATATATGGACGAATATTCATCATATATTCGCTAAATTCGCATATTCGTAATATTCGCGTTTTATTCTCGCATATGCGAAAATTAGCATATAAAAATTAGCATATGCGAAAATTAGCATATGCTAATTTTCTCATATGCGAAAATGCGCACGCCAGTCTCACACAGTAGTATTAGAGCCTTCTTTACCACACAAGCTGGAAGCAGAGAGGGATGATCACTGTGATGTGTACTGTAGAAAAAAAAAAGATTCGTAATTACGAATATATAGTGCTATATTCGCAAATAAAATTCGCATTGGGAATATTCGCGAGCAACACTAGTAGGGAGGAATCAAGCAACTATAGGCCAGTAAGTCTGACATCAATAGTGGGGAAATGAATGGAAACCCTACTAAAGGATCCCATGGATTGCAAGATGAAAAAAAACATGGGTTTAGTTCAGGGAGATCATGTCAAACAAATCTTTTTGATTTTTTTGACTGGGTGATTAAAATAATAGATGGCGGAGGGGCAGTAGACATCGCATATCTAGATTTTAGTAAGGCTTTTGACACTGTCCCACATAGAAAACTTATCAATAAACTACAGTCATTGAGCTTGGACTCCCATATTGTTGAGTGAATTAGGCAGTGGCTGAGTGACAGACAACAGAGGGTTGTAGTCAATGGAGAATATTCAGAGAAAGGTCTTGTTATCAGTGGGGTACCTCAGAGATCTGTACTGGGACCAATTTTGTTTAATATATTCATTAGTGATATTGCAAAAACCTAACCACGTTTCATCTTCAATGCCCTTGCTGATAGAAGGAGGTTTTTACCCAAAATCTCACGATACATGGCCCCATTCATTCTTTCCTTTACAGGGATCAGTTGTCCTTGTCCCTTAGCAGAAAAACAGCCCCAAAGCATGATATTTCCACCCCCATGCTTCACAGTAGGTATGGTGTTCTTTGGATGCAACTCAGCATTCTTTCTCCTTCAAACATGATGAGTTGAGTTTTTACCAAAAAGTTGACATTCTCCCAATCCTCTTCTGGATCATCCAAATGCTCTCAGCAAACTTCAGATGGGCCCGGACATGTACTGGCTTCTTTGAGGTTGTGGACAGGTGTCTTTTATACTGATAATAAGTTCAAACAGGTGCCATTTATACAGGTAACAAGTGGAGGACAGATCAGACTCTTGAAGAAGTTATAGGTCTGTGTGTGATGTCTGTTTCTGCCAGAACCCATAGGGTTAATGATTTCTAGCCCTGTTGTTTGTTTTGGTTGCTGGAATGACACCTCTTTGCTCCTGGGTGTGGTTAAGCTTGCTGAGCCAATTAGAGTCCTCCTGGTTGCAGCTCAGGCATATATATGGAGGCCCTTTTCAGTCCTTCTCTGCTTGTGATAGTTCTTAGTAACTTACCTAGCTATCTCTGTACTCATTCTGTTTATTCTGGTTTTGTGACTTTTGGCTTGGCTTTTGACTTCCCTTTGATACTCTGTTACTGTACTTTGTGATCCCCAGGTTTAGACTCGGCCCTCTGACTACATAATTTTTGTGTGTGCATTTTTAGGTTTGTTTTCTGTTAGTCGTGTACCTCCAGCCTTTCCCGACCTTTTGTCAGTTTTGTAGTTTATTGTTTTGACTTTTTGACTGTCCCTCACTTATTTAGGAAGGGACTGTCACCATGGTTACGGACCTGTCATCTAGGGCAGGTACGTAAGTAGGCAGGGACAAGGGAGTGGGCAAGAATAGTGTGCACTCCTTCCCTGCCCAGACGTGACACTGTGAGAGCCAGAAATTTTGCCTGTTTGTAGGTGGTCAAATACTTATTTTCCACCATCATTTTTAAATAAATTCTTTAAAAATCAGACAGTGGGGTTTTATGGATTTTTTTCCTCATTATGTCTCTCATAGTTGAGGTATACCTATGATGACAATTTTAGGCCTCTTTTATCTTTTTAAGTGGGAGAACTTACCTAATTGGTGACTAAATTTTTTTGCCACACTGTACATGGAGTTTGTAAGTTCTCTTCCTACTAAATTGTTAGGATCCCCTACCATTCTATTATCCATTTAGTTACTGGTACACAATATGGTGAGCAGACCAGGTAGCTGCCTGATACAGTGGCCAGCTGCTATACTCTAAACTGTGAAAAATATGAGAACATGGTGCATGAATGTGATTAATAGTAAGAATGTTGAAAAAAGATATATTCGCTTCTTTAGCATGAACATTATGGGTATTAGGGAATTTTTCATGCGTTTCACAGGCCTTATTCCTATAAAGAGATTACTATGACAAGTATTTCACCCAGCTGGGGAAGCTTTTATAATTTGTGAAAATATGTAAGAATTTATAAGGTTGGAAACAAAGTTAAATTTTTTTAATATATGCACAAGCAATATACCATATACACTCAATATTTATATTTACAAATTATTACTGGGAATATTGAAGCCATTACCTCATTTCAGGGGTCGGGATACAGCTTTCGTAGAGTTCTGAAGAACAAATATAACTACTTTCGAAGATGATAGTAATTGTTTATTATATCCCCATATATTTAAGCACTGTTTCAGTTTAGTTCCACAAAACTTTTATAGTGGGTCTCTGATTACCATTGATGTTTTTGTACCCGAGTAACAGAATACATAAGAGGGTAAATGGCACACTTGTAAGATGCCATGGTCTACATTCCTTGTTTTCTCCCATGTAGGTCCTGAGTATTACTAATTTAGATGTAAAGAAGGATTAAAGTTTCTAAGCCCTAGAAGCTTAATGTCATCACGATCATTACATGCTCCTCAACTATGGCTGATACTTGAAAAACTTACTGTAATTCAGATACCATGAGATGTATGTCAACATGAGAATACCACGTATTATCATAAATCATCCTGTCAAGATCCCATCGAGCAGATAGACGACAATAAGCATAGTACAGGAAAGTAGAACATGTAGTTGCATTACAATTTACACAATTATGTATCCCACTTTTGGAAGGACTTATGTTTATGCATTAAAAAATTCACATATGTATGGACATTTTCATGAGTATGTTTAATTTCACATTAGGCATCAGCTTAGACCAGTTTTTGTTTGTGGTAAAAGAAGCAGACACCTTAACTACCAGCTCAACATGCCCTAGAAAGACGTATGCATTAAGGCAGTATGAAGCACAAACTTGTATAATGGGAATGAAAGGCCTATTGGAAGTTTAAAAAAGAAAAAACTTTGACTGTGTTTTTCATTACGTTTCATCAGTTCCTTTACTGTACCTTAGGTCGGTATACAAAAATTTAGTCAACTATGCTATTTTACATGGCAAAAAAGTTTTTTTTAATTATAATGTAAGGCAATGAGAAACAAATTCTGTTAATGTATATATTTGTTTTATTTTCAAGTAAATAAAATGTATACAATAAATGTAAACAAAAAAGCAGTGTGAATGCAGCCCTGTGCTGACAACATGTATTTTATCCTTTTACTTTATGCTGTGATTTTCCCTCAGTTTTGCTCAGGATCTCCTCCTCTGCTCTAATCTTTTCACAAAGTTACAGAATGACTATGAAAATGAATGGTCAATGCCCAGTGCTGTACCTATAGGTGGTGCAAGTTTCTAGGTATATTAAATATTAATGTTCCTTATAGATGATGTTCTTGGGAATTTATTTACCATTTTAGGGTACCTTCACATGCTCACAACTCACAGCTGGTTTCCTGTTACAGGCCTGCTTAGCTAGTCAGCGGCTGAGGCAGGACAACGCTGCAGCCGCTGATTGGATGAGTGGGCGAGTGACGTCACATAACCAAACCCTGAAGCACCAGACAGCGGGGAATGGAACTCCACTATACCGGTAGCGGCGATGGAGTTTGGAAGGTAAGAGTCAGTTCCTTTTTCTTTTAACTAAACAAACCCCTTTCATACTTTTCATACCTTTCCCACTTTCTCTAAAAAAAGTTTATGCTTTGATTAAGTTATACATATATTTCTCACAGTTTTTTTTTTTTACTTACCAAACACTTTTTCACTTTCTGCTTGTTTTACCCATGTGTGATAAATCAATACTTTTTTTTTTTTTATTCTGAGCATGAGTATATTATCTGTCAGGTATAAAGATACCATGAAGAAATGAAATAACATAGTAGAAATGTTTGGAGAAGGCAATTAGTTGCTTTAAGCCATCTGCCATCTAAACTCACATTACAGTATTGACTTCCCTGCCAGCTGGAATTGGTCCATTAGGAGGAGACTATAGAAACTTTAGAAATGCAATAACACAGAGAAGGTCAGAAAGACACACATTGACACACTGTGGACATTACTAAAAACATATAACTATTTAATGGCTGTCTACAAGTGTAGTGGGACACAAAAGACAGGATCTATTAAAAAATGGGATTAAAACTTCTACACAAGTCTTTCTAATACAACAGTATTTGTTATAGAGATTTTGTCTAAATTGTAAAAAAATAAATACATACATTTATGATTGAAACAAAACAGACATGACGGGTCCCATTGACTTTAAATGGGGTCCATCAGGTTCCCCTTGTATCGCAGAATGAGTTTCTCCACTCAAGTCCAGTAGTTTTAACGGAAAACTCTAAATTGAGCTCAACACTGATGTGAACTCGTCTTTAAAGGTAGATGTGAGTCTAGCACAACCTTCATTGTCAAACATATTAGCATATGTGCATTATCTTGGCTTATGTATGGGGGTGCTCACTATGAAGTGTAGACAATGTCCTTCAATCAAAGTTTAGAGAAATAAGAATGGTGTCACCCGTATTGTGGAATCTTCATGTTTATTACAAACTTGTGCATACATGCAAAGCGGGACAGGTCACATACGAACTGCGGGAGCGATACTGATGTGAAATCGGCCTTAGCTTCTTAGTTGGGCTGTGAGTTCTTCATAAATGTGAAATACGTAAATAGAGAACATGTACATGTCCTATGAGTGTTGTAATAATTGCATCAAATAGTCAGCTTCTTCTACTGGCATTTAGAGACTCATTCAAAGCTCTGGCCCAACCGGGCACAGTGGTAGAGAATTTATACACTATGCAAATTCATTAAGGAAAATAGGGAAACACCTATCAATTATTGAAGGGTTGACATGGTCCGCAACAGTTATAGGTCATGCTATGGTGCAGAGCACAGACCTCTGAAAAGAGCGTGTTGGTCTCTAGCGCGGTTCCTTTTAACTCCTTAACGACGCAGGACGTATTTACGTTGTGCACCGATTCCCGCTATATAACGGGGGGTCACGCGGTGACCCCACGTCATATCGGGTTGGTCCCAGCGGCCATGAACGGCCAGGACCCGCAGCTAATACCGGACATCACCACGGTGGGCGGTGATGCCCGGTATTAACCCTTCAGACGTGGGGATCAAAGTTGACCGCCACGTCTGAAGTGAAACCGAAAGCATCCTGGCAGATCAGTTGGGCTGTTCGGGACCGCTGAGGTGAAATCGCGGCATCCTGAACAGCTTGCAGGACACCAGGAGTATCCCTACCTACCTCCTGCATGTCCGATCGCCGAATACTGCTCCGTGCCTGAGATCCAGGCAGGAGCAGTTGAGCGGCGATAACACTGATCAGTGCCATGTTAATGTACGGCAGTTAGCAGTGTAGGAAATCAGTGTGTGCAATGTTATAGCCCCCTGTGAGGGCTATAACACTGCAAAACAAAAGTGAAAAAAGGGTTAATAAATGTGATTTAACCCCTTCCCTAATAAAAGTCAGAATCACCCCCCCTTTTCCCATAAAAAAACCTATGTAAATAAAAATAAATATAAACATATGTGGTATCCCCACGTGCATAAATGTCCAAACTATAAAAATATATTGTTAATTAAACCGCACAGTCAAAATTAGAAAGTCCAAAATAGCGTATTTTTGGTCACTTTTTATACAATTTAAAGGGGTACTCCAGTGAAAACCTTTTTTATTTTAAATCAACTGGTGGCAGAAAGTTAAACATATTTGTAAATTACTTCTATTAAAAAATCTTAATCCTTCCAGTACTTATTAGCTGCTGAATGCTACAGAGGAAATTCCTTTCTTTTTGGAACACTGATGACATCACAGTGCTCTCTGCTGACATCTCTGTCCATTTTATCAACCTTGCATAGCAGATATATGCTAAAGGCAGCGTGGTGGCTCAGTGGTTAGCAGTGCTGGGGACTTGGGTTCAGATCCCACTAAAGACAACAATAAATAAAGCGTTATTATTATAATAACGTCAGCAGAGCGAACTGTGGTCGTGATGTCATCAGAGAGCATTCCAAAAAGATAAGAATTTCCTCTGTAGTATTCAGCAGCTAATAAGTACAGGAAGGATTAAGATTTTTTAATAGAAGTAATTTACAAATATGTTTAACTTTTTGCCACCAGTTGATTTAAAGGAAAAAAGGTTTTCACCGAAGTACCCCTTTAATAATGAATAAAAAGCGATCAAAAAGTCAGATCACTTAGTGGTACCAATAAAAACTTCAGATCACAGTGCAAAAAATGAGCCCTCATACATCCCCATATGCAGAAAAATAAAAAAGTTATAGGGCTCAGAAGATGACATTTTTAAACAAATACATTTTCCTGCATGTAGTTATGATTTTTTTCAGAAGTACGACAAAATCAAACCTATATAAGTAGGGTATCATTTTAATTGCATGGACTTACAGAATAAAGATAAGGTGTAGAAACGGTAGCCCCCAAAATTTACAATATGGCGTTTTTTCTTCAGTTTTGTCGCACAATGATTTTATTTTCCGTTTTGCCATGGATTTTTGGGTAAAATGACTAATGTCACTGCAAAGTGGAATTGGTGGCACAAAAGCTTTAATATGGATTTTTAGGTGGAAAATTTACAGGGGTAGGATTTTTAAAAGGTAAGGAGTCCTTAAGGGGTAAAAGGGGTTATCCACCATAAGATGATTCTAATACTTACCTGCCAGCACTGGATATTTCCTGTTGGATTTTGTTCTCTAAACTACAGATCCCATAGTTCCATGCTTGTAAGTTTGAGATCACTTTCCTTCCTCCGACACATCAGCCACCCCATCCATTGAAACATAAAGTTTTCTAACCAGGGGGCCTACAGTTGTTGGGAGCCTGAAGCAGGACAGGCTCCCTCTGATCACCTGACTAGTGATGTCAGGTCTCGACGCACTGCAACCTGGGAAATCCTGAGACATAAGTAACTTTGTATGCTGTTAAAAATAAATATTAGAGCGATAATAACAGAAGAATTGTGAGAAAACCGTCACACACAGGTACAGACACTATATTATGAACTACACTAACTTTACAGTCCCTGTAGCATAGTCAAATAAAAAAGGATCATGGAATACCCCTTCAAGCAAAGTGGCCATGTATTAGACCATGTATTATATGTATATTCCTTCATAAATGCTTCGGAAGGTATTTTTGCCTAACTTGCTTACTTGAACGAATTTGCCCTTTTGACTTTGCAGCGTTTGTGAATTTATCATGTGCAACTTTTCTCCAAATGTCCCAAATTTTTTACAGAGGTCTACAAATGTCTCAAAACAATACCAACACTATTTTTTTTTTACTAACCAAAGTTTGTTTACAGCAACTTCACAGAAACAAAAATCCCACACAGGTGCACGTGCTGCAAATTTATCACACCACGTGCAACTTTCGATAAGCTAGGAACACTTATACATAACTTGAGCCTGGTAAGTTAGTTTAAAAAAAAAAAAAGTGTAGCTGAACAGACTGTGATAAATCTTCCCCAATGTGTTGGTGTGTTGGTTAACACAACCTCTGCAAGAGACAAGTACACATTATTTTTGAAATAACACATTAGTACACCATTTTGTATGATTCCTCCCCTTCAACTTTTCAACGACTTTTTACCTAGTTGAGCCAAAATGTGTAACTTTTTGCAAAAGCTGTCAATAGCCAGTTATGTAAGCCAGGGTTGGGCTGTTGTAGATTTGCAACAAATTTAGGGTTCTACAACAAATCAAGCTACAAATTGCACATGAAAAAATTCATCACCACTGCAAAGTTGCAAGTTAACCAGACTATGGCATAGCTACATGATTTAAAGGAGTAGTCCGGCGCACATTTTTCTTATTTTATCCGGTCCGGGCTGCAAAAAAAAAAGAAGACAAACTTTCTCTTGCCTGCCAACGCGGCCTCGGAGCTCCGGTACAGGTGGTCGGTCACCGGGCTGTTTGCTTCTTACTTCCTGTTAGCCCGGCACGTCACACAGAGCTTCAGCCTATCACCGGCCGAGGCGGGACATCGTTGCAGCCGGTGATAGGCTGAAGCTCTGTGTGACGTGCCGGGCTAACAGGAAATAATAAACAAATAGCCCGGCGACCGAACATATGTACCGGAGCTCCGGGACGGCGTAGGCAGGCAAGAGAAAGTTTGATTTCTTTTTTTTTTTTTGCAGTTCGGACCGCGTAAAATAAGAAAAGTGCGCGCCAGACTACTCCTTTAAGTTGCAATGAAAAGTCTTTAAGCAGCAACTGCAATCGTGTGACAAATCCACATCACAAAAACATGGTAGAACCAGTGACAAGTATCCCCATGGCTCCCAAATGCTATATATTTACCATGTTTTATGTTTCATTTGTTCCACTTTGACCATTTTAGATAGTAAACTATAATCTCAATACTTTCCAACACAGTATCTGAATATGGGTATTCTTACTGGGGCTGTCCAGGGACATCACTTTTAATTATTATTATTTTTTTATATGGCTGGATGTGGTGTAAAAATAAAAAAATAAAAGTCAAATTAACATCCTAAGCCCCCTCCCCGCACTCTGCAGTTTCTGCATAATGTCATCTAGACCCACTCATCACAACTACCTCCTCTTTCCAACAGGAACTGGCCATTCGGCCACTCACTGACTGAGACGGGACACCGCTGTGGCCATTGATTGGCAGTTCCTGCTCATCTTGGAAGCAGGAAGGAACGGTGATGAGGGGGGATCAGACAATGTTATATTTGAAGTTGCAAGGAGTTAGGGGAGGTGAGAATGACTTATTTTTTTAGTTTTATACCACCCCAACAATATATTTATTAAAATATTAAATAATGTTCCTGGACAACCGTTTTATCTAGAAAACCTAAAAAGAAAAAACATGCTCACCTATAATTCAGCCATTCTCTGGAATCACGATTGTGGCCATTGATGACATTACTGCTGGGATGTAAATATACATTAGTGGGGAACTTTGAGATCTTTGGCAGTCAAGCAGCAGCACTTTAACACCTAAGTACGGGATTTTTTATTTTGCCACATAGGCACCTGCAAAAAGATTACTCTTAAAAGCTGGACAAGCCCTGTAAGTTTTTGCAGTCCATAGAGTCTACTTATCAGTGACAAGTTTCATTTGTTTACTGTTAATAGTTTGACAAAGATAAGAATGTTTTGTGGACACTCGTGAACCTGTGTCAGTGACCCATTCAAAAACAGAGTCAGTGAGGTTTGAAAATGTCAAGGCCTTTCAGGCTTTTTGTGTTTTCTTTTTTTCTGTAGTTTATTTAGCTAATCCAAAGTAACATTTTGCAGTGCATGAAATAAATGTACCCGACCCATCAGAAAGGCAAAAGCTTCAACTCAGCCCTTTTCTTCACACATAAAATATACACTAAGAAACGGAGATTTGGTATTTCAAATCCAGATTTTCCCCTGGATAAAACTTTCCACTGATATGTTTCCTTTCGTGCCCAGTTTGTTAGACCACAAAGTCAACATTGGGCGATGCCTTCGTAGCTCAATTTAGATCTGACATTCCTTCTCCTGCCTTAACTAGTATTATTGCTCACCTAATATTGCTTATAGGGTGCACACAAATACTGGAGGAATCCTACTGGCATGCAATGTTTACGGCAGTGGGAGATGCTGGCCAGTGATGATGCCAGAGTCCTGTATCTAAAGCTAATAGCTGTAATATGCATGAAGTAAGGGTGTAAATATTAGAAATAAAGGTGGTTGCAGTGTGAACTACAGGCATAAAGGTGTCCATACACTTTATACTAAAGTCGGCAAACACATTGGGTTCGGCCGACTGTTTAAGGTATATGTCAGTGGAGAAAAGGGTCAAGAGTGATGGATTTTTGCTGCCCAATCCTATTGTTCAGTGAGGGCAAACCCCTCCCCATAGAAATCACATGAACATTCAGTAATGCCATTTTTGGCAGAGATAACTGTTTGCCCACAGTTATAGAAAATGTATGCACACTTTAAAGGGATTCTGGCAGCATTTTTACTCGCACTAAACCTCATACACAGGGTTATAATGAGGATGAACATGAGTTAAACAATGTTTTACTCACTCCGATCGGTGGTTCCGTAAATGAGGTAGAGCCCCCTTTGCTAATTTGCAAATGAGCTTGTTCGCGCACTGGAGGTGGGAGATGGCAGGAATAGGGTGCGGAGGCAGGGATACTCGCAATGCTGCCTCCCATCTTCATTGCTCAAAAGAGCTCATTTGCATATTAGCAACAGGGGCCCTATCTCACTAGGGCCTCCGACCGGAGTGAGTAAAACATTGTTTTACTCCTGTTCATCCACACTATAACCCTGTGTAGGGGGTTTATTTTAGGTGAACAGGCCACACTTCTTGCCATGGCAGTTTACTAGGGTATATGCTTCTGGGTTGAGGTCAGAGTATATATATATATATATATATATATATATATATATACATATACAGTCATGGCCGTAAATGTTGGCACCCCTCACAATAAAGGATTGCAGTAACACATGTTTTGCTACACACGGTTATTCCCATTGTGTGTATTGGAACTAAAATAAAAAAGGGAGGAAAAAAAGCTAATTGGACATCATGTCACACCAAACTCCAAAAATGGTCTGGACAAAATTATTGGCCCCCTTTCAAAACTATGGATAAATAAGATTGTTTCAAACATATGATGCTCCTTTAAACTCACATAGGGCAAGTAACAGGTGTGGGCAAGATAAAAATAACACCTGAAAGCAGGTAAAAAGGAGAGAAGTTCACTTAGTCTTTGCATTGTGCGAATGTGTGTGCCACTCTAAGCATGGACAACAGAAAGGGGAGAAGAGAACTGCCTCAGGACTTGAGAACCAAAATTGTGGTTAAATATTAACAATCTCAAGGTTAAAAGTTCATCTCCAGAAATCTAGATTTGCCTTTGTCTACAGTGCGCAACATTATCGAGAAGTTTGCAACCCATGGCACTGTAGTTAATCTCCTTGTGCGTGGATTTTGGGTCAGAAAGCTGGGTTTTTGTGTCCGAGATCTTGGGTCTTCCAGCTGGACAATGACCCCAAACATATGTCAAAAAGCACCCAGAAATGGATGGCAACAAAGCACTGGAGAGTTCTGAAGTGGCAGCAATGAGTCCAGATCTAAATCCCATTGAACACCTGTGGTGAGATCTTAAAATTGCTGTTGGGAAAAGGCACCTTCCAATAAGAGAGATCTGGAGCAGTTTTCAACGGAAGAGTGGTCCAACATTCCGGCTGAGAGGTATAAGAAGCTTATTGATGGTTATAGGAAGTGACTTCAGTTATTTTTTCCAAAGGGTGTGCAACCAAATATTAAGTTAAGGGTGACAATAATTTTGTCCAACCCATTTTTGGAGTTTGGTCTGACATTATGTTCTGTTTGCTTTTTTTCCCCTCTCTTTTTTAGTTTAGTACCAATACACACAAAGGAAATAAACATGGGTTACTGCAATCATTTTCTGTAAGAAATACTTCATTTTCTAGAAAAATTTCAGGGGTGCCAACATTTACGGCCATGACTGGAAGCAGACTTGCAGAGTAGTAATTTGTCATTGTCAAACAACTGTTCTGTTACAATGTGACAGTTTTCTTGCTCTCTTCCATAAAATAAACAAGGTTTTATTGTTATTCTCCTTAAAAGTTCGATTTAAGGTGTATTCCGTGACTGCCTGATGCACATAACTAAGAGATAAAAGCTATCAATTTACAAAAGCCTAGAACATAATCTTTATTAAGCGGACATGAAACTGTTGACACTGCAGTCTGGGACAGAAGCCAACTAGACTATGTCTCATTATTGCTTTCTGCTTTGGTTTTTAATGCTTTTTTTCTGTTATGTACAAGCTTACTTAGCTGTAATGCACCATTAATTTACCATGGCTGCATCTGCAAGAGCTTAATGGACAGAAGCATTTACAAGAAGCTTGTGGATGACAGGGCAGGAGGAATCCAACTTAACTGCAGTAAGTTTGGTCAATAGAGAGGAGTCCAGAATGGTGCAGATACACAGTGCAGATATAATGGTGATAACCCACTTTTTTTTTATTATAAATAAACACAATAATTATCTATTTAGGATTGAAATATAGAAATATTGAGATCAACAAAAAGTACAAGGTAATTGAAAGGAGTTGTCCAGCGAAAGAAACAACCTGTCTATGGTGTCTAATAAAGCAACTTACTAATATAAGGTTATTAGTTATCCTGCACAGATCTCTCCATATCAGCTGAGCGTTCTGGCTTATAGCGGTCACATCCCATCACACTCTCTGACAGCAGTCTGATCAATCCTTGTTTCCTCTTCCCCTCCTATCTGCTTAGGACCAGATAATTAATGTGAAGAGAAGGAGCTCATATCACTTCTCATTAGATTTTAAGGAAGAAGCAAGCTTGTTCTGTCTGAAACTACTCTGACCTTAAAAACCAATGAGCATTAATATGAACTCCCCTTCACATTAATGGTCTCTCCCTGAGCAGACAGGAGAGAAGGGAAAAGCAAAGACAGGAGCTCTGAGTGTGAGGTGATGTCACTGCTAGGAGGGAGAGAGCACAGCTGATATAGAGAGGCATTTGCAGTATGACATAACATTATATTAGTAAGCTGCTTTATTATACTTTTTGACACCATACACAGGTTGTTTCTTTCAGTAGACAACACCTTTAACATGGCATATTTAATACTAGTGATAAAATGAATTGTCCTACTAGGCTAGTCCAAGTAGGTCTGTTTTTTTATATTTACATTTTCTAGTCCAATTAGGCACATAGGGTTGTGTGCAACACAGCAGCCTCGGTTTTGGGTCTATCAGGTCTATGTTGAGCTCCCAAATTTTTGTTTTGATAATATGAATTGTACCTATTAGAAAAAGTCTAACTTCACAACCAAATAGTTTCACTGTTCTAGTGCATCTAGAATACAAATGGATACAACTTTCCTAACAGTCTTGATTTTATGTTGACAGCTTCACTGTAGACCTATGGAATTTCATAGGTACAGACTACAACAAACCCTGTAAAAATCGGATCCTACAGTGATACCTTCTTTTCATCTGACCCTTGTTTCTTAGTATCGTAGATCAAGCTATACAGAGTTCGTTTGTATTCTGTAACCATTGAGAGTCATAGGTCTCCATAAGGGTATCCTGACATAGGAAAAAGAAGTGTCAAAAAAAGCGTGGTGAATTCTACTTCAATTGAGATTGGGGAAACACACAAAAACAAAGTGCTCTGTCACTTCTTTCTGATTCATTCATTCATTAAAATCAATGGGAGCTTCAGAGCTGTCCTTCATGCACTACCCCACAGCACTGCTGTACTGTAACAGCATAGCCCTGCAAGCTATACTGTTTATCTAACATCCACTTTTCAGCTGCTTCCATCTTTTTCGACAACCTCTTGCAGTCGCAGACAGGCAGGAGCTGGACGGAAGACTGACAAAGTGAGATGGACAACCCCTTTAAGGGTAATAACAAATTAGAGATTGTCATATTTGTCCTTCCAACATATTGGCCGACATTTATCATTGTCTTTAGACTGGTTTTTGTGTATAGAAAAGGCGCAAAAAAGGCGCAAGCAGGGTTTATTTGCACCATTTTTGCCCCTTTTGGTTTACACATTTCTGCTGATTTTGAGTTGCAATCCACTGATTTTGGCAATACACATGATATGGAAGGGTTTTATAAACTGTGCCTTTTAGTGAAAAGGTGCAAAAAAGGTGTAAAGCCACTGAAAAGTCTCTAAAACTACACGAGTCCAGACTTAGCTTAGCTTCATGGTGTATGTGAAGAGAGAAATTTCAGAAAATGTGACCTGCACAAAATGTATCAAATGCTCTGTTAACATTTCATAAATTTGGTGCTCCTACACATTACCAGCACACAAAAAAAAGGTGTAGAAAATGCTTCACTTACACTACAATGATAAATGCCGGCCACTGTAACTATTAAATATACATTTGAATAGTTAAATCATATTATTATATTCACAATTCAAACGTGATGTGTAACAAGACAAAGGCCTTGTCAAAAAAGGAGAAGTTGGAATTTGACCCTAGGAGGCATGAAATTGAAGCTTTTAGCAGAGATATGCAATGTGGAGCTGGGCATGCTACCATTTTTGTTCAGAGCTAATTGACAGAGAAAATAATATGCCCATAGGGTGTTACAATGTGTCAGTAGCCAGATGTATGCTGTAAAAGCAAATCATTACCATAATCAAAATGTAACAAAAGAGAATGAGATGAAAAATACCTTAAGGAAAGTGGAGGGAACATGTGAAAACAGGGGCGGCTGAAACTTCTTCAAGACGTTCTTACACTCATTCCAAATAAATGAAGACTACATTGTTCTGTCTGGGGGGAAATGAAATTGTAGCTTATCTTCCTTTCACTGTGTTATTTATACCTCGGTGTACTCACACAGGCCGAGCTCTAATCTTTATAAATCATATAAGGAACATCATGTTAATACTATATCTAAAATTACTTTCCATCAAAATTGTTAAACCTTCTCTTCACAGTAAACATATTTCAGCTGCATTGTAATAAGGCATCTCAGGCCAGGGGCAAAATCTGACAAGATGGAGAATGTATTTCAAGGGTTATAAGCAACACTTCCAAGAAACCTTGGCTATTGATTTATTTATTTTTCTCATTTAGGATTTATAATAATAAAAAAGTAATTGGTTAAAGGCTTGTTAACTTATTAGGCTTGTAGCTGGTGCATGATACATTCAGGAGAGCAATATGGATGCCTAGGTATCCATATAAAGTCAGAGACCTCTCCTACAAAGATCCTTTACAGGTAGACTTTAGACTTGCGTGGTTACCTAGGAACCCAAATACCTGCTGTCAAGGACACTTTTTTCACCATTAGTTTGAATCCTATATTTGGAGACATGGATCTTGCCATCTTAGAAACTATTCTAAAGGGGTTGGTGTAAAATCTACACTTACAACCTATTCATAGAGCATCTGGGACCCCCACCGGTAATGATAATGGGGGTCCTGTGCCCCTTGCTTGAGTGGGTTAACGGTCAAGTATATGTGCTTCTGCTCTATTCAAAGTCAATGGGCTGATGTACTTGACCCCCCCACAATCAGACATCTTAACCCCTATGCTTTGGATAGGGGATAAGATATGTAGGGTCAGAGTACCCCTTTAATGTCTAAACCTTGGCAACAAAAGTGAGCACACCCCTAAGTGGAAATGTTGGGTCCAAGTTAGCCGTTTTCCATCCCTAATGTCATGTGACTCGTTAGGTGTAAATAGAAGCAGGTGTCTTAAATTTGGTATTCTTGCTCTAACACTCTCTATTGCTGATCACTGGAAGTTTAAAATGATACCTCATGGAATATAATTCTCTGTGGATCTGAAAAATAAGAATTGTTGCTCTACATAAAGATGGCCTAGGCTATAAGAAGATGCCAAGGACCTGAAACTGAGCTGTAGCATGGTGGGCAAGACCATATTGCAGTTTCACAAACCAGGTTCCATTCAGAACTGGCTTCCCCGTGGTTGTCCAAAAAGTTGAGTGCATGTGCTCAGCGTCATATAAAAAGGTTGTCTTTAAGAAATAGAAGTATGAATGCTGCAAGCATTGTTGCAGAGGCTAAAGAGGGGGAGGGGGTGTCAGCCTTTCAGTGCTCAGATCTTATGCCGCACACTTCATCAAATTGGTCAGAATGGGTGTCATCCCTGACGGAAGCCTCTTCTAAAGATGAAGCACAAGAAAGCCTACAAACTGTTTACTGAAGACAAGCATGGCTCCACCATGTGGTGTAAAGCATGTGTAGCAGCAACCTGGTGAGGAGTACAAAGACAAGTGTGTCTTGCCTACAGTCTAACATGGTGGTGGGAGTGTCATGGTCTGGGCCTGCAAGAGGCTGCTGGCACTGGGAAGCTACAGTTCATTGACAGAACCATGAATGCCAACATGTACTGTGACATACTGAAGCAGAACATGATCCACTTCCTTTCAGGGACTCTGCCACAGGACAGTATTCCAACATGATAATGACCCAAAACACACCTTCAATATGCCAACTGCCTTGCTAAAGAAGCTAAGGGCAAAGGTGATGGACTGATCAAGCATTTCTCCAGACCTTAACCCTATTGACCATCTGTGGGGCTTCCTAAAATGGGAGGTGGGGAAGCTCAAGGTCTATAACATTCACCATCTCTGTGATGTCATCATGGAGGAGTGGAAGAGGACTCCAGTGGCAACCTGTAAAGCTCTGGTGAACTCCATGTCCAAGAGACTTAAGACAGTGCTGGAAAATAATGGTGGCCACACTAAATATTTACACTTTGGGGAAGGTTCATCAAAACCTGTGCAGAGAAAAAGGGGAGCAGTTGCCCATAGCAATCAATCAGATTGCTTCTTTCATTTTTAATAAGGCCTTTGAAAAATACAAGAAGCAATCTGATTGGTTGCTACGGGCAACTGGTCAATCTTTGTTCTGCACATATTTTGATTAATTCCCCCATTTGGGCCCAATATAGACATTTCCACTTAGGTGTGTTCTCACTTTAGTTACCACGGTTTAGACATTAATGGCTGTGTGTTGAGTTATTTTGAGGGGACGCAACCTTAGACACTGTTATGCTCTCACTACTTTAATTTGCAGTAGACTGTCATTTCCTCAGTGTTGTCACATTAAAAAATATAATAAGATATTTACAAAAATGTGAGGAGTATATACTGTAAATCTATCATAACACATATGTTGAGAATAACAAGCAACCGTTCCAGTAAGCAGAAGATGTTTAGTTCCAGAGATAAACCAATGTGTGGTCTGTGTTCCAGAATCTGCAGACATGTAGCGCCATAATAAAATATGTTTGATATTCAGGATGTGCTACATGTGGAAGAACAAATGAGCTCTGCTTGAGGAACAGACTGACCATTGTAGTGCCAATGTAACACATAGCTAAGCTGCACAACATGACATTGTTACATATTAAACCACAATTACGCCCCTGACAAATGGCCTTGTCCCATTGACCATGGTCTAAGTCTTATAATTCACTGTAAAATGTAGTTATGTATGGATACTTTCTATCTGCGATTGGATTTCTGTTTGTAGTAGATAGCTAGAAGGCCCTTTATAGAGTTGAGACATAGGAGAAAGCATATAATGGTATTGGTTTGGGAGCGGCATTGGAATTAATAAAAATAATAATAATTACAAATTTACTATCTTGCATTAGCTTTTTGTCTCCTGCACATCCGTGTTTGATCAATAACAATGGGGTGCTACAAAAAAATCTTCATGAATCTTTCTATTTTGAAACTGAGCAACTTTCCTCTTGGAAGACAATACAGACATCTTAGGCCAGTATCTAACTTTTCTCCTTTTTTCCACCAAATAATGGACGTATGAAATAGATTCTCTTTATCTTTGAGATTATTATGTTTAAAGTTTTAGGTATAAAAATTGTCAGGGAAATTGTATTGTTGGTATACCATAGTCTTTATTTTTGTGCTACCGTAATAATAATATTCGATGATGTGCTTTGAATTTGCAGGGTCGCTACAGGCATTGGGGACTAAAGATGTCACAGCACAGCAAAGTGATTTTCTGACTTGTAAAGGCTCTATTACATGGCCGGACACACGCTGTATACAAGTGCTGATCTTGTAGATCGGTGCATGTTTACTGAGACTGTTACAAGGTTTGACTATCATGCCTGATTGGTAGCGTCAGGGGTAACAAGACTATTTAAGATTGACGTGATTTAACTTCCTGGGTGTGCTCATGGGCCCAGTGCAGGATATGTAACAGAAGGCTCAGCTGTAAAAAAAAGAATGCAATTTTAAGCCATCATTCCCAGCAGGTCTGTTGAGGTGAACCATTGCATTGCTTTGTGTAATAAACAGGATCACTTAATTTTGGAGTGCTGTCTTTAAATTGCATCTTTTATTGACTATACGGACTGGGACCAGGTCTGGTGAGGTGTGCCCCATTGCATCTATACATTTATTGTTGTACTGCTTTTATTTTTTATTTTTTATATATAATCATTTTTTTAAATATTATAATCATCATCTTATCTGACAAAGGGGCCTCCCTAGTTATATAAAGAAACGGGATCAGCTCACCTCCATAGATGTCTTCAAATCCAGGGACCTTCCTGCCTGTCAGGCAGCAAACAGCAGACATACCACCGGGACCAGTGTGGGATGAACAGGTGCTGAGACTAGGTAAGTTACTGAATAGATTTATTTACCCACAATGCAACGTGTTTCGCGGGGTGGGCCGCTTCCTCAGGTAATTCCTGAGGAAGCGGCCCAGAATGCGAAACACATTGCATTGTTGGTAAATAAAGCTATTCAGTAACTTACCTAGTCTCAGCGCCTGTTCATCCCACTCTGGTCCCAGAGGTATGTCCGCTGTTTGATGCTGTTCATCTAGCATGGAATGGCTGCAGAGATCCTATCTTTTGCTATATGTTACCCCATAGTTGTACTTGGATCATATTACAACCGCTTGCGGTAAGTGCAATCCACTTTGAGTGTTACCATACACTGAGGGTAATACACCACGGAGCGCATCCTGTTCTTTTGTTTTCTAGCTCTGTCAGGCAGCAAGACCTGGTTGCAACTGTTACCTTTGCACCCATAGCCCCTGAGGATGTAAACTGTCCCATACAGTATACAACAAGGAGCAGGGAACATCTCCATCATCTTGCTTTCAGCCTATGTAGATGAAACTAAGTCATCCACTCGCAGTACTAGAAACTATTTAATGGTAGACAGTAAGTCAAAGCATCTGGAATTCATCAACACAGGCCTGATGTAATGAAACATTCCAAATAAAGATAGTCGTATTACAGCTTTAATAACCTTTAAAAATAAAATAAAAAGAACAGCATTCTAAACAATGTGACCCAAAAGCATAGGGGAGAAGAAGCCTAAGAGCCCACTTGCTAAGTGCATAGCTTGAAGAAAAAGAAAATCCCGTGGGAGATAAGTGTTGCTTGTGTGCAGTGCAGAATCCTTCAGCCAGTCAAACACGAACAAGATGCATCTGTTTATACTAACGCTCGAGCAAGCCAAGAGACGTAGTGCTGAAGGTGCAGTATAGGGTTATAATCGCTCACATCTGCTGGAGCTTACATGGGAACTTCAAAACAATTTGCTCTCCCTAGATATATATTTACTCTATATGAGAAGGCAATCGTGTAGTGAGGAACAATGTCTTGCTTTAAAAATAGTTTAATATTTATCTTTCTCACAACAATCCAGATGTTAGCGATAAAAAGGAATTCTACGCCAATGAGTTATGTCCATAGGAGTTTATTGCTTTTTCTTGGCATTGATAAAATTGGCTTTTATTGACAACTATTAAAGGGCTTGTCTGCTTCGGACCTTTTTGTTAGGAGGGTCCTCCGAGCGATAAATTGATCACATGGTGTCCAACTGCTGGCTGCTGATCTCCTGTAATGTGCTAAGGAACCCAGCAGTGTTCAGCTTGTCTCCAGGATCACCATAGGGCAAATAAAACAGTCATAAAACAGTTATTACAGACTGTCCTGGTTCTCCATAATGACAGAAGCTTTGCTTGCTTTGGCTAGTAGATGAGGATTCGGAAAGGGAACCCCTCTATTAACTTGGAATTCCTTTATAATGTATTTTAAACATTTTCTAAAACAGATAACTATTTTTTTTATCACAAAAATACTATTGTTTAATTTATATTAGAAGATGTAATGAGATATTGTGTGGAGATCACAATTTTCATGGTAATTAAAGGGTATTCAAGAAACATAAAACGTATCCACTTTCCACAGAATAGGAGATAGGTCATTGCAGGGGTCTGACTTTTAGGACCCCCGGTGATCTTGAAAATAGGCCCTGATTCTTCTGGCTGAATGGAACGGCAGGTTGGCAAGTGTATCAAGCGGCTCCATTCATTCTTAATGGACCTGCTAGATATAGCCAAGTACAGTGCACAGCTATCTCTGGCATCTCCAGGGCCTGTTCTCAAAATCTCAGCGCTATTTTTTTTCCTCACATGAATACCCCTTTACAATATGATATATAACAGCAAATCATAGTTCTAGGGTCAAAATTCACTTAGGAAGGAAAATCAATTGCACTGAAACAACTTATTAACCCAAAGGGCCATTTAACCAATTTTGCATCTCAACACTTCATAACAAGTGTACACTAAAATATATGCTTTATTGTTTTCTTCTTAGAGTATATAAATGGGGGATAACAATAGAAACCATGAATTAAAAACTATTCTACATAGTAGTTATTCTTATTTTGTCTTATTGGTGCTATGCACACACTTCGTTTGTATTTGTGTGTTGGTATCTAGATTCCTCAACCACACTACTATTACACTTCTAAAATAAAGTAAATGGATACAAATAAACATCTCTCAAATATGTTTCACTGCAGATATTGCTTCTTCGAGGGACTGGCACATAGCATGAATGGTAATGTCCTATTTGTTAGAAATATACACAAATTTTGCAGGAAAAAACTTGTTTGCAGAAATTTCAGCTTTTGTTGTTTGATGGATCCAATAAGATTTGTTTTTGTTTATTCCTGTTGGCCTAAAAAGGACCACTTGGTCTCCTTTTTAACGTGATACTTTATTAAAAAGCAACAGATGGAATTTACACTGGTATCCAGCAGATCTTGATGTTCGGCCACCAGTCTGAGGTCCCTATGCTTGTGCACAAATTTTTGAATACCACTTTTTGCACAGGCTTTTGTTTAAGTATGTTGAAAATTATGAATTTAACAATATAAGTTGGTGTAGTTCTCATATATATCATGACATCTAATAAACACTCTTTCATGAGAAGAAAAGGCAAAAACTTTATAGCAGCCACCTCTACTGCAACAATTTTCCAGTCCATTGCTACAAATAGACGAAGCTTTACCTTGGCAGAGATTCATTTGGAATCACTATTATAAAACAGTACTTTAAAATCAGGGTAACTTCTATTAAGAATGCATTAAGAAAACAAATAATATTCCTTTAATCCCCATTATGTGTATTGTAATGGTGCAGAATCCAGTGTTATTAGCCATTCCCTTTTTCTGTGTGGGATGCTGACAGCCAGGAATTCCATTGAGAGTAGGCAAACAGTTTTAACTAAATAGCAATGTCTATACTTTATCCCTATACTCCTACACATATTTCCTAGTCTATAGTCACGTGAGCAAAGACATTCATCCACACTAGATTTACAAACAGGTCAGTTTAATTGATTTTAGAATTTAAATCTTGAATTTGTATTTTACTTTAGATTTACAGTTTTTTGAAATATCACCCATCAACATAAAAACTCATAAAAGAAAATGGTAACATAAATGGCAGTGAGTAATGGAGCTTACATAAGAAGTGCCCTCTAACAAAGCCGAACTGGACAAAGGTTATCTTAATGAAAACTGTCATGAATTCTGTAAATTACCTTGGAACAACTGACACCATGTATATAGTAAAAAATACTAATATTTTGATGAAATATGGGCCCAATGTCATATGCTAAAAGCCTACCGACATGCTTAAATAATACATAAAATGGGAGCAGTCTGAAACATACAAGGAGGAAGAAGTATTGTTTAGCAAAATACAGAAGAAAGGGAATCAACCTGTTAAAATAAGCATATGAAACTAACCTTTTTTTTAAACCTTGGGCTAGAATCCTGCATGCAGTTTTTTAAACAGATTTTTGATGGGTGTAAGTATTTTGCTTTAGCCTAGGCTAGAGTATGTTCCTTTGAGTTAACTCTTATGCAACTAAGAGACTGCTCAGCTAATTTCATTGTTATGAAATTTGTTTAGTGCACATGTGTGATTATATCTTTCAACTAACACTATACCCTACACTAGAACCTATCTGCTAAACTAACCTACCCTATTTAACACTAGCTATCAATTCACTATATAATTTGATTTGCTTTTAAAAAAGCACAGCACAGACAGTGTTCAATCTCCTCTAACAACCACATGAAACTTCAAAAAAACGCTGCTGGGAAGAATCTTATATAGTAAAGGGGTGGGCAATTTTCCTATTGGTTGCTAGGGATGTTGCTAAGCTCTGACAACTGTATTTGCATCCTTCTCATTAGCCCACAAGCTAAAGGAAGGGAGGGATCAGTGTCCTCTGGAAGTGCTGTTATTTGCAAATATTTGCATATTCGCACATACAAAATATTCGCGGTCCACACTGACTCACACAGTAAATAATATTGGAGCCTTCTTTGGACCACAAGCTGGAAGAAGGGAGGGATGATCACTTTTATTTTATTTTTTACACAGTACACATCATTGTTGTGATGTGTACTGGGAAAAAAAAATAAGAATGTTCGTCATTACGAATATATAGCACTATATTCTAGATATTCGCAAAAAGTGCCGATATTCACTGTAAAAAATCGCATTTTGTATATTCACGTTCAACACTATTGGAGTCAGGTGTAGTTTGGGTACTAGCTGTTTTCCAGTGACAGTAAAGTATGCTGGGAGGTAGGGTAAATTGGTGTTAGAAGCTGTTCATATTACATTATATATTATATACTTGAGGATGCCATCAAAAAGGCAATCAATAGACAGTCATGGCCGTAAATGTTGGCACCCCTGAAATTTTTCTAGAAAATTTACTATTTCTCACAGAAAAGGATTGCAGTAACACGTTTTGCTATACACATGTTTATTCCCTTTTGTGTGTATTGGAACTAAACCAAAAAGGGAGGAAAAAAAGCTAATTGGACATAATGTCACACCAAACCCCAAAAATGGTCTGGACAAAATTATTGGTGCCCTTTCAAAATTGTGGAAAAATGTGATTGTTTCAAGCATGTGATGCTCCTTTAAACTTACCAGGGGCAAGTAACAGGTGTGGGCAATATAAAAAAAATACACATGAAAGCAGATAAAAAGGATAGAAGTTAACTTAGTCTTTGCATTGTGTGTATGTGCCACACTAACATGGAAAACAGAAAGAGAAGAAGAGAACTGTCTGAGGACTTGGGAACCAAAATTGTGGAAAAATATCAACAATATAAAAGGTTACAAGTCCATCTCCAGAGATCTAGAGTTGCCTTTGTCCACAGTGTGCAACATTATCAAGAAGTTTGGAACCCATGGCACTGTAGCAAACCTCCCTGGGCGTGGACGGAAGAGAAAATTTGATGAAAGGTGTCAATGCAGGATAGTCCGGATGGTGGATAAGCAGCCACAAACAAGTTCCAAAGATATTCAAGCTGTCCTGCAGGCTCAGGGAGCATTAGTGTCAGCGTGAACTATCCATCAACATTTAAATGAAATGAAACGCTATGGCAGGATACCCAGGAGGACCCCACTGCTGATGCAGAGATATAAAAAATCAAGACTACATTTTGCCTAAATGAATTTGAGTAAGCCAAAATACTTCTGGGAAAACGTCTTGTGGACAAATGAGATCAAGATGAAGCTTTTTGGTAAAGCACATCATTCTACTGTTTACCAAAAATGGAATGAGGCCTTCAAAGAAAATAACACAGTACCTACAGTGAAATATGGTGGAGGTTCAATGATGTTTTGGGGATGTTTTGCTGCCTCTGGCACCGGGTGCCTTGAATGTGTGCAAAGCACCATGAAATCTGAAGATTACCAACGTATTTTGGCTCGCACTGTACAGTCCAGTGTCAGAAAGCTGGGTTTGCATCTGAGATCTTGGGTCTTCCAGCAGTACAATGGCACCCAGAAATGAATGGCAACAAAGCGCTGGATAGTTCTGAAGTGGCCAGCAATGAGTCCAGATCTAAATCCCATTGAACACCTGTGAAGAGATCTTAAGATTTCTGTTGGGAAAAAGTGCCTTCCAATAAGAGAGACCTGGAGCAGTTTGCAAAGGAAGAGTGGTCCAACATTCTGGCTGAGAGGTGTAAGAAGCTTATTGATGGTTATAGGAAGCGACTGATTTCAGTTATTTTTTCCAAAGGGTGCGCCACCAAGTTAAGGGTGCCAATAATTTTGTCCAGCCCATTTTTGGAATTTGGTGTAACATTATGTCCAATTAGCTTTTTTTCCTCCCTTTTTTGATTTAGTTCCAACACACACAAAGGGAATAAACATGTGAATAGCAAAACATGTGTTACTGCAATACTTTTCTGTGAGAAATACTTCAATTTCTAGAAAAATTTCAGGGGTGACAACATTAACAGCTATGACTGTATACTGAGACAAGCATAGGGATAGCCCTAGAGATTAACAGACCTGATGTAGCCTACTTGTGACTACACTTGGTCTATTTTATACAAATCTTTGCTTTATTTGCAAATTTTATTAGAGAAAACTTTTTTTATGGTATCTCAACAACATGTAACAGCAACATGAGATGAGCAGCCCCAAAGATATGTTCACACAGAGATTTTCTGATGTGGTTTACATGTGGACTTTGATATGCATTCCACATCAAAATCTGTATGCAATACATTTCACATTGACTTCAATAGGGAATTAATAATGTCAATTCTTGATGTGGTTTTTAATTAATTAAATCAAATATGTGTAAAAATAATGCATAAACTTAAAAGTTAAACTATTAGTTATTAAAATTTCTGATGCAGACACAAGTCAAACGTTTGGATCGGTTAGTGTCTCAGTGCTTTCTTATCTCTAAATATACTGTAGCTGGTTAAGCACCATGCAGAGTGCTTCACTCTCTGGCTCAGCACTCACTATCTGGCTCAGCCCTCCATCATTCTGATTGCAGGAGACAGGCTTCTTTGTAAGTCTATGGAGCCTGACTCCTGCAATCACAGACTGAGTACCCAAGTCATGGATCGAAGTGCTCTGCCTGGTGCTTCACTCGACTGTATCTAGAGATCTGAGAGGGTCTCAGCATTGAGACCCAAAGAGATCTAAACTTTTGACCAGCCTGCCTGACACGTCTAAAGTTTTTTTTTTATATGAATAGGAAAAAACACGTGGAATTCAGATGTTGATTTTTTTTTAACAGAATTTTCTGAAATTTTACGCTCCAACATCTTCTTCAAAAAGCTCAGTGTGAACATACCCTGACTGCACCTATCATCAATCATAATTGTATAATAACATATCGGTAACTTGCATGGTACCACCTATTAAAAAACAAATATTAGGAATTATAACTTCTGTCCCCTTCAATTAAAGAAAAAGTCAAAAAAATTATTTTAGCAATGAATAAATAGCACACATCTAAAGTCACTGTAATGACAATGTCCAATAATAGAGAAAGACAAGATGGCAAATCAGAATTTCTAATGAGATGGATGTGTGATATTTCACTCCTCATCCTGCGTTCTCTCGGTTCTTCCTAGTTGCCCCACATTCTGTAGATGTTGAGGTCATAGATTTAAATAAACTATTAAAAGACTGGCTCTGGCAAAAGTCAACAGTGCCCTGGAATTGAAATCACGATGTAGCTGCCAGAGGAAATGCCATCAAATTCTCACTACATAGCTCACATATGCCAACTGACACACTCCTTGGCAATAAAACAGAACAGGTTTATTGCAAGCGCAGGCTGTAAATCTCTGCAGTATTCTCCTCAGCAGGGTACAGTACAGTAAGCTTTTCTACAGCACTTCAAAATATGACTGAGATAAGAGTACTTATATATACTAACCACTTATTATGCCATAAAAATCCCATCGCTGCCATGGCTGAATCTAGTAAGACACCTTTACCATGGGTATGGGGATTAACTATACTGGAAATACTTAACAGATTATATTGACATCAAATGTCTCATGCTTAAATGGCCTTTAAATCTCCTCACCTGCCAGACGCTTCTCCCTCGCATTTTTCCAGATAACATCCAGAGCCTTAGCAGTAGAATTTCTAATATGGTCACTCAATGATCTCCTCAATGGTCTTTCCATTTTATGTAAACCACCAAAAAGCTGCATTGGTCTCTGTCAAAGTATTTGCTGGACACCTCTTGGTCACAGCAGCAGAACAAGGTGTTAATATTCAGCTCCAGCTCTTCATAGACAGTGTTAGCCTTCAGAAATCAGGCAATGCAGTCTTCACTGCAGACACAGGATAGCTCATACTGCAGGCAAGATGTTGACAAGCTGCCAGCTTTGGCACTATAAGTATATCTGGAATACTTTACAGAGGAGGATAAACTGGTATACAATGCAAGTTTACCAGTCTGTGCATCGTATCGTAGTTTATCACAGTGTTTACTTTAATAAAACCAATCTGCAGAAAATTACAATTACTTCCTACAACTGAACATTTCCAATGCATAGCAGATACAGCATGCTATTCTGTTATTACCAGGATCCTACACTGTGGCCCCTTTCATCCCCATGACTAATGTAAACCACTCAGGAGGGCTTAACAGAGGAGAAGGGGCCCGTTAGCAAAACTCCCACAAATCAGATCCCTTGTTGTAGAAAAGGATGGTGCGACCTTTGTCTGGTTTCCCATCCCCCTTATGTGAATTTTGCAAATGGAGGGGGAGATGCACTGCTGGATTTTCCTTGACTAGAGAAAATGGCCCAGATGAACTTAAGTAGGAACTTCTGTGTTACTGTTGACCCATGTCTATCACAGGTACAGTGTCCCTGTACACTACCGATGTACCTGCAAAGTATACATAATGGGGGAGATTTGTCAAAAACTGTCCAGAGAAAAAGTTGCTGAGTTGCCCATAGCAACCAATGAGATTGCTTATTTCTTTTTCAAAGAGCCCTGTGAAAAATGAAAGAAGCGATCTAATTGGTTGCCATGGGTAACTGCACCACTCTTCCTTTACACTGGTTTTGATAAATCTCCCCAAATATCATTATTTACATGTTATCAGATGCCCCTCTAAAGAGAACATCTCAGAAGCCAGGATTTGTGACCCCACAAATATTCGCACTTAATACACATGTGTATATATATATATATATATATATATATATATATATGTGTGTGTGTGTTAATTATATAGATATTATATTGTCTTTTTATGGTGGCAGGCATTTACTTAAACGTTGCTCTCTTGGAAGCATTATTTTGGCAGATACTGTATAAGATAGTTGTTTAGGCATTTTGTACAAGTACGTTATGTCCATCTTCTGGTACTATTATTTAAACACTGTATGACAAGAAATCATATGGGAGGAAAGGGTGGCCACAAAAGATCCCAGTCAATGCACCATACATTTATAGGGGGTCCTAAAGGGTCAGATATAGGTTTACCTCTGCACGTTGTAGCATGGCTGCGTGGGAGGAAGTTGCCAAAGTAAACTGGGATCATGTGTCATGTCTGTATTGGCCTGTGTTCACACACAGCTATTGGTTTGGTTGTGTGTGAACAATTTTATGTTCCCTGGTCAGAGAAAAGTTAATAGCCTTTGGCTTGCTAGCCAATTGCTCCTAGGGTGTGTCTAGATAAGGATCAGCTCAGCCTAGCCTCTGGGCTCGTGATACTTCATTATATCCTGATTTGCTAAGATGCTGGACATGCTGCATGGAGCTCTTGGTGAAACACTCTTTGTTTGAGCTTTTAATCTACTATCTCTGTTATAGCATGCACTTTGTATTTTCTGGTTTTAGACAATGTTATTTCATGGTCTTTGATTTTAAGCTGTGTTTGTTTAGTCGGTTTTAGGATTTGTATGTTCTTTTTGCTATGTGTCTGTTCACACTGAGTTTTCTCTTGTATCCATTTATATGAAGTTCTGTGTTTTATATTTCTGTTTTCCTACTGGGTCAGCTTCTGTCCACACTGTGGAGTGTGCCGCTGGCCAGTAGTCTATTTGTATTTATTATTAATGGCTACACCTTAAGTGGAGTGGAGTGTCCAGTTTGTGTGTTCAGTGTGAAGGCATCCCTGTTATCTTTCCATGGGGACTCAGAGGGTATTGTAATTCCTGCATCTACTGGAGGTGTTCTGAAGTGATTTTGATTATTCCTGTCTTGTGTTTAGTGTGAACAGTGTTCTATAATTAAATCCTGTTGTATCCGTTTTTCTGAGTTGTAACTTGGCATCCCTGTTACCTGTCCATGTGGACTCCATGTCTACTGGAGATGTTTGGAGGGATTGCAATAATTCCTGTTTAGCGATAGATCCATTTTACCTGTTTTTTCCTGTGTCTACCGAAGGTTTTTCTAGGGGATTAAGCTTATTCCTGTTTTGTTTTGGAGTCTGTTCAGACTAATCCGTTTTCCTGTCGGGTGTTTTGAACTTTATATGTTTATTAGTTCTTGATTTCAGATCTTGGAGTTCTGTACATGACTATTGATCTATAGTGTCCTCTCTTCACGACCACGGATCTATAGTGTCCTCTGTTCGTGTCCACTGATCTATAATGTCCTCTGTTCATGACCGCTGATCTTAGTGTCCCCTGTGCTGCTCATTGACCTGTGTCCTCTGAACTTAATCTGTTATAGAGTTCTATGTTCCTGTTATGTTTCTGGTTTGTGACCGACTATTAATTAGTATGTGTTTTTAGGTCCCTGCACTTTAGCTCAGGGAGGGACTGGCGCCCAGTTGTCATTCCACCGTTTAGGGGAGATGGGCAAGTAGGCAGGAAGAGAGGTTTTAGGGTCAGTTTAGGGCTCACTTTCCCTGTCCCCTTGTCGGTCCCTGACATCATGAGTATAACTATAGCTGTAGCAGCAATAGCATCTGCCATGGGACACAGTAGTTGAGGGGATCCACTCAGGTGCAAGAATGTTACACATTTTTTTAGATAAGTAGCTAGGTAGATTCTCTCATTTATGGTAGAGAGAGAGAGGGAAAGAGAGAGAAGGAAAGAGAGAGGGAAAGAGAGAGAGAGAGAGAGACCAAGAGCGAGAAAGAGAGAGAGAGAGAGCGAGAGAGAGAGAAACCAAGAGAGAGAGAGAGAGAGAGACCAAGAGAGAGAGACCAAGACAGGACTACAAGCCTCAACCTTTTCCACAAACTCTTTATCTGTTATTCTATCTGCATTCCCTCTGGGCTGCTGTACGTACCTCTACAAGTCTATTTTAGTGGCACAATGGGGACCTACATAATATTAGGCAGGTGGTTTTAATGTTATAGCCAAAAGCAGTGTTGACTGATGTCTATTTTATTTGTGCCTATTTCATAGATGCTTAAGAGTATATGTTTCAGATAATGTGCCCCGCTGGCGACAGGTAATAAATTCCCTATACAGTGGTGCCAAATATGTTGGCATTCGATACTGTAGATGTTGGGTGATATCATACATACATATATGCAGGTATGTGTATGTATATATATATATATATATATATATATATATATATATATATATATTTCCCTGATCAGAACATTTTCTGATGATTTAATCAAACAAGTATTTTTTTCAGATTTCAGCCGAGATCTGCACAATAATTCTATTCCCTAATGAAATGCTGAGAAGATTTAAGGCCAAACGTTCTTATTGTGGAGTTTTACTTCTAATCGTATAGTATACCTACGGCTCTGTCTGGACTTCATTTTAAAACCACCTTTTTTTTTGTTGCTAAAAACAACAACCACACAGCAACAGCTTGAAAAAGTAACTCTTTTCCTTACATTCTTTTATTCCCAGTAATTGGAGGGCTTTTCTTTTCAGCCTGGTTCTTTTGTACACTGTGCTTCCTGGGGTGAGTGCTTTGCCTCGTTTTAAGAGCTTTTTGAGAGCTTTAATTCAATCTTTCTGTCAGTTCCACATGCCGAATTCATATGAGGTCATGTGACTTGTGCTACGTTCATCTTAACCCTTTAAAGCCTCTGAGATGTATAGTGTGCACAAAACACTAGCACCCTTTTTCCTATTCGTTTAATGTTCCATTTAGTCCATTAGTTTATAATTAAATAATTAACTCTATTTCCCCAAAGCTCATCCACTCATCAGTGCATATGTCCTGTTCCACCTGGTCATTTAGAGCCATCTGCTCTACACAGATACAGGGGAGTGTCATGTAATCACGTTAAAGGATCACCTTTCATGTCACTTAAGGCCTTGGTCATAGGTCATTACATTATAGTACCTGATAGTACGGATACATGCACACTAATATGGTGCTTGTATAGCTCCTTTTGTATGAAGCCATATAGCCTCCTGTGTATCTGTACTTCATTGGTCTCCATATCAATAGAAATATTTTAGACATCCTCTCCTAGAAGAAATGCTGTGGATATGGATTCCAAAGAAGTATACAATGATTCTTTTTTTTCTGTCAGATTCCTCACTGTACCTGCAAATAACCCCATGTTAACCTTGGTCTATAAACCTTTTCTAACAGAACCACAAGTAGGTTCTAGGACCAAGAGACAAAAGCAAGACTGAGCAGAAAACTTAATCATAGGAACCAAATGAGGTAAACTTAGTTTCACAGCACCAACTTAAAGCAATACATATACAAGTGTGGTGCCATGGGTGGAATGTGGGTGAAATGAATAGCTCGTGATGCCAGAGCAATGTTAACCTACATGTTCCGAGGATGAGATAGCCTCTCCTGTGCCTAGAGTGGGTACAATGATGACACTGAGGCAAGGTTGGGGATAACTATCTTTACTGAGGCAGGAATTGTACATTTCTACAGACTTTAGTGCAGAGGAAAGTGCAGAGTGACCTAAGAAAGCTTGTCGTCTTGCTGGGATTTTTAGTTGCTGAGTCTGCAGATTTGAGATTAAATAGGAACCCACGCTGACTTGAAGATTTTTGCTTGACTGACAAAAATGTTTTCCCCTGGAGCTTTGTGCTTACCGCCAGGCTTTGAATCTTACCTGAGCGTTGGGGCGTCCTGAGATTGGCGTGGCTTCAGGCTGTAGCTTCTCCTCACGGTACCTCAGCTTACACAGATCTGAACTGAATACTAGCCCAGACCAGACTCCAACTCTAGCTAAACTCCCCCCTACACTATATAAGGGTGTCTCAGGGTTACCCAATGGGACGTCAGGGTCACCTTGTCTACTCTACCACCATCCCTTAAGAAGTCAGTACACAATTAATTATAACATAACATAAAGTCCAGTCCGGTCAGCATTAGTTTAAAGAACATGTGACACCTAGATTCTTTTTTTTTTTTTTTCCTGTTTAGGGAAAGATACTAAAATAGGCTTTTTCTGATTGTATTTTTTTTTTCAATTTTTTGTACAGTATAATGAGGGTTGCCATCATGTCTGAGCTGTTTTAAAGAGCACTTAGTGATATGCTTTACTGCAGGACACATGGGCCATAGAATGCAATAGACAGGACCTGTCCTATTCAGATGGAGAGGGTGGAATGCTGAGTTCTGCTGTGAATGGTGGTGGATCCAGTGTTAGCTCTCTACTGGAGTCATCTTTCACCCTGCTCTTGAGAGGAAAGGCATTACTGGAAAATGATCTGTGCAGAACAGGAAGTCTCAGCTCAGCTTTAGACCTAGTGACCACTATTGAAACTGCAAGATTTCAAAATTTTTATTAAATATTAATAGCAAAATGGAAAATTATTAAAAGCTCTTGTCATTTTTTAATGACACTTTACTAATAAATTCAGGTGGATAACCCCTTAATATTATTAGTAATGTGGGTTGAGATGTGGAAAGATTTTATTGCTGCCAAGATGCTTTACTGTTATTCAGCAGTGTTATTCTTGATTTGACTTTTTAGACAGACTAGTTGCTGAGGATACAGGGTCTATAGAAGAAGTTTTTTGTATAAGGTTGTTTAGTATATGTTCTTAGCAAACCACCTGTATCACATTAATACAATATATATATATTTTTTATTCATAAATCTCTTTATTATTATTATTATTATTTCCTTAACATATAACACCAAAACAATTACAATTACGTATAACCCAAAACATTTACAAAAACATTATACCACACACTCACACCTATCAATCATATGTCTATTCTTCCGTCCACTTTAAGGTTGCCATATCACTTAAATTAATAGTTCATACCTATCTTTTAAGATGTTTATTAAAGGAGTAGTCCGGTGCACACTTTTTTCATTTTATCCCGTCCGGGCTGCAAAATAAAAGAAAACACACTTTATCTTACCTGCCAACGAGCCCCCGGAGCTCCGGTACAGGTGTTCGGTCCCCGGGCTGTATTCTTCTTACTTCCTGTTAGCCCGGCACGTCACACAGAGCTTCAGCCTATCACTGGCCGCAGTGATGTCCCGCCTCGGCCAGTGATAGGCTGAAGCTCCGTGTGACGTGCCGGGCTAACAGGAAGTAAGAAGAATACAGCCCGGGGACCGAACACCTGTACCGGAGCTCCGGGGGCTCGTTGGCAGTTAAGATAAAGTGTGTTTTCTTTTATTTTGCAGCCCGGACGGGATAAAATGAAAAAAGTGTGCACCAGAGTACTCCTTTAAGGGTGCATATTATCTTTAGCTAATATCTATAGTGATTTGTTAAAGGCTCTAAACGTCTTCCATAAGCTCCATCCATGTTCAAATATTGTAGACAATTTTATTTTAAAGCAAATTTACTTCTTTCCAATACGTTTGTATTCACACACAATCCCACCAAATATGTAGGAAAGATCCCAAGTCCGACTTACTCCATTTCTACAATAGCTTTCTTGAGATATCCAAATGATTAGAACAATGAGAAATTTTAGATGGTAAACACATTCATACGATCTTCAGTCAAAGGCTGATAAAGATGGACTGCGGGCCATAGTAGGACAAAAGCTATTTGCATATTTTTCTGTTTTATCCATTAATTTTTTTTAAACTGCATTGACATTCTCTCTATATTAAAAGTTCTAGATTTTTAATATATCATGCCCTTTTTGTAGTTGCTATGAACTGCAACATTTGGGCATTTTCAAGTGTGAATTGGTAATAATATCAGAGTTATATATTTTCTTGAATTCAATTTATTATTGTTCTATGTATATATGTTTAACATGTTATTGTGCCTTTAAGAGTGCTACCCATGAGACCCTGCAGTGAACCCCATGTGACCCTGCCTGCCAGTGAGACCCCAAAAGTCTCTCCTGTATAGTGAGGTACAGGTGAGGAGTAAGTCAGTCTCTAGCTAGCCAGTCTCTAGTTTAGTAGCTTCTGAGCAACAGCTTGGCTCAAGTGTGCTGTGTGTCGTGTGCTCTGAGGAGAGGCCTACTTATATCCTAATCTCTATCCTGGTCATCCTGTAAGAAAAAAATTCATGTGTAGGAAATTCATGCCCTGTAGAAAAAGCTATAGTATATTGGCAGGACTCTAGCTACCAGAATTCATTCATTCAACTACTCTAAGTCTCCAAAATGCAACAGGGCTCCCAAGGGGTTATGCTGCACTCTCGCACCAAAGGCCAGTTGTCTGTACAATTTCACCTCCATCTGCTCAGTAAAGACAGTTATCCATAACCTGATGTCGGTGTGTTTATTTGCTCATCATGTCTGGCCCAGGAGAAGCTGCCTCCATCCTCGGACCATGTATAGGATAATGGTGCACTGGTGTTGCGACTTGAACAGGTACTCTTACTAACACCCCATGGCTGCCACAAACAAAATGCTTCTTAGGAAAGAGCATTTACTGACATTGTACTTGGAAATGGTTTCACACTTAAATGGGCACTCTCATTAAAATGATTTTTTGATATTTTATTCTTCATGGTGAAAAAACAATATGTCTAATTGAAACACATAAAAAAAAAAGTTTTATATGAGTTTTTTCATCTTTGAAAACCCGTCCACTAGGAGTCTCCCTCCTTTACTAGAACACCTTTCTAACCCCTCACGCGCACATACTTCGGACGTCAGCCAGCTGGGCAAAAGTCCTATGCCAGGAAATGACGTCTGGACAGGGTTACTAGTACAGCTCGCTCACAGCCTGTCTGTTAGCTGGCTAGAGCGAGCTATCTGTCAGCCGCGAGGCTAATTTGCATAATCCCGCCCCCACCTGCAGCAGTAAAGGAGCGATGTCCGTACGCACAGAGCAGGGTGAGGGATCTCCGTCCTCCCGTCCTTACAGCTGATCGGGACACAGCAATTACACTGCGGTGATCCTGATCAGCATTCCCTAAGCTAACCGGCATGTACCTTTAGCACCCTCAGCACCTTTAGACGCTGCAATCAAATTTGATTGCAGCATCGAAAGGGTTAATGCGGGTCCCGGCTATGGTGTGCGGACAGCTGCTGAGCGCACTGCATAGCTTGGGAGCGGAGAGTGGACGCATGGAGCACAGTATGGGAGCTCCATCCGTCCATCCTTAGACCTGATCGTGACACCGCAATTACACTGCGGTGATCCCAATCAGCATTCCCTGAGCTAACTGGCAGGACAACTCAGCACTTTTAGACGCCGCAATCAAATTTGATTACGGCGTCTAAAGGGTTAATGCGGGTCCCGGCTATGATGTGCGCTCAGCTGATGAGCGCAATGCATAACTTGGGAGCGGAGAGTTCAGGCGGGTCACCGCACTTCCGTGATACCTGTTGGCGGGAGTCCCGCTGACAGGTATCACGAGGTGCGGTAACCCGCCTGCAGATTAGTCATAGCAGTACCGGGACATCACTAATATAGGGGGAACACTAGGGCATTTAGTTATGAAAACTATAATACACCCACCATTTTTTATTTTCCTCACAGATTTACTTTCCTCACAGAACTGCACTTGCTCCTTATACTCCTCCTCCCTGGGTAGCACATGCAAGGATAAAAAGGGAGGAGGAGACCCAGAGCAGCCTCCAGTATGATTGGCTGAAATTTCTATGCACGCTCCCGACAGCATAGAAGAGGAGAGGGCGGAAGCTGGCTCCCTGTATGCTTCAGTGTCCTCGCGCCTGCTGGTGAACCGCCACTTCCTCCGGCCAGAAGCTTACATTGTCAATGAGCACTAAAAAAGTGCTAAAAGGCAGATTTATGAGGTGACATTTTTTTCTTTAAAGACAAAGTGGATTAGGGCTATTTAGAGAACAGGTAGGGACAGTAAAAAAAAAAAAGAACTTAATGAGAGGTACGCTTTAAAGGAAATCTGTCATCAGTGTCAACTGCACTAACCTGTCAGTACAGACAGGTAGTGCAGGTGACACTGATGACAACGGTACTCACCTTCTACTATTCTGTGCAGTTGTTCTCCAGTAATCTTCTCCGGTATCTTCAGCTTAGGGCTTGGCTTAGAGCATGAGTGGAGCTTAGTGGTGTCATCGCTGCTGTTCTCTGCTGGGTCCCGCTGCTAGAGAAAAGTAGCGGTGAAGTCACTAAGCTCTGCCCATGCTCCAAGCCGGGCCAGGAGCTGAAGACACTGGAGAAGATTACCAGAGAACGAACTGCATGGAACGGGACAAGGTGAGTACCGTTGTTTTCAGTGTCACCTGCACTACCTGTCTGTACCAACCGTTTAGTGCAGGTGACACTGAAGACAGATTTTCTTTAATTCTTAGATACAGCTAATAATAGTTCCTCTAGAGAGAATTTAGAGCCATTCATTTATTTTCAAACTACAAGAAAAGTTTCCGAAAATCTGTCTCCTGTATGTGTTGACTTTAAAGTCAAGACAGATTTTCTGCCCTTGAGGACTGAACTTGAGGAAACGTGATTTATAGTAGCGCATCTGGACATAACACATCAAAAGAGCTGAACAAATAGTTCCTTCTGAAACTCTTCAACTCTCAAGGTTTTCGTGAACTTCAAGCTTTTTAACATTCTTCCTCATGCAGTTTCTTTACAGACAATGCCTGGTTCCACTCTTGATCACTTGAATAGCGCTTCTGCCCATGTTTCTATAGTAAAGTACGTGCATGGCCTTTTTCGTACGGATTCTTTCATGTAGCTATTTACGAAATACATAATCACAGATAATTGCTCTTTAAGCATCTATATGTGCCCCATTTTAAAGGGGTACTTCGTTAGGAAACATTTTTTTTAAATCAACTGGTGCCAGAAAGTTAAACAGATTTGTAAATTACTTCTATTTAAAAATCTTAATCTTTCCAGTACTTATCAGCTGCTGTATACCACAGAGGAAGTTCTTTTCTTTTTGAATTTCTTTTCTGTCTGACCACAGTGCTCTCGGCTGACACCTCTTTCCATGTCAGGAACTGTCCAGAGCAGGAAATGTTTGCTATGGGAATTTGCTCCTGCTCTGGACCAGGGCTAGATTAAGACTGCCTGGAAGACAGAGCACTTCATTATGTTGCCCCCCCCCCCCTAACAGTTCCCCCACATTAGGTGCAGTATAGTTCCCCCACATTACGTGCAGTATAGTTTCCCACATTAGGTGCAGTATAGTTCCCCACATTAGGTGCAGTATAGTTCCCCACATTAGGTGCAGTATAGTTCCCCACATTAGGTGCAGTATAGTTTCCCCACATTAGGTGCAGTATATTTCCCCACATTAGGTGCAGTATAGTTCCCCCACATTAGGTGCAGTATAGTTCCCCCACATTAGGTGCAGTATAGTTCCCCACATTAGGTGCAGTATAGCTCCCCCACAGACATACAGCTTTCAGTCATATACAGTGTATGGCTGGAGGCTATATGCCTGTTTGCCTCAGTATGCCTCAGTGTTCCGACCACCGCTCCTCCGGTCCGGGGACCCCTGGGACCGTGATCACTATCTACTGCTCTGGCCTGTGGGCCATAGCAGAAGGTCCCGGGACTGGAGGAGCTGAGGTCGGAACACTGAAGACGACGTGCCCCTGGTCACTTACTATGCACGCGCATCCTCCTCGCTTCTCCGCTCCGTTACTATGGACGGAGGCACGGGATGTCAGTGACACCCCTGCATGCGCTACCTCCCAGCGGCCCCTGCATTTTTAAAGATAACGCTGGGGCCACAGAGAGGTAACCGCTGGGACATCCTTGTGTTCTGAAAATATTTTTCGGGACACAGGGATGTCCAGAATGTGAAGGGGGCCCCCTACGGGTACGGGGCCCAGAGCAGGCACTCCATAGCGCCAATGATGATCCGGCCCTGCTCTGGACAGTTCCTGACACGGACAGAGGTGTCAGCAGAGAGCATTGTGGTCAGATAGAAAGGAAATTCAACAAGAAAAGAACTTCCTGTGGGGCATACAGAAGCTGATAAATACTGGAAGGATTAAGATTTTTAAATAGAAGTAATGTACATATCTGTGGCACAAGTTGATTTAAAACATTTTTTTTCTCCCAGTGGAGTACCCATTTAAATGTCATTAACTTATTTAGATACAGCAGATGGCTAATAGCTGACCAAAATCATGAGGGCCAAATATTGGTAAATAATCGGTAGTTCATTTACAGAAAGATATATATATATATATATATATATATATATATATATATATATATATATACACAGTATTATTTTTTTTATAACATGTGTATATAGTTTTGTAAATTAATAAAGAGGGAGTAAACTTTTTACCTCTGGAACAGTCACTTTCTATTATTTGATTTGTGGCTTGAATGCAAATGAACTCACCAGAGAACCAATATGGGCTCCTAAATGCATTTCACATTTTTTTCCTTTCTGGGACAACCCCATCATCACTACCAGCAAAATTATATTCTGTGGCCCATTTACCTCTATGGTGTACAGCGTAGTGTTGTTAGCTTCTTTACAGTGCCTTTATGATCCGATTCGCTTTGTTCTGATCCTGACCTGAATTTCATGATTACTACATTACTCCAAAGATAAACAAATTGATACCCTCATTGGAATGAATAGAGAGAGGAAGCACGTCATATAATTTAGGTAAGGAAAGGAATGAAGCCAATAACAGACTCATAAAAGCACTGATAAAGTAACTAACTATATTACACGGCACACAATAAAGCTGGCTAAAAGACCACAAAATAAAAAAATTCTAGGATTGCCTTATTAACCCCTTAACCCCTTAAGAACCAAGCCCACTTTCACCTTAAGGACCAGAGCATTCTTTGCACATCTGACCACTGTCACTTTAAGCATTAATAACTCTGGGATGCTTTTACTTATGAATTCGATTCCAAGATAGTTTTTTGTGACATATTCTACTTTAACATAATGGTAAATTTTTGCCGATACTTGCATCATTTCTTTGTGAAAAATTCCAAAATGTCATAAAAAATTTGGACATTTAGCATTTTTCTATCTTTGAAGCTCTCTGCTTGTAAGGAAAATAGACGTACCATATAAATTATATATTGATTCACATATACAATATGTCTACTTTGAGTTTGCATCAAAAAGTTGACATGTTTTTACTTTTGGAAGACATCAGAGGACTTCAAAAATCCGCATCAAAATCCAAATTTTTCATGGACCAGTTCAGTTTTGAAGTGGATTTGAGGGGCCTTCATATTAGAAATACCCAATAAATGACCCCATTATAAAAACTGCACCCCTCAAAGCATTCAATATGACATTCAGTATGTGTGTTAACCCTTTAGGTGTTTCACAGGAATAGCAGCAAAGTGAAGGAGAAAATTGAGAATCTTCATCGCACGTTCTTGTAGACCCAGTTTTTTAACTTTTACAACGGGTAAAAGTAGAGAAATTCCCCCAAAATTTGTAACCTAATTTCTCTTGAGTAAGGAAATACCTCATATGTGTATGTAAAGTGTTTGGCGGGCGCAGTAGAGGGCTCAGAAGGGAAGGAGTGACAATGGGATTTTGGAGAGTGAGTTTTTCTGAAATGGTTTTTGGGGGGGCTTGTCACATTTAGGAAGTCCCTATGGTGACAGAACAGCAAAAAAAAAAAAAAAAAAAAAACAACATGGCACACTATTTTGGAAACTACACCCCTCAAGGAAAGTTACAAGGGGTACAGTGAGCCTTAACACCCCACAGGTGTTTGATGACTTTTCGTTAACATCTGATGTGTAAATAATTTTTATTTCATTAAAATGCAGATTTTCCCCCAAATTTTACATTTTTACAATGGGTACTAGGAGAAAGTGCCCCCCCCCCCCCAAGTTGTAACCCCATCTCTTCCGAGTATGGAAATACCCCATGTGTGGACATCAAGTGCCATGAATGAATGAGCCCCATTGGACTTTTGGAGAGAGAATTTGTTTTGAATGGAAGTCGGGGACCATGTGCATTTACAAAGCCCCCCGTATTGCCAGAACAGTGGACCCCCGCTACATGTGAGCCCATTTTGGAAACTACACTCTCACAGAATGTTATATGGGGTTCAATGAGCATTTTCACCCCTCTGGTGTTTGACAGATCTTTGGAACAGTTGACTGTTCAAATGAAAAATTACATCTTTCATTTTCACGGACCACTGTTACAGGAATCTGTGAGACACCTGTGGGGCATAAATGCTCCCTGTACCCCTTAATATGTTCCCTGAGGGGTGTAGTTTCCGAAATGGGGTCACATATGGGGGGGGGGGGCACTGTTCTGGCACCATGGGGCTTTGTAAACGCACACGACCTTCAATTCCAGACACATTCTCTCTCCAAAAGCCCAATGTGGCTCCTTCTCTTCTAAGCATTGGCGTGTGCCAGCAGATCACTTTAAGTTCACATATGGGGTATATATATACTCATAAGAAATGGTGTTACAAATTTTGGGGGGCTTTTTTCCTATTACCCCTTGTGAAAATGAAAAATTTGGGATCAGTGTTTTAGTGAAAAAATCAAAATTTTTCATTTTCACGTCCAAGGCTCACTATACTTCTTGTTACATTCCGTGAGGGTTGTAGTTTCCAAAATGGGGTCGCATGGGATTTTTTTTTGTGTTTATGTCAGAACCGCTGTAACGATCAGCCACCCCTGTGCAAATCACCTCAAATGCACATGGCGCTCTCACTCCTGAGCCTTGTTGTGAGCCCACAGAGCATGTTATGTCCACATATGGGGTATTTACGTATTTCCAAAGAATTATACATTTTGGGGGTCTTTTTTTCCTTTTTAATAATTTTTTTTTACAATAACATGCTGGAGTAGACCCCAACTTTACCTTTTCCTAAGGGGTAAAAGGAGAAAATCCCACCAAAATTTGTTAGGCAGTTTCTCCCGAGTATGAAGATACCCCATATGTTACCCTAAATACGACAGGGCTTCGAAGTGAGAGCGACATGCACATTTTATCTCCCTGCAGCAGCCCGCATTCTATGTGTAGCTGCGTCTGCAGTTTCGGAAACCGCCGGGCTACCGAGATGGGGATCTGACGTCACGCCCCCTCTATTCATGTCTATGGGAGGGGCATTGCGGCTGTTACGCCCCCTCCCATAGACATGAATGGAGGGGTGTGGCATGACGTCACGTCCCCGTCTCGGAAGCCTGGCGGTTTCCAAAACTGCAGACGCAGCTACGCAAAGAATGTAGGCTGCTGCAGGGAGATCGTGGGGGGTCCCATCGGCGCCCCCCCCCGCGATCAGACATCTTATCCCCTATCCTTTGGATAGGGGATAAGATGTTTTTGCCCGAAATACCCCTTTAACTGATGCACCCTGGTGCACCCAGGTCCAAAGGCCCCCTCTGCCACATAGGATGACACCAGACACCATTATAAATGGTACATGATAAGCAAAGTTTCTGCTACAGATCATGTGTTGGGGCCCTTGAGTTTTTAAGTACACCAAGATTTAAATCTGTTCCACTAGTCAGACAGGTGAGGTGGTTGTTTAGTTATAATTTATGATAAATAATGGTTGATGATTCTACTATTAATTGACATATGTGCTGACACTATACCACTGAACAATTAAAATAATGTTCTGTTGAAGACAAAGGAAGCTACATGTACACATTTATAAAGCAGAATTGAAGGATAATACATTATCAAACACTTTCCTTAGCATAAATCAAGAAAGCATGCTAACTGTAAGCCTGAAATTCCAAATCTGGCATAAACGGTATTTAGTGTGAATGCAATCAGGTTTCTGAATATGAGCAGTTCTCAGGCCTCTACGTTACCTTTGTCCTGTTTTCTCTAAAGTAGAATTTTTTTGGCATTCAAATACGTTAAGTTAATCTAAAAATAGGTCTATTGTTATTTTTTTCAAACAACGACCTTGCTTTTCCAGGATGTGTAACAGGCAAAGGAGCCAAGAAAATAATAACTTTTGCATTGCCTACCAACTTATATTAGACTGCTCCCCTAATATGCATATAGTATATAACAACAGGATATGTATATATTCCATTCATTGCAGCTGTCTTGTGGCACAAAAACTCTTGTACTTTGTATACAGACACAGGAAGGGTCTGTTTAGTGTTGGTTAAAAAACTATTTAGCATAATTATAATTTATTTCTTTTAAAGGGTTACTCCGCCCCTAGACATTTTATCCCCTATCCAAAAGATAGGGGATAAAATGTCTGATCGCCAGGGTGCCACCGCTGGGGACCCCTGCAATCTCTCCTGCAGCACCCCCGGTCATCTGTGACCTGATGACTGGCGATGCAGGGGCCGAGACCCGAGACAACCGCCATGCCCCCTCTTATAGACTTGCCTTAAGAGGGCGGGTGTAACATCACGAGGGGGCGGGGCTGTGACATCACGATCCTCCGGCCCCTGCATTGCAAGTCATCAGGGATGGAGCAAAGTTCACTCCATGCAGCAGATGACAGGGGGCGCTGCAGGAGAGATTAGGACCCCCGCGATCAGACATCTTATCCCTTATCCTTTGGATAGGGGATAAGATGTCTAGGGGTGGAGTACCCCTTTAATCATATTTGTTTGAAAAGTGTCTAAATATACCCATATAAATGACAGCCAGCTCTCCCAATATTACTATACATATGAATGTTTGGTTTGACCAAGTATTCATATATTCTGAATGGAAAGAGAAAGAGTTGATCACTGCCGACTCCTCTGTTGGTGACTTATCTCTCCGATAAAAAAAAGATCAGGCAGTTGAAATCCAACATATTCATTCCTTCCCTCATTCAACATCTTCTATTGGGGGAGAATTAGGAGCAGGGCTCAAGTCCTGCAGGAACGCATGGGAACAGAGTTCCTGCACTTTTTCCACAGCAGGAACCCTGTTCCCATTAGCAGGAGTCCTGCAGGACCACCCCTTAAGTGGAAATCTTGAGTGAGTTCCTACACTTTTTTCCTAGGACTTGACCCCTGATTTGGAGGCCTCCATACACATTAGACGGTTGGTCGCTCCCACTGAAATTAGCATGTCTTTTTTCTAATGGATGGGAAACTTATTGGAGGAGATTTATCAAAACCCGTCCAGAGGAAAAATTGTTAAAAATGAAAGAAGCAATCTGATTGGCTGCTATGGGCAACTCAGCAACTTTTCCTCTGGACAGGTTTTGATAAATCCCACCCCATTATTTGTAAAAACAGTGGCTCATGTTGTCTGATAAATTTGGTGTATCCTTAGGAACTGTTGATGAAGTGTGTATCATTTTTTATCTTACTTTAGTAGCAAGACAAACAAAAGGTTCCACCCATTTCCAACATATTCCCCACCTTTTCCATACCTCAGTGCCCCCAAATAATGCACATCTTGGTGCTCTGCACAGTAATAGTGAGTTGGTAAGTGGGTTGCCAGTGGGACAGTAGGGAGATTGGGTAAGCCCTGGTAGGTAGGCCCCCAATGGTGAGGTAGTTATCCCCCATTTGGTAAATGCCTAAAGCAGTTATGTAATTTCCTCCAATAAGGTAGATACTCCTAGGAGGTACATAATTACCCCATTAGGTGGAAGCTTCCAGTAGGTGGGTAAGTCCCCCTATATTGAATAAATGCCCCCTGTATGCAGAAGACTTCCCCTCCATTAGGTAATAGGCCTCCTTTAGTTAGATGCAATAGGTAGGTAATTTTCCCATTAGGTAGATGCCGGCAGTAGGCAGATAATCCACCTATTAGGTAGATGCCCCCAGTAGGTAGATAATTCCTACCATTAGGTAGATATCCCAAGTAGGTAGGTAATGATCCACATTAGGTAGAAGACTCTGAGTAGGTAGGTAAACCCCTATTTCATAGATGTGCATATTTCACACTTTTTCTCTCTTAGGTAGGGATTGGATAAGGCCTAGTAGGTAGGCCCCATAGGATAGGTAAATATCCCCCATCAGGTAGGTAATATCCTCCAATTATTAGTAAATGCTTCTACTAGGTACATAATTTCCCCTTTTAGGTAGATTTCCCCATTTGATAGGTAAAGACCACTACATTAGGTAATTAACAACCCTTGTCGAAAATCTTAGTTTCTATAACCTGTAATATTACTACTCTCTAGAAATGTATCCAGACCCCTTTTAATCTATTTAATTTAGTTCACCATGACCATTTTTTCTGGCAAAGAGTTGCATTATCTCACTGATCTTACAGTTAAGAACCCCCGTCTGTGCTGGTGTAGAAACCTTCTGTCCTCTAGACATAGAAAATGTCCCCTTAGATCAGGGGTCCTCAAACTTTTTAAACAGGGGGCCATTTCACTGTCCCTCAGACCATTGGAGATTCGGACTATAGCTAAAAAAAAACAATTAACAAATTCCTATGCACACTTATATATTTTATTAGTGGACTACCCCTTTAAGTACGCAGCACAGTTCCCCCCACATTAGGTAGGCAGCATAGTTCCCCCCACATTAGGTTGGCTTTATAGACCTCCCCCCCACATTAGGTTATAGTTCCCCCACATTAGGTTGGCAGTATAGTTCCCCCACATTAGGTTGAAGTTCCCCCACATTTGGTTGGCAGTATAGTTCCCCCACATTAGGTTGGCAGTATAGTTCCCCCCACATTAAGTTGGCAGTATAGTTCCTCCCACATTAGGTTGACAGTATAGTCCCCCCACATTAGGTTGGCAGTATAGTTCCCCCACCGCTCCTCCGGTCCGGCCATAGCAGTAGGTCCCGGGAACCGTGGTCGGAGCACCGAAGCTGAGGTGCCGCTGCTAACACCAAGCTGGCCAGCGCACGTCCTGCTCGCTGCTCTGCTCCTCCACGCTCCGTTGCTATGGGCGCATGCACAGGACGTCAGTGATGTCCCTGCGTGTGCTACCTCCCGGTGGTCCTTCGTTTTTAAAGTAAACGCGGGGCCGCAGAGAGTTAACAGGGGCATCCCTGTGTTCAGAAAACATCTTTCGGGACACAGGGACGTCCTTAGGCAGCGTTGGCAAAAACACCCGGCTGGCCGGATAAATGTCCTCGGCGGGCCGCATGTAGTTTGAGGACCTCTGCCTTAGATACAGTCCAGTGTATAAATAGATCATGGGAGGGATTTTTTTTTTTATCACCCCCTGATATAGTTACATAGACCAGGCCCACTTTCAAGCTTTGCAGTGTCTAAAACACAGAAAAGTATTAAAAAAGAAATGTGGCACAAGTCTTGTTTTTATACATTTGTGATATAAACCTACATCATTATTTCACATCTAGATACTAACATCTGATGAATGAAAACTAAAACTAAATGCAGGATACATTCCCTTTAAGATAACAGGACTATTTGTACTATGAAAAATATTGTGCTAGAAAAGGAGGGTCAAGTAGCAGGTGGTATATGAAACCATACGAAAAAAAAATCTTTTTGACGTGAGCCTCAGTGCTGACAGTCCTGCTGCTCACTTTCACAGACATCTGAGGTAACTCTCCTGGAATGTTATGGATTTTTCCGTGTTCATTTAACTACTTAGGAGGTTTTTTTTCTTTAGTTTTTGAATCCTTTACTCTGCGGTAAAATAAAATGTCTGAGAATGTGAAGTCTGTACATGGAGATGGATGAATATATTAAGCATCCCATATAGAGAAGAAAAATGTGACATCATGTAGTTTTATAGGTTTTCTAAAGAATGAGGGATTGTAGTGTACATCAGTCATTTACAGGCTGACATTTTCACTCTATGTGATTTTATCATTCCGAAGATGTGATTAATTAAATGAGCACTGCTGTCAGATACAAAAACTTTTTATATGTTATACAGTACATCTCTGCAAAATATTAACTTTTGTAATATACTTCATCAGAAATTTTTATTACATTTTTATAGACTCCACTAGGGGTCCAAATATGGACACCAATGAGTCAGGTGGCAGTGACATGATGACGCATGGACCCTGGACACAGCTCCGCTGAGCTCGCTTTACAGTAAGTAAAGTCCGGGAACAGTAGTTTTTTATTACAATGGAGCTCCACTCCGCAATGGCCGACATCAGCTGTTTTCCCCCAGTGCCCTCCTAGCAGATTACTGATGCTGTAAGTGCTAGGAGCTCATGGGGGAAAACAGCTGTCGGCTGTTACTGAGCTCCCCGGATCCCCGGCAGTGCCGCACGCCGCACATGTCAGACGACCCCCTCACTGCCCGTGGCACTCCTGTCACTCCCCGCTGCCGCTCCCCTCCCTGTTCAAGCTGTATTCCCTAACCTCTATGTCCACCTCTCTGCCAGCCCCTCACATCTCCCCTAGCATTAGCAAAACTACAACTCCCAGCATGTTCTCACTGTCAGGGCATGCTGGAAGTTGTAGTTTTGCTAATGCTAGGGGAGATGTGAGCAGCAGATGCTGACAGCATAGTAAGGGAGGAGACTGAGGCATGCACAGTGATGTTACGTTCCCTCCCTTTGAAAGGAATATAACCTGAGTGAGCAACATAAAAGGTGTATTTTTAAAAGAAATAAAGGCACTAGGCAAAAAAAAAAACATATTCAGGATTAGGTACTGACTAATATATTCATTTATTTATTCATTTATGTTTGTGTAAGAGGGGCATGGGAAGCAGTCTGTGTGGGAGGAGCATGGAGAGATGTCTGTGTAAGAGGGGCATGGGAAGCAGTCTGTGTGGGAGGAGCATGGGGAGATGTCTGTGTAAAAGGGACATGGGAAGCAGTCTGTGTGGGAGGAGCATGGAGAGATGTCTGTGTAAGAGGGGCATGGGAAGCAGTCTGTGTGGGAGGAGCATGGAGAGATGTCTGTGTAAGAGGGACATGGGAAGCAGTCTGTGTGGGAGGAGCATGGGGAGATGTCTGTGTAAAAGGGACATGGGAAGCAGTCTGTGTGGGAGGAGCATGGAGAGATGTCTGTGTAAGAGGGGCATGGGAAGCAGTCTGTGTGGGAGGAGCATGGAGAGATGTCTGTGTAAGAGGGACATGGGAAGCAGTCTGTGTGGGAGGAGCATGGAGAGATGTCTGTGTAAGAGGGACATGGGAAGCAGTCTGTGTGGGAGGAGCATGGAGATATGTCTGTGTAAGAGGGACATGGGAAGCAGTCTGTGTGGGAGGAGCATGGGGAGATGTTTGTGTAAGAGGGGCATGGGAAGCAGTCTGTGTGGGAGGAGCATGGAGAGATGTCTGTGTAAGAGGGACATGGGAAGCAGTCTGTGTGGGAGGAGCATGGAGATATGTCTGTGTAAGAGGGACATGGGAAGCAGTCTGTTTGGGAGGAGCATGGAGAGATGTCTGTGTAAGAGGGACATGGGAAGCAGTCTGTGTGGGAGGAGCATGGAGATATGTCTGTGTAAGAGGGACATGGGAAGCAGTCTGTGTGGGAGGAGCATGGAGAGATGTCTGTGTAAGAGGGGCATGAGAAGCAGTCTGTGTGGGAGGAGCATGGGGAGATGTCTGTGTAAAAGGGACATGGGAAGCAGTCTGTGTGGGAGGAGCATGGAGAGATGTCTGTGTAAGAGGGGCATGGGAAGCAGTCTGTGTGGGAGGAGCATGGGGAGATGTCTGTGTAAGATGGGCAGGGGAGCAGTCTGTGTGGGAGGAGCATGGGGAGATGTCTGTAAGAGGGGCATGGGAGCAGTCTGTGTGGGAGGAGCATGGGGAGATGTCTGTGTAAGATGGGCAGGGGAGCAGTCTGTGTGGGAGGAGCATGGGGAGATGTCTGTGTAAGATGGGCAGGGGAGCAGTCTGTGTGGGAGGAGCATGGGGAGATGTTTGTGTAAGAGGGGCATGGGAAGCAGTCTGTGTGGGAGGAGCATGGGGAGATGTCTGTGTAAAAGGGACATAGGAAGCAGTCTGTGTGGGAGGAGCATGGAGAGATGTCTGTGTAAGAGGGGCATGGGAAGCAGTCTGTGTGGGAGGAGCATGGAGAGATGTCTGTGTAAGAGGGACATGGGAAGCAGTCTGTGTGGGAGGAGCATGGAGATATGTCTGTGTAAGAGGGACATGGGAAGCAGTCTGTGTGGGAGGAGCATGGAGAGATGTCTGTGTAAGAGGGGCATGGGAAGCAGTCTGTGTGGGAGGAGCATGGAGAGATGTCTGTGTAAGAGGGGCATGAGAAGCAGTCTGTGTAGGATGAGCATGGGGAGATGTCTGTGTAAGAGGGACATGGGAAGCAGTCTGTGTGGGAGGAGCATGGGGAGCAGTCTTTATAAAGAACAGGATTTATAAAGAAGAGTAATGGGGAAACAGTCTGTGTAAGAGGGGTATGGGGAGCAGTCTGTGTGAGAGGATATAGGGAGCAGTCTGTGTAAGAGGACCATAGGGAGCAGTCTGTGTGAGGGTGGCATGGGGAACAGTCTGTGTGAAAGGGGCATGGGGAGCAGTCTGTGTGAGAGGAAGGGATTTGTGGAGTAGTCTGTATGAGAGGGGAGGCATGGGGGGCAGTCTGAGTGAGAAAAAGGGAAGGCACAAGGAACCTGTCAAGTAAAAGGGGGGCATATGAACAGTTTGTATGAGAATGGTGGAAAAGGGGGGAAGTCTTTGCTTCTTGTGGTGTTGGGGTGCATTGGAGGAACATAGGGAGTTCTTGGATGCTTGCTTGTGATCTGCTGTAAGTAATGTATGAATGTAGAGTACATCTATGCTTGTGTAGCATAGTGGCTGGGTAGAGTAGTTTTTGTATATAGTGTCATGTATGTAGGCTCCTTAAAGGGGTACTCCACCTGCTGTCACACCCCCTCCCATAGACTTGCATTGAGGGGGCGGGGCATGACATCACACGGGGGCGGAGTCATGATGTCACGATCTTCCGTCCCTGTGGTCAGGAGCCAGACCCTCCAGCGCTTCTGGAGCAGTAACAGGTGGGTGCTGCGTGCTATATTGCGGGGGTCCCCAGAGGCGGGACCCCGCCATCAGACATCTTATCCCCTATCCTTTGGATAGGGGATAAGATGTCTAGGGGTGGAGTACCCCTTTAAATAGTTTATGGGTCTGCCTGTGTAGTACAGCCCTTAGACAGCCCTTACACTTATCTAATAAATGTATCTTTGTCTCTTTCATATACTTTTTACAGTTACTGACTCCCTTGGTATAAACTGGCCCTCACAATAAACAATCTACTTTAAATTAATGTCAGGTTTCACAGAGTGCAGTCTTTGGTGCAGTTGGGATTTTTTTTTTTATCTAAAACAAGTAGCAGATACAAATGGAAGAGAGTAGAAGTCTTTTCTTTAGACTTTTTCTCTTTTTAGAATCCACTCCTCATTTGGCTTAAAAATGAACCTGTATAAATGTACTAGGGGTGTATTGGACAGTGCCCATTTTGCTCCCAGCAGTCAGTCAACACCTTGCTTGAACTAGGTGAAGGACCGTACACATTCATTACATTAGACCGCATATCAAACGTTTACAGTTCACCTGGACAATGAGACCTCTCAGACAGACAACAAAGAGGAAAGAATGAAATCTTAATGAAATTGACTCCATTTCCAATTATTTTATTTAAGAGATCACTCTCAATATTTCTTTTATGTCTGCCATAATCTTGTGAGAAATGAGAGTAGATGAATGAAGAACGTTTTTCTTTTTAATGAGCGTTCTTTCCCAGGTATCTACATGTTATAACTGGGAGTTATTCTGCTGTCTGTCAATAAGGTTTGTGTAAGGACTAAAGGAATGTAAATAGGCATGAAGGACCAGAAAAACTTCAAAGAAGACATTTTTTCTTCCTTCAAGTATTCAGTGAAAGAGAATGTTCTGCACACAGAGTGGGACTTTGAAGGCAAATAGACAAATACTTTAGGTAATTAGCCGTACTTTAATGTGAGAAATTAAAACAAAGCAACAAACAAACAATATATACGTGTGTATTACACTACAAAATATATAATGAAATGTAAACAGTTTTAAGAGATTCCCATTCTTATTTATTTACGCATTTTTTTTTATATTGTAGTTCAATATTTAAAGTCTCACCCTAAGGATAGTTCAGAAGTTCCGCATGGAATATTCCGCACGGACATTCCCCTGCAGCAGAGTCCCATTGATTTCAATGGGATTCTGCTGCACTGTTCACACAGATGCCAGATGTTTCTGCAGCCAGTGAAAAGTCAGATTCCGGGGTCCACAGAAAGAATAGACTTGTCAATTCTTCCTGTGGAGTCTGCAAGGAAATACATTGCCGTCTATGAGAAGGCGCATTTCCAAGTGGTCCTAGCTCCACCCACATTAGTCAAATGTTTGAAATGTCTGCACATGTTGTCCATGCACATGGGAAACATTTGTGTATGGGCCATGTACTGCAGCATTAAAGAGTCTTTTGGGGTCTGTATTACAAAATACAGCTATTAGCATTGGCCTTTACCGTGTAAGCAGAATACAGGCTCTCTTTATTGCTGCCCATATTCTGTCTATGAAGCATCAGGTGCAAACTGTTAAAAAACAGATCAAATTGATGAGCTATGTTATTAAGAAATTAATGAAAAAATATTAGGGCTTCCAACATTGTCTTCATCACAAATGTGTAGAGTTATATTAAGTAGGTGCATAAATTAATAAGCTTAAAATAGAAACTTTAAAAATCCCACTAGATTTATAAGACTTATAAAATTGATGGCCTATCCTCAGTAAAAGCCTTCAATACTTGATTGACGGGGGTCCTACTCCTGGAACCCAAACTCAGCTGTTGGAAGGGGCCATGGTGATTACAGTGAGTACTGTGGCCCCTTAAAAAACTCTTGGTAGAGGTGTCCGAGTCAGACCCTGCCAAGCTTAAAGGGGTACTCCGGTAAAAAACTTTTTTTTTTTTTTTAAATCAACTGGTGCCAGAAAGTTAAACAGATTTGTAAATTACTTCTATTAAAAAATCTTAATCCTTCCTGTACTTATTAGCTGCTGAATACTACAGCAGAAATTCTTTTCTTTTTGAAACATAGACATAGACATGACGAGCACAGTGCTCTCTGCTGACATCTCTGTCCATTTTAGGAACTTTCCAGAACAGCATATGTTTGCTATGGGGATTTCCTTTTACTCTGGACAGTTCCTAAAATGGACAGAGATGTTAGCAGAGAGCACTGTGCTCATGTCAGCAGACAGCTCTGTGTTTCAAACGGAAAATAATTTCCACTGTAGTATTCAGCAGCTAATAAGTACAGGAAGGATTAAGATTTTTTAATAGAAGTACAAATCTGTTTAACTTTCTGGCACCAGTTGATAAAAAAAAAAATAAAGTTTTTCACTGGAGTATCCCTTTAAAGGGGTTATCCAGGATTAGAAAAACAGAGCTAAATTCTAAAACAGCACCACACATGTCCTCAGATTGCGTGTGGTATTGCAGCTCTTTTCCATGAAAGTAAGTGGAGTTAAGTTGTAATACCACACATGACCTGAGGATGGGTGTGGCGCTATTATTGCTTTGTTTTCCTTTTCCTTGATAACCCCTTTCTCTTGAAGCATTCTAGACAATTATCTCTTACATCAAATATACAAGGAAATGAAAATGTGTGAACCCTGGAAATGTGTCAAACTCCACAAACACAAGAAATATAATGAACAGTCCTCTTTCTCCAGGTCCTGGGAGCGCACATATGTTTTCAGTTTTCCCCCCAAATCTTCTTGAAATACGTGCAGAAAGTGTTGCAACTTCCAAATCACATGAGGTTACCATATTCCTGTATCTAGTTATAGGGAATCCAATTTTCATAGACTTTTCATTTTTAAATATTTATAAAGGTTTGAAATATTTAAAATGCTCCTTCATTGTTCTAGATAAATACGATCATCGGAAATGACCGGCCAGAAAATAGATAGCGCTGTAAAGTATTATAGATACCACATCTGGTCTAGATTTGCTGACACTGGTTTTATGCCATGAGGTCAGGCATGTCACCTCTCTGGAAATTATTAGGACAGTTTAGAGATTCCACATAAATTCTATACAGATTTTCTAGTGAAAAGTATAAATGAAAATACCTGAATAATATTGCCATGTCAGACTGTCCGGATAGAAGATAAATGGTTTGCACTGGTTACTTTTCAAAGGTGAATATATCACATCTATGGTGACTTTAATAGTGTGAACTATTACAGATGTTACAAAGTTATCATTATTGAACTTTGTGAAGGCAAACTTTACTGGCACACTGAATATTACCGTATATACTCGAGTATAAGCCGAGGCCCCTAATTTCACCCCCAAAAAACAGGAAAAGTTATTGACTCAACTATAAGCCTAGATGACTATACATCATCCCCCCATGTAATCATCCAGACCCCCATCATCGGCTGTCTGGGAATTCTGGGAGTTTTAGTTTTGAAACCTCTGGAGGTCCGCAGGTTGAAGACCATTGCGGCCTTCGTCATCATCCCCCCCTCCCTTTTGTTTTGTACTCACCTCCCCTCGGCGGGAAGTTAGGGTGAGCTGGTCCAGGCCATCAATGCTGCAGGGACCATCCGGTGGGGATGGTTAGTCGTTGCGGGCTGTCTATTTTCACCGAGGGACCCTCTTCTCCGTGCTTTGGGCCTGCCCCGGACTAGTGACGTTGCCTTGACGACGACGCACAGGGACGTTCATGCCCAACGTCCCTGTGCGTCGTCGTCAAGGCAATGTCACTAGTCCGGGGCCGGGCCCAGAGTGGAGAAGAAGCCCCCCGGTGAAATTGGACAGCCCACAATGACTAACCATCCCCACCGGACGGTCCCTGCAGCATAGATGGCCCGGGGCATCCTGGGTGTTGTAGTTTTGAAACCTCTGGAGGTCCACAGGTTGAAGACCACTAGGAAGGGATTGACAGGCGGAGAGTTCACTCGAGTATAAGCCGAGGGGGGCGTTTTCTGCATGAAAAACTCGGCTTATACTCGAGTATATACGGTACTTTGGCACTTTGAGTAAATAGATAATAAAAGTATAAAAAGATAAAGAAAATAATTATAGTTGACCTCTCAGCGTGAAAACATGGATAAATAAGAACATCGCTAGGTCTATTCACCTGGATTGTTTGCTTCATGTAGTTTACCCTTCACAGGCCATGGTCAAATCATGACCGCTGATTGTGGCATATGTGTGCCACTTACCTGCAGCAGTGGCCCTGGCGTTCCACGACTCCTGTGATTATCTTTCCCTGTTTCCATGGCAGACCGAGGTCTTGTAAAGGCTCACAGGCTTACCAGGGTTGTCTGTATACCCGGCTGTGCTGCCGTGCAGCATTGTAGGGTACATTGCCTGTCAGCACTTAGACGGTGACAATGGAAAAACAGAAAAAAATTGTTTGGGCATTAAGACCAAAAGGCATGCCAGGGGAAAGGGTTTAATACTAAACACTGCAATCAACATAAATAGTAAACAATTAATTAACAACAATTAGTTTAGATATAACAGGCTATACAAAGTTTAACTTCTTATCCTCATGTGTATATGACTTTCCATATGATAGCTCCAGCTATAACTGGTATTACCAAAAGTACGTTGTGCTGCATCAGTCTATACAGTGGTGTCCAAACTGTAGCGCTCCAGATGTCAATTCAAAGCATGTCGAGACTGTCCAGACATGCTGGGAGTTGTAGTTCAGCAACATCTGGCCCTTCAGATGTTGCCGAACTACAGCTCCCAGCATGCCTGGGCAGTCTGGGCATGCTTGGAGTTGAAGTTTTGAAACATCTGGAGAGTTATAGTTTGGAGACCACTACACAGTGGTCTCCAAACTGTTCTCCTCCAGTTGTAGCATAACTAAAACTCCCAACATGCCCTTCAGCTGTCAGTGCATGCTGGGAGTTGTAATATTGCTACAACTGGAGGCACACTGGTTGGGAAACATTGTCTTATTCCTAACTCAGTGTTTCCCAACCCGTGTGTCTCCTACTGTTGCAAAACTATAACTCCCAGCATGCACTGACAGACCATGCATGCTGGAAGTTGTAGTTTTGCAACAGCTGGAGGCACACGTGTTGGGAAACACTGAGTTAGGAAAAAGACAGTGGTGCGGAAACACTGCGGTAGTCTGTTACCTAACTCAGTGTTTCCCATTCCCAACCAGTGTGCCTCCAGCTGTTGCATAACTACAACTCCCAGCATGCACGGTCTGTCAGTGCATTCTGGGAGTTGTAGTTTTGCCCCCCCCCCATGTGAATGTACAGGGTACATTCACATGGGTGGGGGTTTACAGCAAGTTTCCCGCATCAAGTTTGAGATGCGGCAAATTTTCCGCTGCAGCGGGAAACACACTGTCAACCTTTGCCCGTGTGAATGTGCCCTAAAAATACTATACTACACTCACACAAAATAAAGCTTAAAACACTATATATACACTACACCTTTACACTGTGCCCCCCCCTCCCCAATGAAAATAAAAAACATCTTGTACGTCAGTTTTTCCAAAACAGAGCCTCCAGCTGTTGCAAAGTAACAACTCCCAGTATTGACGGACAGCCATTGACTGTCCAGGCATGTTGGGAGTTTTGCAACAGCTGGAGGCGCCCTGTTTGGGGAAAACTGACGTACAGTATTTTTGATGGAGTGTAACGCTTACATCTGGGTACACCCCTATGAAAATCCCTAATTTAAGGCTCAAATACGTATGGCGCTCTCTCACTTCAGAGCCCTGTCTGATTTCAAGGAAACAGTTTAGGGCCACATATGGGGTATTTCCTTACTCGGGAGAAATTGTGTTACAAATTTTTGGTGGCTTTTTCTCCTTTTACCTCTTATGAAAAGGTACAGATGGGGTCTACACCAGCCTGTTTTACATAATTTTACATACTTTTCATTTTCATAAGAGGTAAAAGGAAAAAAAGACCCCCAAAATTTGTAACACACAGAAGTACGGAAATACCCCATATGTTGACGTAAAATGGTCTGCGGGCGCACAACAAGGCTCAGGAGTGAGAGCGCACTATGTACATTTGATTTGCACAGGGGTGGCTGCTGGTTACAGTGGTTCTGACATAAACACAAAAAGATAAACACCCACATGTGACCCCATTTTGGAAACTACCCCTCTCACGGAACGTAACAAGGGGTACAGTGAGCATTTACACCCCACAGGTGTCTGACAGATTTTTGGAACAGTGTCCCGTGAAAATTAAAAATGTAATTTTTCATTTGGACAGCCCATTGTTACAAAGATCTGTCATACGCCAGTGGGGTGTAAATGCTCACTGCACCCCTTGTTACTTTCTTTGAGGGGTGTAGTTTCCCAAATAGTATGCCATGTGGGGTGTTTTTCCTTGTTCTGACACCATGGGGGCTTCCTAAATGAGACATGCCCCCCAAAAACCATTTCAGCAAAATTTGCTTTCCAAAAGCCAAATGTCGCTCCTTCCCTTCTGAGCATTGTCGCTTCTTCCCTTCTGAGCCCTCTAGTGCACCCGCAGATCACTTTACACCCACATATGAGGTATTTCCTTACTCAAGAGAAATGGAGTTTCAAATTTTGGGGAACATTTTCACCTATTACCTCTTGTGAAAATGAAAAATTTGGGATAACATTATCATTTTAGTAAAAAAATAATTTTTTTTGCATTTTCACGTCCAACTTAAACGCAAAGTCGTCAAATACCTTTGGGGGTGTTAAGGCTCACTGTACCCTTTGTTTGTTCCTTGAGGGGTGTAGTTTCCCAAATGGTATGCCATTTGGGGTGTTTTTAGCTGTTCTGGCACCATGGGGGCTTCCTAAATGAGACATGCCCCGCAAAAACCATTTCAGCAAAATTTGCATTCCAAAACTTCCCTAGTGCACCCGCTGATCACTTTACATCCACATATGATATATTTCCTTACTCGAGAGAAATGGGGTTTCAAATTTTGGTGGACATTTTCACCTATTGCTCCTTGTGAAAATGAAAAATTTGCGGTAGCATCAGCATTTTAGTGAAATTTTTTTTTCATTTTCACGTCCAACTTTATTGAAAATTTGTCAAACACCTTTGGGGTGTTAAGGCTCACCGTACCACTTGTTACATTCCTTGAGGGGTGTAGTTTCCCAAATAGTATGCCATGTGGGGTGTTTTTTGCTGTTCTGGCACCATGGGGGCTTCCTAAATGCAACATGCCCCGCAAAAACCATTTCAGCAAAATTCGCTCTTAAAATCTCATTGTCACTCCTTCTCTTCTGAGCCCTCTAGTGCACCCACAGAGCACTTTACATCCACATATGAGGTGTTTCCTTACTCGAGAGAAAATGGGTTACAAATTTTGAGGGTCTTTTCCTCCTTTTACCCCTTGTAAAAACAAAAAAATATGGGTCTACAAGAACATGTTATTGTAAAAAATGCAGATTTAGATTTTTCTCTTCCACTTTGCTACTATGCTTGTGAAACACCTAAAGGGTTAATAAACTTTCTGAATGTCCTTTTGAATACTTTGAGGGGTGCAGTCTCTATAATGGGGTCATTTATGGAGCATTTCTCACAGAAAGGCCCCTCAAATCCACTTCAAACTTACCTGGTCCCTAAAAAATTCAGATTTTGAAATTTTCGTGAAAATTCTGAAAATTCCTGCAATATTTTGTATTTTGAAGCCCTCTAATGTCTTCAAAAAGTAAAAACATGTCAATTTTATTGTATTTGTGAATCAATATATAATTTACTTGGAATATCCATTTTCCTTACAAGCAGAGAGTTTCAAACTTAGAAAAATGCTAAATTTTCTAAACTTTCATGAAATTTTTGGGATTTTTCACCAAAAAAGGATGCAAATAACGAAAAAAATTTACCATTAGGTTAAAGTAAAATATTTCACGAAAAAACTTTCTCGGAATCAGAATGAAAGGTAAAAGCATTTCAGAGTTATTGCAAAAAAGGGCTGCATCCTTAAGGTGAAAGTGAGCTGCGTCCTCAAGGGGTTTACAAAGAGCACATATATCCTCGTGGACTAGTGGCCTGTTTTGTATACACATGTACAATATACAGCTCTATTGACCCTGATACAGGTAGTGATAGAATAGTAAACACCTGCGGACTGTATGACTGCCGTGTATGACAACCGTGGCCGAAATGCGTCACTATCTATGTTTGTGTAGCTGCTAAATAAAGACGCATCATATCGAGCTTGCGCTGGATATTTCCTTTTTTCGCTGAGTACACACCTGAGGACTTGTTATGCCCCAAAACATGTTGTTTATACAGTTGTAAATTCAGCCAATAATAGTTTGCCTAATGGATTTCAATTTGTGAGAGTATAGACGAGAGCAGGTTCCAATTTCCACATTAGGAGAAATAACATGTTACGTACATTAGTTTGCTTTCCATTTTATTATTATGTTTTAAAAAACCACAAGCAGAACATTTTAGATGCCTTGGTGTTTTTACATTGAATCTGTTTAGAAGACTGATACATGTAATGGATTAATGGGGACAACTGATGATATTTTCTATGTGGGGGATTAAGACTTGTCATCATTCAGGGTTCAAATTATAAATGGAATTATAAGAATTCCTTTAGGTCATTTTTACGTAAGTGTCTTTTGTTGCGTATTCATTTCAGAACTGGGATGGCATCCAATACTGTCATAGAGGCTTGAATAAAAACATTTATTTTACGTGTTGTCTTATTTTAATTAAGGACAACCCCCACAGAGGGTACTGATGCTGGGAAACCATTGAGAAGCTGCTGTCACTGGTAGAGCTCTATGTTGTGCATTGCCATGAAAGGGAGAAAGAAACATTAAAAACATCATCAAACGATGCTAGCAGCTAATTAATTCACATTCTTGCTTTGGTCAATAGAGGGGGCTTTGATAGGGGTTCCCTCTGTTGTTTGAACATGTCTTAATAAGAAATGTATCAAAGGACAGGATAATCTAAATCACTGGCACTTATAGGTTTGGGAATATATTAGGTAAGATTGCATACAAATACAATCTTCACATAAACTGCAAATAAAAATACTTGTGAAATGTCAAATAGAAATATCAAAAGCTTTGATTGGTCAGGGTCTGGGTTCTGAGACCCCCATTGATCACTAGAAGAAACATAGTATGGCACGCAGCTGAGCATGTCTCTCGTTGCAAGAGACCAATCCATAGACTTTCTATAGAATCTGTCTACTGTAGCAAGGACCAAGATGAGAGAGAAGCATTTAGCTGAGCTCTTCTCCCCGTTAAAATGTCTCTATGACATGTCAAAAGTTTTTTTTCTTATGACAGCAACACTTAATTCTTAACAATGGTGGAAATTGGCATCTCATCTATTTTAACAATAAGGTGGTTGCTAAAAATGCATAAGTGAAACACTGAAAAGTCACACACATTACAAATATATGAAACATATTTTCCTATATTTATTTTATTTCATAAATCTGAATAAGAATGGTTAAGATGAGTTTAACCCCTTAAGGACACATGACGTTCTCATACGTCTCCATTTCCGAGTCCTTAAGGACACATGACGTATGAGAACATCATGTGTTTTACCGGCCCCCCGCAACCATCTGGAGCGGAGCCGGTGCCCGATGCCTGCTGAAATCGTTCAGCAGGCATCGGGGCATATCGCCCAGGGGGGTCATTATGACCCCCCATGTCGGCGATGGCCGCAGATTGCTGGACAATTCAGTCCAGCGATCTGCGGCGGATTCCGGGTCAATCGGGTCTCCAGTGACCCGATGACCCGGAATTACTGGCTGATCAGGGCCGTCAGAGACGGCCCCGAACAGCCAGACCCAGCAGGGGTGAGGTGGCACTGGTGCCACCTCACGATCGCCCTGATTCGTCGGCCGGATTACCGGCCGACCAATCAGGGCGCCTGCTGCGGGTGTCACTCCCGCAACCCGCTCCGCCCCTCTTCCGGAGGACGTGAGTGGGTGCGGGACGTGCACCCCGGGTGCTGGGGACCCCGATCCCCGGCGTCAATGTTGGGATCGGGGCCCCAGGAGCAGCGGCGGCGACGACGAGGGACTGACCTGTGCGGCGAGGATCGTTGGAGGTGAGTGACAGCCTCCTGCTGTTGCCAGCATGCAAAAAGGGCATGCTGGGAGCTGTAGTTATGCAACAGCAGGAGGCAGACCACCACAACTCCCAGCATTCCCTTATGGGCATGCTGGGACTTGTAGTTTTGCAACAGCTGGAGGCACATTCTTTCTATGGAAAAGTGTACCTTCAGCTGTTGTATAACTACAACTCCCAGCTTGCACAATCAGCTAAAGTGCATGCTGGGAGTTGTAGTGGTGCATCTGGTGGTTGCATAACTACAACTCCCAGCATGCCCGTTGGCTGTCGGTGACTGCTGAGAGTTGTAGTTTTGCAACAGCTGAAGGCACACTGAGTTAAGTAGCAAACCAGTGTGTCTCCAGCTGTTGCATAACTACAATCCCCAGCATCCCCAGCCAAAGTAGTATGCCTCCAGCTGTTGCATAACTACAAGACCCAGCATTCCCTTCCGCTGTCCGTACATGCTGGGGGTTGTAGCTTTTGCAACAGCTGAAGGCACACTGGTTGCAAAACACTGAGTTTGTTACCAAACTCGGTGTTTCACAACCAGTGTGCCTCCAGCTGTTGCAAAACTACAACTCCCAGCATGCACTGATAGACCGTGCATGCTGGGAGTTGTAGTTTTGCAACAGCTAGATGTCCCCCCCCCCAATGTGAATGTACAGGGTACACTCACATGGGCGGAGGATTACAGTAAGTATCCGGCTGCAAGTTTGAGGTGCGGCAAAATATCTGCCGCAGCTCAAACTGCCAGCGAGAAACTACTGTGAACCCCCCGCCCGTGCGACTGTACCCTAAAAACACTACACTACACTAACACACAATAAAATAAAAAGTAAAAAACACTACGTGTACACATACCCCTACACAGCCCCCCTCCCCTATAAAAATGAAAAACGTCTGGTACGCCACTGTTTCCAAAACGGAGCCTCCAGCTGTTGCAAAACAACTACTCCCAGTATTGCCAGATAGCCATTGACTGTCTAGGCATGCTGGGAGTTGTACAACAGCTGGAGGCACCCTGTTTGGGAATCACTGGCGTAGAATACCCCTATATCCACCCCTATGCAAGTCCCTAATTTAGGCCTCAAATGCGCATGGCGCTCTCACTTTGGAGCCCTGTCGTATTTCAAGGCAACAGTTTAGGGCCACATATGGGGTATCGCCGTACTCGGGAGAAATTGCCTAACAAATTTTGGGGGGTATTTTCTGCTATTACTCTTTTAAAAAATGTAAAATTTTTGGGGAAACAAGCATTTTAGGTAAAAAAAATATATATTTTTTTTACATATGCAAAAGTCGTGAAACACCTGTAGGGTATTAAGGTTCAAATTACCCCTTGTTACGTTCCCCGAGGGGTCTAGTTTCCAAAATGGTATGCCATGTGTTTTTTTTTTTTTTGCTGTCCTGGCACCATAGGGGCTTCCTAAATGCGGCATGCCCCCAGAGCAAAATTTGCTTTCAAAAAGCCAAATGTGACTCCTTCTCTTCTGAGACCTGTAGTGCGCCAGCAGAGCACTTTTCACCCCCATATGGGGTGTTTTATGAATCTGGAGAAATTGGGCTTCAAATTTTGGGGGGTATTTTCTGCTATTACCCTTTTTAAAATTGTAAACATTTTGGGAAACCAAGCATTTTAGGTAAAAAATATATATATTTTTTTACATATGCAAAAGTCGTGAAACACCTGTAGGGTATTAAGGTTCACTTTACCCCTTGTTACGTTCCCTGAGGGGTCTAGTTTCCAAAATGGTATGCCATGTGTTTTTTTTTTTTTGCTGTCCTGGCACCATAGGGGCTTCCTAAATGCGGCATGCCCCCCAAAAACCATTTGTCGCTCCTTCCCTTCTGAGCCCTCTACTGCGCCCGCCGAACAATTAACATAGACATATGAGGTATGTGCTTACTCGAGAGAAATTGGGTTTCAAATACAAGTAAAAATTTTCTCCTTTTTACCCCTTGCAAAATTCAAAAATTGGGTCTAGAAGAACATGCGAGTGTAAAAAATGAAGATTTTGAATTTTCTCCTTCACTTTGCTGCTATTCCTGTGAAACACCTAAAGGGTTAATACACTTACTGAATGTCATTTTGAATACTTTGGGGGGTGTAGTTTTTATATTGGGGTCTTTTATGGGGTATTTCTAATATGAAGACCCTTCAAATCCACTTCAAAACTGAACTGGTCCCTGAAAAATAGTGAGTTTGAAAATTTTGTGAAAAATTTCAAAATTGCTGCTGAACTTTGAAGCCCTCTGGTGTCTTCCAAAAGTAAAAACTCATAAATTTTATGATGCAAACATAAAGTAGACATATTGTATATGTGAACCCAAAAAAATATATATTTTGAATATCCATTTTCCTTACAAGCAGAGAGCTTCAAAGTTAGAAAAATGCAAAATTTTCATTTTTTTCATCAAATTTTGGGATTTTTCACCAAGAAAGGATGCAAGTTACCATAAAATTTTACCACTAAGTTAAAGTAGAATATGTCACGAAAAAACAATCTCGGAATCAGAATGATAACTAAAAGCATTCCAGAGTTATTAATGTTTAAAGTGACAGTGGTCAGAATTGCAAAAAACGCTCCGGTCCTTAAGGTATAAAATGGCCTGGTCCTTAAGGGGTTAATAAACTGAGTGTTTTTAGAAAATTTAGCAAATTCTAATGTGAATTTTGTGACTAAATGGAATCTAATGCACCTCCCTGTATTCTCCTAAACCAACCCCCCCCCCCCCTATCCCCCACATGGGAGTGTAGATATTTTCTACAAGGGATGCACGGGTCACATTCCTAAGAGTTGTCTCCTTACATGACATGCCAATTAGAAAATAAAAGTGTTTTGTATCCTGTATTTGGATAATTCCAGGAAAACTATATATGATAAATGCTTTTCTAAGATGAAATGAAGCCTTTTACACTGAACCACTTTTGCCAAGCCCATGAATTATGTGTTGTAGGCAACCGCAAGGCTTTCCCTGAGCAGACATACTATATCTTGAAAAATCCAACAAACTTGTAAATTGTTCTTATAACATATAAAATATCATATATCTAGAAACATTTGGGTAAATGTTTTCACCTTTTTCCAGTTGATACAAAATGTCAGAAAATAACATTTTATTTAAACCACTTTTTTTCATGTTACTATACATAAAAAGTATCAAATATTATAGTCGTAATAGAGTTTTCACTTTGCTGTGCAGACCTATGCCTATTGTTAGAGTCAATTTGTTGTCATTGGATATGCTTTTTTTCAGTTTAGCATGTACACCATATGGGTTCATCTATAGCTAGCGATTATGGATACTCACAGGTGCCCCAAAGAAGACCATAAGTACCATAATAGCAGACCTCTCGACTGCTATAGGGCAGTTGGAGAGAGGAAAGCCCTCGTCTGGTTGGTCGTTTTTTTTGTTTGTTTTATTCTATTGGTAAGAAACTATGCAGAACTCCATTCTCCAGGGAACTGCATTGTCAGCAAATAATAGAGGGGGAAATGACCAATTGGTCATGTAAAGAAGAAATAAACATTAGACCATACTGTCCTCGGAAGGCCCATTAAAGGGGCCACAACCTTCAACCCCATTAATTACCAGCCACAGTCCCCACAACACTGCCAGCCACAGTTTCCCCCATAACTGCATAGCATATCCATCTCCCAATGGCAATACCAAGATTTATGTATATTCCTATATGGAGATGTCTATTGCTGTGCCATGGATGTGTTATGCTACTTTTTAAGAATGTGGGGGAACCATCACAGTAATAAACATGTTCAAAGCAACATTAACTTTGTGTACAGCAATGATGTAAATGGCATCCAGGAAGTAACAGGCTTGCCCCTCTGCTCTTTCTTTTTCTCCTCCTCAGTACAGGATGAAGCATCTTCAGTGCACACTGATGTATTAAACAACAAGACCACCTCCCATTTCTATTCTGCTATGCACTGTGGCTGCTCAACGGCAATTTACAGATAAGTCATTTCTAGCTTGGAGCTACAACTCTACAAAAGATGGACCCAATAAAATACATAGATTGAAAAAAAATGCAATTAAAAATTACTGAAAAAAAATATCATCAAGTAAATAATTAATACTTAAAACAAAACAGTAGTACATTCTTTTAATCAGTTGATTGAAGACAAAATTTACATAAGAAAAGTGATAGAGCTATTTGGTTGCCATGAGAGTAATTGTGCCCTGGTATAGTGTACACAAACACAACTGTTTATAAAAGGAAAACTTTATCTGTGCAATCTGGGAGAGATCTCTGGGCTGCCCCCTAATATATTTACAGTATATACAGTTATAAGCTCATCTTTTGTCTACACAAAATAACCCTAATTCCGATAATCTTTCTGGGTCTTTCTGAGTCCTCCCATTGCCCTTATTGCCCATCTTTGAACCGACTCCAGCTCCACTATATCTTTCTTGTACACTGGTGCCCAGTACTGTACACAGTATTCTATGTGTGGTCTGACTAGTGATTTGTACAATGGTAGTATGATTTCCTTGTCGTGGGCATCTATGCCCCTATTGATGCACCCCATGATTTTATTTGCCTTGGAGCAGCTGCCCAACAATGGTCACTACAGCTAAATTTACTGTTAACTACAATTCCTAAGTCCTTTTCCATGTCAGTCGTCCCAAGTGTGCTCCTATTTAATACATAATCCCAGCCCGGATTTTTCCTCCCCATGTGCATAACCTACATATATCAATGTTAAACATTATCTGTCACTTTCCGGCCCAAACCTTCAACCTATCTAGATCCATTTGTAACAGTGCACTGTCCTCAAACAACACGTGTGATTCGCCAGCTCATCCTTGCGTTCTCGCTGTTGCACGGACCAATGTAGACACTACCACAACAGCAACCAGAGAGTAAATGTCCAGCACAGCAAAACTCTTCAGAATGGGATACTTTATTGCAACATCTTAGTACACAGGACAGGTAAAAGGTGATGTGTTTTGGCCCAATCACCAGGCTTTACAGGTGCACTGTCCTCTATTGTGTTAACCACTTTACAGAGCTTAGAATCACCTGCAAAGAGTACAATCCCTCTACAAGGTCATAAATAAATATATTAAAAATAATAGGGCCCTGTGACCCCTGTGATACCCCATTAGTAACAGTCCCCCACTGAGAGTATGTACCGGAGCTGTAGCAGTTGCATCGGGGCTCAGGTACCCAAGATGGCCCCAAATCTGCCCCATAAGAGAACAGTATTATAATTGGAACATCAGGCCCTGTAACAGATTTTGCATCAGGACCCAGAAGCTACAAGTTACACCTTTGACAGTGTCAAATGCTTTGGAAAAATCAAGATAAACAATATCCAGCGGCACCCCCTGGTCCTGCCTTGAGCTCACCTTCTCATGAAAGCTGATCAGGTTAGTTTGACAGGACCGATCCCTCATAAACCCATGCTACATAAATTTTTATCAAGATACTCCAAAATAGCATCTCTTAGAAAACCCTCAAACAATTTACATACAATGGATGTTAAACTAACAGGCCTGTATTTCCCAGAGTCACTCTTTGACACCTTTATGAATATTGTCAGCATATTTACTATGCACCAGTCCTGGGGAACAAACCCTGTGACTGTATAAATTCTGGAATATATTCTGTGTTCATTGACGTACACATATATTTATAGTAATCATAGACTATGTACTGATTTTCCAACCTAGTAAATCATAAGCTCCAAACACAAAGTCAACATTCTCCGTACCTTATTTGATTTTGTCAACAGATGCATAGTACATGTCAGACATGGAGTCATTGCAGTCAGTGAATATTATAATAACTTTGAGCAGTGGCACAGACATGACTCAAGTTCACACATGGAGTTTAAATATTTTTTTTCCTGCTTTTCGGGATATTTATTGAAATGTCTGGGCTATATTTGTAAAAGAGCATTTTAAAGTGTGACATTACTTGTAGCCATAAACATTATTAGGTATGATCATTTTATATGAAAGGTCCATTGATACTGGGCTGTTAAACAAACAACACACTTTATTTTTCCAATAATGCTTTTCCTTTAACGCTATTAGATATAGGTTTTTTTTTGGCTGATGTGACATGGTGGATATAATGTGAAGCTGGCCATTCACACTAGAAATGAGCCAATTGAACTCCCTTAAAGGGGTACTCCACCCCTAGACATCTTAAGATGTCTGATCGCAGGGGTCCGGCGGGGGTCCCCAGCGGCGGGACCCCCGCGATCAGACATCTTATCCCCTATCCTTTGGATAGGGCATAAGATTTCTAGGCGTGGAGTACCCCTTTAAGTTAGCTGGACTGGCCAATTGTCTAATATGTATGGGGACCTCCCAACTGTCTCGATTCTGACCTCCTTTTGTTTTTAATTGTCTCCCCTTTCCCAATTTAGAACACATGCAACCACCAAAGGATAAGGGGTAAGATGTCTGATCGCGGAAGACAACCTTGCAAGAGCCGAACATGCATATCTATGCAGGGATTGGGCATTCTGTTCACAGTTATCTTATGGGAATAGGTAAAAAAGACAAAGAACAAAGCGCTCCATGGTGTATTAAAAGAGTAACTTATCAGGCGACTTATGAACTGAAAAAAAAAAGGTTAGCATTTGCCCGTTGGTGAGGAGAACGTCCTAGTCCTTCCTCTTTTCCCCTACCTTTTTCCTTTCCCTTTCCCCGCCCCCCCCCCCCCCTGACGTGTCCTCTCACCTTCTGGATAAATTCGCCATTCATGTGATTCTTGTCATGCCTGATGAAGCTGCTGCTGCAGTGAAACGCGTTGCATGTTGGGAGGATAAACTACCCTTGCTTTTATTCACCTATGGATAGGGGATAAGATGCCTGATCGCGTGGGTCCCGACGCTGGGGACCCCGGTGATCTTCCACGCCCCACCCCGTTAGAATCAGCCCCCGGATCATGCATTGAGGGGGCGTGACAGGGCAACTTGGCATTAATGATAGATTAGATATATCTCTTTTTTTTTTATAGATCTAAACTGTTTCGACTTGATATAGCTTCATAATGGCCTTTCAACTTTATTAAAGGGGTACTCCACTGGAAAACATTTTCTTTTAAATCAACTGGTGCCAGAAAGTTAAACAGATTTGTAAATGACTTCTATTAAAAAATCCCACTCCTTCCAGTATTTTTTAGATGATGTATACTATAGGGGACATTTTTATTCTTTTTTGAATTTCCTTTCTGTCAGACAACATGCTCTCTGCTGACACCTCTGTCCGTGTCAGGAACTGACCAGAGCAGGAGAGGTTTGCTATGGGGATTTGCTCCTACTCTGGACAATTCCTAAAATGGATAGAGGTGTCAGTAGAGAGCATGTTGTCAGACAGAAAAGAAATTCAAAAAGAAAAGAACTTCCTCTGTAGTATACAGCATCTGATAAGTACTGAAATGATTGGGAATTTTTAATAGAAGTAATTTACAAATCTGTTTAACTTTCTGACACCAGTTGTTTTAATAGAAAATGTTTTCCAGTGGAGTACCCCTTTAAGTATCCTTTTGACATGATTTAATCTATTTTGTATTTCATTCCTTTGGCTACTTTTTGTATTTTTACACATCACACGATCGGGATGGTGACCTTTGCCCTATTTAATCACGCACAGCGCAATGAAGTAATGAGGCTGGAAGAAGAGCATCTAACTGTGCAAAACTGCCCGCAGTCTGCGCGAAACCACCAACAGTCGCCTCTGAGCGCTCCCATCTGTATCTACCACCCCATCCATGGTGATCTCTGATGGAAGCCTGGAGACAGTATTGTCACGGTGAGTGCTTTTCTATTGATGTTGATTCCCAGATTAATAAATAGTTTTGTGGGGAAAGTTCCAGGATAACTTTTTATTTATTCATGCAAATCTCTGCTCATTTTGGGCTCATTAAGTAGTCCTACTTAGTGACTGACAATTATCTGCATATAAGTGTGCACATAGTATCAATCACTGCTTAGCACTGCCCACATGACTACTTAGCCCAGAATGCTTAGATTCACAATAAATAACAAAATACCCTGAAACTTTTCCCACAAACTATACATCACTCCTCCTGCTCAGCTCCTCCTGCACTAGAAACATGCTGCCTTCACATTGGACTGCATTTTCCCTGTGGCAGGTTCCCTTTAACACTGAGGTAGATAAATGCTGGCTGGTTAATTTGTTAAAAGGGAAACTGACAACTGATTCACCCACACTAAACCCAATACACAGGGTTATAGTGCGATTAAAATAAGGTATAACTTACCTTGATCTGTGATCCAATTCCAGAGGTGACCCGTTATTAGTTGGGATTGCTAATATGTTAATCGTAGGCTTTGTACAATGAAGGTTGGACCCAGCATGAGGCACAGATGCTGGTGTACTGTGCAAAGCAGATGATTAAAGGGGTACTCTGCCCCTAGACATCTTATCCCCAATCCAAAGGATAGGGGATAAGATGTCAGATCGCACGGTCCTGCTGCTGGGGAGCCCTGGGATCGCCGCTGCGGTACTGCACTATCATTACAGCACAGAGCGAGTTCGCTCTGCACGTAATGATGGGAAATAGGGACCGGAGCATTGTTACATCACGGCTCCGCCCCTCGTGATGTCACGGCCCGCCCCCGTCAATACAAGTCTATGGGAGGGGGCGTGGTGGTCATCACGCCCTCTGCCATAGACTTACATTAAGGGGACAGGCCCTTAGTGATGTCACGAGGGGCGGAGCCATGACTTCACGCTGCTCCGTCCCCTGTATCGCCCTTCATTATGCACAGAGCGAACTCGCTCTGTGCTGTAATGACAGTGCAGTGCCGCAGCAGCGATCCTGGGGGTCCCCAGCAGAGGGACCGTGGCGATCTGACATCTTATCCCCTATCCTTTGGATAGGGGATAAGATGTCTAGGGGTGGAGTACCCCTTTAATGTATTAACAATGCTGGCTAATAACTGGTCTACCTTTGGAACCAAACCGCGGATCCAGGTAAGTTATATCTCATTTAAATCCCATTTAGTCTGGGTGAATAGGCTGTCATTTTCATTTTTAAACAATTTCCATAATATACTTTGCAGAAAGACAAAAGCTATCCACGTAATTCCTGTAATTCTACACCAATAAATTAGTGTATTTTATTGAAGTGAAACATAATATTATTATGAAAACTTTTTTATATTTTCATTCCTAAAGTGCCAAAATATTTGTGGAAACACCATTTATTTTGAAACCATTTAGATTCCTCTTGAAGAATATGACCCCTAAAGATCGTATAGATTTCCATTATCTTAAATAACGGGAAAACACAACTTTGGCAAAACAAACAGAGAAAGAAAGTTGGAATCAACAGAAATGTTTATGCAGTGAGAAAAAGTTATCCACAAGAAGAAGCCTGAACACTCTGCGAAAACAAGCTCCTCCTGCCAAGCTCACCAATTCCAACATGTTTATACAAGAGATAGTTCTGGGAATTATTAGAGGCCGAATACTCTGAAGGGCTGGTGACATCCTGACATGAAGCAGCTGCTCTTGCTGGAGAGCTTTAAGAAATTGTTCTCATAATTTAAAGTGACAAAGGCTCTTTGGAAAATGAGACAATTGTATAATGCAATGTGTGACACTATAAGAAAATATTAGCAGGCTTTGTAGAATGATATCATATAAGAGCATTTCTATTTTTTCCTTGACAAAGCTGTGGATTATGGTGATGTTATCCAGGTATGAAAATGCATATTAAACCATTTATGAAAAACATTTCAGTTCCAGTGAAGAAAAAGCTATATAAAGATATTTATTGTTACACTGTTATAAGATCAGCATATGGGTGCACTATTGTACATTGTATTGCAATGCAAACTTTTTAAATATTATAATTTAAACAGCGATTCTTCTGACTTTCATATGTAATCATAATGGTTCTTCATGGATATTAATTCAATTGTCTGCCCCCACCAAGCAAGAAATACATAATAAGGCAAGATTAGTAAGACATAGCCTTAGGCCTATTCCTACATTTCTGGAACACCATGACGAATGCAGTAAGAAAGTGAACATTCCCATGAGAATATGTCAATTACATTGATAAATTCTAAGGAAAAATAATAGTGACCAATGCAGTTAAGGGTTAATTTGATACTGTTACTAAGACTCACATTTACACAGATCACTAAAACAAACAACAACAACAAAGTTAGGGATGGAAAATGTAATTTATATTCATGAGATGCTATTAGAAGATTTAATAACATTAAATGTTTATTCCCTCCTCGATTCTCCTGCCCAAATGACATCACAACAGTTTGTTAGAAATCAGAATACAAATCCATGTGCGCTAACTTTTTGAGTGGATACACCCAGTGAAATAAGTTTTTAACACATCACCAGTTTACTCACTAAATGCGGTTTCTTTGAGACAACAGTACTTGCTAATTCCAGGTCTTTTTGTAGCTCTCCACAAGTGGTCCTTGGCTCTTGGACAACTCTTCTGATAATTTTTTTCACTTCTCGTCAAGATAAATTTATGGTGAAAAATTGTCTTTCCACTTCAGTATTATAACTGAAATATTCAGAAGCTTAGAAGTCCACCTGTAACCAATGCAATTGTTATGTCTTGCAACAGTTAGGTTGCAAGGGTCTTGAGACAGCTCTTTGCTTTTACCCATCATGAGTGACACTTTGGCAATGAGAACTTTCGGTAGGCCATCATTTGGGACTGAACCAGCTGATAATAATTTGTACTGACAAGGGGCTGGATTGCTTTTTAATTACTGATAGATTTCAGCTGTCTTGGCTTTACATACTTTACATACGATACTTTTTCCCGTGTTATTTCACATTATTAAACGTAACTTCATTTGAACTTATTTTGTTTTGGTTTCTTTGTATGTATAGATTACATTTTTATGCCCATAGCACCTTTGAAAATATATTTGGTGAGAATAACATACTTGAAAAAGGTAGTGGGAGGCTACTGAAACATATTTACATCATGAAATAAACCACCATTTTTATTTTCATGCACTTGGTGTGCTGCATTAATCCATTTACTATTGAGTTGGACCTGATAACCTCAGTCCTATGCATGCATGCACCCCTCTTCATTGTCTTTCTCACTTTTTATTTTTTTACATTTTTCTCTTGTGGATGTGCTGCTTTTATTTGGACTCTTTAGGGGGGGAAATGGTGACATGTTCAATATTTATTTCACCACTGTACTAAGGATACTTTCAGCTTTACATCAGGAGGCAGATAAATATCAGTTCAGTATCAAAGACTTGATGGTCAACAGTCACCATCTTTAGGCTTGTTGCACTGTTCCTCAGTTATTCCTCATAAGAAATGTATGAACAGCTGACAACTGGGTGTTACCATTCCCACTGTCATTCAGGACAGTCTTTACACACTATGGGAAATATTTATCAAAACCTGTGCAGAGGAGAAGTTGCTGAGTTGCCCTTAGCAACCAATCAGATCACTTCTTTCACTTTTTCCAGGCCTTTTCAAAAATGAAAGAAGTGATCTGACTGGTTGCTATGGGCAACTCAGCAACTTTTCCTCTGGACAGGTTTTGATAAATCTCTCCCTATGACTCTGACTAGACAATGTCAGACTGTGTAGAGATACTCCCAACTGACAAGGGGAATGGTTACGTTCCATCAACACAGCACAGCAAAGAGGTACTCCTAAAAATTGGAAAATTAATTATTTACTAAAAATGGACATAGAGTGACCAGAATGGATTCGAGTACCTACCATAAGTATACACTCTGTGGACCCATTGCCAACCTGAAAAGTAAATGTTTGCAACCTGATTTTGTAATGCACCTTAAATAAAAAGACCAATAATAACCTAAACCTGCTATAAAGTTTTTGTAAAATAAACTTAACAATTTAGCCATGTTTGGCTGACATTTATTAGACAGTAATTGTCATGTACACACTTTCCCAGCTTGTGACATGGGTGTGACAGTAAGGCCTTAATAGATACATAAATCACTCCGTTTTTAAATAAATTTCTAATTATGTTATAAACTTAGCATAAATCCCACCCCAACACCCAAGTTAGACAACTCTTTGCCAGGACCTAAGATCTGGATGAGACTTTAAAGGGGTACTCCGCCCCTAGACATCTTATCCCCTATCCAAAGGATAGGGGATAAGATGTCAGATCGCCGGGGTCCCGCTGCTGGGGACCCCGGGGATTGCCGCTGCAGCACCCCGCTATCATTACTGCGCAGAGCGAGATCGCTCTGCACGTAATGACGGGCAATACAGGGGCCAGAACATCGTTATGTCATGGCTCCGCCCCTTGTGACATCACGGCCCGCCCCCGTCAATACAAGTCTATGGGAGGGGGCGTGGCGGTCGTCACGCCCCCTGCCATAGACTTGCATTAAGGGGACGGGCCGTGATGTCATGAGGGGCGGAGCCATGACGTCACGCTGCTCCGGCCCCTGTATCGCCCGTCATTACGCACAGAGCGAACTCGCTCTGTGCAGTAATGATGGCGGGGTGCCGCAGTGGTGATCTCCGGGGTCCCCAGCAGCGGGACCGCGGCGATCTAACATCTTATCCCCTATCCTTTGGATAGGGGATAAGATGCCAGGGGCGGAGTACCCCTTTAAAAGGTCTACTTGAAGTTTTGCAACAGCTGAAGGCAAGAACAAAACTTAAGAGACTTAAGCTTTAATATATAAATTACAGTGCGTACAAATAAGGTGAAATAAAGTTACATGGAATAGGAAAAACTGTTAAAAAATAAAAAGGAGGACAAAGTTCTGCTTCCTTGTGGGTAGGGAAACAGAGGAAACACACGCAGATTTAGACACCCTCAAGCTCTAGTTCCCATGGCTTTTTTCCCACAAACAACCAGCAGAAAGAATGCCTGCCAATTCACAGGGTTTTTCCCTAACACAAGATTATCCATATGAGAACCAAACAAATTTAGTGATGTTACATTTAGGGTATGTTCTCACTGAGGAATCTCCGCTCGCGGAATTCAGATCAGGAATTCCGCTCTGAGATTCCATCTGTTAACTACTGCTGAAATCCTTCGGCGGTAGGGCCGCACGGACCTGCACCATCACCACTGACGACAATGCAATACACGCATAATTCGCCCAAAAGAATGAACAGGTTAATTCTTTCTTTTTTTAATTTTTTATTTGGTGTAAGTAAGAGCATGTCCAGGTTTCTCTCTTTCTTTTTTAATGCCTTCTTTCTAGGGTCACTTAAATGAGCTCTCAAGCCCGTAATGCCCTCCCCTTCATCACAGTCTGCAAATTTTTTGGGACACCCTTACACTGCACAGAGATACTTTCCTACCTCAACCTGCCCCAAACTCTCACTATGTGTCATGGCTGCAGCAGTGACACCCTCCGGGAAAGGGGGCCATGAACGGTACTGTGCACCACTGCCATTTTTACTTACAGTGGCGTTCAGTACAGTGGGTACAAGAGAAAGAGAGACCGTTTTCTTTAATGTATTTGAAAATCCCTCTTGGGCCCCATTCACACAGTTGAATTTCATAGCGAAATCCAGCAGAAAATGGAAAAGATTCAGTTGGAGCAGACTGCCATTGTTTTCAATGTTTGCTGAAATTCTAATTCCGGACTGCGCAGAAAGAATAAACTTGTCAATTCTTTCTGCAGAATCCACTCGGATGTGCAATGTTTCTTATGGAGACGTGCATTTTTGAGCAGTCCTAGCGTCCAGAATTTTCATCCAGAATTTTTACATCCAGAAATTTCACTGTGAATGGGGCCTTATTCTTCTAAAATAAGAAGACTAAATACAACTAAGCAAACCTCTTTTGAACATTTGAGACAAGTCTCTCCTTTTTAATGAACATGACTAAAAGATCCTCAGGGAAACATTTTTGAAAAGGAGAAAGACCACAAAAAGTATTCAGTCCATATAGAATACTGCATGCACACATGGTGTTCTGTACTAAATTTTAATGATGAAAATACTGTTTCTATTGTGTTCATTCTGTTTTTAGTAATGGTATTATCACTTCTTATACAGTGCATTTGTCCTACTCTCAAGCTTGAACACTAAACTTAATAAACTAAAGTAACATACTCTAGAAAATGAATTCCAAAGGTATGAGTTAACAAATGAAACGTTTATTGGTAATTATTCACCACTACCTACGTATAAAGCCATCTGTTCTGGGCATTTCATTTTCAATTGATACAAATCAGCCTGGAAACTTAGGTTTTATTTAACCATATAACATTTACACACCATTAAAATTCTGTATTTTTAAAGTAATTACATTAATGGCCATTTAACTCTAAATACATTTAGACTTCCTGACCCAGACTAATTTGGTCTAAAACATTGAATAGATTAGGGAGAATGTTCAGTATTTCTTTCTGGGTGGCACCTAACATACTCTGGTACGGAGAGTTTATATACTAGATTAAGACAGAAAATCTCAAAGACTCATAGATTTCTTTTTTCACAGATAATGGTGTTGCCAGCCGCCACCCCCTCATGAAGTGCCACCTTAGGCCTGGGCCTTGTTTGCCTAGTCAAAGATACAGGGTTGTGTACAATGTTTGTAGTCTATAATGACAAACCAAAATTTTGGATTTGCAGAGCCTTATGCAAATAAAAAAAATAAAATAAAAAAAAAAGACAAAAAAACTAAACATGAAATATCATATTTACATAGCATTCAGATATTTTGCTCTTAAAAGAAATATCTATGTAGAGCTATGTTTAGACCTCGACAAATCATCTCTATGTATACACGCAAAATACCATCAATTATTTTACCAGCACCAGCCGCCTCATATGACTACCAGCTGGGCCAGTGGTTTTCTGGCCAGTAGTAACCCTAAGCATAAAGGAAAAATTTATTTACAAATAAGAGAAGGAAAGAGTACACAAAGTGGACTTGAGGGTGGTTGAAGAGTGGTGATGCCAAGTGAGAACTTCTTTAACATAACTACCTTCATGGGGCGAAGAGAAATGTCCCAGTAATAATAGAGAGGTGGAATGGGAGATTTAAAGCCCTAATTACAAAATAAGTTGGAATGCTAAGGAGCTTTTAGTGAGCCAGGTCAGGAGGGCAGATAGTAATGTGGGACTAGGAGGACAGAAGGGCATCAGCTTCAGCATCAGACACAGGCATAATATGACTAATGAATGAGTTTGAAAGGGCAAGGGTCAGAGAGCCAGTGAGGAATACAATGTGACACTATGTTGACTGCTGCTTCTATTGGAAATGTAGATAGCAATGTTTCATAATATAGAGAAAATCAACCACTGCATCTACAGGATAGGGGTTAAAGGGTTATTCCAGCGATTTAAATATATCTCATTTCCATGACTGTTATGCATGCTGACCTGCTTCTTCATTCTGTGCCATTAAGCTGGGATAGCCAGGTCCCTATTCCCAGGATTACAGGAGGTCCTAAAGGTTGGACTTCCACGTGATCAGACATTTGTAACTTATCTTATGAATAGAGGATACATTTTTATTGCTGGAGTACCCCTTTAAGTATGTTCGATCACCACTCCATTCACTGACTTTGGGGCTGCCGAGGATAGCTGAGTATAGCAATCAGCTATCTGTTGAAGTCCCATAGGGATTGAATGAAGCTGTGCTCAGGCATTCAATAATCCATACACTCAGGGAACAAAGACCAGGAATTAAAGCGTTTCCCTGGCTTGTCCCCGCCCAGTTGGGCTTGATTGACAGGTCTCTCCCTATTCACCAGGAAAGACCTATCAATTGATCCGAGCTGAGGGGGGATAACCTGGGAAAACAACCTCACCGAGTCCGTGCAGTAGCTGTGGTGCAATATCAAATGTGCATGCAAACATTATCATAGTCAGCAATGACCCAACATTGTGTGTAACACTAAGAGAAAGATATGTTCTCACTAGCATTGTTGATTCAATTTAGAATGCAGATGTGACAACTAAGTTGGTCCAATTTTGAACATATATCAATGAATCCTAACACATTGCATTGACTTTAATGGGGTCTGTCAGGTTTTCATCATCTTTCCTATGATGTTCTTAAAGGGGTACTCCGCCGCTAGACATGTTGGTTCCTTTTTATAGGGAATAACATGTCTAATCATGAAGACCGGCTATGGGGACCTCCGTGATCTCTGCCATGGCGCCCCAGTCATACTGGTGATCACAGCTGTCACACTCCCTCTTTTCATGTCTATGGGAGGAGGCGTGATGGGATGTGACGTCACGATCACGGAAGCCCTAGACTTCCATGACCGTAACACTGCAGAGCTGACCCGGAAATAGCAAGGGGTTCCAGTGGCTGGACCCCCCACGATCAGACATGTTATCCCCTATCATTCGGATAAGAGAGTAAAGGTTACTCTGTTCTTGCTATCAAAAACAGTAGAAACTCAACAGAAAAACAAATGATAACCCATAATGTCAATGTGATCAAGGTCTAATATGGCTTAAAAAGTCAACTGATTGAATCAGTAATGTCCATGTATATAGTAAATAAAATATTTCTGACCAATCGTGTCTGGAGGAATTTGATGCATGTTTTATTTATTTTATCTGTAATGGCCATTATCTCCTATATTTTAACCCTAGAATTATTACAGGAAATAATTTCCTAGGTGCTCTAAGGTAAAGAATATAGCACAATAATATAGTTCATTTTTATGAATAGGGAAACATCTGTAGATCTACGCCTAACTCTGAAATTTTTTTTTGAACCTGGTGTTCAATTGTATTGCTGGACTTTTGCTCCTCTCTGTCAAATACCTTCTGAACTATAACTGTTGGCTTAAAGTACTCATCCTAACTTCCCTATTGACATACAAGTTTAAGTCTCACTCATGTAATTTTGCGGAGTCAGTAGAGTGGGAGATAAGAAGCTTTTCCCACACTTCTGGTTACACCTATATCTAGGGGAGACTAAACTAAAAACCCATCGTGCCAGACATTACCTGGGAGCCCCTATAAACAATGGATTGCTGATTGTTGTCTATGGCTGAAAACTGTAGCTTGTTAAGGTTCTGTACAATAAATGTACATGCCACAATGATAATAATGTGTCTATTTTATTGCATGTTTAGACATATATGCATGAAGTCAGGTTTTTTATGGCATCTGTAAATTACTGGTCCGCCTGCCAATGTTGGCTTATCTCAGCTCATATGCATCGTTGCTTAAGCAGGGTCTTCGAATCGCAGCACTTTATCTCCGAGCTCATCATTCATGTCCTCCTTCTACACCTCAACCGAATTTTACACTGTAACAAGCCTGGCATCTCTCCTCTTCCATGAATTTCTGCAGCTGGAAATATTTCTCTTCCCACATTTCTACTCAATCTCACATGTCTAGCGATAATCTTCATAACCTTTTAGCTTTCACCTGCTTGTGCGGTCACTTTCCTTTTCATCTATTCTCAGCAGTATTCTTTCCTTATGGAAAAAGGCCTTACCGTACATGACCCATTGCCCTTTGTTCCATCACTTGTCTTGTCCTGACTGGAAATAAGGATCTGTGAATGCACACCTGTAGCAACAGCATTCACTTTTCTATAGCATATGGCATTTTTGGGGTATTACAAGTAGACCAAAGCTATGTGTAGCTATATTTGTTTTAAAGGGGAGTTAATAAAAAAAAAAAAAAACTGAACTAAAACTTGTTAATATTCTCTATATACGTTATTAACCAAGAAATGAAAATTTAACTTGCACGTACATTTTATTGCGCAACACCAGTAAATATTCTTAGTACAGATCTTAATCCAATTACAGTCCAATAAAAAATATCTAAAGCTTGTTACAAATATTATCAACATCCCATAAAAATTATATTTAGTACACATAAAAAAGAAAGCACTACTAATTCAATAAAAATCGACTCTTTATTCACAAGTTATTATACACTGCAGTACACAGTTTGCCACAACTCAGAGCATTAGCCAATATCCATCTCTTAAACAGTGATGAGCGGCATAGGCCATATTCGAATTTGCGATATTTTGCGAATATATATAGATGAATATTTGTCCTAAATTCGCGAGTTTCACATATTCGTTAACTATTTTTTTCCATGCGAAATTCATAATGAAATTCATAAAATGCGCATGCAAGATTATCTCTTTCAACTAACTACTTTCCTATTGGTTGCTAGGGATGTTGCTAATCTCTGACAACTGTATTTGCATCCTTCTCATTGGCCCACAAGCTAAAAGAAGGGACAGATCAGTGTCCTATTTTTTCAGTGTCCTCTGGAAGTGCCAATATTCGCATACAGTGACCCCCGACCTACGATGGCCCCGACATACGATCATTTCAACATACGATGGCCTCTCAGAGGCCATCGCATGTTGAAGGCAGCATCAACATACGATGCTTTTGTATGTCGGGGCCATCGCATAAACGGCTATCCGGCAGCGTAGACTGCTTCAGCTACTGCCGGATAGCCATTTAAGGTGCCCCGTGTGGTCCGCTGGATGTCATTCACCTTTACCGGAGCTCCCGGCCGTCCTCTTTGGGATCCCCTGCATTGCCTGCGCTCTCCATCGTCGTCATCACGTCCTCGCGCACACCGTCCCGTCGTTCAATAGGAGCGGCGTGTGCAGCGACGTGATGACGGCGATGAAGAGACGCAGCAGAGATGGCCCGGGGACGCGGCAACAGCGATGGAGGGTGACATCCAGGGCAGCGGTGAGCGGCGGGGAAAGGTGAGTATAACCTCCTATACCAGTGGTCTTCAATCTGCGGACCTCCAGATGTTGTAAAACTACAACTCCCAGCATGCCCGGACAGTCGTTGGTTGTCCGGGCATGCTGGGAGTTGTATTTTTGCAACATCTGGAGGTCCGCAGGTTGGTGACCACTGTCCTATACTTTACACTGCGCGGATCCCTCAACATACGATGGTTTCAACTAACAATCGTTCATTTGGAACGAATTACCATCGTATGTTGAGGGACCACTGTATCCGCCTTCTTTGAACAACAAGCTGGAAGCAGGGAGGAATGATCGTTGTGATGTGTACTGCGAAAAAAAAAAATGTATATTCATCATAACGAATATATTTAGCTATATTCTAAATATTGCCGATATTCGCAATAAAAATTCACTATTCGATTATTCGCGCTCAACACTACTCTTAAAGCTCAAATCATTTGTCTTTACTCACATAAGATAAGAAATATGAGATGGGTAGTCGAGGTTATGGACAACAGTGGGATTTATGATGATGAAAAAATAGACAGGATTGACAATAGGGTATGCTCAGTGGCAAGGGATCGAAGGAGATGGGTATAGCTTCTTTGTTGAATCCCCTTTAACATAAAATCCATATGGCTTTAAAAAATTTGCCTAGGGCAGGGTATGGTGCTTATCCTCCTATGCTCAGTGTATGGTGACAACACAAAGGCATTTGTGCCAGGGACTTTGGTGACAAGTGCCAAACGGATAGTGAGCAAAGGGGTGAGTATACGTTGTTATTCATTTCTACTACCATCGCTTCACTGCGAGCCAACACTTCCAATCAACACAGACGAATAGGAAAACCAAAATGAAGGAAGTAGAAAAGTAAAATAGGTATATAGGCCCCTGTTCTGATATGATTAGATTAACTACCTTTATTGTAAGCTGTAAAATAAGAATATTACAACCGCAATAACCTGCTCAAGCTTCACCAGTGTGAAAAACAAATTACAGACACTTTGAAAAAAGACTCCCATATTTACAGAGTGCCCAAGAAATGAATTGTGAACTCTGACCCATGTGACACGTAACCTAGAAAGTGACTGGGCCTAATGGAACATAGTTAAAAACCTGTTAAAAAATGAGACCATGGATACATGAACAAGAATACACCAGAAATGTACTTACCAGCCTTTTCTCTTTCTGAAATCACAGGCAGGGCCTAAAAGACAATAGATTGGAGAATATTTTGAGATATGATAAAACTTAGTATTGTCTGTGTGTACAGGGTGGGCCATTTATATGGATACACCTTAATAAAATGGGAATGGTTGGTGATATTAACTTCCTGTTTGTAGCACATTAGTATATGTGAGGGGGAAACTTTTCAAGATGGGTGGTGACCATGGCGGCCATTTTGATGTTGGCCATTTTGAATCCAACTTTTGTTTTTCAATAGGAAGTGGGTCATGTGACACATCAAACTTATTGGGAATTTCACAAGAAAAACAATGATGTGCTTGGTTTTAACGTAACTTTATTATTTCGTGAGTTATTTAAAAGTTTCTGACCACTTATAAAATGTGTTCAATGTGCTGCCCATTGTGTTGGATTGTCAATGCAACCCTCTTCTCCCACTCTTCACACACTGATAGCAACACCGCAGGAGAAATGCTAGCACAGGCTTCCAGTATCCGTAGTTTCAGGTGCTGCAGAATGGGCAAAACAAAAATTGGAACAGGACCCTCAGTTTACGCAGAAGATTTAGTTCAGTGATGAGGCAAACTTTTATGTGAATGGTTAAGTTAACAAACAAAACCACCGCTATTGGTCTGACACTAACCCACATTGGATAGATCCCTCCAAGACTGTTGGAACACAAAAATTGATGGTATGGTGTGGTATATGGGGTACAAAGATAGTGGGGCTATTCTTCATCAATGGAAACCTCGAGGCCACTGGATATGCGAAATTGCAACATGATGATGTGTTTCCCTCTTTATGCACTGAAGCTGCACGTTCCCTGAGTTTTTCCAGCAAGATGGTGCACCACCACATTATGGGTGTCAGGTCCGAGCATTACTAGATGAACAGTTTCCTGGAAAGTGGATTGGTAGTCGTGGGCCAGTTGAATGGCCCCCAAGGTCTCCCGATCTAACCCCCTTAAACTTTTATCTTTGGAGTCATCTGAAGGCAATTGTCTATGCTGTGAAGATACGAGATGTGCAGCACCTGAAACTATGGATATTGGAAGCCTGTGCTAGCATTTCTCCTGCGGTGTTGCTATCAGTGTGTGAAGAGTGGGAGAAGAGGGTTGCATTGACAATCCAACACAATGGGCAGCACATTGAACACATTTTATAAGTGGTCAGAAACTTGTAAATAGCTCATGAAAGAATAAAGTTACGTTAAAACCAAGCACATCATTGTTTTTCTTGTGAAATTCCCAATAAGTTTGATGTGTCACATGACCCTCTTCCTATTGAAAAAACAAAAGTTGGATTCAAAATGACCGACTTCAAAATGGCCACCATGGTCACCACCTATCTTGAAAAGTTTCCCCCCTCACATATACTAATGTGCCACAAACAGGAAGTTAATATCACCAACCATTCCCATTTTATTAAGGTGTATCCATATAAGTGCCCACCCTGTAGAGTTAATATTACATACAACACTCTAAAAATGTATTTTTGAAAAGGTCACATATTTACTTCATCATCAAAATTCCTTCAATCATACAAAACATAATTGTAGACAAAAAATCTCTGGAGTAAACACAGATTTTTTTTAACATATTCAAGATTTGCACATCAACTTTTTATACTTTTCCATGCCTGTCCATCAAATGTATCTGATACTCTGGCACCTGTCAGGTCCTATTGATGCTAGACATTGTAGAGAATCTAACAGAACATAATTTGTTTTATATAAATATATGGGCAGGAGCAATAATGGTTTTTCCATGTGAATGGACGCAATAAAATTTACCCACAGTAGAATATATCTGACATGTGTGACAGATGCTTCATGATCCGGCCTTCTGCTTAGTGAGGACAGACGGGAGCAGCTGTCAGTGGGGTCAGTAGTCTTTGTCACATCCTTAGTTTGCAGGTGTGTTGGTGTTTTTCTGATGTACTATGAATAAATTGAATGCTTTTTGTCTGTGGTGGATTCCACTGTTTCATTATAGTCTAAAATATGTCTACTGGAAAAGTTAAGATAGCCAGTAGATAGGATTGTTGCCTTTTTCTTTATAAAAACTCAACACTTTGAAAAAAAAATTTAACATCCATTGGATGCATACATCTTGAGATAAGGGAAACCCTTGCGATGTATGTATTTAACGGATACATAAGACTCTGTTAGAGAATGTATGCCAAAAGTGCTTATGGGTATGTAGCTTTTGTTGCACTGTTTTTATTTTTATTTTTTTTTTCCTTTTTTAAACTTCGTGTATAATTTACTGCATTATTCCACCAAAAAAAATCATCTCAACTTAAAATTGTGTGAATTTAACAAATCAATCTCCTTTTTATATTTTCAAGTTTCCTAGTTTCCTAAGTATATTTTTAGTTTTTTAAGAAATTAAGATGGAACTGTTTTGATTGTCAGATGCATCTAAAATGTGTTAGATTTTGCATGTGTTTTTGGATGGATACAGCAAAAACTGAAAACTGATACTTTGCTGAGTGCTGAGAAGTGTGGTGTAAAGGGAGCCCTACTAAATCATAATGGATAAGATCTACGACATACTTATCTGCCAAATTGTTAGGTTCAAATGGTGATCCAATGTGACTTTCACTAGCTGAATGTAAGAGGAGACCTGTCAGTGGAATGAATGCAGTAGGCCCATGTGAATTATAATACAAAGGAATGAGTTGTATATTAGTCAGAGGATGCATATACACATTGTATACTCTGTTGAAAGAAGCTCACTGCATTAGTAATTTAAGTTATTACTTTAGGGTTTTTCTGGCTGTAGAAGATTAAAGACTCCTAGTGATAACCCAAATGTCGAAAGGCTCAACCCCCCGAGAGGGTATAGGCAAGGATTTGAGTCAGGCTGGATTACTTAGGAATATGCAATGATAGTTTGATAGCAGTTATTTCTTACTTTAGGGGTCAGGGCAAAATAGAGGTAGAGCAGGGTCACACGGGGCACATCCACAGCGTATTTGATGCTGCGGATACACCCCGTTTGACTCCACCCTAAAAGGGGATAAGCTGATCACTGCGGGTCCGGTTTCTCTGACCTTTGGCAGTCACCAGGGAGAGCCACATCTGGCTTTGTACAAATGTATCCACCCTTACTTTTCCTTTAACTTAGTTAAAGGTTAACCCTTTTTAGCTAATTTCCCAAATAAGTAAGTGTGATTTTCAAGTTTTTTTTACAGCTCGAGTGATTCATAAAATAGTTCCCCCTGTTTTTGGCATCTTTTCAGGCTATGTTTTGTCACTTTTAACAGAGAGGTTAAATAAATGAAAACCACCACAGTTTCATGACATGTATAAACATTCATGAATATGTGGAAAAATTGGGAAGCAGTACATATACAGTATTTCAACATACTGGTAAAACACTCAACAGACTGTAATTTACATTACAACCACTGGGGACCCACACACAGTCACTTATATATATACATCTCCTGAGAGAGTATCACACAATTGTGTTTGTCTTTTTAAGAAAATTTTCTTTTGACACACTTTTTGATATGTTGCGTCGTGGAGAAAAGTAAGGAAGGAGACATCTATATTTTATAATTGTCCATGCATTTTTAGGCTGTTGATGATTACGTTACTATTATGTTAATATTTCCATGTGTTAATAAAGGCTTTGACTGACTAGTAGTACACACTTTAGATAACTGTCAGCCAGCAGCTATCTCCTGACCCTCCATTCTTGTATCTACCAAAAAGCCCTTGGGGTTACTTATCTACTCTCAGAGGAAAAATTTGGGCATGTCGAAATTCAGCTGCCTGACTCTTCTTTCCTCCCCAACATCTGTCATTGGGGGAGGGGGGTTGGGGAGTTGGGAGGCCTTGTACTCATCAAATGGTCATCCAGTCTTGCCAAAATGTTGGGTTTGGCCAACACTAATCTAGTCTATATGGCAGTTTTGGGTTCTATGACTCTTGGATGCAGTAACATTTTTAACACAATTATTGAGTGGCATCTACATTTCTACAAGGGGAAACGACATATGCAACTATTGAAAGAATTCCATCCATCAATCAGAATTCTTGTGATTTTTTTTTAACCTATAGAGTAAAATTAAGGTTTTCTGAATGTACAACAGCAAAGCAAACAAAGGTGAGCTCACAAAAGTGGGTGCGCAATGACAGATTGAGGGGGTCCCCAGCGGCGGGACCCTTGCCATCATACATCTTATCCCCTATCCTTTGGATAGAGGATAAGATGTATTAGGACCAGAGTACCCCTTTAAGGTTCCTTTCAATCCATTGTCATGTGCAGTTAGACACTTGTAGTGAAACTTACAATTTTTAATAGTGTTACTGAAAATATATACATAGGACTTATAATAAGGAAACATGAAACCAAATGTGAACCATGGGTTCTAAATGACTATATTAAGTTAACTAACTTAGTAAAAATCTGAAAACATCTCCAAGACTTTTTCTGTTTCTTTCCAAGAAAACAATCCCAACTCCCCCCCTCTGCTAAATAGCTTTCCTTATGTAGAACTTGAAGATTTAACAACTTGATGGTCTAAGTTCTGCCTCCCACAGTGTTAGTGGAAACTAGATGTAAAGATTATGTTCTTCTTTTCTGGAAATATACATTTCTCGCTGAGTTAATAAAATTCCTCAATGGGTTATTTTTATTCTATGTCAATTTTATTTATAGCCAAAAAGCTGTTTATGCATTTGGTTTTGTGCAATTTTACATGCCTGATATCTGGTCTCTTCTCCGTCTACTAAAAGGAATGCACTGGATTCCATTTAAATAAAAAAGCAAGTAGAACTCGGCAGGTCATTCAACGCCCTTGGTCAAAGTGTGATACAATGTATAAGTCTAGTATTACTACAAAAATTATTGTGGTAATATTACAATCTATTTAGATGAATCACTTTACTTCAGTCTTCATAATATTTTAGGAGGCAGTAATATATTTACCTAAAGGGGATATATAGGAATTGGAGGCTATTAAAGCGATTCCCATGAGAAAGGCCTAAATAATTATGTGTTGTTGTGACAAGGAATCATCTGATAGTCATTAAACCGTAATTTGACTACTTCCCTGTCTTAACTCCCTGGTCATCAGCCTACTATTTGGTATTCATTTAACTAGTTTTTTTTTTTTTTTTTACTTTGTCTGTCCCTTGAGAGGCCATATGTGGAATGCCTTTTAGCTGCAACACAGACATTTCCATGTAAACACTTTATCCTTCCAATAAGAACCACAATATTGTCCCAGATTTATCAGTCTGAGCTGTAATTAGTTGTTATAAGTAAAATCAGACAGTTATTTTTATTTTATTTATCTCAGACAGTTTTGGTGAATTTGCCCCAATGTATAAATAACCATATAATCTTCTGTATAAAAATAAACTATAAAAGGTTGTGCTCTGTTAAATTTTTTAAAATAAAAGATAAAACAAAATAAATATATATTGCATCCCAAAATGCTAGGGTGAAAGTAGACCAGGTAGGTAGTTGCGGCATGACACAAAACTCTGGAGATTTGGTCGCCTTGTAGCAAGTGGGAGTGGGCACTAGGGATCGAACAAGAAAGGTAGGGAGAAAGAAGAGAAGTTAAGATCTGATATCCTTTCCACTAAATTTACCCTTTTGTTATGTTTGTTGGATAGTTCTTTATTAGACATGCTTCTTTGCTCTCGAGGTGATGTAAGAATAGTAAACATCGCAATAGAATTGGACCTCTTAGATGAATGTAATGGAAGGTAATGGTTGTCCTTTCATTAGATATAGCTACATGAAGAGTACATGTGTATAGTTATTATTTTATAGATAATAGGGTTGTCCTAGGATTATCCACAGGATGAGGGATGAGTGTATGAGCGTGGGGCTTCTGACTGCTTGGTCCCCATCGATCTCAAGAATGGGGCCCTGAGTTTTTTTTTCATAATGGGGCAGCAGTTACATGTGTTCAACACCATTCCATCCATTGTCTATGAGAGCTGCTGTTAATTTTTGTATGACATCCAGTTGTTAGAAAGTAATGGCATTGATAGACAAGGGTAGCTGGTTCCTGTGTGATAGAACACCAGCAGACATGTAAAAAAAAATAGCCGGTGTCTGATTATTATACGTGGATTAAAATTACACACACATTGTCACAGTAAGACTATTTTGAGACTGCATTTTTGTAGCATCCGGTGGTGGTATATGCTGGGGAACTCCAGATCCATCATACACACAGTAGACTCCCTTGATAAAAAAAAATCTCATGTATATCTCATGATGAATTTTTTCTCTTGTTATGGATCCTGCTGTATGGAAATGTATAAGATGGAAAAACTGATGGAAACAACCCAAATGTAGGCCTTCATTAGGTCATTGGACTCTATGGGTATGTTTGAAGCTTTTCTTATGCATATGGAAAATGGAAATGTGGAAAGAGCCTTATCTGGCAAAAAAAAAAAAAAAAAAAAGACTAATCAAATGTAGAGGATTATATGTCCTAGATAATTCAGTGGCACCTCTATATAGTATGTTCTGGTGTGCAAAATAGAGGATAGTTAAAAATGCCCATTAAATTGAATATTTTTCTAATGCAGGTGGGCAAAAAAAATCTCATTGTTTGAATCAGGCTTTCTTGTTGTCAGGGCTGCTCTCTTTAGTAACATAGTTCATAAGGTTGAAAAAAGACCAGAGTCCATCAAGTTTAACCTATAACCCTAATGAGTCCCTACTGAGAATCCCTGGATCAACCTTCTGTCCCTATAAATCTAGTATACATAACCAGCAATTTTATTATTCTCCAAAAATGCATCCAGACCCCTTTTTGAACTGTTTTACAGAGTTCACTATGACCACCTCCTCTGGCAGAGAAGTCCACAGTCTCACTGCTCTTACAGTAAAGAACCCCCATCTGTGCTGGTGTAGAAACCTTCTTTCCTCTAAACGTAGAGGATGCCCCCTTGTTATAGATACAGTCCTGGGTATAAATAGCTCATGGGAGAGATCTCTATACGGTCCCCTGATATATTTATACATAGTTATTAGGTCTCCCCTAAGCCTTCTTTTATCTAAACTAAATAACCCTAATACTGATAACCTTTCTGGTACTGTAGTCCTCCCATGCCCTGTATTACCCTGGCTGCCTCTTTGAACCCTCCCCAACTCTACTATATCTTTCTTGTACACTGGTGCCCAGTACTGTACACAGTATTCTATGTGTGGTCTGACTAGTGAATTAAATAGTGGTAGAATTACTTCCTTGTCATGGGCATCTATGCCCCTATTGATGCACCCCATGATTTTATTTGCCTTGGCTGCAGCTGCCCAACATTGGTCACAACAGCTAAATTTACTGTTAAAGAGGTACTCCGGTGGAAAACTTTTTTTTAAAATCAACTTGTGCCAGAAAGTTAAACAGATTTGTCAATAATTTCTATAAAAAAATCTTAATCCTTCCAGTACTTTTTAGCTGCTGAATACTACAGAGGAAATTCTTTTCTTTTTGGAACACAGTGCTCTCTGCTGACATAACGAGAACAGTGCTCTCTGCTGACATCTCTATCCATTTTAGGAATTGTCCAGAGCAGCATATGTCTGCTATGGGGATTTTCTCCTACTCTGGACAGTTCTTAAAAGAAAAGAATTTCCTCAGCAGCTAATAAGTACTGGAAGGATTCAGCAGCTAATAAATACTGGAAGGATTACGATTTTTTAATAGAAGTAATATACAAATCTGTTTAACTTTCTGGCACCAGTTGATTTAAAAGAAAACAAAAAAAAGTTTCCCACCTGAGTACCCCTTTAACTAAGACTCCCAAGTCCTTTTCCACGTCAGTCGTCCCAAGTGTTCTCCCATTTAATACATAATCCCAGCCCGGACTTTTCCTCCCCATGTGCATTACCTTACATTGATCAGTGTTGAACCTCATCTGCCATTTCCAAGCCCAAACCTCAAACCTATCCAGATCCATTTTTAACAGTTCACTGTCCTCTATTGTGTTTACCGCTTTACAGAGTTTAGTATCATCTGCAAAGATTGCTACTTTACTATTCAACCCCTCTTCAAGGTCATTAATAAATATATTAAATAGGACAGGACCCAAGACTGACCCCTGTGGTACCCCACTAGTAACAGTCACCCCATCAGAAAAGTACCATTAATAACCACCCTCTGTTTCCTATCACTGAGCCAGTTACTTACCCACTTACACACATTCTCCCCAGCCTAATCCTTCTCATTTTATGCACCAACCTTTTATGTGGCACCATATCAAATGCTTTGGAAAAATCCAGATATATAACATCCATCGATTCCCCCTGGTCCAGTTTGGAGCTCACCTCCTCATAAAGCTGATCAGGTTAGTTTGACAGGACCGATCCCTCAAAAAGCCATGCTGATATGGAGTCTTACATTTATTTTTATCAAGATACTCCAAAATAGCATCCCTTAGAAAACCCTCAAACAATTTACATACAAAAGAGGTTAAACTAACAGGTCTATAATTCCCAGGATCACCGTTTGTCCCTTTTAAATATTGGCACCACATTTGCCATGCGCCAGTCCTGGGGAACAGTCCCTGTCACTATAGAGTCCCTGAATATTAAAAATAGGGATCTGTTTACTACATTACTTAATTCCTTTAGAACACGGGGGTGAATGCCATCTGGACCTGGTGATTTGTCTATTTAAATTTTTTTGTAGGTGGCACTGTACTTCGTCCTGGTTTAGATAGGTGACCTGTACTGGGGAGTTTACCTTATCTCGCTGTATTTCACCTGGCACTTCATTTTCCTTGGTGAATACAGTGGAGAAGAATTTGTTTAATATATTTGCTTTTTCCTGATCCCCGTTTATAATTTCTTCCTCATCATTTTTTTATAGGGCCTACACTTTCATTTTTGACCTTTTTGCTATTTATATAGTTAAAGAACACTTTGGGGTTATTATTACTCTCTTTGGCAATGAGTCTTTCTGTCTCTATTTTTGCCGCTTTTATCTGTTTTTTACATATTTTACATTTTTCTCTATAGCTTTTTAATGCTTCTTCACTGCTGTCCTGTTTTAGTAGTTTAAATTATTTATTTTTGTCATTTATAGTGTTGAGCGGCATAGGCCATATTCAAATTTGAGATATTTCGCAAATATATGGATGAATATTCCATATGCGAAAAATAGCATATCCAAAAATTTGCATATGTGAAAATTCGCATATGCAAATTTTTGCATGTGCGAAAATTCGCACGCCAGTCTCACACAGTAGTGTTAGAGCCTTCTTTACACCACACAAGCTGGAAGCAGAGTGGGATGATCCCTTTGATGTATACTGTGAAAAAAAAAACAAAGGAATATTTGTAATTGCGAATATATAGTGCTATATTCGCGAATATTCGCAAATTCGCGAATATGCAATATTCGCGAAAAAAATTCACATTGCGAATATTCGTGAGCAACACTACTCATTTATTGCCCCCTTAATGTTCTTCTTCATCCATATTGATTTTCTTTTATTTCTGACCCTTTTATTACCATAAGGTATATACATCTTACAGTGAGAATTTAAGATATTTTTTAAAGTCTCCCATTTAGTGTCAGTATTCTTGTTTTTGAGGACATTATCCCATTTTATATTGTTAAGGGCTTCTCTGACTTGATCAGACTTTGCCCTCCTAAAGTTCATTGTTTTTGTGGCCCCTCGAGAGATTCCCTTATTGAAGAACATGTTATAATGTATTATATTATGATCACTATTTCCTAGGTGTCCATCTACTTGCACATTAATTACTCTGTCAGGTCTGTTGGTTATTATTAAGCCTAGAAGGGTGCCCCCTCTGGTCGGGCCCTGCACCATTTGGGACAGATAATTGTCTTCAGCTATAGTCAGAAACCTGTCTCCTTTATGAGATTCACAGGTCTCAGTCTCCAAGTTTACATCACGATAGTTAAAGTCCTCCATTATTATCACATCATTTTTATTTGCTGCTTTGTTTATTTGCCTCAGTAATTGATCTTCTGCCTCTTCCATTATGTTTGGTGGCTTACAGCAAACCCCTATCAGAATTATTTTATTTATGTCCACATTATCGTTTCTCTCCCAAATATCCTCCCGGAGTGCGGCCTACAGACTGGACTTTACATAAAGACAAACTCCTCCCCCTTTCCGTTTTGTCCGATCCTTCCTGAATAGACTATAACCCTGTATGTTGACCGCCCAGTCACAGCTATTGTCCAACCAAATCTCTGTTATGCCCACTATGTCATAATTCTCCTCAGACATTTTCAACTCCAGTTCGTCAGTTTTATTGGTTAGACTTCTGGCATTAGTCAACATGCAATTCAATGGTGTATGTTTTTTTTCCTATGACGCCTATCCCTATTAACTATTGTAACTCCTTCCTCCACTCCACCCCCAGGTACATTAATAAGTCCCCCCTCTCTATCTATACCCTCAGTGCCTAGTTTAAACACTTCTCCACCCTTCTAGCCATCTTCTTCCCAAGCAAAGCTGCACCCTCCCCATTGAGGTGCAGCCCGTCCCTACGGTAGAGATGGTATCCGACAGCGAGGTCGGCCCAGTTCTCCATGAACAGAAAAAAACCTCTTTCCTACACCGGCTTCTGAGCCACTTGTTTACCTCCCTAATCTCCCGCTGCCTCTCTGGTGTGGATTGTGGTACAGGTAATATTTCAGAAAACGTTACCTTGGAGGTCCTTGCCTTAAGATTGCGGCCTAAGTCCCTGAAATAATTTTTAAGGACACTCCACCTACCTCTTACTTTGTCAATATGTACCATGACTGCTGGGTCCTCTCCAGCCCCACCCAGCAACCTGTCAACCCGAACCGTGATGTACCGAACTCGAGCACCAGGAAGACAACACACTGTTCGGCGATCCCAGTCTTTGTAACAGATCGCCCTGTCTGTCCCCCTAATAATTGAGCCCCCCACCACCAGTACCTTTCTGGCCTGCCCTGCACTCCTCCCTCCTTACTGGAGCAGACACCCCCCTGGTGGTCAGAGGCAGAGTCCTGCTGCAGTACTGCTAGCCCTGAAATTGCATCCCCCTCATCTGCCAACCGGGCAAACTTGTTGTAGTGCAATTCTTGTCACCAGTGCAGTGGTACCTGGATGAAACCCCAATGGGCCCTTTATAAAATGATAGAATCCTTCCAAATATATTTGGGATCTATTGCAAAACTGAAACTATGATGCTAATGTGAACCAAGATTTTCATCCAGCTATAAAAGTGATAATTGTCTGAATATACAGCTTATTTCTATTCATGGACTGGACAGAATCAACAGCACAGACTAGGACATGGCCGTCTATGACAAGAAGATGTGTAAAATGAATACACTGAGGGGGCATGTATAAGGGATGGAGGAGGAAAACAGATATTATATTAATGGGTCTAATAGCAGAACAGCTAGGAAACATGATAGCCTCTGGAAAGTTACACATTTTTGTAGTATGCTTAAAACTTTGAGGGTAAGAGGTTAGTCTGATTGGCTAATATAGTGCATTCCATAGTGTAGGAGTCTTCAAGACAGATGTGAGACAGATGATGATAGGTGTAGGTCATTAAAAATGTTAAGAAGGAAAATAAACTTTTGGAATATGTAAAAAGGTGCAGAGATGTTAGAGGTTTTGTAGGAGACATGGCGTAGCATTTGAAAAGTGAAGGACGGGTCACCTTTTAATATCCTCCTAAAACAACAGCCTTCTGTTTTAAGACAGATAAAAGCATTGGCAGCACAAAGAGGCATCAGGTGTGAGAGTGTTAATGGAAGGAATGAACACCGACTTTAACAGATTACATTTCAGGTAGAAGGAAGACAAGACAAGAGTCAGTAGAGAAAAAGGTTTGAAGCCTTGTGGGTCACGCTTCTTGTGAACCACCTGTAAAAAGTAGCTTTCATAGAAATACATGACCCGTTTGACAATTGCTTTTGTACGTGCAGATTGACAGTGACTAAAATAGCACATAGACTATTAAGAGAGAGATTTTACAGCATTAGGCGGCAGTATGAGTGCATCAGAAGACTAACAATAAACCATGTGGAAGCCATGAAGCTCACCCAACCATTTTTGTCTGAACCCAAATTTTATTTAGAGGGATTGTCTCATGAAGAAAACCCCATAGTATAAAAGAAGTCTGGCTTCTCTAATACTGATGATCAGCTATCACTGTGGGACCATGATAGAACGGTAATGGTTTGAAATATGTTTGTGTGTCTGTAAAGCTTTTTTTTTTTAATGAAGAAGAAATACAAATTTTAGTTTTATAACCTTTAGAGCTGAGGATCTCATCACTGTTTCTGCTGCTTACCATCTTCCATTTTGGAACAGAATACTTAGTATACCTAATACAGCTGGGGGGTATTGTAGAAATAATAAACATGATACACTCACTTCCCTTGGTCCCCCACAGCTGCTGTGCAAACTCTTCCAATCCTACACTAGTCTCCACTTCTTCCTGGTTCTGTGTCATCTTGACCCACAGGAGCTGCCTGCTCAGCCAATCAGAAATTACATGCCATTTAGGGAACATTTTGTTTGAGGGTTAGCAGCCCTAAAATAGTAACGTACTGTATGTAACAGTATTGAATCTATAACATACAGTAAATCTGTGGAAGGTTTATCTAAGATTTGTTCAATCCATGCATTACACACATCTCTGCATAAGCCCTCTGTATTATAGTCTTACAACTTTGCTATTTGTCTAGTTCTGTTTAGTTTCAACAATGATACAATATAGAATATGTGATAGTTTTCCAGAAATGGGAATATACTCTGGCTACTTTGTGTCTTGCTTGTGTCGTAGTAAATACTGTCCTACTAAGTTTATTGTAGCGAGCAATATGCAGAATTCATGAGTTGCCATTGGGGATGAGCGAATTGAATCTGATGAATCGAAATTCATTACGAAGTTCATTGAACTCCATTTAGTGTGGTCCAGATGTTGCGAGTGTTCTGGCTCCAGAAGCAGACACTTTAGAGGAACCTGAGGAGGACATCAGTGACGTGCAGACACAACTCGATGATGATGAAGCCGATCGCACTTGGGAGCCGGGTGCAGAAGGGGCTTCATAATCATCAGAAGAGGGTTGCAGCAGCTGAGCCAGCAAGGTGGTAGTATGGTTGGCAGTCAGCATTAGGCAGAAGTGGACAGTCTGGAGCCAAACATGCCCAGGGTAGACCACCTGCTTTGCGGCAGCCTACCTTCCCGGGAGGTAGTGGAACAGGGGTTCCTGGAGTCGGCAGCAGTAGCAGTCAATCAGTGCGGACTGTTGGTGGGAAAATCAGCTACTCGGCGGTGTGGCAGTTTTTCATCAAGCATCCGGAGGATGTTAACCTGGCCACATGCAAGATTTGTCGGCAGAAGGTGAAGCGTGGCCAGGGTCCCAATGTTGACACCACGACCCTGCGTCAACATGTGCAGCATCGCCATAAAGTGGCCTGGGAGAACTGTGGCTCCGATGTAGTGGTCCAGCCTGCTGCATCACCCAGTGGCACGCTGCTCCCTGTTTCAGCCAGCCAAAGCTCCACCACTTCAGCTGAAGGGAGCTGTGTGTCATATCCTCATTCTGTCGCTACAGATGCTCTTGCTCCTCCTATTTCGAGTCAGTCATTCCGCTAACAATCCATCGGCGAAGTCATGTCCAAGAGACAACAGTATGAGCCCACTCATCCAACAGCGCAGAAGCTGAATGTGCTCCTTTCCAAGTTGCTGGTGCTGCAGTCCTGCCCTTTTCAAGTGGTGGGCTCTGCACCTTTCAGAGAACTGATGGCTTGTGCCGAGCACAGGTAGAGATTCTCAAGTTTGTGGCAACATGAGGAGACCATATAGTGGCTGAATGGCAAAGCCTGGAGTTTGTGGCAGCATGAGGAGACCATATAGTGGCTGAATGGCACAGAATGGAGTTTGTGGCAGCATTAGGAGACCATATAGTGGCTGAATGGCACAGCCTGGAGGTGGCTAAAGCATGTGGAGACCATTTAGTGGCTGAATGACACAGCTTGGAGTTTGTGGCAGCATGGAGAGACCATATAGTGGCTGAATGGCACAGCCTGGAGGTGGCTGAAGCATTAGTAAACCACTTATTGGATGAATGGCACAGCCTGGAGGTGGCTGAAGCATCAGTAAACCATATATTGGATGAATGGCACAGCCTCGAGGTGGCTGAAGCATCAGTAAACCATATATTGGATGAATGACACTGCCAGGAGGTGTTGGCAGCATGAGGAGACCATATAGTATCTGAATGACACAGCCTGGAGCTGGCAGCAGCATGAGTAGACACTTGGGCTTCACAATCCCTTAGATCAAAAGCTGAATTTTTAAATTTTAATTGAGGATTTATTGTAACTAGTGCTACTATAAAACATAAAGGTAAACCGTAAATTGGCTGAATGACACAGCCTGGAGGTGGCTGAATCATGAAGAGACCATATAGTGGCTGAATGGCACAACCTGGAGTTGGCTGAAGCATGAGGAGACCATATAGTGTCTGAATGGCACAGCCTGGAGTTGGCAGAAGCATGAGGAGACCATTGAAATTTTAGATTTTGAAATTTAAATTTAAGATTTTTAAATTTAAATTTAAGATTTTTAAATTTAAATTGAGGATTTTTAAATTAAAATTTTAACTCCCAAGTTTTAGTGTCCCGGGCCTCGGCATGTGGGTACAGAGGGCCAAATTTAACAAGGAGTCACATGGCAGCACAATGACAGAGCCTGGAGGGGGCATTAGTATGAAGAGACCATATAGTGGCTGAATGGCACAGCCTGGAGGTGGCTGAAGCATGAGGATACCATACAGTGGCTGAATCAGACAGCCTGGTCATGGCAGCAGCATCAGGAGTCCTGAAAGTGAAAGGGAAAATTTCTGAAACTGGGGACCAGTACCTTAATTATGTTTTGCAGTATCCATGACAGCACAATGAGAGAGCCTTGAGGTGGTAGCATCAGCATGAGGACACCATAGAGCAGCTTAATTAGAGAGCTTGGAGGTGGCAGCATCAGCATTAGGAGACCATATGGCGGCACAATGGCTGAGCCTTGAGGTGGTAGCATCAGCATGAGGAGACCATATGGTGGCACACTGGCAGAGAGTGGAGGAGGTAGCATTAGCATGAGGAGACCATAGAGCAGCACAGTGACAGAGCCTGGAGGTGGTAGCATTAGCATGAGGAGACCATAGAGCAGCACTATGGCAGAGCCTTGAGGTGGCAGCAGCAGCTTGAGGGCCCTGCCAAGTGAGGGTTGAGTCTGAAGAACCCACCGATTGTTGACTGGGGGTATCGGATGTCCCTTGGGATGACTGGGTTACTGGTCGATATCTGACCGCTAGCTGACACCAGGAGCTCAGACCTCTCGCTGCAACTCTGGCTGCCAAAAGCCATTTAGGCCTCTGCCACTCCCCTGTGCACGTCCTGGCACTACTCTGCCTGACATACTTATTGCGTATATCAGGGCAGTACAATACGCTTCACTATGCTTAAAACAGTATTTGTCTAGAACAACAGCAGGTGTATACAATTAGCTGTCCTTTCACAGTATATAGGCCCTTGACAGATTAACAGGTACAAAATAGTACACTACTTTGATGTAGGTATGTGGTATGCAATTATGAGTGCAGAAAAATGTGCTACAGTACACTTAAAAAAGTACCTGAGTTCAAAACCAGCCGGTGAGTACTTTTGCCTGGACTATCACAGTATGTAGGCCCTTGACAGATTAACAGGTACAAAATAGTACACTACTTAGATGTAGGTATGTGGTATAAGGTATGCACTTATGAGGGCAGAAAAATGTGGTACAGTACGCTTAAAAAAACTTATTTTAGTAAAACACGAGCGGGTGATTACTTTTGCCTGGACTTTCACAGTATCTAGGCCCTTGACAGATTAACAGGTACAACATAGAATACTACTTAGATGTACGTATCTGGTATGCACTTACTAGGGCAGAAAAATGCGGTACAGTACGCTTAAAAAAACTTATTTTAGTAAAACACCAGCCGGTGATTACTTTTGCCTGGTCTTTCACAGTATGTAGGCCCACAAAAGATTAACCGGTACAAAAGAGTACACTACTTAGATATAAGTATGTGGTATGCACTTATGAGGGCAGAAAAATGTGCTACAGTACACTTAAAAAAGAATCTGCGTACAACAACAGCCAGTGAGTACTTTTGCATAGACTTTCACAGTATGCAGGCCCTTGACAGATTAAGAGGTACAAATAGTACACTAATTAGATAGACGTATGGGATATGCAGTTATGAGGGCAGAAAAATGCGCTACAGTACACTAAAAAAAGAATCTGCGTACAACACCAGCCAGTGAGTATTTTTGTCCACGCAGTCGTTGCGAATCGAATATTTCATTAAATTTCTAATGAATTCGGGCTTGTCAGCTTTAAATCGCCCATCTCTAGTCATGGTATTGCCACCTACCGCACCCCTCTGTCACCGGGTCACTTTCAGGAATCCTGATGCTGCTGCTACCACCTCTAAGCTGTCTCAGTCTGCCACCATATGTTCTCCTCATGTTAATGCCAGCTCCAAGCTGTCTCATACTGCCACAATATGTTCTCCTCATGCTGCTGCCACCTCCAGGCTGTGTCATTCAGCCACTATATGCTGCCGCCAACTCCAGGCTGTGTCATTCAGCCACTATCTGGTCTCTTCATGCTGCCACCAACTCCAGGCTGTGTCATTCAGCCACTATATGGTCTCCTCATGCTTCCGCCACGTCCAGGCTATGTCATTCAGCCGCCATATGGTCTCCTCATGCTGCCACCAACTCCACGCTGTGTCATTCAGGCACCATATGGTCTCCTCATGCCGCGAACACCTCCACGCTGTGTCATTCAGCCACTATATGGTTTCTTCATGTTTCCACCACCTCCAGGCTGTGTCAATCAGCCACTATATGCTGCCACCAACTCCAGGCTGTGTCATTTAGCCACTATGCTGTCTTCTCATGCTACCGCCAACTTCAGGCTGTGTCATTCAGCCACTATATGGTCTGCTCATGCTGCCGCAAAGTCCAGGCTGGGTCATTCAGCCACTATATGCTGCCGCTAACTCCAGGCTGTGTCATTCAGCAACTATATGGTCTCCTCATGTTGCCACCAACTTCAGGCATTGTCATTCATCCACTATATGTTCTCCTCATGCTGCCGTCACCTCCACTCTTTGTCCTTCAGCCACTATATGGTGTTCTCATGCTGCTGCCACCTCCACACTGTGTCATTCAGCCACTATATAGTCTCCTCATACTGATGTCACTTCCAGGCTCTGTCATTGTGCGACTCTGCGACAGTGATTCTATTCTTGATGCCTCTGATCTCCATGTAATACTGAATAACAGCAAGGCAAAGTGTGTTACAGCAAGGCAAAGTGTTCTACACCTCTCTGTAGGCCAGAAATAGACATTTTTAATAGTGATTCGCCGCAAATAAATTCAGACCAAAGCAAAATTATTTTGGAAGATTTGGCGAATAGGCCAAAACGAATTTTTCAAAAATTCGCTCATCTCTAGTTGCCATAATGTTTATTGTCTCATAGATATGCATATGTGTGTAATTCAGACACATTTAGTAGTTGGCCTGGTGGAAGTGTGAGCTCATACTTGGCAACATTATACATGTTACAGAAGATGTTGTTACTAGGGAAACAAAACCGAGTCTGAATAACACTCATACCAAGTGCTGCAATGCTTTAACTTGATGAAGAGCTGACTGCTATTTGGCTCGGGTTGTTAAATACCTTATGACATTCAATTATGTTATCTGCAAACAGAGAACTGTATCTTGTCTGGTGTCAGTTATTTACCCCTTTAAAGGGGTACTCCGGTGGAAAACATTTTTATTTTTTTTTTCTATCAACTGGTGCCAGAAAGTTAAACAGATTTGTAAATTCCTTCTATTAAAAAAATCTTAATCCTTCCAGTGCTTATTAGCTGCTGAATACTACAGAATAAATTATTTTCTTTTTGAAACACAGAGATCTCTGCTGACATCACAAGCACCGTGCTCTCTGCTGACATCTCGGTCCATTTTAAGAACTGTCCAGAGTAGGAGATAATCCCCATAGCAAACACATGCTGCTCTGGTCAGTTCCTAAAATGGACAGAGATGTCAGCAGAGAGCACTGTGTTCCAAAAAGAAAAGAATTACCTCTGTAATATTCAGCAGCTAATAAGAACTGGAAGGATTAAGATTTTATAATAGAAGTAATTTACAAATCTGTTTAACTTTCTGGCACCAGTTGATTTAGAAAAAAAAAAAAAAGTTTTCCACCGGAGTACCCCTTTATCCTTAGCTGTGATCATTTTTAATGTAAAAAAGTATAAATTTCTAGAGCAAGGTATGTATATAAAAGGACTGGACACAATATCTAGAAAACCAAGTACCATGATCAAACATGTTTTGCACATGATACAGATTAAATATGTTGTGGAGTAGACAATTATAAATCAAGAACAACATACAGCTACTAATTCCTTGACTGAAGCAGGCAGTTGGAACCTTGTTCTCAAGAATGCCGCACATTCTCAGTGCTCAATAATATTCAGGTCTGGTGACTGGGCCGGCCAGGATACATGCCTAACTTAAAGGGGTATTCCAGCTTTATATATGTTATCCCCTATACAAAGGATAGGGGATAAGATGTATGATGGAAGGGGTCCTGCAGCTGGGGACCCCTGCAATCTCGGTGCAGCCCCTGACATTCTGTGCCGGACACTGCTTCCAAGACGGGGATGTAACGCCACGGCCACGCCCCTAGTAACATCAAGCCACTCACCCTTTACTCATGTCTATGAGAGGGGGTGTGACGGCCATCACACCCCCTCCCACAGACATAAATGGAAGGGCGTGGCTTGACTTCACTAGGGGGCGTGACATAAAGAGGGAACATGGTCAACCCCTGCAGTGCACTTTAAACTTTCACTCAGCTCTACAGTAATTTGAGGGGCTCTAGTTTAGTGTTTTTTGTGTTACTAACTTTTTAATCCAGTGCAGTAGACTGTTTCATACATTTCCACACTTTTCAGTAGATGCTACATCATTCTAATTTATGCAGCTCTTCCTTCTTCTAAAATTTCTATTGACCCACCCTGGGACTAATAACTAAATCCCAATGGCTGACCTCCTCCTCTCTCTTGTGTTCCACTGCTGTCCCTGATCGAGGTATATGAAAGTGCAGTCCATTGTCTCAAATTCACATTGTTTCCTGTGTTGCTTGCTGATGCTTATGTGTTTCTTGTTACTATATTTTTATCCAGATACTCTAACCTAGTATTCAGAATACCTTGAGAATACCTTTTATGCAGATACTCTAACCTAGTAGTCAGAATACCTTGAGAATACCTTTTATCCAGATACTCTAACCTAGTCTTCAGAATACCTTGAGTCGACCAGAGATCAGAAGGTGCTCCAAATCTTAACAGCAACTAACTCTGTTTGGTATTTTATCTTCAATACATTGAGGAAGATTTATTAAAATCTGTCCAGAGGAAAAATTGCTGAGATGCCCATAGGAACCAATCAGATTGATCTGATTGGTTGCTATGGGCAACTCAGTAACTTTTCCTCTGGACAGGTTTTGATAAATCTCCCCCAATGAATCTAAAAATCATCATTATTTGTACATATATATATCTAAATGACAGTCACATAAACTTTAAAATACACAAGCCACTATAATGAAACGTGAAAATGGCGACACTTGTTCAAATAACTGATTGTCTGTGATTTGGCAGGGATTAATACTAGAGTTCAGGGAATACATTTTCAGCTTCTTTATCTGATCTCAGAATTAGGTGTGAGCCTAGACTTAATCTAAAAAGATTTTGCATAGTAAATGTTATATTTACTATGTACAATTGTGCTGGATTTATCAAGAGTTCATAATGTCTACCTCTAGTATGTACAGCAAAATATGACTTTTCCAACAGCACTCTTTTATTTTCTTACATCCCTCTTAACGAGGGAAATAGATAAAAGTGTTCTGGTCCTAGAACCCTTCCTTGACTTTGCTTCCTCACAATAGAAAGAAGTCACAGCATCTCCAGACATTTTATACAAAAAGCGGCAAATTTGTTGATTTTGCCATTAAAAAATATTGACAACATTTAATCTTGATATATGTCTCCATCAATATTGCCTCTAGTATCCCTGAGAAGATGACCAAACAGAGACTTTCCGTGTATAGGCCATGCAGAGTTCCATATGCAAAAAATGTAAAAAGTAGCTCTTCTCCAGAAGAAAAGAGCAAGCTTCTTTCCTTCTGGTTGAGGGTCATTTGGTATACTTAAAGAGTACCTACCATTATCTACACTCTCCCTAATCCCCCTCCCCATCTGTCTCTGACTCTATCTAACTATATTTCTGCACTTCATTTTTGACTAAACCCCCGAAAAAGTACCTTATTTCAACTCTCTTCATGTACTCATTTCTCTGCAGTGTTCGAGGGGCAGAAGTGGGCGTGGCCCGGCAGGCGCAACGTCATCTGATGCCTGCCAGGGCCGGCTTCCACCCTTCTTCCTGTATGCTGCGATCCCTCTCGGGAGCGTGCATACAGGCTCAGCACACTGCAGGGATGGATGCTTCTGTGTCTCCTCCTCTATGTTTGGCATTGCACATGCCAGACATAGTGGAGGAACATCAGAGGACAGAGCTGCCATGCCCTGCAGGAATAAGTCAACCAGGCTGGGTATCATCTATCAGTGCACCTTTCTGCTCCACTCCCACTGCATTGAGGTTACGTGCAGTGGGATCTATACTACAGTATGATGAAAGGGGAAGATGTAGGGGGCGAGGATATATAGCAGGAAGAGAGCGAACAGCGTGGACATGACTTCCTGGAATGGGACCACTGCCCGGCCAGCAGTGGTCCGAACATGCTCTGCGTGAGGGGGGAAAGCCATCCGAGACCCAGAAGGGAGACACCTAGTGGACACAATTACAAAGGTGAAAAAATTTGTAATAACTATATTTCTTTTTCTTAGTAATCTAAAAGATATTAAAAGTTTACTTTAAAGAGAGTACCCATTTAAGTTCATGTTTAAAAGCATTCACACATTCATACATTCACAGTTTTAGGCTTGGTTCATTGAAAGCCATTTGATCCATCACTATGTATGAAAAGTGGTAGAAAACCAGGGTACACAAAGTCTGAGAAAAAATGTGTGGACGTGCGGGAAATGACTTGCTGATTGTGTTCAGTCTATTGAAGTAAATGGGACCTGCTGCCTTCCATGCAGGTATACATGGGCAGACAATTTTGACAAGACACATTGGAAGGCCACATCCTGATGTCAAAAAGTCCTTAGCTAATGCTGGAACTTTTCATTATACATAATATACCGTATATACTCAAGTATTAGCCGTTCTGAATATAAGCCGAGGCCCCTAATTACATCCCAAAAACCTAGGAACAGTTATTGACTCGACTATAAGCCTAGGGTGGGAAATACATCATCCCCCCATTTTATCATCCCCCCTGTCATCATCCAGACCCCCGTCATTATCACCCTGTCATCATCACCCTGTCATCATCACCCTCGTCATCATCACCCCGTCATCATCACCCCGTCATCATCCCCCCTTCATCATCACCGCCTGTCAATCCCTTTCAGTGTTCTTCAACCTGCGGACCTCCAGATGTTGCAAAACTACAACTCCCAGCATGCCCAGACAGCCATCGGATGTCCAGGCATGCTGGGAATTGTAGTTTTGAAACATCTGGAGCTCCGCAGGTTGAAGAGCACTGCGGCCTTCGTCATCATCCAGACCCCCCTTTTGTTTTCTACTCACCTCCCCAGTTTCTCGGTGTGAAGGAAGGGTGAGCTTGTCCGGGCCGTCCATCTTTGGCCATCTATGTTCCAGGCTGTCCACCTTCATTGGGAGGCCCTCTTCTCCGCTCCGGGCCGGCCACGGACTAGTGACGTAGCCTTGACGACGACGCACAGTGACGTCCCTGCGCATGAACGTCCCTGCGCGGTGGCGTCAATGCAGCGTCACTAGTTCGGGGCCGGCCTGGAGCGGAGAAGAGGGTCTCCCGGTGAAGATGGACTGCCCAGAACGACTAACCCTCCCCACCGGACGGTCCCTGCAGCATAGATGGCCGAAGATGGACGGCCCGGACCATCCCCTCACAGCTAAACCACCCCCACAGTTCACTCGAGGGGGATGTTTACAGCACGAAAAATTGTGCTGAAAAACTCGACTTATACTCAAGTATATACGGTAAGTAGATGAAAAGACGAAAACACAAAACAATGAATGAGTATTTTATTATAGAGAAACAATTATTAAATACCAGTTTTATCATAGGTTTGATCAATGATCATTTTTGACCGAAGACAAGTGATGTATCATTAAATATTCAAAAAAATTTCCAGCTCCATAAAAAAATTGTCAGATTACCAGAGAATAGTCAACATAGTGACAGAAAAAAGGATTTGAAAATTAACCAAATGTTTGCTTCATTAAGCAATAATTCTCATTGATATGCAAAATCTTTCCTAAATAATAAAATTCTAATGCAATTCTAGATTTATGATGGGACCAGGCATAATAATGTTCAGTGGTTGACCAATCCAGCTAAATAAAAAAGCTGACCAATAAAAAAATTTACTATTTTTGGACTTCTTCACTGAAATCCAATACCTATTGCATAAATGCACATGTGTAAGATGTGTTAAAAATCAGATGAAAAAGTTAAACTATAGATGATAATAATAGGACAGACAGGAGTCGGAGCCATTTCCCTAGATTTACTAAAGGAGACTGTTTTCTTCTGTTTGGATAAAAATTTCCAAAAAGAAAAAACAAAATGATTTAAAGCATTGTCTGGCAGAGAAAATCTCAGGACAAAAGGCTTCCTGAGTCAGAACCAAAACTGAAGATTAGTGAACAAAGGGTTAGCAAGGTGATTTGGCAGGATGTTTGCTTTTCTTTTTAAAGAAAGGTCACCTTTAGGAGTGAGGGCAGGGTCATCAATAAATGGCTTTACTTTTTATAAAGTATTTCTGGCACTTTATAATCTGAACATTCGCTAAATACCACTTTGTTGATTGAAAAAGAGACAGTTTATTTATTGCATTTGGATTTTTTTTTTTTTTTGCAGTCTCCCGTGTATAATAAATGGAATGGTATAACTATAAATAATTCAATATAAACGATTGTCCAGCGCAAACTCGGAAATCAATTTATCATGCTTTATTCACCACATAGGATAAAAGGCATACACAGTGACACGTGTTGGCTGCAGCTGAAATGCGTCATCAGGTATGCCTTGTATGCTGTGTGGTGAGCAGCCGAAATGCGTCACCATGTATACCTTTTATCCTGTGTGGTGAATAAAGCATGATAAAGTGATTTCCGAGTTTGCACTAGACTGTTGTTTATATTGAAGTCTTTACAAGGGACTTGGTCCTTCCCGTTTGTGTTGCATTGGGCTGAATAGGGTGAACTGAACACCTCTTTTCTTGGATTGAACTTAAAATAATATAATGTACAATAGAATTATAAATCAAAAATATTTAATATCATTTTTATTAATAGACCATATTAACAGAGTAAAAAAAAAAAAAAAAACACTACTCTCATCTATATGATGGCAAGACACAAGCAGTTTTGGTCAAGGAGTCTTTCCCTTTGCTTATAGAATGGAAATGTAGATGTATGCCTGTTATCAATAACACCAAAAGAAAAAGATAATTTTGCCATAAAGTAATTATAATAATCCACAATTAAAATTTCAATAAAGTGCTGACTAATAATATAAATGCAATTATTTAGTTATCTTGTGCTGTTTTATATGATATGATGTTGTAACACCTGCGCTCCAGCCGGACATGCCGGCCGTGAGCACTCTCTGTTTATGTCCTTGCTGCCGGCGGGGCTGGGATTCGCATGGCTGGACGCGCCCGTCACTCACCTCCCTCATCTTCCGCCTCCCGTGTCCTCGCAGCCCGCGTGCGCCGGAGCTCTTTCACTTAAAGGGCCAGTGCTCATTTAATTAAGTGTCTACACCTGCACCCTGGTCTTAAATATCAGCTCCTCCCTTGGTTCCCTGGCAGATCTTTAGTTGTCTTGTGCCATAGTGAAAGTCCTTTGTCCCTATTACAGTGTACCTGTTCCTTGCTACCTTACCTACCCTGCACCTGTGTTACCTGCCCTGACCTTCTGCTACCTTGCCACATCCTGCCAGTCTCCATCTGTGGCACGCCACCTCCCAGCTACCTGTGTGGACGAGTTGTGCTGGGGGTAGCGACTTGGGTGCCGCCTGCCGCAGCAAGACCATCTCGCTTTTCGGCGGGCTCTGTGAAAACCAGTGGCACCTTAGTCTCTGTGCCCTGGCACGACTCACGTCATCATCCACACAAGCCCAGAGGATCCACAACCTGCCGTGACCCGTTACAGATGTTTTATTCTCTGTTCAGATAGAAAGCTACATTCAGAACGCTGCTAGAAGCAGAGAACAGTGCATTATGTTCACGTACACTGGGGGAGATTGATCAAAACCTGTCCAGAGGAAAAGTTGCTGAGTTGCCCATAGCAACCAATCACTTCTTTCATTTTTAAAAAGGCCTCTAAGAAATGAAAGAAGCGATCTGATTTGTTGCTATGGGCAACTCAGCAACTTTTCCTCTTGACATGTTTTGATAAATCTCCCCCATTTAGCTTAGGGACAATTGGAGCTTGTGTTACATGGACAGGGATGATCATGAGGCTTTTAAAGAGACCAGAGCTAAGACAGTGCTGCAGTACAGATCCTCAGTAACAGGGGGCAGCACTATGTCTCCAAGTCTACCATATGCTGTGAAGTGTACCAAGCAGCAGATGTATGCTCCATTATGCCTTACAGCAGGGAGGGTAGTGAAGGTGCTGAGGAGAGGGCTGGCGGGCACAGGGCAGCAGGAACAAGCCCCATTCAACAAGAGCTTGCAGCTTGCTGTTATGGGGGGTACAGGCTCCGATGACCAGCATGGAAAAGTTTGGTGTACATGCACATGTGTAACAAGGCAGTGCCAGTATAATATTGTAAGGGAAAGTTACCATTTCTGCATAAGGCTGTATTCACAAGTGGTGTTTAATTGTGGTAAAACTGTGCAATTATACAGCAATTTACATAATTACTGTAAAATAGGGCTTTTTTATATATTTTTTATTTTTTTACTGTGACTTTGGAAAACAGTAGTAAAAGCATAGCGAAAGTCCTAATTAAATGCCACATGTGAACACAACTTAATACCCAGTGACATGATCACACTATTATAGGGCAGCTTTCTGGTCATCATCAGCAGTCAGTGACTTTATGTGAGTGACAGCATGGGGATCTGGTCTCTGCTAGTTCAGAAATATGGCCATAGTATAATAATGTTGTATTAAGCCTGGTGCACAACATATGGTAGCTATCCCCTCGGTGCCAGTTTTGGTGGTACAGTACTGAACTTCTTTCCCATACACTGCTGAGAATTCTAATGCAACTTTTCCACTTCTGTTACATTAATAAATAAATAAAAACACATGGGCAGCAGTGGCACCTCTGTCCATGGGTCACATGTGGCATTATCTGTGTATGTGGACCAAGGGGGCATTATCTGTATATGGGCACAATAGCGTTAGGGGGAGATTTATCAAAACCTGTCCAGAGGAAAAGTTGTCAACCAATCAGATCACTTCTTTCCTTTTTCTGAGGCCTTTTCAAAAATGGGAGATGCGTTCTGATTGCTATGTGTATATGGGGGCATGGGGCATTATCTGTATATGGGGTACGGGGAGGGGGGGGGGGCAACTATGTGAGGCAATGGGTATTATTACAGGAGGCACAAAATGGCATTAAACACAGAGGTAAATTAAATAAAGATATATTCAATTCTTGTTGTCTTGCCAATAGTTGAACAGAGAATATTTTAGAAACTCACATTTTCCTTAATATGCTGTTTATTACTGTATTATATTGCAAAAATGTTAGTTATTGTGAAATTACTCTTATTACAATAAGGTGTGTGGCTTATAGATCAAGAGGCAGTGTGCTTTTCATATTAATAGGCATGTATGGAAAAGACATTTTGTAAAGGGGCAGGAGTTGACCCTAGGCGTCCATTACCCTAGGATTGGCCCTGTGCATGGATGTCTATAGAATGCAGATAAACCACAGACAGATATAAAGAATCGGCAACATTCTTCTTTTTGGTGTGGAAGTAAATGGTGAAGATAAAGTCATTGCTCACAACTAGTAGAATAGCAAGTACTCACTTAATTTTGAGAGTGCTTTTAATGTTCGAAAATGTTCGAGTATACAGAGTTCATAGTTTGGAATACATAACAATTTAACATGTGGGAGGATTCAGACTTAAGGGGGTACTCCGGCAAAAAACATCTTATCCCTTATCCAAAGGATAGGGGATAAGATTTCTGCTCGCGGGGATCCTGCCGCTGGAGACCCCTACGATCTCCAGTGCGGCATCCCAGTCATCCCTGCACGGAGCAAACTCCGCTCCATGCTGGATAACTGGCGGCTACAGCCAACATGCTCTCTCCATTCATATCTATGCAAAGGAGGCGTGATGGCTACTTACTTGCCTTCACGCCCCTCTCATACACATGAATGGAGGGGGCGTGGTGTAATGTCGCAAACACAGAAGCTCCTAGCTTCCATGTTCCGGACGCCGCCTATGTCGGCCCGGAGATCGAGGGAGGTCCCCAGCGACGGGACCTCAGAGATCAAACATCTTATACCCTATCCTTTGCATAGGGGATAAGATGCTTTTTGCTGGAGCACTCCTTTAAAAATTGGAAAAAAGGGGATGTTTACATTTTTATCTTTTGGGGATTTTTAAAAAATATTTGGAAAAACATAAAAAAAAGTAATTACATTTTCTGTCTCCCTATGTGGACATATGTATTGACGTGAAGTGCCAAAATTCCATTGTCCTGTCACAGACAGAATTTAATAGGGCTCTGTCATAGCCCCTATCTGCCATACCAAGTTATTAGCACTCTGAAATCTCCACAGAGAGTGAACAGTGAATCCTGAAATGGCTTCTAACCCCCTTGATCCCGCAGTTGCCATTGACAGCAGCATCTAGGGGGTTTGTAGACTAGCTAGCTATGATGCCAACCACTGACTTTGGCTGTGAGCTGCAGACACCATATAGAGATGACTTGACTCTTGCATAATTAATGAAACCATAATAATATGGGAATACATAACTCCTTTAAAAAGGGTCTGTGGTCCACCCCCTCCCCCCAAAAAAATAAATAAATAAATAAAAATACTTTTTTCTAACTTAAGGTGGCCTGATTAAAGGGTTTATATTATGACAATTCAGGGAATGCCAGATGGTATGGCCGGAAACATGATTTTAATGCTTAGACTGCTTTTACATTATAAAATTCATCCGTTATGAGGAGCCATTCAGGGCTCTCTGCGGGGTTTTCAAATAGAAGCGCTGCGGTGGGGAATGATATAAAGAATCGCTGGGGGGGTATATATCTGGCCCCCACAGCGCTTCTATATATCTTGCCCCCCCACAGCGCATTTATATATTTCCCCTCAGCAGCGTAGTTATATATTTTACCGTCGCAGCGCATATATATATTCCCCTCTGCCGGGGGCTTATGATAGCTCTGTGAGGAGGAACATATATATGCGCTGTGTTGGTAACATATATAACTGCGCTGTGGAGGGGAACATATATAAAGGCTCTGTGGGGGGCAAGATATAGAGAAGCGCTGTGGGGGCAAGATATATACCCCCTCCCCACCATCTGCAATTCCATATATCTTTCCCCCACTGCAGTGCTACTATTTAAAAACCCCGCCAGGAGCCCTGAATGGCTCCTCAGTACCAACCATTCAGGGCTCCCCGTTGGGAATTTAAAAATGAACGTAAATACATGGTAGGGGAGCGCAGAATGCCGCCCACTCCCCTGTTTAATAACTTCTGATTGCATCGGGTCTCAGAAGTGAAACCCGGTGCGATCAATCTCTCAGCCCCTGTACTACAACCCCATCATGGAACAGAGTCTGTTCCATGATGGGGGGAGTAGTACAAACACTAATGTAGCCTCCCCAGAAGCGAAGGAGCGACAAGGGGATTTTGGAGAGTACGTTTTTCTGAAATGGTTTTTGGGGGGCATGTTGCATTTAGGAAGCCCCTATGGTGGCAGAACAGCACAAAAAACCCACATGGCATACCATTTTGGAAACTAGACCCCTTGAGGAATGTAACAAGGAATAAAGTGAGCCTTAATACCCCACAGGTGTTTCACGACTTTTGCATATGTAAAAAAAAAAAAATGTTTCACTAAAATGTTCTTCCCCCCAAATTTCAAATTTTTGCAAGGGTTAATAGCAGAAAATACCCCCCCAAAATTTGTAACCCCATCTCTTCTGAGTGCGGAGGTACCCCATAAGTTGACCTGAAGTGCACTACAGGCGAACTACAATGCTCAGAAGAGAAGGAGTCATATTTGGCTTTTTGAGAACAAATTTTGCTCGGGGGGGCATGTTGCATTTAGGAAGCCCCTATGGTGCCAGGACAGCAGAAAAAAAACCACATGGCATACCATTTTGGAATCTAGACCCCTTGAGGAATGTAACAAGGGGTACAGTGAGCATTTACCCCCCACTGGTGTCTGTCAGATCTTTGGAACAGTGGGCTGTACAAAATTTTTAATTTGCACAGCCCACTGTTCCAAAGATCTGTCAGACACCAGTGGGGTGTAAATTCTCACTGCACCCCTCATTACATTCTGTGAGGGGTGTAGTTTCCAAAATGTCACATGTGTTTTTTTTTTTTTTTTGCGTTTGTCAAAACCGCTGTAACAATCAGCCCCCCCTGTGCAAATCACCTCAAATGTACATGGTGCACTCTCTCTTTGCGCCCACATATGGGGTATCTCCGTAGTCGGGAGAAATTGCATTACAAATTTTGGGGGGCTTTTTTCCCCTTTTACCTTTTGTCAAAATGAAAAGTATAGGGCAACACCAGCATGTTAGTGTAAAAAAATTTTTTTTTACACTAACATGCTGGTGTAGACCCCAACTCCACCTTTTCATAAGGGGTGAAAGGAGAAAAAGACCCCCAAAATTTGTTAGGCAATTTCTCCCAAGTACGGTGATCCCCATATGTGGCCCTAAACTGTTGCCTTGAAATACGACAGGGCTCCAAAGTGAGAGCACCATGTGCATTTGAGGCCTGAACTAGGGATTTGTATAGGGGTGGACATAGGGGTATTCATAGGGGTATTTTACGCCAGTGATTCCCAAACAGGGTGCCTCCAGCTTTTGCAAAACTCCCAGCATGCTTGGACAGTCAACGGCTGTCCAGCAATACTGGGAGTTGTTTTTTTGCAACAGCTGGAGGCTCCATTTTGGAAACAGTGGCGTATCAGACGTTTTTCATTTTTATTGGGGAGGGGAGGGGGGCTGTGTAGGGGTATGTGTATATGTAGTGTTTTTTACTTTTTATTTTATTTTGTGTTAGTGTAGTGTAGTGTAGTGTTTTTAGGGTACAGTCACACGAGCGGGGGGGTTACAGCGAGTTTCCCGCTGCGAATTTGAGCTGCCGCACAAAATTTGCTGCATCGCAAACTGGCAGCCTGTAAGCCCCCTGCCCATGTGAATGTACCCAGTACACTCAAAGGGGGGGGGGTGGGGACCTCCCGCTGTTGCAAAACTACAACTCCCAGCATGCACAGTCTATCAGTGCATGCTGGTAGTTATAGTTTTGCAACAGCTGGAGGCACACGGGTTGGGAAACACTGAGTTAGGAAACAGACAATGTTTCCCAACCAGTGTGCCTCCAGTTGTTGCAAAACCACTACTCCCAAACATTATCAGGCATCCTGGTAGTGGTAGTTCGGCAACATCTTTAGAGCCAGATGTTGCCGAACTACAACTCCCAGCATGCTTGGAGTTATAGTTTTGCCACATCTGGAGGACTACAGTTTGCAGACCACTAATACAATGGTTCCCAATCTGTTCCCTTCCAGAAGTTGCAAAACTACAACTCCCAGTATGCCAATACTGTCCAGGTATGCTGGGAGTTGTAGTTCTGCAACATCTGAAGGGCCAGATGTTACAGAACTACAACTCCCAGCATGCCTGGACAGTAAGGGCATGCTGAGGAGGTGTAGTTTTGCAACATCTGGAAGGGCACAGTGGTCTCCAAACTGTGGACCTCCAGATGTTGCAAAACTGCAACTCCCAGCATGCCCAGACGCCAAGGGCTGTCTGGGCTTGCTGGGAGTTGTAGTGTAAGGGGGCCAGATGAAGCAGTCAAGAACGCTTTACGGCGGACTGGTCTGCTGCAAAGGTCCCGCGCCGCCGCCGAAGATCCACTCACCTGTCGCCACCGCCGCCATCTCCGCCGCCGGGATCCGGGTCTTCAGGGACGAGGTAAGTATTGGGCCGGGCCCCAGCACTCTCCCGTTCTCTCCGGACTTCCAGGGGCCGGGCAGGGTGGGAGAAAGTAAACTCCCCCCGCGATTGGTCGGTTAGCTAACCAAAGAATCGCAGGGTATAGGAGGAGGTGGCAGGCTTGCCACCTCGCTCCTATACTTCAGCATGGTATTGGCTGTCTGTGACAACCGGGATCATGCAAAATTACCGGGCGGTCGGGTCCCAGAGACCCAATTAGCCCGGTATCGCCGCAGATCGCAGGGGCGATTTCCTTCACGATTTGCCGATTTGGGCAGACATGGCCCCCCTCGGCATTTGCCTTGGATGCCTGCTGAAGCATTTCAGCAGGCATCCGCTTCCGATCTATGCCCGGCGCGCGGCAGGGACCGGAAAAGGCCAGGGCGTAAGTTTACACCCTTGGTCCTTAAGTACCAGGGCGCAAGGGTGTAACATTATGCCCTTGGTCCTTAAGGGGTTAAAAGGGTACTCCACTGGAAAACATTTTCTTTTAAATCAACTGGTGCCAGAAGTCAAACAGATTTGTAAATTACTTCTATTAAAAAATCTTAATCCTTCCAGTACTTATCAGCTGCTATATACTACAGGGGAAGTTGTTTTCTTTCTGAATTTCCTTTCTGTCTGACTACGGTGCTCTCTGCTGACACCTCTGTCCATTTTAGGAACTGTCCAGAGTAGGAGCAAATCCCCATAGCAAACCTATCCTGCTCTGGACAGTTCCTGACATGGACAGATGTGTCAGGAGAGAGCACTGTGGTCAAACGGAAAGGAAATTCAAAAAGAAAATAACTTCCTCTGTAGTATACAGCAGCTGATAAGTACTGGAAGGATTAAGATTTTTAAATAAAAGTAATTTACAAATATGTTTAACTTTCTGGCACCAGTTGATTTAAAAGAAAATGTTTTCAAGTGGAATACCCTTTGAATCACTTTTGGGGTTAATCATAGGACCCCTTTCCTCTTTAAGTGAATATGTAAAAACATAAATACTCTAATATTTAACTTTATCATATGGAATGGAAACCAGTAATGAAAAGAGGATTGCAAGCACAGATACTGAGAGTCTTTACTTTAATGAAAACTAATCTTCATTTTAATTTTAATAATAAAGGTCAAGTTAGAAAAAAAAAAACTTTTTTTTTTGTGGTGGCCACATTCTTTGATTCCCAAAATAACTTGTGCTTGTGATTTTTTCTTTGGTCTGTAATGTGGTCAGACAGCAAATGGGGCGTCTAGACAACATTGTTTTTCTGATTAACATTTCAGTTGCTGAGATCCAAATTTACTGATTTTACATCATGCAGAAAATGTGTAACTAAATTAGTCATTGTAGGTCAAGAAATACCAGCAAGCTCTACCACTGCTGCTGTGCAAGGATACACTAAAGATGTCCACATAAGGATTGACCTTGTAGCATAGGCTTGTTTTGGCAGGAAAGAGTCCAATGGACTGCTGTGATTACTTCTGCAGGAATTTTTTCCCCCTAATAATAAAAAACAAACATCTGCTTACCTCCTGCACACCCACGGTGCCTCAGGTGTCCCGCTCTGGTCCCTCACAGTGATTGTCTTCTTGAGTTGCAGCGTGATTGTCATGTACAGAAGGTCCAGGCCCAATGTGTCATACTGCAGCTCAACGAATTCCTGGATTAGAGGGGATATTGCCAGCTATTCACTAAGCTGCATGACACACTGAGCCGGGGTGGCAGCCATATTGTCTGGGCTTTCTGCACAGGAATTAAAGGGGTATTCCAGGAAAATACATTTTTGTCTATATCGACTTGCTCCAGAAAGTAAAACAGATTTGTAAATTAGTTCTATTAAAAAATCTTAATCCTGCCAATAATTATCAGTTGCTGAAGTTGCTGACACCTCTGTCTGTCTCGGGAACTGCACAGAGTAGGAGAGGTTTGCCATGGGGATTGGCTTCTACTCTGGACAGCTCCCGAGACAGGTGTCATCAGAGAGCACTTGATGAACAGAGAAGAACAACTAAACTTCAGCATCTCATAAGTACTGAAAGGATTAATATTTTTAATAGAAGTAATTTACAAATCTGTTTAACGTTCTGGAGCCAGTTGATGTATGTATATATATATATATATATATATATATATATATATATATATATACACAAGTTTTTTCCAGGATAACCCTTTAATGATATGCCTCATACATATTGTAGAGCCTTTTTTTAAAGAAAAAAGGAAATGTTTTATTTCAGTTACTCAATGATGGGCATAAAGTTTCCCTTCCCTGACAGTTCAGGCATGTAAATACAGTATTATACCCCAGTTGCTGCATATTGTAGTTCCCTATAACATTGCTATCCACAATGACTATAGTGTCAGTTTTATCTATAGAGCTACCAAAATCAATGTCTTGTACTGTGCCACTCATAACAGTTCCATCCACATAGGTAATTCAAGTCTACAGAAGATATACCCGGCACAGTTCACATCTACACCATATCCACTAGGCTCATGTACTGTACAATGTGCAGTGATCAAATAGGTATGTATAGACGAGTACAGTCAATATCCAGTAACTATGAGGTAAAATTGTAATGTTCGTTTTTTGTGTTTTGGTGTTTTTCTGGTTTAGTGTCTGTTCAGACACTAGGATGTGTATGAACAGTTTCTGTGTTTATTCTTCCTTGGGTTGGGAAGAGTTAACCCTACAGCCCTGGGAGGTATAAAAGGCCTCTTTAGGTGTTACTGGCGGCTGGTGATTAGTTCTTATTCTGACTATGACTGTTTTAGTTTGTCTGTTATTATCTGAGTTTTAACCATGGTTATTATGCCTGTTTATGATAGATTTTAGTCTGCTTGGTTTTTAGTACATCTGTTGGTTTTTAGAATTATGTATATCCATTCTTTAATCTTGTTGTTATCTTAGTCTTTGTTCACATTGTGAGTCTTGCTTGTACCCGTGCTCTGTATTTAGTATTCCTGTTTAGAGTCCTGACCCGCATTCCTCCATGTTGTGGAGTTTGGTTTTGAAATATTCTTGTTTGTTATCTTGATCCGTTCTCAGTCTATTGTTCTGTGTATTATATTTCTGTTTCCTTCTTGATCACATGGTGGAGTATGTCGGCTGGCTAGTAGTCTATTTGGCTTTAGTATTGATTTCCTTCCATGTTTGGAGTGGGGAGTCTAGTTTGTTCTTTGTTCTGTGTTCAGAGTGAACAGTGTTCTATGTTTCCTGACCTATTTAGTGTTTTATGTTCAGTTTATCTGTTCATCCCCTGCATCTCCTGGCTTCTACTGTATACTTGTTCCATATCTAGTATTGTTATTTATTCATATCTGCCGTTTATCTTGATTCCGGTTTCTGAACTGTATGTTAGTACACTATATCCTGCCCTGTTTGTATATTTATATCCTGTCTAGTTTATCTGTTTCTTTTGGTTGTTTTCCCGTTATGTTTCTGACCTGTTCCTGACTATGTTCAGTGTTATTTGAGTACCTTTATTCCCAATGCACTTTAGCGCAGGAAGGGACCGGCACCGTGGTTGTCTATCCGCCATTTAGGGTGGATGGGCAAGTACCCTGTTGGTCATGACAGGAAATACCCTCTTTAGAACTAAAAAATGGCTAACATTCATCAAGCAAGATGTTCTAAACATGCATACATTTCTATTGAAATAATTTAGTTTATTGATTTTTGCAGACAGACCTTAATACAATTCTTGCCTACAAAGTACTTGTTTTCCAGTCCCAGAATCTGATTACACATAGCCAGTAGCAACCTCCCTGAACGGTGTCATGATCTAATTTGTAATAACATGATGTACTATATGGAGGGACAATCTGATCTTTTGTATAAGCCTAATTGACTGAAACCTCATTTCCATGTGGTGGTCAAAGTTGGAAACAAAACACTGAGTCATTGTCCAAACCACCATGATTGAGTTATTTACAGGACACTTCAATCTGTATCATGTTACTAAGTGAATGAAACATCTGAAAAAGCCAAACTATTCAGAACATGTTCAAAATAAGTCCTTTGTAAACAGCTAAGATTTCTTCACCTTTATATTTTGCATTAAATATTGAACTTAGAACTGCATTTTACACTGATGCAGTAATGGGACAACAGTTGAAGAGAATGGAAACCATGTTTTTAAGATAAGATAAACAGAAAGGAAAGTTTTGATTGAAGGGATCAAGAAGTAAATGAGATTCGGAATGGAGGATAATAGGACAATAAATGAAGATAATGGGGAAATTGTTTTGTAGTGTATTAAGGCTAATGTCAGAATGTGGAGCAGCCACAGCGGAAGAAAGTCTTATTATTCCTAATAAATGAGAAGACTAGATGAAGAATACATACAGCCTGGAGAACCTCTTGAGCTTTAAAGGGTTTATCCACCATAAGGAGATTTTAGTATGTACCTGGCAGACCGTAATGGACATGCTTAGGAAGGATTTTTGCTTATCTTGGGGCTAAATGGTTATGTTGTTGTCACGATTCGGCTTACAGGTAGTGGATCCTCTGTGTCAGCGAGGGATTGGCGTGGACCGTGCTAGTGGACCGGTTCTAAGAGGCTACTGGTGTTCACCAGAGCCCGCCGCAAAGCGGGATGGTCTTGCTGCGGCAGTAGCAACCAGGTCGTATCCACTAGCAACGGCTCAACCTCGCTGACTGCTGAGAAGGCGTGGGACAGTAGGACTAGGCAGAGGCAAGGTCAGACGTAGCAGAAGGTCGGGGCAGGCGGCAAGGTTCGTAGTCAAGATGGATAGCAGAAGTTCAGGTAACACAGGCTTTGGACACACTAAACGCTTTCACTGGCACAAGGCAACAAGATCCGGCAAGGGAGTGCAGGGGCAGTGAGCAGATATAGTCTGGGAGCAGGTGGAAGCCAATTAAGCTAATTGGGCCAGGCACCAATCATTGGTGCACTGGCCCTTTAAGTCTCAGAGAGCTGGTGCGCGCGCGCCCTAGAGAGCGGAGCCGCGCGCGCCAGCACATGACAGCAGGGGACCGGGACGGGTGAGTGACCTGGGATGCGATTCGCGAGCGGGCGCGTCCTGCTGTGCGAATCACATCCCCGACGGCCATGACAGTGCAGCGCTCTCGGTCAGCGGGACTGACCGGGGCGCTGCAGGGAGAGAGACGCCGTGAGCGCTCCGAGGAGGAGCGGGGACCCGGAGCGCTAGGCGTAACAGTACCCCCCCCCTTAGGTCTCCCCTTTTCTTTGTCCGGTAACTGCCTCCCCTGGGATGAGGACACCGGGAAAGAATGGAGGGTTTCCTCAACGGCAGGCAGTACAGCAGGAGTGGGAATGGGGAGGGAGGGCAGAGGGCGAAGCCTGGCATGGGGCAGTGTGTCACCAGGACGGGGGCCATGAGGAGGCACTGAGGCTTGCCTGATGGGACTGGGAGGGGGGGAGAGGCACTTCCTATGGCAGGCAGAGTCCCAGTTCTTGATCTCCCCGGTGGTCCAATCAAGGGTGGGAGAATGAAGCCGGAGCCATGGCAGACCGAGGAGGACCTCAGAGGTACAGTTGGGAAGGACGAATAATTCAATCCTTTCGTGGTGGGGTCCAATACACATCAGGAGGGGTTCTGTGCGGTAACGCACGGTGCAATCCAATCTGACTCCGTTGACCGCGGAAATGTAGAGCGGCTTGACGAGACGGGTCACCGGGATGCGGAATTTATTCACAAAAGACTCCAAAATAAAATTCCCAGAGGCACCAGAGTCCAAGCAGGCCATGGCTGAGAGGTAGGAGTTGGCTGAAGGAGAAATCCGTACGGGCACCGTGAGACGTGGAGAAGCAGACTTAGAACCAAGAGACGCCACACCCACGTGAGCTGGGTGCGTGCGTGCGTTTCCCAGACGTGGAGGACGGATAGGGCAATCCACCAAGAAATGCTCGGTACTGGCACAGTACAGACAAAGATTTTCTTCCCTACGGCGATTCCTCTCTTCCTGGGTCAGGCGGGACCGATCCACTTGCATGGCCTCCTCGGCGGGAGGCCCAGGCGTAGACTGCAAAGGATGCTGTGGGAGAGGTGCCCAGAGATCTAAGTCTTTTTCCTGGCGGAGCTCCTGATGTCTCTCAGAAAAACGCATGTCAATGCGGGTGGCCAAATGGATAAGTTCTTGCAGGTTGGCAGGAATCTCTCGTGCGGCCAGCACATCCTTGATGCGACTGGATAGGCCTTTTTTAAAGGTCGCGCAGAGAGCCTCGTTATTCCATGATAATTCGGAAGCAAGAGTACGAAATTGGATGGCGTACTCGCCCACTGAAGAATTACCCTGGACCAGGTTCAGCAGGGAAGTCTCAGCAGAAGAAGCTCGGGCTGGCTCCTCGAAGACACTACGGACCTCAGCGAAGAAGGACTGGACTGTGGCTGTGGCAGGATCATTGCGGTCCCAGAGCGGTGTGGCCCAAGACAAGGCCTTTCCTGAAAGAAGGCTCACTACGAACGCCACCTTAGACCGTTCTGTAGGAAACAAGTCCGACAACATCTCCATATGCAGGGAACACTGAGACAAAAATCCACGGCAGAGTCTAGAGTCCCCATCAAATTTGTCCGGCAGGGACAAGCGGAGGCTAGGAGCGGCCACTCGCTGCGGAGGAGGTGCAGGAGCTGGCGGAGGAGATGTTTGCTGCTGTAGCAGAGGCAGAAGTTGCTGTAACATGGCGGTCAACTGCGACAGCTGCTGTCCTTGTTGGGCAATCTGCTGCGATTGCTGAGCGACCACCGAGGGAAGGTCAGCGAGACTTGGCAGCGGCACCTCAGCGGGATCCATGGCCGGATCTACTGTCACGATTCGCTTACAGGTAGTGGATCCTCTGTGTCAGCGAGGGATTGGCGTGGACCGTGCTAGTGGACCGGTTCTAAGAGGCTACTGGTGTTCACCAGAGCCCGCCGCAAAGCGGGATGGTCTTGCTGCGGCAGTAGCAACCAGGTCGTATCCACTAGCAACGGCTCAACCTCGCTGACTGCTGAGAAGGCGTGGGACAGAAGGACTAGGCAGAGGCAAGGTCAGACGTAGCAGAAGGTCGGGGCAGGCGGCAAGGTTCGTAGTCATGATGGATAGCAGAAGTTCAGATAACACAGGCTTTGGACACACTAAACGCTTTCACTGGCACAAGGCAACAAGATCCGGCAAGGGAGTGCAGGGGCAGTGAGCAGATATAGTCTGGGAGCAGGTGGAAGCCAATTAAGCTAATTGGGCCAGGCACCAATCATTGGTGCACTGGCCCTTTAAGTCTCAGAGAGCTGGCGCGCGCGCGCCCTAGAGAGCGGAGCCGCGCGCGCCAGCACATGACAGCAGGGGACCGGGACGGGTGAGTGACCTGGGATGCGATTCGCGAGCGGGCGCGTCCCGCTGTGCAAATCACATCCCCGACGGCCATGACAGTGCAGCGCTCTCGGTCAGCGGGACTGACCGGGGCGCTGCAGGGAGAGAGACGCCGTGAGCGCTCCGGGGAGGAGCGGGGACCCGGAGCGCTAGGCGTAACAGTTGTGAGATTACCATAATACTGAGGCTATCTTTTTGTGAACTGGCTATTTCCTGTTGAAGTTTGTTTCCTCAAAATACAACTCCCATGATTCCTTGTTTGTAAGTGTGAGGTCACTTTTCTCCCTCCCACACATCAGCCACCCCACCCTTTGAAACACACTTGTGATGCTTTCCGTGTAATAAACCAGGGTTTTCTGAGCAGGGTGCCTCCAGCTGTGTGAATGATCTCCCTCCCACCCAGCAGTTGCTCCACCCATTGAAGCAAAGACAGGGTCCCTCTGAACACCTGACTAGTGATGTCATGACTTGGGCCACACTGCAACCTTGCCAAACCTGTGATGACAGTCATTTTGAATGTTGTTAAAATAAATTTGGGGGAAAAATACATAAGAATTGTGAGACTACCATGAAACATAGGTACAGACACTATATTATGTACTACACTAACTTTACTGCCCCTGTAGCATAGTCAAATAAAAAAAAATCCCGGAATACCCCTTCAACATACTTTAATACTAGCTCCCATTCACTAGATAGCTTTGCTAAATGCTAACATTTACTTTTGGGTTTAGTTCACAGACATAAAACAAAATAAAGCTTTCACTCAACTGGAACAGTCTATTTGCTTATCCTTTCACAGCAGCATATGGATCTTATACATTAACAGCTATTTGAAAATTGGATGTATTTATTATACATGGGATATAACAGAGGAAATTACTGAATTATTTAATGGATAGCACTCACTTCAGTGTAACAGTTTCTGAATCCTCCCAAGAAAGAATATACTTATTTTTCATCCCACTTCAATTTTCTTTCCATAATAGACAGTGAGGGTAATTAACTAAAACTTTATAATTCTTATTGCGAAACTAGACAAACAGACTTTAAAGGGGTACTCTGGTTAGAAAAAATATATCCCCTATCCAGTGATTGAACCCCCCATGATCTCCTATACAGCACTCTGGGTCTCCTCGCGCATAAAGCAGGAGTCAACATGTGGTAGGCCTCTGGGGTAGGGGTAGTGTAGTCAGGGTGTTGCTTCAGTATATCAGGGGTTAAGGTTAACCCTATCACTCGTGACGCCAGGCTGAGGGCTAGTATGCTGAGGTAATTCTCCGGCCTATCGCCGCCCTTCCCAGTAACGATAGGTGCATGCAAATAATGACTTAAGGTCCACAAGGTAGTTGAACTTGAACTTGGATAAACTTTACTTTAAGACTTGCGGTACATCCAATGAACAGTAACAGTCTCATTAATACAGTCTCCATACACCTCAGTGACTGACAGTTGTTGCGGACCTTGACTTTTTATATAAGTCTCAGAAGTTAGGGTAATTTGTCCGGATTTAGGGGTTAGATATGGTCCGGTAATCTTGCAGAGTGTGCAGGGATTGATTACACTCACAGATTAGTAAAGATCAGCCATCGCCGCAAGGCTCGGGCCTAAACTCACTGATGACCGCAGCGCAGATCCTTCCCTGCCAATAGCCCAGGAACAAGAGAACGAGACATGGCCGCCGCGCCCTTATATGGGAAGGGGCGGGGCTTTTTTGGATTGGTCCATGGTCAGCTGTCACTCACGGTTACATAGCCTGATGTGTGAACACCTGACTTCCTCCAAAGGTCCTATACACAGAAACCATAGAGTCTTTGGAACACATCACGTGACCCGCAGGTCCTGTGACACTAACTAGGTAAGTACACTTACTATACAAATATATACACATTAAATTTAAATAATTTTAATTACAAAAGGGGTGACAAGGGGCTAACTAAGGATGAGGACCCCACCTACACCTGGGGACTCTGACTTTGGGGACTTCACCACAAGGCAACGGATGCAATTTGGGACACCACAAACACGTCACCTCCATGCATCTTTACAGGACTCGTGTATCTCCAGCTCTCCCATAGAGATGCATGGAGGGGATTTTTCAACCCCTGCTCTGTGCGCGAGGAGAGCCAGAGTGCCATGCAAGAGATTCCGAGGTGAGTCAGACACCTATCTTTTGGATAGGGGATACATTTTTCCAAAGCAAAGATCTATGCACCAGATCTATCATAATGACTCTGATTGATAAATCTGCCATGTCTGTAGACTGTCTTGTCCAAGTTTGCTTTGTCGAGCTTCACTTTACACCTACCATAAGTTAGCTTGTATTAGGCAATGTGCCAAAATTTTGGTGCATTATTTGGCATATGGCATGATCTTTTAGGCCAATCCCATTTCACAAATTCCACACTCCTTACCCTGTAGCGCATACCCCTTGTCAAGCAAAGTGGTGCCTATATGTGGTGTCTAAATTCTGGCATATCAGGTATAGTAAATGTAGGCCATTGTTTAGATTTCAAATCATTTGTTGAATAAAGTTGGCAATATACAGTAAAAATCGATCAAATGGTGATATCTGATCTATTGGCACAAAATATCATACTATCAATGGCATTTTGTTACCACTAAAAAATCAAGCACTCTGAAATGTACTAAAACACCTTGGGATAATAACTCAGTAACTATCAAGCAATTTAGACAACATATTTCTTATTTAGAAACTACTAAGGCAGCGATTAGAAGTAAATAGATTTTATTTATTTTTTACAAAAAGGAGGAAATCATAATGCTAGACAAAATAACGTCTTTGTAAGTACTATCTTGGGTTTTCCATGACACCAATATCAAACCTACTGTTGCACCCACATTGGGCTGTAATCACATGTCTAGCATCCTGCGTAGAGTTCAAGTTGTAAGAGGTCTATAGCAGTTTAAAATCTTAGCACATATGGCAAGAAATTAGTGAACTGGTATGTGTGTATATATATATATATATATATATATATATATATATATATATATATATATATTAGGGATGCACCGATATATCGGCGGCCGATCATATCAGCCGAAAACAGCTATTTCGGCAAAATGCCGAAAGAACAAAAAATGTGCCGATAATGACCCACCTCCCCTGCCCGCCCACAGCACAAGTTACAAACACTGCCAGTGGCAGAGGCACTCGTGGGGGGTGCAGGGGGGGCCGGCCGCACCGGGCGCAACATCTGGGGGGGGGGGCTCTCCGGGATGGGAATACTTCTTTTTATGTACCCGGGCCGACTCCCGTGTGTGGCTGCAGGCGGGGGCCGGCCGGAGCATATAAAAACTAATATACTGTATATTAAAAACCAGGGGGCCTCCAGCTGTTGTGAAACTACAACTCCCAGCATGCCCGGACAGACTTTGCCGGTCCGGGCATGCTGGGAGTTGTAGTTTCACAACAGCTGGAGGCCCCCTGGTTTTTAGTATACAGTATTAGTTTTTATATGCTCTGGTCGGCCCCCGCCTGCAGCCACACACGGGAGGCGGCCCGGGCACATAAAAAGAAGTATTCCTAATCCTATCCCGGACATCCCTGTGTCCCGAAAAATCTTTTCAGGACATAAGGATATCTGCCGGTCACTCACCATTCCCCGGCGTCCTCCTGCGATCCTCCTTCGGGCCTTCGCTTCTCCGCCTCTATGGTCGTACGCACGGGACGTCACTGACAACCATAGAGACGCCGGAGGACCGCAGGATCGTCGCAGGAGAATGCGCGCTGGCCGGGGCCTGGTAAGTGACCGCGTCATCTTGTTCAGTGTTCCGGTCACTGCTCCTCTGGTCCCGGCACCTACTTCTATGGTCCATAGGCCATAGTAGTAGATGTGACCCCGGGCCGGAGGAGCGGTGACCGGATCACTGTGGGGGCAGCAGTACAGACATACAGCCTCCAGCCATACACTGTATATGGCTGGAAACTGTATGTCTGTGGGGTGGGGGGAGCTGCCTACTATTGTGGGGGAACTGCTGACCTAATGTGGGGGGGAGCTGCCTAATATTGTTGGGGGGAGCTCCCTGATATTTTGGGGGGGAGCTGCCTAATATTGTTGGGGGGAGCTGCCTGATATTGTGGGGGGGAGCTGCCTAATATTGTTGGGGGGAGCTGCCTGATATTGTGGGGGGGGGAGCTGCCTAATATTGTGGGGGAGTTGCCTAATATTGTGGGGGGGAGCTGCCTAATATTGTTGGGGGGGAGCTGCCTACAAATGTGGGGGGAGCTGCCTAATATTGTTGGGGGGGAGCTGCCTACAAATGTGGGGGGAGCTGCCTGATATTGTGGGGGGGAGCTGCCTAATATTGTGGGGGGAGCTGCCTAATATTGTTGTGGGGGAGCTGCCTAATATTGTTGGGGGGGGAGCTGCCTAATATTGTTGGGGGGGAGCTGCCTAATATTGTTGGGGGGAGCTGCCTAATATTGTTGGGGGGAGCTGCCTAATATTGTTGGGGGGAGCTGCCTGATATTGTGGGGGGGAGCTGCCTAATATTGTTGGGGGGGAGCTGCCTACAAATGTGGGGGGAGCTGCCTAATATTGTTGGGGGGGAGCTGCCTACAAATGTGGGGGGAGCTGCCTGATATTGTGGGGGGGAGCTGCCTAATATTGTGGGGGGAGCTGCCTAATATTGTTGGGGGGGAGCTGCCTAATATTGTTGGGGGGGGAGCTGCCTAATATTGTTGGGGGGGAGCTGCCTAATATTGTTGGGGGGAGCTGCCTAATATTGTTGGGGGGAGCTGCCTAATATTGTTGGGGGGAGCTGCCTGATATTGTGGGGGGGAGCTGCCTAATATTGTGGGGGGGAGCTACCTACAAATGTGGGGGGAGCTGCCTGATATTGTGGGGGGGAGCTGCCTAATATTGTGGGGGAGAGCTGCCTAATATTGTTGGGGGGAGCTGCCTAATATTGTGGGGGAACTTCCTACTATTGTGGGGGAGCTGCCTACTATTGTGGGGAACCTGCCTACTATTGTGGGGGAAATGCAGACCTAATGTGGGGAACCTGCCTACTTTTCGGGGGAGCTGCCTACTATTGCGGGGGAGCTGCCTACTATTGCGGGGGAGCTGCCTACTATTGCGGGGGAGCTGCCTACTATTGTGGGGGAGCTGCCTACTATTGTGGGGGAACTGCTGACCTAATGTGGGGGAACTCCCGACCTAATGTAGGGGAGCTGACAATCTAATGTGGGGGAATCTAATCTAATCTAATGAGCGGAGCGCTGCATTTTACCAGAAGACGGGAAGAAGTCATTTTCGGTATCGGTTTCGGCCGGACCTTTTTTTTTATTTCGATTTTGTTTCGGTTCTGAAATTTCCATTTCGGTGCACCTCTAATATATATATATATATATATATATATATATATATATATATATATATATATAGTAACATAGTCCATAAGGTTGAAAAAAGGCCAGGGTCCACCAAGTTTAACATACAACTCACAGACAACTCACAGACATCTGACAGGTAAGTTAAGGTCCTTGGGCTTGGAAACTTTAGTTTGTAACTGGATTGAACACTGGCTCATGGATCGTACCCAGAGAGTGGTGGTCAATGATTCGTACTCTGATTGGTCGCCGGTTATTAGTGGTGTACCCCAAGGTTCAGTACTGGGCCCGCTGCTGTTTAATTTATTTATCAATGATATAGAGGATGGTATTAACAGCTCTGTTTCTATCTTTGCAGATGACACCAAGCTTTGTAGCACGGTACAGTCTATAGAGGATGTGCATAAGTTACAAGATGACTTGGATAGACTAAGTGTCTGGGCATCCACTTGGCAAATGAGGTTCAATGTGGATAAATGTAAAGTTATGCATCTGGGTACTAATAACCTGCATGCGTCGTATGTCTTAGGGGGGATTAAACTGGCAGAGTCACTGGTAGAGAAGGATCTGGGTGTACTTGTAGATCACAGACTACAGAATAGCATGCAATGTCAGGCTGCTGCTTCCAAAGCCGGCAGGATATTGTCATGTATCAAAAGAGGCATGGACTCAAGGGACAGGGACATAATACTCCCCCTTTATAAAGCATTGGTACGGCCTCACCTGGAATATGCTGTTCAGTTTTGGTCGCCTGTTCATAAAAGGGACACTGCGGAGTTGGAAAGGGTGCAGAAACGCGCGACTAAACTAATATGGGGCATGGAACATCTTAGCTATGAGGAGCGATTAAAGGAGCTACAATTGTTTAGTCTTGAGAAGAGACGTTTAAGGGGGGATATGATAAACGTATATAAGTATATAAATGGCCCATACAAAAAATATGGAGAAAAACTGTTCCGGGTTAAACCCCCCCAAAGGACGAGGGGGCACTCCCTCCGTCTGGAGAAGAAAATGTTTAGTCTAAAGGGGCGGCACGCCTTCTTTACCGTGAGGACTGTGAATTTATGGAACGGTCTACCTCAGGAACTGGTCACAGCAGGAACAATTAACAGCTTTAAAACAGGGTTAGATACATTCCTGGAACAAAATAACATTAATGCTTATGCAGAATTATAAAACTACATCCCTTTCCCTTATCCCCTTACATCCTTCCCTTCAATCCCCTGGTTGGACTTGATGGACGTATGTCTTTTTTCAACCATACTAACTATGTAACTATGTAACTCTACTGAGTCCCTACTGAGTTTATCCAGAGGAAGGCAAAAAACCCTCATATTAAAATGGTAAAAGGTAAAAAATTCCTTCCTGACTCCAAATATCCCTGGATTAACCTTCTGTCCCCCTATATATATATATATATATATATATATATATATATATATATATTGATCATTTCTACTTGTAGGGGTATGCCAGTGATATGGAGTGTTTTCCACTGTTTATGTATCTGGTCAACATTACATTACATGTGGACTCCCTACATGGCAACTAACTTCCCAACTGCAGTGACTTCGTTCAATGAGACACCATTGCCCCTCTGCGGCTTCATTGCCATATCTATGACCTTTTTTTATTTATATAGTGCTGGATTTCAAGAGAATTGTACAACAGTTGTTTTGAGTTTTATGTGCTATATTGTCAACCAGTGGTCTCCAACCTGTGGCCCTAAAGATGTTGCAAAATTACAACTCCTATCATGCCCGGACAGCCATTGGCTGGAAGTTGCAGTTTTGCAACAGCTTGGAGGGCCACAGTTTGGAGACCTCTGATGTACATGTATGTGCAACCATCAAATCTGTTAAGACCTTTGTACTTCTTTACAGACTTCATAGAATGTATCCACAACCTGACCAAATCGGAGCGAATCGAAGTGACCCCACAGTTAAAATTGGAACCCATCTTTTAACAAGTTACTACAAATAAGATGGCAGGAAAGTGTAAATTCTATGAAAGGGGGTACTCTGCCCCTAGACATCTTATCCCCTATCTAAAGGATAGGGGATAAGATGTCTGATTGCGGGGGTCCCGCTGTTGGGGACCCCTGCGATCTCTCCTGCAGAGCCCCCGTTCATGAGCTGCATGGAGTGAAGATCGCTCCATGGCTGATGACAGGCGATACAGGGGCCAGAGTATCGTGCTGTCACGGCTCCACCCCTTCATGATGTCTTACCCCGCCCCCTCAATGCAAGCCTATGGGAAGGGGCATGATGTCACAAGGGGCAGAGCCATGACATCACGATACCCCGACCCCTGTATCGCCCCTCATCAGCCACGTGCAGCTCATGAATGGGGGTGCTGCTGGAGAGATCGCGGGGGTCCCAGCGGCAGGAACCCTGGGATCATACTTGTCTAGGGCAGAGTTCCCCTTTAATGTAACATTTGCTTATATTCGGCCAATTACTATTTCCCATTTCAAACCCATAGGGACAAAAATAATCATTACTCCACTAAATTATAGGTAAAATGAAAATGCAGAATGAGGGCAAACAGTATTAAATGGCCCAGCTGTACACATCAAATGTGCTGCGCTCCATCACTTTTATGGTCTATAATTCTGTTTGTACCTGTACTCTATGTACAAAAGGCCACTTGTTCTAATCAAGCGTTTTATCATTCTGCTCTGCTTTTGCAGTATTTTCCTTTACCTTGCATAATTAATATATATAACATACCGCTGTTAGGTTTCCTCCTCTGTAGATTCCTACATTTATGTGAAAGTTTAGTGCCGCTAACCACATTTACACATTTTATTAAATGAACCATAACACTGTACATGAATGAGGCTATGTATCTGCCATTAAGGCATCAGCTAAGGGAACATGCTATAAATCCATTTTTCCTGGCAGAGGGATTTTAATAGTAGCATTGCTACTAACTAATGCATTTCATATAAAGACACTAGTTACACTTTACTGTTTCTTTTAGGCAACTGAAACATAGGAACATTTTAAGCCATTAAAATAGGCATAACTTTTTCCAAAGAAGGCTCTAACTAAAACCGTTTAATGTTTTCTTTTTTTCCAGAAACCTTTAAAACTAGTCAAAAATGGACTGTATACAGTATACTTACAGACATAACAATTACGGAAACTGGAAAGTTAACAATAGTGCATTGATAAATTCATTAGCATGGCCAACCTGATTGAGTATTACATATCATAAAAGAAAGCTATACCAAAAGTAACATATATAACCTTTGTAACAACATTATTAAAAGCATACTTTCCACTTTATATCGTTTTATAGTTTTACTAGGATATCGAATAACATTCTGGTGGATGGATATCTGCGACCTGCACTGATCCTGAGGGCAAAAGAACATCGGTCCCTTAAACTTTACCGTATCCCAGATCTATATAAAGGATACCTATTTTTTCTGACATGTCATAGTAACATGTTAGAAGTTTTGATTGGCGGAGACTCAAGTGCTGGGACCCCCACCGATCAATGAAAAGAAGGTGCTCAGTTTGTATATGCTCAGCTTGGAAAGTAGATTGATTAATAGAAATCATATGATAAACGTATATAGGTATATAAATGGCCCATACAAAAAATATGGAGAAAAACTGTTCCAGGTTAAACCCCCCCGTCTGGAGAAGAAAAAGTTTAGTCTTCTTTACCGTGAGGACTGTGAACTTATGGAACAGTCTACCTCAGGAACTGGTGACAGCAGGAACAATTAACAGCTTTAAAACAGGATTAGATACATTCCTGGAACAAAATAACATTAATGCTTATGAAGAAATATAAAATCCCATCCCTTCCCCAATATCGCGCCACACCCCTACCCCTCAATTCCCTGGTTGAACTTGATGGACATATGTCTTTTTTCGACCGTACTAACTATGTAACTATGTAACTATGTAACTATATGAGTCTCCTATGAGACTTTCTGTAAATCTGTATACCAGCCCAGGGACCCCTCACTGATCAAAACTTTTGACATGCCACAATGAAATGTCTTAAAAAGGTTTTTCCAAGACCCTTCTATCCTGTTTGCTGCTGCCGGAGTTTGTCGGAAAACCGAAAGGAGTTGAAGCAGAGAGTTTACGCAATTTGCATAACTCCCATTGACATTGAGTAGGTAACTCCAGGAGCTATGTAAACACATGGTGACAATGCCTCAGATGGCCCAGAGGATCATCTGATTCACTGACAAGCAAAAGTAGCTCTCAAAGTTTTTTTGTCCACCATCCAGACACAGGTAGCTCTTTTGTTGGACACCCCTGTCTCTGCCCAAAATATTTCCAGGTGCCAATTACATATCCTGCCATTGACAGGCAGTCACCATTGTCTTATTTTTTAATGGCGTCATGGCCAACTAAATGACTAGTAAAGATTATAACTTTATAGTCTTTAGAGATGAATCAAGGATCTGCTCGGGATCCTACAACAGTCAGATTTGAACATGGAGGAAGAGCGGTAAGTGCTTCATTCCCGTAATTGCTGTCCAGCGACACACTGCCCCAACTTCTGGTGTAACAATCTAAGGATCTATTGCATACGATAGTCTGACACTCCTAGGAGGGATAATAGAGACACTACCAGCTCAGTGATATGTGTAGGATAACCTGTGGCCACATGTGTTGTCTGTCATAGCAGGGCTTCTAACTGGAATTTTTTAGCTGGATAATGCTCCCCCATACATGGCAAGGGTTTTCCAGGAATATCTCTCCACTAGTATGGAACCCCTCCTTGTCCAACAATTATGGGACAAACTGGGATACCAACTTCAGATGCCTATGAATATGCAGAATGTACAGGCCCAACTGCAACATCTGTAGGCAAATGTGCCACAGGATGCAATATGAAACCTGTATTCCTCCATGTGCAATCGTACCTAAAGGGTACTATAGCCTCCTTTCGATTGTATAGTTTTTCCCAATAAACATAGCCTTTTTCTCTAATATTGTAGTTACTTCCATATATCATCATTATATTCACACAAATAAAATGTCCTTTGATTCCAACAATTTCTTCTGTATTTTTGGCCCTGCAGTCATTACATTATGATACACCTTAATTTTATCTGCTACACCCTCCTTCACTCCTGTTGAGGAAAAAAAAAGCACACTAGCTACCATCACATGAAATGCCTTGTGGAGCTGTATTGTCACCTTGTTATACTGATACTGCTATTCTAACCAAGACTAATAGCAAATGCTCTGTGGGATTGGTCTACTGCTATTATCACATTTCACATTGCCTTGTGGAGTTATCTCTGGGCCCTGTGGTTTATAAATTGTGAACTTCTATGATAAGGATCATACTCATTATCACAGTAAAGGTTCCCTGGAGTTATCATGACAGAGTGCTATAAAAACTGAATCTATATGTTAATAACATTCATTATCACATTTATTATTTTTGGCACTGTGCTATATTGACTGTGAATATGTATTTCAAGTTCATATTATCACAGCAAACATCTTGGGAATTATATTTTCACTGTGATATACAGTCTGTGAATTTCTATGCTAAATGTATATCTTGTTATAAAAGGGATCATTTTTTGGCATTGTGGTGGTAGAAGAATGACATGCTCACTTAATTCAACAAGGCAAAACAAGTGAAAAACTATGTGGGAGACCCCTAAGGAAATTTCTAAAAAAAAATTACTTAATTTTTTTTTCTAAATCAACTGGTGACAGAAAGTTAAACATATTTGTAGATTACTTCTATTAAAAAATCTTAATCCTACCAGTACTTATTAGCTGCTGAATACTACAGAGGAAATTATTTTCTTTTTGGAACACAGAGCTCTCTGCTGACATCATGAGCACAGTGCTCTCTGCTGACATCTCTGTCCATTTTAAGAACTGTCCAGAGCAGGAGAAAATCTCCATAGCAAACATATGCTGCTCTGGACAGTTCCTAAAATGGACAGAGATGTCAGCAGAGAGCACTGTGCTTGTGATGTCAGCAGAGAGCACTGGGTTCCAAAAAATAAAAGAATTTCTTCTGTAGTATTCAGCAGCTAAGAATTAAGATTGTTTAATAGAAGTAATTTACAAATCAGTTTAACTTTCTGGTACCAGTTGATTTAAAAAAAAAAACGTTTTCCACCGGAGTATCCCTCTAAGGGTAGGGTCACACGTGCCATATTTTAGTGTGTATTTGCTGCTGCGTATTTTCCTACCCACTGAAGTCAATGGGTAGAAAATCAGCTGCGTAATTTGCTACCCATTGACTTTATCTCCCTATATGGGCAGTTTGTAGTTTTTAGCCAGAAGACTCGGAGAAGTCTAATAGTTTTATCTAAGATGAATGTGAGCAAGATCAAAATTTGAATGAGACCCTGTTACTAAATCCAGAATTAGAAATTGATCTGTCTGAAAATCCTGATACTGTTTGCCAAGTCCCCAATTTACCCGAACCCTCAATGTCTGATATTTACAATGAAACCCAGCTCTGCAGGAAATAAAAGACTTGGCAGAACAATCAGGTTTCATCATGTCTTGTATTTCAATAATAAGAGTTGACTTTTACAAATTTAGGGAGCTGCTATCTGAAGTAGAATCCCACTTATCTACAGTGGAAGAAAAAATGTCAAAAATTGGAACAGTAAAAATAATAGTAGATAAAATAAAATGATCCCACAAAAACTTCTGGCTTCGGAAAATCGGATGAAAAGAAACAATGTAAGTAAGTTTCTTTCATTTCTGTGCTTCAAGACTGCTTTCAGAAAAACTTCGTAAAACAGTTTTTTTTTTTTTATGGAAAAAGGGATTTCCTCTTCAAAATAAAAAAGCCATTGCATGTAGCAAATCTGTGCTATTCAATGACTTGCCTGTCAAAAGTTATTTAGAATGAAAAATCCTCTTGTGTCCAAGAAGCAAAGTAAGCAAATAATTTCATATTGAACTTTTCTTTGCTCTGAACCTGAAACTTTTTTGGAAGTCACTCATCTGTAGAAAGCCATATTAGGTTTCTTGCCCTTTTCTCTAGCCAACCAGTACCCTGTTCTGGCAAGAACCTAGAGACAGCTGTCAATAAAAGGTTGACTCTTAGTTTGGCTAGTGTGAGATAGTTGATTTACATACTTTTTAACATACTTATTTACATCCTTTTTACCAAGGAGCATTGTCTGATAAGTCTCCGTACATTATTGGATCTCTTCAATAACAATCAATACTCCCTGATCTGAATCCCTTCAATAAGAATCAATATCCCACGACCCTATTACACGGGGTGATGTTACTCTGTGTAAAAAGAGCAGAGATCATGCCGTCAACTTGTGCAAGACAAGGTACTCGGGGTGCCCCTTCACTAAGGAAACATCTTTACATGTCTTTTTGTAGTACCCCTTTGCAAAGGGCCTATTGGATGCCCTAGAATGAGACTCTGTGACCAGGAATGGCCTAACTTACCATTCAGTGCTTTATGAACAATTTTATGGGGTACATTGAGACAATCCAGGAGGGCTGGCACCTTATGAATTGTTTTAAGGATGCTCATAGACTGGCACAGGTATTGCATTAGGGTATGCACCCATAAGACACGTCCCTAACGACACCCTTAGCCACGCTCCTTACCACATCCTCAGCCATCCCTCCTTACCCCACCCAGGCTCCTTATTTATTCAATATTCTTTAACTGCTGTTTAATAACACACTGTACATGTGCCATCAACACTCCATTCATTGTTAATGGAGCAGTGCCTCTCCACAGAAAATGAGTGTAGTACTGGTTCGCTCCCTTCATTTCCGGAAGTATTTCACTTTCATTCTGGTGATTGATGGGGGTCCCAGTAATCAGACCCACACTGATGCCCCTGTTATCCCCTATCCTTTGAATAGGGGATAAGTTTAAATTGTGGGGTAGTTCCCCCTGTATATAGGCCCCTATATAGCTAATTTCTCCCCTCCCTCTTGTAGGTAGTCCTCCTCTTATATACACAAGCCCCCATATAGAAAATTCCCCCCCTGCATATATGCCCCCATACAGGTTGCCCCCTGAATGAGACCTGTGCTGCATATTGTTCAATCATGCTATGTATGCTGACTGTATTTTTTGTACCTGCACTGCGTTCCATCACACTATATACGGGTTTGATTACTCAATGGGATAAAAGTTCTTTTGATAACATAAGAGATTAGCCAGTTTCTTTTGTCCTGCTTAACAATAATCAGCCGTTGACCACACATCTTCCCATGTAGTAGGGTATGTGCGTCTGATGGCTGTTTGCATCAATGGGTCACACGAACAAATCAGTGATTGTGCGTCCCTCCCTATGAGCAATAGCCTCTGTAAATGATGTAAATGACCAGCCCTTATTAACAGACAGACTTGGCACAACTAATAGGGCCTTAGGTCATCTCTCTAGCCAAGAAGAACCCTACTTTTAACTGGTGAGGGGACAGACCCCTGGAAGAGCTACCTGCAGATGGTTGACTCCATCTTTTTTCTGGAGGACAGTCAGTATTAAATAGGATCAGATATTAAAATAACTGGTAAGGTAATTTAAAAAACAATGGCATTGAAAGGTTTATTTCTCGTTAATTTGTCATTTTCCTTAAGATAAACAAAAGGAAAAGAACTAAAAAAAATCACACTAAAACAATCCATAAATAAACTATGCTATAGCTAACACCAACTTTACCTTCCAAGTCATGCACATTTTTATTCTTGTTTGAACTTGGAAGCTTTCTGGATAAGGCTACAGTGGTCTGTTTATATGGAATACATGTTCATGATAAATTACCAGTAACATATGGCCGCTGTCTAATTTTAGATGACACAAGCATAATTCCTTGTATAAGCAAACAATGCTTGGTAACACCCAGACTGTTAGAGGGGGTAAAGTCAATGTCTCTCATACACCCCAGAGAATGAACAGGTCCAATGAATCATTTTAATGAGGACAGACAAGTACACCTCTGTACACCAGACGTAAATCACAGATATGCTCAACGTAACCAAAATACCTTCAGCTCAGAGAGCATAGCAAGAGACAAGGAGTGCTTTTTTATCTGGTACAGAAAGTGCAGAGATACCAGGCATAAAGTATACTGCAAATAATTGGAAGAGGATATCAATGTTTTTTTTTTTTTTTTATACATGTTTAAGATAAGCCTTCATCTCTCAATGCCAGGCTTTCAGTTTTCTACATACAGATAGATTATTATTCAACTTCTGGGGCTAAGTATGTATTATCTGCAAGCTAAAAACCATTAAAGGGTTATCCCAAGATTAAACATTGGACACTATCCACAGGATAAGGGATAATTGGCTGGTGAGGGTCAGACTGATGGGACCCCCACCGATCATAAGAATGGACGTTAAAAGTTCCCGGAATGAATGGAGCAGCAGCTTGCATGCTCTGTGACTGTTGCATTTACTGTCTATGGGACTTCCAAATATAGCCATGTTAATTGCTCAGCAATTTTCAGTAATCCCATAGAGAGTGAATTGAACAGTATCCAAGCATTAGCGCTGCTGCTTTTTTTTTTTTTTAAACTCAGGGGACAAGTGACCTCCGTTCATGTGATCAATGCCCCCCCCCCCTCCTTACAATCAACTACTTATCCCCTATCCTATTTTGTGGATAAGATATAACTTTTAATCTTCAGGATAACCCCTTTAAAGGGGTACTCTGGCCCTAATACATCTTATCACCTATCCAAAGGATAGGGATAAGATGTATGATCGTGGGGGTTCAGCTGCTGTGGACCCCCACAATCTGTCATTGCGCACCCACCTTGTGAGCTCTCCGCAGCACTGAAGGCTCCGAGTGTGTAGTGTGATTACCACAGGGCCAGAGTATCATGATGTCACAACTCCGTCCCGTGTGATGTCACGCTCCGCCCCCTCAATGCAAGTCTAAGGGAGGGGGTGTTCCGGCCCTGTGGTTGTCACGCTACACACTCAGAGCCTCCAGCACTGTGGAGAGCTCACAAAGGTGGGTGCGCAATGACAGATTGTGGGGGTCCCCATCCTTTGGATAGGGGATAAGAAGTATTAGGGAAGAAGAACCCTTTTAATGAGAATCTGTTACTAAGTTTTACCCTATATAACAAATGGCAACAGGTAATAGAGGTAAATATCATGTGTCCTACCATGCCTGGATGTCTGCTGGTATGTCTATAAATGTGGAAAAAACTACTTTTACAAATGTCACTTGCTGTATATAAATGAGGCTCAGGTAGTCACCAGGCATGCTGAAGTAGTCACGGCTCCCGGGCTGTATCACAGCTATTCAAGCTCTAATAACACCTATCCAGACATGATAGACAGCCTAGATGTGAGCTATGACATCAGGTCCTGACTGCTCAATCATACCTAAATAGTTGTTATTACAGTCTGAATAGGCATGATTACAGCCTGGCGAGCCATGACTACTTCAACAGCGCTGACTACTTACTACTCGAGCCTCATTTACATACTGTGTATGACATTTATAAAAGTGGTTTCCTCCACATTTATAGGTATATTGGCAGACATCCAGGCAAGGTAGGACACGTGATATTAACCTCTATTATGTGTCACCATTTGATATATAGGTTAAAACTAGTCACAGGTTCCATTTAAAGAGTACCGGTCATCAAACCATATTTTCTAAACTAACTCAGATGTTATTCCCCAACTACTCCTAACACCCCTCCTGCTTTTAAAAAAAAATTCCAATCTTTTAAAAGCTCTGTATAATACCTTACCCCTTGTACACATTGTGTGAGCTCCATGCAGGAGAAAGTGGGCTTTCCCAGCAGGCACAATGTCATTGAAACCTGCGAGAGCTGTGCCTTGCTATGCCCTGCATGCACTTCCTGAGTATGGTCTCCTGCCAGGCCGGGAGGAGACCGAATTAACTTTTTGACTTGCACAGGGAACAGAACAGAGCCACCTAGTGGCCATTTTTTTCAATCACATTAAAAACATACAAAAGTTGAGTATTTTAATAGAAAATAAATAGCAAAGTGTCCTATAATACATTAGGACCAATTTATTTAAAGTTTAGCTTGTTGACAGGTACTCTTTAACAGAAAGCTTTTCATGTTGGGCATGAATAGGATCACACCACCAAAACACCCTTGATCAGTCTCTGGAGGATAAGAGAGTCTTGCCAGTCATTATGCTTGCCAGCTATATGGAGAGCTCATTTCCATACCTTATTTCCCCCAGTCAGCAATGCCTAGCCCATAAGACTTCCTAAGCCAGCTTGTGGTCTAAACAAGGAGAAACATAACCCCTTCAGGTCAACTATTTTCTTACAGTGATGTAGGTCTTAATCAGCATTTTCTTAATAAAATATAGTATCTGCCTTGTTCTCTTCCCACGTTGAACTGGCAGTATAATAATATGGTGGCAAGGTGTCCTGCAGGCAGTCAGTGGAATTCAGGTGCAGAATTACAGAGGCCTACACCCCCTGAATAGGAAGTTTTTTTGTGATGACCAAGGTTTATTGTAGTATGTGTTGAAATCCTATATTCAGCCTATATTGGTTCTCCACGGCAGAAAAATGAATTTATGAGCTACCTATCTTTCTTTACCATAAAGTCATGAAATTGTTAAAGGGGTTAAGTTGGCAACAACATCATGTTGGGGAATTTGAGAGAAAACTATTTCCTAACATTTTATATAATGGCTCTGAAGATGTATGAAAAAGAAAACAGAAAGGCACACACAATGGCCCACATTTATGATTGTAGGTGTAAGTGAAGCATTTTTTTACACCTTTTTTTTTTGTGTGCTGATAATATGTAGGAGCACCAAATTTATTAAATTTTCACAGAGCATTTGCAAAATTTTGTGCAGTTCACATTTTCTAAAACTACTCTCTTCACACACACTAAAAAGCTACGCCAGGTCTGGGATGGTGTAGTTTTAGAGACTTTTCAGTGGCTTTGCACCTTTTTTGCGCCTTTTTACAAAAGGCACAGTTCATAAATCCCTTCTATATCATGTGTATTGCCAAAATCAGTGGATCACAACTCAAAATCAGTGGATTGCTACTCAAAATCAGCAGAAATGTGTAAACAAAAAGGTGCAAAAAAGGTGCAAATAAACCCTGCTTGCACCTTTTTGTGCCTCTTGTAGACACAAAAAACAGTCTAAAGACAATGATAAATGTCGGCCAATATGTGCAGTTACCCATTGTCTCCAAAATTAGGAATGGTGGAACCAGTAATGCACTCACAGTCTAGTGTTGCACTCTGGGCTCAACATCACCTTTAAAAAAAAATTATATGTATATATATATATATATATATATATATATATATATATTGTAGGAGACCAGCGGGCAAAGTGGTGGAAGGTAGATATGTGCCAAGTAGATTTCTGTATTCACTACTAAACTTCCAGGGTTGTCAAAGAGGCCGATCCGGCAATCCATTTCAGTGTTGCCATGCAGCTAAGTTAAAGCAAGGAAGCTGCAGTGTATGTGCCACGAAGTCCCAGGGCTCGGTGGGAGAAAAGAGCATTTTTTGTAATCAGTAACAGTAGGTTACTGATATGTGCATAGCTAGGATAACTGACATGCAGTTGTAGTGGGCTCTTTTCCTGGAACGGCTGTAGTGTGGGTGGGAGGCCGTTCCCACAGTCCGGTCTGGGCTTTACTGGACTTAGTCTGTATTAAAACTGATGCTCCTAGACCTCAGGTGAGGAGAGTGTGGACTAAAGAGTGTGGTTGCCATGTTTTTACTCTGCAGTGAGCTACAGACTGGAGCAGTCACAGCAGTGCCCTGAAAACAGGACTGAGAGAGCCTTGCTGCCCTGCACTTGGAGTAACCACCACTACAAGGTCATGTATGGATGTTTATGAGGGAGCAACCTTCTATTTTTGTGTTGTATGGACATAGTTAACTGGCTCCTGAGAATCCTTCTGCTGAACTGTTATGTTCCTGCTTGTTTTTTTTTAAATAAACCCTTTTGTTTGCACCAGCCTTCTGCCTGTCAGCCTACCATTTGTTCAGCTAATTCCCACATTTTTGGTGGAGGATGCGGGCACGCTGGTTGCTAAGGGTGATGACTGCATACATTTTTGGACTGTTTAACCTGCATATGTCCTGGATAAAAGCTGCTACGTTCCTGCCAAACCAGTCACCTGCTATGGAGTAACTATGCAAACACCTGGTGCAAGCCAATGCAGTCCAGCAAGAGACAAACCGTGTGTTGTTGGAACAGATTGCTGCTCTCAAGGACAATGTTTCTGCTCAGAGGATGGAGGATTTATCCGGAGTAAATAAAATAAAGAAAGCAGTGCAAAGTGCCTTGCAAAAGATGACACCAGAGGACGATGTAGAGGCATATCTTGCTGTGTTTGAGAGACTTGCTGAAAGGGAGAAACTTCCTGGGGCTCTATGGACGGAGGTTCTGGCACCTTACTTGATTGGTGAACCCCAAAAAGCCTACTTCGACCTGACCAAGGTCAAAGGTCAAAGTTAAGGACTATTACCTCTTCAAGGCTGAGATAATGGCACGGCTGGGAGTCACCTTAGTGGTGCGGGCTCGCAGAGTCCACGACTGGCGCTTTGAAAAACAGAAGCCGCCACGCTCTCAGATGTTTGATCTACTACATCTGGTGCGCAAGTGGCTACAGCCAGAGACTCTAAGTTCAACTGCCATCGTTGACCGGATTGTCATGGACCGCTATGTGAGTGGACTTCCCCGGGATATTCAACGCTGGGTTGCTCAGGGTGACCCCTAAATGCTGGACCAGCTGGTGGCACTTGTGGAGCGGTTCACCACTACTGAGATTTACGTGGATCCTGGAAGCAAGCCAAAGCAGTTTGTGGAGCTGTCACGATGCCGGCTGGCAGGTAGTGGATCCTCTGTGCCAGAGAGGGATTGGCGTGGACCGTGCTAGTGGACCGGTTCTAAGCCACTACTGGTTTTCACCAGAGCCCGCCGCAAAGCGGGATGGTCTTGCTGCGGCGGTAGTGACCAGGTCGTATCCACTAGCAACGGCTCACCTCTCTGGCTGCTGAAGATGCTGAAGATAGGCGTGGTACAAGGGAGTAGGCAGAAGCAAGGTCGGACGTAGCAGAAGGTCGGGGGCAGGCGGCAAGGATCGTAGTCAGGGGCAACGGCAGGAGGTCAGGAACACGGACTAGGAACAGACAAGGGAACGCTTTCACTAGGCACAAGTGCAACAAGATCCGGCAAGGGAGTGCAGGGGAAGTGAGGTATAAGTAGGGAGTGCACAGGTGGAAACTAATAAGCTAATTGGGAAGATTGGGCCAGGCACCATCATTGGTGCACTGGCCCTTTAAATCGCAGAGACCCGGCGCGCGCGCGCCCTAGGGAGCGGGGCCGCGCGCGCCGGGACAGGACCGACGGAGAGCAAGTCAGGTACGGGGACCGGGGTGCGCATCGCGAGCGGGCGCCACCCGCATCGCGAATCGCATCCCGGCTGGAGGCGGGACCGCAGCGCACCCGGTCAGTGGATCTGACCGGGGCGCTGCAACAACGAGGATGAGGCGAGCGCTCCGGGGAGGAACGGGGACCCGGAGCGCTCGGCGTAACAGTACCCCCCCCCTTGGGTCTCCCCCTCTTCTTGGGGCCAAAGAACCTGAGGAAAAAAAACTCAATTTTTCCGTGATGAGGTCCGATGCACATTAGGAGGGGTTCCGTGCGGTAACGCACGAGACAGTCCAATTTTTCATTGTAAACACAATTGATGTAGAGGGGTCTGGCGAGACTGGTCACAGGGACGTTGAACCTGTTGATAAGAGAGGCCAAAAAAAACATTCCTGCAGATCCGGAATCCAAGAAGGCCATAGTAGAGAAGGAGAAGGTAGAGGAAGATATCCGCACAGGCACAGTAAGGCGTGGAGAAGCAGAGTTGACATCAAGAACTGTGTCACCTTTGTGCGGAGTCAGCGTACGTCTTTCCAGGCGGGGAGGACGGATAGGACAATCCTTCAGGAAGTGTTCGGTACCGGCATAGTACAGGCAAAGATTCTCCATGCGGCGTCGTGTCCTCTCTTGAGGTGTCAAGCGAGACCGGTCAACTTGCATAGCCTCCACGGCGGGAGGCACAGGAACGGTTTGCAGAGGACCAGAGGAGAGAGGAGCCGGGGAGAAAAAACGCCTCGTGCGAACAAAGTCCATATCCAGGCGGAGCTCCAGACGCCATCCGGAAAAACGCATGTCAATGCGAGTGGCAAGATGAATGAGTTCATGTAGGTTAGCAGGAGTCTCTCGTGCGGCCAGAACATCTATAATGTTGCTGGATAGGCCTTTTTTAAAGGTCGCGCAGAGAGCCTCACTATTCCAGGACAACTCGGAAGCAAGAGCACGGAACTGAATGGCGTACTCGCCAACGGAAGAAACACCCTGGGCCAGGTTCAGCAGGGCAGTCTCGGCAGAAGAAGCTCGGGCAGGCTCCTCGAAGACACCACGGACCTCAGCGAAGAAGGACTGGACTGTGGCTGTGGCAGGATCATTGCGGTCCCAGAGTGGTGTGGCCCCAGACAAGGCCTTTCCAGAAAGGAGACCACGGCAGAGTCTAGAGTCCTCATCAAATTTGTCCGGCAGAGACAAGCAGGGGTTAGGAGCGGCCGGTTGCTGCGGAGGAGTTGCAGGAGCCGGCGGAGGAGATGGTTGTTGCAGTTGCAGCTGCTGTAACTGTGACTCCAGTTGCTGTGTCACGGTGGACAAGTATGCCAGCTGGTGATTTTGTTGGGTGATCATCGTGGAAATGTCGGCAAGACTTGACAGCGGCACCTCAGCGGAATCCATGGCCGGACGCTGCGGAGGAGTTGCAGGAGACGGCGGAGGAGATGGTTGTTGCAGTTGCAGCTGCAGTGTCAGTGGCAGCAGCTGCTGTAACTGTGAGTTCAGTTGCTGTTCCACGGAGGACAAGTATGCCAGCTGGTGATTTTGTTGGGTGATCATCGTGAAAATGTCGGCAAGACTTGACAGCGGCACCTCAGCGGAATCCATGGCCGGATCTACTGTCACGATGCCGGCTGGCAGGTAGTGGATCCTCTGTGCCAGAGAGGGATTGGCGTGGACCGTGCTAGTGGACCGGTTCTAAGCCACTACTGGTTTTCACCAGAGCCCGCCGCAAAGCGGGATGGTCTTGCTGCGGCGGTAGTGACCAGGTCGTATCCACTAGCAACGGCTCACCTCTCTGGCTGCTGAAGATGCTGAAGATAGGCGTGGTACAAGGGAGTAGGCAGAAGCAAGGTCGGACGTAGCAGAAGGTCGGGGGCAGGCGGCAAGGATCGTAGTCAGGGGCAACGGCAGGAGGTCAGGAACACGGACTAGGAACAGACAAGGGAACGCTTTCACTAGGCACAAGTGCAACAAGATCCGGCAAGGGAGTGCAGGGGAAGTGAGGTATAAGTAGGGAGTGCACAGGTGGAAACTAATAAGCTAATTGGGAAGATTGGGCCAGGCACCATCATTGGTGCACTGGCCCTTTAAATCGCAGAGACCCGGCGCGCGCGCGCCCTAGGGAGCGGGGCCGCGCGCGCCGGGACAGGACCGACGGAGAGCAAGTCAGGTACGGGGACCGGGGTGCGCATCGCGAGCGGGCGCCACCCGCATCGCGAATCGCATCCCGGCTGGAGGCGGGACCGCAGCGCACCCGGTCAGTGGATCTGACCGGGGCGCTGCAACAACGAGGATGAGGCGAGCGCTCCGGGGAGGAACGGGGACCCGGAGCGCTCGGCGTAACAGGAGCGCTACGGGAATCGCATCCAGAAGTCCGGTGTCAAGGCCCAGTCCTCAGTTGAACAGAAGATACGTTCCAGGCCTAGTCGAGATGATCCACCCAGGGGAGAGAGGTTGGTGGACCCAGGAAAGGTACTCCCACCCTATAAAGGCCCACTTGGTGGCAGACCCGAGGTGCGTTGATGGAGGTGTCAGAGAGGGGGACATATTGCAGCATACTGTCCTCAGCCAGAGGAACCCATGGAATGTGGGGCCACCAGTCCCCTCTCCCTGCTTACCCGTCCTGTTTGCAGTGCTATTTCCTTGCAGGAGCGAGGTCCACAGGAGTGCCCACTCCAAGTGAATGGGGTCAGTGTGGTAGCACTGTTGGACTCTGGCAGCTTGGTCACTCTCTTGCGAGCTGCCATACCCCATGTCCTGGTAACCCCCCAAAAAAACGGGTGGGGGTGGTGTGCATACATGGGGACACTAAACACTACCCACTTTCTAAAGTGACTGTAAAAACTGCCTGGGGGTGTTGAGCCATGAGGTGTGGGTAGTGAGGGACTTAATACATCCTCTTCTTGTGGGACGTGATTTTCCATTATTCTGGGAATTGTGGTCAACTCCTCAATGTATCTCTAAGGAGGTCTCATGTCCCCGGACTCTCAGCCCACTTCCCCTAGCTGAGAATGTACAAAATGATGCTGTAGGGGTGACCACTATTGTACCTAATAATTTTCCCCCAACAGTGTTGGCCGGAGAGGCGGATGAGCCACCCACGCCAGAGGAGAAAGTTCCTGATCTAGAGGTGTCACGGGAAGATTTCGGAACTGCTCAGTTGCGTGACCTTACCCTGAAATATGCATGGGAAAGTGTAACCGTGCTAAACGAAGCTCCGCAGGAGCACGGTAGTGAGAAAAGGTATCCTCACTTTGCTGTATCTAATAATTTGTTGTATCGTGTGACTAAGGTACGGGGTGAAATTGTGGAACAGCTGTTAGTGCCAGTACCATATAGGAAAGTAGTGCTTGATATGGCCCACAGTCATGTGTTAGGGAGTCAATTGGGGACAGACAAGACACAAGAGCGAGTCCTTCAAAGGTTTTATTGGCCAGGCTGTTATCAGGAGATCTTGAATTTTTGTAAGTCCTGTCCAACTTGCTATATGGGAGACATCCCAGGAGTTTATTGGATATCGCTAAGGAAACATGGGAGAGTGAGGCCACCCCTTATAGGAGTGTGATTGAACATGTGACCCTAATGCAGGATCGTATCACCAGGGTTATGCCCATTGTTAGGGAACACATGCAAAGGGCCCAAGAGTCCCAGAGTCGGGTATATAATAGGGAGGCTAGAGTAAGACAGTTTAACCCTGGTGACCTTGTACTGGTACTTGTGCCCACTGTAGAAAGTAAATTCGTGGCTAAGTGGCAAGGTCCCTATGAAGTGGTAGAGAGGGTTAGAGAGGTAAATTATAAAATCCATCAACCTGGGAAAAGAAAACCGTTCCAACTCTACCATAAAAACTTACTTAAGCCTTGGCAGGATAGAGAGTCCCTAGTAGTGGCCCTGACCTCCCAAGTGGAAGCTCCCTCAGAAGTGGAGAAGGTTACCATAGGTGACACATTGACTAAATACCAAAAACAGGAAACCTGGGTGTTTTTACAAAGGAATAGAGATATATTCACCAACCTCCCTGGCACTACATATGTTGTTCAACATGAGATAGTTACCGGGGTAAAGGTCCATGTGAAGCCATATAGAATTCCGGAGGCTCGGAGGCAGGTGGTTTCTGAAGAGGTCAGGCGCATGTTAGACCTAGGGGTTATTGAGGAGTCTAAGAGTGCTTGGTCTAGTCCCATTGTATTGGTCCCTAAGCCAGATGGATCCTGGAGATTCTGTAACGACTTCCGCCGTCTGAATGAAGTGTCTAAGTGGGATTCCTATCCAATGCCCAGGGTAGTTGAACTAATGGAAAAGATAGGGCCTGCCAGGTACAATACTACCCTGGACCTTACCAAAGGGTACTGGCAGATTCCCCTGTCAGAGGAGGCAAAGGAGAAAACTGCTTTCTCCACACCATGGTGGATGGTCTCTTTCATTACACCAGGATGCCTTTTGGGTTACAGGGGGCACCAGCCACATTCCAGAGGGCCATGAATAGGATTTTAAAGCCCCATGCGAAATATGCAGCCGCCTACTTAGATGATATTGTGATATTCAGTACAGACTGGGAGTCCCATCTGAGTAAAGTACAAGCGGTAATGGATTCACTCAGGGAAGCCGGATTTTCAGCTAACCCTGAGAAATGTGCCATTGGGTTAGAGGAGGCTCGATATTTGGGGTACATTGTGGGTAAGGGCACAATAAAACCTCAGATAAACAAGGTGGAGGCGATTCAGAGCTGGCCACAACCTCTGACAAAAAAGCAGGTAAAAGCATTCCTGGGGATTGTGGGCTATTACCGCAGGTTTGTGCCAAACTTTGCCTCAATAGCTGCACCATTGACCGATCTTACAAAAGGAAAAAAGGCAGTGATGGTTCAGTGGTCCGAAGAGGCAGAAAAGTCATTCAGTCCCTAAAAAAGCCCTATGTAATCAGCCAGTGTTGGTTGCACCCAACTTTTCA